>NC_086349.1:3650117-5026367 GCF_036324505.1 Eleginops maclovinus | reverse complement strand
AGTAGGAAGCTCAATTTAGAAAATAACGCTGTACTGCAGTAGTTGTCTCCTAAATCCAGAAAGTAAATCTGACTTGTTTCTACAGTATCTGTCAGAAAGCACAAGATGATAGGTGAGTTTTTGGGGGTTTATCAGGTAGACTCATTTGTCATGGAACCCTGGTTCTCTCTCTTAAATTCTGATTCAGTGCTTTCAGAAAGACAGTATCACAGCAGCCTAGGGTCCCTTAAAGACAGGCAGAGGCCAAAAAAAGATCTACTTTTATTGATCCCTGGGGGGGAATTTGATTTCTACACTCCCTGGTATTTACACACACACCCACACACACAGGAACCAAGGACAGGAAATGGGGCTGGTGGGAGCAGTTAAGGAGGACACTTCTCCAGATACCATGGCACTCGTTGTTCTTGGTTCATGTATTCCATATATGCTGTATATATGGACCTATATAACAAAAAATGTACCTGTTGCAGTGTGGCCAGCCTGTATAGAAAGATATAACTAGAAATAACTAAACATAACCCTGAACTTAGTGTGAGATACTGATCAGGAGCAAGCCGAAGCCAGTAAAATCAGGCTATACATTGAAAGGTCCTTGGCTTACATATCTTAGTGTACAGGGGACGTTAAAGCTGTCCCATACATTAATTCTTCATCTTTAGGTAATACTTTTATGAGCTGTATTGTTGCAAAATAAGATCAAGAAACTCTCAAGATTAAGAACATCTCGTCAGACTCTGAATAGTCATTATGTTTTGAATGAGTTAGAAAGGTGTATGAAGAGTGTATTTTTGATCCCTTAAAAACCTTAAATGAAAGCTGCTTTTGCAAAGAACAATAGTATGTCCTCATTCATACTTAAAGGGGCCCTATTGTGCTTTGGGGGGTTTTCCCCTTCCTGTAGTGTGTTATATAGGTTTCTGTGCATGTAAATGGTCTGCAAAGGCTAAAATCCACAAATAATCCTCCCAGAAATGTGCATAATAGGGTCCTTTTAACACACTTAAGTGTTTTGGTTCAATATTTCCCTGCAAATAAAAGTAATGTAGCCTAAAAAAAATCCTCTTTGCAAAAGATAGATCATTGCACTCAGGTTACAGGCTTAGGTCACGTAACTTTTACTTTTATTTCATTCCGGGTTTTTTTCTGAAATGACTCATCCATAATGGATTGGTTTCCAGGCACTTAGTAGTCAGTCTTAGTCTGATATGTGGGATTGTTCGTTTGAAATATGGGAGTATAGAGATATAAACATGGTATAGATATTTTCATCTCATCAAGAAAGTGAAAAAAATGTTGAAATATACAACTTGTGCTTTCCCATAATTCCCAGGGATTGACAGCAGTGCATGGTAGACTGTTTGGCAGTTAGGGCTGTAACAATTTGGGCCAAACAAGGCAACACTGTACGCAGCCTGGAATGGGACAGGCCTTGTCTGCCTAGCATGATGCATCAGGTGTACAGATGCTCCTTAATTAAGACACAGCAGGTGTGTCGCAAACACTAACCTCACCTGACCCGGTCATCTGCCCACCCAGCTGCTTATTTCCCACCAGCAGGCTCAGTGTATGTCAGAGAACATCTATCAGTCAGAATCTGCCAGAACCTCTAAGTCTGAGCAAAGAAGCCTGGATTATGCTTTAGCCCTTTCGGTGCGTTCATGTTACCTGCACGAGATTAACTGCAGCATTCATTTATTTTTACTTAAGACGCTCTGGCGAGGAGGTGGGGCTTATCTCTACGTATAGACCGTGTCACGAGTTGAAAATGTATCGCTCAAGTAAAAAAAATGGAACCTTTGTTGCCGGCACAAATTATCGTCTTTCCGCCTCTTCGCATCAACTTTACATGTAAACGTGACAGGCAAATAAATCGCATTGTGTCCGGTATGAAAGCATCTTAACCCCAACCCAAACTCCGCTTTTTATCTAAGAGTTAGGGCTGGTCAAGGTCTTTTTTTTACAGATTTGTATTGGCTCTATTGAGCCCTGTCTGATCCTTTGGTTTAAGTCCACTATCTCATAGAGGTTTTAGCTCGCAAATCTTTCATGCTCGGCAACGATGCAGCCCCCAACACCTCTCCGCAGTCTGTGCGATCCACTGCACTGATCTTGTTTGTGTGTAAGGGCCCTGCACACACCATAAGCAGCAGCAAAAACACAGCATGAGACTGTATAATTATGCTAATTATCTAATTTATGTGCATTTGTTTCATTTCAGCACAGTGTAAGTCTTTTAGCATCCTGCTGTCATGCAATAGTGCCTTTACAGGTCTCACTAAGAAATCCATTAGAAAGCTGCAGCTGATTCAGAACGCTGCAGCTCGAGTCCTCACTAACACTAAGAGAGTGGATCACATCACTCCAGTTCTGAAGTCTTTACACTGGCTTCCTGTCTGTCAGAGAATTGATTTCAAAGTTCTGCTGGTTTAAAAAGCATGGAATGGTTTAGGCCCAAAATACATTTGTGATCTCCTGCTACGTTATGAACCATCCATAACTCTCAGGTCTTCTGGGACGGGTCAGCTTTCTGTCCCCAGACTTAGAACTAAACAAGCCTTCAGTTATTATGCTCCAAATATCTGGAACAAACTCCCAGAACCCTGCAGGGCCGCTGCTACTCTACTACGTTTAAATCCAGGCTGAAAACATTTCTTTTTGCCGCTGCTTTTAATTGAACTGTTCTTATCTAATATTGCTCTGTGACTTTTATTCATGTATTTTATCTTACTACTTTTAAATCCAGGCTCAAAACATTTCTTTTTGCCTCTGTTTTTAATTGAACTATTGTTATCTAATGACTGTTTTTAAATGCCATTTTATAATGTGTTTCTTCTTAATGCTCTTAATGTCTTTCATTATTTGTACAGCACTTTGAATTGTCTTGTGTTGAAAGGTGCTGTATGAATAAACTTGCCTTGCCTTACACTGTGGTGTTTTACTGCAGGCGGTACAACATGAGCAGAAAACTAATAAGATAATTTATTTATGTAGTCCGCGCAAAAGTTGTGCTGACAGCAAAATTACAATCTCAATTTAATACAGTTATTTCTGTTAACTCAGGCAAAGGCTGAACCGAGAAAATAAAGTCCAAGGGACACTTTAAAAAGAAAAGGAAATTTGACAATGCAACCCACTATACTTTATCTGGCTGAAGATTTTATACCAAGCCAAACACTTTAATGCTAGACATGTCAAAATGTGAGATCTCGACATGTTGACAGAAGGGGATGGGGAGTGAGTCACTAACCCTGCAATTGGTGGAGGTCCATTTCCCCTCCGAGACAGTCATCTTTAGTGCATTATTACCTATTATCTCACTTATGATTCTTTAGGAACAGCATGGATGCAGGCCCCTTTTTTTTAATGCAATGCAGAGTCATTCACCTGGCAAGCCCATATATTGAATTAATAATACCTTAAAAGTGTATGTGTGCATTTTCCATATGTATTATATAAGAAAGAGTATCCGACTGGGACATGGTATTGGGAGATCCAAGGGCAAAAATAATGGATTGGGACAACCTTACCTAGAACAAACTTATTCTATCACACCTGTTCTACCTCTTGACTTTGAAGAAGACATATTGTACTCATTTCCAGGTTAATATTTGTATTGTGTGTCTCGACAGTGATATGTTTACATGCTTTAATGTTCAAAAAGTCCCAGTCTGCTCTGATTGGTTAGCTGGCCGGCTCTGTTGTTATTGGTCAATTGTTTAGAGATGTGTGGGAAATGTCCAGCACCTTACCCTATCACGTATAATGTTCATGAGCGCTAGCCAATAAAAGCACGAGTTACAGAAGCAAACAAAGGAGTGTGGGGGGGGGGGGTGGTTGTTTGGAGAGAAGCTCCCTATGGACGGATTACAGGGATTTTAGCCTTTGAAGACTATTTACATGCACACAAACCTATATAACACACTACAGGAAAGGGAAACCCCCCCAAAAAGTATAGGGCCCCTTCAAGCCTTTGTGTACAAGATATGGGATAAAGAATAAGCTGTCAAGTAAAGTTTTTTTTAAAGGACAATAAAATGTTATCCAACAAGGTTACCACCAGCTGAACTCAACAAAATAGTTCAAAACCACATCCATTAGATTAAAACAAAAGATTAATCTGGCAGGTGTTGTTTTATTTGCTGCCAGATCATGTGCAGCTACATTTCTTTTCCCTTTTAGTAAGTATGTGAGCTGAAAGAAAGGCAATTTAAAAAATGTGGGTCCTCTTACACCATAGGAGCAGAGTTTGTATTTCCAGAGCCATGGACCTTCTAAACAATGGATGTTTGATCTCACTTTCAAGGCACTTCATTTATAGTTAAACAGTCTTACTGTGACTTGTATGTGCATCACATATGCACTTTGATTGCATGGTGAGTCGCTTTGATATGAAATATGAAGGGATAATAAAATATGTAACACATGTTGCTATAAAATGCTATCTGGGTCTACCATGTAAGCCAGTAAAAATCATAAAAATAAGATAATGCTACTTCTTATCTGATTAACAGATGTGCAATGATTTGATTGAAGCTGATGGCGATAAATCAAAACGTTAGCAGAAAATAAAAAGACATCACTGAGCATCCCAGTGTACTGCAATAAATGTGACTTTGTGTGCAAAGACAGTTGCATCACCAAAGGGGATCATGGATTGCAAACTATTATATAAGATATTTAAAAATCCATATGCAGAAGAATACATAAACATGCAGATTTACGTACATTTAAGTACTGCAGTAGAAAGGCGTATGAATAGCCTTTAATCTTTCCAATGTTGATCCACCAGGACTCTACATTATTCATCTGATTCACCGTTTTACCAATGCATGCACACTCTCTGACTGACTCACTGGATTCCTATTTCTCACATCATCTACTCTGAACATGCTCAGAGCAATCACAAATGGAGGGCGGTTGGAGTTATTGCTCCAAATATATTGATTGGTTCACCAGCTCCAGGTCAGCTCTTCCTCTGTGTACTGAAGCACTTGTTGAATGCACATATTTAAAGTGCAACGACCCGGAAAACTGCTCTGTATTTGTTACATTTAAAAGAGTAAAGAACTCTGTTAATAATGCAAGAATAATTCAATGTGAATCACCAAAGCATTTTTGCATTGATGTACTTTTCCAGTCTTTGGTCTCTCCCTTTCTCCAAGGGTGTTCACCAGAGTCGTAGCAGCAGCTCTCGCCCCCCTGCAGGCGCGGGGCTTGAAGGTCCTGCCATACTTGGACGATTGGCTGGTTTGGGCGCCGTCCACATCTCAAGTGGCTCAGGATACTGCCCGCCTTTTATCCCACGTAGCCCAGTTGGGGCTAACAGTAAACACCGGGAAGAGTTGCCTGGACCCTTCCCAGCAGGTCATCTTTTTGGGGATGGTCCTGGATTCGGTCGCCATGAGAGCCTACCTGTCACCTTGCCGTGTGGACGACATTTTGCACCTTCTTCCCATCTTCAGGCTGGGCAAGATGGTGCCTTACATCAAGTTCCTCCAGCTATTGGGCAGACTGACGGCTGCCTCAGCCGTCGTGCCCTTGGGCCTGCTGTCGCTGCACCCCATGCAAATGTGGCTGAACAGCCTCCACTTGGACGCCAAATGGCACAGGCACAGAAGAGTCAGGGTGTCCCAGCAGTGTCTCCACTCTCTGTCCCGCTGGAGAGACAGGGACTATCTTTTGATGGGCGTGCCCATGGGTGTCATCCCATCACGCCGGGAGACGGTCACTACGGATGCATGTCTCTCAGGATGGGGTGCCGTGTGGCAGGGCAGGACTGTCCAGGGTCAGTGGTCTGCCCTGGAAAGTGCACATCATGTAAACGTGCTAGAGCTTCGTGCTGTGCAGCTTGCAGTCATGCACTTTTTACCCCATCTAGGGGGCAAGCATGTGCTTGTCCGCTCAGACAACATGTCCACTGTTGCCCAGATCAACCATCAGGGGGGCACCAGGTCCACACAGCTACTCCGGGTATCACAGAGCCTTTTGACTTGGGCGTCTCCCCGCCTGGCCAGTCTCCGGGCCGTCTTTCTACCGGGGGTTCAGAACCAGGTCGCAGACTTCCTCTCCCGGCACAAGCCTCCACCGGGGGAGTGGAGGCTTCACCCGGAGGTAGTAGAGACAATCTGGGGCCTTTTCGGCAGGGCCAAGGTGGACCTCTTTGCCTCGGAGGAGTCGAGGCACTGCCCCCTCTGGTTCTCCTGGACGGAGGTGAGCAGCCCGATGGGGCAGGACGCTGTGGCCCACGATTGGCCAGACAGTCTTCTTTATGCCTTCCCGCCGCTGCCTCTGATTTTACAGACGCTTCAGAGGGTCCTTACACGAGGACACAGGCTCCTTCTGGTGGCCCCCCTCTGGCCGGGGAGGTTGTGGTTCCCAGTCTCTGCTGCAGCCCACCATGGCGTCTCCCCAACAGGAAGGACCTGTTCTGGGGTCAGGTCTGGCATCCCGACCCTCATCGTCTTCAGCTCTGGGCTTGGCCTCTGCAGGGCCCAACCCACCACTGAGTGATCTCACGGCGGCTGTCAGGGGAACTATCCTGCATGCCAGAGCACCATCCACTCGGGTGCAGTACGAGTGCAAGTGGAAGCTGTTCTCCCACTGGTGTATAGGCAAGGCTGAGAATCCAGAGCATTGCTCTGTGGCCTCTATTTTAGAGTTTCTGCAGTCTCTTCTAGATCGTGGACGTTCTCACTCCACTTTGAGGGTTTATGTTGCTGCTATCTGCCCGACATGCCGGAGTCGAACACGCCACAGTGGGGCGCCACAGGTTGGTGTCCCTCTTCCTGAGAGGGGCCTTAAGGCAGCGTCCTCCTAGCACCCTGAGGGCTCCTGCTTGGGACCTACCCCTGGTGCTGGATGCCCTATCGTCTCCTCCCTTCAAGCCCCTGGCACAGGTGGGGCTTAAGTGGCTTTCTATGAAGGCAGCATTACTGCTTGCCATAACCTCAGGTAAGCGAGTTGGGGAGTTGCATGCCCTCTCTGTGAGCGATACATTCCTGAGGTGGAACTCCGACGGTTCAGGTGTTACCCTTTGGCCTAACGTGGCGTTCCTGCCCAAGGTGCTTCCACGAGCCCACTTCAATCAGCCTATCCAGCTCGCACGCCTTGGTAGTCATCAGGAGGATGGCACATCTGAGTTGCTGTGCCCTGTACGTGCCCTAAGGGCATACATTGATGCTACCGCCTGTATACGGCAGTCAGAGCAGCTCTTCGTTTGCCATGGCGGCACTAAAACAGGTTGTGCGCTCTCTAAACAGCGGCTGTCCCACTGGGTTGTAGACACCATCTCACATGCCTATGGGCCAGTGGCTGCCCCCTGCCATCAGGGATTAGATGCCACTCTACAAGGAGCATCTCAACATCTTGGGCTGCCCTGAGAGGGGTGCCCCTGGAGACCATCTGCGCCGCGGCATCGTGGGCATCTTCTGGTACATTCTCCAGGTTTTATCGGGTCAATGTCGCCACTCCCCATCCTTTGGGCGTGGTCCTGTTGCCAAGCTCTGCTGCTTCCAATTAGGGTATGTGCTTGGATTCTTCATGACATTGTTGGTATAAGTCATCCAGTGCTTAAAGCACCGCCTCTGGCGGTCAGTAGGGATGAAATAGAACGTAAGTTACAGCTGTAACTATGGTTCTATGAATCCCGGATGACCGCCAGAGTATCCTGTCACTCAGAATCCTCGTTTTTTCGCGAGAAGATTCTGGGAACAGATCCTCTGATGACACCGGCAGATATAGTCTGGTGTCACGTGGGGTCACAGGTGACTTTGTTGGTATTGGTACTCGATCTGCGCATGCGCAAGATGGACATATCCAGTGCTTAAAGCACCACCTCTGGCGGTCATCCGGGATTCATAGAACCATAGTTACAGCTGTAACTTACGTTTTACCGTCCCAATATACACTGGAATGATTTCAATGATTTGTATTTATTTATTCATAACCAGAGTTGAGTGTAACGCGTTACAAAAGTAACGGAGTTACAGTAATGAATTAATTTTTGCTTTAACAGTAATATAACGCATTACTTCTGAAATTTGGGTAAAATAATACCCGTTACAATTCTCAGTAACGCAGTTACAACACATTTTAACCCGACATGATGTGGTGTTTTGTTTTTAAGAAATCAGAAACATCGCCAGACATTCCGACACCAGAGAAACAATTGTGCAGGTAGAATAGTAACTCAGTAAGCCTGTTTACTATTGGTTAAGAGGGCTGCAGGAAAAGATTCGCGATTGACAGCTGCAGGGCCGGTCCTGCGCTATTCTGGGCCCGGGAGCAACATCGCGCAAGGTTAAGGGCATCCGTTAAGTCCTTGTGAATGTTAAGGAACAGCAAGTGGTTGAGGCGCTTCTCGGTCATGGACGACCGGAGATACGTTTTTACGCGGCGGATGCATTGCTGGGCGGGATGGTCAGATAAATGCGAAGTAGCTGGCACACCTCTGACATGGTAGCGTGCGTTGCGGGGTGCTTGCTCAAGATGTGGACAGCAGTAGACATCTGTGTCACCCGCTTGATTTTCATTGCCTCACAGCTGTTGTGCACGCCAGTAAAGAAGGCAACATCCCAAGCTGAGTGCTCAGCCGCCCCATTTCCACTCTTTTTTTATTCACCCAGAAAGATATAGTTGTCTGCGACAACTGTCGCTTACTTTTTTGACTATGACTAGACATATTTAGCTTGAGCTACTCAATGTTGTACTCAACATTCCACTTGTTCACTTGCTTTAATGGACGATTGCAGTGAAATGACAATAATCGAACATGTCATGAGCAGCTGAAAGTGCTGGTATGTGTACATCTAAACAGAGGTCTTCCGCTTCCTGTTTCACTACGTGCAACAGCATAAATGACCATAGAAGTAGGCTGCGTCCCGCACCGGGGAGAGCCTTCCGATGTCAGCGCTGGTGTCGGAGTGGGCCTTGACCCCGTCACAGGCATCACTGGGCGGTACACAAGATCAGGCAGCCGCGGCGTCGCAACAGGTGCTGGCATGGCGACGCGAGAGGCCAGATCGTCGTAGATTGTTCGAAGTACTGGCAGGTCATCGCGAATCGGGTAGAACTTGCGCAGGAATCTCCGGTTCCGAAGTGAGACCCTGCCCGACCCGTCAATCTTGACCACGTACTGGTCGTGCTGACGGACTTCCACGACACTGCCTGTCCTGTCCCACTTGTTAGGGTGAGGTCCTGTCTGTTTCTGCACGCGGACTAAGTCCCCCACCTTGAGAGGTGGGAGGCGTTTGGTGTGCTCCGCCCAAGCGCCAGTCGTGCGGATGTGGCGTTTGCGGAGGGCCTCCTCCCTCGCCATCAGCATCTCACGCAGTGTCTTGTGCTGCCTGTACTTCCCGGGGGCAATCGGGATGAAGTCGCATATCGGCCGGCCGAAGACACACATCGCCGGGGATAGCTTTGTGTCAGGGTCGGGTGTATTGCGGTATTGCAGAATCGCCCTCTGCACAGCGTCGGTGTCGAGTTCGCCCTTCGGGCCTGTATTGTCAGTGATGAACCGCTTCATCGTCTTCACCCCAATCTCCGCGCGGCAGTTGGTGTGGAGGAAGGCCACCGATGAGAGCCGGTGGTGCACGCCCCATCTGCGAAGGAAAGACCTGGTCTCGGCGGAGGTGAACTCTGGCCCCCCGTCCGATGCAAGCTCTTCAGGCGTCCCGTATGTGGCAAAGGCACGGCGTAGGTGGCATATGAGGTCTGCGGCGCCATCCGTCGACCTCGAGATGATTGGCTAATTCGAGTAGCGGTCCACCGTCACGTGGTAGTGTACACCCCTGTGCATGAAAAAGTCTGAACACACCGCCTGGAAGGGGTAAACAGCCAGGATTGGCGGGGTCGGTGGTGCCGCGGGCTGAGAGGGTGCCATCCGGTGACAGTGTTCGCAGTTATTCCGAGTGGCGCAGATGTCGGCCGACATGCCTGGCCAGAACACAGACGATTCTGCGCGGGCGGTCATCATGGAGAAGCCCTGGTGGGCAGCGTGCAGGGCGCTCAGTACCTCACCACGGAGTGAGGGCTGTATGACTACCCTATCCTTGTACAGGACCACCCCGTCAGCTGACGAAATGTCCTTGCGGTACTAGTGGAAGCAACGAATCGCCACCGGGATCCCAGTCCTCGACTCGGGGACGGCGTCTACTGCCATCTCCTCCAATATGAGCATTTCGCCGTCGCTGCTGGTGGCCTCCCTGACGCGGTCCCATGTCTACGACTGCAGTGATTTGAGCCCCGCAGCACACCATGTTAGGTCGCCCTCCTCTACGTCGTCGTCCAACGGCCCAGTTTGCCGTATGAGAGACAGGACATCAGCGTGTGCGCTGGGTGACAGGTGGGTCACCACGGCGGCATTGTCGTCTGGGAGATCCATGGGAGATGGGCACGGGGTGCCAACCGGCCTGCGCGACATGGCATCCGCGGCCCTGTTCTTCATGCCCGGGACATGTATAATGCGGAAACGATGGCGCAGGGTCTTCTCCTGGTTCCTGAGACGGGGGTTGGGTATGTCGTCAAGTGCTCTGTCGCCAATGAGTTTCAGCAGCGGCTTGTGGTCGACTGCCACAATCAGGTCCCTGCAGCCCAACACGAAGTAGCGTGCTTTGTCCATGGCGTCCGCGACTGCGAGCGCCTCGCCCTCTACGGGCGCGTATCTGGATTCGGCTGCATGTGTGAACCTGCTGCCAACCAGGGTCACCTTCCATCCATCAGCGCAGCATAAGGGCCTGACCGGTGTGCATTGACAATGCTTCTGGAACAGCCAGAAACCGACGCCCTCCTTCGACCAGTCCGTGGCGAGGCACGTTGACTTGGACTTGTCAAAGATGCAGACACCGCGCTCAATCTCCTGAACAATTGCCTCCTTCGACCTGCGAAAAACATCCTCCAACTCCGGAGACCACTCAAAGTGTACCCCACTCTGCAGAAGCTTCCGGAATGGTTGCATACGTTCAGCCATACTGAAGGAGTAGGCCACCTGGTTGACCAGTCCGAACCAGGACCTGACGTCAGTGACGTTGCGCGGTCGCGGAAAGTCTCGGATTGCCTCCAGGTAATGGCTGCATGGCCGTACGTCAGTCATGGTGATTGTGAAGCCTGCAAAGTGCACCGTGGGTGCGTCAAAGACAAACTTATCCGGGTTGAGGATGATGCCGTTCCTGCCACAAACGTCCAGCCATTGTATCGCCTGGAAGTAGCTCTCTTCAATTGTATCAGCCCACATCAGTGTGTCGTCCACACACTTGGTCTTGCGACCAACTCGTCGTACCGTCGTGAGTAACCGTCCCCTGATGCCACGTACCGTTGTGGGGCCAAAAGTTACCGGTAGCGCCCCCATGGGGTGATGAAGGTCGTCTTGTCGCGGTCATCTTCATGCAGTGGGACGATGTGGTAGCCGTTCCAGGCATCGAAACACAGTCTTGCGTTTTCCACTGGGTACCTGTCTCGTCTGGTGGAACGGGGATTGCGTGTGGTGGGTCTCGCAGAGCGCATACTTGTTCAGGGCTTGGAAGTCAACAGTGCGTCATGGCTTGCCGTTCTTCTTTGCACAGATCACCATGCGGTGACACCGGTGCCAATGGGCACTTCCAACACGCCAAGACGAACGTCCCGGTCAAGGCCCGCTTTCACTTCACTTTGCCAGTGTATGGCCACGGGAATGGGGGTGTGGCTGGCAACTGCCGTTGCATCCTCATCAAGCATGAGACGAAGCGGTGGACCGGACATCCTCGGCAGGGGCTGGTGGGAACATGTATTGAATGTGCTCTGAGCGTATATTCCGAGCAAGTATTTCCATAGAGCTTCCCTGTTAGCCTCCGTGGCCGGCATGGGGAGCGTCATTGGCCTGGTCGGAGGCTCCGCAAGCCGCGGGCAGTCGCATGATTCCGAGGCCGCCATTTTTACCTCCCCGAGTGTTGGGAATTTGTCTGAGATCATGCCCAGGTCCACGCAGGCTGTGCGCGAAAGGAATATACGGTCTGAAGTGTCCGTCACATACGCGATCTGACATGTCTCCATCCTTCCGGCGTCGTTGCTGTTACCGGCAAACCTGACGACTGCGGCCCCGAGAATGCGTATTCCCTCATTGTTCGCGGCCTTCATGGTCATGGATACAGGAATAAGGCCCTCTGTACTCAGGCCCATCTGTTGGGCGACCCTGACGCCGATCAGGCAGCTCTGGCACCCTGTGTCAGCCATGGCAGGGAGAGTCACAGCACGGGTGCGTTTCCAAAGGTCGAGGCCCAGTGCTTTGTAATCATCACGTTCAATGGTGACCGTTCAATGGTGACCGTTCAATGACCGTAGTGCAATATTCCCTAGTTGTACAGCCTATTACAGTATCAGTAGCCGCAAATACCTAACGTGTCGTAGCCTCGTAGGATAAAATTTGTCCTGGTTTGAAGCCTACCCTGTAGTCGAAGTATCCAATTGGCTGAGCATGAAATCATGACCAAGAGGCCAGGCTAGAGCAGACGTAATTTAAAGCTACAGCGCTGTAAATAGGTCTAGTTCATACTGCAATCACCACTGTGATGCTGTGTCATGGTAAAATATGTATATATTTATTAATTTTTTTCCTTAAAAAGTGGGGGTTGAACCCCCTGCACCGGCGCTTCCGGCGCCCCTGACCCCGAGAAGTTCAGAGACTCATGGCAGAGTGTTGAAGATCTGCAGCCTCTGTCCTCTGTGGAATCGCCGGCTTTTAGAAAGCTTGTCAGCCAAACCCCCGTTAACACACCAATGATAAGGTGAGCTAACGCTGCCATAGAGACTGGTTCATATACAGCAGGTCACAGGGCCGTGCAGAGGCTCCACTAACATGTTATTAATAACACACGGAGACGTAATGTTACCGGTATCACATATTATTCAGCACACTTAAACGGAGCATACGTTTAATTTCAGCATACTGCCATAGATAGCTTTAATTAATGAGCTGCAATAAACTACATTTCAGCATTTAAAGCCATACTTTTGCGGTTATTTTTGGTGAAAGTAACTCAAAGTAACGCAAAAGTAGTGTAACACATTACATATCAGAGACAGTAATAATGTAATGGAACTTATTACTTTAAACAGACAGTAATAAGTAATATGTACTGTATTCCATTTTGGATGCCAACACACACACACACACACACACACACACACATTCAGAGCAGGGGGGGAGTGTATGGGCGCTGTACGCTTTGTAGGCTTCGTTCAGTTTTTGTTGTATAATATTTAGTCTTAATAGTATCAGTAAAAAAGTGTAATGTTAAACATTTGGATTTTTTCTTCCCCCCCTCCATTTGCGGTGCCCTCCACAGATAGATGTGCCATTAGCATTCTCCTATACTACCTATGTCACAAGCTGGCCCTTACTAAAATCACCCAACAATTGTGAGTGATGCACAAGGAACGCAGGGTGCTCTCGCACTTGTTTAGCACTTTGTTTAACTCGGTCTGATAAACAGTACATTCAACTCAGTGCACACTATCAATATTCTCTAAATGACTGTATCTGTCATAGTTCACGGGAGTTTGCATTGGAACACAGCGTCCGATGCTTTAGTGATACGGTATGAGTTTATTCTAAAGTAGTTTGTAAAAATAAAATCAGGTTAGAGTTATTTTAGAACAGTGCCTGCTGCAAAATGCTGATTTAATGTCTTTATATTTTAGGCAAATCTTGTCAGGGTGCTCTATTGTTGTTTATAAGTATACTGCCCTAGATTAAAAAGTTTTGAAGAGCGCTCTCGCAAAAACACTTTGTTTTAACTTATAATTATTTCCCCATCATGTCCCTTGCAGGCCTCTGCAGAGAGATCCTAGTCATTAGCCCTTTCTCATTTCTCAGTTTTCCCCTCCTCGACTCCTCGACTCCTCGCCTCGCGTCTTCATGACAATTTATATATTTACTTTTAATTCATTCACAATGTGGTATAAGGAGACAATAAAAGGCTACAGATAGGGATAGTCGCTGGGATGATTTGACTGAGGGGGAAATATTTTTCATAATATGAAATGAAAGGATTTAACCGGAGTGAATACTTTCTTAAATTTCAAACTTAAGGATACATTTATGAAGACACACCTGATCATACAATTGAACTTTCCACTGATTTCAATTGGTGTTGATAAAAGGCTATCACAGAAAGTCACTCCAAAAATAACATGACATTCTGATGTACAGTGTCAAAATAAGAGATCTTTGAAATCCCTTATATGAGCTATCGTCCCTCTGTTTTTAGATAAGAATACATTAAAAACCGTCCAAAATCAAAGACCCATTTCACTTCGTGGTAGCAGGCCATTCCAACTAGCCACTCAGAGAATATCAAAATAAAAGACCTTTGAAATCTCATATATGAGCTATCGTCCCTCTGTTTGCTGTTGTCAATGTAAACATTGCATCACAATTAAAGCAGTTATATTAAAAACACAAGTAGCCTAATATCCAGATTTCTGGGGCTGATACTGGAGGACAGAGGAGGAAAGGAGGCGAAAATTGAGAAAGGGCTATTAAGTTCATTATAAAAGCAATGAGTGGCCCCGCGCCATGCTGCCCAAGAGTCACAGGCCATCAGTGTAGCCAATTAAAAGCTTTCTATAGGTGTTCACGCATAGTCATTTAAACCCCTTGGAAGGATAAATGGATTCAGCCAATATATTCATAATAAGGGAATTATTGTTATTATACAGGGAAGATGGAGTAAATGTGGTAGATTGAGCGGAAGGCAGAAAGCAAGAAGGAGGAGAGTTTAAAGATGAAACAAATGAGTCATATGGCAGAAAGAGTACAGACGGAATGAAAACAGGGTTATGTATGAGTGTGAGACAGAGAGTGTGTAGATGAGGGACATTTATCATCCTACCTCCATGGGTCCTGGGCTACTTAAAATGTTATTTGAGAGAAAGAGAAACTTGTTGGCAAGCCAGAGAAAAAAATAGCTGAATCACTGACGACATGTTCTTCCGTAGTTAGTGTAAGAAATATAGTCCAAGTTTACATTCTTCTTACTTCTTATGGAGCTTTTACGATTGTGCAATAATTAAAATGGGGGTCTTTTATTTTATGTAAACACAAAGACATTCACAGCCAACTCCCTTAGAATTTAATCAGATTACGGTGCTGTGGGGGAAAACGTGTTACAACGGCGCAGAAACCCTTCCCTAAAACTGTGTGTGTGTGTGTGTGTGTGTGTGTGTGTGTGTGTGTGTGTGTGTGTGTGTGTGTGTGTGTGTGTGTGTGTGTGTGTGTGTGTGTGTGTGAGTGAGAACACACTGCAGTTTAATAAAAAAAAATAGAAAACACAAAAGTGCCAAAACACGTGCAAATGAAGAAACATCTTCACTCATAGACTGTAATACAGTCTATGTCTTCACTACTTGCAAACACATGGACAGCATTACTAAATATGCTGCAAATACAAAATGCTGCAAGAAGCTCAGAACCCAACGGAAACCAGGGGGCACTAAAAAGTGACACATGAAAAGGACCTATAATGTAAGTTTTATTGGCTTATTTTATTTTATTTAGTTTTGATTACATGATTCCTTCCTTCCGATATGATTGCATATCTGCTGTTAGCTACCTAACTAAAGCAGCTAACCTAGTCATTTCAAATACACCGACAAACCACTTACAATCACAAAACAGGATAACTCTGTATTTGCAGCGTTTCGTTTATCCAGCGCTTTTAGTAAACGCTGCGCATGTTTCCTCAAATTGGTGAAGATGTTTCTTCCTTTGCATGTGTTTTGGCACATTTGTGCCCGCTGGCCACCGCAACCTGTTTTACGTAAAGTAGATGCACATTTCCTATAACATTATCCCGATCATCACGTATTGTACATACTAGATGTAAACAAAAACTGCATTCAAAATGTTAAATTCCACAACAAATACAGATATTTCTAATAAACTACAAAAATGAGATATATAAACTACAAATCAAAGGATATAATCTGAAAGGTATGTCTAGCCTGGGTGCCAACCGAATTTAGCCCCGCCCATAACATTTTTGGTCGGGAAGTTCGCTCTGGCTCTGCTCGATTGGGGAAACGTTATATCCGATCTTGCGACAGTCGAACCAATCAGATTGCCAGGGCGGGCTTTATACGATGATGGACAGATGATCAACAGGGACGTAGTCGACTACGTCACTAAAGAGCGCTGGGGTTGAATTCGTTTGAAACAAACATGGCTGCCGCTGGAGAGCGAGGATGTTTAGATTCTGCCATCGAGTCTGTTCTACAGGATCTCAACATTGCATTCATTTTGAAAGACGAATAGAGGAACGCGATAAAGGCTTTTATCGATAGAAAAGATGTTTTTGCCGTCCTTCCTACATGAGTTCCGTTGACAACAAGTGTGTGTCGCTTAATCTACGTCACATACTACTTTGCTCTGATTGGTTGTAGGTCTATCCAATTGAGCGAAGAGGCATTTTTTTCCCTGGTTCGGCCCATAATCAAAGCTCTATGGATCAGTTTCAGACTCACTTTTTGAATAGAATCGTGAGTATGACGTAGTCAGGCTAATATATGTCCTGTTGTCTTTTCTGTTTCTTTTAATTCTTTGATGCAAAGCAGCCAAACACATGGATTTCTTGTTTATTTGAGTCGTGTTGGAGGATTCAGGTTTATATGTGAAATGCAAATAGTTATATCTCATTTCAGTTTATTACCACCAGTGTGTGACGGTGCTTAGAGCTGCATAAGGGGAAAAAACAATGGCTGAGTGCGCAATTACTTACAGTTAAACTGTAACACTGAAGAAAAACAATGTAATTTTACTAAATGTCATTGCAACTACAAATCATTAAATGATGATAAATAACACTCCCTCGCCGGCGTGGTTGAGCATGTGCTGTTTGGAATATTCCCGACTGTGAGCATAGATGTATTTTATGTAAAAATGAAAAATAAAGCAGAGTGCACATGCCTATGAGTCATGCTGTCCACAGAAAATCGGATGAATAATTAGTTAGAAAAGACACTCTTGGAAGCACATTTCTAGTAAGTTGACATGAGTGGAGAAGTGGAGAATGCTGTTGAGAAAAGTGCTTGAGAGCAATATAATGAGTACAATTGGGAGGTAAAGGAAGTAGAGCCATAACTTTTCATGCTAACATGTTTGACTAATTAGGGTTTTGTGGAAATGGCAAAAGGTCAAAGGGTTAAAAAGAGACAGAATCAGGACAAAAGTAGAGCAAATTAGAGACTCCAACAGGCCGTGTTATTAAAGAATCGGGACTGTAAGCTTCGAAGCATAATTTATAACATCAGTATTCAAATTCTAAATCAACTTTTAAAGGATGCTGAGCTTTTTTTTCTCTTTTAAAATCGTATTTCTGCACAGTTACAGTTAGGGTTGGATAAAAAATCAGGCTTCACTGATATTTAAGGTATTACTACCTTACCACCAATGGAACTAAATGCCATTGGTGGCTGCGTGGGATAACCTGTTGTGAGAGACATTTTGCCCTAATCAACCTGAACCCAACCCATGCCGGGACCCAGGTTGTGGGTGAACCCTAGAATTACAACTCTAGAGCAGTGGTTCCCAACCGGTGTGCAATCTTCTGCAGTAATATAATGCATTACTTCTGAAATGTGGGTAATGTAATACCCGTTACACTTCTCAGTAACGCAGTTACAACACATTTTAACCCGAAATGATGTGGTGTTTTGTTTCTAAGAATTCACAAACATCGGGAGACATTCCGACACCAGAGAAATAATTGTGCAGGTAGAATAGTAACTCAGTAAGCCTGTTTACTATTGGTTAAGAGGGCTGCAGAAACAGATTCACAATGGAGAGCTGCAGGCTCACAATGCAGAGCTGCAGGCTCACAATGCAGAGCTGCAGGCTCGGAGAAAAGAAAAGAAAAAGACAGGAGAGTGCGCAGGCTGAAGCAACAGAAGGTAACTTTCTCTCTCGGGCACCTCTGCTGGTTGAACCCCGAGAAATTCAGAGACTCGTGGCAGAGAGTTGAAGATATGCAGCCTCTGTCCTCTGTGGAAACGCATTACATATCTGAGACAGTAATACTGTAATGTAACTTATTACTTTAAAAAGACAGTAATAAGTAATATGTACTGTATTACATTTTGGAAGTAACCTGCCCATCACTGCAGAGGACATCATATTGCCACTAGTCATCCGCTTAGAGATGTCCCGCCTATCACGTACATTGCGTTGGAACGCTAGCCAATAAAATCGGGAATGTCACATAGTGATGTCACTAAAGTTCAGAAGTAAACAAAGGGGTTCAATGGAGACGTTTCAGGCAGGGGGGAGAGAAACTTAATCTTGAGGGAACTTTACATGCACAAAAACCTATATAAAACACTACAGGAAAGGGAAAACCCCCAAACGCTTAATAAGGCCTCTTAAAAATAAATTATTTTCCAAATTCACAGCATGGTTTTTTCATCTCAAACAAATATTCAGTTTGAATCCATATTTGTTGGCATGGGCATGAAGCAGTCACTTGCAAATCCATCTTCGTCTCTGGGAAATTGGGATTGATTATATTTTTAGTCTTATGAAATTGTATGGTCACAACTAGTAATTAAGTCCTTTGTTCGTTCTGGGACTTAAACCAGCTCCCCTTCAAAGCCAGATCCCTACAGAACGAGCTACAAAAGTTAAATCTGCAGATTAATTGATTCTGAAAATAATTACTGTTACTTGCACCCAAATTGGAAGCTGACTATAAGCCAGACCTTGTCGTCTAACATCAGTGGCCAACTTCACTAATTAGTTATAACTTAATAATGGGAGCAAGTCCCTGCAGACATGTTCCTAAATCTGCTTAAAGATCTCCCCAGAAGTGTGGGAGTTGTTACAGAAATAGCACATATGGGTGTAAAGCTTCGGAGTCCACAAACTTTGTTCTGGTATCCATTTAATTCTGGCCATATAGGGTGTGTTTACTTTTAAATTCCTAACCATACATCATTTTTAGGGAGCTTGAAATTGGTATGCGTGTTTACACAACCGTGCTGCTAATGCTTGTGTTCTGTTTTCATTGTGTCCGTTGTCTTTCTCATAGATTTCCCACGAGTACCTATACAATGCCACAATTTCCCAGGGTGAATCAATAAGGTTTCATGTCATCTAAACAGGGTAGATTATGGTTTTCTGTTTCCATTACAGGGATGAGTCACCCCTTTGAGAAAAGTGAACAACCTCCACAGCGACTATCATCAATTCTACAACAATGTCCCAATTTCCTTTTTTCTTTCTCCCAATGCATGTCCTGAATTAAACGAGATTCCTATTCTGTATCCACTTCAGCTCCTGCTGAAATAAACCTTTTACACTTTGATCATATAAACGATTGTCCTGTTGTACCTACATCAGCTTATGCACAGACCTCGGAATCTGGTTAGACGGATTAAATTAAAGGTTTATTCTCGGACGAGTGTTCATCATTCTCAATGTAATCATCGTTATCTGTCCCCGAGCCTGCCCTGAGCCATAATGAGACTCTCATCCATATTCAGACCATGCCATCAAGACAACACTGATACTTTATTATCCGGCTCACTATTATTATGCATGAAGTGCGAGTGGAGATGGAGTGATGGCCGGAGGCTGGAGTAGAGATGGCATGAACAATAATAAAAGAGAGAATGTGTAATTAGAGAGAAAATGGGAGTGAGTGTGAGAAACAAGAAAGGGAAAGGGAAACTATAATGACCACCCTGCCATTGTGTACCCCCACAAACCAATCAAGTTGAGGTTTGAATCCATGTCTTTCAAAAATGTCATTCTTTCTTAATTTTTGCAAAATGTTAGTTATTAGCATATGAGTTCTTGACCTTTGGCGAAAGAAAACGTTGTAAGGGTCACAGTGTCCTTGAACATTGACGCTAAAATGTCATTACATTTTGTCAACAAATTGTACAATAGTTGCCCAAAGTGGTGCAGAGGTATTACTCTCAGAAGAAAGGGGCAGACATAAGGTCAGAGTGACATTGATCTTTGACTTTTCACCCTCAAAATATAATGACTTTATACATGAGGCCAAAAACACATTTGTTCCAAATTTGAAGAAATTTCATTAAAGCATTCCTGAGATATTTGGTTCACGAGTATTGGAAGGACGTGATGTCACAGTAACCTTAATCTTTGACCTTCAACCACCAAAATCTAAGTCTAAGTATAAATTTGTGTCAAATTGAAACAAATTCCTTGAATTTGTTTACTAGGATATCGCCTCCACAAGAAAGGTAGAAATGTAAGGTGACCTTGATCTTTTAACACCAAAGTATAACCAGTCCAAGATCATATTTTTGCCAAATTTGAAAAAATTGTCTCAAGGCATTCCTGAGATATTGGATTGAAAACAATCAAACATAGATGAATAGGACTTGACACAGCCAAACACTCTTTGTTCAAACTGGAGAATTGACTCTTTTTAGCTGTGCAGCGAGGTTCATTAGGAGCAAAAACACAACTAGGTCCAATTACTGAAAACAACTCCCAAAACAAAACAAAAGAATGTCTGGGTAAATGAGGAAACAAGCTTAGTAGACGGTAACAATTAAAGCTTGGAGGTATGAAAGCACCAAAATCAGACCAACGATAGAGGAAACAGCTCTGAATGTGGTTCCTTCAATAGCCAAAGGGCTTCTGTAAAATTATTCCTGAGAAAGCGGGATGATAATTAACTAATAACTTTCGTTGACAGCATGTAAAATGTGTGTGTGTGTCTTGTGTTAGCATGTGTGTTTGGAGCTTCCTAAATGTACTTAACACACAGCCTCACTGCCCCGCATCATAATATCTACAGTAATGAAGCATAAGCACTAGGGAGTTAATCGATCTCCATTTACATCTGAACAACTGTGGGGTCAACTATTGAGTGTGTGGGACACTGAATGTTACCTTCTTGTTGTGTTGTTTTTAGTTTCCTCTGCCCTGCTGCTCTCTTACAGGCCTTGAATGCAACTGTATTTGTTCTTGTGCTCTTACATGTGTTCTTTCATTAAGATTCATTCCACCAATTGCTTTTCCACCGTTTCCAGTCTCCTCTCAATCAAGCATCCAATGATATTTTCTGGGATGTTAGAGTGAGTAGAGTATGCATTTCCATCTTAACAGTTGTCTGTATACTTTTGTAAAAGAAAGAAAATATAGCACAATGTAGTCCACATTTATTTTCTTTGTTTTACTGCAGATAGACAGATAACAAAGGTTTATCAGTGTAGATTGATAATGTAAATCTGTATTATCCTGAAACCTTGTAGCTCAAGGTAACGCATGATCAAAGTTAGACTAATTACAGAGGTTCAAATGCTTTATTTAAACCACATTATTCCATAAATTACTGTTACATTTGTTCCCACTTTGATGATGCCACAATCATTCCCTTTTATTGTTATCTTTAAGACGTTGACCCTCCAGCCCCACAACCAATCCCTCCTTCCCAAATGTGTCTTAAAGGTTATAAGTATGCATTGCTCCTGACCCAGGTAAAATCTAATTGGTCATAACCAGTGTTGACAGTCTTGGTTTGAATTATCAGACACTGGTAAGATAACCCTGATCCTACTATGGTCATTGGTGTGAATGAATGTGAACACTAATGAAACTATTATAGTATTTTTTGAAATTGCATTTGAGTTAACGCATTATGTCACTACTGTATCTTTGTCATGTTAGTCTAGTTTGACATTTTTTTATCTTCATAATACCTCGTCTCTGGGGCTTAGTTTCACACACTCGTGCTGTCTGAACAATTCTCACACCAAATAATCGAAAGCTTCAAAGCCTTTCTCACCTTCTTAGAGATATCTCTTAAATCACCAAAGACCTTGTGGTGTGAGAGCGCTGTCAAGGAAATAGGATCCTGTTCAAGGTAAGGGTCAATTTCCTGACAATGTCCCCCACCCACTCCATGACACACAGGTCAGGGAAAGGAGTGGCTTGAGTGAAAGCCTCATTCCACTAAGAAGCTCCACAGAGCGCCACAGGAAGTCCTTCCTCCTCCCTAGGAGTGTTAGGCATTCAACAGTCAACAGTGAAGACCTATATTAGACTACCACTACCACTATTACCTGTATCAAAACCCATTATACTCTATTTCACTGATACTTCTCTGTAACGGAGGGATGGGGTGGGGGGTGGGAGCTGGGGATAAACTGTCTCTTTGATTGTACCTTGTTTTACAGAATGAATCTTTGTATTAATGCCGCTTCATGCATGGGGTGTAATATGTATCTGTTATGCTCAAAATCCCACAAATAAATCATAATATTTTTTTTTAAACAGTCAACAGTGAAAAGACACAGGCCCTGGGACTCACTTCATCAGACAGCTGCTAAAGCCCTCTCAAACAACCCCATTCAGCAAAAAAATCACATTAATTATAATATAAAACTGGAAATATTGCAGTAAACATGTTATTTATTGTAGAACCATAAATAACATGTTTACTTTAAATTGTGATACAAATAGTTTTGTTGTATTTTATTTGATCATTTATTGGACATTCTTACTTTAACTGCTTATGTTGAAATTAATATGTTATTCTATTTATTTAACATTATACTTACTTATGTTAATACATGCAACTTTATTAAATTGTATCTTTTAATTGCACATTCTTACTTTAAATTATTATACATGTATGGACATTTTTTACTTCTTTTTTTTATTTATCTTTTATGTGTCTCATTTGAAAAAAGAGCAACAGTCCCGAAACCCAATTTCCCCTAGGATTAAAAGAGTATTCTCAGATTTGTGTATGTTGAGTTGAGTTCATTCACATTGACTTATTCACTTTGCTCTATAATTCCACTTCTATTACACAATTTAAATGTCCAAAAAAAACAACTTTACATGGATCAATTAATTTGTAAAAGCTTAGATCAATGAGGTTTATCAGTACTATTCTTACGATATTATGAATTCAATCTATGTTTTTTACCAAATTATTCAATTAAAAATTTTGTAGGATTCCTTCATGAGAGGCATATCAAAATCTAACACTATTGACAGTTACTTTGTCACACTTTAGAAAGGTAAGCAGTCATAATTTCACATCCCTCATTCGTGCACCGACGGGTGTGCGTCCATAGAAACTGATGGGGCCGTTTAATGTCTGCATTGGAATAGGAATAGCTGCAAATACAAACTGACACCACATGAAAGAATAAGAGGGTAGTGTTCCTGTTTTACACAGCTAAAGCCTTCCAGTGGTGTGTCTGTCTGCCTGTCAATGTGACTTTTGGGACATGAACCAACCTCTGAGCCAGAGCCTATCAAATCAAACAGGAAGTTCTGATGAAGTGGTTTACAAGGTGTTCTGTACCGCTCTGTTAGCCTGAGATAGCAGTTTGCAGCAGAGAGGAAGAGACACTGAGGCCTCATGGTGGTAAGTATGTGAGGAAGTTGTGCAGCTGTGAAATACAACCCAAATATGGTGCAACCAAACTGGAACTTTGTCATTTCAAATGGCAATGTTTACTTTCTGACCTTAACAAACTAATGTATAGTGAAGTGGGTTTGGGCCATGTGTGAATAATGGACCTGACCAAAAGTTTGGGTTCTTTTTTTGTTCAGTTTTTTAGTTTAAAGTCAGAATTTTGAGGGGAAAAAAAACGATTTGAGTTAAAAGTCAGATTTCTGAGAAAAAAGTAGGAATTATTCTTTCTATGATAAAATCAATATTAGGTAAAAATGTCTCTGTCTGACTCTTTCCTTTGAATTCCAAAGTTAAATTATAGGGTTAGGGTTTACAATGGCTTTACATTGAACTCCTGGCAACGTCCCGCCCATGTGACACGTCCCAACCTATCGTACCCCATATACGTACAGTCGCGAGTTGAATCCCCTCCGCAGCACCTCTGTGTGTCTGTGTGTTCAGCAGGATGTCTGCAGGAGGGATTTAGAGTTGTTGTAAATATAATACATATAATGTCTCTGTTCTAGAGGTAAACACTGAGAAATATTCTGACTTTAATGTCAGATTTTTTTATTTAATCTCAGAATTCTAAGAGAAAAAAAAAGGCTTTTTACCTAATATTGCTTTTGCATTTGTATAGGACAGATTAATTTGGGCAGGAAGTGAAACAGCATCCGGTCCACTTTACAAATAAAAACTTTTTGCAAAACATTAACCATATCAACTTTGTCCTTGGGCGACAGTAAGACAAAGTATGAAACAACAAGAATAAAACACAATTAGCCAGAGGAAAAAGAAACCATGTATCTATGAAGCATTCTGCTAGAAGCACAAATATCCAGGCAAAGGACCAAATCAACTAAATCTGCAAATCAGGCAAGCAAATCGCTGCCGGTGTATCATGACTGAACAAATATGTAATAAATATTACAGCTACAATGCAGCCAGAAGGGAGAGCATTCCTGCCCTGAGAAATCCCAGTTTATTACAGAAGCTATGTTTCATAGATAGAAAGTGCCTTGAGAGTTTGGCATGCCCTTCCTTTGCACCTTGGGCATAAAAGTTTGAAAACCCCTCCTGTAGATAGAAGCTGAGCCCTTTGCCAAAATGTTGTTCTGTGAGGTCAGACACAGAGGTTAACACTGAGAGGGGAAACGGTGAAACGGTACAGTGTGTTTCTCGAAGCTCCGTGTCTCTGCCTGAGGCGAAATGGGCCCTTCAGGACAGCCTGTCTTCAGGAACACTGTGCTCCCTCAGCTCGCTCTAGTTCTCCTCAACTTTTAAACACAAACGTTCTTTTCTCTCTTTGTGGCTTTGTATCTCTTTAAGCCGTTTCATGTGGATGAATTGATTTCAATGATGTGAGGAATGCAGATGAGCATTTATGCAGGGCCGAAAGAAGTATTCAGATTCTTTACTTGCATAAAAGTACCAATAGGTAGTGATTAATACTAGTCATGCATTCAAAGTCTTTCTTAAGTAAAAGTACAGAAGTATTATCAGCAAAATGTACTTTAGGTATCAAAGTAGTAATTGTGCAGAAAAATGGCGTCCATGTGTGATTTAATATACACACTGTATACGACATAATTTGATAATATTGTTGTATCAAGTAGCATTTTATTGTTGTAGACAAACAAAATTTTGATACAAAAAATATTGACTTTTGGATAATTCTACTTTTTTCACCGTAAAAGGTTAGTCCACTAGTTTATTTGTTGGGTAGACATTTTGTTCGAAGTTCTGAATAGTAGCTAAATATTTAACTAATGCTGTGGAGTAAAAGTACAATATTTACCTATGAAGAGTAGACGTATGAAGTTCCATAAAATGAAATTACTTGAGTAAAGTATAAGTGCTTCAAAATTGCACTTACAGTACTTGAGTAAATGTACTTTACGTTCCACCACTGCATCTATGTGGCTTTGCTATAGTTCTCCTGGTGGGATCATGACTAAAATGATAAGCAGCTTTATTCAGATGTTCCAGATCATGCTCTGTAAATCTTGATCTAAAAGGAATTGTTTGCTTATCCAAACCTTGAACAAGAGCACAGATGCTTTATTAGATGTTGCATGATATGTGAAATGTGCACAGTAGCACTTAACAGATTATAAAATAACCTGAGCAGGACAATTTGTTTTCTCCTCTTAATGGCTGGCAAAGGTCTCATACAGATTTTGAAAGGAATTAATGATCATGTCGTGGACTCAATCCTCTGTGGTGGCCTGCATGTTGGATGCGTATTGTTGTCATTGGTTGAAACCTGATTGGGCTGCTAACTTCAAGAAAAAAGGTCCCTAGTATGCTTTTTGTGGTTTTCCTTTCCTATAGTGTGTCCATCCATCCATCCATCTTCTCCCGCTTATCCGTCAGGGTCGTGGAGGTAACATCTCCAGCAAAGAGCCCAAACTTCTCTTTCCCTGGCCACATCAGCCAGCTCTGTCTGGGGGATTCCAAGGCGCTCCCAGGCCAGTGAAGAGATACAATCCCTCCACCTGGTCCTAGGTCTACCCCTCGGTCTCTTCCCAGCTTGACGTGCCTGGAACACCTCCCTAGGGAGGAGCCCAGGTGGCATCCTTACTAGGTGCCCGAACCACCTCAACTGGCTCCTTTCAACGTGAAGGAGCAGCGGTTGTACTCTGAGTCCCTCCCGGATGACTGAACTTCTCACCTTATCCCTAAGGGATAAGCGCTGTACAATAGCTGCCCACTGCTCCTAGTACTAGGATGGGTTAAATGCAGAGGACCAATTTCACTGTGTGTGCTCTGCTGGGTGCATGTACAGTGGGGCAAAAAAGTATTTAGTCAGCCACCAATTGTGCAAGTTCTCCAATTTAAAAAGATGAGAGAGGCCTGTAATTTTCATCATAGGTATACTTCAACTATGAGAGACAGAATGAGAAAAAAAAATCCAGGAAATCACATTGTAGGATTTTTAATGAATTAATTGGTAAATTCCTCGGTAAAATAAGTATTTGGTCACCTACAAACAAGCAAGATTTCTGGCTCTCACAGACCTGTAACTTCTTCTTTAAGAGGCTCCTCTGTCCTCCACTCGTTACCTGTATTAATGGCACCTTTTTGAACTCGTTATCAGTATAAAAGACACCTGTCCACAACCTCAAACAGTCATACTCCAAACTCCACTATGGCCAAGACCAAAGAGCTGTCGAAGGAGACCAGAGACACAATTGTAGACCTGCACCAGGCTGGGAAAACTGAATCTGCAATAGGTAAGCAGCTTGGTGTGAAGAAATCAACTGTGGGAGCAATTATTAGAAAATGGAAGACATACAAGACCACTGCTAATCTCCCTCCATCTGGGGCTCCACGCAAGATCTCACCCCGTGGGGTCAAAATGATCACAAGAACGGTGAGCAAAAATCCCAGAACCACACGGGGGAACCTAGTGAATGACCTGCAGAGAGCTGGGACCAAAGTAACAGAGGCTACCATCAGTAACACACTACGCCGCCAGGGACTTAAATCCTGCAGTTCCAGACGTGTCCCCCTGCTTAAGCCAGTACATGTCCAGGCCCGTCTGAAGTTTGCTAGAGGGCATTTGGATGATCCAGAAGAGGATTGGGAGAATGTCATATGGTCAGATGAAACCAAAATAGAACTTTTTGGTAAAAACTCAACTCGTCGTGTTTGGAGGAGAAAGAATGCAGAGTTGCATCCAAAGAACACCATACCTACTGTGAAGCATGGGGGTGGAAACATCATGCTTTGGGGCTGTTTTTCTGCAAAGGGACCAGGACGACTGATCCGTGTAAAGGAAAGAATGAATGGGGCCATGTATCGTGACATTTTGAGTGAAAACCTCCTTCCATCAGCAAGGGCACTGAAGATGAAGCGTGGCTGGGTCTTACAGCATGACAGTGATCCCAAACACACCACCAGGGCAATGAAGGAGTGGCTTCGTAAGAAGCATTTCAAGGTCCTGGAGTGGCCTAGCCAGTCTCCAGATCTCAACCCCATAGAAAATCTTTGGAGGGAGTTGAAAGTCCGTGTTGCCCAGCGACAGCCCCAAAACATCACTGCTTTAGAGGAGATCTGCATGGAGGAATGGGCCAAAATACCAGCAACAGTGTGAAAACCTTGTGAAGACTTACAGAAAACGTTTGACCTCTGTCATTGCCAACAAAGGGTATATAACAAAGTATTGAGATGAACTTTTGTTATTGACCAAATACTTATTTTCCACAATCATTTGAAAATAAATTCTTTAAAAATCAGACAATGTGATTTTCTGGATTTTTATTTCTCATTCTGTCTCTCATAGTTGAGGTATACATATGATAAAAATTACAGGCCTCTCTCATCTTTTTAAATGGGAGAACTTGCACAATTGGTGGCTGACTAAATACTTTTTTGCCCCACTGTATGTGACAATAAAGAGGGTTTCATCCTCCGATTATAAGGGAGATGCCAGCCACCCTGCGGAGAAATCCCATTTCGGTCGCTTGTATCCGCGATCTCGTTCTTTCGGTCATGACCCATCCTTCATGACCATAGGTGAGGGTAGGAACGAAAATGGCCCGGTAGACAGACAGCTTTGCCTTCTGGCTCAGCTCTCTTTTCGTCACAACGGTGTGGTAAAGCGACTGCAGTACCGCTCCCACTGCTCCGATTCTCCGGCCCATCTCACGCTCCATTGTTCCCTCACTCGAGAACAAGACCCCGAGATACTTGAACTCCTTCACTTGGGGTAAGGCCTCATTCCCTACCTGGAGTGGACAGTCCATCGGTTTCCTGCTGAGAACCATGGCCTCAGATTTGGAGGTGCTGATCCTCATCCCAGCCAACACTCGGCCGTGAACCGATCCAGTGTGCTGAAGGTCACAGACCGATGAAGCCATTAGGACCACATCATCTGCAAAAAGCAGTGGTGCAATTCTTAGCCCACCAAACTGCAGACCCCCTCCCCCACGACTACGCCTCGAAATCCTGTCCATGAATACCACAAACAAGATTGGCGATAAAGCGCAGCCCTGGCGGAGGCCAACCCTCACCGGAAATAGATCCGACGTGCTAACGAGGACCCGGACACAGCTCTTGCTTTGGGAGTACAGAGATTGGATGGCCCTGAGTAGACACCCCCTCACCCCATACTCCCGCAGCACCTCCCACAGTATCTCCCTGGGAACCCGGTCATATGACTTCTCCAAATCCACAAAGCACATGTAGACCGGATGAGCGTGCTCCCAGGCCCCCTACAGGATCCTTGCGAGAGTAAAAAGCTGGTCTGTCGTTCCACGACCAGGACGAAATCCGCATTGTTCCTCCTCAATCTGAGGTTCGACAATTGGCCGGACCCTCCATTCCAGCATCTTAGAGTAAACTTTCCCGGGGAGGCTGAGTAATGTGATGCCTCTGTAATTGGCACACACCCTCTGATCCCCCTTTTTAAAAAGGGGAACCACCACCCCGGTCTGCCACTCCTTCGGTACCGTTTCCGACTTCCACGCAATGTTGATGAGACGTGTCAACCATGACAATCCCTCAACACCCAGAGCCTTCAGCATTTCTGGGAAGGTTTCACATACCCCACCAGGGCTTTGCCACTGTGGAGTTGTTTGACTACCTCAGTGACTTCCCCCTGTGAGATTGGAGTTGATCCCCCTTCATACTCCAGCTCCGCCTCTAACATAGAAGGCGGAGTTGTCGGGTTCAGGAGTTCCTCAAAGTGCTCCTACTACCGCCCTAACACCCTATCAGTTGAGGTCAACAGCGTCCCATCCTTACTGTACATAGCTTGGATGGTTCCCTGCTTCCCCCTCCTGAGGTGTCGGATGGTTTTCCAGAACAACTTTGGTGCCGACCAAAAGTCCTTCTCTATGGCTTCTCCGAACTTCTCCCACACCCGCTGCTTTGCCTCGGCCACGGCTGAGGCTGCTGCCCTTCGGGCCTGTCGATACCTTGCAACTGCGTCAGGAGTACCCAGGGATAACATATCCTGGAAGGCCTCCTTCTTCAGTCGGACGGCTTCCCTGACCATCGGTGTCCACCAGGAGATTCGAGGGTTACCGCCCCTTGAGGCACCTAAGACCTTGAAACCACAGCTCCCCGCCACAGCTTCAGCAATAGAGGCTTTGAACACTGCCCACTCAGGTTCAATGTCCCCAGCCTCCACAGGGATGCCTGAAAAGCTCCGCCGGAGGAAGGCCTCCTGGACTTGGGATTCCTCCAGACGTTCCCAGTTCACCCGCACTACACCTTTGGGCTTACCAGTTCTGTCCATAGACTTCTCCTGCCATCGAAGTTGTCCAAAACATGCGGCCTCAGGTCCGATGATACGGTAACAAAATCGATCATGGACCTTCTGCCTAGGGTGCTCTGGTACCAGGAACACTTATGAGCATCCTTATGTTCGAACATGGTGTTTGTTATGGCCAATCTATGACTAGCACAGAAGTCCAGTAACAAACCACCACTCCGGTTCAGATCAGGGGGGCCGTTCCTCCCAATCACGCCCCTCCAAGTGTCTCCATCATTGCCAACGTGTGCGTTGAAGTCTCCCAGCAAAACTAAGGAGTCCCCTTCAGGATCCCCATACAGGACTCTTTTCAGGTTCTCCAAGAAGGCCGAATACTCTGAACTGCTGTTTGGTGCATAAGCACACACAACAGTCAGAGTTTTCCCCCCGATGACCCGCAGGCGTAGGGAGGCAACCCTTTCGTCCACTGCAAACTCAAATAAAGCGGCACTCAACCGGGGGCTTGGGAGTATCCCCACACCCGCTCAGCGCCTCACAGCTTGGGCAACTCCGGAGAAGAATAGAGTCCAACCCCTATCAAGAACTAAGGTTCCAGAGCCGACGCTGTGCGTAGAGGTGAGCCCCACCAGATCCAACTGGTAACGCTCCACCTCCCGCACAAGCTCCAGCTCCTTCCCCCCCAGAGAGGTGACATTCCACGTCCCCAAAGCCAATTTCTGCCGCCTGGGTCTGGTCCGTCGAGACCCTCTGCTTTCACTGCCACCATTCTGGCAGGGCACCCGACCCCATCATTGTTTCCCGTAGGTGGTGGGCCTGCAGGACGGGGAAGCGGAGGGGTTGCCCACGTTGCTTATTTGGGCTGTGCCCGGCCGGGCTCCGTGGCAAGCCCGGCCACCAGATGCTCGCCCACGAGTCCTCCTTCTGGGCCTGGCTCCAGAAGGGGACCCCGGGCTTCCTCCGGGCCGGGTATCCCTGCTTTCAAGTATATTTTCCATGAGGTCCTATAGTGTGTTATTTAGGTTATTTTGCCTGTAAATTGTCTTCTTTGATTACTTCTGTAGCGTAGTGTAATCATTTTGGGTTGCTTCTATTGGTTAGCGCACGAAGACACTACTTGATAAGCTAAGGGGCATGCCATCTCTAAGTGTTTGACCATTCACAACAGAGCTGGCAAGCTATCCAATCAGAGTAGACTGGGCTCTGGTTTCAGACAGAGGGTGAAAAGAGGTACTGCAGAACAGGCAGTTCGAGAACAATATAGAGCTTTTTGAACATTAAAGCATGGAGGCATGTCCCAGTAGAGGATCAAAATAATAACATGAACCTGAAAATGAGCATCATATGTCGTCTTCAATCAATTATCGGATGTGTTATGATTCAACTTCGCTTCCGATAGTTGGTGCGACAATTCAAAATCAACTGTCAATTCAAAATCAGCTGTCAATTCAATCACAGCAGCTATTTTCAGGTTCTTACTCCAGTACACTGTGTTCCAAACCCTTCACTCCTCTGAATTACAATATAAAACAAAACTGAAGTTGACTGATCCGATGAAGGTTTTCTGTCTGTCGGAACAGAAGAAACACGAGGGGAAACAGTGTGGGAGACAGTAGCTCTTTGATCCCTCTGCTCCCTGGGTTTCTCTACTTCTGCTTAACTCTGAAATACCCAACTTATTTTCTTTTTTGGGAACTCTTAAGGCCCTGACACACCAAACCAACATCAAAGCACTAGTTGCGACTGTTCTGGTCTCTGATGTTGCTGCGTCTTGGTCAAAAAAGTTTGCACATCCCAAAGACTGCAGCTTAGTTACATAATTTCTGCACTTTCAAGAGAGAAAAAAACTCTACATTGAAGCAGGCGGCTATAGTCTGTAAACGTCATTCAAAAAATGAAGATATTCAAGCCATTTCAATGATACAAATGTTAAAACAAAGCAGTGTTTCACAGTACAGACACACAAAATACAAATAAGCATAATATGTCCTCTTTATGTAAAGGATTCTTCCATCTCTGCCTTGAACCTATGCTTTCATGTTTTCCCTGCATCTAATTTCTCTAATTCACACCTAATCCACATTAAGAAACCCAAGTGAGTGTTGTTGTTTCACACCGTCGGATTTCACACCATCAGGCAGCCGGCTCTTATTTGCGTAGCTCTTCCTCAGTGATCATCCGCTCTCTGAGCTCCTAATGAAAGCCTCAGCAGGGCTCCAGGCTTCCCCCAGTAAAGCGTTTTGGCTGAGAGGATGAGGCGCTGCCACCACGCTTAATGTAGTGAGTATCATCCAACAGCAGGCTTCCAGCATGAGTAATCCAGGCTTCAACAGAGTCAGCACCTCCAACTTTGGCCAAAGCCCCTCAAATCTAGACTCTGGTTCTGCTGGGTCAGAATGGACTAATATCAGAGTTTTACTGTGAAGGAACTCAACTTATTTCCTCTTTAAGGACATCAGCACTCTGACAAAATCTGAATTTTTTATAAGTGATGTTCAACACACTTCCAGGTATTCTCTCCATTTTTGCTCATCTGATATTCTTGCATGTCCTGAGTGTCTTTTGATAAAAGAAAGATCTTTTTGAATGTTCTGCAGATGATGTTTGAAGGTGGAGAGAGCAAATGTGGCACTTATCCTGATAAGACTGAGAGTGTTTTTCATTTGAGAAAAAGCTGCTGCAGAGCCTTACTCAGAACTGCACTGCATTCTGGTCTAAGGAGGTCAATGAAGACATTTTCTCAGATTCTTCTGCAGTGGATTGGTCCCTGAGCAGCATTATTAAAGAGTCTCTATGTTGGTTTTCGGTGCTTTCCTTTTATGTGCATGTACATTTCTGCAAAGGCTAAAATCCCAAACTTCCCTCCAGAAAGACTTTCCCTCTCATTGTAAATAAATAATTAAATGATTATTTTGACTGATATTACAATTACCATACAAGGAAATCACTATTTTTGAAACATTATTTAAATTATCATTGAAAAATATATTCAACAGACCCTATTCTGCTCCTTTTCAGGTTCATAGTATTTATTGTCTCTACTGTGACATGTCTCTATGCTTTAATCGTCAAAAGCTCTTTTTTTTTCTCATACTGCCTGTGCTGCAACACCTCTTTTTAACCTCTGTCTGAAACCAAAGTCCAGGCAGCAGGCTTACAATGAAACTCTGATTTCTGTGGTGCAATATATGACTCAGCAGCTTTAAATTAGGAAGAAACTATTGTCTTCCGATTCGCTCTAATGCATTATTTTCGCCATAAAGTGGGCGGGCCGTGATTTTGCCCGGAATCGAAGTAAGCATCTCATTCTGTATTTCCTAGAAGAGAAAGCTTGTTTTGAGTTAAGCTTAGTTTAGCAGAAAGAATGGATAAAGCTAGCCCGCTCATGCTCTCAGTTGACGTCACTCTTGAAATGATACAGTGTTGATACAATATTTGATTAGACATGGATAAGCAGAATCTCCAGTTTCCTTGTGCACTCCAGCAGAACATCTAAACTTCAGACATCAGGGATCCACTATCAGAGGGTCCTGTCAGCATACACACCAGAAAAACCAATGAGCTCAGCACTTTTGGCTCACTCAGGTGGATGAAAAGCTGAAAGTTTGAAAGTTTGTTCCTAGCACAAGTCTTGTTTTATAGTTCACCATGCTGAAAAGCTTCGTCGAGCAAAACAGACTAAGGCGGGAGTGCAGAGCCTCCCCAGACAAATGTCACTTTGAAGTCATTATCTCCGGCTTTTCTGCTCTCTTGAACACAAGCCTCTCAGAAAAACAACCTTTAAAAGAAGAATGCTGTTATGTGTGCACTAACAATCATGGCTTTGGAAGGAAGTGTGTGTTAATGCTGAGATCCTTGGTGTGAACAAGCTGCTCAAGCTAGGATTCAATGAGTCTCTCAGGATAACATGAAATGTGGTTTGTGTGTATTTTTAAGATGGAATAACCAAAGCAGGGAAAAAGTACATGAACGCAAACACACAGGACCCACTACAGTACTGATGCACACACACACACAAAGCACACACACACACAGAATATAATAATGTAAGCGTCTGTGGTTAGACTAAGACAGCTCATTTGAAGCAAAGAGATCTCCAAAGTGGCCCCCAACACACCTGTGTGTTTCCGGCATTTTTTTTTGTTGCTACTGTTAACCCATTACAGTTGTTCAAAATGCAGATTTATACAAGAGTCTCTGCAATAGTTTACCAGGTGTGTCGTAATGAGCTTAAACTGCGGTTTTATTCTGATTGTTGTGATTATGCTGTGTAATTTGGGATCTAAAAAGAAATTTTTGGCTTATCTTGTTCATAGAAATATTTTGCGTAACATTTCAAATGTGCACAGAAGCACTTAACGGATAAAAAAAATAACAGTTTCCTCTTTTTGAAAGGGATTAATGTTGATATAATAGAATAGCTCATCAGCCTGCTACATGTTGAACATCTATGGTTAACAATGGGGACAACATGTAAGAGCTGAGCATTTCAAGCTATTTTTTTAATGGATTATAAGATATGTTATTATTCAATTATGAGTATTTTGTTTGAGTCCCGCCCCACCCTTGCTCCAATGATCCTTTGACCATTACGTAACGTAAAAAGCAAAAACAGAAAAAGGCCTTTCAGTTGAGACTGCATTGTCAATTAAGTTGCTAGAGAAACTAATTTCCTCCCAGAGTATGTGTGATGATGGGTCACCAGAGGTGGGAAAAGTACTGAGGAATAATCTGTTACAGTAAAAGTCTTACATTCAAAATGTTAAATCAATGCAGTGGAATAAAACTAAAAACTAATGAAGCTCAAAGTAGCATAAGATCGAAATACAGTACAAGTATCTCAAAAGTTTACTTTAGTACAGTGCTTAAATAGATAGATAATAGTAAATCTACTCAGTTTTTTTCCTGTGCATCACAAATATGTATCCAATCATGGAGTCCCCAGGTCATGTTGGAAGGGGGGGTCAAAAAAAGATCGATATTTCATGTTCGCGGTTTTAAAAAAAAAGCACCATTGATTGATTGATTGATTGATTGATTGATTGATTGATTGATCTACCAATTAAAATTAATCATGACAAACCAAACCATGAAGTTTGCTGAACCTAGCCAAGTAGTTTTGTTGCATTTGTGTTATGATGATTCTTTTCAATTTAAAATGTTATCCCACTGCAACCGTAATCTTGGAAAAAAATAAGTTCCCCATGAAAGATATTCAAGAATGCTGATTATTTGTTTGGAAATGCAACTTTGTAGTTGACAGTGTTGTGTTGCAGTCATAGAGATTCTCAGGAATCTCATGTCTAAATGTGATTCAATAAATGGCACTTTTTAACCACAGTTGAGTTGACTGATCTGAAGTAAGGTCTCTGTGTGAGGGAACAGAAAATACAAAGAGCTTTTGATTTGAATAACATTCACAGTGTTCTGACTAAAAGAATGTTTAATTTACTAACAAGTTGGTTATAGGAAGTTATTTTTTATGTTGCAATCTGTAGTTGTCACTCCATACAGGAAGGACAGGAAACATATGAGCGTTTAAAATGTATATAAAAGGCAGAAATGTAGAGAGGTTGATCCAACTCCTCTACTGTAACCCAAAACCCTGCGAGGAGAGGCACTGACAGCTCGTAAGACAACCCTGCACAACCCCTGACTTTTCTTTGCAAGAGCAACTTTTTGATTCACAAAATTGCTGATAAAGAAACACAGCAACTGCTGAAGAATCCTTCCTGCTGTGTCCTCCAGCACGTCTTCACCGTGTTAACATAGAGACAGAATCTGAAATGGAATCAGTGTTGATAAAAGTAAGCTCTGTGGAAACAGGTCTCTCCTCCTTCCTGCTCCAAGGAGGTCTGTTTCTTTAATGGGGGCTACTTCACCTGCTGCTGAAACATTAAATATTTACAAGACTGTAACTAGAATGTCAGCCGGAGAGTGCAGAGGCCAATGGTGCATTCACAGCCACTTCAAATTGTTCCATTTCCAGAAGTCGTTTTTGGTACTTTGGTTGAAATATGGAAACAACATGGATGCTAAGATACTAATATGTGTTGTGTTGGGCTAAGAGTGTCTAAGAAATACTGTGGTGGTAATAACAAATGAAATCACATATACATACAGTACAATAATCACATTAAAGTCAGTAGGAGCTCCATTGCCCTACGTATTTCAATCATATGGGACATGACTGAATCGACCCATGCATTTTCTCATGATCATATCCTTACAACACCAGATGCTTGGCCGTCGTATAGCTCAGTGGGTAGAGCAGGCGGCCATATACTTGGGGTTTGATCCCCATGCGCTGGACCCGGGTTCGAATCCGACCTGGGTCCCTTTGCCGCGCATCTTTCAGACGACCTCACTATATTAAAAGGCACTGGTTGCCCAAAAAATGTTTTAAAAAAAAGAACACTACATGCTTTCGGCCAAATGACATAGACTTGTGCATAATTCACAGTGAAACTCCGGGTGCCGAGAAAGCAGGTCAGTGCAAGTTGTTCAAGAGAACTTTGAGTTCTGTGGCATACAGGAAGTAGAAACGTACATATTTAAAGGTCCCATAATATGCTTAATGCGTTTTTTGATGTATTTTATACATAAATATGTGTCCCCGGTGTGTAAGGAGACTCACAAAGTGTCAGAAAATACAACCCTCTCTCTTTACCTCCTTACCCACATCTCTAAAAATGGGGGTACAAACGAACTGATCCCGATTTGCTTCTGTTATGATGTCATATCGGAAATGTGGGCTGGCTTTACATTGAACTCCTGGCAACGTCCCGCCCACGTGACACGTCCCAACCTACCGTCCCCCATATACAGTTGCGAGCTGAATCCCCTCCGCAGCACCTCTGTGTGTCTGTGTGTTCAGCAGGATGTCTGCAGGAGGGACTTAGAGTTGTTGTGTATATATAATACATATAATGTCTCGGCTCTAGAGGTAAACACTGAGAACTGTTTCAGAAATCATGCTGGATGTGGTTTTGAACATAATATGGGGTTTAATCACGGCAGCGTTTAGCTGAGTTTCTCCCGGTAGAAAACTTTCACAGAGGAGGCGTGACCAGCTTCAGCTCTGCTCAAATTTAAAGTGACACAGAATCAGCACTTCAGGAACAGGGTTGAAATAGAGGGGTATGAGGCATGCTACAATGGGTGATCTGTTTGGTATTATATTTTTCAAATATAGCATAATAGGAGACCTTTAACTTAAATATAAGACTCAGAGGCAGCCACAATGCTTTAGTAACTATTTTCTGAAACGCCAGAGGATGAGTCTTTCTTTGGATTTTGTTTGTAACCCACTTGACACCTTCAAAACTGTCTTCTGACACTTTGAAGCGATGACAGCATGCCTTTATCTTCCTCCTTGCGGAAACATATTTCATATCTTTGAGGTGTGGAACAGTTATTTGCCAGTCAGCTGTGTGCAGGCTGGCTGACAGACAGACACTGACTGCTGACTAAGGAGAGGCCAGCGGCCATTAATCACAGACTGAGGGAAAAAGGAAATTATAACCATCAGTGCAGTGGGAGTATGACACCTCTGAGTCACGCTACAGTGGCAATTAAAAAAGTTGGCTCTGCAAGAAGAGGACCAAAAGAGACAGGTTCTAAAGGAGCAGTGGGGGCATTTATAATACCCAATGTTTCATGTCTCAGTGCGAAACGAGCTAAGCCAGAGGAAAGAGATACACAATGTATGCTTAGCCGATCCGTGAGTGAAGTGAAGCAGGTGAGAAGGGGAAGACGACATAAAAGGGCAAAGCCGAAACTCAAAGAGGACAGCGTTTGAGGAGGGGGTTTGAGGGACTTCTGCATGGCAACGTTTGGGATTAATGATGAAGGAGGAAGAGGCAGAAAGAGATAACTGCAGGATAAGAGGGAGAAAACACACACTGTTCTCTTCAGGCAGCGAAAGGCTCCACTATATGCACACACACACACACGCACTCACACTCACACACACACATGTTCAGTTGGCTGCTAATTTAGGAACATGCAGTGTGTAGTGCTGTCTAACATGCACACACACACACACACACACACACACACACACACACACACACACACACACACACACACACACACATTTACTACTTGCTGCCTCAGATTAGTCTAAAAACAAACATGCAGTCAAACACTTGTTGCCAAGGAACAGCAACGCTCGCTTGATCAGTCAACTCTGAAATTCAGAGGAAGACAGGAAAAGGCCAGAGGGTGAGAGGAGAGGAGAAGTGGAAAAGAGAGGAGAGGAGAGGAAACCATGGGAGAGGAAAGGACAGGAAAGATGTGGAGAAGAGGAGAGGAAAGGAAAAGAAAGGAAATAAAGGAAAGTGGAGGAAAGGAGAAGCTAATGCATGTCACCAGACCAACATCTTAAAGACATATACACACACACACACACACACACACACACACACACACACACACACACACACACACACACACACACACACACACACACACACACACACACACACACACACACACACACACACACACACACACACACACACACACACACACACACACACACACACACACACACACACTGAACTGCCTTTCCTTTGTATTTTTAACTACTTCTTTCTGCACAACACAAACCCATTATTGGAAGCTTTTACAAAAACACCAGCACCACTATGTTTATAGCAGGTCAGATCCCCCAAGTGTATCTGAAGCCAGAAATGTAAACAATATGCAGTTAATAAACCAAAATGTTATAGAGAAGATGGATCACTATGTCGGTTTCTTGGGATAATGGAAGCTTGCTTAACATTTCATGGATAGAAATGTAGCACAGAATAACGTATTAACAGTACATGGTTAAGAGAATATTATACAGCCAAGTTAAAACTGACATAAGGGGCGGGACTCCGAGAGAAAAGCAGTTGCAATTCAATCTGCTAATTCAGGACCGCACAATGGATTTATCAATACACAGTTAGGCTCCTGCTGTTTCAGAGCCATGCTCAGGGACGTAGAGTCTGACTCACACAAACCTCATGTATAAAATTATCCTAAGCGACTTACACACATTCAATAATGTGGGCAATCCCCACAGGAGCAATTTGGGGTGAAGTGTCTTGCCCAAGGACACAACGACATACTGACTGCAGTGGGGATGGAACCAGTGACCCCCTGATCCCAAGATAAACGCACCATCCCACTGAGCCACAGCCTCCCTTAAGGATCAATGACTCAGAAATTCAAATATGTTTTGCTCATAGGTAAAGGAGAGGGGGGGGTTCCAAGGGGCTTTTAAGACTATAATGGACCTTTTTGTGTCTTCCTTTCAAACATTGAGTAAAGGCTAAGATAAAGCTGATGTCATTTTACACAATATAATAGTAAGTTTATGTTTTTATAATCAATTAAACACATACAAATTACCACCATGCAATATAACAGAAGTACAGATTTGGTATAGGTTGCAAGCCTATGCAAGACGCACACAATTCATGTGTATTAAATCACACACATTGGCTACTAATACACATGCTTTGACTTAGTGAAAGTATATGCATCACCTTTGCTATCGGAGTTGGTATAGCTGTTCCCATGATATCCTCAGGATAAATTCAGATACTTTGAATGGCCGAACTGAATTCCCTTAGGGTTATAATTAACCCTAGCCCTAACACTTGCACACCAACCCTTTTTAAAAGCAGCAATAGGGTTTTAAAAGCCGCCGTCTTGCACATCTCGTGCCAAACCATTCTCATCTCTTTTCAGCTTCACACCCAGTCTCATTTAAAATTCTGTAGCCCTCAAGGGAAACTGCAGGAGTTTCACAAGGATTCAGCTGCAGGGAAACTTTTTAAGATACGCAGACACAGTTGTGAATAATGGTTGCTCAAAAGTTTTGATCCAAATCCTGGAGCTGGGATGGCAAATTGCAGGGGAGAATGTTTCCTTGTGGGGTAGAATCCAAGTATTGTCAAGCCCAGTATCCAATTAAAGCATGTTCTTTTTCAGCTTACACTACAGCCATTGGTGACCCAACTACACCATACACACTGGTCATACATTAGTGGGGAATTTTTCCCTGGGATGGTGAGAAAAACATGAACAATGGTTCTGTTTCTACAGTAACAATGCAGCAGAGGAGTGATTGAGATAACATGTTCAACAGTAGACATAATCCTCAGATAAATTATTCATCGGGTCTACTGGTGGAAGTGATTATCAACGACACCACATCTCTTCTTCCTTCCGTAAGGACTTGCGCCTTGAGAAACAAATGATCACAACTGAAGAGTGAGGTTTGCCTTCCTCATGTGTTTTGTATATTTTTATGTTCTCACTTCAGCTGCGGAGAGGATAAACGCACTCCAGCGGATCATTTCTGCAGAGCTGAGCCAACATGAAAACAAGAGCCCCTGAGCTGTTAATGTTAAGCTTTTCCTAAATGGGAGTTTTCCTTTAATGAGTGTGACAGCACACTTTAGGGAAGTGTTTTGGCTGCTGGGTTTTAGAGGAGAACTCTTTTGCAACAGTTTTAGACTGAAAGCATGTCTGTATCAGTGCTCATTACAATGCACCAAAGACTGGTTTCACAGATAACACTTTCTAAGCTAATATGAAACGTAAAATAAAATGAAGTTGTTGCTAAAATATTATGGATTAAAGATATTAAAGAGGCCTCTACTGGGACATGTCTCCATGCTTTAATGTTCAAAAAGCTCTTTATTTGTCTCATACTGCCTGTGATGCAGCACCTCTTTTCACCCTCTGTCTGAAACCAGAGCCCAGTCTGCTCTGATTAGCTGGATGGGCTCTGTTGTGATTGGTCAGCAGCTTAGAGATGTCCCGCCCATTAGCGTGTCATGTACAATGTTAATACATTGTGAGAGGCTAACGGGCGGGAGATGACTAGCACGAGCCAGTATAAGGGGCGACATCACTATGTTACAGACGTTTCCAGCAGGGTGGGTAGTGTGTGGGAGAGAAAATCTCTCTGGAGGGAACTTTGCACACTATTAACATACACAAAAACCTATACAACACACTACAGGAAAAAGAAAACCCCAAAAAGCATTATACAGCCCAGCATCCCTGCAAGCTGCAAACGTGTAAATTAATTCCAATGCAATATATGTTAATATTTATTTTAAATGAGTTAAGGCTCCAGAGGGGGTGTGAAAAGTTGCAAAATCTAGCAAAAGTGGTCAAGTTGGCAAGACTGTGAGTGAGTGGCTGTGATAATACTTGGTCATTGCAGCTGTGCACACAGCATGAACCATTGAGGGTGCTTTTTGTAAATTTGGCCATTGTATAATGGGCTATATCTGAAACTGATGGGCCCATCAGCGGTCATGAATGATCAAAAGATGCATCTCTAATGATAACGGGGGGAAGATTCACTATCAGAATTCTCTTTAAAACCAATGATCTCAGACAGAATTGGAAAATAGCAGTCCCTTGTTTCCAGCCAACACATTTTTTTTTGAGCCAAAGTCTGGGGCTGGGTGTGCATGTTCCAGGCAAAAATCCAACATTACCTGTTGATAATCCATATATCAGAGATGGAACTAAAAGAGCAGAGTTGGTGTTGTATTCCAGCGGGAAATAAACCTCGTACTGTTCATAAATAAGACACAAACGTAAGATTTGACTAAATGTGTTATAGTATAACCCTGTTTATATGCTAAATGCTTGTAGAACATGTAAACAAGCAACAAAGGTTGTATTATGCTTAATCATTAACTCGTTGGTCTCTGGTTGCTGGAGTAAATGTCCCAAATGAATTAAATGTGGATTACTGCAGCAGTAAGTTAATTACCCAGAATGCAGACATTTGCAGCTACAAATTGCAGATAAGTACACAGCCACAGTTGCTAAACTGTGATTACACAATTGTTGTTTGGGGAAATGCAAATAAATTGTCAGTTTTACAGATTTGCACTTGTATACCTTGAGTAAAAGTTGAGTTAATGCACCTGTTAATCCAAAATGTAATGCTTGAGGAAACACTGGAGGAATCCAAAATATCTGCATGTCAGGCCCCATCTGCTTTATGGGTTTCCCTTTCCTGTAGAGTACTTTTCCTGTTATAAAGATGTGTGCATGTTAATGGTCTGCGAAGCTAAAATACCTGTGTTCCCTCCAGAAGGAGTTTCTCTCCCACACACCCTGCCCCACCGCCTGAAACTCCTCCATTGGACTCCTTTGTTTACTTCAGTTACATTATGGCATGTCTATGTAACATTAGCGACTTTTGAACATTAAAGCATGGAAACACATCACAGTAGAGGCACAAAATACAAATATGAACCAAAGGTTTCATAAAAAGGCCCCTTTAATATGCCCTTAATCCAACATGCAATGCTTGATTTAAATATCAGAGAAATGCTGGAGGAATCCAACTTATTGTATGACACTCAACTGCATGTGCCTTTTTACCATGTGCATGAAATACAGTATGGAATAAAATGCATCTCACAGAATATTCCCTCACTCTGTCTCTATTACCTTGAAAGGTCATATTGATTCCTTGGTTTATCAAGTCGGCACTCAGCCGCCTGAGATGTAAACACAGAAAACTGCAGTGACTTCTGTTCCCTCTCTGCTCATTGTGAGTCTTTAGTCTTACATTATTGTAATGTTTATTGGAAGTACATTCCAGACAGAATAAAAAGAAAAGAAATTCACAAGTATAAACTCAAGAACCACTTCCACCCACTCTTCACTCTGCCTGTCTTTCTCACGACTCCTTTCCTCTGTGCCAACACACACAACATCAGACAGCCTGCACACACCTAGGGAGTGAGCACGAGTCCAGTATGTTTATTCAGCGGAGGTACGCTGCGTGACGACAGGCGCTTCAACACGAGCTGTGTTTGACAGAACACACGAGGTAGAGCACACACAGGAGGATATATCGCAGTAGGCTTGTACAAACACACACACAGAGTACAACTTGCTGGAGGTGTAACAGGCAGTACACAACATTCCAGCTTCAGTGTGCTTTTAAGTAGAAACAAGGAAATAGATTTATTGCAGAACATTTAGTTTTTCAAAGTGCAAAGGTTGCAGTAGCAGGTAGGGCACTGAAATACTTCCATATTTTCAATAAGAAAAACCCAAATGTCAGTCAAAGAATCTGACCTTTCAATTATTACTGAACTGAGCTATTGACCCAATTCCAAACCTCACACTACCCACTCCCATTCAGTGGGAGAAGGTAGGGTGTAGATAAAGTTACTGATTACATTGTTTCACATGTAACTAGTTATTGTAATTTTTAAATTAACCCTCCCAACCCTGCCCAATCCCTAATAATCAGAAAAATGTCCAAGTCGACCAAAAGCCCATTTGTGCTACTGTTCTGCATATGCGAGAAGATATACAACATTCATTCATCAGAATCTGGTGCTTCCCAGTGATAATAATCAAAACATGAACCAAAGTTAAGCACCATCTTCATGGTTTGTGTCAGTAGCCATCGATCTCAGCCGCACTCAGCTTTGATCAGAAGAGAACCGCTTCCACTCGAGAGACACTTTAGAAGCTCCGCTATCAGTTAGAGCGTCTCCAAAAACGTTCAGCTAATTAGTTAACATCTCCACTTCAGAGGAATCACTTTGCTGTTGCTGTTGCTGTTGCTGTTGTTGTTGTTTTTGTTTCAAAGTCCAAATTAAATCTTAATGATCCTGCATGAAGTTTTGTCAGTAATTGATGATTTGAATGCACAGTCACGGACTGACAGACACATTTAGAAAACTAGAATGAGCGCTCTCCAAGCACTGCAATAAAGTCAAACTGTCTAACAAAGATTGCATACAACTAATGTGTACGTACGCGTAATATTCAAGATCACTAGAGCACAACTTTGGACTCACAAACACGAACAATCTACAATCATCAAGGAAAGATGTTAGAATGTATAGAATGGGATGGATTGTGTAAAGCTCTTCCAAAGGGAAGTCATCAGTCACTTATAATAATTCTATAATGGTGCGTTCGCAAAGCAAAGATTAGCCTTGCGTTACTTGCAATGGTTGCGTTCTCGCGGCATCATTTGTGTTTCAAACAAGATGCACCTGAGAGGGGGTGGGGCTTACCTCCATGTACATACCTAGATAAAGAACCATAGCCAAAATAAACACGATTGCTGCTCTGTGCATATTAAAAGTAATTCAAAAGTATGTAAAAGTCCTAGATGTTGAAAAAATTAAGAATTTTGCAACAATCCAGAACTTTGCATTGCCTTTACATCCAGTGTGAACACACAATCATCATCATGCAAGTCAATCCTGGATCAGATGTATGTTAAGTAACACCGTGTCGCGCTCTCTGGTCGGGTGCTCTGTTCCCTATAATGACCAACTCGCTGCACATTATCCCGCTTATTACAAAGCCAGATACTAAACAAACTAACGACTCGACTCCCAATGTTAATTGAAATTATTTTATTGACTCGAAAATGATCGTATTTCTTCCGCTAAGAAAAAAAACTCTGTTCCACGGCGCACCAACGGCTGGAACTGCGACAACAACAACAACCTTACGGCAGCACTGATCAACTGTTCAAGACTGTCCACAGTTTTCACTAACGAGTCCTCAAACACTGCAGAGCCCATACCGTGTTCCTAGGGTTTACTTCCTGTCTGTCTTTTTCAGTTAATTTATCTGACATCCAGCTCTCCGGCTTTTAAACTCTTTTCCTGTCTCTTTCTTGATCCTCCTTAGCAACGGTCATTATAGTCCTTGACAGTGGTCTGTACTACTGTACAATATCAACAACGTGTCTGAATTGACCATCAGAATCGAGTTTTCAACTAAACTGTGTAATAAAAGGTCTTGAACATATCCTCAGTGATTGTATTGTGATGTCAAAATGTGTTTCCTTGAATCTTTTTTAAATGTTTGTCACTGTTGCTCTGACAGTAAAGTATTACCTATCGTTTTGTATCTACCAACTGACCCAGACTGGAAAACACCTGGTCCATCTTTGTCGATTTTTACATCACACCCATAGCATGTTCATATCATCTGAACCAACATCTGCTTTTAACAACAGCGTAACCACCATGCATTCTGATTTCTTACCTTTCTCCACGGTGGTGACTCCCATGGATGGCTGACCCAGGCTGGCCTTCGTCTCCCACTTGCCCTCGTCGGGGTGGTACATCTCCACGGACGGCAGGGGCGTCTGCTGCTGGTTCATGCCCCCAAGTACCATCACCTGGCCCCCCAGCGTCACAGCCGATGCCCCCGCCCTCGCAGTAGGCAGCGGGGGCAGCTGGCTCCAGGTCTGACTTTCTACATCCAGGACTTCGACGCTGTCCAGGGGGGCGCCGGTCTCGCTGCAGCCCCCCAGCACATAGAGCAGGCCTTCGTGGTAGACAGGAGTGCAGTAGACGCGACGCTGCGTCATGGGGGGGAACTGCTCCCAGTACAGCGACTTGACAGGACTCACCGCCATCTCCTGCACAGGCATGTCTCCAGGACAGAGAGGAGGGGACACACCATCACACGCCGCACCAGGGGGGGGAGGAGAAGGTGAAGGATGGGGACCCGCTAAACGACAAAACAAGCTTGTTGCTGTCTGTTTGATGGACCGCCTCGGTGTCCACAGAGGGTAAGTGAAAGATGGATAGATGACAAGGAATGATGAGGCTAGGGAAAGGAGTGGACAGAATAGGGAAAAGAAAAGGGAGAATGTGTATATCTCACTCCTCGGCCAGATGTCACGACACCCTCTCTATTCCAATGTTTTATTCATTTGGCCGTTGGTGTTTTCGGCGCAGAGAACCCATCTGCCCTTCAGTTCCCTCTATTCCTTTTTCTCCGGCCTTATCCTCCTCCTTCACCGCATCCTGCCGGGCGGCTATTTTGCTTAAAGTTTTGGCTTGAGTATATTACTGGGGAATAGCTGCTTGAAGAGGGTGTCCGAGGCCTTAAAACGTAATCCCACAAAAACACTTCAAAGTCAAGAGTGGAGTTGAAAAAGGGATAATCGAAAGAGTGGGGCGATGGCACCCGATCAAAGACTCGGGAAGTGACAGTTAAGGAACACTGACCTTCACTAGTGCCTTTATGGCAGAGCTTTAATGAAATGATTCACCTGCAGTTCTACTCGCACTCCATTTTGGTGATAGTGCCTATAGTGAAAGAAATAATAGATGAACCAAAGTCTTTAAAACTCTACTGGAGTGTAATGACCTCCTTGCACTTTAAGAAAGATTTTCTTCCCTTAATTAAAGAAGGATTTCAAATCCCCGGAGCGTTGTTCTATGGCTTGCTGTCAGGCACAGAGCGCTGTGAACTGTGTGCTTCGCTGCTTCCTGGTAGCTTTGAGGGTCCCTCGGCGAAGCCAAATCTGGAAGAAAAGACAACACGGAATTAGACAAAATGTGAGTGTAAATTAGGACCTAATAAATAAAGAAAATCTTAAATCAAATGAAAAAGATGTGATTTTTATGTACTGAACAATTATGTGGCATGTTCTTTCCAGTAGTTATATAGTGACTAATGAAGCAGCAGCGGCTCAGACTGAAAAAAAGCACTGTGTTAAAACAAAGTGTGTGTGTGTGTGTGTGTGTGTGTGTGTGTGTGTGTGTGTGTGTGTGTGTGTGTGTGTGTGTGTGTGTGTGTGTGTGTGTGTGTGTGTGTGTGTGTGTGTGTGTGTGTGTGTGTAGTTTCTGGTACCATTGACAATAAAACACAATCCTTAAGAGTTCCCTGAATATTATGGGTCATTAGATCTCAACTTCTGCACAGTGGTTTATAATTCCAAGGCACGACTCTACAGCTAAAGTATTACACAGGTAATTATTGTGTTTTGGCGCAAAAATTCCAAGGTTAACAGGAGAAATATGGCGTTCAAATCACAAAGTAATCTATAGGGATCGTCTATAGGCTACATCGCCAAGTGGCCTCATTATAATGAATGTGGGGCTGTGTTCATTCTTTATGTGGAGAAAGATTGGTCCATTTCACAAATATTTGCGGTAGGCGTGGGAGAGAAACGGCCTCTGGAGGGAACTTTGGGATTTTAGCCATTACAGACCATTTTCATGCACAAAAATCTATAACGCAGGGTTTTGTCTAAACCGGGTAACAGGAGCGCTGCACACTCTTAATTTTGGCGTGCCCTCATACCAAAATGTCAATTTTTCCACTTAAAATGTTAAAGTGATGCCAGAAAACAATATATCTGTTCGTCCAAAACTGTATGAAAATATATGAAAATCTTGTCAAATGTCTGGTCAGACAGCGTACGCAGCTTTGTTTTTACGGAGAATAAATAGGGGATGGATGTCCGGAGGGTCTGCTGGTGGAAGAGAGGCTGGCAGCAGACTGACACTGAAACTGAGATTTCTTCAGGTGTATACAAAATAGAAAATTAAGACAATGGGGAATAAAAATTATTTTAAAAAAGGAGTGCATCATTTCAAAGGACCTCCTTAAAAATAAAATAAAAAAATGTTATGCTCCATAATCACTTCAGGGTCCGTAGAGGGTCCTTGTTGACAGTTTTATTTTTTATTTTTAACCCCACAACCCCCCACCCACAGGTATGGTTAGGCAGATTTCTGAATTAGTTTCTACTCTCCTTTTTTCTGTAGAAGAAGTAAAGAAACCATAACTCTGGATTTATTTGTTATTTGAGGTGCTATTACTAATAGTACTATTTTCCGCTTTGCTCTAATGCAGTATTTTCACCGGAATGTGGGTGGGGCTTAATTTTGTCCGGAATTGAAATTAGCACCCTCATACTATATTTTTTTAGAAAACCTCCTGAAATCAATATTTGGAACTACACCAATTTAGTATAGATTTTGAATAAATAATTAGAACAGCTGTTGTTTATATGGAAATGTTGAATATAGAGATAGCATCGCACTCAGATTAAAGTGAATATGGTAATCAGAATCATGGCAATGGATTTTCTGACTGCGTGCGCGTGCATGCATGACCTGAGGATTCAGCAGTGACATTTAGCAGGTGGGAATATGTCTCTGTGTGTCTCAGTTTCTCCTCAGTGTCCTGGATATAATCGTATAAGTGCATAATTAATGATGCCTTCTTCCTAGTTCCAACTAATGGTCTGAGCCCTGTGGACACGATGACCTTTGACACGAGAAGAAGATAAATGACAGCAGAGAGGTAAGTGTATGTGTTGGATGTATTTGAATAAGCTCTTTGTCAGTCTACAAAAGCAAGAAAGGATTTACAGAAAATACCAAGGAGCTCAAGATCATCAAGCTATCTGATAGGGATGAGGAGAAACTTAAAATAATGGGGTATTTTTAAGTTTTAAAAGAAAAAACAAAAGGCATGAGGAGTTGACTGTGCTGTGGGTCATGCTGTATGCTTTAAGGTTTTAACAAGGAAGAAGGCATATGGAGTATAATCAATCCTCATTTCTGTTTTTTATACAACAGTTTCTTTTGTTTAAATCAATCCATTGTGTTGGACATTGTCCTGTTTTTATTTTTTTTTGGGGGGGGTGTTTCCTGTAGTGTGTTATATAGGTTTTTGTACATGCAAATGGTCTGCAAAGACTTAAATCCCTGTGTTCCTTCCCCCCCCCCCCCCCCCCCAGGCCTGAAACGCCTCCATTGGACTCCTTTGTTTACTTCTGTAACATAGTGACATCACTATGTTACTTTCGCATTTCATTGGCTAGCGCACCAAGACACTGAATATGATAGGATAAGGGGGCAGGACATCTTTAAGTGGTTGAACAATCCCAACAGAGCCGTCCAGCTAACCAATCAGAGCAGAGCTCTGGTTTCAGACAGAGGGTGAAAGAGGTGCAGCAGCACAGGCAGTATGAGAAAAATAAAGACCTTTTGAACATTAAAGCATGGAGACATGTCACAGTAGAGGCACAAAATGCAATTCTGAAACTTAAAAATTAAGCATAATATGGCGCCTTTAAAGCCTAATGTGCGCTATGGTTTGTGTTTCGTCTGTACCTCAACAACTTGTCGAATAATGTTGCCAACACTTTATTTGTTGAGCGTTTCTGTATGTCTGAAAGTGTGTTTTGATATTTTCACGGCAGCTTAGCAACATTATGTGAGTTCAGTCTTTCAGCTAAATTTAACATCTGAGGCGGCCTAATCCTCTCACCTCTAAGAGGAAAAGAGACATCAGTCCTTCTTCTCTTGCCTCCAGTGAGTCTGCCAGAGATATAAGCAGCATGACCAACTCAAAATTATGCAAATATATTTAATTTAGTTCATTCCTGGAAAACAGCGTTTCTATCCTCTCACTCTCAGTCCTGCTCTCCTCGCTGTGTGCTTGGTAATGCTATAAATAGGTCTACTAGAGGCCAACATTAATTCATCCATTTCTTTTTGTTGAAAATATAGTAGGTGTTTCATTTAAGGATCTTATTATAGACTCTTAAATATATTAAACCAGGAGAAAAAGTACACACCGTTCTGCCAATGTTCAGCTGCTGGAGATTAGTTTACTCTCTAGTTATCAGCTGTGTCTGGTGCCGTTTTAGAGCCTGCATGGCAGATGCGACTGTGACCAACACTCCCATGGGTGCTCTGTCCCTACTAGCAACACATGCTGGCAGCTTAATACAATGAGCCGACAGCACAATAACAGCTCGAAGCAGGGAATAACACGGCAAGTGGAAGTGAGAAAGGAGAGCAATTGCAGCAGTGTGACTGCTCAAGGATCCTGAACTTCAATTTAATTCAGAAAATGTCTAAAGGTTTAAATTTAGTGAGGAAACAAATTACCAACTCTATGCTTTTCCTTGTATAGCAACCCTGGCAGTAGTGTTCATTTAGCCTTGTATGTACTATGACACTTGAGCTTAAAAAGTGTCCTATTTAAACTCTTAAGCTGCCTTCATAATATGCGATTTGCTATTTGCTCACCATGTGGTAGGGAACATATTATTGCGGTAAAACAGCTAGTTGGTTTCGTCGTTACCCCCCCTGTTAGCCTGCGATGCTTCATGCAGCTGTTAACTGACTGGAAAAATCCCTGAAAATCAAGGTCAAAGTTGAAATAATTTGAAGTTGGAGCACTAGGCTTGGAGATCATTTTTTAGTGGGGCACGACGCCAAGAGCAGCGCTTCCACAAAGCCAGGCTGCTGCGCTCTCTCCATAGGAAAGCAACAATACAGCTTTCATATGGGTTTATATCTTAATCTTGCCAACCACATCTTTGTATAATGATGAACACTAGAGAAAACTTTAAATGATCAGGAAGGAAAATTGAATCCGAAGCACCATTCTAACATGATGATGTAATATTTGACAGTAGAGGCTTATCAACAATCATTTTGCGTCCATGCCACTTTTGCTGTAACAATGTAAACAATGTACATTTCCTAATGTAGTAAAGAGACAAAGAGAAATCTGAGACTTTAGAAAATAGCTGACCTTGTTTGAGACTGCGGGATTGGGTCTGAACCGTCAGAAACAGTGCTTTGAAATGATGACAAAAACACTAACTATCACTTCCTGTATGGGTTTTATCAGTCATGAATAACTTACCTTGATTTGTGTTACGTTCCCTACTATAAGCGTTCCCTTCTATCACATGACCATTTTGAGCAAATGAAAAACCTTAGTTTTGACACCAAGTGGTTAATTCAACTTCGATAAGGAATTACAAGCATTGCTGATCTTTTTGTCTATGCTAGTGGCTGTTGTGAAGTTAAATTCTGTAACTAAAATCGCTTACACTGCCTAAACCCACCGGAGGCAAGCTATTATTTAAACGTTTTGCTACCATCTGCTTTACCACCGCCCTACTGAGCAGACGTTTAAAGGCATGGTTTGTGGCTTTGAGGGGGATGCTCACATGATATGCTCTTTAGAAGTGTGAGTGTAGACTAGGATTTTTTTTTTCAAATGGTGCTAAATTGAGTGTTTATTGAGATTGTTAGGTATTAGCATGGATGTAGTCACAGTCCCAAAGGTATTTTGTTTGGTGCATGAAATGAGGGTAATGGATTTTGAGATGCGAAACAGATCAGAACACATAGGGTTATCAACCTTAAGCATTTTCTAAGTACATTCAAGCGCTGAGACTAATACTCGCAGAGCAGAAGTAACATAGACTACACAAACCACAGGTCTTTATGAGCTTCCAGCTAAAATAAAGCTTTTACTGTTACCCTGGGACTTGGCTTCTGAAATACAGAGCATAACAGTGATGGAGAGGTTTTAGAGAAGTTGGCCCAAGGGTCTCTACTAAGATAAAAAACTATATATAATCATCAGCTGGGAGTCCTCCAATGTGACGACAGGGACATCAGTGGCATACTTCCAGAACCCTCCTGGGGATACTTTCAGTATGACTTCTAAAGCCATTAAGCTTATGTGGATGATGATGATGATAGAGACAGCTGGAACTGCTGATTCATAAATGAATAAAAAAGACATATTTGGAATTATTCAAGGTTAAAATAAACAAAAGATATCTTGAGGTCAGGGGATCTGATCTGGCATGTCCCTTTTTATAACTCTTTATGGATGACGTCTGTTTGTAGTATTCCTTTACTGACTGTGCAATAATCAACAACAAACTACATCCAGTATGAAGCAACAGTGCTTAGCTGGCGTATTTTAAATTACAAGCCGGCTCCCTGTAGCTTTTTTTGCATAAACATCATTTGGCACTGAAACATGTTTTTTAATGAATTTACAAGCACCTCAAAACATCTGAGAAGACAATAATCACAGAAACCCTGAAGTAACTGACAGCTCGCGCTACCCTGTATCAGAGCTGTGGTACTCCTGGCTTTTCTTCAAAGGAGCTCCATAATGGGATAATGAGAGTCAATGAGTTTGATCATGTGGCAGATATGGCACAGTGAAATACCTAGATGTAACTACATGACACATGTGGTTGGAGTAGATCTGAGTTTTCATTTCCTTGGTAAGAGTTCCAATAGTATTTCATACTTTTTCAGGCCAGAATTTGTTTTTTCGTTTTTTTAAACGAATGGACATGTATCTAATAACAACAGGATGATGTTAGTTCTATTGTAGTCAGGGTCAGTTGTAAGACCCTCCAAACAATGCTTTAAAGATACATCACAAACTGCTGGTTAAGCTCAACAAATGAATCTACAACCAAGTACAAATGACCAATCAGTCAGAAAAGCATTGTAGTGGTAGAACAAACCAATTTTGACAAAAAGTAAAATAACGATCTAGAGAAAATACACTTTGTCTCACACTGGTAACATTCGGGTTGCAACCCTCAAGTGTCAAAGGATAAGATATGAGCATAGCTATTGCCACTGAGATAGGCTTAGCTGTCAAAATCGTCTGAATCCCAGCTACATCAGCTGATGGAACAGTGGAGTCCCTCTCTGCAACCATTGGGGTTACAGGTGTGACCTACATGTGTGCATGTGGAAGTGCAGGGAGATGCGCTCTCACTCCCTGCGGCTTTCCTCGTGTGCACAGACCGGATGCTCCCAGAACACAGCCATACTGCTAAATATAATAAGCTACGTTTTTCTTGGACCAAACAAGTCAGCAATCAGCTAACCACAATGTTTTATAGCTACATGTCATACTACTTACAACCCCCCCCAAACACCATCGGCCCTGTGGATCAGTTTACGTCTGTTGGCGTCTGCTACAGCACACTACAGCAAACAGAATAATATTGGCCACTACAGATTCATAAAACATCCTCTGCACTGGGCGCCTAACCTCCTCCGGAAATAAAGGCAGCCTTGGCCCTTCTTGCAAAGGGCTTCGGTGTTTTTAAACCAGTCAGTCAACGAGGGATTCCCAATAGATCTATCGCAATTTGACCTGGTCCTTTTGAAGGTAGATCTCAAACCCAAAAAAAAGTGTGGGCACCACTGGTCTACACAGACCGCCGGATGAAAAAAGGGTCACCTGTGCCTAGGTCCTCCTCAAATGCCAAAACAATGCCTTAATCATCCTAAAGTCATGATGTCATGTTTAAAGATAAGAACAGTTAGATTTAGACAGATGTGAAGAGTGAAAGTTGGATAAATGTGCAGTATATCAGAAAACTCATAGTAGGATTTCAGGTTCAAATGGGTTAAACCTTGAGGTGCTTATCCATTGGCAAGCGGTTCTTTTCCATATTGTGCATACAAAGCACTCACCAGGGACATGGTGAGTAGCCAGGGAGTTACAACTGTCCGGCTCTGTGTTCTTGCCATTTCATTTTTTTTAAATCCACAAAATAGATAGCACTTAGTGAGGCCAAAGCAGCTGGCAGCCTTTCAGACTAAACAGATATCAAAAGGCATCTATTAGCATTGGGAGAACTTTGCAATTCAATCAGCCAGAACTGAATTTGTTTCTATCGCTTATATGTCTACTACAATCAGAACAATCTGTTTCTGTTTCCAGTCCCTCTTTAATCCGTTAAGGTCTGCTAACAGCATAAATAACTAATGTGAACAAGTTTAAAAAGATGATGTACTTAGACTAGGTTACACGTTGATGTGATCACACTTTGAAACAAGGGAATTTCCTTCGGCAGGATCTGTGACTGGCAATACAAATCTCACTGGTTCATTTTTTTTATGTAAAAGTGTGCTTTTATTGTCATGCTGTGAGTAATACATGTTTATGTAATCTGCATGCATTTAAAGTAATGGATGATGAGTTTGTGGGGGAGGAAGATGACAAAGAGGGCCTCTGGGTAAAGAAAGACAGGGATTATTCTAACAGTGAGATAATGACGGTTAATAATTGCCTAAAATCAAAATGCAGGTGAACAATGCTCCCAGTGGTGTGAATGGTATCTTTATCCAGCTCATGTCCTCAAATTTCCTCTCCTCCCGTTCTAATGAGAATCAAGGTGAATCTTTAATTACCGCTCAGTGAATGATGTGAATATCAATCACAGTCACTCCACTCAGAAATGACTCTGTGTATGCTGAAGAGGCAGCTCCCGTAATCCACAACTACAGCCTCTGACTGACAAATGAAGGCATAAATGTGTACCCCCCCCTCCTTGCTGACAATCAGTACAAAATGTCACAATTAATTACCTTTTCAAATTTAGCATTTCAACTTGAGGGAGCCGAGGCTTGTCACTTGAAATCAGAAAAGAACAAGAGTTGTGTATTAAAGATATGCAAATCCGTTTCGCAGGCGACAGCTGCCTCTTTTGTTTTTCTAGAGGTACAGTTTGAGAGAAGTGAAGTGCGACATCATCACATTTAATACAATCTACTTCAAGGAACATTTGCAAATTAAACGAGTGTATCTTTAATGTGTTTGTCTTCACAGTTTCTTTATTTGCGATTCGTTACGTTCCACTCTGTGCTTTGATTTTATTTTTCATCCTGATTCCAAAAGAAGAAATCCTATTGTTTTTTTCCCTTCACAATGTTACGTTTGTCACGTTTACAATGCTACAATAGCCCAAAACATTTCCATTCGGAGAAATGCACTGCAGTTTCAACATACGATGCAAATGCAGAAACATCTTCAACTTGACAACACATGCGCAGCGTTCATTAAAGTGCTACATAAACGAAATGCTGTAAGTACAAAACACTGCTAGAAGCTCAAAACACAACGGAAAGGGGGAAAACTTAAACATTGTTGTTGACATTTGGGGTTTATAAAGTTGGCCAATTATCACTGGAAACGTATACCTAAATTGAAACACCTTATTTTAACAATGTCATTGCATGACTCCCCTAGTTATTATTGCAGATCTGCTGTAAGCTAGCTAGCTAACATTGCTAAGCTAGACCTTTAAAATGTACTGACAAAACACTTAACAATTCGAAACAAACTAACACCAATAGTTACATTAGAAACCTTACAAAGCTCTTGGGTGTTGCATATATTTCAATGTTACTGCCATGCCAACATGTAGGATAAAACATGGTTTCTCAGTAACCAAGTTAAGGAAGGGAGCCAATACATCTGAAATGGAACACATAACGTGGTAGAACACTTTCAGGACAGCGGCTGCTCGTTTTGATACATTTGATTCCAGGCCATGGTTTCATAAAAACTAGCCTTCGGTTCATCAGTATGGCTTCAGTTAGCAGTTATTAAGGGAAATGGAAATACAGTTTTGGACAGTGTTTCATCAAAGGGCATTCATAGATGTGCATTGGTTGGATGCATGGATAAGTATTGCATGAATAATGAAAAAAGACATCTTGAGAGTGAATTCCAAGCACTGCCAATTCCAAAAGTGGAGAGGTGTAGAGGAGAGTTTACAAGCACTCTTCAATAATCCATCGAGCAATTTGTTTGAAGTTAAATCGATGCCTTTACCGAGGGCTGACGCAATCACCTCTTGTACTGAGGAAAAAGTTACAGGTCCAACTTGTTTTAGGAAGCTGTTCATGTTCAGCATTGCATACTTTGTTCAATAAAATTAAATATGTGTTACATAGAGTTAAAGAGAAAAACAAATGGCTGCACGCAATAACTTTCACAGTTACCCCATGTCCCTAAGCTTTTTAGGTTTTGTATTTTCAGGTATGAGTTAGGAATATGGAGTTGGGTTTGAGATGTAGTATATTAAATGGATATTTACTCTACGAGGGATAACACTTTTCAGAATGTAAGTTTCATTAAAAGAAAGCAATGAAGATTGTCCAGTACTGATAATGAACACTTGGGGTTCTTTCATCTAAGAGGACATATTCTGCTCATTTCCAGATTCATATTTGTATTTAGTCCCTCTCCTGTGACATGTCTCCATACTTTAATGTTGAAAAAGCTCTATATTTCTCTCATACTGCCTGTGCTGCAGCACCTCTTTTCAACCTCTGTCTGAAACCAGAGCCCAGCCTGCTCTGATTGGTTAGCTGGCCGGCTCTGAGTCTGAGTGTTACATAGTGATGTCACTATGTTACGGAAGTACACTAAATATTCCAATTAAGGCGTTCCAGGCTGGGGGGGAGTTTATGCAAGAGATTAGCCTTTACAGACAATTTACATGCACAAAAACCTATATAACACACTACAGGAAAGGGAAAACCCCAAAGAGCACCATAGGGCCTCTTTAAAAGCCTTAACGTTCTCTACAGTCCCAAGGTCCCATCGAGGGGCCAAACGATTAAATCTCCCTCCATCTGAACCTTCTGGAAACTATAATCCTCCTTCGCCATAAAGAGAACACAATACTCAGGAAAAGTCAGCTTCTTTTGATATAAAATAGTTTAGCTAGACATTTTCTTTGACCAAATATATGATATGATAAGCAGGTTTGTAGTTTACAGTTTTACAACAATATGCTAACTTAAAAAAAAAAAGACACTATAAAACCGGTCTGTTTGAAAGTCTTACTCTGATCACTAGGCAAGGGGGAATTTCTGACATGAACTTCACAGTTATTCAAACAGAGTATTTTCTTCCATATTAGAGCATTATGGTATAAGATACCAACTAGGGTCTACCAACTGGTGGTTAAATGATAGGTGAAATAAATGAATTACAGCTCATTTGCTTCAATTAGTCAATAATGTAAAAACATTGTGCTTTTCAGATAGTCCAAAAGCGTCTAAAGTCCCGTCCCCCAACATCTTTTCAGTCAGAACTACGGTTGGGAAGTGGCCAACGTAAAACAATTTTGTAAAGAAAGCCAAAATCAGGATATAACCACTTTAAATGGCAATTTAAAAAAAGGTGATGGGAGGGGTGAAAGTAGACTCTTAAGCTGACTCTTCATTCTCCACTTTACAATTAAGCGCAACACCATGATAGCCTCAGAGGAAACACTGTGTCGTTTATCCAACTGATAAAACTGTCTGGAATTACAGCAGTCCTTCGCCTGACCTGGAAAATCTAAAATTGTTTCCTTCAGACAGTCAATTGAGGTAAAGGAAGCGCCACAAATTAAATACACCATGTAAATTGTACAATGCAACCTTAATTTAGGATTAGGCTGCATCATTGGATGTGCTCAAATTAAATTACATGTTATTGCTCATCCAGTCCAACTTGGCAGCCAACGACAGCAACAAGAAAAAGGAGGAGGAGTGACACCTCTCGATGTGCTAATGACAGTATTTGTTAATGCAGAGGATATAGTATAACATCTGTGCGGGTTACGACCATTGGGGAAAGATAGATAAACATCAGATAATAACACCTGAAATATGATGTAAGATGTGCAGAGTTAAGACATAATATCATTTGACTTTTCATGACTCAATCATGCCAGCACATCTCTCTAAGCAGGATGTGCACCAACCTCTTTAGACATTTTACTTGACTAAAAGGTCAAGTTTGTTCACGTCTCTCTTTCCACGGCTAGAAGCAGGAGAGCTTGTTCATGCAGAAACTGTGAAGTGCGTCGATAAAGCCGTGTAATCACAGCGGATGCTCCGCTGTGCATAATTAAAAGCCTTTTAATTTCCTCTCGGCTATATTATCGTCAAAGGCTTGTTTTCTAAATAGCTGAACAACACAGCAGGTTAACCCCATACCCAGAATAGTTCCAGACAGCTTTTCGCCGTGCCCTCTCCTCCTCTATTCCTGCTGTAGCTGCATCCCAGATTCAGTCTGAAAGTTTGATGCTGCGTATCATTCATAATTTAAATCTGACTTTGTGTTCTGGATCCCCACTTGCACATCCTCCTCCATCGGTTCATTACTCCAGTGAGATTTTCTATGCTTTCAATTGTTCTGCACCTTTACTGTCGTTTTCCAATTTCTGCTCAATGTAGCGTTATGGCTGACTGATAAGTCATTAATCACGAAGGGTGCTCGAGAACAGTGTCATAAAGATGGACTTGGAGGGTGAGGAAGAATATTTTAGGGAATTCAGAAAGCCTATTTCCTGTATGTTGCAAACTTCAAGGCATACATAGGTTTTAAGAGGCTTTTGGGGTTTTCCTCCTCCTAGTGTTTTATGTAAATTCCTAAAGTTCCCTACAGAGGCAGTTTCTCTCCCACACACTCTCCCCCTCCAGCCCCCCCTGCCTGAAACACCTCCATTGCACTCGTGTTTACTTCTGTGACATAACGACTTCACCATGTAATAATTGCCCTTCTATTGGCTAGCGCTTCACCATGATACATGATAGGGTAAGGGCTGAGTTATCTCAACACTGGCCAGCTAACCAATCAGAGCAGACTGGGCTCTGGTTTCAGACAGAGGGTGAAAAGAGGTGCTGCAGCACAGGCAGTATAAGAAAAATAAAGAGCTTTTGGAACATTAAAGCATGGAGACATGTCCCAGTAGAGGCAGAAAATACAAATACTTAAAAACAGTGTTGACTTCTAAACTCCTAAACGTCATCATGGAGACACAAATCCACCTTAAGCTTGGCAGTGGTCATGCGCAGCCATCTGACTGATGTAGTTTGTTTATACCATAACATTAGCTTTTTATATCTGCGGATTGCATTTAAGCTTCAAAAATCTCAAAGTGGTTTTATTGCGTGGAGATTATCCTGCTGAACAAAACATGTACTCTAAGTATCATGAACGTGTGTTGGACTATTTTCTGCAAAAGTCCAAAATCCAATGGGGAAATCTCATTGCCTTCTCTCTGGGGATTCCTTGTGATGCCAACTTCCAGGTCGGCCTACAGACATACATCATCACTGCACCACTCTATTGCACCGAAAAATACAGTATATCAGAAAATGACAGGTTAATCACATACCACAAAAGTGCTTTGACAAAATAATCCACTTTCCCTCATGCAACATTCCTATATAGGTTACTCTTGCATCAGATATCACACTGAAGCAGACAGAAGCAGATTCGCATTTCCAGCTGGCAACCGTTACTTTTGGTTGGATGAAATGTATTGCATAATCAGTGTCTAGGGAACAGGTTTTGAGAGGTCAGCTGTTGGCCTAATTTGTTTTTGGAAAGAGAGGTTTTTGGAATGTGATAAAGCTCAAATTGTATGTTTTCAAGAACAGTTAATAACCTTAGCAAACAAGGGTTAGTTTATTGTCTCTCTGTCGGCAGGATTATGAAAGGAACTACTGGCCCCATTTTAATCAAACAGAGTTTTCCATGTAGCATCGAGAAGATTCAAATTTCACTTAGTTAAAGAGGACATATTACGCTGGTTTTCAGGTTGATATTTGTATTTTGTGCCTCTACTGTGACATGTTTACACACTTTAAATGTTCAGAAAGAGCCCAGTCTGGTCTGATTGGTTGGCTAGCAGGCTCTGTTGTTATTGGCCAATGTCCAATTCCATTTGCATATCACGTACAATGTGTTGGAAAAATGTGTTGTGGGTGAACTCTAACATGTTACCCTTTGCAGACCATTTACTCAATTTATTCTCTCTCACACACTCCCCCCCTGCCTGAAACACCTCCATTGTACTTCTTTGTTTACTCCCGTAACATAATGACATCACTACACTCACGCTTCTATTGGCTTGGAAACAATTAACTTGATTTGCTAAGGGGCAACAAAATCTCTACGTGGTTGATCAACTCAACATAGGCGTCCAGCTAACCAATCAGAGCAGACTGGGCTCTGGTTTCAGACAGAGGGTGAAAAGATGTGCTGCAGTGAAATGATTGGGATTTCTTGTGGATTGTGTAAGAGTTTCTATTTCTCAAAATACACCTAGGGTTTTTATTTAGGACTTTAAATCCTTTAGGACATCTTTGTTCGGTTAATAATAAGTATGCAAAATGTTGAGTTGCACTGAAAGGAAGATTTGCCCAGTGTTGTAGAATTTTGAATTATATATCTAGTCGAACAGGATCATTGGCCATTTCCATCATTCCCATCTACCACTAACATCTATTATGCTGTGTGAGTTCATGAATTATTAGTGAAACTGCCAAAATACCTGAGTTTAGTTGGGAAGCCTTGGGAAGGTTTACATGCAACACACATTGTGAGCCAGATATGAATGTAAGCATAAAATGAGATCTAATGAGATCTTGTTTCCAGTGTTATTTAGCTCAAAATATTCTTTTATATATTTATCAAGCAGGTATCAGGATTGTGTTTCGTTCTAGCAGTGCACAAATTGGTCAGAGAGCTGAATGGACTCCATCCTTACAGGCTGCAGGAATTTTGATCAAAGAGATGTTTGATCACACTGGCTGGCTTGCCTAGTCTGCAGCAAAAGCTCAGGATGAATGGGTCTATCTGTCTAGGCAAACAGAATAGGTATTGTTCATGTCAGTATTATCTATATCCTCAAAGAAACCTGCCTGTGGGATTAAGTAAACAATGTCTTTAGCGGTAATGAAGTAGGAACTGTGTGCATGATAAGGTATGTTTAAGCCTCACCGTGTATATAAGCAGCCAATGAGTCCTTATGACACTTAAGGGACTTTGAGGTAGAATACTGTTCCCAATGTAAACATGACTACAATAGGCAAATGGATATAGCTCCTACCGTCTGGTTGATGAAAGAGCTTGTTCCAAATTTCTGTAACACGTTTAATTGTGACCATGGCAACCATAGAAACCAGACAGAAACAGCACTAACAAAGCATGAGCTAATTTTGCTAGCACATGAATAATTCCAGCAATTCAACAGCATTGAACAGTCATATAAATGATCAGTAGTTATAACAATTTTCAACTGTATGGTTCGGCAGCAAAAGTTGTGGAAGGTACCAACTTGGTGAAAGTTCCAATCGAGCCAAGTCGTTTCTAGAAAATAGTTTTAAAGGGGTCCTTTTATGCTTTTGGAAGTTTTCCCTTTACCATAGTGCAGCTGTCTCCAACACGTCGCTCGCGAGCTACCAGTCGCTCGCCGCCCCCTTCAAAGTAGCTCGCCAAATAGTTTACATTTAAACCATAGACTGTATATATAAGATTTAAACACACATTTTCATAATATGCCAATTTCATTTGTCACCTGTACATAAAGTACCGCTCATCTTCTATCTGAAGATATGTTGCTACGATATTTGTTTTCACAAAATATGACACAGAGCGCGGTTATCAACCGGTATTGCTAACAATGGCTAACCCGAGGTAATTGCTAAATCTGTAAACAAGGCGCGTCCATCTTTTCCGACCTCGAATGTGACGTCACTCCCAGTTCCGACCTCCGATGTAAACGCGGCAAACACCGAACGCGGCATTAGCTTGACCATGGCCGCTGAATGCAACAAGAGGCGGAAAACATACTTTTTTCACGAGAATTGGGAAATAGACTTTTGTTTCACAAGTGTAAAGGACAAGTGTGTTTGTTTGATCTGTGGAGTAAGCGTGGCGGTCGGTAAAAAATGCAATGTGGAGCGCCATTTCAGCACAGTCCACAGCACCTTCTCACGGAACTTTCCCGCTGGTAGCAATCTACGAAAAGAAAAGATAAAGGACCTGAAAATACAGCTACAACGACAGCAGTCTGTTTTTACCAGACCAGCACAGAAGGCTACTGCTTGTACGGAGGCTTCGTTTAAAGTGGCGCACATCCTGACAAAACGCAAAATGGCCTTCACTGATGGCAGTGTTGTAAAGGAGGCCATGACCGCGGTGGCTGAAACGTTATTCAAGGACCATAAATTTAAGACAGAAATATTGTCTGCTTTTGCTGATGTACAACTTGGTGCAAATACAATGGCAAGGAGAGTGTCTGCACTGGCTGTGGATGCGGGAAGACAGTTGGAAACTGACATTAACAGGTGTAAATGGTTTTCTATTCAGCTGGATGAATCTGTTGGCGCCAGCGATACAGCCCAGCTGAGTGTTTTCATCCGCATGGTTTTTGATGATTTCACTGCGCATGAAGAGTTTTTGACTTTACTTTCATTGAAAACTACAACAAGGGGAGTCGATATTTACAGTGCTGTGAAGAACTACTTCACGAAACAGAAGATCCCTATTGAAAAGCTGGTGTCAATAACCACTGACGGAGCACCAGCGATGACAGGTCGTCACTCTGGATTTATTGCCCGTTGCAAAGCAGACCCGGAGTTTCCGCCATTTCTGGCCTACCATTGCATAATACACCAACAGGCTTTATGCGCGAAGGTCATGGGATTTGAACATGTCATGGAGCCGGTTGTCAAGATTATCAACTCCATCAGAGCAAAGGCTAAGCAACACAGGACCTTCAAGCAATTCCTGGAGGAATGCGCTGCGGCCTATGGAGATCTCCTGCTCCACACTGACATCAGATGGCTCAGTAAGGGTAAAGTACTGCAACGTTTCTTTTCCTTGCTGGGTGAAATCAAGATTTTCTTGGAAGAGAGGGGGGAGGACACCACCTTGTTATCTGATGCAGTGTGGGTCCTTGATCTTGCGTTTTTGACAGATGTAACTGAGAAAATGAATAACTTGAACGTACAGTTGCAAGGTAAAGAGAAAGACGTCTGCAACATGATCAGTGCTGTTAACGCGTTCAGCGCAAAACTGGCCTTTTTCATCCAGCAGCTGAAGGCCAAAAGATTCCAGCATTTCCCCTCTGTCACAAAGGTTTTGGAAACCCATGCAGGGGTAGCTGATGCTTTGAACACAGAGAAGTACTGTGACCTCTTGATCAAGCTTGGCCAGGAGTTTGCAGACAGGTTCAGAGACTTTGAGAGACTTGAGCCCTGTGTGACATTAATTGCCAACCCATTCATGAATGTGGACATTAGTCAGATTTCTGGGCAGATGGCAGACCTTTTCTGTATCGATCCTGTGGAAATGGAAATGGAACTTTTAAACCTCCAAAACGGCATACAGCTGAAACCTCAACAGCATGCTGAACATTTCTGGAGCTTGGTTGAGCCAGAAAACTATAAGAATCTGTGTCAAGCAGCTCTGAAGACAGCTGCTTTGTTTGGGTCTACATACCTCTGTGAATCTTCTTTTTCTGACATGAATGTCATCAAATCTAAGTTCAGAACAAGACTGACAGATGAACATTTGAAAGACTCCCTAAGAGTGAACCTAAGTGGGTATATTCCAGCATACAGCTCTCTTGTTGGAACCATGCAGTGCCAGGTATCTCACTAACTAAAGGTGCTTGACTGAATATGTAGGCTAGTGAATAAATTACTGAAAGTGTGATGTGGACAAAGTTAAGAAGTTAGAATTGTTCAACATCAATAGTAGCCTATGTGATTTCAAAGGTGTGAGTTATGTTTTGACAAAGTGTCAGTGTTTTGTAAATGTTATGCAAAAAATGTGAGTTTATCAGTGATAGCTGAAAAGAAAGAAATGCATAGACATGCATACTGATACATATTTAGTTACATTTCTGTATTTTGAGTGTGAGTATTGGCTGCCAATATTTTGAAAATGTTCATGCAAAAAAAAGATGTTGTTGAAAAGAGAAAGAAATGTTTTGGCGTGCAGACTTTGAGTTTAAGTTGAGTATTAATGTTCTTACACAAATAGTGAGTGTTGGATGTATGTTCCGTATATGCTTGTGCCAAACGAAACCTTATTCAGGGATTTAGATACGTGTGAATAAATGTTACACATGATATAAAACACAAGTAGCTCTCCGTAATTTTTTTTCTTTAGAGGTAGCTCTCAGAGGGGAAAAGGTTGGAGACCCCTGCCATAGTGGGTTATATACTGTAAGTTTGTGTGCATGTAAATTGTCTGCAAAGGCTAAAATTCCATAGTTCAAGTAACGCCTCCATTTGGCTCCTTTGTTTACTTCTGGGCTCTGGTTTCAAACGGAGGGTGAAAAGAGGCAGGATGAGAAAAATAAAGAGCTTTTTGAACATTAAAGCATGGAGACATGTCACTGTAAAGGATCAAAATACTAATATGAACCTCAAAATTATATTTTAAGGAAGGAATTTAGTTATTTTAAAGCAATTGTATTATTATTGAACACAATTAACTTCATTCCTGATCAGTTTTTTTAGTTTGACGATTAGAAAAACTTGACTTGGGTTTAAGATAAGAAGAGAGAGTTATTTATTTGCAATGATACGTTATATTCTTGTTAGACAAATGTTTCACCACAGTTTTTTGTTTGTACTCAATATTTGGTGGTCACTTGTACGTGAATAACACATACTATACAACAATCTTTAGATTGTTTCACCATCTCAATGATATGTACAGGTATTTATCAAAGACAAGTATGCTCTTTTAATTGCATCCTGACAAAAAACGAACACTGTATTTTTGAAGCAACATAATCCTATGTGTCACTAGATGAGTTTAATTATGGTAATTACCAACAGGCCTGAGGCAAAAGGCTTTCACTGTACGACGACAAGCTTGACAATCATTCTCATCAACAGGATCATGATGTGTAATTCTGCTCCGCTGTATGCTCTCCTCACATCACAGACATTTCCAAAGCATAAAATAGCTCATACATCTGCTACAGTACTGAAACAGGTGGGTATGTCTGTGCAGCTGAATTTAGAGTCTTCACTTGGAAACTAAACAGACATGCAAAGGGCATTAGGGGCCTCGAGGAAACTTTGAGATTATTTTAGGCTAGTCGAGTGAAAAACGGAAAAAAAAGAGATGTGAATACCTTCTGAAGTATTGGATAATACCGTTAAAAAACACTATCAGGGCGGTTTGATAGAGGGTTGCATTTCTTACGATTGTCCTTATAACCATCTCAATTGCTCTAAAAGAAAACACAATCCTCTTCAATCTATTCCAGTAGTGCACTAATACAATGAGACCTCCATTCTGATGCGGCTCAGATAGAGGGGCAATAACCACTTTGCTGAAGCAATATTGTGGTCACAGTGGTATGGAATGAGATCCACAAAGACCCACAAAGGTCTGGGCGATAACAGCATTGGATAGAAATGCTGGTAATACCGAGACCAATGTGTGTGCCACTGATCCAAAAATATATATATCTGCCTCCAATAAAGTACAATTTGAAAGCAATGTATTTTATATCTGTATCTGCCGGTCAGGTTTTATGATAAAAGCAGGCATATTAATATGTTATTTCTAGGGCTGCACCATCGAAATTTCAAAAAGGGGCCCTATTATGATTTTTGGGGTTTTCTTTTCCTGCAGTGTGTTGTATAGGGATCAATATATAACACTCAAGCTTCCATTGGCTATCACTCCAACACATTGTACGTGAGGGGCAGGACATTTGCGACACATCTATAAGCGGTTGATCAATCAAAATAGAGCCGGCCAGCTAACCAATCACAGCAAAGGGTGAAAATAGGTCCTGCAGCACAGGCATTATGAAAAATACAAAGACCTTTTTGAACTGATGCCACAAAACAGGCACACAACATACAAATATGAACCTAAAAATGTGCAAAATATGTCTTCTTTAATCAAAATTTCAATATGGACTAACACTCAGTATTTTTTAAAGGCTAAATATGTGTTAAATACTATTTTTGATAATGTATGGTGGAGATGCAGATATATCCTGGCCTGAAAATAGTTTGGAAAGAATCCTCCACCTTGACCATTAAATGAATCCCTCCAATATCGTGAATCATATCACAAATGCAATATCAGTCAAACATGGAGTGTTTTAAGACATTTGCAGTCCTAGTTATTTTCACTACAGGAAAGACTTGATAATCTCTGCAATTAGGTAGAATACCAAATATGTATATTGGCATGGGGAATCTGCCAAACGGAGATATGAATTATCAGAATATTGGATCCAGGGAAAAATCCAATATTGTGTATTGTGTATTGGATAAGTGATATATCCTTTACAAGAAGAAAAGGGCTGGCAGCCAATATGAGCAGTAGTGCACTTCAAATGAAAAAGGTCTGACCTTGGAGAACTTGAGGTACCGTGCTGTATATTGAAATGTGAATTGGTTTTTCCGGCTCATTCATCACATTCTCCGAAGAGCTTGAGTCACCGCTAGACGGGGGTTCAACAGTGAAACCAGTGAGCGTAAACACTGCCTGGTGGATTTCAATACAGATCAGGGCAATCAGCGCGAGACGATGTAATTTAAATAGACAAGCGCACACATACACTAAGAAACATACAAAATGTATAGTATAGAGACACATACTGTACACGCAGATTAATCATATTAGGACTGCAGAGACTATGTTCAAGGCAGACGGTAAAGGGGGTTCTAAAATAGACTGTAAGGCAAATTGTCTTATTTGCCTTGCAGTACATTTTACAAATGACGTTTCTTTAAAATGTTAATAACGAGCAGGAGTGATGTTTGGATCATTCTAATTATCTGATCTATGGGATCATGTTAAAGAGCAGCAGAGAGCAACTACACAGTTTGTTAAAGTTATTTGGGTTGTATGAGAAAATTACCCTACTTCTCACTGGATTAATCATCTCAGAAAACAGGTTTATGGTTTCATCACTAGTGTAATGAGCAAAGAAGAACAGGAGCACAGACAATGTTCAAGGCAGACAGAAAAAAGAAGGAAATAAATCAGTATGGCAGAAATAATTAACTCAAGCAATGAAAAGATAAATGAAGATAAAACAACGGGAAATAGGGGGAAAAGCTATTAAAACCTGACGAAATAAAAATAAAGGGAAAAAATGTTATAAAGGAGATTGCTAGAGTGAAAAACAGATAGTAGAGGGAAAGGCCAATCATAGTCAAAGGAAGTCAGATTGTATAGAAGTCTATGAGAAAATGTGACCTACCTCTCACTGGATTTGCTGCATCAGTAAGAGGCTGTTCATATTCAAAAGAAGTCCAATTGTATAGAAGTTTACGAGAAAATGACCTTATTCTCACTCGATTTATTACCCCTGTTAACATTTGTAGTCTCAATCCCTAGTTTTATGAGCAAAGAAGAACATGAGAAAAGATGATGTTCAAAAGAAAGGAGAGAGGAACAGAGAGAGGTATGGATGTGTGATGAGATGTGACTGAAAAAAACAAGAGGGTGCTAGATTGAGAAACAAAAGCTGGAGGGAGAGGTCGGTCATAGTCAATGGGTATCCAGTTGTATAGAAGTCTATGAGAAAATAACCCTACTTCTGGCATCTATTCTAAATTGTTCTTGTAATTATTATGAAAGAAAGAAAGAAAGAAAGAAAGAAAGAAAGAAAGAAAGAAAGAAAGAAAGAAAGAAAGAAAGAGAAAGAAAGAAAGAAAGAAAGAAGAAAGAAAGAAAGAAAGAAGAAAGAGAGAGAGAGAGAGAGAGAGAGAGAGAGAGAGAGAGAGAGAGAGAGAGAGAAGAAAGAAAGAAAGAAAGAAAGAAAGAGAGAGAGAGAGAGAGAGAGAGAAAGAAAGAAAGAGAAAGAGAGAAAGAGAGAGAGAGAAGTATGGAAGAAAGTAAACACAAAATGCAAAGAAAGATAGAACTTTGGAATATAAAGGAAGAGCTACTGAAAGAGGTAACTCAATAAAACAACAGGCAAAGTGCTAGAGTGTGAAACAGAAAGTAAAGAGATGCCGCTCATAGTCTACCGGGCACGTAAGAGCAAAGACAAATGTGTTTGCATGAGGATTATACTGCGCACGCTGTCGGCCGCACAGACTAAATGAAAGCGTGTCACTCGGGCGCACATTTCCCATCAGTCCCACTAAGAGGAACAGCAGGACGGTCCGCACTGATGCCCCCGAGGTTAAATGTCCAATCACTCGCTCCACTACCCGTATCCATGGAGACAGCTTCAGTGACATCACTGAGGGTGAGGGCCGGTAGCGTAACACAAACTGATAACACAACACGTCGCCAGTGATTTCACCTCACGGCAACGTTCAAGACTGTCAGTATGACACTGCTGGTTTCACTTCCATCTGCACCGTTTAATCTTCTCTGTAATCCTCTTTGTGCGGATTTCACTTTCTTTTTCTCCATCCCTGAGACAACTGATAGATAACAGGAGTAAAACAATTTAAATGAAATTAAGGCGAGGAACCACAAGCAAACACATTGTTTTTTCATGCACTGGTTAATTTTGGGAGTTTGGGCTTTTTTTTCTTTCATATAGTTGAATACGAGCAGAAAGAAAACCTTAGAACTGGGCTTAGGTTCCAAAACTGTAATGAGTGGACTGGTACTTGGAGAGGTGCCACATTTCAATGTGTGCTGTGTGTGACAAATATAGAGGGCTTCCATCCACTGTTTCTAAAGTAGTTTATTTTTACTTTCTGTATTGGCCGCCATTATTCCTTCACACCCATTTACCCACAGTGACCTACACCTAACTCTACCCCTATTAACCCAGTCTCCTATCTGTCTCCCCCAGTGGTGTCATCCGTCACCATCAACTCTGGAAACACTGATGTATCACACACCTGCACTAACAGCTTGACCTTTAGCCCACTACAGTAACATCTGGCTGATGTTCTAATCATTACCCAGGGGCCCCAGTGAGAGGAGACCCTGCACCAAGCAACTAGTCCAAATGTGCTAATATACCACTGAAACATACATGCATGCCATGATAAATAAGTCATGTTGTCAAAGTCACACTAGTAAAAAGTGTGCCTCATAAGAGAGGATATTGAGGATGCTGAAAAAATGGTAAAGTCTTCTAACATTTCACTGTAGAGCTCTGTGTATTTATTTTCCGAATCTGGTATTTTGATACATTTTAAAGGTCACGTATTATACTGTATTTCAAGAATATATACAGTAATAGGTTTCAGATATTTCAATAACATTGCTCTGAAGTGTTTTGCTCAAAATAACAAACACATCATGAATTATAGCCATAAACCCCTCTGATTCTGTGTCTGTAGATTTAAATGGCAATGAGCTCCCGCTGGCCACGCCCCTTTGCGGAAGTGTTTCTAGCTCTCGTTTCACAATGTCAACCAGCAAAAACTCAGCGGTGCAAGGGTTCATTTATGATCCTGAATCTGACCCTGAGCAACAGCATCAGCCAGAGGCCGCAGTAAGAACGTTGCACATGCAGCACGTCTTCTGAGACATCCTGCTGAAACCAGTCCCCAAAAATACACAGACACACAGAGGTGCTGCAGGAGGGGATTCAGGTAAGAGGGTGGGCGGGGGCTTACCATGGTTGGTTTGTTGCTAATGCTGTAAAACCCACAAATGACGTCAAAGATGAATTTTACGTCACGTATGAACCCGAAACCTAACTCACCCATTTTCTGAGCTGCTTTCACATTCTTGGATCAGGAGGGAAACAGAGACAACCTTTTTTGCTGAAACTTTCTGAGTCTCTTAACACAGGGGGAGACACACTGTATGTATTAAATACATTAAAAGTGCATTTAACAAGACATTTGCTGTCCAATGCTTACCCACAAACTCTGACACATATACAAACACTTATGATAAGTATATGAGAAAATGACCCAACTCATCATTCATACATGACATCAGTAATCATTTTTCCAATAGGTTTAGGGTCTCAATCCATTGATCACATAATAAATATGATGTTCATTCAGTAAATTATGGTCCTATACAGAGTAAAATAGATGCCAATACAGTGTATGATTTAGGACATGGCTCCCTTCTGACTGATCACCCTACCACAGCAATCTTACAATCAGAAAATGCCAAAACCAAGGCTTTAAAACATTGTCTGCAAACCGTTGAGTGATGTCACAATGGCTAAATTGACTAATTGTATACGGTCAATTTAGGAGTAATTTTAGGGCGTGGTGGCTATGTCTCTGGGTAAAATGTGTTCCACTTACATATTTTTTAAAATAATGACAATTATGTGTGGCTTTTCTAGTTCAACATGATGTTGGATTTAACACCCAATGAAAATGACCTGTGCCTGTTGCACAAGCCTGTCATGCTCTGTCCATCTGTTTGTTCGACAAAGCCGGCCGAGTCGAGTTCTAATCTAGAAAGGGGTTGAGGTCACACATACACACATTGACACACACTGAGCTGGACATAAAACCAATGCTTTACTGGTTCAATTGGAACAGGGGGATGCTGGGTGGGTGGGTTTGACTTTTTCTATTAATCCCTAGAGTGCAAGTCTTCCTCCTGCAGCTGTGCACTTTACAATTCTTACAATGAATATATGAAATACCGCATCTCTGTGTAAGGCAAGATAAAAATATTCATTGAATTCAAGCACATGATTGACATCGGAATAATTCATAACATTTGACACCCTTTTACCTCTTCTTCTCCGTTGCGTCTGTGTAAAACTGAAATTACTTGGCACTGATGGGCAGGCTTCTTTTATTCTTTTCATTTCAACAAACTCACCCTGCAGTCATATTGAGTGATGCGCCTTCCTGCAGAGAGTGAAGCCCATAGCTCATATTGCACGGGAAGTTTTCTGAGAAAACAGCGGTGCACTGCTCTGTTCCGTGACAGAAGAGAAGCAGGGCAGAAATGAAAAAATCAAAAGCAGGGGAGGGAAATAAATAGAGGAAACTAAGAGACCAAGGGAAATCATGAAGTGAGTATGATTGCTTTAAGAAAAGTATGGGGTGAAGAGGGGGAGGGGGAGAGAAGGCCTGTTGTAAACATAAACAGATACATATCTGCAGATTTGGGAGCTGCCCCTGAAGGCTGCTTTCCTTCCTCTGAGAAAGGTTGCCAAGAAACAAGACTTAAACAACTCAGAAACAAGTAGCAGAGAACAGGGAAGAGATCTTCATAGAGGATCAGAATAACAAAGTAGAGAAGAGTGGAATGTTTTTGAGTGAGAGCAGGATAAGAAGAATCCAGAAAGTAGGCTGAAGAGCGTATTTAAAGAGGGTGAAAGTCTCTCAGTTGATGGTTGGACAGTGGCAGCTTGCGTGACTGCGCTTCTTGAGGAGGGATTGCACTTACACAATGTTTTACAAAAGAGTAGTTTTGTCGCCATACTTTGCAATATATGACAACAGGGTTTTTCTCAAAAAATTAAGTATGAGGGCGCTTCCGGACTAAATTACGGCCCGCCCACTTGATGCACAAAATAATGCATTAGAGCGAAGTTGAAAACAGTTCATTCATGTCTAAAAGCTGCTGAGTCATATATTGCATCGCAAACAACTAATGAATCCTGATTAACGGACGTAACAGTTCGCCTGTTACCCAGTTAAGACACAACTGGAAGGACCTTTTGCAATCCATCGGGTTTGAATATTATTATCATTATTATTATTATTAATAAAGTGGATGATATATTCACAAGCAGGTGATAATAAAAAACAATTTTAAGAAAGAGTTATCGCAGGTTTAATATTACTTGATCATGTTCACATAAAGTCACAACTTCCACTATAACTACTGCAATGTTAAAATGGTATGGTATTAATATGGCCTGAATTGAGAGCTCTTAAGAGCACACTGATGATATAAACTTCTTTAAATAATGTGCCTAAAGGATCATACAGCTCGTGTTTTCGCCCAGCTGTGAAGCATTTACACCTGACAGCTGTGTCACTACCTGTAAGTTTCCAGTCTGAGAATGTGTTTTTCATTAAAAAGATGTCAGAAAGTGGTGTTTCTTTCTTTAAAAAAAACACATTTGGCCAAGCGTAAATGTACAGCCAGTGGAGACCATAATGAAAGGTCCCAGAACAAGAGTTTATTTTCCTCTTTCTGCTAACTCACAGACTAAACAGTCATTATCTACAGCTGAGTGACTGCACCATGATAGCTGTCATTATATCCATAACACCAACAGTCACCAGCTCAGACTCTGACTCACTACAGCTTGGTAAATTATTTAGCAATGAAAGGTTTTTTTTTAATATAGATGTTTATTTCAATGTAGAAGAACTAATCAAAACACATGGCCCTACTTTGCCACACCAGCTACTGATTTATGTATGACACAAACGGGATGTGTGCCATTCTGTGCACAGAATATGTGAATGGCTGGTAAACCACACCCGTCTGGCTCTGTTATGGTCTTGTTTGGAGTCGCTACATTATGTAGTAATTGCCTCCCTCTGTTAACTGATTCAGATTTATCTCTCTGCTGTCTCTTTTTCTCTCTCTCATATCCCCATGCAGCTATAAAGCTTGTTATAAACCTGCAAACATATTTTGACAAATGGAGCTTGGATGTTGTTTTTGCCATTGTTTTTATTGGGTATGATAACAACATACCAACCAAATTGCTGGAATCTGGGAACAGGGGGACAATTACACAACAGCTGCTGTGTCTTCTAAAAACTGCGTTCCAGAACCACCGAAATAAAGTGTCAATATGGTTTTGGGGGGGAAGACAAGGTCAGGGTGGATCTGTCCAACAAAAACATAACCACTTGAGACCGCTGTTCATGTCACATGTCAGACAAAAAGTCGACAATCATTATTTTTAATCAGTATTATGACGTCACAAACATACTTATTTTAAGACAGATCATGGTCTCTTACTTAATGTTAACTTTGTAGTCTAGTTGTCCGCTCAAAGAGTCCTGTTGTGATCTTGGAAATGTACACCAAAATGTTGTATTAGAAAATGTACAGTAGGCTACAGGTCCCCTGCACATAGAAATATGTTAATGTAAATGTATATAATGAATTAATAGCTGAATTTTTTTTTAAAAAGGCGATGTCATGTGGCGGTAGAGGGAGTAAATATCAGTTTAATCTGTATTCATAACTTTTCAAAATGTCATTAATATATACTGTCCCTGTATTTTATTCCTGCAGTTTTATAGTCAGAAAAGCTGCACTTTGAATAACAATCTGAATATATTTTGCAGGTACTGTGAGCTGATTAGAAAGCAAGAGGACAGGTAACATATTTTTTTGCGATTTAGCTGCATGCTAATAAATGGGATTGCAATGCTATGATATGCTCTTTGCTCACTGCGAGGCAGGACCCAGAGATTTAGGTTGGAAACAAATAGTTACTCTCATTTCTATGGTTGTCTCCCAGGATAGCTTGCCCCGCTTCATACAGCTGTTATAAACGGTGGCTGGACAGGTGTAAACGCGCGACAACGGCCCAAATATTCAGAAGCTTCAGAAAAGATGCAAAAAAAACAACGTGCCAAAACAAATGAAGAAACATCTTAACCAACACATTTACTAAAAGCACTGCATAAGCAAAACACTGCAAATAAAAACGCTCTATGAAGCTCATAACACAACGGAAACCAAGGGACACAAAAAAGTGATGCACACCGCTGGGAATGGAGCAATTGGTGACGTCTAGGGATTATAAAGTAGGCAAACTGTCACTGCTTACCTAAAATGTACGTTTTATTTGCTTATTGTAATAGTGTGATCGCTATCTCTTCCCATAGTATTGCATTTGGTGTTAGCTAGTTAGCTAATGTAGCTAACTTAGTCATTTCAAATATACTGACAAAACATTTACAAGAATGAAAAAGGCTAACTCTGCTATCAGTGACAGTTAGCCAACTTTATAATCCAAAAACTATAGTCAAAAAGCGCTCCAGTCCCAGCTGTGTGCGTCACTTTTTGGTTTCCTTTAGGTGGGTGGCAATGCTCTCCCTAAAGGAACAGCGACACAGCCAGAGCAGAGGCGTTGTTTCCACATATCATTTCAAGGCAGCTTAAGTTTGTGGGAGACAGGGTTGGCATGAAAACAAAAGCATTTTAACAGTAAGATCGCTTGTTAACAACACAAAATAGGTCACTGTTAGAAATAATCAATAAACATTAAACAACATTAAAAGATAATTCAGTGTTTCTGGACGGACCATATTTGTCTAATTCCGGTAGTAATACCGGATGTTGTTTTTAGCCTCAGATAGCATGTAGCTAATATTGTATAGCCTCCTTGCACGGTAACCGTAAATTCTACTTCCGCTGTTACTTGTATGCGCGTCTAAACTTCCGGTCGAACACTTCCGTGTTATGATAGCGTTTGACAGCTGGATACCGGTAACCGGCTTTTACTATTTAGAAGTGTACAATGAGTGTGTTCACAATAAAAGAAAGACGACTGACCTTTCAAAGGGTGGGGACATCGGCACTGCACTGTTGTGTACCTCAGTGTACGAATTCTTCGAGGTACAATAAGCTACTTTCCTTTCATTCATTTCCCGTTGACCCGGCGGTACGGGCCGAGTGGCTGAGGAGAATCCGAAGGGATAATTTCAGTCCGACGAAACATTCAAAGGTCTGCAGTAGGCACTTTAAAAGCACAGATTTTGTCGTGACAGCCGGGGGACTAAGAAAACTCCAAAAGGGATCAGTCCCTGTTCTGTTTTCTTGGAACGGGTTTGAGCTATCGGCACCTAGACCGAGTGTTTGGGAGAGGCGCCCGCGGCCAGATGTGGAGAGTCCCGATGTCTCTGACAACGAGATGGAAATCGCGGCTGTAGCTACTGACCACGACTACTCGGTGTTGCCACAAACGGTGATACGAGCAAGTGACTTGGTTGAGGACAACGAAGCCTTGCATCGGAGGATTTTGGACATTGAACATTGAAAAGTCGAGCAAAGACCACGTTAAATTATAAAAGTAAGTAAAGCTATTACCACAGTAATATCACTATGTAAGCGCTAATGTTAGCTATGTAGCTACAATAATATTGTGCCATAGTTACAACTTACCTTCATAATTGTCGATATAACTGGATAGGTACATTTTGTATCCCTTATCACGTTTGCTCTTCGGTGTAGAACTGCCCATCCGAACAAGTCGGTGGACATCTGAGATGGAAATGTTTGGGAGATCCTGCAGGCATCTAGTGTAGAAACTCGCCATGTTTGACGTTCACCGATATCACACCGGAAGTTTAGAAGCGCATACAGTAACAGCGGAAGTAGAATTTACGGTTACCGTGCAACGAGGCTATTAGAGTCGGAGGATGAAACCCTCTTTATTTGTCACACACAGTGAAATTAGTCCTCTGCATTTAACCCATCCTAGTACTAGGAGCAGTGGGCAGCTATCGTGCAGCGCCCGGGGAGCAATGGGGAGGGGGGATTGGAGGTGTCCGGTGCCTTGCTCAAGGGCACCACAGCAGGGCCTAGGAGGTGAACTGAGACCTCTCCAAGTAGCAGTCCACTTCCATATTTCAAGTCTGTTCGGGGACTTGAACCGGCGACCCTACGATTCCCAGTCCAAGCCCCTACTGACTGAGCCACTGCTGGACCTATTGTATATAGAGTGATGTATGTAGAGGGAGAAGGACGCGTAGAGTTACATACTAAACACACCGCCTCTACCTCTCACTCATTGATGCTGCAATAATACTATTGCGTGTTTAATAACTGATAAACCTCAGAAGGATTGCATAATACAATATCGTAGGTGAGAGCTTCAGGACATCACTAGCAAGATGGCGATGGTGACGTCATAGGAGGACCCGCCCCCGACGACGTCAGCCTATAGAAGAATCCGGAGAACCCCATGTGACGAGCAGCCAACAGGATCCAGCCCCCCGCTACCAACCAATGAGAGCACGAGACCGGAGCACGTCTTATTTTGAAGTTGTTTATTTTATGACTGGAAAGGGGTGGTTCTATAAAACATGTTTGTATTGAGAAATCGATCTCTCTTTTGTTCCGGACTGCCAGACAATAACTACTGATGAGCTCCACTCATTCAGCGGCCTGTGGACGAGTGTACCGGGCTATTGAGCCACAGCTGTGAAACTTTTGTAAAACCTTCTGCTGCATCCTTTTATTAAATACTCATTTTAAAACTTATATGAGGAGCTTCACTTCATTTCTTTTAAATCGACTCCTGGGCTTCGAATAAAAGAACAACTCCTACATCACCAAGACTATCTAAACTACTTCAGTTGGAATAAAACTGGAAGCAAATGTGTCTGAAATAATTGCTTTTGCAAAGGAAAACTATGTACACAACAACGGAAAGTCCGGTAGGTCAAAGTCAAACCATTCACACTGTAAATTCTTTGCAGCTAAGTTCCAGCACTGGGTAAATATAACCAAACTCGCTTCTTAGAACTCTTGAAGGGCCCCCATCAAAATCATCTTTTTCCAATGCGCCTGCTATGATCATCAGAGGGTAGAGATAAGGAGTGTGTTTGAGTGTGTGTGCAGGGTTGTGCAGAAACGGTCAGCATAAGCCCTGTGTAATGGTGGAGCAGAAACATTGAGAGGCTTTCACAGCAGGACAGGGCACAATAGAGATGGAGAGAACCCGTGCTTCTCTCTGCTCCACTGCTCCGTCCACTCTGCCTGAGCATTTGTTGCTCTTCTATTTGTGCAACCCCCCTCTCTCTTTTCTGTCTTCCCCCGCAGCATGAGCCACAGCGGGGCATCTGGGGACTTCGCTGTGCCGTTCAGCGAAATCTCCCCACCCAGCAACGCAGTTTCCCACCAGATGCTGCCTTCTTCTTTAAATAGATAGGATGTAAGGCTGAATTAAGAGAAGAAAAAGTAGAGGGGGGGTAATAAACATTGAAAATGCCAGTGAGGCCGGATTTGAGGACAAAAAAAGGAGAGTTGGAGGAATGAGTTGGACTACAGGGTAGGACAGAAATGCAAAAATGCTATCTCGCTGACACAGTTCCGGTGTCTAATGTGCACGCTGGCAGAAAAAGCACAACGTAATAAACAAACTAATGTGAGTCAGGGAAAGAAGAGTAGCTCCTAGAGATGAGACAAGATGGAGAGTGACACACGCTGTATCTGCTGTGCATATGACAAATAAAACCTTGAAACCATGAAGAAAAACAGAAGCAAAAGGGGCGATCGAGGAAGCAGTACATTCGTCCGTGTGGGCTTGTTATAGAGCTACAGTTGCATTAAACTGGACCTAAAATAATTTAATATATTGACACACACAGAATATTATTCCTGAACTTAATGGCACATCATCAGCTTAAGGTTTGACCATAAAATATGAATCACTCTGTTGGAAGTGCTGGAACAAAGCCCAGAATTTGGGAACGAAGAAAGAGGGAAGAAATAATTGGATATTCTTTTATACAATAACAATTATTTAATTGTACTTTCAAAATAATAACATGTAGTGGGTTTATTAAATTATTTTTCATGACACAGTCGTCATTATATCCTGTCGCTGCATCTTATTGGTGCAGTCACAAAAGCTGGGCTACAAGAATCTGAACATTTCTAAAGAGGCCCTATTATTCTTTTTAGGTTTCCTTTTCCTGTAGTGTGGTAGGTTTGTGTGCATGTAAATGGTCTGCAAAGGCTCAAATCCCTGTGTTCCATTCAAAGGGAGATAATACAATAAGAGCCTATTTAACACTATGATAAAATCTTGACACGTGACTTATTTTCCCAAACCAAGATTATAGACCCACATATTGAATGAACTTTTAGTGAAAGTGGCTGTGAGATCAGTGCTGTCAAGCTCCAATATCTGTCTTACATCTTCTGAAAGAGAGCTACTTCAAAGGTCCCACTTATTTTAGAGAGTCCTCTTCATCTTCTGTATGGAGCGGGAGCCCCGCTATGCTTATTGAATGGATCGATACCACTTTCATGTCCGTACACTAAATATAAAGCTGGAGCCAGCAGCTCTTTCAAAACAGATAATCTGCCTACCAGCACAACTGTTTTACAGAGGGGTTATGTGCGGCACTATTTCTTGGCTGGGATCAAGAGGCAATAAATTGTCCTGCACAAACCCTGAGTAAAACAGAGAGCTGTAGTTTATTCTCTTCTGTTTGTTTTTTTTTTTTTTAACTCACAAACCAGAATTATGCACTGAAATGACACCATGGACAGATGTTACATGTCATTTAGCGACTTGAAAACACTTTGCTTCACTAAACATGCTTACGGACTTGGGGTTAAGTATGTTACCCAAGGATATTTCAATATGGGATCTGACCACTGACCCTCTGATATGGAGGACCATTTCCCCCTGAGATGACATCATTCCAGCCCAATCATCAGCTACTGTCTGTGTTTCCTGTCTGGTCCCATTGCCAGGGGGTGGATCTGAACACTTCACACCAATAGCTGCAAAGTTTTGTGCAGCAAAAGTTTTTTGAAACAAATACAACTTTTTGGGGAAATAGGTTTGAGGTTTTTAAAGAGGACATATTCTGCACATTTTCCCCTCTGTCGGACGAAAAAAGGTATTTTCTGATTCTGATTCAGGTTCATATTAGTATTTTGTTCCTCTACTGTCACATCTTTCCATGTTCAAAAAGCTCTTTATTTTTCTCATACTGCAGCACCTCTTTTCATCCTCTGTCTGAAACCAGAGCCCACTCTGCTCTGGTTGTTGGCTGGACTGCTCTGTTATGAATGCTCAACCGCCTGGAGATGTCCCGCCCCTTAGGCTATCACAAATAATATGTTGGTAGCGGTAGCCAATAGAAGAGCAAGTGTTACCTAGTGTTGTCATTATGTTATGTAAGGAAACAAAGGAGTCCAATGGAGGCGTTCCAGGCAGGGGGGGATTTTGAGCCCTTGCAGACCATTTTCATGCACACAAACCTATAGAACACACCAGAGGAAAGGGAAACCCCCAAAAAGCTTAACAGGGCCTCTTTAAAAGTGATGGCATTTACAGTAATCCCAAGGGAGTGAGGCTTGTGACTGACAAAATCAAGCAGGTCTTAGTATTAAGACCTCTGAATGATATTCAACAGACTTTTTCTTGCAGTTCATCTAAAGAAATCTAAAGTCCACAATATAATACTGCATTTCATCCCACCGGTAAATACATAGCTATCATACAATTTTAACATATTATTTGTAAGATATATAGTGAAAAACGATTTTGTGTGTCACGATTTTATAAAGACAACAGTGACTTCTTTCTGATTATTTAATCCCATCTGACCCCTTGTGGTTTTCTTATAAATGAAGCCTGCCTACAGTTATACATATTTGTGATGTACCTCAAGGATGACAGGGTGAAGAAGTCTGCTCTCTATATGACATTTTAAACAGACCAAGCAATAGATCCCAGCAATTTCATTTTGATTTGCAGACCCAAATCGAATCCTGATTTTAGCAAAGAACATCCTAAACTTGAAAAAAAAATTGCACAAAGAAGTAATAGAATCTTAATCCTTGGTGATTTGAATTTCCTCATCTGCTGCACCAATTCTCCTTTCACTACTGATTTTATTCACTGGATTTCAACTTTTAAATTTGTGAGGTTAGTCTCAACTGACTCATTACGTTCTTTATTTGGATACCCATTTGCCGCCATATATGTTTCAGCATTCTAGCACCTTCTAAAGACATTGCTACACGAACCCTCTCCCTGACGAAATGCTAACATTAGGAACATTGAAAGAAAGTGCATGGAGGCAGATATAATTGGGAAAGAAAAGATTAGCTTAATGACTCATAAACTACCTCCAGGAGTCTAATGAAAACCTCAACATTTATCTAGGGTAAAACAAAATACATGTGTTCCCACCTGATATCCTCTAATAGCCTCAGTCTAAAGGTTTTATTTCAGACGATTGACTTAATGATCAGCCCTACTCTGATATTGAGGTCACCACAGCAAAGAATGAAGTTCCTTAGTCACTTTATCAATAAAACAGAAGAGGTGATAAAATGTTCACCCATCATGTACATCTACCTATCTCATGAGCTAGTTCCCTTTTTCATTCATTAGAAATCAATCGGTGTATCAACCCTAGAACAGTTCCCTCAATGAAATGCGCTTCCTCGCTAAATGTCTTACCATCTTTGCTCTTTGCTTCTCTTTTTCACCGCATTTCGCCTCATATTGTTTCCATTATATCCTGTTCTCTTTACATTCCCATCTAGTGTAAAGCATGCATGTGTGCAGCCTTGCCGCAGTGGTTTCTAAACTTCAGTTAATATCAAAATACATTTATAATCAACTACAACTGTATTTTTGCCATGCTAATCATCTTAGCGTGGTAGCGTGTTCACAGTTAATATAAAGCACTTTAGCACCAAGCTGCTGGGATGTTGTTGATGTCATTATTCTTGCAGTTGTTGACCTGGACCTGTTTACTAGAGGAAATGTCAGCTAATCACCAGAGTCATTCAGGATTATCCTCCGGGGAATGTAAATATAGAATTTAATCCTGGGAAGAGCATGAATGTCTACAACAATTTTCAAGGCAATCAATCCAGTCAGTCTGGACCAAAAGTGCTGAATAACCGACTGATAGAGGAAAATATGAAGAGGGAGAGAAGCCCCTTCTGATAGGGCTAATACAACCAAAGTGTCCTTATTAGGGTTTATCTGAAATGATCCTGCAGTAATGAAGCACATGGTATGCTTGAAACTGAGACATGAGTTCCAAGAAAACACATACCCGCTGAGACCATCGAACCATTAGAAACACAGGTGCATTCATAAAAGGAGCCATACATTGAAGCCTAAACACTCAAACACTGCCATGACCATGATCCTACACTGCCTCAATTTCTCCCTGGCTCTCCATATTGTACCAACAGCTTCCTGGTGGTTCTGCAGATAAGCACCTTGTTGGGTTCGATCAGCCTATCAGCAACAACGGTTAGAAAACAATGGCGGGAAAAAGTCAAGTCAGCATTGTTACTTAACTAAATCTAAAAGAAACAAGGCAATAGTATTTGTTGAAGTTGGGTGAATTTCTGCATATTTAGAGTCGGTTAAACTGTGCAATGTGGATTAAATGTAGGTAAGAAAAAATGGGAGAGCCTACAAGACTTTTCTTAGGTATACTGGTATACTTACTTGTCTTGTGTGGATGTTAATTTCTTACAAAAGTGAGTTAGAAAAGAGCAACTTTAATTTTAAGAAATACTGAGTAGTTAAAAATAAATATTCATTCTAAAATTGAATTATGTGGACAGACAATCAGAACTCTGTGTGCAGTACATTAACAGGCACCTTAGCAGAGCAGAGAAAAAAGCATCTTACTGGACACTTCTGTTGGGGTGTGTTGTCTTAGTGAGATTCTATTCGGTGTGATGGAGTATGGATAAAATAGGAATAAATATGTAATATATAAATGTATTTTTAATGTGTAGAAGTCAGTGTTGTAGTCATGTCACCAATTCTCGAGTCGGAGTCACTCTTAAGTCCCCACTCTTCGAGTCCGAGTACAAGTCTGAGTCACCCAAGAAGAGTCCGAGTCCAAGTCATCATGACCTGTGCTCAAGTCCAAGTCCGAGTCACCCAAGAAGTGTCCGAGTCAACCAAAAAGAGTCCGAGTCACCATGTATTAATCTGAGTGGATATATTTGTTTAAATTCAGCTGTTGGTTTGGTTCTTATCAATCAATATTTGTTATTGTATACATTGTTTTTATTGTTTGATTTTCTGCATTGCTTTTATTCTGTCTATATAACTGCTGTGAAGCACTTTGGGCTGCAATTCTTGTATGAAATGTGCTATACAAATATAAGGCTTATTATAAATATTATTATTATTATTATTGTTAAGGTTGGGTTGAGTTGAGTTCAAACAATGCCTTCAAAGAGCTTCTTCACTAATAAAAATGATCTACATTTAACACAATGACCCACTGTCAGCATTTCGGGTTTACTTGCATGTAAGAGAAAAGACTTGAGTACTCCAAGTCTGGTATAAATTGTTGTTTGGTTAAAGTAAAACAAATATTAGTTTCATAAAAAGCACGATTACACTTTACACAAAAAAAGCTGCTTGTAGAACTTTAGGCAGGAGAAGTTAATAGCCATCACACCTGCCAACTAGTGGGAAAGAACAGGACCTCAGGGGCCAGTAATGAAGTGTCAAGGACCAAAAGAACATCATGAGTAGGAGAGCTAAAGTAAAGGAAAAAGGTGAAGTAAGGCCAAGGAAACACGGACCCAGAATAAGTGTTAACTAAAGTGATGGAACCAGAAATCTGCTTGCTGCATACAGAATGGCTGTGTGGCTGAAAGCCAAGCAATGATTCTCCTCACACATCTTTGCAGAGTATCAATTAATCTGCAGTGCATTATGTCATCCACATTTTAATTTATTACCCAGGAAGTTTCTGAGAAAGATGAGGAAGGTCCAAATGAGTAAAGTCTTTTTAAACTATCTGAATAAAGAAGTGCAATTTCATACAATAAACGATGAGTTTAATAATGAAAATAAGGATTTGCAGATGTAGTTGGAGTGTCTAATACGTCCACCATTTCGTGATGAATCTGAGCTTTCTCCTTGGTGGAGGAATTCAGCCTTCATGGTAACTTAAAACACTTTGCCCAGTAGGTCCTTATATTCTAGTTGAGGGATTGGCTATCAGGAATACTGGGACATTTCCTAGTGGCCTTTTCTTTTTCCTTTTGTGCAGACCACTTTTATTTGGCCACTTGTCAGCTTCATAGTCTAGTTGGCAGCTAATAAGAGCCCTATTGTGAACCCCGGACTGTTGAGTACCCCAAAGTTTTATGATGAAAATGTATAGTAGGGGTCCCCAGCACATGGTTACTGCCCGATGCTTTCATATGTTTGGTAATTTGCACAAGAAGAGGAAGAAGATAACATACTTTATTAATATACAATTAGCATAAATTGTGTTAATTTGCATTATCGCGTATGTCAGGGGTATTCAAGAAAACTATGAGAAGGTCCAGTTCAAATACATTTCCTCAAGCAGAGGTCCGGAACATCATGTCTATTTGCAGTATGACGATATCGGAATAAATTGTGTTTAAAAAAATAATAATACAGGTTAAAATCATTTCAAAGAAGTTTATTAGCACTGAAACACAGGATAACCTTGTGAGGCTGCAGTTTAAATAAAAAATAACTAAATTATGTATTCAAAAATAAAGAAAGTGCTTAAGAAAAAATAGCAGCTTCAGTTTCCTTTTGATAGAACAATCTCAATATTTCTCCTCAACAAAACATTCTCAAAACATGTTAACTATGTTCTGTATTCAAAAACAAAGAAAGTGCTTAAGAAAAAATAGCAGCTTCAGTTTCCTTTTGATTGAACAATCTCAATATTTCTCCTCAACAAAACATTCTCAAAACACCTTAACTATTTCTCTTACAGATTTCTCTCACATCTGTCTTCCCCCCTATCATTTCCCCTGCTCAGTGTGAGAATTGAGCTTTGGCTTGCCCTGCCAACATTTTAAATCTGGGCTTGAAGGAGGTCAAGGCCATTCTCATGCACATGTGCAGATGCTCATTGGTGAGCGTGGAACGATATTTTGTTTTTATTATGTTCATTGTAGAGAACGCTGCCTCACAGCTGTATGTGGAGCCGAACATGGTCAAGATAAACAGGGCCACTTTTTTCAGATCTGGGAAAGCTGTCTCAGAAACCATCTGGAGCCAGAAGGTGGTACATTCGGTTCTTGCAAACTGCTCTTTCAGGGCCACGTCTGCCTGGAGGGCAATCATTGTCTGTGCCTGGCTGACTGGCTACAAACCTCGGCTTCGGTTTGCTCATACAACTCGTGCTGAGTTCAAGCTGGCGATTTGATTGGCTAGTTGAACCATGTGGTTAGTATGACTCACACGCGATTGGTTTGTAGCTTCCAATCCTTGCTCAGTGTAGTGCTGGTAAAATCACTGTTGTGTCAGATAGGGGGAAAAGTAACGCTCCGGTTTAAAATGAATTCTCCCGTCCAAATTAAAAATATTTTAACAATTTATTCCGGGTCCGGATGGGATTGCATTTGGGTCCGTATCCGGACCGCGGTCCGTTGGTTGCGGACCACTGGCGTATGTGGACGGCTTGGCAGATTTGGAAAATTGTGGAGTGGTTTGGGGGGTTATTGAGGATGCTGAATCCATTACTGCACTTCTCAAACTGGCCATATTTGTACTCCTGGTTGGCTGATTTTGATGAAGGTGTGTCGTTTTTGAAGTTTTAGAGGACGCTGGATTGGATAGATTGCTTATCCATTTGAAAAAAAATATCACCAATGACCGGCTGTAAACTAGCTAATATGAACAACTTTATGGGTTAACGGACCTATCAGAATCCATGCATTGGGCAAAGTGTCATTGCTACATCATTGTGTACATTTCCACTTACCAAGGAACTAGTCATAATGTACTTTCAGTAATGGAAAGTTTTGGATATTTGAAAAGTTGTAATATTGTAAGATCTACAGTAAGATTACTTCTTGTTGTTCATGAACAAATAAGGTTACACTGCAAGATTAGTCCGGTGGTTTGCGTTGGTTCAGATTGGTCAAACTCCCGGCCTGAATGAATGTCTCATTCCACCACTGCCACTATCAAAGCCAATGTTTCTGGAGACAGCAATCACATGAAGCGATCAAAGAGCAATCTGCTTCCATAAGCTGATGAAGCTCCTGGCCTGTGGCAGACTTGAGATAATACCCACTCCCCCAAAGAGCAAACAGCAGTCACACAAAGTAATCTCAAGGCCACTTGTTTCCCTGCAGTCTGACTCTGTGCCTCAGGCAAATCTATGAGCGGAAGCAATCATAGCAAATAATCAAACCGCTAAGTCTCTACGGAGCTGGATTCTCTCTAACTTAACTAATACTTAAACCATCACAGTCATCATTTAATTAAGCCTTTCCCTTTGCTCTGAATGCTCCCAGCCTGAATGGGCCTCTAATAATTAACCCTGAAGCCCTTACAGGTTTTACTGTTGCTGGTGTTTTATGATCAATTTTGACCAACATCAACTGGGGCTTTTTTGTTTTCAGCTACAGATGGCATGAGACTTTAAAAACCTCTTTGTTTAACAAGCCTATCTCTTTCTTTTTTTAAAGTTGCAGTATACTAAATAGATTTTACATTTATATCTCCTATTCTAAATTTGTATATTCTAAGTATATATTCTTTACATTTCTAGTCCCCAACACACCCCAAAAATACTTCAGTTATCTATTCTACCTATATTAAATGCCTGTTTTATTACTTTTAATAGAAACTACAGCTGCACAAATATTTCTCACTTATTCTTACTTATTGACCAAATTAAATACAAAATAATTTAATTTAGTTTTACGTTCCAAATTGTATCAGACCAAATTGATCAAAATGGCATAGTGGAACTACTAATGAGTACTAAGGAGTTGAACTGCTAAACCTGTCAGGATTGGGGAAACAGGACCCAAGTGCAGTAAATCAAGGGGAAGCAGGTAAGGGTCAAAAACAAAAAGCGAACTTTATTCAAAAGCTATTGACGACAACACGAAGCAAGGAGAACACAGGACATGAAAAACACTTCAGACATGAAGGGCGACAGGAAGAGGCAGGTAACATGGACAAGACCAGGGAAGAAATGACTACGACCGAACAACAGACAAAAGGGAAACAGGGACTAAATACACATGGGTAATCACAAGAGACAGCTGGAAGAGGGAGGAGAAACACAGGGGCAACAGGTGAACACAATGACACAATCAGGCACAGGAGGGAAACGCAGACAGGAAGTGAAGTTTAACATGAAACAAGAGGGGAAACATTTCAAAATAAAACACAACACAAGGACATGAAAGACACGAAACAAGGACCATGACAAAACTCAAATGATCCACTGTTATACAGACACAATTATGTACGGTCATGTGCACGGTGCCTGGATGGACTGTTTTTGGCGGCTCATTGGCCCACAAGGTTTGTATGCCAGATGGCCAGTACAGCGCTGCTTAGCAGAGAAGCCACAGGTGTCACTAATAATACTTAAAACCATTCAATCCCAGTGAGCATGACAGTGCCCAATGCCCTGAAACCATCAATCGAGCCATCATTAGGTTTATTAAGCACACCTGCTACTGTGATATGTCAGATTTGGAAAAGGTCTATGCTTCCTCATTGTCAGCTGCGAACAAACCAAAACCCTAAAAACCTAAGATAAGAAAAATAATTTTGCACCACTATATCAACAAATACATACATATTGTACAATTAACGCTAATGGGAATTGTTCTGAACATAAAAATATCAAGATATCTTTAGGCCTTCCTGCTAAGTTATATAAATGGCTGCGTTGAGCTGGGAATGAGCCATCGTCCTAAATCAGTCCATGCTTTTAATTCCATCAATTACAGTGCTGCTGCTGCTGCTGCTGCTGCTAGAACCAAAGCATTGTTTTGTCACAATATATAAACAGGACATATAAAAAGCCACCACGTTTCCCAGAACTCTAATTTCCCCCAGCGCCTGTCCCACCAACTCCGCCTCAGTTGTACCAGTTCATTGAGCCTAATGAAGGGAATCGTGTAAACAATAAACTGTAATGAAAATATAAGACAGCTGCTGTCACACACAGACACACGCGCACACACACAAACCGGAGTTATGATGAGCAATTAAGAGAATCTTTACTCCACTTAAAGATCCCACATTGTGGTCATTTTTCTTGATCATAATTCCATTGTTGAGGTGTACTGGAAAAGATTTACATTGTTCAATGTTCCAAAATCCCATTGGTTTTCTCATACAGTATCTCTGTATATTATCTCTATTCACTCTCTGTCCTGTTTGTATCGCTCTTACATTTCAGATGTAATGTGAGAACTGAAACAAAGTAGGAACAGCCTCATCCTTCAGTACTGTACGCTTTGCATATCGGCATCAACCTGTGCAAGGTTTTTGAAGCTGTCGTCCGTGAAATGCCGGACACACAGTACAGTACTTCGAACCGTTGAAGGAGCAGTGTTAAAAATACATCAACCACTGACTTTTTCGTGGTACTGCCTTCGGTAAGGCAAACAGATGACATTTCCCCTCACATTTCAGGGCACAGTACTTCCTTGACATTTCAGCCTTCCAACAATAAATGGTCGGTTGGCAGAGGGTGTGCCTATTGGTCTGTCTCCAGATTAAGTGATGTCAATAGCCCCGGAAGAAAAAAATGGAAAAAGAAAAATCTACAACGAAGCGTTGGAGGGCAACATAGACACGTCTTTTCTGCTTTTGAGTTTTACTCGCTACAGGGTGTACTTTGAGGGTTTGTGACTTTGCAGACTGTTTACATGCAGAAAAAGCTACATAACACATGAAAGGACGGGTTATAACCGGAAAAGCATAATAGGGGACCTTTAAGACAAGCTGTTTTAAATAACATGGCGGCAAACTGCTGCAATCTTTACATTGGAAGGAAGAAACTTAAATGAATAAGTCATCATTGAATCTCTTTTCTTTCCTCCTCACTTCATCTCAGTGCTCTGCTTTACATTGAGTGAAACAAAATGTGAAAAATAATTAGGGCATACCCCACGACAGTACTGTACAGATTTGCTTAGCTCTGACGCTCATATGCTATATGTCCTCTTCCTTTCTTGTTAGAATACTATAAAAAAAAAATGCAGGTTTTCATTTATACTGCCAAAAGTAAAATGAGAAGTTTAATACCACCCATGTCTGTACGCTAAATAACCTTAACCTTCAAGCAGCAGCCATTTAACTTAGCGTAGCATAAAGACTGGAAGCAGGGGAAACAGTTGATAAGATTATTAGCTTGTTTATTACTAAGCTTTAGAGGTGGTTGTGGTGAAAAATGTGTCCCCTGCCTGCTGACTTTAAGTTAAATCAAGCTAAGCAGAGCTAAGGTAAGCTAAAGTAAACTAAGAAAAAACTATGCTGAGCTAAGCTAAAATAAACTAAGCTCAGCTAAGCTAAGTAATGGGTAGGCTCAGCGTCATAGATCTTTTAGTGCACATAAGAAGTAATCTCTCAAGAAATGAATATATATATAAAACTGTCAAACTTATTTTAAAACTGACTCGATTTTATTTCTGATTGAGATGCTCATTGTTATTTCTCTACACACACCATGCATCTTATTCTTTTCTCCAAATCCCATCACTTCCCTCGACATCTCACCCATGCCTGCATGTCCCTCGTGTTGGCAGGCTGTATGTCCAAACTCTACCCTGTTAGCATCCCTTAATCCTTTGATGGGAATTTTGGCTCAATTCCACATTTATACGCCTGGATTAATGTCTGTAGTGCTGAATGTGTGCGTGTGTGTGTGTGTGTGTGTGTGTGTGTGTGTGTGTGTGTGTGTGTGTGTGTGTGTGTGTGTGTGTGTGTGTGTGTGTGTGTGTGTGTGTGTGTGTGTGTGTGTGTGTGTGTGTGTCAGCCAAATCAGTCAATCTTCCTCAGAGTTCAGGCACCTGGTTTGTCCCATTAGAATGTCTGCGTAGGTACTCTACGTACAAGCATTGGTGTTCAAAACACCCTACTAAATACTGAACAATGATAAATCTCACCTACTCAATCCAGCAGCTTGTGCAGACTGTATATGTCCTAGTAGCCTGGTGAAGAGTTATTTGTTGTGAACAAAAGTAGCAACCAATAAACATGGAAAAATCACAGACAGTACATCCCGAAAGCAGATGTGCAGGGAAGTTTCCCAGCATGCAATGGGACAGCTTAGGGAGATAAAGTATGTGTAAACTAGAAAAGTGCTCTGAAAGTCAATTGTCCCTCCCAGCATCCTTACAGTCAAGATAAAGGCGATGATAACAGAAACAGGGATTTATTCCCTTTGTATCGTGCCTTACTTGTGTAGAAAACATAGCAGGTGTGGAACTAATCTGCAGAGGCTTCAGTTAAAATCCGAACCAACGTTTCAATTAATTTCAGTTTCTGAGAAATGACAAAGGCAAAAAACTGGCCTACATCACAAAAGATAACACTTGTTTTTGGCCTATTACTACTGAAGCAGATTTTTATCACCTCCAGCCCCTACATATTTTACATATAAAAAAACTGAACAAAATAGGTTCTGAAAAAATTGTAAATCACAGCGCAAAAAAAAGAGTTTCTTTGACATATGAGTAAAATATTAGGCTGATGAGCCAAGTACTAAAGGAGATTAGCCTTGGACAAAGAGCCTCAAGGAGATCATTAATAAGAAACATTTAATATAAATATATGAATCTAGGACAGGTAAAATAAATAACTTTATATGATGGTCAAATAATGACTAGCAATACACAACACAGACATTGGGCACAGCACCACATCAGTGTTCTTTATTTTTGACAAATTAGATACTTAATTGCTCTACTTATTCAAGATATGCCACACAACATTAAAAATACATGGCTAAGTTTTAATTAAAATAAATGGCACCCAAGTGCAATAGTTAATTTTCTAAGGTAGATTGATTCAAATGTATTATGATAAAAATACATTTCTGCACCTCGTCCTGCCGTAAGTCCCTCCAGCGTATCGTGAGAGCGGCAGAAAAGATCATTGGTGCCACTCTCCCCTCCTTCCAGGACATATACAGCACCCGCCTCACCCGCAAAGCCCTCTGCATTGCAGGTGATCCCACTCACCCATCACACTGTCACTTCAGTCTGCTGCCCTCAGGACCAGCAGACTGAGAGACAGCTTCATCCACCAGGTTGTCAGGATGCTCAACTCTCTCCCCACTCTGACCCCTCTTCCCCTTCCACCTCCTGCCCACTAGAGCCCTGGACTCCCCCCACGTTAAAAGCTAGGGGGAGGGGCATCTCTAAGCTGTTGAACAATCACAACAAAGCCAGCCAGCTAACCAATCAGAGCAGACTGGGCTCTGGTTTCAGACAGAGGGTGAAAAGAGGTGCTGCAGCACAGGCAGTATGAGAAAAATAAAGAGCTTTTTGAACATTGAAGCATGACATAGTAGAGGCACAAGGTACAAATAAAAACCTGAAAATGAACATTCTATTTCCCTACTTAGGAAACCCTGATTACACTTACATGCCACTAAGTGATTTTTTGCTCATCAGGAGTATTTCCTAATGTACACATGTTTTAAGCCTCAAGAAGAGATCAAATTGTTGTGTAAAACTGTTCACCCATTTCCATGGTTGATAAATGACTCTTCAGCTACTGTTATCAGATGGTTTTTATATCAAGCCCGAAACAGCAAGTGTATTGCAACTGCTGAGCTTTAGGATAAAAGCCACACTGCATTCACTACACCACCAAAAGAGGGACACTTATGATGGTGTAAGTGAGAAATGCTCTGACGATTAAAGAAGAAGCCAAGAAAGCAGGCAGAACAGATGGGAGACGCTTGTAAACAGCTTCTTAAATATTATTTCAGGTTTTTTTTCTAGGACACAAACTAGCTTCAGGAGCATGAGTCCTCTCCAGGACTTTTACCCTGGTTTGCACTGTGGAATTTCCTCAGCTGTAGAGTAGGCGCTCATTTGTCTATGCAGGAAAAGAAAGAACAACACTTACTAGAAAGATTGTTAATCCTCCTCCAGACAAACCTGATGCTAATTAAAACTATTACTGGATAAAGCTCATCAATTTGCTCTGCCTGGAACGTCTGCGGGAGAAAATGCATTTGAATTCATCGGTGTCTAACTAGCCATTGTCAATAGCTAATTTCATACATGAATAATTTTGCACTCAGTCCATTTGTCCCTCACTGTTTCGGCGCTGATGGTGGCTAAGAGGCGGTGCCCAGCGTGTCAGCGCGGCGCTCCTGGTGAGCTCTGATTGAGGCTGGCATTTGGCTGGCACAATGAGATCTGCCACACAGCACCTCGCCTCTCTGCTGGATGCATCGTGACAGGACCAGAGGCTGCGTGTCAGCTGTAATCCTCATTATGCAAATTAACTCACACCAAGTTAGGAGCTATCATTGCGGGTCAGCTGGGGATCGCAGCGGCAGAGAGAGACGAAATAAATGGACTCTTCCTGGGATTTGTTATACCTTTAATGTAAATAAGAAGCTACACTGCATTTTTTTTAAAGCGCCATAAAAGAGTAGTGCGGGAGAAAGTCCTAAAGCTGGGAATGAATTAGCATGTTAGCTTGGTTCCCTCATCTTGAAGTCGATGTTTTTTTCATGTGATTTTGGTAAGATGCATGAAAAGAAGTGACGCCTTTGAGGTAGTTCGAGAAATGACACAAACATGTGACATGCCTTACCCCCTCATACGACCAACCAAACACATCCTTCGTAATCTGGCGCTCTATTTAAACATCATCTCTGCCTTGCTAATACTGCTGCTGCATGGTTCAGTCCGGTCTAGGACCATTTGCTGCATGTTATCCCCTCCATCCTTCATTAAAACGCTGTCTCTACCAAAGGCAATGGCTGCCCCCCCAAAAAAAACGTATGCCGGGAGGGATAAGGCAGAGCAAAGACGCCAAACTCAAATCATATGCTGCTGCAAATAAACATTTCAAATGTGACCAAAAAAAAGGTCTTTTTTAAAGAAACTCACGAGAGCTTCACGTTGTGGTACGTGTCGTATGTGAGGCAAACGCTTAATGTCATTATGCCAAAAACATTAGCCACTTTTAGCTTAGCAGCGGTGAAGTTTGTTCCTAACGTTAGCTTTCTACTTAGCGATCGTGCAATACGAAACGTGTCAGTAATTGTTTTCACCAAAGATCTTATTTTCTGCAGTACTCCAATATCAAATAGTGTTTATGTTTGTTAATGATATTGCCACTTGATTCTCAAAGTGGGGGACAAATAATTGATTCATTTAAATCAATCCCCATTTGATAGCGGGCTGAGGATGATTTATTATGATCATTGATGGTCTTTTAATGGAATCGTGTCGTAATGATGTTATGTATTAAGGTATCACCACAATTGTCTTTTAGATCAATAATAACAAGCAAATACTAACAAATTAAACTAACAATATATAAACTATTGTGCTAATCTGATCCCTGCACATGCTTGTAAACATAGCCAGAATAGAGTATAGGTCTACATATTTATTTAGTTTTTCTGTATAAGAAGTCCAAGTAGTTATGTTTATTCTGCACAAAAATTCTCAGTTAGGTATTAACTCCACACACATGATAAAGCCTTCAAAAATAGGCTTTATCATGTCACTATTTCCTATAAATACAATCATTACTAAAAAAAAACATGCTTGATCGTAAAACATAAGATATGATAGGACTTATATTGGATAGAATTGTTATTATTATTATCAAAACAGGGTTAATAAAAACATTCTCTTCCTTGAGAAAACATTCATCAACCTCTGCTTCAGCACCTGACAGCCACCAGGATGCTCTGGGAACAGTGACAGTGCAGAGAGAGAAGCAATCCCACCAGAGCACATACTCAGGACTCTCCACCACTCCAGTCAGTAAAGAGACAGCAGAAAGTTAGAAACAGATAAAGGCCAGTCAGACACTCAGCTGCAGCCAGATGTTGGCCAGGCAGCAGATGGCCAGGCTTTTCTAGAAAAAGACGCATCTCACTAAACAGCTGGATGGATTTTCCCTGCAACTTGGTTTTTAATAAAGCTTTGAATCTGCACCAAACAGAAACAAGGATGCATCACGGTGTCCTTACAGCTAACATGCAAACTTAAAAATGCTCAACACCCACAGCGGATGATGGAGATGTCCTGCGATGCAAGGCTTACTATTTACCTTGTGCTGCCCTAACAAGTGACAGGAAAAGCGCACAAGGAGTCCCTGAGATTAGAAACATATCGTTACCATCTTGGCTAAAAAAATAACGTATGCCATGATGGGTTGTTCAGACATGGCGCCCAGAGTGATTTATGTATATTGTGCTTAATCCTCTACCACCAATTATACCACTACAACCGTGTCATTTAACGCAGACATACTGAGTATCAACACCTGTTCCTCACTGAATTAATGACCATTAGCAGCTCCGCAACGCCCAACAACATGGAGACCAATGCAGCCAACATGTGCGCGGAGGTGGAGCATCGACCTCCCCAATCTAGTAAGACTTAAAAGTGCATTTGTGCATGTGGAATAAAATGCAGATTGGTGTAAAGTTTGGGGACAGCAGTGCTTACCTTTCTGTCCTGAGGCTGGTCGGGCAGGCAGCAGTCAGCGGCGCGTCGGGACTCCCCGGAGCAGCTCCGCGTAAATGTTTGGACACGGCATGTCGTGGAGAAATCTCGCTCCTGTTCCTGTTCCTGTTCAGTGACAGAATCCAGCTGAACCAACAGTTACCTCCGTCCTCCTGCCTCACACTGACTCAACATTTCTCCCCCTCTTCCCTCTCGTCTCCTCCCCTCCTCACTCACGAGTGCGCATTTATGCCTCCAGAAACAGTGCCAGCTGTCCCTCCACGGTCCTTTGGTGACAACAGCAGCAGACGCATCACCACTTTTTCTCTACCGTGTAAATGCGCTGCTGCAGTGTGGCGCTGTTTGGATTTACTGCGCTGTCTTCAGGCTCTCACCGCGCACCGTCAGGTAACTGCGCTCACCTGAAGGGAAGGATGCTGCTGGGGCTGGAGGAGCAGCTGCTGCCCTCATGTGGAGAGAAGGAGACATACATATGACAAAAAAAAGAAATAAACACACAATTCATTCAACATGCAGTTTAAAGGTGACTCATCATGCTAAGTTAAAGGTTCATTCTTGTGTTAAGGGATTTTATCAAAACACGTATACATAATTTAATGTTCTTAAACCCCCCCCCCCCCCACAAAACAGATTATTTATGGATAATGGAGTTTTTGTTCTAAGTGCTCATCATGTTGTAGGGTCATGAAAATGTTTTAAATAAATAAATACATTATTGTGATTTTACATTTTCAATTTGTTTTAGTAAATCTTCACATTTTAAGCTCATAGCCAGCAGCAACGCTACTCTCAATCACAGTCAGCCTGGGAGGGACATTAATGTTTCTGACCTCTTCTGTAATGAAGCAGTCCATCACAGCGGTGCTTACAATTACCTGGTAAAAGCTCAATTCAAGCACAGCGTTAACCATTTCTAATCCCATCCCAAAGCAAAGTGAGGAAATAATATATATTTCTTGCAGAGAGTTCCTTATTTTTTCACATTATTTTTTTTCTTCTAACTTCAGGTAGCTGCAGGGAGGCTGATAATGTGTCCATGTTAAATATGTGCTCAGGAGAAGAACACACGCTTTCAATGTTCATTACAACACACCAAAGCATACACATTACTGTACTGACCATCCTTTGTGCTTTCTTATATTGATCCTGTGGACCTGACCTGGTGTGTCTCTCTCTCTCTCTCTCTCTCTCACACACACACACACACACACACACACACACACACACACACACACACACACACACACACACACACACACACACACACACACACACACACACACACACACACACACACACACACACACACACACACACACAGCGTATTGATGGTTTCTAGAGGTGAACCTGTAAATCTGTAATACCATGTGGTGCTCCTTAACCCTTTCACCTATTGATCTTGACAGTAGGTCTCATTGCACAAAACACCAAACAGTTGAACAAAAAAAACATAGCCATTTATTTAATAATGAATAGAAATATTTATCGTCAGAAAAATAAATAGATGACAGTATTTCAAGTTGTGATTTAAAAGTATACAGCATCAGAGTTCAATGTAATGCGGATGGTATTCAGTGCAAAATATGAAAGTATTATGCAGCTGCTCAGGACAGTGCTACGGAGGCCTTGAGAGGCAAGTGAGAAAAAAAATGTATGGTAATCAATATTCTATGTCAGTCTTCCTCACGATGTATGGATTTCATATTCAGAGAGGACAAACAATAACCTCAAAGAAAAAACGAATGCTGTATTCCTATTTATATCAAAGGGTAGTGGTGCTCTTCAGCCTCTTGTGGCTGAAATAAATATTACAGCAACTACTGATCCTACTGCATGATTCATGACATTTTTCAGTTTCATTTTGAGTGTTTTACAAATGTAAATTCAAATTCAATATTGTTACTACCATTTGCATCTTTCCTACTAATTTATTCATTTGTATCAATGGTTGGTATTAACTCAAAAACGGCTGCGTTGTTGTCATCACTGCAACCTGGATTCAGGAACTTTTTTTTGACCAGAGAAAATATAACAATTACAAAAACCCTCTAATAGCTTGACAATAAATACATAAACCCTAAAACCCTTAAATACTTCCACAAAAAATCAGAAAAATAATAATACAAACCCCAGACTCATGTTCAACCTAATGATATATCTATGAATAATATTTTAAATAAAACTGCTGCATGTTCTGACGCCTTTGTAATGCGTTTATAAAGCGCCTTGAGGTATAGACTCATATATTCTGATTATTTTTTAGTCATCTGGATTTATTCAAGTATTACTTTTCAGTTTGGAGTGGAGGTAAACAAAGCAGATGACAGCCAACATGAAACACTTTGAGGACAGAAGAAGAGCTGAAGCAAATCTCTGTGAATCCTCTATTAACGCAACACTGACTTCTTCTCCAAAGCTGACCTCAATTATATGCCGTCTGACACAAATTACACAGGATTTAGGCCAATTATCCCATGGTGTGATTAGCCAAAGAGTCTTTGATGCATGGGGCCACCTTAGGGTTGAATCAAGTCAGAAACTCTTTCAGTGGCGGTTCACTTTAGGACAGCACAAACTGTTTGTGAAGAGCTCTTTGTACAAGCTGCCATACTTGAACTGCTTTAAGTGTGCGTGGAGCAGCTCAACATGATTTAATACCCTAGTTTTTGAGCAGCCATCTTCCGATAATGACTGTTATCTGCATATTTATCCCTTTCACCTTCACATGTAAACTTCTTCTATTTGAGGTTTGATGGTCTGTGTTTATTTGCTTTAACTAGTTTAACCATGTCTCTAATCATTTAACTTTCTCTCTCAGTGCTGCCATTTCATTGTCTGGTTTAACAGAGTGGTGCAGGAGTGAGTATTAGAACGCAAAAATAATTAGCATTTTAAGACTTCCATTTCCCTCCTTTTTTTTTTAATGTGTCTGTGGTTCAATGCCTCAAAAAAGGTTCAAGACAAGTCTACGAGATGTTCTAGTTTTGCTCTACCACAAAAAAGGCACCAGTAAATACCCCACTGGTGAATGTCTGAAGCTTCTATCTGTCATAAAAAAAACATTTGCTAACAGATGGCTACATGAGACTACGTAACGCCACTAGCCGAACATTAGCCGCCTTTAGCTTAGCGGTGGTGATGAGCAGCTATGCGTCCACGATGTAGTTTGTTTATAGCCTAACGTAACACTTTTTCTTTCTGGTGTTGCATTTATGCTTCAAAAATCTTTAAAAAGTGGTGTTAACATGTGGATTATCCAAAATGTCGAAGCATAATAAAATGTATTTGCAACAGACATTATTTCCTGCAATATTCCAAAATCCAATGGAAAAATCCCATTGGTCTTTGTTGAGGGAGCCTAACAACCAATGGCACAACAATAATCTGTCATCACCACACCACGGTCACAAAGACAAACACACTGGCAGTGGAGCTGTGATTTAGCCCGCCCCCTGCTGGAGGTTCCTTTCATAGTTCTGCAGGCAGATGTGGACACGCTGGGTGAAGTATTTCTGCTGAGAGATGGCCTTCAGGAGGTCGGTCTGCACCAGTGTGAGGTCATAGAGCTCCGATGTGCAGGCTGTACGAGTGTCAGCGCCACCGGGCTCCAAGAAAACCTGAGACACACACCCACAGAAAAGTGAGGAAACAGGGGTCAGGTTAGATTTCTGGAGATGTGAACTAGAACATGTTGTCACGATGATTGCAAAGTTATTTTCTGTTTATCTGTTTTTTAATAATACAATATATCTTGTTGTACAGATGGAAAAGTTATACACAAGGCATTTCCAGTTTCATATTATTTCCAATATCAGATCACCCGCTGGCATCCCTCAGGTCCCTGCTTCCTTTGAAGTATAAATACCAAAGATAAAGGTAAAAGTGAATAATTAAAGTAGATATTGCTATAAAATGAGATGAAATCAAAAAATGTAATACATTATAATAATAAAAAGAGAGAAAAAAAATCTGAGATGTTAGTATATAAAACGTAAATAAGAAAACCAGAAGGCAATGAGTCATTAATAGCACCAAGGCTGTTGCTGTACTACAGAGGGATCAGTAACTGGGCTAAGTACATATGTCAACATGCACCCACATCTATGGAGACATATTTTCTTAAGGAGGGTGGCTTACAGATATGCTAATGTATTCATCCTCTTACATTCAAAGAAACTTTTTACAAATAACCTAAAAATGAACAAAGAGTAACACAATAATCTAGTCTACACATTAATAAGAGGCTAATGCTTACTAGTTCAACATAAAAGGAACCAGTTCCAGTATTAAACTTCTCACAACAATCTCTGGAAGATATTGAGCAGGTCATGGTTTCTGTAGGGAGGTATTGCTGTTCAGATTTTCAAATGTATTATTTTGCTGCTGTGAGTTGCATCACATAGGGGATAAGGCAGATATCTTTATGGTCAATATCTCCGGAACTTTCTTGATTGATACAGCACTACATGTCAGATTAGGACTGGGTAATATATCAGTGTTATATATCTTTGGAGATTTTGGGTATTGTAAGTCTTCTCTTTTCCTGTTTTTAAGGGTTGAACAGTGGTTTACCAGAATAGGAGCTTTTCTTTTATTTACATTAAGATAATTATTCCTTAAATACACATTAATGAGGATTATTTATCAACACTCTCATTGTGTAAACATTAAATGAAAAATGGTGAAACCTACAATAGTTTTTGCCCAGGCCTTGGATAAATGTATTTTGATTTCATTATGAACTGTCCCTGGACTTACAGTATGATGGCAGAGTGAGCAGGCGCGAGTTAAGCGACTCGCTCAGTTCGGTTCAAATAAACCCATAAAATCCAACTACTCAACAATAAAAAAGTATGCTATGAGTGGGGGAAACTATCAAAACAGCCGGAAATCCTACAAAAAGCAAGAAAAAGGGGAGGAGGAGCCTGAAATGGAAGAAATCTTCGAAGCTAGTAAATACTAGGAAGAGCTAACAGCTACAGGGTAACCGAAACGCTACGAGTCAGGCTAGCCAGCATTAGCAACGATATCAGAGAGCTCAAGTAGGAGCTACAACACCAGCTATCCACATTTAAAGATGAGCTGAAGACAGCGATTAAAGAAGGAATCTGTATTCTCCTACAAGAAATTAACGTAAACTGTCTGATAACAACGAACTACTGACACAAAACGGATATTAACAAAACCCAGTCCCGTATAGCTGATTTAGAGGAGTGGCAATCTGTGGCAGCGAATGGTGGGGGGAATGACGGACCAGACAAGAGAAAATAAAGGGTGAACTTTCCCTTTGTTCTGAGCTAACAACCTGTGAGTGTAGTGACAATGCTAACAGTCATTATCAGTGATTGCTGGGTTCATGTTGAAGAACAGGCAACGTACCTTGGGTTGAACGATGGTGTGCTCGTCGTCCTGTCGTATGTTGTCGTCTATGAAGATGTGCTGAACGTGTTGGTCGAAGGGGTCCACCCACAGCGGCTTCCCCCCCCGGATGGAGGAGCTGTTACTGGCCCACCTGATAGAGACACAGGGGTGGGAAAAAAAGGATGAATGAAGGGATTGAGGCGAGTGTAATGGGGGTTTAATGCAGAGATTTTAAACCACTGTGCCGATGATGAGAGATCGTCAGGTGTGCTGTGGAAATTGGCCAATTTCATGTAAATCGGTCCAAAAACTATTATTTAGTTGCTGAAATGATTTGCTATCCTGAGAATCTGTGCTGCAATGTAGTGGCTGGCTGAGTACTTTAATACTCTTCCATGCTCGTGGGTGGCAGCAGGTAGCGCAATAATGACCTTTATTTATTTAAGACAGTACAATTAAGTGATGGGCGGAAGAGGCTGGGTGACAAGACAAGCAGCGATAGATTAATATTTGACTCTGAACCAGGTCCTGGACAACATTTAACCCAGAAGAAGAGCCTATGAGTGGTGGACAAAAGACAGAAAGACAGTGAGCTGGAGGCAAAGGGAAAGATATCTTTGGTTTGGATTTATTTATTTCATTTGGTGATAAGCTAACCAACAGTGCAATAGTCCCAATCAAGCTTCCATTTCCTGTCACATCAAAACAAGAACACAGGTTTTTGTGTTCGCCTGCATAAACTAATTGAGCACTGCTGGTCACAACAACAACAACAATGGGGGACTGCGTCACGTCTATATCATGCTGCTTTTAATACGGAGCCAAATTAAATTCAAGAAATTAAAGAATGACTTCTCCTACGGTAAACTCTTTCCCAGAGTGCTTATTAATGTGGTTCAGTGGCATTTACTGACCGCTGCAGTGCTGCTCGTCCACCGGCATTTAGTCTACCCCTTAGTCTCCCGTTAACTCATAGCAGCGGCCGCTGGAAAGCAATTATAATTGACTGTCACACAAGCAGCTGATGCATAACCCCCATCCCCATACGTGAATGTGTTTCAGTCTGAACTGACGCTGTTTGGAATCACAACGCTGTGATGAAAGTTTCTCTGGTATTAGACAGGTGATGTTAGCATAGCAACCGAAGCTAATCTGACTATCTTGACTTTGGTCAGTGCCCCTGCCCCTGCCCCGTTTCTGACGTAAGTGTGACATATTTGGTTGTGGGTTCTTGATGGTCAGTCGAGTAGGGCCAGATGAGAACTGGTTTCCAGGGCCATGAGCCGGCCCTGCTGCAGTGGATCAGGAAGAACCAGTGCTTAACAGGCACTAGCTCCAAATTGGCACTGGAACTGCTTTGGGTGCATGAGTGAGTATCAACAAATTGAGAGACTGTTCATTAAATGCCATTACGTATACCTTGGGATATTTTAAATGTATACAATGTACCGCTGCTCCAGAAAGGTTGAAAAACACTGGTTTAGAGAGTGCTATGCGTACCAGTCAAAGTGGTCCTGAAAGCCCCCCAGGCCCTGGGCAGAGCTGAAGTACTGGTACAGCCCCCGCTCTCCGTCACAAGAGGAAATGTGCTCCTCAGCTCGGCTCAGGACGATCCCCCTCCTGCTGCAGCGGATCTTTCCCGTTGTCATGTTCACGCTCAACTGAGACAGGAGAGAAGAGTCAGACAGAAAACACGAGTGATGAACATGGAGGCTACTGTACACCATGTTCAGATGTTCAGTGGATTGGTATATTAGAGCAGAGGGCCCCAACCCCCGGGCCGTGGACCGGTACCGGTCCGTGGGTCATTTGGTACCGGGCCGCACAGCAAGAAAAAATAACTTACATTATTTTCGTTTTATGTATTGTCTGAGCCATAAAGATCTTTTATTTTGAAAAATGACTGGATTCTCATGCTAAAATGTAACCCACAAGCTAGCACAATGAGTAAAAAAACGTCGTATTTGGAAAGTTTCTTTACGAAGGGGAAAAGGCCCAGTGAGGAGACGAAAGAAGAGCCTACGACTTCCAAGAAAAAGAAAGCTGCATTTAACAGACAATACCAGGAGTCCTACTTAAAATATGGATTCATCGCAACAAGTGATTCCCACGCACCAAGCCCGCTCTGTATAATATGCGGCTCCTATACACAGAAATAAGATGGTTATCCCGAGGGAAATCGCTGGACAGAGTGTTTGAATTACGAGAGCCACTGCAAAGCTTTCTCTCAGAAAAGAAGTCCCCGCCACATTTCAGTGACGAGGAATCGGTCGCAAAACCAGGTGAATCCAGCATGTCTGTGCGGCAAGAAGATCGGCTGCTGGAGGTCGCAAATGACGGCGGCCTTAAAAGTCTGTTCGAGACAACAACTCTGCCGGTGTTCTGGATTAAAGTCATGGCAGAATACCCTGAGATCGCCACAACAGCACTGAAAACCCTGTTGCCGTTTCCGACATCATATCTGTGTGAAACTGGGTTTTCTGCAGTGACAGCAACCAAAACAAAGCTACGGAGTAGACTGGCCATAAGCAACACACTTCGGGTGTCATTGTCTCCCATTGTCCCTAGATGGGACCGTCTTGTTGCAGAGAAACAAGCTCAAGGCTCCCATTGATTTAGCGTTATGGTGAGCTAAAACTTTCATGCACTTTATGTTCGTTTTTGTTGTGTATCTGTGTCTTATTTTTAAGGCATGTTTAAACGTCACCATGGCGACCAGAGTCAGAGAGCGTTCGGGTTAGGGGGCAGAGAGGATGTTATTCATGGTATGTTGTTGGCGCGATGTTCCGAGGACGCTGCTAATAAAGTTGCATACGAGTACACAGTGGATTCATGTTTATTATTATATCTACAATATACCACAGTTTTTATGCCAGTCGTCATTTTTATTTTGTTGTATGTATCCATCACACCTTAAAGCCCGGTCCGTGGAAATATTATCTGACGTTAAACCGGTCCGTGGCGCTAAAAAGTTTGGGGACCGCTGTATTAGAGGGTATTCTGATGTATTCTGTATACTTTATCATGTTTAGATACTCCTGTGAATAAAGGTCTTTTTTACTTGGAATATGTATAAAATAGTATATTTCTATAACATTTTCTTTTTGTAATTCCTGTAGATTGACCATCAAAAAGCTCCTGTGACAAAATATGGAGGCTGAGCAGTCAGGCACTCTCTCTCCTGTTGGTTTGTTTGTCTTTGCTTTATATACACCGATACATGTCCACACACTACACACATTACTGATTAACAGACTTCAACATTAACTTAGTTTCGTTACTTTAATTGGAAATGAATCAAGTGTGGTCTCCCTGTTTTGTCCGTCCTTGAGCCAGGGCGTGACAGCACATACGTTCATGGCACCAGCAGGATGGAGTGTGATTACGTTGATGAGTTGACTTTATATACTGCCTGGCTAAAAAAAAAGGTCACACACTCTAATATTGGTTGGACCGCCTTTAGCTTTGATTACATTTGCTGTGGCATCGTTTCCACAAGCTTCTGCAATGTCACAACATTTATTTCTGTCTTGCATTAATTTATCACCAAGATCTTGTATTGATGACGGGAGATTCAGACCACTGCGCAAAGTGTTCTCCAGCCCATCCCAAAGATTCTCCATCGGGTTCAGGTCTGGACTCTGTGGTGGCCAATCCATGTGTGAAAATGATGTCTCATGCTCCCTGAACCACTCTTTCACAATTTGAGCCCGATGGATCCTGGCATTGTCATCTTAGAACATGCCCGTGCCATCAGGGAAGAACAAATCCATTGATGGAATAACCTGTCCTTCAGTATATTCAGGTAGTCAGCTGACCTCATTCTTTGGGCACATTGCTGAACCTAGACCAGACCAACGGCAGCAACCCCAGGTCATAGCACTGCCCCCACAGGCTTGTGACCTTTTTTTTGGCCGGGCAGTGTATGATGCACCACCATCAGATCAAAATATCTCTACCTCACGTTATTTGTTCTCTCACTTAACACCTCAAAAAAACACAAATTAGTAAATGTAAGCATGCAAATATGTTGGCTAAACATCAGCATGTTAGCATCCTCTCTACTAAACATGGCAGGTGAGGATGAAAAATAAAATCTGCAGCATCCTCTTCCATTGACTTACACTGTTTGATCATTAACTCTCAAGATTGGATCATTTATTTGTGCTTTCATCGTGTTTTGAAATGCATAAAGCTATAAAAAGGACTATATTTAGTGAAACGTGTAATTTACTTAGAAACAAACAGAGATGCTGAGTACGGCTTCAATATGAAGTCTCCCAAAACGCTCCTATACTTGACAACAATGGTTTTGAACAAAGTGAACAATCTCATCATGTCTTGTGATTGATTCCCCCCCACTCTGTCTGTCTGACGCATGCACAGCGTGTAACAGGACACCGAGGAACTTCTTCTCCATCAGTGAGGCTGACAGCTTCTCTTTCTGACAACTCATCCGTCCACCCTCTCACAATCAATGTGTTCCACTCCAGCTAGCTAACGTGCAAGTACACCCCCCTGAGAGAGAGGGAGGTTGATGGAGGGGGCAGGGTCCATGGTAAAGGTCTACGTTAAAAGGGAAAACAAGGCCATACTCTTCCGGAGAACATATTTGCAGTTACCGAACACACACACACACACACACACACACACACACACACACACACACACACACACACACACACACACACACACACACACACACACACACACACACACACACACACACACACACACACACACAGTGTGCAAAGGCTGACATCCCTGTGTTCCTTACAGAGGGAGTTTCTCTCCCACACCCCCCCCCTACCCTTAACGCCTCTATCCAGTTAACAACAGCACCCATGTTATTATGTAACTGTATGGGAATCCTGATTATGTAATCCCATTACCTCCAAGCCTCTACACACTTACACACACTACTACAAAGCAAAGATCAACAGAGCTAGGGTTTCTTTTTTTAGCTGTCTTGAAAAACCTGAACCTCTAACCAGAGACAATAGAGTGACGAGTGAAGGTGGTTTTCAACCATCTTTGTGAACCCAGGCTGTCTTCCTTAAAAAATGGGGCTTTTGATGTTTCATTTGACTCCACCATCATAAAAGGAAGAATAAATTGTCGACTAATTTCTCCTATATATATATTTTAAAAAAATACTACACCAGAAAGGAATGCTGGGAGTAATGCATTCATTTGCAAAATCAATGGTAATACATATCATTTCAATTTCACACCGCTATCTATGTAGAACGGTAGTGTGCATCAAAAACAAACTAAAGTGAATTTGACAGTTTGTAGGGTTGATTTTCATCAACCTACACTCATGGGATTTTCTCAACTAGATCAATTTTTCAAAATACATTTCTCCATAAACTATCGTGCAAAGCACCACTTTGATCCTTTACACAATAAGTCAGCGTGACAAAGAAGACCGCTAAACTAATAACACACAACTTAATATAAGTCATCTTCTCAATAAGAGGGGGCCATCACAGCGCTGTTCATATTACTGCAGCAAAGATGCAATGAATTGGCAAGGAAAACATTTAAGAAATATTGATAATATTTAAGATTTTGCCGAAGTGCTTATTTTTACGATGCACACTGATGAAACAAGATAAAAGCGTGACCCATTTATTCTTTAGAGCATATTATAGACGTTTGCTTGTCCAAATACATTCTCATTCTTTAACAATTTTGCTTGTATTTTATTAAAATATTCATTCAAATGCTGTTTAAAGTCTTTTTAGAACTTGTAAGCATGTTGTAAACCTGTTTACGTACTTCAATATCATTTCTAATGACCGATATTCTAGTAGGGAGATGTTGCCGCAAGGTCCACTTAGGAAACTACATGTGATATTGATACTCTGTAGAAGTGAACCAGATATTAGACCGTACCCTGTTGAATTTATAGCAAACTCTTCGCTAGGAAGAAATATGTTGGAGTAATTTATGCAACTGACCCTCAAACTTAAGAGAAAATACAGACAAGACCACTGGATGTGTGTTTCACCTTGAGTTGGGGCAGATCTGGGAACAGGGGGTGAACGCCTTCCGTCAGAGCTCTGGACACAGCACTCAGCACACGAGGAAGGTCGTTTCCAAAGGAACGGAAAACGATGGCGAACTCCCGTCCCTCCTGCACCAGGTCTGTGAGCAGCTGGAAGAAGGAGGGTAGGATCCAGTGGTACAGGTGCCCCCCCTCTCCCTTTACAGACAGCTCTCTGTCTCCCTTCAAGAAACACAGGCAGATGGCAGTCAGTGACAAATAGCAACATAAGGGAGCAGGGGACTTCATTTTCACATGCACAAAGACTACAGCGTAGTTTGGCAGTGAAATTCCTGAACCCCACGCTCCTCTAAGAATGAAACATATATCAAAACAAATAAAATAAAGCAAAAAGAAATACAAATAAAAATAAGCAAGAGAGTAGTGCACATTAAATAAAATGCAGAAATAAGTAAACTGCAGTATAAACATCTTAAATAAAATAAGAAAAAACAAAACCACAATGTTCCATTTAATATCACAGTGGAAAAAATAAACAGGTAAACAAACTGTTAAAACATCTTTGTGTTCTAAACATAAGTAGGTGAATAAACAAATTATGTATACAGAAACTTCACTCTCTATGAGAGAAGCCCTTTTCACAACGCGGGTTTAATTTGCATGTCCAAACAGCTCATGAAAACTGTTAAAGTTGCAGAAAATTCAAATTTTATTATGATAGAAAACACCTCCTTAAGCTACACACTACACTAGGAACTCCACGAGTCTATTATGAATATAAAATGAGATTGTTAATGATTACAGAAGCTGTAATGCCTTTTGTAAAATCTTCAGGGCATTTCTTCATCTTGTATTGTGACTAACTATTTGGTAATACAATATCAGGCAGATACGGCATAGAATTAACCTGCAGATTAACTCTTCCAATGGATGTCATTTTTTGAGCTATAACAATCCCATGAAGCTTGCCTTGGTGCCCTCGGGCCAGCGCAGCAGAGTCAGATGCTCCACGAGAATCCCACGGAAACGTCGGCCCACGTTGGAGGAGAAACCTGCCGTCCGTCCAAAGTGAGAGTGGTAGGTAACAGCACCATCGCAGGGGGGGAGCAGGGAGGGGGAGTCACTCAGCCATTCCCACTTCCCTGCAGAGAGGAGAGGGGGACAAGGTCTTTGTGGGTGGTAAAGGTAAAATAAACTAAATTGAATGCAAAACATAAGAAACATTTAGAAAATGTTGAGAAAAAGAATCAAATATGCGTTATAGAAGGCATAACATCAAAGAATAAGGTGGAATATAAAATGTATTAAAATAAAATATACTAAATAGAATGCTTCACTACACTAAACACTAAATATGCTTCAACAAATAGATCAACCCTGCTACCAAACGTCACTTATTTAAACTTCAATGTTTACTCCCATATTAGCATAATGAGCCTATCACAACACATGAATTGAGACCTAGTTATAGTTATAATATGTATGACGGGTTATTCAGGATACGATAGGCCAATGTGTCTCATTGCATTGACCTCAATCATTGTTATTTGTATTGTTTGACAGCTTGTCGTTATTTATATTGTCAGGAACGGTAAGTCAAGAGGAGGAAGAGGACTACCTTTTCCCTTTGGACTCTTAAATGTTATTCGGCGTATTAATCTGGAACAGAAGCAGGAACAATAATTTGGCTGACAGGGCAAACAAATCCATAGCATCATCCTTGTGTGATAGAGAAAAGTATCACTTCTCAGCTTACCTTTGCTCATCCTTCCCCAGGTGACAGTTGAGAGGAAATGCTCGAGGGCAGCTACCGTCCCTTGAGCTATCACAGAATCCGACACCAGTATGGTGTTGTTCAGGTCGATATGAAGGACTAACTTTTTCCTCCGCTCAGGATTAGGGCACCGCAGCCCCCGCGGGACTGTCACCGTGGGGTCACCTGTCCCGCACACAGGCTCCGGGACATCTCTGCTTTGTGTCCCGTCGTGTTCTTGAGCTTCACGGCCGTTTCTATCACCGACCTCCGCCATAGGTAGGATACAACTAACAACGGTTGTAGAATTTAAAATATTTCAAGTAAAACTTGCTACCTAACCGGCTGAGGTGGGCACTTCCTCCATGATGCCGCCTGCTTCTTCTTCTACGCCTCTAATGCTGCACACCATCGAAGAAGAGACAGCGCCATCTCCCGGTGAGCTGAAGTGAATTTTAAATTTTGTGTCGAACTACAGTAGAACTGTTTTATTACATACGACACTTTTAATAACATACTATATTTAGACATTTTATGGTAAAGCTTTTTGACACTACTTTAACATTCCCCTGACATCTTGATGACATTGGCCAACTATATTTTACTTGTTACAGTCTGCTAAAACTTTTTGTAAAATAACTAATCTATTACTTTTTTATGCTCTTTTCAGTACAAGCAGTGACATTTCTCTAACCCTCAAAGGTGATGACAGTTTTTGATTCTGTTTATTAATTCTGTGTAGTGAGTTCTAAAAGAAAATGTCATAAAGATCTATGGATGAATAAGAAATATTAATTGCCATGAACACACGTTTATGCAGAGATTATAAAAAAAAAACATATTTTGATTACTCATAAAGCACTGTTTATACAAACAAAGATGGCCAATTACTATCTCATGTGAATTTCTAAATATTTTAGCCCACCATATCATACAACATATATTTTAAAGACAGGTGTTTGCCACTGAATATAAAATATTCCTAGAATTGTTGTGGTTTTAGGACCATGGATAGAAATATTGAAGAAAATCATTTTTTATTCTCTCTCTACTATCAGTAATATAGTACTTTTTATTTTGATTTTGATTCATTTTCATTTGTACAACACAACTTTGACATAGAAAAATTTGGCATCATGTCCCAAACCTATGGTATGGTGAGAAGTTATCATATCCAACACAAAAAAAGAACAAACCATATAATGTAAGCTGTTCTCAAAATTGATTTTATTTATATTAACCATTTATATGTATCCACAGCAGCAATCCGAACGACCCCCACTTTTTATACATAGTCAATAACAAAGGAGAGGAGGGGTGAGACTGGACAACTCACGCTAAACTGAAATGAATTCAATGAAAAAAATCTCAGAGGAACTGATGGAGGAGGGGGGGTATTAAACAGGGGCGGGGGTTACAACCTGTTTGAACATGCAGTCATGCACCTTTCAGATTATACTGAAGCCTTAGACGATTGCATCCACAGGATCGAAAAATATCTAAACAAGTACAAAAAAAAGAAGACTACGCTACAGCAAAATACAGTCCATAAAGCGGCAAACAAGCGTGTGCCCTCCGTGTTAAAATAAAAAAAGTAGCAGGTCAGCACATTGTTTTCCTTTAAATACACGGCTACAACGCTCATTAATTTGCCCTGCCACAAACAACCTCGAAAAAAATGTTTCTACACACCTTACATGAATCTCTACTCCCCGAATGTACCCTCATATTGGACCGTGGCTTTAGCCGGGGATTACCAGGTCAGCTCCGGGTTTACAGAGAGGTTTTGTAGCTTAAAACCAGACCACAAGGTGCATTGGCGTGGAAACCTGGAGGCCGCTCCACTCGGGCTGAATTGATGTCGCAGGAATTTATAACGAGCTGCTATCTGTAGCTCAAAAATCACAGAAGTGTGTGTCACTATATACACCAAATGAATAAAATAACATAGTTTGTTATCAAAGGATATTAATGTGAGTATATCAATGACAGTTAGTTTCACAGAGGAATCCTCAGATGTTGCACCATTAGTGAGACACGGGTCCAGATGTGTCTTTAGCTTCCCTGGATTTCATTCACAATTAGTCCACCTCCTCCATGTTGCTGTAGGATGGAGCCCCGCATTCTCCGTGGGCGAAGAGTTCCGAGGGAACCTCCGGGGTCAGAGTGGGCGGCCCCTCAGGATCCAGGTCTGCCCCGAATAGTGACTGGCTAGCGGCCTGTAAAATAAACCAGCGTTTAAGATAAATGTGCTGTATAGTTTCTGGGAGCGTCTATGTGTGAAGTGATTTAAATAACATGCGTGGAGACTATAAAAAGATGCAGATTTTATTTCCATAAAAAGGAGAACAGTGATTTATATATATACATATATATTAGGACGCAGCATTTCGATGGAGGTATCTAAAAACATTATTATTTCAAATAAAGTTATCAACAATGCAGTGATTCCAAGCATACAGAGAGACCATAAAAGTTATGATTATTCCTTGCAATTATACATTTTATAGCAGACTACACCCATATAGGGCTGCAACTAACATTTATTTTCTCAATGGATTAATATGAAAATACATTCTAGATTAATGTTTGATTTTGAAAATGTCAAAAATAATAATCTTAAAATCTCTTGTTTTGTATGAAACCCAAATATATTCATTTAATTATTGAAAAGGGGGGGGGGGGGGGTCAATCAATGAGAGGCTGAAAACAGCATTTTCTTAAGTTTTGCATGAAAAAAAGCATAATTCAAATTTGAAGTGGAATTATAGTCAGAGCTCCACATGGAAACCACTGAGATTGATCATTCAGTCCATTCCAATCCAACCAATTTAACAAAAGCCCCAAATATAAATATAAATAAAAGCATTGAAAAGATTAAAAGCAGAGCAGCAAACCTGCTGTTAAACTGTCTTCGATACCATCCATTATTCCTGCTGCCGTTTATGTTGGCGACTTCACACAGATCATAGTGTGTTGAGCAGGAGTTAACCATAGAAGGACCTCTAAAAAGGTCAGCCTTGCATATATCCGAGTCAAGTATCCACGGTGCTCAGAGCTTCACTGAGCATTTAAGACAAACATGTCGCTTTACACAAGGATTTCCCTGAGACACACACAAACACACACCTGTCAGCAGCAGAGGAAAGACATCTTCCATAGACAGTTTGGAGTCTCAGGAACAGCTAAAATCTTTAATATGTTTTAACTGGTGATCATGATGCAATACAAGTATCCACAACTTTAAAGCTGTTAATAAAAACGAAGCATCTTCTGATTTGCTTTTAATTTGAAAAGAGGATAATTACTATTTAAGTAAAATAATGCAATATTTATGTTTTTGATCTCCAAAATCTGTCCATAATCAAAGTCTTTCCACAGAGTAACACGTTGAAATACATTCAGAGGTGGACGGTTTTTCTTATCACACTCCTAGTTTAACTTAGCTGTGACAACAATGCATTGTCGGTCAATTTCTCATCTTTTTATATTTAAAAAAGCAACGCATAGTTTACTACATTTCATCCTGAGAACTTAAGATCCTCACCATATGGCTTTCAAATGTATAAAAACATAAGGACCAACTAACACAAGCATTTTAATAAAAAAACAAAACATGGGAAAAAAATCTAAAAATTCAGTGAACAGGAGAAAAAATTGCAAAAAATGACCATAACAATTTAAGCACTTTAAAAAGGCAACAGCAATTGGTCACACCGAAGGTTCTCTTTGCTTCATGATTAGACATTTACATTAAAACACAGTTGCTGAGCCTCAGCAGTCTCGTGCTCACACTGCAGGAAGTAGCGACCATTTCTCTTTAGAGTGTAGTGCAACAATAGCCTGGCTAGAATGTTGTCATTGCTCGGCTAAGCACTCGATTAATTCCTGTACAACTATGGTTTCTTCTTTAAAAAATCCTATCTGAAGGTCTAAACCATCTTTCACTGCCTCGAGTTAGGATTTAATACAGCTCCATGATGTGTAGGTGATAAGGCTGTCATCTTCTGAGAACTATTTAAAATAATTTGAGTTAAACATGGGAAATGTGTCGGAAGCCAGAGTCAATAAACTGCAAAGAGGCAATGTAGTTAAGGTGTACACTCAATGTTCCAGTGCTGTGTGTTGATAGACTTATTCTACTGCAGCTTCAAAAGCAACAAGTAACCGCCTGGTTGTCAAATCAGTGGTGATGGCAAATGTAGGCGATTTAAACAATACATTCCTCAGTGAATGCTATATTGAACCTAAGAAGCCAGCACTCGGTTTTACGCTGCAAAATCAGCTGTGCTTTTGCATCCTGCCTGATAATTTGACATGACACTGATGTATTTTGAGGTAATTTTGTCTGTGCAAGAGGTCCTCCGTAGCTTTCTTGGCAAATATAGCACGCACCAAAAGCTGAGGAGTTTTCTGTTTAAGCACAACAGTTTTTATTCTAAAGAGGATATGTTGTTATCCCCTGGTCAAGAGGCACCTAAATATGGCTTAACATTTAATCAAATCTTACAATGTTATCTCTGCACGGTTTAATTAACATGATCAACTATGCTGCTGACGTTTAAAATGCTCTGCTTATAAAAAAAACTCTGCTGCTTATCAAATCAAGCGCTTCCTAAACCTGGCTCCTCTTCAACCTAACAAAAAGTGTTCCCAAAAATAAATAAAGAATTATAGCCATGATAGTGATAGCCCTATGCTTTAGTAGAATGTTAAAGGTTGATCCATGTGATGCTGTACACACACTTCAAGTTTTAGTTAGATTGAAAACTAGCTGAAGCCTGTGAAGGCAGTACTCAGTACTCCCACAAGAGGATTGGTTGGTGAAGTATCCTATCTAACCTGACATTCACACTTCTGAATGAGCCGGCTCAGGCCCAGTTGGCCCTGTACAGCAGAGGGTAGACCAGATTAAGGAACAGAGCGAACAGCGCTGCCACGGTTCCCAGAACAAAGTATCGCACACAGTCATCGTCGGGATATTCCGACATCCTCTGCCTGCGGGGTCGCCGCACCGACCCATCGCTTCTGTCCGCCTCTTCCTCATCTCTGTTCCTTGGCGCTTGTCGCCTCCGCAGTGGAGAGCGGAACAGTCCGCGGGGGCCTTCGTCAAGCCCCTCCTCTTCTTCCTCCAGTTCCCGCCATATTAGAGAGGCCTGCGATTGGCGGAAACTGGTGTCAGCTTCTCGGAAAAGGCGTTGACTAACAAATACTTTTGTTTACATTTAGGAATATTTAGCTGGTGAAACCCACAGGGACAATTTGATAGGCCTGTTTAGCAGACAGATGGTTAAATGTTTCATTTGGATTGTCTGAAGGGTTGTTTGAGGTGCTTATTATCCACAGTCAGTGTATTTTCTACAGTAGATGCAGTTTGGAGGAACTGAAAGCAGTGCTAGCAGGAAGCTAAGCAAAGTGCTGTTGTGGACAGGTACTGCTGTACAATAGATTTATAATATTTCTTATCCCTCTGCATTGCCTTCTGGCAAAATGAAATGCATTTTTACCAGTGATACATTGCTTAGCTTCCTGCTGGTACACCCGTCCTACAAACTGTCCGCGTTCGACCTCCATGTAAGGTAGGTAAATTCACTGACAAAGGATAGGTTCCTAATCCTATCTCCTTTAAGTCTGTAAGATATTCTTAAGATTTAATAGTTACACATATTTGGGTATATCAATCACACACAATCATCTTTCCTGAAGCCCTCTCCTGCCAAATCCCATGGTAGGAAAGGTATGTTTTACATGTACACACGCTACACAACATGGTACATATCAGGAAACGGTGAGGCTCAAGTTGACTTTGGACTTGAATACACTCAGACTCCTTATCCTTGTATTCTATGAGATGATATACAGTCTTAATTCATTATCAGCATCACAAGGTTACACCTGACAACCAACGTGATAAAAACACATTTGTTTCGTCAGCAAGTGGAGACAACAATAGTGAAAGAGATCATGCTCTGTGACACCACCCCCCTCTGAACTTAACAACCAGTGTAACTGTTGAATAGCACAGCCTGAGCTCTCCACTTCATCAATCAGACAGAAATCCTTACAAAAGCACTGCACTCCACTGATGCTACAAAGAATGAAACGTGTAAAGAAGCTAATGCTGCCTGACAGCTGAGCTTTGTTAAGATAAATTCAAGGACGGATTGAAGGATGGTTCCATTCTGGAGCCACAGGCTGCAGTTATTAAGCAGCTCACAACAGGAGCTCCTGTCAAGACTCGGGTCAAAGAGATAGTGGTTCCCAGAGACACTGAACACACAGACTTCTCTCAAAAGACCCGCTAAATAGAGCTAATCCCTGATTAATGGCTGACACATGTTTTCATTTACCATGAACAGTGGTTTAAAAGCTTTGGGATTGTTGTTGCATTCAAATACTTCATCTGTAAACTGCTGGTGAAGGATTTGGAAGCATTATTCAACAAAACAGGAACAATCTGATCTCTTTCAATCTTTCCAAATTAAAAAAATACATACTTTGCCTCTTGTCTGTAGTGCTGTTTATTAATTAATTAATTTCTGGTGGGACTTCCTTATTGTTGGAGCTACTAGCCATAGCAGTCTACCTTTTTTCATAGCAGCAACGTCCCTTTCCAGAAGTTCTGACATAGTTACTCAATCAAACTCAAAAAACCTTGCTGTAAGAAGTTTATCAAGGATAATCTTGAGTAACCAGGTCGTTATTTCAGAAAAAAGACAATGGTGACAAGAGAAAAGAGAAAAATGATGCAGATACAATATCTCTACGGCTGATATATCAAACACTAACTAAAACCAAAACTATTTCATTGAGAAATAGCCCTACAGGTAAGAGGTATTAAATGCATTTTTCATTTTGGGGTGGCTGTAGATTTAAGTCAAACCTCATGGGTAACTCATATGGCACTAACAAGTAAATTGAATCAGGGGCTAATCTCTCACTCAAAGGTTTAAAGACAAGATGGTGTAAAATGTGAATAAGCCAAGGGATGACATAACCTTGGCTAACACATCAATGCGTGAGCCTCTGCCTCAGTGTTGTGGCGCCCTCACCTGGCTGGCAGTGGCTCCTGCAGACGCGGGCGACTCTGCTCCTACGGGCCTGAGGAAACGTGGCGGCCTCTCCACGGGGGAGTTTCGTCGCCGGTAGAAAAGGACGTAGGCGTAACGCGTTACAACCTGGCTCTCCTCCACCATCGTCACGGTGCTGTCATCAAAGAGACGCCAGCCTATGGGACAGGGAGCACGGGTAGAAGGAGGAGAAAAAAAGGGTAGGATTAAACAATTGTCCGACCTGCTAACAATTATATCCAGGTGGGAATACGGCACAGTTCCAATCCGACCCCTACATCCTCTCCTTTCTCACTGCCACCCTTCTGAGCATTCGCCACATTCACTGCAGTTTCAAACCTAAAGGGAGTGGAAGTTATTAAAGCCTCCAACAGGAAGTCTGCATCAGTCCTGATTAACCTGCTACCTAACCTAACATTACTAGTAAACTTGAAAAAAGAAGAAACATTATAGGTTACATTTTATTTGAAATGTTTTACTTACAACCAGTGTCTACTTTAGAAAAGTTGATATATTTGTACAGCTCACAACACCAAAAAAGTAGCAGAGCTGAGAGTGAGACTACTGACAGAGTTCACTCCCTCAGAAAGTGGGAGGGTGTAGGGTTGGGTTTGGACCTGAAGCTTACTGACTGCACACTCACCAACATCACTGCGCTGGCTGTTCTTATCACTGGGCAGGCGGGCGTAGGCTGTGTAGTGACCCCCGATCATCCCTCCATAGTGGTTGATGACTGCGTACAAGTCGTAGATGGGGGGTTGTTGCATATCATCCTTCTGGCCAATACAGAACTTACTAAGGTCCAGATTCCTACAAGACAGGACGGCATGACGGAGTAAACATTTGATTCTAGACAGATGATGTGGAACAGGTGGTTGGAGTTGAACTTTTGACCGTGCGTTTACCTGACAGGGAAGTCCACCATGTCGTTGATCTTGTCCCTCCAAATGAAGCTCCTGAAGGAGAAGCGTTTGAGCTGGATGATCAGGATGTTGGGCAAACGCCACAGCAGCAGCTGCTTGGAGGCCTCTCGGTGCTGCTGGCACTTTGGACAGTACCTGCAGAACAGAGTGGATATAAATCACTGCTCTACATCGCCTCGCTCCCCAGGAAAATACAAAGTTACTGTAGGTGAGTAAATGTTAAAAGACGTCAAGCTGTTTCAAAAAGATCATTTTAAAACTTAAGGCACCCTCACTTGGCCTTCACTGAATGGCCCTTTAACAGATTTAATATGTGCGTTTTGGTATGCTAATGCATGTTGAGATCCCTTCTAAAGTAAACGCTGTTAGTTTGAACCAAAATTACTCTCAATAATTCATTTTACGCCTCATTCCACAGTGTTTCCTAGTCTAGGTCCTGTTATCAGCGGTACACTTACAACCCACATGAAATAAATATAAGCAGTTATTTTTTTAACTGCTTTGTTATATCAGTCCTAAATGGACCACAGCATGATTCACATTTTATATTTAGTTTCAAACTAGAAATGCTAATTATTGTTAGCGGAATAAGCTTGACTATGTACCAACGCTAATTTGCTAATGCTGCGTGTGGTTGGTTTTAAACTAGTTCCAGCACGTCATTTTATACAAGCATCATACTTCATCATTAGACTTAAACATGGAGAGAAGCGTCACATAAAACTGGATTAAAATGATAGAGTTCGCAGCTTTTCTCTGCTTTATGTCATGACAATGTGGATATTTATGTGTAAGTCTGACAAAAGCTAGTAATCCGGAGAGTAATTGACAATTACATATAATATTTAGTTCACGTGGTTATAGGATTAGTCCAGAATACAGTTTTCCCTCATTATTTCAAGCAATCCCAACCTGCTTTCAAAACTTTCAAACTGCCAGCTTTCAGATGTCAGCAATGATGCTATACTGGTCTAATTTCCTCTTGTAGATAAGATTATGTCATCTCAAATATCAAGGTCCTTTTGGAGGACTATTGCAATGAATTTCTGTATTAGTTATATAGAGAGTAGCCTTGTTTAATTGGTCATGGTATTTAGCAAATGCTCCTGAGTTGAATATACAAATATTGTGTTAATGCAACCTTGGAAGGCATCAAGAAAGCATGACAGATGGAATAAAGATCCCTACCACGCCTCCTCTGGGGCCAGCACCTCTGGCCTGGTGAAGAGGTTGAGGCACTGCTCCAGGGTGAAGTGTCCCGCTCGGGCCGTCTCACTCAGAGAGCCGGGGTCCTCCTCATACTCCAGCTCCTTAGAGCTCACCAGCACGTACTCCTTCAGACGCTCGTTGTTTTTCCACACCAGCTCCAGGGTGGCGTCTTCAGGGAGGTCTGCAAGAAGGTCTTCTGCAGAGGGGGGTACAATAGAGTACATGATTACGTTACATAGAGAAGAAAACGACCCACTACATATTGTAATAAACTATCCAACTGAACATCATGACTTAAGAACGTTCTGGTGGTACCTCTTTCATCCAGCCTCTGCTCCTTGTTGTTGGAGTCCAGCAGAGCGATGTAGAACTGACTGGCGTGACCTGAGGCTGACTCACTAGGCTGCTGATAGCCCGTTACTGCAGCTGTAAAGAAAGGACAAGAATGAAGACTATAGGGATCAATATGATCAGAGAAATATTGAAAATATCTGTCTGTTTGTCTGAACAACATAACCCCCTGGCAGGTTTTAAAACATGTTTATTACAAAATGTATCACAGCCAGGAACTTAAATACTAAAATAATCATCAGATTGTCAAATCACTAATGGTCCTTGAGTGATCAATCTGTACCGAGAGTTTGATAATTACTGGACCTAACCAAATCCAAGCTTTAAATAGTTATGTTTCAACATGTCTAATTCAAGATTTTGTTTTGCAATAACAAGATTGAGTAAAAAGGAGAGCATGCTACGTTCCTTAGTTCTGTTAGTAAGCTTTGGATGAGTCGGCAGAGATAAACAGCCATTTTTTCAACCAAATATTGGTAACACTTGTGGATACTTGTTTTTAATATACTCAATACTGCCTACTTTTGGAAAACCAGAAATATTCAACATGAATTTTAAAATAGAATATGATTCTGGAGGTGTGTTATAGTACACAAACTTCTCCCTAAACCAGCTAGGACCCATAGAGGTGAATGCCTTAATGTGAACGAAACACTGCTTGGGGTTCTGAGTAGATGCTAAGCTTTGTTACCTTCTGGCCGCACTGCTTTCTCACAAGACGTCTCTTTCTCTGCATGATGGTCCAGAGAGCAGCAGGAAGAGGAGGAGATCGGCTCAGAGAATCCTGAGTCTGCGGTCCGTGTGGTGGAGAGGGAGGTCTGGGAGGAGGACAGGGAGTCCCCGGAGTGGACTGCTGAGGCCTGAGCGGACTCTGCCAGGGACTCAGGCAGCAGGGAGGGGCTCTCCAGCTCCTGACCAGCTGCTACTACACTGCTGCCACCCACAGCCTCATCCCCTGAACCAGGGCCCTCAGGAGAGCTTGCTGGCATTGGGGGGAGGTCAGCGCGGGACTGGGGTGTTTCGGGGGATGTCCTGTCTGACTGGAAAGGAGGCTGGAACACGTTGACGGAAAACCTGCACAGAGAACACCAACATTAACACTGCATTTTGAAAGTGGGAGATTCTTGAAATCACAAGGACAATGATACTTATCAATCCCTATTGAATATATACTAGTAGTTACAATTGATTTTGTTATCTGAGAAGTAGCGGTTGCTGTTATTTTGTTCTATATGACATCTGTTTACATCTCATTGTATTTATATATTTTCCTGATATGTGTATATATATATATATATATATATATATATATATAGAGAGAGAGAGAGAGGGAGAGAGAGAGAAAGAGAGAGTTTACTTCATCGTTATAGTTGCACATTGGTCTTGTAACTAATCCGCACTATTTTATTCTAAGCTATTCTAGTCTTCTGCTCTACTGTTTCTTCTTGCACCATTTTCATATTATTTTTTTGTATGTTTTAATCTTTTGTAGGAGCCATGAAAAGATACAAAATAAAAAATAAGGTTTGTACCATTTCTTTTGTATGGGTTAGGGTTTTTATTAGAATATATTATTGTGGCATGGCAATGGGTTGGTGTGTATGGGCGGCACTCGTGTGTGTGAGTGTGAGTGTGTATATGCGTCTTCTCTTTTCATTGCCATATCTACAATGTAGCTACTGTGCATATGACAATACAGCCTTTGAATCTTGAAACTGGGAGTGTGTGTGTGTTAGACTGTGTGTTTGACTGTATACCTGGTGTAGCCCTCCAGCAGTTGGGTGAGGCGGGCGTAGGAGAGGCGGGACTCCGGCACGCTGATCAGGAAAGGCAAGCCCACATTCTCTGTGTTGGGGCGACACAGACCCTTGTGATGGGGCCAGTGGTTCTTCTGACACACTCTGGAAATAAGTGAAAATAGTAAAAAAGTTAAAATAATTTCTCCCCGAACCAGTTTGTTTCTAACGATCTTGACGTGCAATAGAGTGGTGCAGGAATAAGTCGTTAGACCTGGAAATGTGCTAGCATTCCACCACTTCCAGTTCCCTTGTGCCAAAGTCAATAGTTATTTTTATGTGTTTTTAGAAATAAGATCTGTGGTTAACCCAAGCTGAAGAGATGTATACCTTTGTTTCTTATAATCAAAGCTTTTGTGGGTTCCTAAAAATCTTGGTTGCTAACAAGTGACGACTATCATCACGCTGAACATTAGCCACCTTTAGCTTAGCGGTGGTGATGTAACAGTATTGTAGTTCCTTTATACGTTAGCTTTTTACTTTTGCAGATAGCACTTACGCTTTAAAAGTCATAAAATATGTGGAGAGTATCCTGCTAAACAAAATGTGTTATTATAAACGTTTGTTTGCAAAATATCTTTCTTTCTGCAATATTCCAAAATCCAATGAAAAAATTATATTGGCTATTGTCGAGGGAGCCGTTGTGACGCTATCTTCCTGGTCATCCTTCAAAAATACGTCTCCACTGCACCACTCTATTTCGGGCGAGGCATTTGGTAGTACAACTCACTGGTTGCAGTAGCCCACGCGATAGCAGCGTGTGCAGCGCTTCAACTTGTCGTCGTCAGACACCGGAGGCTTCAAGCAAGCGGCACACTTAGAGATGGGAATATTAGGGACCTGGAGTCTCTGTAGGGAAAGCACAGAGCAAAGAAAAAACCTCAGTATCTGTAATCACCCAAATCTAATGAGCCATAGAAGGGAAAACACTATTTTAATTACCTGCTGCACTCGGAGCAACACCACCCTCTCTTTGGCCATGTCTTTGGAGAGCACCTCAAAGCAGAACAACATGTCGGAGGAGGACACCGTGTCCAGGGGGTGGGACGGCAGGAACATGCGCAGGAAGCGGTTCTTACCCACCTGAGAGGAAAAAACAACGAGTACAGTTTTGTCCCTCAGCTGGCCATCTCTAATTGCTGCATTAACAGTGTTTCATTTTTGTTCCCGCATAATGAGTACAGAAAACATGTCAAACTTAAGGGTGAAGTTAAACAAGAAATAGTATTGTAGTTATTATTTGTATCAGTTTTTTATTTATTCATGAATTTCTTTTAATGATTTTATTTTCTATTTTTTGTATTTATCTTGGTCTTGAGACCACTTTTCAAAAAAGGTCTTGGTCTTGTCTCGGCCTCGGAACTTCAGGACTCAAGATTTTATGTCCATACCTACCGGTCAAGACCACGGTTTCAAATGCAACCAATAACCGGACTTCACCGACTTACATATACATTACAATTTATAATACTATGTTTTATAATAAGATCTTACTGATTTAATGTATTGAAATGAAAATAATCACTTTTTGAATTTATATCTTACTGTTTATAAATGGGTCTTTCCATGATGATGTGGATTGTTCAGATTAAATTGACTATAGTACCTTCATCATCATTTTATTGTAAGTGTATTATTTAATATTGGATTCACACTAGTCTGGTTCTGGTCTTGCCCTGCCATGGTCTTGAAGTGTTGGTCTTGTCTTGGTACACTCCAGTCTTGACTAGAACGCTACCCTGTAGTAATATTATTTCTCAAATGATTGTGAATATTTATTATACCATACCTCTGCCAGCCTGAGGTTCTCTGGCTTGACGCGGACATTCCTGGAGATGGATTCGAGGACTTCTGCCGTGCTGGAGTTCTCCTTACTCACACTCACCAAAAACTGAGACAAACATAAAAGAACATTAGAGAAAGGAAACATCCTGTCAACATATATTAAAGTACAAGTGCTTAAGTGGAGATTGATAAGTTATTTCATCTTACCTTGATGGGTTTTTTATGAGGTTCCTTAGCAAAGTAGAAAACAGAGAGCACCTTTTGTTTCTGAGGTAAGGGCACGGGCAGGTAGAGGAAAGGGTCAAAGGTGATGGACACCTGGAGCGGGAAGAGAGGAGAAAGAGTGAAGAGAGAATTCATTTCAAGAACAAAGCAAACATTTTAAAGCATTTCCTCTTAGGAAGAACATTTTAAGGAAGGTACCTTGGAGCACATGGGGCAGACCAGCTTGGATTTGAACTGGCCTTGGAAGAGGTCCACGATGAAGGAATCGTTCCTCATCTTGTGCCTCTGCCACGCTTCCTCAGCAACCACCTGCAACACATGCAACACAGCAGCATTACCTACAGCTTCCCCATTCTTTTTTTAAAGGAAACCACAATGATAACTCAGATACTTATTGATGCCTCTTCAATTAATTACAACCAATTATACGAGGCAGCGTTAGAAAAGGGAAACAAAGGACAAAAGGCATGGGAAACTCAGTCCATATCTCATCTCCTTGTTTGCACCACTCGGGATTTCTGCTGAAAAACCTGAACCGTAACTTTGGTAACCTCAACCAAGAGATTTGGAGAGTGGACCATTTATTCTCAGTATTTCGACACTTCACACCTCATCTTTTACCTTTTTGTACCTTGGAAATATCCCCAAAGGTTTCAATAAAAGCGATACATCCCTTTGGAGGATTATCATCCGCACAGGTGAAAATGTCAAAAGGGCAGGACCTCTCCCTCCATTGCTTTTCTTATAAGCATAAAACACTATCAGTTCAATTGAGAAAATCCCCAATACTCACTTCAAAGGGGCTTTACTGGCATTAAAGTTAAAAGAAACAATGTTGGCAAAGCATCGACATAATAACACAACATTAACATACATTTCAAATTGTTACATATTAATTAAATATATACAGTTTACACTTGTGTGTGGGCGCATGATTGTGTGGATGTGTGTGTGTGTGTCTCATTCACTGTCACTGAGGTTGTGGCATGCATGTTCATATTGGGCTTTGTCTCCTTATCCTAGGAGTATCTTTAATCTGGAGAGGTCGTTACCCTCTCTGAAATCTGGGAGTACAGAGTTCAACTTGTTAATAACTCTTTCTTATTTCCCTAAATGTTTCACACTTCTCAGTCTCACCGTACAGTGACCACATCTTCTGTTTTCTTTTGGTTGCCAGGATCTTTTGAGTCTTCCTGTGTCGATTGCCAGTTTGTGCTCACTGAGCCTGGACTTTAGGATCTGTCTCTGCTTTCTATCTCTGACCGAGAGATACTCTGCCAGTTCAAAATCTGTTTTTGGACCAAGGTAAAATTCTAATCTACTTATAATCTTTCATTATCTTAACAATGCTGTATTTGCTGTCTGACCTCTTATATGCATTAGGAACTGAATCTTAGCTTTCATTTGATTTTTTAGTTGCTTAGATTTGACAGTACTCTCCCATTCGTAACTTATCTAAGCTTAAAAAAACATACAGGTATCACTAAAAGTTAATGTTTCAACAGGAAGTTCCCCTGAAGAACATTATTTTATTTGTCATTATCCTGGTTAAAGTAAGGGTTTAAGTGGCTATGCTTAAAGCCAAGTCCCTAATCACAGCACATTCACTGCTCCAGACTTCTAAACCACACACTTTTGATATCCCATAGGTGAGAGAAACACCCACCTCATCCAGCCGCCCGTCAGAGTCCACCGTCTCTGTGTAAGGTTTATTCTGGATGCGGTTCAAGTCTTCGTGGAGTCCGTCCAGCAAGAAAGCCATGAACTCCTGGGCATCGTGCTGGGCGTAGCCTGTAAACTGACTGGCTTTACTGGCCACAATAGCCTGTGAGGTGACAAACAGAGTGGGAGTGAGAGGCATTGAAGCATTGTTCATATTGATCTTGTTCAGCATGATATTTTTCTTTTGATAACATTGAGTTTAGTTCACGTGGAAAATCTCTGCTTGTGTACCTTGAGTTTGGAGGGTTGGAAGGCATGGTGTGTTCCTTTCCAAAGGGCCCTGAGGAGCACTGCGAAACCAATGGCTAGCCGGCCTCCCGTCCCCAGGGGATTATTGCAGTTGATTTCTGACTCGAACCCTCGATCTGCAGGGGCACGGAAACAAAAGTCATGAGACACTGGGAGCAGACATCGATCACAGAAGTCCCTGGAGCTGAGACGTGTATGGATACACACAGAAGGACATTACAGAAACACTTCCTCTGAATGCTATACATGTGGAACAAGCAAAAAGATCTTTATTTGTTTTAAAACACTAGGTTCAAAGGTTCTCTAAACTGATACCGACACTGTTCCAGTTAAATGTCTTTTTTTTTTTTTAAAGAATGTGTCTTTTAATTTTTGTAGGTTCATAGGTATTTATTTTTATATATATTTTGACTTTTACTAAAACATGTTTACATGCTTTACTGTTAGAAAAAGCACCTTATTTTTCTCGCATTGTTTGTCTGAAAATAGCGGTATTCACTCAATGTCTTGAGAGCTCCATTCTAACCTCTGAAACACCAACATGTTATATGCAAGGCCTCAGTGCGTGTTATAAGAATGGCTTCTCTTTTTGTTTGTGGTTCAGTCTTGCTAAAAAGAATCCTCAATATATATTTAGAAATATATAGTTTAATCAGTTTGACCTGGATTAAGCAGCAATTATTTCAAAGTTTAAAATACTTGACCTGCAGGAAATACAGTGTGTCTGGGATTTTCAGACACAACGTGAGAAAGTCCTCATTAAATGAACTCCTGTGGGCCGCTTGGGACTGCTTTTGTGTCTATGTTTGCAGAGGAAGTCAATAAAATTAGAATTAATGAGGCCATTATTATCATAGCATAATCTATTTATCCGTGTAACCAAGCCATAACAAAACAGACCATGTCTTATTATTTAGCAACAGAATAAAGTAGCCTACTAAATTATGCCTTGGGTCAAAAAATGTTTTCAGGATCAGAATACTGTTTTTGTACAAGGGAAAATTGGGTTATGGAACAGTTGCTTTGTTTTAAAATGGAAAAGTAAAAAAAAAGTGTTTTAAAGAACATGAATATTTATATGTTAATGTAAAAATGTGCTGACAAAAACCAAAAACATATTAAGTTTCTAAAAAATGTCCAGAGACATTTATAAAAAGCATAAGAAGCTAAGTTAGAATGTTCTATAGAAAAATATAATACAAATAAAACTAAATGAATGTATATAAACATATTAAGTTAAAGAAAAATAACCAATAAAATACAACGTGAAATAAAAATATGTACACAAACATAAGAAGTTAAAGTGAAAGATTAAATACAATTATTATTGGTTAGATTTATTATTTGAATTTGAATTTTTGTTTCATAAACATAAGAAGTTGAAGAAAAATATCAAATACAATTACAAATGTTTTTATAAAGATAGGAAATAAAAGTTAAAATGTGCACATTGTAATGTAACCTGTACTAATGAACAAACTACACCTAGTATTTACCATGAAAGTAGTCCCTGAGTTCTCTGGTGTTGGACAGGGATTGGATGACGCTGTTCATGAAGCAGGTGTTTCCGAGGTTAACCAATCCTGTAAAACCAGGCAGGCACACCTTCTTCTCCTCCTCTTCTTCATGGCGCTCGTTGCTGGCGGGAGCGGCATGGGTCATGGGCTGCACCATGCAGGTGGGTTTAGGCTGTGTGAGAAAGATTAAGACATCAATTCTACAAATTAAAAATAATTCAATTGCCATCTTTTCTTCTAAATAGGCTGCTTCTAATATTGTTACGCAATTAGTATATGAACTGTAAATTATTTGTCATCTTTCAGCTCACCGTGGTAACAGCAGGCTCTTGCTTGGTGATAGCAACATGCTCAGAGACGGAGCGAGGAGCCACGTTATCCAGACCTCCATCATCTACTCTGGAGGAGGCTTTAGGGGGCTTGGGTTTCTCCTCACCGACCCTGGGTGGCTCGTCCTTGGTGGGGAGGCTGTGCTGGCTGCTGCCCGGCTGACTCTTCTCCATGCAGGTAGGGCTGGAGGGCACAGCGACCTTGGCTCCACCCACTGCACCTTGAACAGGAGAATGGAGCTTGTGGTTAGGAGCTAAAGCTCTACATAAAAACAAGACACTGGCCCTGAACAGCTGGAGACGTAGAGTTTGAAAATCCCTTTTATGGAGGCAGAACAAAAACATTCCATGTGGCAAAATCATTATTTTTCAATCAATATAACAGCTATGATAAATCACGTGGTTACTGCAATTACCTAATTCCGATAAGTTGATTTGTGACGTTCAATTGTGGTAATGCCTTATATTACAGGTTTGCATTTGAAGTTTGTAAGTTGGATGTTTTTGTCATTTGGTTTCAAATTATAGAAAAAAAAACCCTGCAATATTTATTTTGTAACATTTCTTTACAGAATCCCCGTCTGATCCAATATATCTTTCTAATTTGTTTTATGACTTAAGAACAGGTTTTTAGAATAAAAAAAGACTAAAAAGACTTAAGATTATGTACTTCATTATTTAGGATGTTCCTAATTATAAAACATATAAGCACAAAGGAGAGAAAATTATTTTAGAATATAAATTGTACATTTTTCATCAGTTTTCTTTTTTCGTAATTCTACAAATATTTTTGCTTATATTATTGCTTCTTTACATTTATTTTGAATAACCTGCTGACCTGTATGTACCAATTGCCTGTTGTATTATGTAATCGGAAGCAAATTTCAGAGTTATTTACTGAAAACTGCCACGGAATTGAATTGGAAGCAATTACGATATACTCCACTAGTGAAACAAACTGAAATCTGATCCCATTACAAACCATTTAATGGGCTCTCAAGGACACCAAGCCCTGGGTGTCACAGTATGTAGGCCACATAAGGCTTGCAGGATGAACTGGCACCCGTATCCATTTACTAGCTAAGTTACAGAGTTCAAATTCCTGTCTCTGAGAGCCACGCTACAGCGGACATACATTTGCTCAAAATTTAAACAGAGGCCACCTGTCTGCGAGGCAAACAACTCTAAATCGATTTCAAAAAAGGAGTTTGCCAAGGGGTATGTAAGCTATGTTGATTTTAACTCGTGGTTGTGTTCGGCATTCAGAGTTTAACGGGCATATTTATAATTAACGCATGTATAATTTCACCACACATTTAACATCACAGATCTATAACCGCATACTGCTTTCGAGTAGAAGCCTGGCAGCACACCTTGAATGGCGGGGGCCTCCAGACCCCCCCAGCGCTGGCTGTGCCTCTTCTTCAGGGTGATGTCCAGTCGGGACGGGGTGAAGGAGTAGCTGCACAGCTCGGGCTGGATCAGGTTCCTGAGGCACGGGGGGCAGACACATGTTGACAGGTCAGATAAAAAGACAAAGTGGCGTGAGGCTACAGCTCAGAACCATCCGTTTCATCCATTCCACCCTGAGGCTGATTCACCTTTATATAATGAATTCAATATTGTTTCGATAGTATATCAACTAGCGTGTTGAATTATTTTGAGTGGGAATAGACTTTGTTGTGGTTTGATATTTGAAAAGCCTCAAGGTTTCCATCAGTACTTCAGTAATGAGATGCAGGGCGAGTATTTCTATATGGTCTCTACAATTGCACTTACACTGAGTATTTGAGGCAATAAAAAGGAAAGCATTGGAACACCCTAAAATATGATCCCGGTTTAAGTCAGTTTATGCCGTCCTATATACAGCTCTGGAAAAATGAAGAGCCCACTCCAAATGTTTCTTTATCTTTATCTCTACATCTATGGCAGCCATTCCAGTGTCTGTTGAATTCCAACACAGAGAACAAGTCAGTAGTTTATAGAATACAATAAAAAATAATAAAACAAGAGAAAATGATAATGCTGAAGTGGTCTCTTAATTTTTCTGCGGCTCTATATATCATGTGTTTGACCTGATGCAGCACCGGTGCATTGCCACTGTTTGACGAAGAAGCTAATGGGAGTTTTCCCAAAAAAATAACGGTTTTCCACCAAATTGTGCCATTATGTTTTTGATGCATTCAAAATAAAGGTTGTTGCTATCCATTGACGTATAGCGCACTGTGAAAATGTGCGAAAAATATCTTTTCCATAAAGCGAGGCAGAGAGTTTATTTAGAAAAATAACACTGACCTGAGTTTGACTTGCCACTTGAACACTGTGTTTGGTCCACAGTCTGGATGAAGCTTCAGAAAGTTAGCATCACTGTGGAAGAGAGAAACAGAGAGATAATTCTCTGGTTAAATACAATAAAGCTATCCTTTTACTTTTTTTTTTTGCGTATTGCCGTTTCCTACCTTGTCTGGAAGATGAGGGTGAAGTCCTGTTCCCTGAAGATGACCCTGGCCGTGTCCCTGCAGATCTCCTTGGTGTAAACATTCACCACCATCAGGTCGGTGCCCTTCTCGTACGAGTCATTCTTCAAAAACTGCAGGTTGACCATGGGCTCTGGGACTGCAGGGAGATATTTAGAAAGGTACCTCATTTACCTGCTCGATAAATCAATGCTGACAATCTGAAGAGCAAAACAACCTTGAATGTGTACAAACAGTACTTTGTTATGTATAAACCCACAGATTTGTCACAATGCAGGAGTCTGCAGAAAACAATCATGTCATTTCCTGAAAAAGTCATTTGAACTCATAATAAAATAATGTACAGGAAGGACTTTTTTTAAAACTAATTAAGCAATCATTTTTGATGGATAATGTAATAATCAAGGGGCAGCCTTTGCACAGGTGTCAAATCCCACAGTTTTCTGTGGCAACTTGTAGGCTGGCTTAAAGGAAGCAATCTCCATAGACCCCATAAACATGTTAGCAACAAAAACACGTTTGGGATAGTTCATTACCCTGAACTGGACAACTGTGTGCGGGTTTGCATTTCTATATGCCTCGCTTATTTTTGTTAAATTAATACTTTAAGTTCAGCTTTATTAGGGGCATGGTCAGTTTGAGTGACAGGTGGAAGCCGTCTCAGTGAGCTCCGCTGCATCAGCCGGACCTGGAGAATACCCATTTCTGTATTAGCTGGAAGTTATACAGCTTTTGATCATAATCTAAAAAAGTATGGGTGTTTTTTATACTGTTAAAGGTGACTTTATACTCTTATTCATTTAATTCATTCAAATTTGATCTGGTTAAGTGCAAATGTAGTAACATTGATTGCATTATTGGGTGCAACACAGTCTGGCGCTATATGGAAAAAAATACAAATTGCGATTATTTTTAATGATACTTTCATATGCGATAAAAAAGTAGTCATGGTGTGATATTAGGACAATCTGTGACAAACAAGGTTTTTTTGTTAAGTCTGTAGAATATTTAAAGGCGGTGGCTTTTCTGAATCACCACAGTAGTTGTTTCTCTTACCGAGATTTCGATATTGCACAAGTCCATATCTCAATTTTGTAAGGATGCATTCTGGATGTTCATAACCTTCTTAACTGACCTTCTTGTTGTATTTCCAGAAGGGGCTCCTCCTTGGACTGGTCCCGCTTCTCCTCTCCATCCCCACTGCCCTGCCTCGGGGGTTCAGCAGGTGACTGGCTCTGTTTGGCTGCCACGCCAACAGCTGCTATAGAGCCCGCCTCCTTTGATTCAAGCTGCTGCTGGGAGATCAGAGTATCCTGCTCTGATTCCTGCTCAACAGGCTTTTTCTGTGGCTCAGAGTCAGTTCTACCTCCCTGCGTTTCAGGAGAGGCTGAGTTCACTTCCTTGTCTAATCCAACAGGTAGCTGGTTATCTGTCTGGAGGCCGTTAACGGTGCTGACGGGAGCTGCTGGTTGGTCATCACTGCCGTGTGCCGCTGTTACAGATCTGTCTGAAGACTGGTTTCGCTTTTCTGCCACCTGAATCAGAAAAGACACAAGAAGTTATTCTACCAATCCACCAGGGAATAACTTCAATACCTAGGAGAAGCAAGAATCTATACCAACTGTACAAGTTCATGTACAACATAGATGTATTCTTCTCCAATAGCTGCAGCAATTGCAAAGTTAACTTTTTAACACTACATGCTGTGAAGACACCCCATTACACAAGTGTAGTAGCGGGAACAGTCTGAGGAGCATTGAGTTTATTTGCAGAAGTAATAAGTCATAAGGTAGGGGTTTTTTGTTGTTGTTGTATTATGTTTGTTTTTTGTATTATGGTTAATTAAAATGATTCTCTTCCAAGCTCAAAAGGCAGAGCCCACACAGGCCAGATGGTATTATTGGCTGTTATAATATTTAATCATAGGGCTAAATAATAAGAAAATGATCCAATAACAATTTCTAGAACTGTAACTCTAACTCTGTAGCATGGTCTATGTATTATGATTAGCTGCTGGCTGCCAGAGGCGTGGCTTGAGATGTTTACTTCTGTAGGTCATATGAGGCCAGCCCTATGAGGCAGGGTTAGCGAGGTAACTTCAGGGTTTTACAGCTGAGTTTACAGTCCTACGCCATTGTTTCACTTCTTACAGAGCTAGATCACCATGGTAACTTATGGTGCTCTGAAGCAGGTTTATGTTCTAGATAAGAGATCACCTCATATAAAAGCACCACCTGCTGACGAATCAAAGCTCGGTGCAAAGATTGTAAAATGATAATCAAACAAATATGAACAAGTTTAAGGCTAGGAAGTTATGCTGAAGGCTAAAAGAAACATGGCTGGGGATGAATCGCAGACTGTATGAATGTGATCATTAATAGAATTTCACTGCCTACCAGAACAATCGGAGTATCATTTAAATAAAAGTTGACCATTATGTTTTTATATTTAGTTTTGGGTATGAATTAAGAAGCCTATTTATTCTATGCTCTACCATAAGATTATATCAATGCAACATTTTAATTTATTGGACTCCTAATTAAAGCCAGAACTTCTCGTGCATTAGACGGGCCGTGATATTTAAACCTGTTGATTCAGACAGTCGGAGATTTTTTTTAAAGCTTTGCAGCTGTGACTACATTACTTTCAGGCCAGATTAGGTCTTCAAAATGTGTCTAATATTATAGTTTACTCTTCATTGGCTAAATATTCCACGCTGCTGTCCAGTGAAATGTCAAAAGCTACAAACTCTGTCAATTTTATGAAAACGCACTCTTAGCCAGACTGAGAAACCCCGGGTTAATTTACTAAGTTTGTAACCAGCGTCTACAATGGCTTATCAGGATCATTGTTGTGAGGGTTGGTTAACAGATAACACAAAGGTATCCAGGGTATGGTGAACTGGCTCAGCAGTACAGGCCTCTCAGGACTCTGTATTGCATTAAAAACTGGATTCTAAACAGTCAGTTACGCTGCTGCCAAGCTATGCAGGGCGGGTCGTGCCAAGAAAAGCAGTGGGGAGTGCTTGGCTTGCACGCAAAAGGATGATGGGAGATGTCCTCTTAAATAGTTCAATTGCACCCTCTGCCCCAGTAGAACCCAGATATAAATAACCATGTGAAAACGTCACTGTCTCATAATGGCATCAAGACATTTATTCATCACAATGAGATTTGTTATTAATTCTGTAATATATAGTTTGTAACTCGGGACTTCTCTGCAGAACCTCAAAACTTCAATCGAAATATTATTTTTACATATTTTACATTTGCAATTTTGTTGATATTTCCCTGGGAAGTCAAATCAAAATGAATTAAAGCCCCAAATCACAACAAATGCCTCAAAGGGCAAAAATGATAAAGACATTATGAACAAAAACATTAGATAAAAGCATATGTATGCAAAACCAGACAGATGGATACAAGGAGATCGAAACTAGGTGAGCAGGTGAGAAGAGGTGTGTTTTGAGTCAAAACACAAATTTGAATCAACAGAAATGACTTGTCTGATCGGAATGGGAAGACGATTCCAAAGAAGTGGTGCTCTGAAGGAAAAAGCTCTGCAACCTACTGAGGTTTTTTAATACATTTTGACTTTCTAAAAAAACAAATCAACCTCTCTCACCTGAGTTGTGTTGCTATGGCTGCCAGCAGCGTCTCCCGCTCTCTGTTCCTCTCCTCCGCCTCTGTTGTCTCCATCTTGCGTTGCGTCTGAGGGCTCCGACCAGCGGGCAGGTGTGTGTGCGAGTCCCTGTCGGCCGGTGACGTGGCCTCCTTGGTCGTCGCGGGCAGCTGGGTGATGGTGCGCTTGGCACTGGGTTCCTGAGGCTCTGCTTGCGTGACTGAGACAGGCCTGATGGTGGGGGTTGAGCTGTCTCCAGCTCCACCCTTCGCCCCTGCAGAGCCTGTAGAGGCCTTGTCACACGCTTGTTTGTTTTTCAGGCCACGCTTTGTCCCCCGCTCTGCCTTGTTGCGGTGTGCAGGTGTGTGGGGGGGCTGTGGTTTTGGCTGGGTGGAGGACACTTTGGGTTTCTCTGATGACTCCGAGTCAACGGACTTCCCCTCTGGTTCCTTCTCTTTTTTGGTCTCAATAGGAACTTCGTCCTTCTCCTTCTTGTTTGACTGTTTGAGAATCGAGGCAAGCACATTTATTAAACCAGACGCAGACTGAAGAACCCATATACAGTAATAACTCATTTCACACACTTTGTAAAACAATAACATTTTATGCAAGGAACGCTTCATGTTTGAGGTCAGATTTAAAAAACACAGCAATGAAAAAATAGAAGGAAATATGCTTAGGATCTGGCAATTTCATTTTGCTTATCTAGAAATAAATAAATATGAACTATTTGCAATTGCTGGCAGTGTTAACGATTTTTGTAATTGTATTTTTCTTTCTTACATTCAAAAAGCTGGATGGACTTTGTGAGAATGGAGCTTATCTATTCAATAATATGTTCATATATTATATAATGATATTATGGAATATGGATTCCTGTTTTTTCTTATTCTGACTGAGTTGTTGCTATGTTAAAAAGGTTTACACAAAAAAATAATCTTCATTTTTAACAATTCAGATATGTTTTATCTCTTTTTATTAACCATTTTATTTTATCAGCAAAATCTCAAAATCGGGCCAATATAACAATGATCTAAAATGTTCACTCATAGTAAAATAAATAGAACAAGCAAAGTGTCAATTATTTTTAAAAAGCCTACTTCATAGATTTATATCTAAATAATGACATCGACCTCGGAAAAAATGTAAAGACTACTTCAGCATTATCATTTTCTCTTGTTTCTATAAACTACTGACACTTTTTCTCTGTGCTGGAATTAAACAGACACTGGAATGGCTGCCATACATGTAGAGAGAAAGACTTAAGAAAAATCTGGAGTGGTCTCTTCATTTTTTCCAGAGCTGTAGTTAGCAACACCTTAGTATTAGATATGCACTCCATATTGGCCAATACCCAAAGCTCATGTCTCAGGACTTAAAACATCAGAAAGTTGCATCCCTAAATTAAATGCATGACTCACCTTAAGCGAAGGCCAGATGTGGAAGGGAATCTTCTTGTGCATGATGACATGCAGGAAGCCTCCCTTCTCCTTGTGCTGGACTCTGCTGCATGAGGCCTCAATCTCCTCCTGCAACTGGCAGCTCCACTGCCGTCCATCTGAACGAATCAAACATGTTTTTAGAACAGAACTGCTAAGATAGCAATCACTTGAGACAGAGGCCACTGTGCCTGTTATCTTTGTTGTGGTTGTATTTAAACACTGGGACTCACCTGGGAAGTGCACATGGCAGTGTGTATCAGTGAAGGTTGTGTTGATATCCTCTATTCTCTGCACCCCCTCCCCACAGCGTAGTCTGACCGTCACTTCATTGACATTCTGCTTCCAGTCCACAAACACATCTGGAAAGATACAACAGACTTCCCTGTCACACACTGTATACATGAAACCAGAGACCACTTCCCCTTTCCACCCTGGTCACAAGAATACATTCAATTATAGATTACAGATCAAATAAAGAACAACACAGTCGACCTCATCTGATAAATATGGAAGAATGAAATGGGGAATAAATAAAGTGCTGAGCTTTTTAGTAGGGCTTAAGGTGAACATGCTATAGAGTGATGACCAATCTCTTTAGGCAAAAATGGATTTTAGCATTGCATTCTATTGGATTTTCAGAAAATAGAATCTGCAGAAAATACACGTTTATCATACATATTTTGTTCAGCAATTTAATCTCCAATATTACCATTTTCTGATTTTTTTAAGCGCACGAAAACCTAACTTTAGTCAGTTGTGAGCAACCACTGTTTTTAAATCACACATTAAAAGCTTCAGACATTCACCAGTGGGATATTTACTGACAGGGAACAAAAGGTGTATAACTCTTTTAGGCTTGTGTTAACCACAGATCCTATTTCAAGCATCTAAAAAAAAACGCATTCAAAGAAACTCTAACTTTGAAGCAAGGGAGCCGGAAGTGCTAAATTGCTAACTCCTTTCCAGGTTCTCGGACTTGTTCTTCAAACACTTTTTATCCCTACAACACAGATGAAACACAGTCACACTGCACCTGTTCATATTCAGGGCATATCATTGCACTCTGCCTAAATGGGTCAGTCCAGGACACAGCCTGCAGCCGGCATTATAGCAAACTCAGCAATCAAAGCAGCAAACGGTGCACCAAGTAAACAACAAACAACAAGACAAACACGTACCATTGCTCATAGTGACTTTGGAAGTGATTGAAAATAAAGTATCATCCCAAAAACCCAGCGAGTGCTAGATTTCTTGCCGGCAACAAAGTCATGTACGCACACTAGATTTAGTGTTCCACAACTAGAGAGCCTCGACTCTCCCACTCCTTCACTCTGTTTCCCCCCTCCTCTCAATCCCTCTAGAAAGGTCACAAGCAACACCCAATCCCTACAGCTGGTGACAGTGGCATTTCCAGTGGAGCCACGCCCACAGGGCTCTCTCATAACTGGGTCCTGACATCACAGATTCCCACAGGATTCTGTGACGCTACGGTGGGACCTCAAACCCTTAATGGTCTAGGAGCAACATTCCCTGTAGGAAAATGTGATGCATTTTGAAGTCATATGCATCAGTGTGGTGCATTTTGAACACAATAAGGACGTTAGATCCAGAGACAGGTATTGAAACCCAGTTTTATAAAAGGACCCATTTTTAAAGAGTGTGGTATCGAAAAGCTCCAACGTTATCGGTTTGTTATCAATTTTATAAGTCTAAAAAAAGACTTATAAAATATATTATTGCTACATACACGTTATCCTGCACATTTTATCTCTCTGGTTACCGTTCTCTTCACTCCCTAAGAGAGAGCTCTCTCCCTCTTGTCTGTGGGCGAGGGGCCGGCCCGCTCTCTCTCACAGACGAGCTGCCGCTCCGTGCACTAACAGAGACCTGCCGGTAACCATGGGGGTGAGAACGGAGCGCTCAAAATTGTAGTTACACTCTACAAGGCTCGATGTAGACAATGCTGGATTGCCTTTACACCGACAGGCTGAACAATCTTGTGAGGAAGGCTAGCTCTGTGGTGGGAGTAAAACTGGACAATCTGGAGGAGGTGGCAGGGGCAGAGGATGAGGAGGAGGCTGGACTGTATCCTGGAGAACCTGTTCCACCCTCTCCATGCAGAGCTAGTGAAGATGAGGAGCATGTAAATGTTCCAATTACAGGTTACCGTTACCACGTCAGGTGTGCAGAGGTGGGAGAAGTACTCAGATCTTGTACTTGAGTAAAGTAGAAGTACCAGAGTGTAGGAATACTCTGTCACAGTAAAAGTCCTGCATTCAAAATGTTCCTCCAGTAAAAGTAGAAAGTATTCTCATCTAAATGTACTTAAAGTAGCGACAGTAAAAGTAGTCATTGTTTGATTGGTCCATTTCAGAATAATATCTCTGATATGTTTTATAATGATTGATCATTAAAGTGTTCTCAGAGCTGGTAAAGGTGCAGCTAGTTTGAATGGCTTTGTATACTGCAGGGTAGCTGCTGGATTTACTGCAGGTGAACTACAGTCTGAGTTAAGGGCTGATTATATTTACCATCATTAATCCAGATCTGTAAAGTTACTGAAAGGTATTAAATACATGTAGTGAGTAAAAGTACACGATGTACCTCTGAACTGTAGTTGGAGAGGAAGTAAAAGTAGAAACACATTTAGTAATTAAGTAAAGTACAAGTCCGGAAAATTCTACTTGAATACTTGATTAAATTTGATTTGGATTTCCATCATCACATTAGTCTATAATGATTTGTTAAAAAATATATATATATATTATCATAAAATAAAGCAATGTTAACTATGTTTCCAATTAGTTTTTCCCTTCAAAAAGCACAAAAAGAACCGATCACATGGTGCTTATTTGGGCAGCCCTAACTGGTTACTAATCTGAATCACTGCCCCCCTGATATACTAGATATAAATAGCCGTATCATATACCCAAGTTCATCAGGAGGATGTAGTCCAGGTCAATATTATTCATAATGTCTCCTTGGGATATTCAGCAAGGCGACATGGAGAACCAACACCAAATCCAGCATGATGCATTATCTGGCAAGTTATATATTGATCCAATATCAAGAAGTGGAGCTCTTTCTGGGTAATTATGAAGTGATGCATCAGCATAGATTAACACATGCTGTATTATTAAAGATTTAGGGAATTTATATTTAATATTGTTCCACTTGCTGGGTTGGTCTGAGCTTTACTTTTGAGTGCTGATCTGTGGTTCTCAGTACTGGCAGACACCCAATATTTAATAAGCGAGTTTTGCAGCGACATCGTGAAAGTGAAAGTGCTTGGCTTTGTTCGGGGGGCTGGTGTCTTCCCTGACTTTAGACTTGTATGAGAGGCTTGTGAATTGGCCCGCTCTTCAGTCAAGGGCTTATGGGGAATGTGGTATTTGTTGTATCAGCATTTCTACCTCAAGGGAAGAGCCAGTGTCAGGTACATCCATCACATTATGCTATCACTGTGCTGCAATGATTCCTGTGGGAAACTAACAAAAGATTGAGGTTTGTCCCATTTGAACAGCTTTTCTGCCAAGGAACACAACGCAGAGTAAATACAGAGATAGGTACCTGAAGCAAAGGGAAACTAAAAGTCTTATTTTAACAGTATTGTACAAGGACGATGCACAATAGTTGAATGCCATGAATGAATACTCAGGTGTTCAGGCAAGAAAACCGGTTACAGTTACCCCTCTTTTCATAAAAGTATCTTTAAAAGCAGAAAGCAGGGTTTACTGTGTATTGCCACTATAAGCAAATGTAAGACCCAAGAATAAAATAAGCTATAATCCACACGTGTATGTTTTTAAATGAGACACAAACACGCATACACCCACACACAGCACAGAATATGGAAAGTACAACATGTACCAAGTGAGTGAGTTCCTACAAAAAGCATCAGGCAGCAGCATGATGCACAACTAAGGGAGGAAATTAACAGCAAAAAGACAACACAGAAAATACATAAGATGCTGCATGTTGTCATTTTATTACAGAATAACAAACACACTCAATAAGACTCAATTGGTGTGTTCATCTTCTTAGGAATTGAAATAAAATGATCTAAATATGCAGAAATTGCATCAACGTATTAAACAACTCATTAAAAGCATACATCAGATTTATGGTCAGCACTATTCAAATTCCACACACCCTCATCTGTAAAACTGTCTTTCTATTGAGTTTAGCTAAAGGGGTGCAGCTGCTAAATGTAATTATTGGTTATTATTTTTGATTAACCAATCAAGTATTTCATTTAAAACATTGCTTGTTTTGTGCTGTGGACAAACACTCCAAATGCCCAAGATATTCTGTTTAGAACCACTACAACAAAGTCTTACCAGTGGTGAGAATAAGTTCTGAGTATGTATAACAAACTCCAAACAACACTACGCCTCTTTATAAAAAAACTTGAATTAAAATGGGCCCTAAATAGTTTTCTTACTAAAGTTATGGTCTTATTCACTATTTCTTACCAAAACTCCTTGTGTCTCGCCAATATGTTAAACCCTGTTGCCGTCCTAAAACATTTGAAAAGCTGTTTTCTTTTTAAATCATTGATTTTTTTAATGCCAATATTTGCTAGCTTACCGTCTTTTTCTCCCTAGCTTTTTTTCTTTTAATTCAGTGGAATAAGATGACAATGAGGCAGGATGTCTATTGCAATGCCGTCGTTCTATTGCATGTTACAAAGTATAACTGCTAACTATATGACTGCTCTAATCCCGCCTGGTCGCCACTGTATGCCGTTGTGTCCTTGGGCAAGACACTTGCCACAAAATTGCTCCTGTGGGGTATTGTCCACAGTAATGGTGTGTTACATGTGTAACATGTATAATACTTCATTTAAAGCGCTTTGAGCACCTGGAAAGTCGCTAAATAAATTAAATGAATTATTATTATTATTATTATTATTTGTATTGTTACTGTGACCCACTTGTTAAAACACTCCTCCACATCCTTCTTACCTTTCTTGACCTCTGCAATGACCCCGTCGACTGCTGCAGCGGCTGCCCTCTTGGCCTCTCTGCTCTCTTGGTTGGCCCGGTCCTTCTGCTTCTTCTTACTGGTACTGGAGGACAGGTCCGAGCTGTTGTCCCTGCCACTCCCCCCCCTCTGCTGAGCCCCACCGCGACGGCCCACTGTCTCGGAACCAGCCACGCCGTTACCACCACTGCTGGCCATCTTCGGGCACTTGGCACTAATGGGCCGCCCGTCGCCGGATTCACTACCGCTGCTGGGGTCTGGATCTGAGGTGTGCCTCTTCTTGCCTGGCCCGGCTATCTTGGCGATGATACTGGTCTGAACTCTCCCAGAACAGAATCAGGAAGTAAGGGATGAGGACCTGAGGCAGAGGGAAAACAGACATTTAAAGGTCAAATGGAGAAAATAATAGAAATGTCTGACATCAATATGTGCAAGGTAAACAACTCATGACGAGCTGGATTTACTTTATTTGTATAATCACACAGACACACACACGAACAAACACACGAAAAAAAGTGGTTCACTGTTTATAGCTGATTAGAACCACGTTTCAAATAATTCAACAATGCTGAACGACACACGCTCATAATGTATTACAAGGGGAAGCACAGGGCAGTACATAACGTTAACTGAACTAACGTTAGACCGACGTTAAGCCTTGTCTTGCGTTGTTTCCGTAGCATAGCAACAGCAAGCTGCTAGCTTAGTCAGTCTAATGACAAACAAAGGACATCAGCCTCCTCAGCCATCTTATTCGGCGTTCAGTATAGCAGATTTACTAAAAACATTGGTGGTGTGCATTAAGCTAGCTAGCATGTTTACAATGCAGATTCCTATCCATAGAGCTGTCAGCTTTGTAACTGGTGCGTTAGCCAACCGACTGCAGAGGTTCGTTTATTTTAAAGGCACACGTGTTTTGGACTGTCATGTGCCTGTCGATATAAGACATGACATTAGCCTGCATAACGTTATTTTTCTGAAGAATGTGTTTTCTCAACACCTTTTATAAAATGTCGTAAACTATCTTTAGTCAGCAACATTTGGCCGTTACTTGAATGTAGCTGTGTACTGAGCAGTGTGGGACAATACAACTGTTGGACTGCACATTGGGGTTTAGATATAAACTGCATCAAAAACAGCTGTCCTGTCTGTGCCAACAAAACAACTGCCTCAATGCATTTAAGTAAGACTAAGTATTTCTTACGCGTGTTTGACTGTATGACAACTATCGTTATACGTATCTAATATTTCAACAGAGCGCAGGACATGTCATACAATCTAATTTTCCACAATCTTCGAGAAGCTAATGTCGTTAGCCCCATCAAGCTAACGATAGCTGACACCAAAGGGTTGATATGCCTACCTATTTTACACAAACAACAACATGACATCCAATGAAAACTGACGCCCGGTTGTGTTAAAGAGCCATACTATTATTGAGGTTAAAATGCAAGGCTTGCGGGATTTCAGTTGGGTAATAATTCAATTCCGTAGCTCACACAATGGCCGGCGACTCCTTGTGCTTCTCCCGGCTGCTAAGCTCCTTCTCAGCCGCGGGCCGCTGCCCGCACTCCAAGCCCCGCAGTCCGCGGTGTTTCTGGAATATTCCTTCGTTTATCCAGGACCCATTGCTGGTATCTTGAAACGCTTTATGTTAGACATTCAAACAAGAGCAACAATAAAAAACGGTTTAGTCTATTGTTATCATTTGGCCTCTGCGGGCTCGGTCCTACTTTGTTTAGAACAAATTACACTGCCGCCCGGCCAAACGCAGAACGTGTGCGCGCATAGGCCACTTCCTGGCTGGCGCGTTCACGTGATATGTACTTCTTACACGCCTCTCTCTCTCTTTCACTCTCTCTCTCTCTCTCGCTCTCTCTCTCTCTCTCTCTCTCTCTCTCTTTCTAGCTCTCTCTCTCTCTCTCTCTCTCTCTCTCTAGCTCTCTCTCTCTCTCTCTCTCTCATTCTCTCATACACACGCACACATTGGTAGGATTCACTCTCAAACTATGGTTTATTAAGCAAATTCAACAGCGGGGAAATAATCCTTCGAGGTTCAACAAAATAAAATCTGAAATGCTGAGGGCCTGATTGAGGGTCCTGAATGTACATAATTTTGAGGCAGACTCTGATTGTCTGGGCTCAACATATGTGTTGATGTAAACGGTACCAGTTTAGTTATTGCTTTGGCCACTATGTTCATCTGGGTGTTCAAATGACAATATGGTATTCAGGCATCAAGCAAACATTAAACAATCCACACATAGTATATGACAAGGGCTGCTCATTATGCCCTAACTCTATCACTGCCACCATGTATCTGTATCTAAAACCAAATAGTCTTTATAAATATTTAGAATTAAACTGGAATTAATGTTTTACCTCACCTTTTCAAATATCCAACCATCTCTATGACTGAAAGGCCTATTTTAAATTGCCATTTCCTTGCATTCTTGCCAAAGTGAAACGCAGAGGTGGAAGAATCAGATTTTGTACTTGAGGTAAAAGTAAAAGAACCAGAGCGTAGGAATACTCTGTTACAAGAGTCCTGCATTCCAACTGTTACTTTAGTCAAAGTACAAAGGTATTAGCAGGGCTGCCCCTGGCCAACTTGGGGCCCTAAGCAACATTTTGATATTTCACATCAATAACCGTGTTAGGAAAAATATACAGAGATATGAGGTACCCAAGGTATGCTGCTCAAAGGAGCAGAAAGACACATTACACTTATATAGTCTTCCCGGCATTCAGCATCCTAATCATATATCAGGTGGGCAACAGATGGGAAAAGAGTCTGACCTGCTCGTACATGTTGTCTTTACAAATGTTGCTCTGCCCTCAAAGAGACAACTCTAAGGGAATGCAGAAGAGAACAGTATATCTTTTCCGTGGATAAACAAATGAATCAAGTCTTGGCACCTCCTAACAGGAGGCATCTGCAAGGTCATGCACGGTTCCAACAGTGCAAGATAACAACAGTATGTTTCCCAAACATAAAACAAAGAGATTCAAAACAACTGTAGAAAGACTTAAACAGAGGGCATGGACTAGATAGAATCGGAGGATGAAACCCTCTTTATTAGTCACATACATGCACACAGCAGAGCACACACAGTGAAATTGGTTCTCTGCATTTAACCCATCCTAGTACTAGGAGCAGTGGGCAGCTGTGGTGTAGCGCCCGGGGAGCAATGGGGAGGGGGGATTGGAGGTGTCCGGTGCCTTGCTCAAGGGCACCACAGCAGGGCCTAGGAGGTGAAATGGGACATCTCCAAGTAGCAGTCCACTGTCCATATTTAAAGTCTGTTCGGGGACTTGAACCGGCGACCCTACGATTCCCCGTCCAAGCCCCTACTGACTGAACCACTGCTGGACTATTGTATTTTATTTGTTATTATAACGTGCATAGCAAGGGACGGGTGATAGAAAGCCAACGAATGAAAGAAGGAGTAGGTGTAAAGGAGAGTGGATGCTAAACGGATGCATTATCTGATAAAGCTGCACTATTTCAAACTTGTTTTGACTTTATTTACATATTAACTCTAGGATTGGGTATTGTGGGGACAATTGTTGGTTCAAAATGTATGCAGAAGTTGCTTTTCTGAATTATTTTCCAGAGATGGTTAAAATATTAATATTGAGGGATTGAAATATGAGATATGCAATTCAATGTCAGTTGAGCTGCTGTACCCTAACTTGTTTGATGAGTATTGCTGTCCATGGTGCTGATCATGAAACTGTCAGTATCTGTATAATGACTATATTTTGCCATTCTTATGAATAATAGTTGGGTCATTTCACTTAGTTTCAACTGAACTGAATTTTAAGTGTCATTATTAAAGATATGCAGTATATGCAAATCATTTATTGGTAGCATTTTAACTTGTAAACCTACATACTATTGACTATTCAATGTCATTGGTAAGCACAGTGTAGCGCATTATGGATTTTAAGTGATGAAAGAAGAGTGTAAAGGAGCCCAAACGATATGGTTCACGTATTTGTTCAATTGCTTTTGTTTTGTTATTTCTCATGAACAAGGATGTGCTTTTATTTTGAGGAGACAGTAGGCGCACATGTATCGGAAGTTGGCGCAGAAAAACGCAAACAGAAAAGTAAGCTAACACGGAGTTAAACAGTGCAGTTACACTGCATATAAATAAGGATGAAGGACGAAACGGGAGAGTATAACCGAGTTTAGCTCCAGTCGAGAGGGCAACAAGGTAACTGCATGTGTGTGTCTAATGTCAAATAATTTGGAATTTATTTCTGTTTTTGTTAACTTTTCAGTGCTAACACAGTTTAGTTTAATGTGTCTAATGTATGATTTTGTCTTCTGTTTAATTTCTACCTAGCTCTTACGTTGGTCAGGGAAGTAATATTGGAAAACGGAATAAACTACATGAAACCATCAGTCCAGGCTTGTATTCATTCGACTGAGATGCTAAAAAGAGGTTCTTATGTTGAAGAGCAATGAAACATGTGTAACTTCTATAGTATGACTGTGAATGCAACACGAGATCAAATCTATAACTCAAAGGGTTTGGATCATTGTGAAAGCTACAGAATACGTTTGTGTGCTTTAAAATGTGAAGAAGTAGAGAAGGAACTACAGTCAGAGTCTCAGCTGTGCTAAGGTCAGTATACTAATTATTGTAAGCCTTTTTCTAAAACAATAAGACTGATTTCCAATGGACACGATTTCAAGTTGCTTAAAATTGGAGAGAAAACATGCTGTGTGTTCAAAAGTTCTGCCTGGATTTGGTTTTATATTCTTATGGTGCAGTGAGGTGAGAAAGAAAGGAGAGGCTATTAAACTACAGGTATTTAAATATAGCAACATTTCATCTTTTAAATGTCGGAACAGAAAGAAGTCTAATCCCATTGCTCTGTTATTTGGATCTACTCCAAATTAAAAACAACAACCTAATATTATATACGTCTGTGCAGAAACATTCACTGTTGAGCTGAGCGGTAGTTCCTAAGTGATATTTGAGTTTTAGTTTTTTATGCCAGGCTGCACCAATCCAAATCCCTGGCCTCCACTCCACGGATCAGTCTCTCTACAGTCATTGTGCACTGTAATTAGCTAAACATTATTTGATTTATTTTTTGTATTTCTTAGGCTCATGTTATCCTTAGCAGAGGTGTTCTAGCGAGTGTAAACCACCTCTAAAATGTCCAAATTGACCAATCAGAATTGAGTATTCAAATAAACTGTGAAATAACTCCTGATAAAGATGTTCAAAGAAGCTACTTCGACACAGAGAATTGTTAAGTTATTCAACCTTTATTCACAAAACTGTACACAGTTCAACTTAACACAAGTTATTTTGGTGTTTTGTTCTGGCAATTATAAAATCACTTGGCTGCCAGTTGAATGGCAATCTGAGGAAAGTTAGTTTTTTGGTATATGTTTCAGAAAACACAGTCATGCAAATAGCACATGGATACTAATGTCCATACTAAAAGGCACAATGAAATTCTGCTATCCATTTCTGCAGTTTGTATGAATTCCATCACAGTACATTTGATACAAACATTCACAATGTGGCAATGATGTTGACTTTTCTTTTTTCTGCCTGTTTCAACAAAATTACATCCCATACACCTAAACTGCATTCTCAATTTTGTTTCGAGGGAAGTTCAGCTAGTCCTTCATGCTTTTTTGTTTATCAGGTATATATATCACAGTTGAGATTTTTCCCTCATTAAGAGACAGATAGGTAGACTGAGCAGTAAATGCACCATTAGAGCTGTGGGCGAGCATAGTGTAGCTGTTACCATTCACTGTTACCATACGATGATCTTTTTTACAATATTCATATCTGATATGAGACATTCTGTCACTCCAGACATAAAAACACCACTGGAATTATCTATTGGCTTGGCAATGAAAAAATGTTTGTTTTATTTTCACATAAAAATTGTCACATCTTTTGTATAAAAGGCAGGCTGCATTCGAAATGCATTCCTAGCACCACAGTTGGTACAAATTACCAAATTAATATTCATACAGATTCACTGACCCTGGTCATCTCCCCATTCTGTAAAAGGCATGATCCTAAAAAAGCACAGGACAAGGATCTTGAATATACCCTTGTATAATATTTTTGGCTTATTTGAAAATACAAACAATTATAAAAGCATTATTATTCTTACTTTTGAATCCAAACAAGCATCCACATTTATTCTCCTGCCCGCTGTGCCCAAAAATGGTTAAAGGAAGCCTTCTTGCATTGAGCACATCTCAGATTATACTTCCAGGAGGAACAGAGACTTCACAGAGGAAATGAGGAGGATCTCTTATTGACCGGCTCATCATACAACAGTCACTCTAATGGTTACACTACAGAGTGTTTGCATTGCATTACTCAAACTACAGTATAATTGAGCCTTTTTCTTCAATAGAGTTTTCCTTTTTCATGTTCAAAACACACATTTAAATAAACTTTTCCAGATTATTTGAAAAACCAAAATAATGTGCACAAATGAAAATTAAATATGTGATATTATGCAAACTTTCATGTTTAGTTATGGGTACGTTAATATAATTAAAACCTTAATATGGTAGCCAGTGTTTTTTAAATTCTTACCTGACAGATGTTTTCAGACATAAAATACGCCTCTTATTGAATTGTGTCTTCAAAGTCTTTTGTACAGTTTATGTACCTGGATATGATGCCAGAATAACACGATAATGCACCTGTATTTTAGTATTTTCTCCAGCAGTGAGTTACTGGCATGTGTTGTAGATCTGGATTTGTTTGTTGATGTCGTGGAGGATGGCTTTCATCTTGTCCTCCAGGCCGTCCAGCTGACGAGCTTTCCCCTCCAGCCTCCTCTGGTTCTCCTCGTAGCTTTTCTCCAGCTCTGCAGGACGCAATAAGGTTAGAGAAGGTCACACACTGGGTCATTAACAGAATGTGATGCTGCTGTGAGCCATTCTTAACTCATTTTACTTGATCTGCGCATTTGTTTAGTTACTGTTAATCACTAAATTATTTAATAACAACCAGGGAATGCTTAGGCTCGTCTTGAACTGTTCAAGTGGCCTCCTATCCATTAAATTCATTTGGCTTTATTAGTATGACATATTTCCCCAAAGCTCTCATACAATTATCAAGAAAAAATTAAGTGAATTACACCATTTATAGAAAAAAGTTGATTCATGAATTGAATGCAATTACATAATAGGATTTAAGAGATAATAGAACAAACGCAATTAGTTTATACAAAAAATTAAAAAGGGAGAGAATGCAGTGTCACTTCTCAAGTAAAAAAGCTTGTGGGTTTCCTCGAGGATTTATTTAAGGGTCTCTGCTTTTTCATCTATAGGTTCTTTCTTCAAATTGTTATGTGTATTAGTCTCACCTAAATGATATGTGTACTGGGTTAATATCAAGCTTGTATAATTTACTATACCTCTAGCTTCTGTACTTGAAACTATATTTTGAGGATCCAACTCGCTTTAGGCATGGAACGTTACTTGGAACTTCCGCAAAAATTTAAGCCAGCTCATAAACTTCCGGCGAGACGTCATTTCTTGTTGTGGCGGCATATACAAATTTGTGAGGTTACATAGCTATAAAAAAGATTGTGTAAATATCATATTGTAGGCTATACCAATAGTTTTGATATAGTTGTATTAGTTAGGCCTAACCTAGTAGTCATTTAGACATTTACTGTAGCAAAAAAAGTAAAAGATGAAAAGGTTTAAATTTCACTGCTGTGAGGGGATGACAGCTGAGCACTGTTGCGTCCCACAGTGTTCGTCCTCAGCCAAATTCAATCCGACCATTAGTTTCCACACTTTTCCCTCCGACGACCAACAACGGAAGAGAGGGATCGTCATTATTATAAGAGCGAACCTAATAACCTCACACCATACTCGTGTATGTAGTCGACACTTTGTGTCAGTGAGAAAGCTTGGGGTTTGGGAACGGAAAGAAGGACCAGAATGTGGAGACTGGCGAAGATGTCGACGCTACACGTGTCAACGACCACGGCTACTGTGTTACTACAGTTGACCGGAAATTTTCCAGCTGGCTTATCTAAAACCAGGAAGTAGCTGTGCACATAGCGAATTAGCAGCGCTCTCATGTTAGATCGTTTTAACTTGTATATAAATAGTTTACCTGAATAGAAAACGAATAGTAAATTATTCCTTTTTTAAATATGCAACAGATTTGTTGAACTTTTTGTCTACCTGTTCATCTCCATACACACACAGACACACACAGATATGGATGAGCACCTGCTAGCCTCTGGAGCTTGTCCTGGGCGTCTTTCAGGAGCTTCTTTGCTTCATCTCGGAGCCTCTCTGCCTTTTTCTTGGCTTCCTGCACAGCCTTGGCCTTTGTGTCGACCCGCTGCTGCACCTCATGGTATTTATCTGTCAGCTGGCCATCTAGAATCTGAGCATTGAGACAGGAGAAACATTTGTTTAACATCTGTGTACACTTCTAAAAAAGGATTGACAGACAGACAGACAGACAGACAGACAGACAGACAGACAGACAGACAGACAGACAGACAGACAGACAGACAGACAGACAGACAGACAGACAGACAGACAGACAGACAGACAGACAGACACACACACACACACCTGCTTGGCCTCGTTTGCCTTGTCTCGAGCCATGGTGGCGGTCTCCTCTGCTCGGGCGGCTGCCATGCTGTTGTTGGCACGTTTGGTCTTCAGGGCAGTGATCTCCTGCCCCAGTGTGCCCAGCCGGTCCATGGCCTCTGTCAGGTCCTTCTCACTGTTGGTGGTCTCTGACTCGATCTGAGGAGGACATGCACAAGCAAAGTCAATTCTGATCTTTTTTTTATATAATCATTTCAACTTTTCTTCATTTTGGTTTAATTTAGTCTATTTGTGTTTGTAGATTTCTCCTAAATTAACCAAAAGTTAGCATCAGAATATAATTTTAAAAATGGTATAGTTCATACAGTTTGTAAACAAGTTATCAGCGGGGGAAATGTCATGGTGATATTTAAATTGCACATCTTTTAGTCACCTGTAGTCAAATTGTGCAATTTATCTTTAAAGTTAATTTAGTTTAAATGAGTTTTTCTGTCATACTGAGCCAGATGTAGCACATGCATACACCAAACTTATCGGTCTAATTTCTATCTTTATTCTATAGTATCTAGAGCATGATAACTGTGTGAAATGCTCCTGTAACTTGATCTGAAATAAAGCAAAATAGGCAAAAACTAACTAAAAGAACATAAATGTAAAATGTTTTCTCTGCTGGTGAATAAAATGTGCAACAATGTTCCAACTTTAAATCCAAGTAAAAAGCACCTGGCTTTCATTGAATAAAGAAACCTTAACAACCTGTACTATGGGGCAGTCAAATTGTTCTCTAAGCACAGCTCAGTGCTTTGAGTTTTTTAGTTTGCTACCTGTGTCAGTCGGGCTTCAGTATCCCCGATGTCAGCCTTGGCTCTGGCGATGGCCTTCTCTGCTGACGTCTGCGCCGTCTTAGCGTCGGCCAGCGCCTGCTTCACTGTCTCCGCTGTGGTCTTCACTCCTTCTGCACTGTGCCTGCATGGATAAACACAGAAGCTCTTTGTTAGTAACAGAATTCTCTAACATGCATTTGTTTCTAAGCCGGACTCTTGTCCACCTACCTTGCCCTCTTGGCGTCCAGCAGCAGCTGCTCTGCCCTGCGGACGTCGCCCTGCGTCTGCTGCAGGATGGCATCCACGTTGGAGAGGCTGCGGACTCGGTCTTTGATTTCATCAGCGAGGTGTTTAATCTGCAGGGGGGAGGCGGGGATGGAGAGCTCCAACACACGGTTGGCCACAGCCTCAATGCTGTCTGGGTCTGCACCCTCCTCTGAGAGAGAGACAAGGGGGATAGTTAACAGGAATCATAACTTCATACCTCTTGTTAGATAACTTTGTAAAAAAAAAAACATCACAATGTAAGAACCCAGCAGACGTACGAGTGAGGAACTCTCTGATCTGCTTGATGAGGTCTCTCAGGTCATTGTTGGAGCGCTCTACTTTGTTCTTGGTGGCCGTGGCTTTGTCCAGAGCAGCTTGGGCTTTTTCTTTGGCCTCCTCTGCCTTGGTCTTGGCGTCTGCCACCTGTAGGGAACACAGAAAGGCTTTAACAGGAAACAACTGCAGTCACTAAACAACACTTTCTAGGACTTGTTATTGTGATGAGTCACTTTCACTCAAATCTGTTTTGTCCACATGTTGTTTTGTCTCCCAAAATGCAGCTGCAGGCTTACTGAAATCACATGTTTGGTATGAAAAATCATAGAAATTACTTTCCTAAGGGCTATCTTTGGAGTCACAGGCTCTGACTTTGTGCCAACCACCTTTCAATATAACATAATAACATTTGTTCTTGTTTCCATTACTACACTAGAAGCCAGCAAAGGTTTCAACCCACTCTCCCCTTATGAAAGATGTCTTGCAGCACCTGCATTTGGAAGAAAATCTATTTCTAAATCATTGAAGACAAATCGACAACTTCAATAACAGTGCGCTCATTTTTCCCACAAGCTTGCCTGGATTAAAGTGATTCATAAAAGCACTATTGACGGATTTGAAAAAGCCAACTCATGACTGGATGAAGTTTGATGATTGATTCCACCGCTATTACAGTCTAAAATCATTCAATACATCAGGCTCTCAATCTAAAGATGTGGCTTCAATAACAATAATTATGCCATTTTCTAACGTCTGCCTTAGGAGACAACACATGCATTTAACTTGTTTCCTGCTCAAAGTTGTTTCCAACCATTTATCCAAGCATGGTTAACAGTTCAAAGTTGAGCAACTATTTCAAAATGGACCCAAGAGATAAATGTACCTCAATAAACAAAGTAAAAGATTTTTAAAAAACAAGCTGACGTCCAACACTAGAGCCTTTATTTCCCATGAGCCTCCATACCTTTGTGAAGAGTCCCTCCACCTCTCCCATGGCTTTGTTCAGCTCCTTCTCTGCGTGTTTAGATCTCTCCAGAGCGTTGTCAGCGACTGCCACAGCGCCGTTACAGTTCAGGCCTCCACAGTGATGGTTCCCTTCATCGTCGCGGCAACCTGCACCCCCACAAGGACTTTCGCCACAGGGAGCGTCACCCGGGGCGCCGCACACCTGTAGGGACAGGCAAATATGTTATTTGATTTGAATGCAAAGTAACAGGAAATAAATGTGTACCTGGTGGTATTGGGTTGTGTTTTTGTATTCCGTTTTGTCATATAAATAAATATCAGCCGATAGAAATGGATCATTTCTCCTTTTAAAATTGTCATAGAGAAACAAATAAGACGAAGCTTCCAAGACAGCCGAGGTCATTTCTTTTCAACGTACATTTTTTTCTTTTTGATCAGACTTGGAAAAAGGATTTCCAGATTTCTTTTCTCACCGCTGCTTCTGCAGAAAGTTACTTATTGTCTTCGTATGACTTCAAACAAAAGCTATCACACTTTAGTAGTTCTAACGGCTGCTTCAAATAAAGAAGAATGTGTTCAAACCTTCTCATTGATCTTCTTTAGGTCCAGGCCCTGTGCTCTCGTGTTGAGGTCTCCAAGCGCGCGCTTGTTGGCAGCATTTTTACGGTTGAAGTCGTCCTTCTTGGCGGTAATGAGGCGCTCGGTGCGGCGGCGAGTTTCTGCAGATTGGCTGACCGTGCTGGGCTTGGTGGTCGTTGATTCGTTGGCACGACGCTCCGCATCACAAGACTTGTTGTAGGAGACACGGATGCTGTCGTACGCACCTAGAGGAAACATTTCATATCAATGGAGTACAGTTCAGGCCTGAGTCAATCTAGGTTTGTGTTAGCAGTCTGGCATTAGCTCCTGATGCTAGCTGGGACTTCAGATCTCTTGTCATCAGGCATTCTGACAAGTGATATGAAAGATCTATCTCCTCTTCTTCCTCACCTAAGAAGTTGGAGTTTTTCAGGGTGTCCAGTTGGCGGTGCAGCTGCTGTGAGGTGAGGTTCAGCTCTTTAGCCTCTCTCTCCAGAGCACTCAGCTCCTTGCTGGCCTCAGAGTTGCTGTCCTGCACCACGGTGAGGTCTCCCTCCAGACGGTTCAGGGCGTCGGTGGTCTCACTGATCTGCGCTCTGCAGGGAAACACAAGCAGTGGTGGGGGGGATGTGAATTATAATCCTGATATGATTTTAACCCTCATGCCTCACTAGCCTTTTAATTTATTCGATCATTTTGGCTGTGCATTTGGGAAGGGTCTACGTTTTGATATCTTCTTTGTTTCTTTTATTTTTGGAAGTTCAACTTATATAATTACTCTTTAATAAACTGTGTATCTAAATTACAGACACAGACAAAAATGTTCGAAATGTTGACCCCACAGCCATTACAGCACACTATTGCATTATATAATATCAGGCTTTTGTTCTTTCTGGAACAGACTGCTAGATTGAGCCAGTTTTGCACATGCTAATGCTCATCCCGACTAATTCCCTCTGCATGAAGTCAGGATTCAAGCAGATAAAAGTAAAAGTGGAAAAAATTATAATCTATGACTTTATGGCACAAGCTTTTGTCCCTCTTCGGATATTTTTAAAGTGAGGCACAGTGCTTAAATTTACTATTAGATTAAATGAATCCGCAAACAGGGTTGAGAGCATTTTACTTCCACCCTTTTGACTATTGTAAATCCTACTAATTTCATATTTATACTGCTACCCTATTGGAGAAAGACAGACTTCAGATGGATGTGTTTACTTTGGAAACTCAAAATGCAGTGGGGCACAACAGCTGTACCTAAGATCTTCAATAAGCTCCATCAGCGTAGCGACTGCTGCTGCAGTGGCGTTGCGCGCGTTGACAATCTCCTGAGCTCGCTTCAGTTTTTCCTCCAGGTCCTTGAAAGCCTTCTCATAGGGCCCAGTGAGCCCGGTGGTCTGAATCTCATGGGCACGCTCTGCCAGAGTCTTGGTACGCACTGCCAGGTCCTGGAAAAAGAAGAGAAGCTACTCAACATTTCTCATTTGGAATGTGAGCATTATTAGACCCCCCCCCGCCCTTTGGCACCCAAGCACACCTGCACAATGCGGTCCCAGTCCCCGAAGCACTGGTGACAGGGCTGACAGTTGGGGAACTGTCCTGAGAAGCCACGGGCACACTGGTCACAGCGGACCCCCGACACCCCCTGCTGGCACACACAGTGGCCTGTCACCCTGTTGCACTGAGAGGACTCGATGCCTCGCCAGTCGCAGTCACACGCTGCAGAGAGGAAGAGGAAGGGCGTGATGTCAATATGAGACAACTGGTCTCAGCTTACAGAGACAAGAAGTGCAACAAATCTGTTATTTCAAAAAGGAACAATTGTTCTTGCGTTTGTTGTTGTAATACCCATTTTGGCCACAAGAGGCTGAAGTGCACCGCTACCAAATGTAATAGAAAGGACTAAAAGAATGTGTGTTTTCTCTTAATGAGCTGTAATTATGCTGTTGTATTTAGAAAAACTAAAACGATGTCTTGTTAAAATAAGTGCATTAATCGGGAACTTGTTGGGGGTGTACGGTATCCCGAGACACTTCAAAAAGACTCTTCTCCTCCATGTGAGCTTAGTCTCTCTTTATACTACATCCCCTGACTTCCTTAGAGGCAGCCCTGAACATCCTAGTGGACAATTACATGCCTTATAAAAGAGTTGTAGTGCATAACTTGTGGTAGGTATACAAACCAACAGTGAATGAGAGCACTTTGTCATATTTCTGGTGCTTGGATTTTTGTATGTCTTTAGTTTCTTTTCACGTTCACAATTAATCCTTTTGTCTCTACATCATGTTCATCACAACCACTTCCTTTTTCTTTCAATGTCTTTATGTGTCTGACCTCTGCACTGTGTCCTCGGGTCTCCCCAGTAGTTCTCCTGACAGTCTGTGCACGTCTTCCCACCAAAGCCGTCACGACACTGACACTGCCCAGTGAACTGCACAACAGAGTGAAAATTAGAATATAGAAAATCAATTTCTTTTGTATCAGTGTTTATGAATATATCTCATATATATATACTGTATAAAAATGTGCCTATTTGAATGTGTTATCCTAAGCGTTCCCTACCTCGTTACATGATGAGGTGACAGAGTTGTTGGGGTCACAGCCGCATGCGTCACATCCCTTCCCGTTGGCCAGGTTCCAGTGGTTGGGGGCGCAGTGGTCGCATGTCAGGCCGATGACGTTCGGCAGACACTGGCACTGCCCTGTGGCACGCTGGCACACACAGTCCTCACGCTCCATACACTGGCCGCGGTCAGTACCCAGGAAGTTACATGTGCACTCTGAAGGGCAAAATAAAGCATGCATCATGATATCGTTTCATTTTTTGAGATCTCTGTGGGGGCACAGCTGTTTGTTTTTTTCAGTGAACGTCGTCAAAAGCATCAGTGGTCCATAAGTTCAATCACCATACTCTCACATTTGAACGAATTATCTTAACAGACATTTATTTAAATAAACTTGATGATTGATGAAGATTCATTTGTAAGCCAATGCTTTTTCCTTTTAAATGTGTCACTCACTCCTGCAGTTGCGTCTGGAAGCGTCCCCGAAGAAGCTGCTCTTGCAGATGTCACAATTGGGGCCCTCTGTGTTGTAGAGGCACTTCCTGCACTCCCCGGTCTGCCTGTCGCAGGACTCCATGTCTGACATGTCGATGTTGTTGTTGCACTGGCACGGCTGGCAGCGGCCTCCGGGCTGAGAGGGGTTACCGTAATAACCCGGGGCACATTCCTCACAGCGGGCGCCTGAATGGAAACAAGAAAAAGAGTTACAATAAGGAAGGAGAGGAGAAGGGAGATATGGCGCCTGCTGCTGTTATTTGAACCTGAAATGTATTTGGGATCAGAGTGGGTGAAGTGCTCTATGCCATTTCCCATGGTGCATGAAACAACAGGACGCAGGACATAACCCTAGCCCTAACCCTAATTTACACCAGCACAATCAAGTAATGTTAAAGTTAATAAAGACCCTCCTCATCACTAGGAACACATTTTATTTCAGTAGATGTAGTCTAAAATGTATTTAACCCATAAACAGCATTTGACTAGAATCCGTTTTGTTATGCATCATCACTCAGAGCAACCCAGTCTAACGGCATTTCGTGTTATAGTCATGAAATATAATTTATTGACACGAAACAAAAAAGGGAAATACTTGTTGGTGTACAAATCAATAGATTACATTTTGTGACTATAACACGAAATGCCGTGACACTGGGATGCTCAGAGGCTCATTAGTTTAGAATTGCTGTCATCACACCTGTCGTCTGGATATTATGCAACGTATTTCTATCATTTTTGATTACATAATAGACAAAAACATTTTCCCATGAGGCCTTGTTTGGTGTCTGAGTTGTACAATAATGTCCCGGATGTGCTGTGCTTTATTTGTTATTTTGCATCTGTACCATAGCTGTGATGAATATCTGTTATACCCTGTACCACACAGCATTAGCAAAAGTCAGGCAGACTACTGTAAGCAACGGAAGCCCGGAGACAAAAATTATTGTGATCTTTCTTTTGGCTATGAATGTATTTTAATTGGTGCGCACCTGCTGCTTGAAATCCTATCTCGAACATCCATGTTACATCATCAGTCATTCAAACTCATCTGGAACATTTTAATCCTGTTAAGATTTAAAACATTTACATTTTTTATTTTATGAAAAACGACTACTTTTGAAGACTATCCTGTCAAAACATTCAGTCAACCCAGGATGAACAACTATTTCCATGTAGAGAATTGATCACAAGAATTTTTTTTTCTTAGCCTCCTTGCGAGTAAAGCATTATGTAAGCGAGGCTGTTTTCCCTCACTGTTATTTCGTACTTTGCTTTAGGACAGACAAGAACCAGTACTTATTCCAGTCTAGTAGGAACAGAGCGCAGACGAGAAAGAAGGAATGCTCTATCAGCGTATTTTTCCTGGCTGAATGGCTATATCGTTGTATCTGTACAGCTCTTTAATTCTTCTCAGGGAAAACACTGCTCAGCCACCTCCTAACATCTCTTCATCCACAGAAACAGAAGCTGACCCAGAATCAGTATCCAATACCAACCTGTACACATATTTAAAAAATACCATTTTACTTTCAAGAGTAGGAAACCACAGACCCAATAACTTAAAAACTATTCTGGGTCAGGTGCCTTGGTCTACAAATACCCGTTTAAAATCATGTTTTGAAATCATTTAACCTCATCATCATAATTAAGTTTTAAAAAAAGCATCAGAAAGAGTTTGCAATTCTTCTCTGAGCCAGGGTTCACACATGGGCAGGAGTGCACTGTGGCACAGCACCACTAATGGGGGGGAGGTTGTGCTGAAGCCATGCATCGGGAGGTAAAGTGGAGGGGGGCTGGAAAAAGGAGGAGTAGGGACAGGGGTCAACCATCGTTACTCACGCTTAAAAATGGTCACCCCGGAGCGTTTAACAATCCCTGTGCCAGTAATACAGGGAAGAGATGACACAGGTTACCATTCACTGTAATATGCCCACCGAGAAACATCACTCTTACCTCATTTAGATGTAGGATTCAAGAAAAGATTAGAGTTTAATCATGTTTCAATGTTGTTAGAGGGTAACATCATTGGTGGACCCAATGCAGACTGACTAAAAACAGAAAGCTGGAATAGTAAAGATGTGCTGCTTCACAGGGATGTACGTTTGTGGTCACCAGTGGGGGATTCCTAGTGACTTTAGCAACATGCTAACGTCCACATGCTAACATGGAAACGCTGACAATGCTAACATGTTTATATTTAGCAGATATCATTATAACCATGTTCATCATCTTCTGTTTAGCACGTTATTATGAAAAACAAACTCAGAATGAAACGTAACTAAGAGGTCAAATCAGGTCAAAAAGAGATACCCATCAGCCTCTGCTGTATTTTGACACTATAAAATCAGATGATAATTAGCTAAACATACACATGAGGTAAACTGTTTTTTGATTGAAACACATCACAAACACAGTTATGCTTCATATGTTTCTGAATAAAGTCATATCTTCCACTGGGTCTTTGTTTCAGGAAGTGCATTTGCACGGGACAGACAAACTCTGTCTTCTACCCAAAGTTTCTGACATTATCCCCGGGCAATGTTTTGATTTGCACAGGACTAATATTATCACATGACTTATATCTTTGGGGAAATACGGTAGGTCATTTGAGATGAAGTTTTTACTTGACAAATTCCATACATTGAGGATTCGGACAGGACTCAAATCACACAAATAACTACAGCTCCAAAGGTGATACTATTCCGCTGCGAAAAGAGCTTATGATGAGGATTTGTAGTAATGTTAAAAAAGTCAAAGTGTTCTATATAAAAATAAGTACCCACACACACCTCTGGATGCTGAGGAGGGGAAACAGCTGACTGATGGACCAGGGAGGACAGAAGAAGTTAAGATGGACAGTAAGGCTAAAAGCATAGTCTTTATCTCTTACCGGTGTAACCTTGGTTACAGTTGCAGACAATTTGTCTGTTACGGTTGTCCTGGTAACAAGATGCAGCAAAGTGGCGTCTGCTGTTGGGGCCCTCTGGACAGGGGCACGGGCGACACTGACCACTGGCTGCTTTGCCCAAAATTGGGTTACCGTAGTAGCCATTGCCACACCTAGAGGAATGACAAAGTAGGAGTAAAAACATTATAGTATAAAGCTAGTAAAAGTTCAATTAAAATATGTGAAGTGTAACTGACAACTTTGCAACAACACAGTAAACGTACATACAACTTTTGCTATAACGTCATCAGAAAAAGAAAACTAAACTGCTTTTCATTGTCAAATTATTATAATCTCTTTATTTATCCCCATCTCCCCACGATATATTTTGACCTGATGTCTTGCAGCTCAGCCCTTCCCTCTGAAGCCTCACCTGTCACACTTGTCTCCCCCTGTGTTGTCCCTGCAGTTGATGCAGGCTCCGGTTCTCTGGTCACACTGGTCTGCGTGTCCGTTACACTGGCAGCGTCTGCAGTTGGGGAAGCCCCAGTGACCCGACTGGCAGCCGTCGCAGCGCGGACCAAACGCTCCGGGGCGACACTGGCACTGACCAGTGAACTTGTCACAGAGTCGAGTCACCGCGCCTTCCAGGCTGCAACCACAGGCTGGACCGAGGGAGAAAAGGGAGAAGGATAAGTGGGGAAAGAATCAAATACAGACAGTGAAAAGAGGGATGGAGAATGAGTTACAAATCATTTGGGTTTGGAGTCTTTGGATTTGCAATTCTGTACTGAGACACTAGAGGGCGGCAGCTGCATGCCTATACGAACTAATCAAAGTCTTGACTCAGCTGACTTAGCAGAACTTTTTAAAAATTAAATAGTAATACTGAGTACCAATATTGTAAGCAGTTTTAACTTAACGAGTAAGCCATTCTATGGAAGTTTAAACATTAGTTGGAAAAATCCAACCACATTGATATTGTGAAATACTGATGCATCCTATCCTGTAAAACACATCTAATGTTCTTTGTTTGTGTCACATTAAACATATTTACAGTCCAGATATTGTCTTACCAGACCCCAGAAAGACTTAAAACAAATAATGAAATACGAATTGTTTTTTTCTCACCTATGCAGCCTGAGGGTCCAAAACCGTAAGTCCCCGGAGCACACTGATCACAGCGTCGACCAATCACATTGGGCCTGCAGGGACATTGGCCCCCACGGACATCACACATGGCGCTGGTGGACCCCTGAGGATCGCAATTACAAGCTAGAGGAGGACAGAGAGGTTCAGACATGAAGGCACTGAAAACGAATGAATTCTGGGAAAAAAAGATATGGAAGATATATGAAGAGCAGATGTGTCATGGTCCAATAATAATAACTTGTTAATAAAAAGTTAAATCTTTCCCAATAAATAAATTCCACTAGCCAGAAATGTTGCTAATGCTGTTCACTTCTCGGATCCCAATAACGAGGCTATGTTTTCATTTCCTCCACAGGGAAGTCAGAGGTCAGGGTAGAGGTCATGTAACCTAGCAGCCTGCGGCATTGTGAACAGGTTGAGTGTCAGTCAAACACGGCACAGGGACGTTTCTTTTTACTCACGCAGAGCCCCGTCATTGATGACGGCCGACATGCTGGTGATGATCTTGGCGCAGGTGTCACTCATCAGAGGGCGGGTCACACTCTTCGCCCTCTCGTGGCAGCGGTAGCGCTCGTAGGTCTGCTTCCTGTTGTTGGATGCTAGATCTCCCGCAGTGAACATGTCCATGGAGGAGTGGCGTGGGATCAACGCAAGCTGGTGCAAAGAACAGGTTTAGGAAAAAGAGAAGAGACAGTTAAAAATAATATGATTTCTTTGAGTCAGAAGCTTATTTTGGAGTACACTAAAAAAATTCATTATTCTCACAGAGTCCACAAGCAGGAGAGCGTTGGCTGCTCCGTTGAGGACACTGTTAGCATCCTGATAGCGTCTGAACTCAAAGCGGAGGGTGTAGGTCACTCCTTGCTCCAGACACACAGCCCGAGGAGGGACCGTGAACCTGCAGCAGACATAGTCAGCACTCAGTTAATATTTAGCAACAGTGTATGTGTGTGTGTAAGTTTGGGTGTTTGAGTCTCATACCTGGCTCCGGCCGGCAGAGAGACGATGAGTCTGTCATCGTCCGGGATGGTGTTTCCACAGGGGCTGCTGGTGGGAATGGGCCCCGGACGGACTATTGTTATCCGCACCTCCTCCCAGTCCCGGGGCATCTGGGTAGGATCAGTGTATATGGTTAATATGTAGTCAGAGGCATCATGGAATGTGAAAAGGGGAGAAGGACAGGGGCAAATAATTGCTCCCACAGTAATAGGAAAATAATTACCAATGATTTAAATTGATTTATAGGCAAATAGCTGCTGTTTGTACATGAATGGATGCACATTTTGGAAGGAAAATTGAACTGAAATGTGACTGTTCATTGAACACCTGCATTTACAAACAGCAGCTAACTCTGTAAAAGCAGAGGTGCTTAATGAAAAAACACAGACCTGTGACTCATAGCGGATCAGCAGGTCATATTCCATGGAGTAGGGGATGTCAGTGATGAGGAACTCCAGAGTGCCCCCCTCAGGGACCCGAGCGAACCCCAAGCCTGTCCATGATGCGGGGCGACCCTGCTGGTGCTCCCTGGTCTCCACTGTACAGCCCTGACAACACACACACATATGCAGATATTTTAAAATATATTTAAAACACAGAATCACTCCCAATTCAAAAGTTTGCTGACACGGGCGGCTCACCTGTCCCATTTTGGCCGACTCAGCCTCATACAGGAAGTGATCCAGAGCCATGAAGAAGTATCTGGACTCCACCTGCGTGCACTGGCGTCCTGCCATGTGACTGCGGCAGCGACACTGACCGCTCTCCATGGAGCAGCTACAAACAGGATATGTGTTTACTTATTGGTTGTTTAATTTTCTTTTCATCAAAGTAAACAAGTACTGTTTCAGTTTTTAAAGTAGAGTTACCCTGAAACCTGACATTGAAAAAAATCCTTCCATGTTGTTATTCCCTTGCGCACTTGCAATCATAGTATCTGCTCTCTAATGCATCACCTGGTCAGAGAAGTGATTTACGCTAGATGCTAACATCAGCTAGCTTACATGCTTAACATCCAGGTATAATGTTTGAAGTGTTTACTATATTAGTTCATCATTGCTACAAGCCTTCATGCAGTGGCACAACACAAGGGGAAATTTGGTCTAGCAAAGAGTGGGACTATATCAAAAACGATATTCTATATTTGAAAACATGTCTACACTATCAACCTTATTATTTGGGTACTAAATAGATCCTGTTAAATATTATATTGTATTTCACAATGTTTTTCTCCAATAAGGTTGGATTGACCTGGGATCATATTCTAGTGTTTTCCATGAGAGTATTTTTTCCTGTACTAAATGAATAAAACATTTGAAAAGGCTGCTTCTTTTAGATATTAATTCATTTGAGTGTCACATTTTCTAAGAAAAAAACATTTGCAAAGAGGCCTTAATGATATGAGTGTCCCATACTTGATGTGTGAGCTCTGAGTCAGAATTTAAGCTACAGCGTCACTCACTGGTTGTCATGGGCTCCTCCGATGTCACACTCGCAGCCCCGGCAGCCGTTCAGGTCGTGGCTCAGAGCCCAGTGTTCAGGCTACAGACAAACAGGAGGACACAGATTTATTGACAGGCAGAAACACACGGAGACACAGACAGTTGGCTCCAGACAACCATGGTGCATCACTCTCCATGCGATTACAGAGAGAGAGGGGAACTCCCGCTGCAGTTTGACTGTATCTCACTCTCTAATCCCATATAACAACCTTCATAGCTTCGGGGCATACTATTACTGCCCCATTCCTTTCATTGGCATCCTGAGATTTTCAAAACGTGTTGACAGTTTGGCTTTTAAGTAGGTAGCAATTTCACAATTGTTCTTGAGTATGTTTTGACAGATGGATTTTTTGCCTTGTTGTTTTGCTGTTTGGAGACTAAAAGATCAATTCTGGTGTATAAATGGCATAATAATACTGACATATTATTCCTCTCAGTAAAGTTTCCTTTACATTCTGTCTAATTTTGACATACTGTACAATATTGCTCCTAAAATGAGACTTCTTCACAGGGCTCATGAAAAGACAGGATCCACTTTAGGACCAGGTCCAGACCCTGACCATGTTAGGCCTGCTGTAACCCACACCAACCGGACAAGCCTTGGATCCCTGGGCTAAATTTAGACGCAGGGCCCAGGCAGGAGCTCACATTCCTGCCTACACTATTCCTGGATGAGTAGGTTCAGGACAAGAGGTGGAATTATTACAGGAAGCTAATAAACACCTCACATATAGGGCTTCTGGGGAGAGAGTGGGAGGAACATTTTAGAAAGGAAGAGTGGAGAACACCAGTAGCACTACTTTACAAGTGAATGGTAAACCAAGTATTGAGGTAATATGTAAGAGAGTGAGATTACATTGTAATTTGATTGTGTCATGTTAAGCTACAGCAATCCTAAAACGACAAGGTCAAAGTTTTTTTATCTTTGTTTGACTTATTTTGAGAGCAATTTGTTATTTTGAAATGATTGCAACTTATCTAGTCAAACTAAAACAGACAAAATAAAATGTTTGAACCAGGGCTATTTATGTTATGAAAGACAGAGAAAATCACACAGTCAATATTTGAGAAATTCTTTTTAACAATCAGACCCAACGGCTTTTTCTCACCAAACACTGGTCACAGCTGCGTCCAGTGACGAGACGCTTGCAGAAGCAGTCTCCACTGACGGGGTCACACTGGGAGCGACCTGACACGGTTCCTCTGGGGTCACAGCGGCAAGCTGGGGGCCCGGGGTGGAGGGGGAGAAGGATGAGTTTCAATTAGTTAGTGCAGCATATTGAAAGCTGGTCAAAAACAGGCTGCCACCACTGTCAAAAAGAAGTTGAAATGCCTTTATATTCAACCCTTATTCTCAGATCAATACTACAACTAAGCCTAGTGAGCAAGCGTGCAATTTCACCTAAGAATGTGACCCCCAAACCAACACTGATTATACATGTTCTGTCCAATTCAATTATTAAAATCTTTCTCAAAATGATCTAACTGTTTAGTCACAAGCAAGTACTTTTTTTGCCCTGAGCTTTGCCTGTCCGGCAACATCCAGTCTGCCCTCTCCTCTTAGTGAAAGGAATATATGGAGACATAAAAAAACGAAGAAATCCCTGCGTCTTGTGCAATTTTCAGAAAAACAGAGCAATCATCATTTTTTAAAGATCATTTCCACAAATTGATGCTAGTATTGAATACGATCAAATATAATGCAGTGAGGTCTGTACTTCCTGTTCTATTCCATGAAAGTGGAAATAGGACACCGTTTTTGGAGTTTAAGTGTTCATCGTTGACAGTGGAAATATTAGGCTGATTGATTTGTCGCATTTTTAATATAACTTAAATAACAACAAATCAAATATCATGTCCATATGAAGAAAACTAGAAGATAATTACAGGGTTAGAGATTTAACAATAATACAGTTCTTTCTGTATAAAGTGTTCACAATGCATGGTTCTTTTTTGATGATGTATATAAATAAATATAATTGATGTATCAGTTATTTAAATATTTTTAAAACATCAGTTGGTGTGAGTGATATCAGAGTCAGTACTCACGTTGGCAGCCCTGAGGGTTTTCAGCGCTGAGCCCGAAGTAGCCGGTCTTACACTTGTCGCAGCGCGGCCCCTCCACATTGGCCTTGCAGCGGCACTGACCTCCCACCATGCCGAGGGAGGGCTCGGTGTGGCTGTCGCACATCCCTCCGTTCTGAGAGCCATCCGGGTCGCAGTCACAAGCTGTGGGACACAAAAGTTATGCGTTTTCTAGGTTAGTGTCGAGGGGGTTTGGGGTCAATAAGCTTCCATCAGTAAAGTCCATTTGAAAGTTTTTCTATCCCCATTCTAATGTTGCAGATAATTGCTTTACCCAAAATCTCATGTTCTGTCTAGATACTCAAAATGTGTACTATTGGTTAACATCCTTTGGTGTGAATTAACTGTAATATATATCTTTGGAAGGCGCTGAGCAGTAATTACTACCATGCATTGTTTGTTTCATCTAAACAAAAGCAAAGTGCATAAACACACACTCACCGACACACACTTGTGGGTCCCTGATGTCTTTGAAAGCGTCTTGGTAGTAGAAGGGTTTGCACATCTCACAGTTGCGTCCCATGGTGTTGTGCTGACAGTCGTCACACACTCCTCCGCTCACGTTTCCCGTGGCCAGATACACCGCCATGTCGAAGTGGCACACGCTGGAGTGGCTGTTACAAACACACTCTAGAAAGAAAGAAAAACATTGCCGACATTATTATTCAGTTGTGTTTTTTTTCACTTTCACCACGTGATTAATTCAAATCCAACATTATTATTCAAAAATTCTGAGTTGCATATAAGGCTGCATCTGACTATTATTTGTATTATTAATATCCTATCCAGATTACACTTTTGGTCTATAAAATAAAACATAAATATAAAATATTGAAAAATGTCGTTCCAAGTTTTTCAAATCCAACGTAATGTCCAAGATCTTTTGTGTTGTTAGTAAAAAAAACTAAAGTGCTTACTTTATTTTGATACAAAAACAGAAAAAGTAGGAAATCTGCATATTTAAGAGATTGAAACAGCATTATCTGACATTGTCTAAGAACAATTACTTTAATAATGAATGAATTATCAGATCATTTAGCAATTATTATTCTGTCAAACAAATAAGAATGACTAACTCTAGTATTATTAGCCGGATCATCGATTCAGAAGTGGCAGTCGAGATCTTTTTGTCATCAATGCTTATTGGCTATGTGTTTTCAGCGCACTCATTCTCCCCTTCCTCCTCTGCACTCACTCTTGCAGGCGTTGGTGTTGCGTCCCTTGGCTGGTCTCCAGGGCAGGTCGTTGTGGAAGTCATCACACTCCTCACAGTTCAACCCCTTGGTGTTATGGTTGCACACACACCTGCCATGAACCTTAAAGGAAAATGTGAGAGAGGGGGGGAGTAATCTACATGAGATGATGAATCAAACACCTTGAAACTAGAGTAAGGAACATTGCTAATTATAAGTCTGACTGTGAATGAGGCCTCACCATTCCTTCTATATCATCCCTGATGCCGTCGATGCGGGCGCACTCGGAGGCGTGGCCGTAGCAGAAGCAGTTTCCACGTACCACCAGCTCATACATGGCGTAGTAATACTTTTCTTTGATTTCAGCTCTGGGGTCCAGCAAGTTATCTCCCAGTGTGTGAAGCTTGGTGAAGTTCACTCTCAAGTTAGTGATCTTTAGCTGGCCTTTAGGGGAGAGGACAGGAGGAGGATAAGAGAGGGGGAGGAGCAGAACGCAGGGACATGTATTTGATTCATGTGGACACTAATTGTAGTTAGGTTCTTCTGTGTCAATAAGGCGGTTTTATGTTGGATGGTGTGGCATAAGCTGGTTAAGTATAGGATGAAGCACTGCGTTAACAGTGCAAACACACACACACACACACTTTACAAAGGCCTTTTTCACCAGCAATAGGAAGTGTAAGCCACTGGAGCATGACAGAACTTAGTGTGTGGCAGAGCATTATGGGATGGTTTGAGGATTAGTTAGTCCTCAGAGTATTAAGGCACCTTAACATAACATTGTAAGGGGGAAAAACAAGAGCAGTTTAAAACCAGATGTCATAAATAATTATTTACATCAGATTATCAAACCGTAGATCAATGGAACAAGCACAGTGATTATTGCCAACCTGCAGCATCACAACAATGTGTTTTGATCAACTAAAACACATTTTGTAGCGTGTAAATCATTTGGAATTTGTCAACATATTCACAGGCAGCATTGCGATAGTTCAGACGTTGAACAAAATGTATATTAACATTTCAATTAGCTTGGAGGATGATGAGCGCGGCAGCCATTTTTGTGTGAACTTTAGCCATTGCAAAGCACTGTAAGCGTTGCAGAAAGCTCCAACTTCTCATGCAACGTTCCTATGGTATCCATAAAGAGTTTTTTCTCCATTCTTTGTGTGTTCACCTACAACTCATCAGCAACAGGACAATCTGACATTAGCTCAGTATTTTACATATAAACTTCCATCCTCACACAAATCAAGTTGCTTAGGTTTAAGCAAGACAACTTAGGGGAAAAGATCAGGGTTTGCTCTGCAGTGTTTTTGGAACCATAGCTGTCTTTACACTCCCTGTTTCAAGATTACGGATTGTAGATTACACAGTAATCAATGTATCCAGAATTTACAGCGCAATACTTTTCACCGGTATATATGTTTTAATATTGGTATTTACTAATAGTGAAATGTGCATATTCTGTTTCTTCAGTTTGAAAATAAGTTTTCAAAGTTTTTGCTGCTTGAGTTTATTAAGAGCTCCGTCAAAAGCAAAACCTTATCTGCAGAATCTTACTATGTAGCTATATAACGCTTTTCTATAAATACTTAGGTTTTGGAAGTATGTATTGTCCCTCCATAAATCCAAGGCCAAGTTCCTTGGTTACACTGACAATATCCAATTGTCATTTGGGACTTCAAGTAGATTTCTGGGTAAGGGAGAAAATCCCAAGAATGACGGACAAAATTGGAATGTTGTGTTGAAATGTTTCCAACCACATCTTGCCTCTTTATCCTCTGAATATGTACGGAGTTCTTGCTAAGTAGACCAATAACTCCTCTCAAGAGAGACTTGTCTTTCTACCCTGTTAATCTGCCGGAACATCTTCCGCTGCTACAGTCCGGCTGTTCCCCAGGAGTCATCAACGCACGCACGCACGCACGCACGCACGCACGCACGCACGCACGCACGCACGCACGCACGCACGCACGCACGCACGCACGCACGTAATATGTACTATAAAACGTTATTGACCAACAAACTTTACCCACATGTTCACAAGGGTGCACACACCTTTCCCTTCTTTGTCTGTACTATTGTGCTTCTTCAGGGCCTACTTTGGAGAGAAATATGCTTTATCTGCTAACAGTGACTGGCAGTAACTCAAACTTACTGTAGTCAACTATTAATGACACTGAACCGAGGTCATCTGCAGCAGGCACTGAGCTGTGCTGGGGTAACACAATGTGGTAATTAAGGAATGAATGCGTATCAGCAACATAATCAACATGATCATTATAACTACAGCAACATATATACAACATCAGCCTGCGTTTAGTCTCCACACAAACACAAATAATCTGGTCATGACCAGCGTTTCCTTATTATTCACAGTGTGTGTTTTAAATCCTGCTGGAGTTAAAGCAGCAGTGCTACATGGAGATGGATGAAATGTTTTATGGAAGGCTTTTTTTTTGTACATTCTGTTACATTACCCCGCTGACTTTATCTGTAGGAATAGAGTCCCTCTCTGACAGAACTAATCCCCCCAGCTCCACTGCACTGAGACACCGTCTGTTCCTATTAGTCAATAGCAGAACCCATGGATGTACAGACAACTAGCACTGGATTACTTACTGGTATTCATTTCAAATACTAAATTCAAGGAATGAGGAGTATGCTGGTGGGTTATTCGAGAAAGAATGTAGAAGGTCACTTCTTCCCAGTTTGAATGAGTCAGACTGAGGATGATTCATAAGCACTTTAACTTAGCCTCCTGAACACAATTCCTCTGCAGCCCAGAAGGCCTTGCAGGTCCTGGTCCAGGCTTTCTCATCTCCCACCATTACTGCAACTCCCTCCTGGTTAGTTTACTTGCAAGGACACTCGACCTCGGAGCTAATTCAGAATGCAGCAGCTCCACCTAATTTCTCCCACATCAAACCATCACTCTGCTCCCTTCACTTGCTGCCCAAATACGCTCCAAGACACTGGTACTGTCCTACCATGCTGTGAAGGGATCCTTTCCTACTCCAGGACATGGTCAAAGATACACACCAGAAGAGGCACTCTGCATCAGCCATCTGCTCGCTTCTCCCTCACTGTGACTTGGACCCAGGTACACCGCAACAAAAACACACTTGTTTGCTATCATGGCTCCAAAACGATGGAATGAGCTCCACCTCAAAGCTGTCGAATGCTTTTGCTTATAGATGGTTGATGTTAGAGTAAGGGCTATGATTTGGGTTAAGGTCTGCTGATTAAAGGGGCAGAATATGTGCAGAGACATTCTGGTTATATTTCAATATAACGAAACTGCGATGTCAATCACCTTTCCAGGAACCCGTATTGCGTGTTTGTTTTTTGACATATCATAGAAGTGGGTTGTGTAACTAAAGGAAGTTACGTAACAAAATGACATATCTTGAGCCTTCCCATAATCATGGATTGAACATAATCAAGTCACTTTTTTGCCTCAAAATTACCCAGTTGTAATGTTGCATAAAAATAACTAGGTAGTTTAGTATGATATTGAGTTGTTTTGATTCAGTTTACAACTCTGACCAATTGTTAAAACTGTGACCATGTACTGTGACTGTAATGCAGGAATAAAAAATGATTTCCCACAATGAATAATTGAGAGTGCAATTGAGACGTAAACGGGTCGACAGAGGGGAAGGTTAACCTGAAACTCAGGGCAAAACTCTCCACCTCTCACCGAAGTGATGCAGAAACAAATAAAGAATGCACCCATTAGGATTGACTTTGGCTTCACTGACAGTAAATATGGATTGCTCAGCGGTGAGGGGGTAAGGGGTCTTCGTGTGGGCCGGTTCCAGTGAGATATTCCACCGCAGAACAAGAAGACCTATGCTGACACATTGGCAACGGAGCTCGGGTTTCTGGGAAAAGGCTCTCAAGTCCTGCCAGTCCAAACACGAGGGCCAGGACAGTGAGGCTGTGTGGGAGAGGAACAGCTGCTTTTCACATCTCTTATGTCTTCCACACAGCGGGGCCATGTTTCACACCCCAGAGAGAGTGGAGGGGCTGCTACAGTCCTGGACGTGGCACAGCTGGATAACAAGAGCTAATTGTGTCAGCTGGAGGTTGATTTATGGAGACAAATGACTATAGCTCCCAGGGAGGAACAGGATATATCTTTATGTAGTAGAGGAATTTATTTAGGCTCGTACTGAAATTTAAATTCTCAACACTTTTGTCTTATGGTGTTTTGTTTTTGTAATGTTTTGTTTTTGTTTGTAAGGTAGCTTTATGTATGTTCCCTCACGTGGTATGTATGTATGTTATTCCATGTTTTTCTGTGTTTCTGCCTTAATCACGAAAAAAAAACCTTTTATATTTCTTCCTTCTTTACGAAATTAACACATACATTTTGTCAATGTTTGTTTGTATGATTTCATTCAACACCGCAGACCTACGGGAGCAGTTTTGGGTTGAGCATCTTGCCCAATGACACTTCGACATGCTAACTGTAGGGTCTGGGGATTGAACCACTGTAGTCCCAGTACATGGGCTCTATCAGGTAAGCTTTCCATTGTCTGGATTTTCTTTACACTATTAGATTATACACTATCAATAAACTGAGGGTCACTCACTCTGGATGCTGGGGCTGTATGGATCCTCAATCCTGATGGCAGGCTCCAACACTCTGTAGATGACCTAGGATAATACATGGGAACATATTATGCACACAGATCAAATATATGAACCAAATGAGACTAGAAATAATAGTGGAATAGCAGACTAGCATGAGACTGAATCAGACTGTGTGGTGTGCATTCCTGAACAGTACCCAATGTGGTCTGAACATTTGTGCTGCAGTTATTCAGGAGCTTTGGTTCTTTGTCCTTTCTGCAAAAGTTGTCTATTTGATAAAAATTGCTTGTGAAAAACATTGTCTTCGGCATTGTCTTGGGTACTTATAGTTGTTGTGGTTACTAAAGTCAAGTCAAGGATGAGCTCAACAAAAATGTGTTGATTTCTGCTCTCTTGCTGACAGTTATATGAGGTAATAAAAAACACGTAAAATAAAGAGTGGAAACAGCTAGCCTGAATATACAGCTGCGGAAAAAATTAAGAGACCACTCAAAATGTTTCTTAGATCTTTATCTCTACATGTATGGCAGCAGTTCCAGTGTCTGTTGAATTCCAACACACAGAAAAAATGTCAGTAGTTTATAGAATACAATAATTAAAAATTAGAAATGAACTCAAAGACAAACCTATAAATAATAAAACAAGAGAAAATGATAATGCTGAAGTGGTCTCTTAATTTTTCAGTGGCTGTATACGTTAAATAAGGTGACTTCCAACACCTATAACATATTTTTGCACTGGACAAATAAGCGCATCATAAATCTCTCACCTCTCCCTCTGTTGACGGCTCAATGTCAGAGTAGCGTGACTCGCAAATGACATCATTGATGTTGCGCAGAGGACCCGAGGAGACTCCGGGAAATGCAGAGGCGCAGTCATGGGAAAAGTAGCGGTAGATCTGCCAGGTGCGACCAAAATCTGACGAGCGTTCAATCAGCATGGCGGCCGGACGGAAAGTCTGCAACAGAAAAATATATTCCATGAATTTACTACAAATGTTGGTCATGGATTTCAACTGCTGGGCAATAGAGTGGTATTGAGTCCCTTTTTAGCAGCCGCCTTTTTCTGTACACGTAAAAGGTTCAGACATTCCCATGTGGGGTAATAACTGATTTATTTAAAGTCTTAGAACAAAAAAACATCAAACATTTGTACGCTTGTGTTAACATCAGACCTTATTTCAGGCATCTCACAAAACACAATTTTATAAAACCATTGACTTCGAGACAAGGGAACAGGAATTGCTCGAATGCTAACGTATTCCCAGGTTTAGGACTCATTACTGCACCACTCTATACAAGCCAACAAAAGTGACGAATACTGCTTTTTTTTCTACCTTGAAAGTCATAATCAGGTGAGTGAAATGAAACTCTGCTTCCAGATCCAGCTGGATGAAGACATCCGACTTTCCTGTGAGAGAAAATGACAGAAAGAGAGAAATGGTATGTTAATGAAAGCCACTTACATTGTATTAATACAACACAAACCACATGTTCCATCTATGTCATCACATTCAGATACATGAATGGCTGCAGATTATAACCAGTAGGAGTAAGCTAAGTAGCAACCCAGATTTTGGCTTGAGGAATGGCATGTTGACAGGAAAACTCATTCAGTGTTGGCAAGAAAAAATTGCAGAGTGCATGTTGAAGCCCACCCACTTCCTGAGTCATACTGCAACAAATATCCTGAAGGATCACTTTCACTCTTCTGCTCTTTTTTGTGTTACACGTACGTAGAGCACAAGAGGATTTTCCCACTCCTGCATACTGATACATGAAAGCGACACCACATGAATGTTATTTTTAACTACATAACACTCAACTTCTAAACTGGTTATTTGAAGAAAAACCACAACATAGGTGATACACATATGCAAAAGAAAAAAATGCTTTGGTGCCTACTCAGTTACATGTTTTGGAAAAATGCACGTGCCCTCACACATCCATGTGAAGTGGGGAAACCACCTTTTTTATATATATATATTTTTTGGGGGCTTTTTGCCTTTAATCGGATAGGACAGTGGAGAGTGACAGGAAGGTGGGAGAGAGAGTCGGGGTGGGATCCGGAAAGGACCACGGGTCGGGAATCGATCTGGGTCGCCGGCATACGGTGCAGGTGCCTCATCCAGTTGCGCCACGGCCGGGGCCGGAAACCACCTTTTTAACATTTATGACCTGCAGGTAATAACAGTGTGAAGGTGTGTGGCACACCAAAAACTGAGTTGGGAAGCAAAGGAGAAATGCAGATCGTATCCTGTGTTACACAAATATGGTCAACCTACATATTTAAGCTGCACTCAACAATATTGTTATTGTAGCTTACTCTCCCGGAGTTTCCAAAAAAAGGGTGAAAAAGCCTGTTAAGTGACTAAGTAGATGAATATAGATATTTGTCTTTGATGGAAACCTTTTAGCACTTGCTATACTGAAGGCTACTTCATATATAGCTTATTGAGCTATGTGACATGTGAACATGAATTTGAGGTACCAATCACTGTGTTGTGTTGTGTTGCGTTGCGTTGTGTAGGAACCAATAACATATGCAGCTTAAGAGGAACCTGAGCTGCTGCACTGCGTGAATACAATAAAGGGATTATACAGTGCATATGTATTGTAAAAAATAGATGTAATAATTATCTTGCAGTGGATGAATAGATGAATATAGTCATGCTGAAATGAAGTTGTTCCAAAACTTGCAATTCTGCATAGTTCATATTTCTTCCTTGAGTATTTTCAGTAAATATTTGTAATAAAAGTGCTGTACTATTACCCAAGTAATATTTAGGATCCAAGTCTTTGACATTTAGTAAGGTTTTTTCAAAATGTGATTTATTGATCTATGCCAAGAGTGTACAGTTGCCCACAAAAAAGTTGGCTAATCAATGAGCAAATCTCCCAAACCAGAAAAACATATCCATAAACAGAACACAAAAAAGTCAGCCAAAGATCCACTGACTGACACAGGAAGGAAAAGGGTGGAACACAGAGTGGAGGAAGCGTTTGAAAAAAGAGAAGGACAGAGAGGGAAGAATATTTTTAACATGACTTATATTCTGCTCATTTTCATATTTGTACTGTGTGTCTCTACTGTCTCATGCTGTAATGATCAAAAAGCTCTTTATTTTTCTCATACTGCCTGTGCTGCAGCACCTCTTTTCACCCTCTGTCTGAAACCAGAGCCCAGTCTGTTTTGATTGGTTAGCAGTCCGACTCGGTTGTGATTGGTCAACCGCTTAGATATCTCCTGCCCCTTAACCTATCATGTAAAAATGTGTTAGCGCACTAGCCAATACAAGCGTGAGGGAGCTGGAGGGAACTTTGGGATTGTTGCCTTTGCAGATTATTTACATTCACAAAAAACATATAACGCACTACAGGAACGGGAAACCCCTAAAAAGCATAATAGGGCCCCTTTAAAGAGTAAATCTGGCCGGTATAGAAGTTGGTTGGGCGAGTCATACATGATAAATTGTAATGAATACTCACTCAAAGTGCAATGACTGTATGTATGCATGAGATCCCATGAAGTTGTAATCATAATTAACAAGTGCACATAATAAAGCCTCTGTGCTCATATCAAACAGGCACACTGTGCCACGATCGCCATGGAAATGCCCTTAAAGATGCCATGGAAAAGCGGCAGCAACCAGGAGTAAAAATAGCCTGATACTTCCTGTCCCCCTTCTCTCTCCTTCTGTTTCTCTCTGTTCTATTCTGGGCCTGCACGGCTGCTCATCAACAGCACTCCATCACAGCAACATGGCTCACCAACAGATAAAAACGAGCCTTGTGTCCAGCTCTCTCCACACTGCTCTGACATTGTGAGAGGAAAGACATCAGTCTCCACTCCCTTTCACTCTTCAATTCATCCCCAACTTCCACTGTATGTTGCCATCAGAGCTTCTCTCCTCTCTTTCCCCCTTCTCTCTTTCTGTTTAGGAGCCAGAGCAGGGCCTACTCTGTTATTAAGCCCATCTGTAGCTGGTCAGAGTGAGTTTGTGTGCAAATGTAATGCTGCTTTTAAATTCTCTATAGCTACCAGTTTCTTACTGCTTGTGTGGTTTCAATACATTTAAAGGAACCTTGCTGCTTTCCAACTGGAATATTTCTGCTTCTATATACACCACCTCGTCTTTTTATATCCAATATTTATAGCTTTAACTTTAAAGCTTAACCTTTAAGTAGAGGCCATATTAAGTTATTCACATAAACATCATTTGGCAGGGTACAGGGCTGATTTAAAGGCATGGCCGTTTTAATTAAAGGTTTGTTGCAAATGTAGAACCGTCAAAGTGAAACTTAAAGTCACAGTGTTACTGTACTAACACATTCAGGTTGCTGGTAAAGAAATATTGCTGTCATCTTGTTACTGATTTAATTTTGTAAACAGAGGATTATTAATGCTTTACAGATCAGTTATGAGGCACCAAGTATAACTTCTGGCTTGCCAGCTTGTGCAAAAACACTCTTTACTTATATACCACTGAAACCCAACTTTGTTTTGAAGGTGAATTAATCTTATCTTATCATATCTTAAATTAAATCAAGTTAGGTATGTTTCACACATTTGGTAAGCTAAATAAATTAGGTAATAAAAAGAAGTGAAAGATGACTTTTGGTTTCCTGTGTGACTCAAAAAAACGTCAATCTTTCTAAAACTCCTAAAGCTGCTTTCACATGACAACTGGTAAAACAGCTCTGCATTGACCTGCCATTGTGGTTGTGTAGAGAGGCAGAACGGCTCTTAAATGTCGCCAAGCTCGACTTTGTCACCGAGCTCTGTGCTCAAAGTAAAAAATATGTCACCTTTGATTTGTGGATGTCCTTTTTAAAGGGATCACTGGTTCAAGTCCCCGAAAGACCAAGTGCTACCGAGGTGTCCCTGAGCAAAGCAGCGTTCCCTACACTGCTCCCCGGGCACCGTACATATGGCAGCCCACTGCTCCTAACACTAGGATGGGTCAAATGCAGAATTTAAATGTCCCCTCTGTGGGACCATTAAGGGTTTCTTCTTCTTCTTCTTTTGTACCGCAACCTATCAGATGACAGCTGCGCGGCGCAAGCTCGCAGGGGGAGGTAACCGTAGAAAGTAAACTTCACTTGCTGTTTGAACCGCAAGGCTCTGCGGCCCTCCTCGCGGTGAGCAGAGAGTAAATCTCATATCATGTGAAGGTAGTTTTACTTTCTGTTAGGCTCGTATCATGACTATGGCCACTTGAGGTCACCGCCTATCAAAAAGGTAAATATGGGTCAAGATGAGCTGCTTGCACAGACAACCTATGCGGACAGAGGACTGTCTGAAGGTTTATGTCAATGCAGAACAAAACAGACAGAGTCTCCTCACCATTCTCGGACTGCCACCAGGACTTCTTGCGGTGAAGTTTGAAGGTGGTGATGACGTTCTCTATGCGGTGATTGATGGTGTTGTACACTGGGTCATATGGCCGCCTCGAGTCACAGTCGAAACATTTCTTCTCATCCTGTGGCAGCACAAAAAAAGTTTAGAGTTACAAAGGTGAAGGACTTCAGGGATCAATCAGACACACAAGACTACAGACAAAATGTAAAGAATGGGCCAGGAGGGGCCGACCCAAAACTCAGTACTACACAAACACACTGACCTGCAGATGACTGACAATGCAGTAAGGCTCCTTTCTCCTCATCCCACATGTCGACGAGGCCTTCAGGCTCTTCTCTCGTCCAACCAGCAAGTTCCCCGTTGCCGGGTAACAGCTGCCATGGGCACAGCCGTGGCTGTAGTTGGGCTCCTGGCCAACAGCAGTAGCCAGGACTAGAGGGAGAGAGACAGGAAATGGATTACAATCAACAGGAAACTGCAGTGCAGACGAGCATTGTACTTTAATAGAACCACCATTCACAAGCTTGTGTTGGCCAAAACATTTCTGGATCACTTCTTCTTTATGGCATAAAAAAGGCACAACATCAAAATGTCTTATTACTTCGTAAGGCAGACAGACTCCAGGATGGGGGGTGAAACTGCTAAATCTTTTACAGAAACCTGGATCAGTTCTTCATTGTAAGACGTCTATAATGTATTTAAGTGTGAAGTTTTATTTTGAATTTTGATCCAAGATTTAAATATGAAATGACCCACTAGTAAGAATTATGATCTAGACTAGCCACATGGTTAATAAGGTGTTGTTAAGATGTTGAACTACTCCAGTGGAACTATCTTTTCCAGAACATGCGGCCAACCCATGGTGAAGCTTCTCAATAAATAAATCAAATATGTTACGTGTGTGAGCCATTTTAATATGTTTTAATTAGATGTGTTCATGTTTTACTTTATTCATTTGTCTGAATTCAGTTTTACTTTATTTTTATTTATTTATGCTTGATTATTATATTATAAACGTTAAACTATTATAAACTATTTAGGGCAGAACAAAGAAACAGAGAGAGGGAGATATGATACATAATAGACAGAAAGAGTAATGTAAATGAACTGAATTATAAAACATTGGAAAGCATCAACAAATAATAAAACAAAAACCATAAGGCACGGTATGTAATAAAACAATTATTTGTAGTCATCAAAAGGAAGATTATGGTAAATGATCAGATTTGTCAGGGCTTACAGCTCTTGGGGAAACCGTTTCATACACGCTTCTTGTGCAGAAGCCTCATAAAGGTCATGGAGTACAAAGGGTTTAATGAGCTGGACACTGACACCCCGCGACTCAACAGCTACTGCTTGATCAAGAGCCAATTTAATGTTGAGACAACATCCAGTGGGAGGGAGACAATAACCTGCTGTCTGCAGGAGACCCAAACAACAGCCTGACAAGAGGCCCAAGCTACAGGCTAAATCTGGAAACTACGAGGTCAACTAAGATCATCAAGCTCATGAAATAAAGCAAATGTATTGAAAATCAAGAATGTTAATTTACTCATGGCTTGGAGATGTTACATTAAAATATCTGTAAGAGAGGTACGAAGGCCATGAAAGGCAAGTGAGAAGAAAAAAATACTGGTAATCCGTTTTACAAGTCTGAGCGAAATGTTACTCTTCTATAATTATGGCTTAAAACTGTTAAAATAAAATCATTTTACAAATAATCTTTTCAGGTCCTTGAAAAAAAGATGTGGGGAAAGCTGAACAATTATTTTGCATCCACTGCAAACTGTACCACTGCCTCATGTTCTGTTTGGACTCAATTATATCCATTTATAGCATGTAAGAGAGACACAGTAATGTTAAATCATTTGCTGAAAAAGAATACTTGCATAATGTGTGTAGAGTGCATTGAGAAACTACACCTCACCTCAAAGAAAACCCGAACATCCAAGTGCTTTTAGTGTTGTTGAAAACATGGAGTAGAAGTGGCCAAAATGAGTATTACAACAACAAACATGATGTTCATTATTTGGCAACTGTTTTGACAGAGAAGAAACTTTGAAATGTTATCCTGGCAACTTATTTCACCATGACTTCCTCCATAAATACACGAAAAAGACCATTTAAATTAGAGCTAATAAATGGATGATCACATTTGTTTTTCTCAAGGCTTCCGTTAGAAAGCTTATGACTTGTTGAACCCTGGCGTGAACATGTACTGTCATCCTGTAATACAGCAGCACAGCCTCATTGTGAGAGCTAAAATAAACCCTATAAACCTTCATGACAACCAGCAGCAGCCGCCACACATTCCTCTGGACATCTTGACGTAAACGTCTCCTCCTACATGCCTCTGGGACCTTTGTGTGTGTCTGTTGCCATGACTGAATCAGTATGAGGAGAGGGAGACCCAGAGGTGCTGCTGTCAGTGTATCAGCAACAGGTGTTTCTAATCCTCCCTAAATGTATACACTATGGCAAAATGTAACAGTAACTTTTCTACAGCACTCCTACACTTTGTAGGATATTTCACAAGCTTTGGAAAACAGGGTTTATATTCACATATTCCTGCATCAGTCTGCTTTATATTAACACAGTTGTATACATTTACACCTTAATGTCTCAGTCCAGCACACATGCAGTAGCAGCTAGTACACCTTTAACTCTTTTCGACCAGATTTTTTGAAGACAGAAACAGTTTTCAGCAAGAGCATTATTAATATACCTTATAGAGAAAAATATAAACACTCACAGAATAATTTAAGTAAGCATTTTTACACACATTCTTTCCTTCCGTAATGTCCCAGCTCTTTGAGCTCGAGTGAGAAAAGGGTTGTGTATATTTTGCTAAAAACAATAGTTCTACAATTATTTTGCTTACAGAAACGTCTCTTGCCATGCTGAAAATGTCTCATGCGCTGAATTTTAAGGCAAAAATATTTTACTACACTACCAAATGTTCATCTAAAGGGCCCTTTTGAATGAATAATGTCGACAGGTACATTGAAACAGTATTTATTACCATCACATATTATTTATATTGTTTCATTTTAATGTAATACAGGTCTGCTGTTCATTTTTATCTGTGTTATTTTGGGGTTTTTTATTATTTAATCTATATAATTATATATTTTTCAATAATATTGATAATATGAATATTATTCTTATATAATATTATTTTAAATATTGTGTTCACAAAGTTCGGACAGGTTGCAGCAGCAGGTAGGATGCAACAGCAGGTTGCAGCAGCAGGTAGGATGCAACAGCAGGTTGCAGCAGCAGCAGGTTGCAGCAGCAGGTTGCTGTACCTGTCAGTGCCAGGATGTGATTAGGTAGAGAGAGACGGTGCATTATCACAGCCTGACACTGCAGCAGGGCCAGCTGTAGATAGGGAGCATGCTGGGAACAGTGAAGAGCAGGATTTCACATGGACACACACATACACACTCTTTCAGGAGGAAACCTGTGTCCGCCTGGCATCTGGACAAGTCTCATACTGGTGCCAGCCAAGTGAGCAACACGTAGACATGAGGTTTACATACTGTGGGTGACAATCCCACGCCTATATGGAGGCCTTAAGTGCACCTGTGCGTTAATACTTAGACACAATCACACTTCTGCACAAAGAGACACTCATTCATAGTTACATCAATCATAACTCAGAACTAATTGGCCACTGAAGAGAGCAGAGGTATGGTCTTAAGTCAGTTTTTTGAGTAAGACTCAAGTGACAAATTTGATGACTTAAGACTTGCGGACTTCTAACATCCACTCTGTTTAAACGTTGTGATGGTCAGCAAATTGCAATATGGAAAATGTGACTTAAGACTTGTGGGCGTTGACTCGGGACTTGACTTGGGACTAGCCTGTCTTGTCTTTGGACTGGACTTGGCAGTCTTGACTTGGGACCCGACAAGTATTGTTACAAAGATGCTCACATTATCTATCTTATATAATCATTAGGGTAGTGTTTGTTGTCTACACAAAAGACGCCTATTAGAGGATTTGTTCAAGTGTAAGGTAACAATCTGAGCCGTCTTATTATCAGACGCTAACTGACATAAAGGCCCTTTGAAAAAAAAAAAGCCTGTGGACTTATCCTTTATCAGAAAAAGAGAGTGTGAAAAAGAACGCAGGTCAGACGGCTGTTTTCGTAGATGAGGGAAACAGAGAGACACTGTACAGACACATCCAGACACAACCTGATATCTGTTCTGGATAATATTGGCACGCATTCAAACGTGTGTGTGTGTGTGTGTGTAGATCAGAGAGGCTGGAGGAGCGAGGCAGACGTCTGATGTCATATAATCACAGGTTTCTTGTCTTCTTTTATCTCTGTGTATTAGTTTATCTAAGAAAATCTACACGGGCTCAGCATGCATTTGGCTGACATCACCGCAGTCTCAAGAAAACAATATACAGAATAATGAGCTGAGCACTTCATGAAAATACATATTGAACCAATTCACTTTAGTTTTCACAAATATATAATGCATGACTTAATGTATAACAATCCAGAACAACCTCTTTAGTCCCAACATACATCAAATGTGAATGAACAATGGATTTCTTGTTATTATCCCACTGAAGCTGTGAAATAAAACGCCTGGCAGTGTGACATCAGAGGCTGTGTAGCTGACAGTTATCAGACTGCTGCTGCTTGACGTAAACCAGGGAAGGAAGCACAGTGCAGGGAGGGAGGAGAGATAAAATGATGAGATCTATCATTTGGTAGACCCTATTTGCAACCATTTTAGAGTTTATCCATCCATCCATCCATCTTCTCCCGCTTTTCCGTCAGGGTCGCGGAGGTAACAGCTCCAGCAGAGAGCCCCAAACTTCTCTTTCCCTTGCCACATCAACCAGCTCTGACTGGGGGATTCAAAGGCGCTCCAAGGCCTAAAATGCACAGGCAGCCAGTGGAGGGAGGCTAAAATGGGAGTAATGTGCTCCCTTTTACGTGTTCCAGTTAGGAGGCGAGCGGCAGCATTTTGGACTAACTGGAGACGTGCGAGGGAGGACTGGCTGACTCCAAGATAAAGTGCATTACAGTAATCCAGCCGAGATGTAATAAAGGCGTGGATTACTGTTTCAAAGTGCTTATGTGCAGGGAAGGGCTTCACCTTTGCCAGCTGCCTAAGATTAAAAAAAGCTGGACTTCACTATTGCACCAATTTGCTGGTCTAGTTTAAAATCACTGTCCATCTCAAAACCCAAGTTTGTGACTGTTGGCTTCCTGTAGTGCTCCAAGGGGCCCAAGTCAACAGGAGGGGGTTCACAAGAGCCACTGGGACCGAACACCATCACTTCTGTTTTGTTTTCATTACATTTTAAGAAGTTCATGGACATCCAGGCTTTAATGTCTTCAAGACATAACAGAAGTGGTTTCAGAGAGAAAGCATCCTTCTTCTTCAGCGGCACATAGATCTGGCTGTCATCAGCGTAACATTGAAAAGAGATACCATGCTTTCTCAGGATTGAACCCAGGGGCAGCAGGTACAATGAGAAAAGCAGTGGTCCTAAAACTGAACCCTGTGGAACCCCATATGACAGCGGGGCAGTGCGGGACTGCGGGACTTACGCACATGGTTCTGTCTCCCAGATAGGACTTGAACCAGTCCAGGGCGGTAGCAGAAATGCCCAATGGGTGCTGCAACCGAGGCACTAAGATGTTGTAGTCCACGGTATCAAAAGCCGCAGTTAAGGAGGGCGTGGTTATGACACCGACCTAAGCACACGTCTTTTTGTGAGCTCCTGGCGATATTCTTGTAAAATCCTGTAAATTTTCCTTTAACTGCATGAAAAGTGATAACTATCATTTGCGGCAACTTATTTTTGTACACCCGCGACAATATGCCGACAAAGAAAGCACAAAACAAATCTAAAGCACACTTTTCTCCGAGTGATGAAGAGGAGGTCTCAGATGCTAACAGCCTAGCTAACTCAACAGGTGAAGCTAGCCATGTGTGTCACGGAGACGTGGATGCTGGAGGGGCCCACAACATGGACATTATTCAGATACTCGATGGGATTAGAAATGACTTTTCCACAAAGACTGATATGTTCCTGAAAGCAATCCAAGACGTTAAGAGGAACGTGCAGGACTTCTTGGCTCGCATGGATGAAGCAGAAGTGCGCATCAGCAGCGTAGAGGACACAGTTAACTCAGAGAAAGGCAAGACTGATGCGCTGGTTAAACAAGTTACTCTCCTCACGAACAAACTCCGAAGCGCTGGGACCAGAGGCATTCCCAAGACAACCTCTCATCAAAAGAGCACACAGGTTGCCCGGCCGGACGCAACCTAATCGATCGACCAGACCGAGAGTCCCCATCGTGAAGTTTTTAAACTTCCAGGATAAAGTTCGGGTGATGAGAGCAGCCAGGGCCAAAGGCAAAGTCATCTGCGGCGGTCAGGAGATCCTGTTCTTCCCGGATCTTTCTACGGAGCTCCACCGACGTAGGAGGGGTTTCGACCGGGTAAAACAAGAACTGTTATCAATGAACATACGGTACGGAATAATTTACCCAGCTAAGCTACGAGTGACGTCTGATGGTCAATCACGTGAGTTTGAAACCCCTGCAGATGCTGAAAGATTCATCCAAGGTTTACAAAACACAAAGGACTCGTAGAGTAATTAGAATGATCTGCTGTATCCTTCAGGATCCGCTTATCTATAGTTTGATGGTGCGGGCTTTAAGAGCCAGTAACACACGTGTGAAATGGTAATGCACTCTTTTATTTTGTCTCTGTTGTTTTGAGGAGAACTTTCTGTTTTGTTTATATCCTTTGTATATCATCTATATCATTCTTCAGTCCCCTCAGATATAATGGGTTCTTCATTTACTTTATCTAGAGACTGCCATGCGCCCTGTTTAAGCAGGCTTTCATTTGTTTATTAGAGGAGTGTGTATTCACTATACTGTCGGCTTTCCTAGATGAGAGCTAAACTGCAAGAAAATCTATGATGAACAATCTGTTTGTGTAGATTATATACTTTTGCCAGGAACACAAATGTCTTGTTAGTTTTGTTTCATTCTGTCATGAACGTTAGGTTTGGTTTAGCTGCTCCCTTGGTTACACTGGAACAGTGTGTGCACTTAACTGCACCCCAAGGTCAGGGGGAGGGTGGGGGAGGGCGAGGGGCTGTTCTGTTCAGGTTGACAGCTAAGGGGATTGTTGTAAGGCAGATTTTGAGTTTTATGTTTTTGTTTTTTTTCTGTATTGTTTACAACATGTTGCACTTTGCTGGCGCACTCCCAATACAACACAGAGATATCCAACAGGTTTACCAACAACTAAACGATGATGCTATGCTGCACAAACTAGTGTATCATTAAGATTAGATGACTTTGAATAAGAACTTTAAATTTACTTCTTGAAACGTTAGAGGGATGGTAAAATTGACTAAATTGAAACAGGTTATTACCAGACTTAAAGAACTGAAGTCTTCAATAGTGTTTATTCAGGAGTCTCATTTACTCAAAGAGGACTTGGTGAAAATACGGAGGAGATGGCCAGGCAAAGTGCTAGCATCCTGTTTCCCTTCTCATTCGAGAGGGGTTATGGTGTTATTTAATAACTCAGTGCCTTTCCAGGTAAACAACACTATTTATGATAAAGCTGGTAGATTTTTGGTGGTTCAAGGAACTCTCCTGAGAGAAAATATCAATTTGATTAATGTTTATGGCCCCAATGATGATAACCCATCATTTTTTGAAAATGTATTTCTGTTGATGGCCACCCTCCCTGGTAAGATAATATTTGGCAGGTGACTTAAATTGTGCTCTAGAACCGAAGCTGGATCGCTCGTCAGGGATGGATACATCCCATTCACGATCTAGATACAAGATTCAACAATATATGAAAGACCTGAATCTCTGTGATCCGTGGAGGATTCAAAACCCCAACAAAAGGGAATTCTCATGCTACTCAGCAGTGTATAAAACCCACTCCCGAATAGATGATTTTTTAATTTCCTCTTTCCTGCTACCCAGTATAACTAATTGTACATATGATAGTATTGTTTTGTCAGATCATGCCCCAACCTCACTATTTTACGATGAACAATTGAAGAGACACTCAACTAATTGGCGCTTACACCCTGAATGGCTACAACACCCTGACTTTATAAAATGTGTAGGAGAACACATTGATCTCTACTTCTCAATAAATACGAATCAAACAACTGCAACCATTAGGTGGGAAGCTTTTAAAGCATATATTAGAGGGCAAATGATAAGCTTCACCAGCTCTAAACTTAACAAATTCAAACAGACAATGAATGAATTAGATTCTGAAATGAAAGAATTAGAGAATGAGGCTATCATAGATGATTCGACAAAAAAAAAACAGGAATTACTGACCCTCAAAGCAGAACATGAGGAGCTCTCTCTGCTTAAGGCTGAAGATGGTCTCATAAGACTGAAACAAACTTTTTATGATCAGGGTGAAAAGCCGGGGAAATTGCTAGCTTGGCAGATAAAGAAACTTGAGTCTGACAGCCATCAATATAATTAGGAACGAACAAGGAGAATTATCTACAGATCCCACAGAAATTAATAACACCTTTGTTTCATATTATAAAACCCTTTATAATTCTGACTGCCCACTAGACCTGGTAAACCAAAACAGTTTCCTGGATGGATTAGCCATTCCCTGTATTTCTGAGAGTACAAAAATTGATTTGGAGAGGGAATTAAATTTGAATGATGTCTCTAACGCCATTACAAACATGAGAGGTGGTAGGGCTTCGGTTCCAGACGGGCTTCCGATAGATATATATAAATTATTTACAGCAAAATGAATAGCCCCGACTAGAGAGGGTTCTACCAGCCACTATACATGGAGACCAGAATGGGTTTGTACAAAATCGTCAGGGGTTCCACAATGTGAGGAGAGTCTCCTGACACCGCAGTACTATTACTCGATGCGGAAAAGGCGTTCGACCGAGTCGAATGGCCCTATCTCCTCGAGGTGCTTAAGCGTTTTGGATTGGGTGATTACTTTCGAAGATGGGTCGAAATTTTATTTGTTGATTCTTCTGCAATGGTATCTACTAATAATCTCACCTCTCAACCTTTTGAGCTATTCCAAAGCACAAGGCAAGGGTCACCACTTTCGCCTCTACTTTTTGTAATAGCCATGGAACCATTAGCTATTGCGATTAGATCTCACCCCTCAATCCATGGTATTAAGATTGGGGACATGGAATTCAAAACAGCAATGTACGCTGATGATACCATTGTATTTTTGTCACATCTTACAGAATCGATACCATCTCTCTTGGAGTTGTTTATTCAGTTTGGTACTATCTCTGGATTCAAAGTGAACAAAGAAAAGTCATCTATTATGTTCTTAAATGTAAAGGAAAGGAAGAAACCTGTAGTATCCCACCCATTTGTGAACGCCACAGAGGGATTTAAATACTTGGGCATCAGAATAACCCCAAAGATAAGTAATCTTAGTTCAGTCAATTATGAGCCCATGGTAGCAGAGGTGTCGGAAGAGATCACTAGGTGGACAACACTACCGCTTTCTTTACTGGGAAGAATAAACATTGTAAAGATGACTATACTACCTACATTTGTATATGTTTTTCAGTCAATCCCGCTTGCCCCGCCTCCTTCTTTCTTTCCTAGGACCAGAAAGCTCATTTCTAATTTCATCTGGAATAATAGGAAGCCAAGACTCAGACGCTCTCTATTATATTTACCGTATGATAGGGGAGGGCTACAGTTGCCAAATCTAGAATGGTATTATTGGGCTGCGCAGTTGAGAGCCACAATGTTTTGGTTTTCTAAAGATGTTTTCATGCCCTGGATAGAAATTGAAAAACTATCTTCAAAAGGTTTGTCATTGAATAGCTATCTATACTCAGCATCCTATAAAACATTAAAGAAGAGTACTACTAATCCTTTTGTAAAACACACTATTGTTGTTTGGCATGTAGTTCAAAAACTGTTAGGGGACTCCCCAGGGTTGTCCTGTTTCTCCCCAATATGGGGTAATGATCACTTCGCCCCAGCAAAGAACGACATGGGTTTTAAAGCATGGCTAAACAAGGGCATAGTAAAACTACAGGATGTATATGAGGACAATACTCTAATGTCATTCAGTGACATAAAGGCAAAGTTTGATGTACCGCAGAAACACTTCTTTAAGCATCTACAACTTAGAAGTTTTATTCTGGCACACAAACAATTCAGTGCAACGACCTCCATTCTCCATCTTAGAAACACATGTTACAGAAAACTGTTTGGGTAAAAGATTGGTATCCCGGTTTTATAACATGTTGGTTGAAAACCATAAGGAAAACTCTGATAGTAAGAGACAGCAATGGATACGAGACCTACAGGAAGATATTACTCTCATTGAATGGAGTGAAATATGTTTAAAAATACACACGCAAACCATCAACACTCGATTGAGAATGATACAATTTAATTGGATAATGCGAACATATATCTCCCCTGTACAATTAAATAAATTTGATCCTAATATACTTGATCTATGTTATAAGTGCAACAATCACCAGGGTACATTATATCACTGTTTATGGAAATGTGAAGAGATTCAAACATTTTGGAGCTCAGTGTTAAAGTATATCTCTCGGATCACGACTTCCCCTATACCTTTATGCCCTAAGGTATGTATTTTAGGTATTTATCCAGATGACTGTTCTTTATCTTGCAAGGAAAGAAAAATGGTTGACCTTTGTTTATTGCAGGCCAAACGCTGTATTGCATTATGATGGAAGAATGCTGGTCGCCCCTCTTTTATCCACTGGTTACGTAACTTAACATTGAGTTTGGCTCTTGAGAAACTGACCTGTATTGTTAGAAAGAGGTCTTCTGAATTTTACGATATTTGGAGGATATTTCTGGAACTGTTGAGGGAGGGGGATATGGAGGAGGCAATGGGGGAGTGAGATAATGAAAATGATTGAATGTGTTGTTGGGAGTGCAAGCTGTAACCTACATTTTGAATACTTTTTTATTTATTATTATTATTTATTATTTTTATTGTATTCATCATTTAATTACTATTTTCTTTACTGCCATATGTTTTGGATGTTTAAATTGTTGGATTTTGTTGTATTAACATGAAAAAAACAATAAATATATGTTTAGAAAAACAAAACAAAAAAAAGCCGCAGTTAAGTCCAGGAGGACAAGAATCGCATAGTCTCCAGAGTCATTTGCCAGGAGGATGTCATTAAAAACTCTTAATAAGGCTGACTCTGTGCTATGCAGTGTTTTAAAACCGGACTGGAAGGCCTCCAGGACATCATGCTCATCAAGAAATGATTTCAATTGAGTATAAACAACTTTTCCCAGGATTTTTGAAATAAAAGGCAGGTTGGAGATGGGTCTAAAATTAGCAAGCACACCAGGGTCAAGACCAGGTTTCTTAAGCAGGGGTTGTACCACAGCATGTTTAAAACTTTGGGGGACAACACCAGAAGACAGACTGCTGTTAATAATGGCCAGAACCGACTGCCATATACTAGGGAAGACCTCTTTAAAAAAGTGAGGTGGGACAGTGTCACAGGGAGAATCTGATGGCTTAATCTGGCCAACCACATCTTCTAAAGCCTTCAGAGACACAGGCTCAAACAAATCAAACACAGCCGGGCATGGAAGAGGGTCAGCGGGGTCAGTCGCAGGAGTAGAGATGAAAGCCCTTGCAGTAGTAACCTTGTCAATGAAAAAGTGCAGGAAGCTATTGCACATTTCGGGGGATGCCTCTATCCACCCAGGCTGGGCAGGGTTAACACACGCGGGTTGTGACAATTAGAGTCCATAAGGTTAGCCAGGTATTCTTTACTGGCCTCTTTAACAGTGCTCTGGTAGCAGCGCCAACAGTCCATTAGGATTTGATAGAAAACCTGCAGCTTGTCCTTCTTCCACCTACGTTCAGCTTTCCGGCATTCCTGTCTAGCTGCGCGAGTTCTCGCATCAAGCCAGGGCTCAGGTTTAGCTTTGGGCTGCACAGTTTTCAATGGAACCACAGAGTCCAGTATGGTTCGACAGGAGGAGTGAAACCAAGAACTGAGCTCCTCCGTGTTTGCAGATGTTAAGCCCAAAGGGATACACAGCTGGTTAAAAGCAGACAAGAACTGCAGTGACAGGGTTAAAAATCCGACGGCTCCGAGCAGGAGCGCCAGATTTAACTGCAGCATGGGAAAAGGCAGCTTCAAACGTCACAGGCATCCATCCATCCATCCATCCATCTTCTCCCGCTTTTCCGTCAGGGTCGCGGAGGTAACAGCTCCAGCAGAGAGCCCCAAACTTTCCTTTCCCTGGCCACCTCAACCAGCTCTGACTGGGGGATTCCAAGGCGCTCCCAGGCCAGTGAAGAGATATAATCCCTCCACCTGGTCCTAGGTCTACCCCTCGGTCTCTTCCCAGCTGGACGTGCCTGGAACACCTCCCTAGGGAGGCGCCCAGGTGGCATCCTCACTAGGTGCCCGAACCACCTCAACTGGCTCCTTTCAACGCGAAGGAGCAGCGGTTCTACTCCGAGTCCCTCCCGGATGACTGAACTTCTCACCTTATCCCTAAGGGAGATGCCAGCCACCCTGCGGAGAAATCCCATTTCGGCCGCTTGTATCCGCGATCTCGTTCTTTCGGTCATGACCCATCCTTCATGACCATAGGTGAGGGTAGGAACGAAGATGGCCCGGTAGACAGAGAGCTTTGCCTTCTGGCTCAGCTCTCTTTTCGTCACAACGGTGCGGCAAAGCGACTGCAGTACCGCTCCCGCTGCTCCGATTCTCCGGCCCACCTCACGCTCCATTGTTCCCTCACTCGAGAACAAGACCCCGAGATACTTGAACTCCTTCACTTGGGGTAAGGCTTCATTCCCTACCTGGAGTGGACAATCCATCGGTTTCCTGCTGAGAACCATGGCCTCAGATTTGGAGGTGCTGATCCTCATCCCAGCCGCTTCACACTCGGCCGCAAACCGATCCAGTGAGTGCTGAAGGTCACAGACCGATGAAGCCATTAGGACCACATCATCTGCAAAAAGCAGTGGTGCAATCCTTAGCCCACCAAACTGCAAACCCCCTCCCCCACGACTACGCCTCGAAATCCTGTCCATGAATATCACAAACAGGATTGGTGACAAAGCGCAGCCCTGGCGGAGGCCAACCCTCACCGGAAAACGGTCCGACGTGCTGCCGAGGACCCGGACACAGCTCTCGCTTTGGGAGTACAGAGATTGGATGGCCCTGAGCAAAGACCCCCTCACCCCATACTCCCGCAGCACCTCCCACAGTATCTCCCTGGGAACCCGGTCATACGCCTTCTCCAAATCCACAAAGCACATGTAGACCGGATGAGCGTACTCCCAGGCCCCCTCCAGGATCCTTGCGAGAGTGAAAAGCTGGTCCGTCGTTCCACGACCAGGACGAAAACCGCATTGTTCCTCTTCAATCTGAGGTTCGACAATCGGCCGGACCCTCCTTTCCAGCACCTTAGAGTAAACTTTCCCGGGGAGGCTGAGTAATGTGATGCCTCTGTAATTGGCACACACCCTCTGATCCCCCTTTTTAAAGAGAGGAACCACCACCCCGGTCTGCCACTCCTTCGGTACTGTTTCCGACTTCCACGCAATGTTGACGAGACGTGTCAACCATGACAGTCCCTCAACACCCAGAGCCTTCAGCATTTCTGGGCGGATCTCATCCACCCCCGGGGCTTTGCCACTGTGGAGCTGTTTAACTACCTCAGTGACTTCCCCCCGTGAGATTGGAATTGATCCCCCTTCATACTCCAGCTCCGCCTCTAACATAGAGGGCGGAGTTGTCGGATTCAGGAGTTCCTCAAAGTGTTCCTTCCACCGCCCTAACACCCTATCAGTTGAGGTCAACAGCGTCCCATCCTTACTGTACACAGCTTGGATGGTTCCCTGCTTCCCCCTCCTGAGGTGTCGGACGGTTTTCCAGAACAACTTTGGTGCCGACCGAAAGTCCTTCTCCATGGCTTCTCCGAACTTCTCCCACACCCGCTGAGGCTGCTGCCCTTCGGGCCTGTTGATACCTTGCAACTGCGTCAAGAGTACCCAGGGATAACATATCCCAAAAGGCGTCCTTCTTCAGTCGGACGGCTTCCCTGACCACCGGTGTCCATCAGTAGGTACGAGGGTTACCGCCCCTTGAGGCACCTAAGACCTTGAGACCACAGCTCCCCGACGCAGTTTCGGCAATGGAGGCTTTGACCACCGCCCACTCTAGTTCAATGTCCCCAGCCTCCACAGGGATGCCTGAAAAGCTCCGCCGGAGGTGTGAGTTGAAGGCCTCCTGGACTTGGGACTCCTCCAGACGTTCCCAGTTCACCCGCACTACACATTTGGGCTTACCAGGTCTGTCCAGAGGCTTCCCCTGCCACTCGACCCAACTCACCACCAGATGGTGATCAGTTGACAACTCCGCCCCTCTCTTCACCCGAGTGTCCAAAACATGCGGCCTCAGGTCCGATGATACGATAACAAAATCGATCATGGACCTTCTGCCTAGGGTGCTCTGGTACCACGTACACTTATGAGCATCCTTATGTTCGAACATGGTGTTTGTTATGGCCAATCCATGACTAGCACAGAAGTCCAGTAACAAACCACCACTCCGGTTCAGATCAGGGGGGCCGTTCCTCCCAATCACGCCCCTCCAAGTGTCTCCATCATTGCCCACGTGTGCGTTGAAGTCTCTCAGCAAGGCTAAGGAGTCCCCTTCAGGAGCCCCATACAGGACTTCTTTCAGGGTCTCCAAGAAGGCCGAATACTCTGAACTGCTGTTTGGTGCATAAGCACACACAACAGTCAGATTTCCCCCCCCCCATGACCCCCAGGCGTAGGGAGGCGACCCTCTCGTCCACTGTGGTAAACTCCAACAAAGCGGCACTCAACCGGGGGCTTGTGAGTATCCCCACACCCACTCGGCACCTCACACCTTGGGCAACTCCGGAGAAGAATAGAGTCCAACCCCTATCAAGAAGTAAGGTTCCAGAGCCTACGCTGTGCATAGAGGTGAGCCCCACGTGATTCAACTGGTAACGCTTCACCTCCCGCACAAGCTCCGGCTCCTTCCCCCCCAGAGAGGTGACATTCCACGTCCCCAAAGCCAGCTTCTGTCGCCTGAGTCTGGTCCGTCGAGACCCTCTGCTTTCACTGCCACCCTTCTGGTGGCGCACCCAACCCCATCGCTGTTTCCCGTATTTGGTGGGCCCACGGGACGGGGAAGCGGAGGTGTTGCCCACATTGCTTTTTCGGGCTGTGCCTGGCCAGGCTCCGTGGCAAGCCCGGCCACCAGACGCTCGCCGACGAGTCCTCCTTCTGGGCCTGGCTCCAGAAGGGGACCCCGGGCTTCCGCCCGGCCGGGTATCCTCGCTTTCATGTATATTTTCCATGAGGTCTTTTGAACCAATCTTATTCTGGCCCCTTACCTGAGACCAATTTGCCATGGGAGACCCTACCAGGAACACAAGGTTCCAGACAACACAGCCCCCAGGTTCATTGGGGCACACAAACCTCTCCACCACGATAAGGTGCTGGTTCTCGGAAAGGCATTTTAGAGTGTGGTCAGAAATGTGCGTCATCAAATGACGGTGATGATAAAGTTGAGAAACTGATTTTGCAGCAAACAACTCAACATTCTCACTCGATAATCTGTGCATCTACAGAGGAATTTTTGACTACATTTCCTAATTGAACATGTAGATAAAAGGTGCTACGTTTTCCCTTTGAAGCACTTACAAACATGGCAAACTGTAAAACTATTCCTATAAATCCCCAAGTTTTCTGATGCTGGATTTCAGTTGTCATGGAATGTTTCAAGGCAGAGTACTGGCGCCGTAAAATACAAGTTAAGTTGACTCAACCTCCTTCATAGATTCTGAGGTAGATGCATTCCCTCAAAATTGAAAAGTCATGTTTTAGCTTTGAGGACAGGAATTATGTAGTTAGAAATAAGTTTCTATTCTTCTTGGCTTTCTCTTTTTTTCCACTGTAGCCATAAATGGAGAAACGGAGGAATGCCGGCTGACAGCTGAGAGAAGAGAAGGGGGCAGCGGTGTTGCTGCTGGTGTGTGTGTGTGTGGGGGGGGTCTCAGCTCACAAAGCACTGCTGTTGAACCAGACATTAGCCTGTAACAGCAGGCTGTGCACTGTGGCCCTGCACCACAGTGTGCCCGATTCATCAACCTCTTGTAGCCACATAAGGGTATATTATTGAGCTGCTTTTACTTTCATTGCAGTACAAAGACTATTTTTCTGTAGATGTGTGTATGGAAGCAGTGTAGAACGTCAATCAGGTGACCAACTGTCCACTGTTGTTAACCTATTCTGGGCTTACAGTTAAAAAAAAGCATGATATCATCATGTTCAGGCAGGAGTACCGTGAAATCTGACTCTAGGCCAACAGGTCTTTCACATGAGGCAATGCTTTAACTGTCAGAGGCAGCGATACAGAACACAAACTTTCATTGCTTCAACTGAATTCCCCCCAGGTGAGGTCTTCTTTCATCCCTGCCTCAGATTTCCACTCTACTTTCACTAGTCAGTAAACAAATCGTGAAGTAAACGAGACTTACAAAAAGGAAGAAAAACTGCTAAACCCCACTGCAAACAAGGACTGTCCAACATTAGCTTAGCAACTGGATGTGACTTTTTTACAGTAGCCCACCTGGGACCTCTTAGCTTAGCTCTGTCTGATAACGCATTACATTTCACTAGTAGGAAGTAGCTTGTAACATATACATATTCAAGTCGCATTTGCAGGGTTCATGTGGACTAGAGTCAGCTGGAGATGTATAATACTTGAAGGGCACTGAGACACTTTTGCAGAGCCATTTCAATAAGTGAAGTGTAATGTGTGTATTCACCCAAAAATTCTAATTTGCTTAATACTACACATTCCCAGCTTCTTCTTTTTTTAACCGGCTTGATTCTTAAAGTAAAAGTTTTACATTTGACTTCATGTCAAAAGTTAAAAGAGAGGATCTTTTTTTTTTACAGTTCTGCAAAGCTAGGCTCAACGGCTGCTGGCTGTAGCTTCCAATTAGCATACACATATCAAGAGTAAAATTACTAATGGTTTGCAAAGTGTCAATTATACCTCTATGGGAGGCTTTTGGACCAATATGTTGACATCACAGTCCACCACCATAATGACAAAACCCACTAAGAGATTTTGGGTTGATGTATGACAGGTTAAACTGGATCTTATAAGGGCCTGTATCTGGCTTTGAATTTAACTTGCCACCCATCTGAATCAATCTAAACTTGCAGAGTAACTAATCCTCAAGCTTTATTTGTTGGGGAAGAGGAGGATGTTGCATCAACATGACACATTCCACTGACAGTTTGCTGTCACATCTACCAGCGTAAACAATAAAGGCAATCCAGAAAAACAGACAAACAGATGGATAAGAAAGCACACATGGATGCCCAGGAAACACACATTTGCTCAGGCAGAAAGGAGGGTGAAGAGTTAAACCAAACACGCTAAGAATTTGAAAATGACAGCGTGTTCAGATCCAATATCAGCTTGCCTACGACAGTGTAGCGGATAAGAATAGCATCGTTTTAAGACAGGCAATGAACTGCATACCTGACCTGAGTGAGTGTGGGACTAGAAGGCAGCAGGGATATGTTTAGCAATCCAAATCAGACTTTAACCAGGGAAGAGAAAAGTCAACAGCCTTTTATTTTTAACTCCCCCAAGCTAATTAGTTTACATTCTCCCTCTCCGTGTCTCTGTCCACTCTTTGCTCTGCATTTAGCTGATAGACGGTGAACTCCCACGGACAAACATCCAGCTGTTGTCCTCCCTCCTCGCCTCTTTATTATCCTCGGCTCCCAACTCCCATGTCTTTGCTTCTACTTTCACCTGCATCTCAGCAGGCCTTACTCCCCTCTCTGCCCCGCTGTTCACCTTCCCATCTCCTCCCTTTCTTAATTAGCGCAGAGGGACTTGCTTATACCGATAGTTGCTAACCTTAATGTTGAGTATTATTAACCAATATGAGGGCAGGGGCTGTGAAAGGTGATGACAGGTCTACAGACCCACAGCTGGAGAGGGTCTGCTCCACATCACATTTTTACTTAAGGAGTTTACAAAAGTGAATTTAAGTTAGCACTTAAATCACAAAATGTTAGTTTAAACCTAACAGTTCCACTGGTGTCTTGGAAAGTAGCTCAAAAAGTGAGGTCCTACAGGTGGTTCTGGAAATAGTTCTTAAGGTGTTCAGTCCTGGGCAAGGTGCTGCCATTAAGATCTATCAACTGAAATCCAGCCATGTGTCTATGTATACTTTGTTGTAAATTGCATTTTACATTGATGAGTAATTGAAAGTATTCAAAGATAAGATATTGGTTACAAGGAACAGACCAAAGGAGACAACATCATTGTGCATTCCTGCAAGAACATTTGACCCAAAGTCACATCATTTCTCAAATATTAGACTCATTTTCCTGAATGTATTTCTTGTTTCACATGAAACCCTAAGACCCAGATCAAACATCTCCTCTACTGGTCCTCCACAACCAACAGAACAGCACGTGGCCCCTGTGTGGAACTCTCTCTGTTGACCAGATTAATAGGTGGCTGTTATAAAAATATATCGTGTTCTCTTTCCATTCAATTCACTTCCATTAACTGTTCCTTGGTCCAGAAGTTAACATTGCAGTTATTTTGCTTTTACCCCCCAGTCTCTGGAACAGTCAGCGTCCCGATTCTTTTAACGTTAAAAGTTATCATTTATTTGACCTCACCCGCAATATTGTGTTTCCTATTTCCTATACTATTATTTTTATTCCAATATTTCTTTGATGGGTTTTTATCTTTTGTTAATCCTTATTGCAATTGATATTTGTTTGTATTTTTCTATTATATTAATCTCCCTATGAAATATGAGGTATATGGCTTTGATAGATTATTATTAAATATTCACTTCATAAGGGACAAACGTGTTAGGAAGCAGAGCTCACTGGTTGTATCCATTCATCATATACTTTCTCTTGGCCTGACTTTGTCTCAGCTGTTTGTGAGTGTGTCACTGACTGCTGCCTGTCTAACAGACAGTGTGTCGGTGAGTGTGTCCAGACGCTTGCCAGCCCATTACACAGGCCTGGCACTGGGAGACAGCTGGTCCCACTGGAGGAAACATTCACATTCCTGACCCATCCCAGAGATGTCTGCATCACTCAGGCTGGAGAGGAATCATGGAGTACGACCAGCAACAGGTGGACATGCAGACTGGACTAGATGGAAACTTAATAATGGGTGTTCTTAACTCAGCAGGAGCCAGCCCTCATTCCAACAGGTCTGCACTCACTGATGGTGAACTGACATTCTTAAAGAGATCCGTGCATTTCTAACTGCTTGTCAGACACTGAAGATCTCTATTTCTTGGATAAAATTGCTCTGCCAAATACTGATGTTTCTACTACACTTTTCCAGTCTTTGCAAGCCCTCAAAGTGATTTTACAAATGCAGGTCAGTATTCGCACATTCATAGAGGCAGAGGTGCCTTGCAATGTGCCAGCTGCTCAGGAAAGATAACGCTCACACACTCACACATTGTTTGCCATGCCACAGTGAGACATTTTGGGTTGAGAGTGTTGCCCAAGTTGACAATGACATGTTGACTGCAGGGGCCGGTGATCGAAACCACTGACTTTACCGATTGGATGACGACCAATTTTGCTAAAATGTTGATTTGTTGTTGAAGCAAAAGCTGCAATGATGTTGCAGCCACAGCACATTAAACCCAAACATGCAGCAGGACTTGATTACAAGGATCATATCTGTTAAATAATCATTACCACAGGCACAAAGTGGCTTCCATGCTGCCTGAGGGGCACACATGGCCAGCAGATGTTGGGTGCAGCCTGACGGTCAACAAGCTCGTACCGTGGTTACTGGGCAGAAAGCAGCGAGTGGCTGCGGGTCTGGTTGGTGGTGATGGTGCTGTGTGTTTGCCATAATGCTCAGCAGCTGCTCAGAGACATGGAGCGCAGAGGGCAGATGTGCTCCCTGTAGGTGCTAATCACAGCCTCGGATGAAGAAAATCTGGCTCCACTTAGAGGGAAAGCGCAGAAAAAACTGCAGCACACGAGTCATTAGTTTAGGCAAGCATTTAGTGTGTTTCCGTGTGTGACGGTGCCCTGTTTGAGCCTTATGATAATCTGGCTAATGACTGTGTGCCTGTGTTCTCTAACTTTAGTGTGTATGAGAACTTCAGTACAGTAAGCATGCTTGTATGTACACCTATGAGCAAAAACATGTCCTGTGTGAGAGAACATATGTCTGGTCAAAGCCCACACACTCTGAGAATACATAGGGGAGTGCTGCATGTGTGTTCATGTGTGAAGTCATTTCTCAACCTTAGATTTAACTGATGATGACCCTATGTTTCCCCTGAGAGAGGAGCCAAGAGATGATAGTGGAAAACAAATCTGCCAAACACATAAAGCTTGAGAAAAGCTCAAGGTTCAGTCTCTGCAGAGGCTTCAATGAGATGTATAGACTATATACCTTTTCACACAGTTCTAGAAAAACGTATATATGATATAGAAATGAGTTAGTAACTCTGGGTATTCAATTTGTCCAATCTGAGCAGTATTTAAGGGAGTAGAAATACAGCACAAATACAACAACATGCAGGCTCTTTGTGAATTCTCATGTCAATATGAAATACAGGTGACCTGAAACATGAGACAACTGTCTTTTGTTTACACGGTTTTAGAAGACCTTTGCATGTCCCTGTGAGTAATTATAGAGCTACAAGATGAAACCACTACGCATTGTATTATTGTAGCTACGGCTTTCTTCCATGACAACAAAATCGAATCAGAAAATAATGATGACATTAATTGCATCCTTCCATTCTTCCTTTCTCTCTTGGTCTCTGTTTTCCTTCCCCTCTTTGTGCCCCCCACCCTTCCTTATTCCTCTTCCAGCCTAACATGCTGCAGTAACACTGTGATTACTGCTATTAGATAATTAGAGGTGTCTGAGCGGGCTTTTTAACAAGCTGCACAATGCAACATGTTATTAAATTTGGCCCTGTAGCAATAAACATGGCACAAAAAAACATGTCAGCCGTAAAGAAGGTGGACATGACGACATTTAATTGTGTTTCCATCCATTTAATCGAAATAGATTGATGGAAATGCACTTAGCCAGTCTGCACAGTACCAGGGTGCTGAAAAGTAAAGCAGCTAGATGGAATCAGCCATTCTCTTTGTTAAAAAAAGAAGTGATATTTCTAGGATGTTTAACAGACAACTTTCCTCTGTGTGTATGTATCCAGATTATTTCTGTATTGCTGTGCATCTTAATACTTGTAAAGTACAATTTGCAAGTGGGGAAATACTCATACAAGTAAAAGTCTTGCATTTAAAGCCTCACTTAAGTAAAAGTATTATCAGAAAAATGTACTTTAATTATAAAATGTCAAAGTATTGGTGTGTAGTCAAATGTGTTCTTTCAGAGCAGCGTCACTATAATGTATGATGTAATTGGATCAAGAATACATCAATGTGTATGCTGCTTTTTAAAGTTGAAGATGTTTGTGCTGGATTAGATTCCTTCATATCCTGTTGAGCAGTTTAGTTTACAGCAATACATCATATTCTATAAAATCCTCATATCTTTGTAGCTGTCCTGAGAGGAGCAACTACCTCTAAAAAGTCAACTTTAATGAATTCATCAGAAACAGCCCTGTTATATCTCTTTCAGAATGCATTTTCCCCAGCTGATCTAAGATCCCTTTTTGTATGGTTATATTTTTGCTTAAAAAGTAGAAAAAGTTTCAGTTTATCACAGACTTTTTTTTTCTTTTCTAGAATCAACACAATTTGGAGATATGTGGCTTTCACTGTGTAGAACATATACAGACAAGTTTGATCTGAAAAGTAATTAGAACTTACTTCAGGCTAATCAAAAAGTACAATATTAGTCTCTGATATGCAGTGTAAAGTATTACGTTGAATAAGTATTACACGTACCTCAAAATTGAACTTAAGTATATAGATTAACGATGATGGGTCAATATAAAGCAACACAAAAGACATACACAAGGCTCACGAGTGAAGAAGCTAGGTCTCAGTATAAGATGTGAAAATGTCCAAAAGCCTGTTTGCATACCAACATGTTCCACTCCCCACTGTACGCACACACAGGTTCAGCAATGTACCAGCCGCCCTATAGTTTTTAATGAGACCATCTCTATATCCTCTTCCTCCTCCATGCCCCTTCATCCTCCCCCTCAAGTCCTCCTCCTCCTCCTCCTCCTCTTTTTATCTGTAGAAGGCCCTGCCAACGGGACGGGGAAACTTAACTCACCGTCCTTTCATAGAAACAAACCTGTTCCCTCTCCACCCCCCACCCTTTTTCCCTGTTCCTAAAGTCTCCCTCTCTTCTCTTTGTCCTGATTCTTTCACCCCCCACTCCCCCTCCCTCCTCCAATTTTTCAGCCTCTCTCCCTCTCTAGTGCCGGTGGTTAGTAGGCTTTATCGCACCATTGTTCTGCCATCCGCACATTTCCGGAGGCTGTTGCTAACAAAGGCTCCGGGATACACACTCTCTCACTCCCCCTGCCTAATGCCAGCCCTCACCTGCCCACACACACACACACACACACACACACACACACACACACACACACACACACACACACACACACACACACACACACACACACACACACACACACACACACACACACACACACACACACACACACACACACACACACACACACACACACACACACACACACACACACACACACACACACACACACACACACACACACACACACACACACACACACACAGAGATCTGAGGAGAACGTCATTATAGTTCAACAAACCCCCCCATACACACAAAGCTCTAAGAAAGGTGAATTACAGAGGGTTTACAAAGATCCTCTTTCATCTAAGTTTTCCTTTCTTGCTTCCTCTCCGATTCCTTCCATCCTCTTCCCCTCCGTCTTTTACTTCCCCCCTTCCTTCCTTCCTTCCTTCTGTCCTTCGTCTCTTCTGAAATTCATAATGCGTTGATCCCTCACACAGTTGAACTTTATCACATCGATTTGCTCAAGAAAACTTCTGCACACCAGAGCTGTAAGTCCACTAACTAAAGTTCATTGCCAGAAAAGAATCAGCAACTTCTGGATGTGTTCTATGCTCAAATATCTTCTTATAAATATGGAAATTTCCTTTTTTCTTTTGCTTTTTTTTCTGATATTTTGAACTGAATATATTTCGATTTTGGACTGAAAATAACAACACATAAATAAAAGAAACCTTGATTTTGAGAAACTGTGGTGGACCAATTGATTTAATAAGAATAACTTCAGCAGATAGACAAATCGATAACGACTATAATCGTTAGTTGCCGCCCTAATTGTCACACACACACACACACACACACACACACACGACCAGCATCCTACATGTCCGCTTTTCACCCCACCCCCAAGAGAAGAATAGAAAAAGAAAGTGAAAAGAAAAAGAGAAGAGCTCCCTTTGTCCTTGTGATCAGCCTGAGCCCTTTCTCACACACACACACACACACACACACACACACACACACACACACACACACACACACACACACACACACACACACACACACACACACACACACACACACACACACACACACACACACACACACACACACACACACACACACACACACACACACACACACACACACACACACACACACACACACCAATTAACCCCATCTCTGCCGTAGGGGTTTGACCACGACCCCTTGACCTTGGAGCAGGTCTGGGGAGGCGTCAGGAATCTGAACTGACAGCTCCCTGTCTCTGTAATGAGTGTGTGTGACAGATACTTCATGTCAGACACACTTGCTCACCTTCTCCGCTCGGAAACACATCCTCCTCTCCTGTTTCCTTCTCTCAGTCTCCTCTAAAACTCTCTGTAGCTCAAATAAATGATTTCCTCTACAGACACTTTAATCTTTTCTCACCACTCAGAGGCTGAAAACAAACTCTCTTAAATCTTAGACTTTTCCTTTTGACTAAGTCTCTTGACTGATAGGTTACTGCAAAACTAACGCTCAAGATGTAGTTGGCACTCTTCATTTAAAATAAATGGTTCAAGTCTGTCTTCAAACAATGTGTAAATGGCCCCGAAAAATATCTGAAACAAGTAGGTGAAATCTGCTTCTTCCAACTTCTAACCATACCTGCTTCGATATGTTTCAGGTCATTTAATTGGCTGTATTAGCTGTTTTATTTCCAACTATACGGCTTCAAAAAATAGCCAACCAGTGGCCGAGAATCTACGTATCACTATAACACTGTAAAAGGGTTTAGTTTAAAGGTTTTATTTTGACTTTAGATGCCAAAACTACGATATTATTCGGCAAAACTGGATAGATTTAGGAAAAGAGGTCATGTTTTGAGTAAAATAAAGTATTTCTGCCTTTGTTACATAATGTAACATTGAATTTTAGTCCAGGTTTTGCTTGACCTATCCATCCTGCCCTATCACGAAGCCCAAGTGGACATTATTGCTCTTTAAACTGCATCAATAAACTTCCTAAAATTCCCCCAAAGCTGTATTTTTTGACAGAAAGACAGTCATTTTGTGTGGAATCCTATCACTCATGATAAAAAGCAGAATTAGAAACTACACATTTAAGGCCTTTGTTGTGCGTACATGTTCCTATTGTTTCTTTCCAATGTCTTTCCTCTTGACCTACAAAAGACAAAGGTTACAAAAACCAGAAGAAAAAGCTGATAAGTGTGCTGTGGGTTCCAGAAGCTGACCCCACCACCATAAAGCAGTGTGGTCAGTGATCATGTCTGAGGCCAGGGACACCCTGGGTGCTAACAGCAGGCACTAATAGACTTTAACAGGAGCAATGAAACCATTGTCTGCAGCTGGAGGGAACAATGCATTAGGGGGCATTTTATTTGGGTCATTACTCAGCTGAATCTTTAGATAAATGATAGTTTGGAGTACACATCCACTTCGCATGGAGTCGTGCAGGCGTCAGGCTGCAATACAGGGGTGCAGTGGTGACGTTTTTTGTAGGCCAAACCAGAAGTAAGCAACAAAAAGCAAAAAGGTTTACGATCCTTAATAACATATTTGTGATTTTTCAAGCGTAAATGCAATCCAAAGAAGTAAAAAGCTAACGTTAGACTATAAACAATCTAAAGTAGTAGAGCTCAGAATCAGAATGGCTGTGCGCCAACACCGCTAAGCTAAAGGCGGCTAATGTTCAGCGTGATTACTTATAATGTTTAATTTAGTTATTTGTTAGCAACCGCTGTTTTGTGACCCATAGAAGCTTCAAACATTCACGAGTGTCTTATACTGTATACTGATGTATTTTGTAGAAGAAAATGTTATTAAGCTTGCATTAATCAGAGATCTGATATCACGCATCTAAATAAAACAGAAAACTGAACCGTAATGGTGAAATGCAAACCCTCCAGATTGAAGGACTCTATTTGGATTCCTTTCTGAACTTTTCAGTGTCATTTCATGACTTAAAACAAGATTAGAGCAACAGATCGAGTTCAAAGAATCTTTTATCAGACACTTTTTGTTGTTTTTTAAAATCTGTTCTATTTCCCAGCCTTCCTGTATTTCTGTCACCCACACACCCACACACACATCAGAAGGGTCTTGAACAGAGCTGGAGGTAGGTGTGGAGTGGGAGTCTCTATTTGCGGATTCAGCTGGGCTGTTTTAGGAGGACCATAAACAGAGCGACACCACCCACAGAGAGAGGCCGACAGGCAGACAAGGAGAGACAGGGCCGACCCCAGAGACCCGGAGGGCACCAGGGGCCCCAAAAAAGAAACATCAGCTATCTTATCTCAGCGCAGGGGCTGAAACTCCCATCAGCCTCACACTCATCCAGAGAGTTCAGGCTACTGTTTCTACGGGAGCTATTTCTCTTGTTCTGCACCATGTTTAACTTTTCTATACCTTGATAAAGAATAAGACAAGACAATATAAAGTCTGTGACTTCAAAAGAGGCAATTTTGATGGGTCTACTCGCATTTATGTATTTTGAAACTGTTCTTTGGGCCTTTTTTTCACTTTGTGACAGTTATACTGATGTAATGTAGTTTTGAATAGGAACCCAAGTGATATTATCCTCGTTAAAATCCTTTTTATGTTGAAAACATTTCTATCAGTTGGCTGAGATAATACCTTTCATCAGAGCATTCTCACTTGCAGATACAAAGCTGTAGCAGGTGTCAGGATCAACTGACATGGATTCACGTGAAATCCCCTCTTTTTTACAATGCAAGGGTTTAACACAAAAACATAAGCTCCATATTTTCCAGAGACTAATCAAAGAGAGCTCAGTGACCTGGAGACAGTGTTCAGCCTTCACTGAATCACTTCTGAGGATTTATTATGGAGCAGAAAACATGGAGTGACTTTAAAGGCTTGTCGGTGTGTACAGTGCACTTACCGCAGGCGAGCATTAGCAGTGACGCTTGCATCTCTGAGCGCGCATCCACCCGCGAGGCTGCGGCAACCTGTGGCATGTATGATGAACAGTGTTATACACAGCCACATGAAACACAGTTATCAAATTAAACATGTTGAAAAAGTTGGAGTTAAAGACGTTTCGCAGCTTTTTTCTCCCGACTACAACAATGCAGCTGGAGGGGGACATTTGGACGTTTTCAATCAGTTTTCACGATATACAAATGTCTCTACCGAACACAGTTTGGTGTGGTTCTTCTCTGTGCTGTCTAAACCGGTTAATGAACAACGGTGACTAGTTAAAGCAGAATGAGCTGAGCTGACTTCAAACTCTGAAAGGTTGGAGATGCTAAAGTCGCCACTCACCGTGTTGTTTAAGGAGTTCGCTTCTCTGTTGTGTAGTACAGTGTCCCTGTTGGTCCACTTGCTGCGGAGTTGCCGGACGGATGCGAGGCTGAGCAGCGTTGTTGCGATGAGGAGTCCTCAGCTCCTGCGACTCTTCGCTGGAAACCCCGGAGTGGATTTCTGGAGCGGAGCAGAACTGTACGAGGGAGCGCGCGAGCCGAGGGGAGGATGGTCGCTTGTACAGGCAGATAAATTGAGTATCCATGTTCAGACATTTCTTTATATTTGTAAACATAAATAAAATGTTGTATAAACTTTCTGAAAGTACAAATACCAGGGTCTAAAAAACATACAAGTACACATTTCCTGAACTCAATATGCAACTCAAGCAGAGGTGGTAACTAAGTAGCAACACATATTGAAGTACTGTACTTAAGTAACATTTTGAGGGAATAGTACTTTACTTGGGTATTTCTATTTCATGCTACTTTGTACTTATACTCCACTACAATTCAGAGGTCACTTTTAGTGTGCTTTTACTCCACTACATTTATTTAATACCTTTAGTCACTTTACATATTTGGATTATTGATGTGAAATATAATCAGCCCTTAAATCAGACTTTAGTTCACCTGGAGTAAACTCACAAGCTTCACCTTTACCAGCTTTGATCACACTTGATCAATAATGATCAATAATTATAATCAAACATATCATATTATATATATATATATATATATATATATCATATGTTATTCTGAAATGGACCAATCTGCACAATGACTACTTTTAGTTGATGAGAGTACTTTCTACTTTCACTGGAGGAACTTATTGAATGCAGGACTTTTACTTTACAGAGTATTCCTACACTCTGGTACTTCTACTTTTACTCAAGTACAAGATCAGAGTACTTCTCCCACCTCTGAACACAAGTAACGTATTAAAAGCACATTTTACTTAAAACATTTTTTTAAGTAGCCAACATGCTATTCAATTGTTGTACTCTGTTGTACCACTAACACATGTATTTAATGTTGTAGTTCATCATTTGAGCCAACTGTGTACATACATTGTTCTACGAGATAAGTACAGCAGCAAAAGTAGAGGAGTAAAAAAGGCTTAATATTTATTTCAGTAGTGGAGTAGAAGTAGAAGTCGTCTAATATATCTTGTTTGGTCTGAGTGGAAAGAAGAACACGTTTTATTATTTTAAATATAAAAAAGTAGATCCTTTATAAAGCCAGTTCTTGTTTTGCAATCAGCCCTGCCAGTCTGAGTAGGAATGCGCGCTCCCTGCTGGACGGATTAGATTCCCTTTGATTGCACCCAATGAGCCACTCGTGACCGCGCTCAGATCACAGCTCCCCAGCTGCCCAGTCTCATAACATCAGCCTCATCCAACAGGTGTTTGGGACCATCTCCTCCACAGGCCTGCAGGGAAACACATGTAGCTTTATCTGATTCAGTGAACTAATGTTAGGAATACACTGTACGACCACATGTTACTTCTTTGGCTCTGCAGTGTGTGTGATGTGTACAGGTGCTGTGTTCTCCAGAACAAATAAATCTCTGTCAGATTACACATTCCCCGTGCGGCTCGAGGACAGCCTCTCTTTGTTAGAGCTCTGGATGCAGTGCCAGCATTAGCAGAGAGGAGAGTTTAGAGCTCCTCCAGACTGAGGACAGTGTGTGTGTGTGTGGGGGGGGGGGGGTTTACTGTATACATGGAAGCTACAGGTACATGGCTGATAAAGCTCTGACTGAAGAGCTCATGATCAATGACCTGTAGTCCTCACACAGATGTTTTCAAGTTAAAGAGCTCCTGAGGAATCATGTAAATCATGGGAGATTATCAATTTACATAAATATAATGCTAAAGGATTTGTGTGCCCTAGTTAAAAGAAAATAGGTACTCGAGTATGTCCCTATCTACGGTGGCCGACAGGTGCAAATGCGCTACAAAGGCCCAAAACACTTCCATTGGGAGAAACGCACTGCACTTTCAGAAACGTTCCAAATATAAAAACACAAATGTGCAAACTGGACTAAACATGTGCAGTGTCACTAAAAGCGTTTCACAAAAAAAAGCTCCAAACCCAACGGAAACAGATACCGAAAATGTATTGCGCACAACTGGGACTGGAATGCTTGATGTTTGGGGATTAGATAGATATATACTTATTTATTCCACATTGGGAAATCATTTTCACTGTCACTGGAAACTCACCTAGAGTGTAATTTATGTTGGCTTATTTTTAGCAATGTGATTGCATGATTCCTTCCGAGATTAACAAAACACTTACCATTTTAAAGCGGGCTAACTGTGCCAACAGTATTCCAACTTTGGGGATTTTGGCCTTTGCAGACCATTTACATGCACTACACTACAGGGAAAGGGAACTCCAAAAAGCAAATAATAATGAATAGTTTCTCTAGTGGGTGAGCGTGCACATAATTTTACCTTTGCTTTTCCTGCTATACAGTAACTTGTGAAAATGAATGCTGTAAAGTCTGATACTAGTTCAAGAGACAGGGGGAACTCATTGCCTAGCTGAGTATACAGCACCCTCTAGGGGTAATTCAGTAAACTTGATAACGGTTAATAATGTGTTAAACTTGTTATTGTAATTATTGCATTCTGACACACAAACAGGACACATGATAAATACATTTGCATAGACTGCATCAACTTTATTTCTCTCCATCATCATACCTCATAATGAATTTTGCTAATAAGAACACTTGTGTAATTTAATCAAGAGCTTCCTTTGTAATAAAAATAAACGTATTTCATTTCAAAAATTGTACTTTTCTGCATATTTCTTTATAGGAATGTCATATTGTAAATACCATACAGATGTGGTCAAATTACAGCAAAAACATACAAAGCAGTTTTGGTCAAAATAACAAAATTGTGATAACATATTCTGATATACTTCTTCTGTTTATTACTCATGGAATCAAATATCATTCTCTCCACAGGTCATCATTGTGATAATAGCTTAAACACATAGCATACATTACAGTGTTGTTTTTTAGTCAGTATGTGGTACAGTACGTAGACAGATGAAGGCATTCTGTGATATATAACACTTGACAGGTAATGTGTAAAACTTGATATAGTAGTAAAGGAATGGAGGTACCAGAGCAGCATTTTTTTTTCATGGTTGTGTGTCTCAGTCACAGCATCAGTCAGAGGTCTGCTCTGCGCTACAGCAGCAGATAGTGGAGTGTAACACGCTCACCCACAGTTACTGTACTTCTGCACCTGGTCCCGGATCTGATCCCGCACCACCGTGGCGTTTTGTTGCAGCTCGTCCAGCTCTGTGCGCTGCCTCTGCATCCGCTGCTCGTTACTCTTGAACTTTTTCTCCAGTTCTGCAGAGACAGACAAGTGGAAAACCATCAACGTTTAATTACAGCTTCACTGCAGGTCCGTGTAAACAAATACTTGATGCTCCATACTCGAGCTGCTTCCCTATTACAACATCAATCAAGCCGAAGCAGGCTCACACACAACCCCGTTTAGAGCAATATAACAGAAAAAGTATGGGCTACTTTTCTTCTTCATGTACATGTGTGATATAAAACTACATTTCTGTCCCTATCCCAGGATCATGCCAAACATGTGTATTTAAAGTACACCATTTTCTTATCTTAACTGGTCTCCAAAAACAATTAACTGATAAACATTTATCTTCAACATAAAGAGAGAGCACATCAGCTGAGTTAACATGCACTAGCTCAAAGTGTTTTAATGATATAATGTTGATAAATTATAATGTTTTTTTGTCGTTTTATAATCCTTAACAGCCTCTTAGACGAACCTTCTGCTGTTTCTGTTTATTAAATACAAGTTATCGCACAAATAACAAAACTGGCAGCAACGCTTATTTAAGCTATGTATTTAGCTAAGGAATACTGATTGCCTGTCTTTTTGTTATCATTTATTAATACCTGCTTTTCCAACTGAACCGTTTTCTCCATATTTTTCATTGCTCTAATAATAACAACTATTTTAATTTATTTGTTTTTAATCATTAACCGGTGTTCTAGGCGAGACTGATGAGATAGATCTGTTTTATTAGAATACCTCTAGGGTATTTATAATATATTTTCCTAATCATTTAAACAAAAATATCTCAGGCTCTACCAGATAACTACTAAAAAACAACAATATAATCCTCTTTCCCTGAATCTATAAAGGTCATTAAACAACCTTCCTGCAGGTAAACCACGGCCTGTGTGTACTGTAGGTAGTAGCGTGCTGCCACCGTTGACAGCAGTTCTCTGTACTCACTCTTGAGTTGCTCTATCCCCTTGGTGGCTTTGTTTAGGAGGTCTTCTGCCTCCTCCTTTATTTCCTTGGCCTTCTGGTTGATGCTGTTCAGACCTCCAACCTCTCCAAGAGATTCCACCTTCATCTGCAGCTCCTGGTACCGCTTCTCCGTGTCGTTCAGGCTCTGCACTCATCAGACAGCGTTATTAGAAATTATATTAGGGCTGCATAATTAATCAAAACTGAACAAAATTGCAATATGGGCTCGTGCAATATTCAAATTGTGTAAATATTATTCTGAATTAATGAATGTGGTGCTGCATAGATATTTAGGCTACAAATCGTATTCTAGGGACTTAATAAAATATCTTTGTTTGTAAAGATACTATCAAAATAATCCAAAGATCATTCTAAAGTCATCTTTCTCTGAGAACAATGATGATCTATCTATCTAATATCATGAATCAATTTCACTCAAATATTCACAAGAAGTTGTTTTTTACAAATGGTGCAGTCCTAAATCATAGCACTTCATTTCTTATAAAAAAAACAGGAACTTGCTCTGTTTCATTTATTTAACATGACAGATTTTTTCAAAATGAAAGCATAAAAACAACTGACCCTCTCCAGTGAGGAGGCTCGGTGCGTGGCGTTGTTAGCAAGCTCTTTGGCTCTCTTCGCCATCAGCCTGTTCTGCTCTGTCTTGTTCCTCAGAGCCTCCACCTCCATGGAGAGGTTGTTGAGACGCATCATGACATCCATCTGCTTATCGCCCAGCTGCGTCAGCCTCTCATCCACCTGCGGAGGAATGACAAGAAAAAGAATGAAGGGGAATAATGGAGAGATGTGGGAGAATCAAGAGCTCCACAGGCCTTTTGAGGATCCTGCACCTCAGCTGTAGCGTTCCTGGTGCGGTTCAGGTTGCTGCTGGCCTCCTTCAGGGCGCTCTGGCCTTCTTGATGGCCTTCTCAGACACTTCCAGAGCCTGCTTGGTGGTATTGGCTTTATCCTTCACTCCCTCCGCTCGGGTCCTGCACAGAGACACCAGACATTAGTCAGACACAAAAGGTTGCACTCCTCAGTATGAGTGGAAGTAAATATTATTTACATACATAAAGGTATAAGGCACAAAGCCACTGTCACTTTAAAATGACTGAATGAAACCAAACAAGTAAACAACAGAAACCATGAGAAGGTGTGAGAATAGGATAGGATCATATCATAATGTATTTTTAGATCAATATGATTATGGAAATAAATGACACATCTTTAATTTCTAAAAGAGGATATGCTCTACACAGATGTGTATTCAGTGTACACATTATAATGTTGAGGGCACATATAAACATCAACGTATTGTAGAAAATATTTGCTACTTTATATGGAAACAGCTGCAGCTCCAGACTGTGTTTTGTAGGATTATTCTATAGTACCTTCTTCAGGGTTCAAGTTTTTTTAAAGTTCTGGCGCATCTTGTGAAGATTTAAGAGTTTGGTCTTGCTGGTGGTTGTATGTGGAGATGTATGGAGATTTCATGTCAGACAGATTGAACACTGATGAAGTAGTCTGTAGTTTTTGTTATATGTTCCTCTAACATGAAAGCAAACTAGTCCTGTTTTCATTTGTTCAGCAGCTGCATGTTTTTTTATCTTTATTTTCATAATAATTCTGAATTATAAAAGCTGTGTTGATGACATCAAACCCACAAAAAACAATGGCTTTCGACTCCCTTTACTATCCTTTCGACTCACTAAACCTTGATCTATAGAAGTCTCAACTTGCGAATTGTGTTTTTAACGTGCTTTATTATTATCAAGTAGTTGCTTCCTTTTATTGAACCTTATATTTGTGTCTGCAGCTAGAGAATGAACCCTGCACTCTGACAGCAAGCAAGATGGTTTACTGGAAATGTAGCTTTACTCACTTAGCTTCCTTAGCTTTCTGGAGCAGCTCCTTGGCTTCCTTGATGTGCTGCGAGGTTTGGTTGACGAGGCTCTCGACGTTGGTGAGGTTGGAGAGGCTGCCCTTGATCTGCTGGACCATCCTGTCCAGAGCCGTCCTGTTAACCGGCAGGGTGATGGACAGCACCTGCAGAGCCACCTTCTCTATGCTCTCCGGATCCGCGCCCTCCTCTACGCAGAAAAAGAAGGGGAAGTGAGAACAGGTAAATACTACAAATACAAATCTACAGGAGAAATCGAGCTGTAGATGAATTAAACTAGACTTCTGAGCAGAGATAACCTTTCCAGGTCTACAGAATGTCACATTTTTTTCATGAAAGGTTGTCAATTGAAGCTCCAAATGTCTTTCATTATATTTTGTGATGTTATCATAGTGAGTTAAATATGGGTGCGTGTCTTCCTTTGGTGTGCAACGAGTCGAAGAGTGAACTGTTTTTTGAGTGCGGTAAAAAAGTGTTTTTTCAAAGGCAAAATGACAACAAATACAGATTGAAGCTGAATATTGTCTGGGATAAACACCTGTTATGAATTTTGGAAATGATTACAAGTATTTATTTTTGAATAGAAAGATTGACTTGGACTTTACAGCACAATAATGTTTATACAGCACAAGGAAGCTATCATACGTAGCCCCCACTTGAATTGTTGTACTAATAGTATAATCTTAATACTGTAAATATGGTTGCTTAAAGGTCTCCTATTATGCTATATTTGAACAATATATTGTAGGGCCATATCTATACACAACTTGTCTGTGAAGTGTTTTAAAATATCAAACAGATCACCCATTGTAGCATGCCTCATACCCCTCTATTTCAGCCCTGTTCCTGAAGTGCTGATTCTGTGACTGTAGCTTTAAATTTGAGCTGAGCTGAAGCTGGCCACGCCCCTTTGGAGCGTCAGCTCGTTAGTACGGCCGTTTTTAGAGATGTGGGTAAGGAGGAAAAGAGAGAGGGTTGTATTTTCTGACACATGTGAGTGTACTTACACACCGGGACACATATTTGCATTTTGTATAATAGGGGACCTTTAATATTTATGTGCAGCTGTGCATAAACTTGCTTTAGACACACAATGAAGAATACTTTTAAAAAAAGCTGCACAGCATTTCGTCTTACATGTTATTTAGCTAAAGCTTTAATCCAAGTGATTTAAATGCAATTCTTTACCGTATACATGCCTACAGGAGCATTTTGGGGTTAAGTGACTTGCTGAAGGATGCTAAGACTTAGAGATTAGACCACTGACCCTCCCATTGATAACCCTGAGCCACAGCCGATTGTTTGAATGTTGATTTAAATTATATAATTCAACATTATGTATGAAGTATCAAACTATGAGGTACAATTCAGAGCTAATAACAGCAGTAACTACTCTGTGATATACCGGTGAGGAAGTCTCTGATCTTCTTGATGAAATCTTTCAGCTTGTTGTTGTTGTTTACAAAGTGCTCCTTCTTCTTCTGCGCTTTCTCCAGCGTGTTCATCGCCTGGTTCTTCACATCCTTCGTCAGGGTGGCGATATCCTGGAGCTGGACACAGGAAACAAAGACAGAGACATGTTATGCTTTATATTTTTAAGAGAAGGCACCATCACTCCTACAATATATGTATCTACCTTTCTGGCGGCGCTCTGCAGCTCCTCGTTGGCGGCCTTCAGACTCTCCGTGGTCTTACTGGTGAGATTCAGAGCTGCGACAGAAGCGCTCACCGTCCCGTTGCATCCCTCTCCTCCACACACACGCATGCCCTGATCGTCACGGCAACCGGCACCACCACATTGGCTGTCTGAGCAACTGCCATTGGCACTGGAATCGCTGTGACCGCCACACACCTGGAAGGAGCAGCAATGCATTAGCTTTACATGAAATGGTTCTGTCAGAAAAACAAAAAGTGGATAGAAAATATCAGAAAATGAATAAGGATCTGGTGTCTTCTAATTAAATGACCCACACTTTATTAACGTCAGAAATGATAAAACATTAAAAATAAAGAATATATAAAACGTTTTTTTTCAATCCAAACTTGGAATATGTTGCTGGTAATTCATTTGTAGTGCTATCAATTTAAATCAGCATTTTCCATAGGAATGCAAGAAGAAAACGCAGTATACCACTGATCAATTATATTTAAATGATTAAAAAAATGATAAATCATATATTATATTATAGGTGAGAAACACAGTATGTGTATCATTTGTCATCATCATTGAATAATTTAGGTACATTTGGAAAACAACATTTATTTATCCTATTTTGGTTATTTTTCCATTGTTTCAATTTCAAAGCGTGTGATGTAATAGAAAGGAAAACAAAAGGTTTTTGGGTTTGTTTTGTTATTTTCAGCATTTTTTCATCACCGAGAAGTAATACTATTGATAAATATGAACATTCACTATCTAATTTACCAGTGATGACAGAATGAATATGTTTTCAATCATTTATTATAAGACATAACTAAAATATCAGGGTTTTAAAAAAAGTTGCAGATCATACATTTTTTGAGAGACGGGGCTCTCTCAATATTTGCTCTATACCTAAGATATTCTTACAAAAGTTTCAGTCAGTGATGAAATAATGAAGCCTGACCCTGCCCACCTTGTTACTGAGGTGCTGGACGCTCTTGTCCAGCTCGTGGGCTTTGTCCTGCAGCTCGTTTAAAGACTTGTTCTGAGCCACCAGAGCCCGCAGGAACTTGTCCTTGCTGGCGTTCAGCAGATCCTCGGTGACAGCGCGGGTCTCTTTGGACTGCTCCACAGGACTGAGAGGACCGGACACCGAGGCGTTGCATCTCTCCTGTGCCTTCACCGACTCATTATAGAACCGCTTAATCTTATCAAACTGATCTGTGAAGACAGGCAAAGGGTTTAAGATTTCATCAGAATTTCATATAAGGACCATTGTAAGCAAAATAATAAAAATTGTATCATTTAATAAATATAATATATACATCTATAAAGAATATAATTAATTCATTAATAAATACATAAATAAGGATTCAGGGAATCTGCTGTTGTTGGGGTCATTGGGGTCATATTCAGAGAAAATGTACAATTTCTGAGATACACTTTTTTTTTATAGGAAAAAAATTGATATTCTCTAAAATTAAATATCATTAAATAACAAAAGAAAAATCTCAAATTAAGTCACACATTAACAAAAACCTTCAAGTATCCTGTGTGATATCTACTTGACTGATATCATGCCTGAAGTGGGAGACTTAATCAAATGATCGTTCTATTTTCTTCATACTTTTCTGACTTTAATCTACAAAGAAGTTTCTTCACCCTGCTCCCCCAGCTCCAAAACTATTTTGTTTTACCCATAATGGCAACTGTCATATTACATTTACTTTAATGTGATCAAGATCAAGTTTGCTACCTGCAAATCCTGAGGTGAGGTAGTCCACCAGCAGTCTGTGTTTGTGAGCCACAGTGTTGTTGAGGTCTCTCAGCTCTCTCTCCAGGCCAGTCAGCGTCTGTCTCAGAGCCCCTTCATCTTCTGCTGTTGTATTCAGCTCTCTGGTGACGCCCATCAGGCGCCCGTCGGTCAGGGCGATCTCAGCCCTGGAACACAATGAGCAGGATATTTTAATATAACATCCAGGCAGTGACAGGGAAATAAACCTTAACGAACATCCCAGCACTGTGACATCATTACCTGAGGTCATCGATGCTCTGTCCAATCAGCTGGTGGATCTTGTCGTTGTCCTCAGAACTGATCAGATCATTTATTTGCTTCAGCTTTTTCTCCAGTTCTTTGATGCGCGTGTCCCCGACTCCCGGAGTGCCCCCGCTCTCCAGGATCTTCTGTGCCGTGTACTGGATGTGCTCCAGGTCTCTTTTGATCTGGCAAATGGCGTCGTCCCACAGCTGGAAGCAGGCGTGACAGGGGACGCACTCGGGGAAGACCCCGGTGAAGCCGCGGGCGCATTCGTCACAGTGCTTCCCCGCCGCTCCCTCCCTGCACTCGCACTTCCCCGTTAACCTGTCGCACTGAGCCATCTCCGAGCCCCGAGGGTGGCAGTTACACTCTGAAAGGGAGGAGGGGGGACACAGAAGAAACAATATAAAAATGATCTACAGTTCCAAAGATCATAAGTAAGAATCTAGTCATTTCTAAAGCAAGTAGAAAGGGTTTTACAATGCAACAGAGTGTTCTGAGTGTCTTTAATGGAGTACGATAATATTAAAAACCTCAGATTTTATACTTATTGTACGTGGCTTTGGATAAAAGCGTTAACCAAATGAAATGTAGTGTAATATTATGGCCAAAGACTTTTCAAATTATAATGACAAGCAAATATGTTCACTTTTAAACCTTTAATTTATCCTTTCTCTGCAGCTAGGGGTCTCTTAGCAAGGCATGCACAAGACCAATTTTGCTTGTGTTGTGTTGTAGCGTGGGATCATGGGAGTCTAAGCATAAAGTTTCCTCCTCTCCAAAACAAACAAACTCAATGATTGGAATTGGCTAAAACTCTGAATGAAGCCGCTTCACATATGTTTCTCTGATGATGTTTTGCAGAACTGCCTCTAACGTTTCCACAAGTTTCCCTGATTAGTTAAGATGCTGGTGTATGACTAAAATCCTTCACCTGGTTAAAATGTATTGATTGGCTTCATTAAAATCATTAGAATCATAGAAACATTAGGGATAATATAAGAACACAACTCAACAAAATATCTAATGAAGTCTAGTCATTTTTAAATATTCCAAAGAGGAAAAGTTACATCTTATTCCTTTAATGGAAAGGAACAGGGAGGGAAGCTTTGGTCTCAGCTGTGACACACCAAACACTGACACACTGATAGAGTTGCAGCTCTAAATAAAACAACACTCGTGTTAAATGAATTAAAATGAGAGCTTTACAGTACAGTATTCCCTTTTCTGTGCACATGTGGTATTTATCCAGAAGTATTTGTCACATGGTGGGTTACCTTGACACTGCACCTGCGGGTCTCCCCAGTGAAACTGCTCACACTCAGTGCACTGTTTCCCTCCGAAGCCTGGACGACAATGGCACTGCCCTGTGAACTGTTGAAGAGACCGAAAATTAGTTTTTATCCGCGTTTGCATTCTCCATTCCCAGGCTTTCAGACTCCATGCCCCCTCACCATGTTGCAGTGAGCTCCTAGGGAGTGTTGGGGGTCGCAGAAGCAGGGCTCACAGCCTCGGCCCTGACCGTAGTTCCAGTGGTTAGCGGCACACTGGTCACAGTTATGGCCCACCACATTCTCCCTGCAGGAACAGGCCCCGGTCTGCCGGTCACAGTGACACTCGCCGTCAGCACACGCAGACTGCAGCGTGCCAGCCGTCACACAGGTGCAGCCTGAGGGGGGGAACCGATATTTAATGCCCAGACAGAGAGGGGACAGAACATTTCCAAAGATATACTGTACATACAAATGAAACATCATTTTCTCTTCTTTGCACACTGCCATTTATATTATTTGGATTTGTCTACCTAAATGCAACTCATCTGCTAACCCAACTCACGTCTGCAGTCGTGGGCCAGAGCGTTGCCAAAGTAACCATTCTGACAGTGGTCGCAGGAGGAGCCGTCAGTGTGGTACAGGCACTTGATGCACTGGCCGTTCCGGGGGTCACATGACCCGGGGTCCTGGCTGTCGATGTTGCCGTTGCACTCGCATGGGAGGCACTGCCCACCGGGTTGCTCTGGGTTGCCATAGAAACCAGGGGCACATTGGTCACAGCGGGACCCTAAGGGGAGAGAAAGGGAGAAAATGGCATTTCAATTAACTTTAAGACTTCTGATGTGAGGGGTAAGTGGAGGGTGAGGTATTTCCTATTTCATTGTAGAATCAGCTACAATATGCTTTTGTTCAGACAAGACCCGGTTCAAAGGTCCAAAGATTTAAAGGCTTAATTGTCAAATGCACAATAGATTCATCGAAGATCTGGCAATGAAAAAACAAAATAAAATACAAATAAAGATACATAAAACTACCCAAATTGAAAAGCAGAAAAATTAAACTACAATATGAAATAGCAGAACCATAGAAGAGTAAAAGTGATCAACGAATGTAAGAACAGGTGTGTGTGTGTGTGTGTGTGTGTGTGTGTGTGTGTGTGTGTGTGTGTGTGTGTGTGTGTCTGTGTGTGTGTGTGTGTCTGTGTGTGTGTGTGTGTGTGTGTGTGTGTGTGTGTGTCTGTGTCTGTGTGTGTGTGTGTGTGCGTGCGTGCGTGAGTGCGTGCGTGTGTGCGTGCGTGTGCGCATGTGTGTGCAGTGTGTGACTTTACCAGCGTAGCCCTGTCTGCAGGTGCAGATGATCTGGTTGGAGGTCTGGTCAGCTTCACAGGAGTGCCCGTTGAAGTGACCCGAGCCGGGGTTCCCAGGGCAGGGGCAGGGCCGACAGTGCTCACCTGAACCCAGCACCGGGTTTCCAAAGAACCCGTCCACACAACTGGGAAAAACGAGAGACATTTACTATCAGTCCAACAAGCACCAACAAAGAGAAGTGTAAAGTCTGACCTCGGAGTGACTCTTACCGCTCACACAAGTGTCCTGCGGTGTAGTCCCTGCAGTCCCGACACTCCCCGATGCGAGGGTCACAGAGGTCTGCGTGGCTGTTGCACTGACAGGGGCTGCAGCTGGGGAAGCCCCACTGGCCCGGCTGGCAGTCTGAGCACTGACGCCCGGCGGCTCCCTGTCTGCACTGGCACTGTCCTGTGGCCGGGTCACACTGGTGGCTCAGGGAGCCCTCTGAGTGGCAGTCACAGGCTGCACGGGAGGACAGGTGTAAAGGGTTAGTCACTGTAAGGTTTTCTAGCACGCTAAGTGTCATGAAAAAATGCATGGGTTAAGAACATCATGTAAAAATATAAATAGCATACAGAACTATACATCAATATAAATATTGGAAAAAAATAACCACAGACCTACAGTTAAGTTCAATGATTCACGCAAATATAAGATAAAATATGAGTACAAATAAACAATGCAAATGTGATTGGATGACCCAAACTCTAAATGGAGATGATGGAGAAACAACAAAATCAGAAAATACTTTTGTATAATACTTTTTCGTTCAAATTCTTAATCACTACTCCATGGGTTGTGTGTAAATAGCAAACAGTTTCCTAGTGAGGGAACCTGAAGTAGCCTTCTGCCATCTAGTGGCTCTTCTTTTTATTCGTTTAAAGTTTGGGAAAACAGTTGGTTGCAAAAAAGGTTGTAGTGAATGAATTATTTAAGTTTGACCATACAGCCTGACCCTAACCCAATCTTTTTTCAAACAATTTGAAGAATGTAAATGACATTTGCTCAAAGCTCTGTCGATGGCGATCATGATTTCATACTTTAAACTTGAATATATATATATATAAATGTGTTGACTATTCAAAAAATGATCCCTCTCCATCCTAACTTTCATCCCACTAGAAGTGTGTGGTGTGCCTGTCTGGATTTTCTCTTTCCCTACTTTGCTGTGATTGGGTGTCAGGCTGTGTGAAGCATGTGACAGACGCTGCTGATGGTAGAGCGGACTCACCGGTGCAGCCGCTCACTCCAAAGCCGTATGTTCCGGGGGCACACTGGTCACAGCGGCGACCAATCACGTTGGGTTTACAGCGGCACTGACCCCCCACCCTGTCACACTCCCCACTGAGGGAGCCCTGAGGGTCACACTGACACGCTGCAGACAGAAGATACAGACACATTAGGCCCTTTTATTTAAAACGCATCCAAGCATTTATCACTGCAGTCTTGCAATGATGTTTAATCTCACTTTAAATGTGTGTTTTTTTAAATATAATTATCCCCCCTTAAAGATAATATTTATTTTTGTGAATTTTAATTTATTAGTTTAATAATTACTTTCCTTTTTTTTATTGCATAGGATAAGGCATGTTTCTTTGTCTTATTTTATTCATTGAAACAGGAGTTAGTTTTGCTTGTATTATTGAACCAAGTAGATGTATGGACTGAACTAAGTTAATACATTTAGTATATTTAATATGTGTGCCCCAAATGTTAAATTACTTGTGGGAATGCAACACAATTTTTGTGGAGGGCAATTTACTCAATCATCAGTTCAGCCATACGTCATCAGGTGTCAGCAAGTTCCCTCTTATGTCTGCCTGTACATGTCCCAGAGTCTCTTAATTAACATGAGGAAGTGTTTCAGTCTCTCATAATGCTGACCAGGAGATTCATCATGGTGAAGTAAGTCGGCGGTGACCTTCCTTCTACTTCAATGTGAAAAACTCTTATCTAACACGATGCAATTGTGGATAAATAGGACACTACGTCAAGTATGAATTCATCTTTGTTCTACTGAAATGGAAGAAGCAGTTTACATCTTAATACAAGATTACAGAGGTTAATATCATGTGGAGTTATTATTATTATTATTATTTATTCTATTATTACAATATTAATACAGACAAAGTATGAATCTGACAAACAAACAAAATTAGTAGAAGTGGGAGGGCAGAAAGCAAAACTTATACAGAAGGTAGCCCTCCCGTTTGTCATCCCGTTGCAGGATAAAGAAAAACAGATGAATCAGTAATTAAATACGCATATTTAAGATAATTATGATAATGGCCATCCTAATTATTATCTTCATTAATAGTATTATCATTACCATCATCATCATTGTAATATATCCATATCATTTTTAAGGTAAACAAATATGGATAAGAACTGTGAAAAAATGTCTGTATTGGGAGTCTAAATCTGACACATGTAAATAATGAATGACAATTTCACCACAGTCTGTATGTGTGTGCTTTCCTCATTTTGTTCTCCCTTTTTTAACGTTTTTTATGGACCAGTAGTGTAAAACAAGCGTTTATTTTTGCTTTTTAAACATAATTGATTGAAATAGTTTAAAACCCAATAAAAGAAAAGAAAAAGAAAGCAATCCAGGAATTCCCAAAGGGTTGGCCCCACATCTCTTAAATGCCTGCGTGTTGTGTGTGTTTGTGTGCTTGTGTGTGTTTGTGTGTACTTACACAGAGCCCCATCATGAATGATGGAGGATATGCTACAGATGAGTTTGGAGCACATCTCAGCGAGGGCGGGCATCGGTGTGATCATGAAGGAATCCAGACACATGTACCTGATCATCTCCTCCCGCCGATGCTCCGCCTCTGGCTCGTTCCCTTGGAAACCAGGCAGCTCATTGTATTTAGGGATTAGAACCAGCTATTAGAGAAACAAAAAAGATAAGGAAAGGATTATACTGTAAATATAGCTAGGGATGTGCATGATAAGAGGGATTAGGAGCGGGAGGGCAGTACGGCAGGAAACACAAAACAGCAGTATAAGCCAGAGATTCGTAAAGGTTTTCCAAGAAATGTGCTTTTTATTGACTTTAAATGATAGTGAATACAAGGGAAAAAAAGATACATGCTGCACTACCAAAGCTAAACACTACTGGTTCATGAATATATTACTATAATGTGTTTGAAGGTGCATAAATGGACTTTTGTTAACTTGGTTAATGCTGATCCCAAGCCTAGAATTATTTGCATTTTCCTACCACTAGGGGGAACCTCATAGTGTTAAGGCCATGCACTAGTTATAGCTCTTTAACTATTTTAATTATGGAAGCTATACGGATGGAGCCAGAGCAGGCTTCTTATTAAAGACGGGGCAATGTTAATTTCCAAAATAATGCTCACCATTGGTGGAATCAAAGATTCACATCCTTACTTAAAGAAAACTAATAATACTGTTACAAGTAAAAGTCATTCTTGGAAAACGTGATATGAGTAGAAGTATAATCCTGAAAAGTAATGAATGCAGAAAATGTGTTAGTAGTTAGTGGAGCTTCCTGATTATGTTTATTTACATTTTTTTAAATAATCTGCTTGTTTTTTACTACATTTATCAAATTATGGTAATGTTTAGGTCAAAGTGCCACTTTTACAATGTCAAAATAATAGTTTGAAGTTGTAAGTGAGAAACATTTTTGAAAAATGTATTTCTCTTTTGGGGGTTTCATCAAAAATATAAGTTTTTCATAAACTTACTGTATATTTAATGTAACGCAATATCTTAATTTGTGAAGGAAACATTAACTAAAGCAGTCTGAAAAATCTAATAAAGTAAAAAAATATATAGCTGAAATATAATGAAGTAGAACAAGAAGAGGTTGTTTAATGAGGGGGGGTCTTACTGAATCAATGAGAATGAAGGCAGTGAGGTGTCTGTGTGTGACCCCGTGGCGCTGGAACCTGATGGAAATCACGTAGCGATTGCTGGGCTCGAAACAGAACGGCCGGGGCATCTGGATGTATCTGAAAAACATGATGCATTTAAAATACTTACACAAGGGTCCAAGTAAAAGACATTCAAGCAGAAGCATGAAGTGACACTTGTACGAGGGCCTGAGGAAAAAGTGGCCTTTTTTTGTTTTGAGAGTTAGAAACATGTCTTTATTTCCTATTGATGTTTGGAAAATCGTAATTATGTTTCTTAACGTTTACAGATTTCATCTCTGCTTTTGTTTGCATTTTTGGTTGTTTAACTTTTTTCGAGCTTTTCCATTTCTTCTTTTATTCGTATGAGTTTTCCATTTGTCCTTGGGTGTATTGGACATTTGTTGTGTTTGTGGAACATCTCAATTCATTTTTTTTGTTTAACTTTTTAATCTCTTCTTGGATTTGTGGAATTTTTTACAATTTATTTTAAGTTTACTGAACTTTTTCTATCTAACTCTTGGCAATAATACAGAAAAAAAGTCTCTTATAAAATGAAAAATAGATAAACAATGTTCTGTACACCAAGAACGTATAATGGCAAATACGTAAACAAAGGTAATATTGCAAAGTTAAACATTAAATGTAAACCAAACTAAGTACGGTATGTTTTGAGACTATGAGACGTTGGTGGCAGGTTATTTCCTACTTCTATCTCTGACTTGTTGTCTATTTCTAAAGCGCCCAGTGTTTTCCAGAGGAAACTAGATCCCCGCTCTACCTGCGTTTGACTCCGGCCCCTTTGTCTGTGTTATGGGCTCACTCTGCTAATTGGTTTTGGCTGATGGACCAACCACAGGAGAGAACGGAAGACCAGCTACGGTCTGCTGAGACAGGCGGATCCGGGCGGGCCATAACCTCTCAGTTCCAGATCAGTTCAGACTCTCAAAGGCTTTTCAGAACATAACAGTCTCCATGTGAGGCTCTCACAGTTTTCATCCTATATCCTACTACTACTACTACTCACCAAGAAAATCAGGAGTAATTAATGCTGATCAGAAGCTATCAGTCTCATGTGTTGATTTTGCAAAGTGCAGTAAGGTTTTAATACTAATAGATCACCGTGAGGTTAATAAAGTACTGTAATGATTTAAGGATTTTAATAATCGTCATGTTCAAGCCGATATTTTGAACAAGCGTATGAACAGGTGTTAGAGTATGGATAGTATAATGCAAGAAATATAATGATATGAATAACAAAACAAAACTGTTCAAGGTGAGGCTGGAGAATTAGTAGTTGGACAGATTTAAACGTGACATAATGTTTATGCTAGGTGAAAAGCTGACAGTCAATTTATTTAAATGTATTTAATATAGATTGATTGCTGGCCAGATGTAAATATTTTTTTTACGTTCAATATTTTAAACAGTCAAAAGATGACACAATATTAAAAAACCTAGACCTTTGAAAAAACATATCAAAAAACCAGTGGTGGAATGTAACAAAGTACATTTACTCAAGTACTGAACTTGGGTACAAAATGTAGGTACTTGTACTTTACGTGAGTATTTTCACATTATGATACTTTATACTTGTACTCCACTTCAGTTTGTGAGCAGATGTTCTACATTATGTTTACTTTGCAGATTTAGGTTATTATTCGGAAATATAAAGCAACTATTCCATTATCGGTTCAGTTTCCCATACAGTAAGTATATCAAGTAATTCAAATAAAGTCTAATTTAGGATCAATGGAAGCATTAATTAAAAATGATTATGAAAAAGCATACGGTGCTAAAATGCGTCATTGTTCATAATTAGTCATTTTACTTTTGGTTAAAATATTTTTTGTTTATATTGTTGTTATTTTACTTAAGTACAAATGTTGAATGTAGGATTGGAACTTGTAACTGAGTATTTTAACATTGTAGTATTGCTACAAGAAGTGCTTCTTCCACATCTGCAAAAACCAAAGAACGAAAACTGATGAAGACAAAAAAAGTCACAATTTAGTCCAAACATTGTGCGTTGAACAACTGTGAGTCACCCCCATAGTTAAAAAAGTTAGCCAATCATCTTTCATGCTTCGTGATCCCTAACAAACTCATCAAGAGTTTCTCTAAACATATCGGATAATCCCTCTAATGGCCAAATCTAAAATACATTACCTACCCTTGCTTTAAAGACAGAGGGGAAACAATGTAAGCTCACAGATTCAATAAGTCTGCATGGGATGTACAGTATGTGGCTGGTCCAGACTGGAATGTTTTCTGCTTGTCTCCAACATGTTTTTCTTTTTTTCCTACTCTACACTTCAGTAAACAAAGCTGCTGGCTTCCTTTCATATCACTGTAGCGGATTCTTACACAGGCTTTCAGGTATGTTTGCCCTCTTATCGGGGAATCAATAGGAAAACGTACCTCAGGCTACAGTGAAACAACAATACATACACATGCCTAAACTCATGGAGAGCAAACAGGCCGGGGCAGGTTCAAGGGACGACAATGTAGTGATGCAAGTCTTCCTGAGCAATAAAGTATCCCCTATCAACACCGTGTGACTTTACTATACATACTGTCTACATTATCACCAAACAAAAAGGTTATAATAGATTTGAACTTTCAATATTTTTGGGGTGTTTTGTTTTGGTTTTGACTTTCCCTAGTAATTGCATTTGGTAGTTTCAGTTTTTCAAAAAAGGATAGATTTTTAGCACCTTGGATAATGTCACAGTAAGTTTTCTGTGTTTATTATTCAACATAATCAATATTACTGTAGATATTTAATACGGACAAGCCACAAGATAACAAAATGAGTTAAAGCATATGCATTATGTAGCTACATCTACATACAAAATACATGGATGGACAACTGTGAAAGTTTGGCCATAATGTTAAATTCTTTAGATTTGGGATCCTCAACCCTATTTTAATACCACAGTCAGAAAAAAACACCACATTTCACCACAGCTGAGTTGTTAAAGGAATACTCCGGAGTAGATTCACCCTAGGTTAATTTGAACCGTGACATCCAGCCAAGTAGCGCACCCGAAGTTTTTCCGATCTTGGCCGAACATCAGCCGAGTTACGGAGTTCTCCCGAATAGCTTAGTACACGCGCTAACGGAACCTCGACCTATCTCCAAAATTACCACACTACAATCACCTGTTATGACACCAAACTTCTGCAGTAGTATAAATGTGGTCTGTACTCACAAAACGATGCATTTCGAAGTTTGTACATAGTCCAGGAGTGTATTAGTATCAACACAAGCCGAATAGCTTCTAATCTGCTAAAGCTGCGTCGACGTCACTTCCTTGATCTGGGAATAGCCCGTAAAAGTCCTCATCGAAACTCATAATATGCACAAGGAAAAGTGAATTCAGCGTCAGTATTGATAACTAAAATCCTTGTCTAATTGATAGTAGGTAACATTTGAAGTATCTTTTTAGTGTTGCCTTTTAAATATAAGCCATTATCACAATTCAGTGGTTTTGTTTTGTTATACTGAGGGGTATATTGAGGGGTACTTGGCCCTAATGGCGGTCACCACACAACTGGGCAGAACTCTCCTCTCCTGTACAAACTTCGAAATGCATCGTTTTGTGAGTACAGACCACATTTATACTACTGCAGAAGTTTGGTGTCATAACAGGTGATTGTAGTGTGGTAATTTTGGAGATAGGTCGAGGTTCCGTTAGCGCGTGTACTAAGCTATTCGGGAGAACTCCGTAACTCGGCTGATGTTCGGACAAGATCGGAAAAACTCCGGGTGCGCTACTTGGCTGGATGTCACGGTTCAAATTAACCTAGGGTGAATCTACTCCGGAGTATTCCTTTAACATTTGATTGACTACAATATTCATCGCCTGTTATCTCTTAGTTCTAAAAGACTGCATGTGAAAAACAACAACAGGATTTAATGTAATGTGTCTGTCAATTTCTGTGGTGTCATTTAAGGTAAACAGAAGTTAAGTTACACAAATTCATGCTTTATCTCCATCTCTTTTCAGTAGTTATATAATACAACTTCTGGAAAGAAATTACGTTTTTTTTGTCTTTTGACCAGGCAATATTTTCAAATCATTTTGTTGTAGTATTTCTTCACACACAAACAAACACACACACACACACACACACACACACACACACACACACACACACACACACACACACACACACACACACACACACACACACCTACAGATATCAAAGTGTTGGTACCTGTTGCGGTGCGGCAGAGTGACTGTGTAGAGCTGTTCAGTTGGAAGGAGGTTTCCACAGCGGAGACTGGACGGCAGCAGGACAGACGTTACACTAACTATAGCCTCCCAGTCTTCTGTGGACTACACACACACACACACACACACACACACACACACACACACACACACACACACACACACACACACACACACACACACACACACACACACACACACACACACAGGAAACTTCATTAATAAGGAAAAATACTTTGACATCAATCTTGTGGCTCATGATCCGCTCCCCAGCCCACACACCTCAGGCTCGTAGCGGATCATGATGTCATACTCCATGGCGTAGGGGATGTTGTCGATATTGAACACCAGGCCGGCGCCGTCTTTGACGCGGGCAAAACCAGGACCGGTCCATGTCACCATGTGGCTGGGAGTGCGCTCTCTGTGAACGCTCCTCACATCCGGCTGAGACAGAGACATTACAGACGGAATGATTTAGCCTTTTACAACTATTACCTCTACTTCTACTTCATACTGTGCATATGTATATATGGGGCTGGATAAAAATCAAGGCAGTGGTTTGTCAAATAACCATGTTTTCTGCTGAGCCACCTGTCCTCTCGTCTACATTTAAGGCTGGAGATAAATGATTAAACTTCACTAGTTCAACATAGAGAAAAGCGTACATATCCCATCAGCTGAATAATTATTTTTACAGTCTCAAACTACTTGAAGAACTGGGCAGTGACTAACAATGCTTATTGATTTAAGTTTCAGGACACACACCTACATATTCACATCTCTTTTTCAGCTTGACTGGTTTGAAACGACAAAGTGTCAGGATGACAAAGCATTTAATTACGCTAGTTACCCTAAAATAGTCAAGCATTTCATATAGAAAATGACAACAAACCTATAGAAATGTGGGCTTTAGAATTGTTGTGATGTAACATAAGCTACTTCATATCTTGACAAACTGAATGAAATCTGTAATTCGAAGCACATATCATACTGTCTGTTGGAGCTGGCGGATTCGTCTCAGTGCCGAGCGGTGCTGCTGCGAGTTGGTGACGCGACGGTGGCGACGGTGCCTCCTCAGCTGGTTACTGAGGTGCTCAACACAGTCAGTCTCTGCCTGAGGACGCACTTTACCCTGAGAGGAGAGGAAAGGAGAGGAGAGGATAGGAGAGGAGAGGAGAGGAGAGGAGAGGAGAGGAGAGGAGAGGAGAGGAGAGGAGAGGAGAGGAGAGGAGGGTTCATGAGGGATTGTTTCGAACATACTGTAGATTACACTTTTTACAGAAACCCATCTCACAACATACAGGGGATCCTCCTACCCAAGTTGTTCCTGTTTCAAAAGTGAAAATTACAAGACAGAGCACTAAATGTCCCGCTGTGCTGGAAATTGCCGGAGCGTGACAGAGAAACAAAGACAGTGAGGCTGAGAGTGTGTTGTATAATAATTAGTTGTGACAGGTTGGTATCTGAGCCACAGTCTGTCGTTTCTATGGGGCCCTTTTAGCTGTGGAATTGGACAGAAATGCAGGTCTGTGTTCTGCATGTTTTGTCAGCATTTGCACTCAATGTCCATCCGGCGTCAGTTTAAACAAGCCATGCCCCCCTTCAAAGACAACAGCCCCCATGTCAAAGACATATCTCCTGTTGCTCTTTGTCTCATAACATTCTGAAGTCAATAATGGCATTTTTCCACAAATTCCTGCAGCAGCGATGTTGTAAGTGAGGACTGCCTGAGCTTGCCCGGAGGGCTGAATGGGGAAGTGGAGGGGGCAGGGGGTCTGCCTGAAGTGGGGAGGACGGAGGTGGGTGGAGGAGATAGTGAAGAATGTGAGAGAGAGTAGACATGACAGCAGGAACAGGCCTGTCACAGAGGGGGGAAGGATTCAGTTTTTTTAATTTACTCTGTATTTTTCTAACTGGACCCTTTTTTACTCAATGTTTTTGAAACCTGTCCAGAATTGAGCAAAAGCACCTAAGTTCTAAACATTTATATTATTCTGTCTGACAATAGTGCCACCAAAAGGGCATGTTTTGCCACTGAGAAGCTCTGAAAAACCATATAGAGAAATATTGTAAACATTTTTATTTGCCTTTTGCCTGATACACTCTGAATTTTGAAGCTGTGTGCAAAAGGGGCACAATCAATTGTTCTGTTACATGAAAAGGTCCTATTTGTACATTGACAAAATAATGATGAAATCATACTTATTTAATATTTTTTTATCTTTGTCATGTCTTTAAATATCAGAAAGTCTCAATTCTCAAATTTGTAAATGGTTCTGGTAGAAGGCTGATTGGTGAGTTTAACCCCGGGTCCTTGTACAGCTGACAATTACAGCAAATACTTCCACCCTGTGCGCACTGATTTTCAGCTTCTTTCTTCTGGTTTATAGTCTTATGATGTAGGATAGATACAAAAATGTAAACATTGCATAGATGCTATACAGGCAACACTCTACTGCAAACCAAGTAACTCCAGCCCGATATTAATGGACTTGGATTTGATCAGAGATGAAGAGCTCTCAGCAAGAAATACATATTTATTTCAAGTGTTTGTCTTTTTAGATGTATCTGATTCTAATAAGCCTTGGAACTGATCATGCTTCTTAATATTTCAGCTCCTGCCAGGCGCCATGTGGCAACGACCCCTCACCAGCACTGCGGCTCATAGAAGCATAGCCTCCTCTTTAGCTGGGTCTATTATGAATCATAGATCTGTGCTCACAGGCAGTGCAGCATCACTGGGGGAGTGTCCAGTAGCATCTTCAGCCTCATATTTGTAGTAGTCCAGCGGGGCGCAGAAATACCCAGGCTGCACCTCGGAACACTGCCGACCAATCAGATGCCTCCTGCAGTCACACTGGCCGCTCTCCATCATGCACCTAAAGGAAAAAAACAGTGTGAATGCTTAAGACCTCTCTTCTTCCAGAGCATGTTTAGAGATGCAAACTTTATAATAATGTATACCTGTTGTTGAAAGCTCCACCAAAATCACAGTCACATTGTCTGCAGCCTGCCAGATCATTACTGAGCCCCCAGTATTCCGGCTGTAGGGAGGGAAATACATGTCAACACCAGGATTCACAGGGACATCGTATGATTTGCTATCCTTGGCTGATGATATGAAAACATCAAGTCATTATTTTGATGGTGTGACAAGGGAAAACAATGTAAATGTTTGGCTTTTAATCATGCAACAGGTTTGTGGACAGACGTTTTGAAGTCTGGCGTTTGAGCTATTGCCATTTTCTGTGACCATTGGCATGGAGCAATTACTAAGCATCGATCTCAATTGACAGGTCACCATGGTAGTGAAGTGTTGTGACAAGGAAGCGATGCTCTCAATCATATGCTGCTTAAGGTTCTACTTTTATAAAAAAATATATATATATTTGCATTGTTGAGAGAGGACTTTCCCACCCACAAAAAAGGTCACACACTGGACCTGGCCTGCACGTCTGGCATGTCCTTCAGCAACCTGAACACCTGCGACCTCACAATCTCCGACCATCTGACAATTACCAAGGCCATCCTCACCCCAACCCCCAACATCAAGCAGAAGCGCACCATAACTTTCTGGAATCTCAAATCCATAAACCCCTCCGCCCTCTCCTCCCTGCTGGCTGACACCATCCCTGACTCAGCCCTCAACCAAAATGCTTCACCTGCTGCCCTGGTCTACAATGCTCTCTCCTCCTGTCTCAATCAACTCGCACCTATAAAAACCAAATCTGTCTCTTTCACTTTCACACTGATCATCTCCGACACCTCAAATCTAAAGGCCCCAGTTTGAAAGACTTGCTAAGAAAACTGGTCTCACTACACATCAAGATGTCTATTAACCAACAACAGTACAAAGACGTCCTCTGTCATCCAATCTGGCAGCAATAACCCAAAGACACTTTTTTCAACCAAACTCCTCAAACCTTTGGACAACATCTCTAACTCCTTCACTGCCACCAAATGTTACTAATTTCTCACATTTCTCCAGGACCAAATTGAAATAATACACAGCCAACTTGCCAACGCTTGCAACTCCTCCACCACCCAACCTTACCTCGAACCTGCATCCCCTCCTCCTTCGAATCACCCTTTTACATCATTCACCCAAATTACCACTGCTGACCTAGCTTACCTAGTCACTGGCATGAAAACATCAACCTCCATCCTGGATCCAATCCCCTCCACCCTGGTCAAAGCTTGTATCCCACAACTCACTCCTCTGATCACAGCAGTCATTAACTCCTCTCTGTTCGCTGGCTTCGTCCCCCCTGCTTTGAAACTTGCTGACGTCACCCCTGTAATGAAAAAACTCAGTCTAAACCCTTACACCTTCAATAATTATCGGCCAATCTCCAACCTCCCATTCCTGTCAAAGATTTTGGAGCGGACTGTTGCCTCCCAACTACAATCTCACCTGGACAGCCATAACCTTCATGAACAATTTCAAACCGGTTTCCGCACTCGCCACTGTACTGAAACTGTTCTTCTTAAGGTCACAAATGACATTCTCCTCTCTGCTGACTCTGGTTCCCTCTCCATCCTCATCCTTCTTGACCTAACCGCCGCCTTCGACACCATTAACCACTCCATCCTCATCAGACCCTCCCTCTCATCCACCGCTGCTGAAACTCTCATCCATGCCTTCATAAAATTCTGACTTGATTACTGCAACAGCATTCTATTTGGTTCAGCTGCATGCATCCTAAATAAACTACAATATGTCCAAAACTCTGCTGCCCTTATGCTCACCTCCACCTGACGCTCTGATCACATCACCCCAATCCTCCACGACCTCCGCTGGCTTCCCATAAAACACCAGATTGACTTCAAAATATTACTTCTCACCTACAAAGCCATCAACAACCTGGCTCCCCCCCTACCTCAGTGACCTCATCCAACAACACACCCCTACCCGTTACCTCAGGTCTGCTGAGGCTAATCTAATGCAGCCCATCAGGACAAAGCTCCGGACCTGGGGTGACAGGGCCTTTGCTGCAGCCTCCCCCTCCCTCTGGAACTCCCTTCCCAGTCACATCTGAAGGGCCAACACTCTGGAATCCTTCAATAAATCTCTCAAAACTCACTTATTCACTCTAGCTTTCAATCTCCCCCCCATTTTACTCCGCATTTAGGACTTTTGTTGTTTTTCCTATATTTTTTCTCTGGTTTCTCTGGTTTTACTATTTAAATAGGTATGTGTTTTTTTTTTATTTGTTTATTTTTGTATTCTATAAACTACTGACAACATTTCTCTGTGTTGGAATTCAACAGACACTGGAATGGCTGCCACACATGTAGAGATTGAGATTGGAGTGGTCTCTTAATTTTTCCAGAGCTGTATGTGGAAACACATTACATTTCACACAATGCTACATAGCCTACAAAACTGTGCCTGATTTTCTTCTTTAAATAGGAAACAATGAAGAAATCTTTTGCCCTAAAACCTCAAATTATCAACAGATTTTCTAAGAAGAACACTTTTCACTAACCAGACACTGGCTGCAGTAGCGACCGGTCACATATCTTTTGCAGGAGCAGTCTCCACTGATCTGATCGCAAGGAGCTCCATTCGTGATGATGCCACGAGGGTCACAGTTGCAAGCTGATGGAAACATAAACACAAAGAACGACATTATGGTGGATATGCTATTTAAATATCTTAAAAACAGATTATATGGTGGTTTCAGTGGCAGACCAACACACTCGTACGTACGCTGACAGCCAAGAGGGTCGTTCTGGCTCAGTCCGTAGTACCCTTCCTTGCAGTCGTCGCAGCGCGTGCCTTTGACGTGGACTTTGCAGCGACACTGTCCTGAGATCATCCCCATGTCCAGGTCGGTGTGACTGTCACACACTCCTCCCTCCAATGATCCCACCGGGTCACAGTCACAGGCTGAGGGTCGGAGGTCAGATAGAGAGTGTTAGTGGGGAACAGTGGAAACGAAAGAGCCAGAGATAAGATGACAGAAATGGGAAACTAGATAGATAAGAACACTTGTGACACTTCAGGGTGTATGTGCAGTTAATTATTGTGGATTTGTTATATTCTAGGGTTCTCTTCAATTAAAATTGATAGTTGATCTATCTGAAAGATGTGTATAACTGGGTTTTTCCCAATAAAATCATGCAAGCAGCACTTTTAGTCTTGTATTTACCAGAATGAGTCATTTGGCATTAAGAAAGTCTAAAAAATGACCAATCAAAAGGACAAATGCTGGTCAATGAATTGGTTGTTTTTGTTTTAGTTGACTAAGTCACATTTGCAGATTGTATATTGGACCAAGCTTAGTTTTGTAGGCCCTCCCATTAAAATGGTACTCGCATTTAGCAAACACTGTGGAAACTCTTCCTTTTCAGCAGATGAATGCACTGTTCAAATATCCTTAGGTACAGATCTATACAGAAATCAAGCCGAGTGAAGCTCATTTATTGTATGAACATAGTGGAAACCAAACGTTTGAAATGAGGGGAACTGAGAGGTGAGAGGACTGTTTGATTAGATTGCAGTCGTAAAGATTTAAGGCAATTTTTCGACTTGACACGAGATTGAGGCTGATCACGGCATGACTGTTTGGTTAATGACAGAACATCTGAAGATGAATTCGACAAGAGCTCTTGCCCAGGAAACAAATTAAATTATAACAACCCGCTGGCTGGCAGATTTTATCTGAATGGTTTATAGAAAATGAAGCTCTTCTTCTCAAGAGTGGACTTAAATGAGATGCTATTTATTGTAGAGTTTCCTGCTGGAAACAGATTGTTCAAAAGACTCACCAACGCAGACTTGTGGGTCCCTGATGTCTTTGAAAGCGTCTTGGTAGTAGAAGGGTTTGCACATCTCACAGTTGCGTCCCATGGTGTTGTGCTGGCAGTCGTCACACACTCCTCCACTGGCGTTGCCCGTGGCCAGATACACCGCCATGTCGAAGTGGCACTGGTTTGTGTGGCCGTTACAGTTGCACTCTGAGGAGAGAATCCATCAAATGTACAAATAAGAATAAATTAGATGAATTGGAACATTACCTAGACAACAAAAGATAACCACAATTTCGAAATGAGTAGTTCTAACAGCTCCTTTTGCATTTTTTTTAACACTTTATAAGTAGCTGATAAGCAATTTTACATGAGGCAAAAATGTATTCCTTAATTAATAGCATTAGCAGTGTATCAATACATCGCTAACTATACTGAACTTCCAATCTTAACCAATGGTGAGGCAGTTACGGCATCCCAAATATACTTTGAAGAGCAGAGGATGTAGCAAACAGACCAAATTGGTAACACAAATTTAGTTCAGATAACCAAATGAACTGCTTTTTAGTTTCCACTCTGTCTCAGTTTTTTTTAGACTGTCTATTCTCCCAAAATCAACCAGTGGAAAACAGAGCCTTGAGTGTTGCTTCAAAAATTACCAAGCTTTCAAAAAGGAAAACAGCTTAAAAAGAAATAACAGTAACCGTCATCTGCCTTTCTGAGGTCATGCTGATATCAGAATACTGTTAGGCAATGCATGTGAGTGTGTGTGTGTGTGTGTGTGTGTGTGTGTGTGTGTGTGTGTGTGTGTGTGTGTGTGTGTGTGTGTGTGTGTGTGTGTGTGTGTGTGTGTGTGTGTGTGTGTGTGTGTGTGTGTGTGTGTTCCCACCCCTGCAGGTGTGTGGGTTCTCCGCCTCGGCTGGTCTCCATGGCAGGTCGTGGTTGAAATGTCGGCAGCGTTCGCAGTTCAGGCCCTCTGTATTGTGTTTGCACACGCAGCGCCCGTGGATCTGGCCAATCAAAATGCAGCAAAACGAGAAGCAAAAAGGTGAATGAATGGCATTGTGAATAATATATGGCATAATGAAGTATACTGAAATAGGAAGTTGAAGTTTGTACAATATTCTCTTGGTCTTTTATACGTTTCAGTGTATTCTGTGATCACAGTTAGCAGGACGGTTGTGAAACGGATTTATTTTCTGATAGCCCACTAGCTCACCATGCCGTTGTCCCGGGCGTCGACCCCTGGCACGGGGGCGCACTCTGAGGCGTGACCGTAGCAGAAGCAGCTCCCTCTGACCGTCAGCTCGTACAGGGCGTAGTAATATTTCTGCAGGACGTCGAAGCGCCGGTCCAGCAGGTCGTCTCCCAGAGTGTTCAGCTTGGTGAAGTTGATTCGCAGGTTGGTGATACGCAACAGTTCTGTAAGAAGAAAAACAAAGGATTATTTACATATCTTTCATGACCAAACTGAAATTCATTAGTATGCAAACATGTTTCTAATGACTTGTAATAAAGGGTATTTTATTTCAAATTTGCTTTGCAGGGTTCTAATTCAGGAAAGCTGAATTTTGTTTCTACTGATCCTGATAAAATAGAATGAGGGGCCCCTAATAAAAGAGATGCCCACACACAGATAGGACTTACTATACCCATAAGTAGCTAAACCCTAACAAACTGTGAAATATAGACCATAATTAGGCTGTGTAACCTGTGCAATACTATACATTAATAACTCAATTGTTCTCACACTTTGGTCTGATTATTATTACACTGTTAATCAGGATCAATAATCTGCTTTTCAATATTCATAACATTATTCAGATGAATGATCTACTGTATATATTGTCCAAAAGATATTTTTACATATTTATTTGCAGATATTTATTTTTAATTCTGTATATACATGTTCTTATTTTATTTTATTTTACTGTATTTATTTATTTAGTTTGAAAATAAAATTGAATAACTGTTAAGAAATCCAGTTCCCCCTAAATAAATAAGATATTCTGACTCTGACTGAGATTTCGGAAGTGTCACATTTTATTTGTGCTATTGGTCCAACAGACCTTCATCAGAGCGTGGAACACTCCATAGAGCTAAGAATGAGGATATACTTTTTAACAGTTTGGACTCTTTGATATGTCCAGCACCTCGGCAAAGATTAAACCAGGAGGAGTGGTATTCATCCTGCATTAGAGTTAACTTCTGAAAGAACACTATACTGCACCGCTAGTAAAAGTGCAGCAATCCATATTTAGACTTTAGAGTCTCCACTGACCTTGAATGTCCAAGCTGTAGGGGTCTTTCACATGAATGGCTGGATCCAAAACTTTGTAAATCACCTTAAATACAGAACAGAAGTTGGTTAGAGTGATCCTATTTGATTATGGGATGAGAGAAGAGCATGGCAGGCTAAAAAAAGGTGAAAAAAAGCAGGAATACTATGTGCCAACACTCTTCTCAAAGATCTGATGGAGACAGACATGAGTTAGAGTTATTTTAAGCTGCATTTAATACATGGATGATCGCCTGTTTGCAACAGTGAAAAATGTCCCTAAAATAGTGTAGATTAAAATGATGTTGTTAGCTGGGCCTCTTTAAAGGAAGCCAAATATTTTTCCTGGTTCTTCTGTCTGTTTCTCATAACTGAGGGAGTGCCATCCACCATCCAATGTAGGTTATTATCCTTCTCTTGTTAAGAACGTCATACAGTTCTTTAAAAAATCTGAACTATCCCTGTAACAGAAACTACACTGATGAACATCACCAGCGTTATGTTTTACTAGCACTTCTTCTAGTTCTTACCTCTCCGTTAGTGGAGGGCTCGATGTCGGAGTAGCGCTCCTCGCAAATGACGTCGTTGATGTGGTGCAGGCCGTTAGCAGGGGTGCCGGGGAACGTCTTGGTGCAGTTGGAGGCAAAGTAGCGGTAGGGGCGCCATGTGCGGCCAAAATCAGCCGAACGCTCGATGATCATAGCTGCAGGTCGGAAGGTCTGAGGGGCAGAAGTGGGAGATGAGCCCTTAAGTTCCCTAACGGAGGTCCACACACACACACACACACACACACACACACACACACACACACACACACACACACACACACACACACACACACACACACACACACACACACACACACACACACACACACACACGTCCCAATATATACGCATCTGAGTGTTTGTACCTTAAACTTCATGATGAGATGAGTGAAGTGGAATTCAGCCTCCAGGTTCATCCTGATACTGACATGCTCCTGTCCTGTGGGGGAAACAACTGTCAATCATTGCCATAACAACACAAGAGATGCAGAAGTCTCGTCTCCAAAAGATAGTGTCTTCCAAAATGACCCCTACGAGGTCACAGACTTATGCTATGTCGATTATCGATGCATCCAAGCAGCAATCATAAGTGCTGTGGTATAGACTTACGTAATTACTTGGTGAAATGAAAATGTAATTCTTTACCCTCAGGATATAATACACAACAAGAAGAACAAATATACTGCTCACATTTAGAGACTGTCAAAGAGTCTATGAGAAAATGACCCGATTCCCATCTTGATCTATTACCTCAGAAAATATTTCCTGATGAGTTTATGATCACAAAACACATTTAGAGCTACAAAAACCAAACAAAGCATAAAGTAACACAGAAAAAGGGTTTAGATATGGGCTTACACAACAAGTAGAACAAAAAATGATCCAGATATTACTCCTCACTGTACGCAGTTAGCTAATGTACATACAGCCGCGGAAAAAATAAAGAGACCACTCCAATTTTTCCTATTTTGTTAAATCTGTATCTCTACATGTATGGCAGTCATTACAGTGTCTGTTTAATTACAAAACAGAGAAAAATTGCCAGTAGTTTATAGAATACAATAAAAAATAAATAAAAGACATTTCACTCAAAAGACGTAAATAAAACAAGAGAAACTGAAAATGCTGAAGCGGTCTCTTAATTTTTTCCAGGAATGTGTGCTTTAGCTTACATTAGATGGATGCCCAAAAACCCCTCTAGCTTCCTTTGGGACTTAAAAACCATAGCACACCAACCAGTGTGTGACGTCAAGGTGGCAACGTCCACTTTTTAAAGTCCATTTACTTTTTGTAAATCCACATGCACACACCGTTTACAGACTGCCACCAGGTGTTTCCATTCACGTCACTGAGGGCGATGACGTTTTCGATGCGGTGGCTGTTCCTGTGGCGCTCCCAGTTGTAGGGATGCCGGGAGTTACACTCGAAGCACTTGTCTGATTCCTGTTGAGGTACAAAACAAACATTTACTCCTGGAGAAAGTCACTGGCATGGAAAGTCTCCCTCAGATGTTTTACATATGATAATAAAGAAATAATTCAAAATGTTTAACAGATGAAAATAGCTAGCAGGCATGGCGAGTTTTTCAGCCCAAAAATATCCAACTGCAAAATAAGCTGTCTGTTGATGTTGTGGGAAACTATTTTAACACTTAAGTGCTCCTGCAGGTTGTGTCTTGTACATTTTGTACCGTGTCACTCAAGCCTCTGTGATAGAGCTGTTTCCTCAGATTTCATCAATCAAGCTGAAATAATTTACATCTAAAGTGCCCCTGATTGCCAAGACCAGGGTGAACCAGAAAAAAAAGCCAGAGAGAACCGGCTTGTGTATCCACTGTGTCGAAAGAAAAACGGAAGTGGGAGCAGGGCTGAGCAATATGGAGAACAGTCAAATATCAGAACAGTTTCAACCAAATACCTTGATCCCAATGTCTCCCAACTTCTGGAGCAATGGAGAGGAAACTCAGAGAGACACGGTAGAGCTTTGATGGCAAACACTGAAGGTTTATTATGAAGTTAACGGCCGGAGAATTGACAAGACATGTAATGCATCCACGAGTTGAAACAGCGGTTGCCCGACCAATTCTGGAGAACTCTTCTGCAGCCCGAAGTTTTAACCAGTTCAAGTGTATAATCAACATTCCTCATCAGGGAGACCAGACAAATATGGACCCTGAATCTAACTAGAGCTGTTGTCCATGGAAAAGAATGTGCGCCAGGGAACCTACGTTCCAGATAAGAAGGGCTTCTAGACTTCCCTGGACAATAAACTATCTCAGGGTAGCTTGTGCTCGGTCAGAAACTGTCGACAACAAAGCGCCCAAGCTGCCCCTCCTTATTGGAGGTAAAAACACCCCAAGGCTGAAAGACCTATGCCATGGGAACGCAGACGGAGGAAGGAGAAAATGATGAACTGTGTCAAAGGTTAAATACCTTAGCAAAAATATTCCCTAACATTGTTCACTATGGCCTTTCAAAAAGGAATCATCACTAATGTGGATATAATGACTTAGTGGGTAAAGACAACTATTAGAACAGCTGGAAGAGTCGTGTAAGTTCAGAAGAACTCATGATTTTCCAATTTCCAAAAACAATAACTAGTATCCTCTCTGTATGATTTTGTCAAAGACAGGAAAGACTGAGGCCTTTACCATGGAATCTAGTTAGCATATTACCACTCAGGCAAATATAATTTAGAATGTTTGTTAGACAAGCTCAAGAGACTTTGATCTTTTGTTCTCCGACATAAAATATGGTAGTAAATAAAAATTAATGTGACTGCAAAATGTCTTCACGTTGAACATAGCATGAGTCGTTAGCTTAGCGGTGGCGATGAGCAGCCATTTGTAGCCTAACTCTTTCAACTGAAGATTGCATTTAGGCTTCAAAAATAAGGAAAGTGGAGTTAATATCATAATTATAGGGTTCCTAACAATCTTATTTTCTGCAATAGTTTATGAAATCAATTGGAAATATCCCATTGCCATCCCATTTTATCCCATGCGATGCTAACTAACAAAAATACGTCATCGCCAAATGGATTGGTGAAATTAGGGACCACTGAAGGGAAAACACACAGCTAGCCGGAAAAAAGCAGACATGGATGAGGCAGACGAAGAAGTGGAGGAAGAACCGTAAAGTAGAGGGCATGGGAAAGATAGAAGAATGTGGGGACTTCGGCCAAGAGTAAGGGCTTGAGTCTTAAGGGGAGTCACAGAGCAGTCAGAGAAAGGAAGGCTCAGGTGAGAGGAGTGGGTATGCGGTGGAGAGGGCTCTCGAATGGCACGGCAGCGGTGAGAGACAAAGAAAGGGGCCCGGCAGAGATGCTGAGAGAGGGTAAAAAGGGGGTGCAATGGAGAGGTTACCATAAAGAGGGGAGCAGGGAGAGGGAAAGAGGCAGACGAGGGTAAATTGGCACGGGGAACCAGTGGATTCCAGGGGAGCATTTCTTAATTAGGCTGTTGTCAGGGTGATTAAGCTGCTAACAACAACAATGCAGTTAGAGAGACTTGACAAAACGTTGTGGGCATGCAGATGTGCGTGACCAAGGCTGCACACATGCCCACTAATACATGTGTTAGTGAATGTGTGTGTTTTTTTACTTGCATGCTTGCCTTCTTCACCTAGCCTCCCTAATCCCAGCAGAAATCTGGATTCCTATCTACACAGCGGCACATCCATCCTACTGGCTCTGTAACAGTTTCATAGTGCTTATAGGAGTTTAGGTAGAAGAGCTAGATTTTTCTGGTATTTTCTATAAAAATCATATGACTCAGTGAAATTAATTGTACTATTATGAATGCCCTACTTATATTTATCATTATTTGTTTTCGTCTTTTTTTTTTCTTAAAGGAGCACTATTTGCTTTTTGAGGTTTTCCTTTCTTGTAATGTGTTATATAGGTTTGTGTGCATGTAAATGTTCTGCAACGGGTAAAATCCCTGTGTTCCCTCCAGAGGGAATTCCCCCCCCCCCCCCCCCCCCCGCCCTGCCTGAAACGCCTCCATTGGACTCCTTTTTTAACTTTAGTAACATAATGACATCAATATGTTACACTCAGCCCTTAGATTGGCTAGCGCTCCAACACATTGTACTTGATAGACCAAGGGGTGGGACATCTCTAAGTGGTTGACCAATCGCAACAGAGCCGGCCAACAAACCAATCAGAGTGCTCTGGTTTCAGACAGAGGGTGAAAAGTGGTGCTGCAGCACAGGCAGTATGAGAAAAATAAAATGAGCACAATAGGGCCCCTTTAAAATTATTTTAGCACCAGTTTGGCCCTTATTGGAGAGATATATTTGAAAAGGTAATATAGAGGAAATTACACAAGTAAAGGGTGCACAGGCAGGATTCGAACCCGGTCCGCTGAGCTCCTATCATCATTTTTGTTTATGACGTAAACTTGTGTGATGAAGACACTGCGACTGTAATACTGCACATTTTTAGTTAGTTAGCACTTCAATTTATTCAGTCAAAAAAAGTTGGAAATAATGATCCTTTATTTATTTTACGCAACAAGAGTTTTTTTTTGCCGTTGAAAGTGAATGTGTTAATGCATCGCAAAATCGTTATATTGTTCGTGCATATTGCATATTTTCCTCAGTTTTAGTTGCAGCACATTTATCTCACTAAGTTTTGAGCTGGATATAAGTCTGATCCTATTCATCCTCTCTCCCAGGACCCTGTAGTTTCAGTTGGTGCTCTTTAGGAGCCTCCCTCCCTCCTCTGAGCTCTTATTTATCTCCCATTAGTCAAGCCTGGTCAGCTCAACTCTACGGCTTTCTGCTCCAACAATACACAGATGTAAGTCAGATGTTGATTTGAAAACACTTCTTTGTCACACTACGATGGTGGCTTTAACAGAGAAAGCACCCCCACCTCCCTCATGCAGTTCCTTTTCCACCTCAGTTACTGCCATTACCGTGCTGTTAATACTTTTCGTTACTGATTTTTCTGATATTTTTATTCATTATGTCTGACTTCCTCTGCACCCTCACTGTTTTCCCACCTTCACCTTTTCTTAGTCCTTTCTCTTGTCCAAAGTAAACACCACTGTCTTCACACTGCTTCTCCTAGGTTACAAACGTCCGTAAAGACTATGCAATCTGATCTCACCAAGAACAAAAAACCAGCGAGGAACAACACGAATGATTGATGAACTTTTGTGCATTAAAATGTTTGGTGTGGGCCTCTAAAGTAGCGTCTGACGGAGCAGCAATGACAGCCTGTCACCACATCCTGCCCCGTCCTATAGCAGAGGGCCTCGCTCCAATCAGACGATGTCAATCATGTTCACCTGGAAGTTGACACTGTTGGATGTTCCTGCCCTGAGGGGGTGGAGGTACAGGCACATACACGCATCGGCACGGAAATGCACGAGGGGTAGAGAGGGCGGCGGATGTCAACATGATTGGGAGCATGTCATGTAGGGGCAGAAAGAATTACAAGGTGAGGTGGGGGGGGGTGTGACGAGAGACTGTAACAGCATGGTGTCTTGCATCCCACAGGTAGGAACTAGGGGTGTTATGCAAAGCTGATTTAGTTTATTTACCATGTAGGCAGGGGGCAGGGGCTAATGTGGAAGATATCGCTTCATTCTTTGTGTGAAATTGTGTTTGCTGCCTTTCATACTCCTTATAAATCTACTGTATGCGTTTAGTTTAGAACAGAGAACATCATCAGTTACCTTTTAACCTAAATGAAGGAAATAATACAAACTTGTAACAGGGATTTGTCTTAACCGAGTAAAAAGGCGCCCTCTTACTTTGGCGAGCTTCCTAATACCAACATGCAGATTTTCCCTGTTTGGATGTTAAAGTGATGCCAGAAAACAATGTTTCTGTTCTATATGAAAAGTTACCTTACAGAGGCATTTCCATGTCCGATTTAAACGATCAACTTTTTATGACAAAGACAAAAATGGGTTTTTTTGCAATTGAGGAAGTTAGATTGTTTTTCCACACATGCAAAACTTGGACATGTGCATAAAAAAAAGTAAACACAAAAGAGAAGGGGAGATTAAAACACTGAGGTCAAGACAGTGACAGAGATAGGTATGGGTGGAGAGAGGGATAGAGTGCGTGCGTGCGTGCGTGCGTGCGTGCGTGCGTGCGTGCGTGCGTGCGTGCGTGCGTGCGTGCGTGCACGCGTGCCTGCCTGCCTGCCTGCCTGCCTACCTGCCTGCCTGCCTGCCTGTGTGTGTGTAGGACTAAGGTGTGGCTGATGTGTGTGTACACCTGGCCAGAGTGTCGAAGGGCTTCGCTCATGGAAACCAGGCTAACAAACAGACGGATGAACAAATGAAGATGGAAGAGTGGAGACAGAAGGATGTAGACGAATGAGTGCATAAAGGAGAGAACAAACAAACCACCCCTTTTTTACTGCATGCACTACAGGGCGTGCTGTATTGTAAAGGTGTGTGAGAGGTATGGAACAGGCAGGAGGGAGAGTCAACTCAAAACACAGGGTGAAGGAAATAAAGAATGCGCATGATTAACCTATCATTATGAAGGTATGGGTGGAAAATCACAATCACATGTCCTTTAAATTTCACATGGACTGTTCACGTGTGTCCTGACCTGCAGATGGCTGACGATGCAGTACTGCTCTGGCCCGTTCAGGCCGCATGTGGAGGTGGCAGAGAGGTTGACGGCGCGTCCAATCAGGAGGTTTCCTGTCGCAGGGTAACAGCTTCCCTCCGTGCAGCCGTGAGGACCTGATGGGAGCTCCTGTCCAAACACACTGAGGCCTGGACGGTAGAAACACGGAAGAAAATATTCTTTGTTATTCAATTCCTAACAGGTTAAGCTCTTTATGGTGAACATACAGCAAGATCATCTGATCTCAAAAAGTAATTACATTTAGAAATTAGTAATACTACGTAAGGTGTTCAATAACTTACTTCATTCAAGGATTTCGACAAATTGTGAATCCAAATTAAAAAACGAGCTGGATTCATATGGGCATGTATCAATAAATGGACAGAAAACAAGTGTGTGTGCTAAAGACTCCTTGCTACGAGATAGATAGGTACTGTGTGTTTATCTGCTCTAATGTAGACTGCAATCATTAGCATGGCCAGCTAACTTTCCAAGGAGAAGGAGCACATTATAATTTTTCAACTGAAATTGAAAATAATGACCCATCATCGCCAAGTACATGGGGAAAAAGGCAGCATATCTGAGTGGATGCCTGACCAATAAGTCGTGTCTACATGGCAACCCTTAAAGGTCTCCTATTCTGCTATATTTGAACAATATATTGTAGGGCAATATCTATGCAGAACATGTCTGTGAGTGTTTTGCTCAAAATACCAAACAGATCACCCATTGCAGCATGCCTCATCCCCCTCTAATTCAGCCCTGTTCCTGAAGTGCTGATTCTGTGACTGTAGCTTTAAATTTGAGCTGAGCTGAAGCTGGTCACGCCCCTTTGGAGCGTCATGATCTCTGTCTGAAGAGAGAAGTTTCTAACAGAGAAACTCAGCTAAATGCTGCCGTGATTAAACCCCATATTATGTTCCAAACCACATCCAGCATTATTTCTGAAACTCTTCTCAGTGTTTACCTCTAGAACAGAGACATTATATGTATTATATACACAACAACTCTAAGTCCCTCCTGCAGACATCCTGCTGAACACACAGACACACAGAGGTGCTGCGGAGGGGATTCAGCTCGCGACTGTATATGGGGGACGATAGGTTGGGACGTATCACATGGGCGGGACGTTGGCAGGAGTTCAATGTAAAGCCAGCCCACATTTTGGTTATGACGTCATAACAGAAGCAAATCTGGATCAGCTCGTTTGCGCATGTGGGTAAGGAGGAAAAGAGACGGTTGTATTTTCTGACACTTTGTGAGTGTCCTTACACACCGGGGCCACATATTTATGAATTTAGGTGAACTTCAATTTAGAAAACTTCGCGAAAACTGTCATAAAACTTGTTGCCCATTACCTATTTCTACCATCAGTCCATTTGACCCTGTATTATGACAACTTGATATTTATAATACATATACCTTAACAAACGTATACGGTCTTGTACGGTCTTATCAGTAAACCGTAAAAGTAACCCTATAAGTATAAAGAAAATGTTGCAGAGAAATGCCACAGATGTGTTTAGGGTCCGTTGTTGAGAAACCTTTGTCCACAGTTGTAGAAGTGTTAAGCTTGGTGGTAATAAAGGCTTTCTAAAGTCCTTCACCCTTGGTGTGATTTATGTTGGGAGGATTAGCTCTGGTTTTCTGGAGGTCAAGATAACATGTAGATCCTGTAGATGTATCTGTGTGATGATGACACAATATTGTTTGGGCTCAAGTGGTCATTTTGTCAGCTATTTTTTTATTTAGTCTTGTGTCAAATGTCCTTGCCCTATCCTATTCAGTCATATTAAGTCAACCATATCCTGTGGAGGTTGACTAAAGGTCTAGGCATTTCCAAAGAAGAAGTCGAAGAAAACCCCAACTATTTATGTATGGCTAATGTCAATGCAAACTGTTTTAGTTGTCAGGATATATTAAACATTTCAACCAAAACAGCATCTTCTTAATTTCTCCCAAGCCCTGTTGTTGCTAAAGGTAATTTACAATATACAAATTCTTTAGTAAGTGGGATACAATATATAAGGCGGAGCAAATGCAATGTAACTTTAAGTGATTTTGTCTAAATCACTGTACATGTCTGCTGTTCCAAGGTCTTTTCTGATTAATGTTGTGTGGTATTGAACTTATTTATTCAATTAAAGACACAAATCATCCACCATAGAGTTTTTGGTATCGCTCAATACTTGTATGTGCCAAACAATTGAACCAAACACCACACAGACACCACAGTGTCAGATTGGTATTTCCTCCCTAAAAAATAAAAAATGGTATGCTCTTTGTGATGATCACCTGATTGTAAACAACACGACAGAAACAAGAGGCAAGACCAATATTGAAGTGCTCCATGACATTTCTACCTCAGCAGTATAAACTTTAATCTTCACCTTCCTTACACAACCCCACAGCATGAAAAGAAGCATGGCAAATTATTAATAGTAAGACCTCTGGGTGATTCAACTTGACACAGCCTGACATCCCAGAAAGAAATTGCTTTAATGGAGTAAGAAGCAACACATGAACTATAACTCTAACAAACGTTCTGCTCCTGTTCCCTCCAACTGTCTCCCTCTCTGTGTAAACTGTCTCTCTGCCTCACTGACTCTCAATAACAGGCCTCATCAGGGATATGTGGGAGAGTCACAGCAGGAGTCAGGGGGGCAGAAGGGGACAATGGGTTAAATATGGTAAAGCAAAACTGAAAGATGGACAGAAAAACTATGTGGGCGAACCAAGCCCCCAGGAAGTGAGGCGGGGTTGAAGAAAATGTTCACAATGGACAACGATGGTACTAGAACTTTTGTGATAGTCACACTGTGCCATGGGACACTTTCGCCCATCGACTTACACTGGGAGAGAGACTGTATAAAGACATCCTAATCTTCACATTTTTTGTATGACACATTTTTTTAGGTAAACAAACTTCAGTCTGAAAACTTGAAAAGCTGTTATTTCATTTCAACAGTTCCTAAAAGTGGTAAAATGTCCTAATAGATGAGTTACAAGTTAGAATCCCTCCTTAATTTGACTGAGCGGCGACGGACGCTTAGGAGGGACTGGGAGGCAGGGTTTGAGACTGGGGGCGGGGTGTAAGACCGGGATGCTGGGCTTAAGGATGGTGACAGATTTAAACGAAACCGCGAGTGCCCATGGAGGTGAATGTTCGCTGGAGGATCCCTAAAAGATCGGGGGGCTAAATATATGTACAGTATATTACATATGCTCAAAAGCCCCAAACAAAAACGTATCACATAAGTGCTCATACCTCAGTTGCACACTTCTTAACAAGGTTTTTTTTTAATCCATTAGGTGTATAACACATTTTAATTTCCTTTTCAAAACTATTTAACTAATTTGTTCATTTGACTGTTCCAGATCATTTGCATTTGTTCTGATCTTTTTGAAAAAACACAAATTCTTATTTTATAGCTGTATTTTCTAGCAGAAAAATTGGATTTGTGATTGTGTTGTCCACCGTAGGTAATATCTGTAATTATAGAGGAACGGTAATAATGAATTAATCTAACTTGCGGATATTTTTTGTTGCGTGCAAGAATGCATTTGACTTTTGACATTTGTATCTTTCAATGATTTATCTGTGGTTTCAGAACCAGCTGTGGTAAAACTCCCAGATATGCATGTTCATTAACTCTTTCTATAAATTAATTGTATAAGCTTTGTAAGGCCTGTCGAGGGTGTGGTCATATGTGATTGGAAAGTGTACAAACCATGGAAAAACAAGAGGCTTCATAAAGAGAGTGATGGTGGGAGGGGGGTGCTGAGATGCTGAGAGAGATATCTGAGGGTCTTTCAGCTTGTTGATTTACAGGAAACAACAGAGCAGCAACAGGTTGAGGCATGATGGGAAAGGCATGTCCGCTTTAAGCTGGAATCATAAGCAGCCTCTGAGTTCAACACAGGACTGTTTGGTACATTAGCCGCTTTGGACCCCTCCTATACAAAGAGTGGTGGGTATTAAAGTGGAAAGATTGGTCTCTAAGAGCTGCTGTATTTCAGAGTACTCTTTTTAATGATATGATTTCATTGTGTCAAGAGGGATGGCATTCTGCTTTCTAAACACTGGTTTTAAAGAGACCTAACTGATAGGGTTCTTCCACACAAAAGGAGGAATACCACTCTCGTGGTTCTTGTCTTGTCCATGAGTTTATAGTTCTTCTTTGATACAAGGTAAAGACGAGGCTACCTTTGTTCATAAGGAAGAATAAAAGGGTCATTCATATTTTGAGCTTGTGAAATGATTTCCACAAAAACATTCACAGCCTGCAATTGTGTATTACTCTTTTTGTGCATGAGGAGAAAATGCATGCACAAATCTGAATGAATGAAATTACAACAAGTAGAGAACTCACAAAAAAGCTTGTGAATGAGTGATTGCATTTTGCATTTGTAACTGTAAACATATTTAATGTGTGCTTGTATAAAAACATGTTTTGCAGACAAACATTTATTGTAACTGTACAAATATGTGTGCATGTATCATTACATTTTTGCAGGAGTGTTTTCAACAGTGAGGTTTAATAAGTCTAAAAGATGAACATTCATTTCCTTAGTATAACGTTTAAAGATTTAAATAACCAGTTTTTAATATAAGATAGATAGAGATAAATATCCAAGCAGCATACTTATAGAACTGTTAAGTTTGTCAGTTTAGGTGCATAATGAAGTTGTGCAGCTGGAGCTGTACAAATCTTTTGGGCCATTGTGAAAAATGTTTGTGCACACAGATATAATTGAGCATGGGTAAAAGTTTAGCAGCTGCAAAAAGTGTTTGTGCATGTGTCATAAAACTTTTTTGCAGGGATAATTCCAATAGTGAGGTTTTATTAGTTGCATGTTTGAGTCACAAGCACCAATTTTAACCTTTTTTTACGCCTGAGATAATAGCCAATCATCATATAGAAATGTTGACACGTCCTTGGACTCAGTACGCATCTATGTGTCAACCATGCTAATAAACAAAACTGCCCTATAAACCTCAACTTGTTTAATACTGTTAGACTGCTATGCTGTACTATAACCAATCACTTAAGATAATATCACAATAATCTCTGCAAAAAGTTCCTCGGTTCACACACACACACACACACACACACGCACACACACACACACACACACACACACACACACACACACACACACACACACACACACACAATCTATTTCTGTATATAAATATCTTGGCTCCAGTTCAAATGAAAGATTTAACAGAGGCAGATTTTCTGAATTCCTGTGAAGCATTAACAATGCTTCACTGACACTGTTTGCCTTCCTGCCAAGTACATCATCCACTCAGCCTCTAATGTGACTGCTCTGTATGAATACTGTATATACTGTATATGTAAAGATGGATTCAAGTAAAGGGAGACACACAGTCACTCATAGGCAGGTGTGCACATGCAGAATTGCAGATAAATGGGCCAGAAGGCAAACCTGTGGATTGTAGATAAAGATCAACACACCCTAACCAAACATAAAACACAAGGCAGTGATCCAATACTCAAACCGAAGAATGTAATGTGCAGATATAGTGATACAGGCAGTAAATACAATGGTATGCCGTTATAAGGTAAATTAATGAATCATATTTCCTAAATTAGCTCACTTTAAGAGGTATAATTAGGCCTGTATGAGTGATTCTGGCTGAAAATAAGGCAAAGCTCCCACCCCACTACTCAAACATCCTCTCAAAGAATACAGAACTATAGAAACTGAGCTGAGCTGTATTTCACCTGACCTCAGTTTAGAGGTATGACATTACGCAACGGGTTTACTCTCTGGTCAAATAACCTGCCATACATACGTAATGCTCAGTGGAATAAATGGAAATCTTCAGGAGAGATCAGGATTGTGGAAAGTAGTTGATTTGTAATCTATTACAAAATTCCTAAATTAAGAAGTGCATTTTATTTCCACCCCCTAAAATACTTTAATTGAAATGTTTTGTTTCATATGAATAATTAGATCTACTCATTTCGGTTTGTATAAAAAAACTCAAATCTGTGTTGTTACTGATTGACTGATTTCTTCTTCAAGACAAAGTGATAACAATGATAAAATATTCTCTTAGAGGGATAATTATTCCAATTAAAAAGCCCATTTCTCATGTTATCTTAATGTAAAGCCCCAGATTAACCGCTCTTAATTTCTTGGCTCCCCTGACTGACTAGAATCACCATTAATCACACTGCGGTTAGCTAGAACACCAAGTAATGCTAAGACATCCTCTCGTGACACTCTGTCTAGACACGCATCCCTCAGAAGTCATAATTTTACCTCAGTTTTAATTACCAACTGAGGTTTGTTTTTGAAATAGACCACACAAGCATGAAATGCTGCAACTTTTTTGTATGGTGTTCACAAAAGCGTTCCTTATAAAAGGCTTCCTCCAATCTGTCAGACTGCGCTGAAGTAGAAGGAGCTGGTGTTTGTGATCATAATTACACGGCCAAATCATCATTTATGCACACACACACGTCACATGTGTTGCTTCTGACATATGAGGTCTAACAGCAGTGCTCGCCCCCCTCTCTGTGTGGGCCGCAGCAAACATATCCTTTACTTGGTTTCCACCTGCCCCTACTAGCATGAAGAACGGACAGAATGTGTGCATTGTATTGCTTTAACATACTGATGTCACTATTTTCAGGATTTTGTTTATGACCGTATTTGTGTTTATTCAATAGATCATTCATTGATTGTACAAATGTGCATGGAGTGTAGTTGTGGGATATTTTTAACTTAAGAACTTGTATACAACAATGCAGCCCAATACATGAAGCACCAGAGGGAAGAGGATGCTCAAGTGTGACTCTGAAGTACGGTGGCCGACAAGTGCAAACGCGATACAAAACACTTACATTACGAGAAACATGCAGCGGTTTCAAAAACAATGCAAATAAAAAAAGACTTATTACTTAGTAAAAGTGTTTCTTAACCAAAACGCTCAAAATACAAAACGCTGCAAGAATTCCAAAACACAACGGAAACGGGGACAGTAAAAAGTGATGCACACAGCTGAGCAATTGGCGTTCTGGGATTATAAAGTGGTCATTGTTGGCCAGGCTCCCTACATGCTTGCTAATAACATATCTAAAGAGTTGGTTCTGCCAAATTGATAGCGTTGTATTTAGTTAACCGGATAGCATCAGATTTGGACAAGTTTGTGCAGAGGAGTTCACGATATAAACTACTTGTGAATTCTGGATTGATTTTGCCTGTCTTTAAAGCATGTGTGATTCTCACTTTCAAAGAACAAACCGTTATGGAAGGGGAAGAGAGAAGGGAGATTGATCCCGGATTGCGTTATTCTCTAGATGGAAAAAAAAATGTAAATATAAAATGCTGCAATTGGTTGCTTAATATACTATCCTTGATATATCTAGGCGACTTGCCCAAGTTAAGTCTATGGGCTGAAACACTGAGCTGGTAGAACTATTTTAAACAAACCAACAAATGTGCCTTAAGACACAAAAAGTGTAACTGCGTTCTATGCAAGACTTCTGACGTCAAATAGAAGGATGAGATACAGAAGTGTAACCAGCCAGTTGTACAGATGTTGTTTGAAACCAGCTGGCTTAGTGTGTGATTACAGTACCTGTGGCATGTAACATACACACACATGCACAGAAAGCAGATACACAAAGGGTCTCAGGTAAACACACCCTGGGGCATCTCTTTCTCCTGTGCGGCACTATGGCAGGAATGCAGGTACAGAAAGGAAAATGTTATTCATTAGAGGAAACATTCCAGGTGTCAGAGAGGTGTACGCAATTGCACACTCGAGTTCTGCATGTACACACACTAACGGTACAGCGGATTAGTAATACAACACTTCTGTTGGACGTGCAACGCAGTGGAGGAAGAGGCAGGAATGTAAATATGCCAAGGGTTTTTACATTTGGAAGTCAGCGCAGATAACAAGCTCTGAGATCCTTGTTTTGTTTTGTTTCTTGTACTTTGGAGCTTTTCTGCAATGCAATGCAATGTCTGTCAAGGGATTTATTTAGTTGAAATTCGATGTTTTGCAGATGACATTCTGTTCTATTTTTCTATTAATAAATGCAATGGTTCATTGCTTTTCTAAGTATCTGGTTGATTAAACTTCGAAAACATAGCACCACTTGTTTTATCTTATCGTAACTTATTTTACCTTTCCAGTTCAATTCTACCGGAAACTGTGTGCAGATGACAGAGGGTTAACTTGAAGCACACAAAAACCTAGCAATCAAATGTTGGTGGAATCTTGAAACTGTAATCTCAACCAATGTTGTTAAGTTTATTTGCATGTTGAAATGAAAGTGAGAAGTGAAGCAGGACAGACGGGGATGGATACCCGAGCCTGACTGTGCGAACTATAAATGTCTGTAAATGATAATAATCAAACTGCGGCTCTGCACCACCAAAGCAAATTAAAATGTGTAACATTTGCTTCTTTAAAGGGGATATATTTTGCTCATTTTCATGTTCATTTTAATATGTTGTTCCTCTACTGTGACATGTCTCCATGCTGTAATGTTCAAAAAGCTCTTTATTTTTCTCATACTGCCTGTGCTGCAGCACCTCTTTTCACCCTCTGTCTGAAACCAGAGTCCAGTCTGCTCTGATTGGTTAGCTGGCCAGTTCACTTGTGAGTGGTCAACAGCTTAAAGATGTCCTGCCAATTGGCAAAGCACCTAAATGTGTCGGTGAAATAGCCAACAGAAGCAGAAGTGTTACATAGTGATGTCATTATGTTATTGAAATAAACAAATGAGTCCAATGGAGGCATTTCAGGCAGGGGGGGCTGTGTATGAGAGAAACTCCCTATGGAGGGAACTTTGGGATTTTAGCCTTTGAAATACCATTTACATGCACAAAAACCTAAATAACAAGCTAGGTGTATGATAGGGCCTCTTTAAAGGCAAGAACATGCAAAATATCCCTCTGTACCAGGGTAGGAATTTCACGGCGGCCATGACAGCCATGGTCATCATTGCCCCTCGGTCTGGCCGTGATGCCCCAAAAATAATTGTAAGTTTGTACCCTGTTACTTTTAAAATGTCGAAGTTGCTTTCAAAGTGTCAGAGCAGTGGTCTGGGCTCTGAACTGCATTAGTCCTTGTAGCTTGGATTGGTTGCGCGCACCCGTCATCGTCGCATCATTCAATCATCATTGCAGCGTCTCGCTATAAGACTACAAGGAGGCCTCGTGTCTCTTTTTGTCAGTGAGTTTATTCACTTATGAGACAGGTTACTGTCGTCATTAACCACGCCAAAACAACAAAGAAGTATGTTAATTATCACTCGCACAGATATATACCGTTAGCTCTCCCATAGCATTCCCCCGTCTCCCTCTCTCTAGGAACCTCCCTTCCCCTCACCCAGTATGTTCAAAACTGGTGGGGCACGAACAACTTAATAAAGGCTTGTTGTTCCTTAATACATGAAGTAAAGAGCGCTGTCACAAAGCAAAACTTAACAATAACAACAACCGTGATGCCTCAGCATGAAAACATCAGACTGTAGGAAAACACAGACACTCGTCACCGTGGTTACAATAGCAAGTAATCCATCAGATGGAGAGCCTAAAGGCTAAACACAGACATCAAAAACTACTCTATTCGATGCGCAGTGTAGTAAAAAAGTGATTTGTTTTCCATGTCATTCCTGGGTTTTTATTATCAGAAAGTGAAGTTGTTTATTTGTAAGCTCCAAATCAAAATGTTTCCCTAAATGGCCTTTGTGCCCTAAAAACATTTGTGGCACAAAAGGCCAAATGGCTTTGCCCCGAAAATGACGAAATTCCAAGCCTGCTTTATACATGTTACTATAAGAAATGTGGTTTTGCACAAAGTGAAAAAATGAAGTCACTCCCACATAACATGACATTATTGTATACACTTTTGGTACAGCAAGAATAAATGGGACAAAAAAGAGGCAGCTCCCTGATGAAGTTAGTGGTAAATCATTGAGAGATGGCATAATGTGTAGCCTGCTCCAGCAGCTTGCATTGAACATGCTGTACATTTCCACAGCTGTAGTTGCATCAGTGCAACATTTCATACAGCACAATCTGAAATAAAGTGTTCATTGTTTGTTCTTTGCTGCACTATTTGATCAGCTAAGCCTCCATTAACAGAACTTCCTGATGTATTTGCACAATATACAGTGGGGCAAAAAAGTATTTAGGCAGCCACCAATTGCGCAAGTTCTCCCATTTAAAAAGATGAGAGAGGCCTGTAATTTTTATCATAGGTATACCTCAACTATGAGAGACAGAATGAGAAAACAAAATCCAGGAAATCACATTGTAGGATTTTTAATGAATTTATTTTCAAATTATTGTGGAAAATAAGTATTTGGTCAATAACAAAAGTTCATCTCAATACTTTGTTATATACCCTTTGTTGGCAATGACAGAGGTCAAACGTTTTCTGTAAGTCTTCACAAGGTTTTCACACACTGTTGCTGGTATTTTGGCCCATTCCTCCATGCAGATCTCCTCTAAAGCAGTGATGTTTTGGGGCTGTCGCTGGGCAACACGGACTTTCAACTCCCTCCAAAGATTTTCTATGGGGTTGAGATCTGGAGACTGGCTAGGCCACTCCAGGACCTTGAAATGCTTCTTACGAAGCCACTCCTTCGTTGCCCTGGCGGTGTGTTTGGGATCATTGTCATGCTGAAAGACCCAGCCACGCTTCATCTTCAGTGCCCTTGCTGATGGAAGGAGGTTTTCACTCAAAATCTCACGATACATAGCCCCATTCATTCTTTCCTTTACACGGATCAGTCGTCCTGGTCCCTTTGCAGAAAAACAGCCCCAAAGCATGATGTTTCCACCCCCATGCTTCACAGTAGGTATGGTGTTCTTTGGATGCAACTCTGCATTCTTTCTCCTCCAAACACCACGAGTTGAGTTTTTACCAAAAAGTTCTATTTTGGTTTCATCTGACCATATGACATTCTCCCAATCCTCTTCTGGATCATCCAAATCCCCTCTAGCAAACTTCAGACGGGCCTGGACATGTACTGGCTTAAGCAGGGGGACACGTCTGGAACTGCAGGATTTAAGTCCCTGGTGGCGTAGTGTGTTACTGATGGTAGCCTCTGTTACTTTGGTCCCAGCTCTCTGCAGGTCATTCACTAGGTCCCCCCGTGTGGTTCTGGGATTTTTGCTCACCGTTCTTGTGATCATTTTGACCCCACGGGGTGAGATCTTGCGTGGAGCCCCAGATGGAGGGAGGCTAATAATTGCTCCCACAGTTGATTTCTTCACACCAAGCTGCTTACCTATTGCAGGTTCAGTTTTCCCAGCCTGGTGCAGGTCTACAATTTTGTCTCTGGTCTCCTTTGACAGCTCTTTGGTCTTGGCCATAGTGGAGTTTGGAGTATGACTGTTTGAGGTTGTGGACAGGTGTCTTTTATACTGATAACGAGTTCAAAAAGGTGCCATTAATACAGGTAACGAGTGGAGGACAGAGGAGCCTCTTAAAGAAGAAGTTACAGGTCTGTGAGAGCCAGAAATCTTGCTTGTTTGTAGGTGACCAAATACTTATTTTACCGAGGAATTTACCAATGAATTCATTAAAAATCCTACAATACGATTTCCTGGATTTTATTTTCTCATTTTGTCTCTCATAGTTGAGGTATACCTATGATAAAAATTACAGGCCTCTCTCATCTTTTTAAATGGGAGAACTTGCACAATTGGTGGCTGACTAAATACTTTTTTGCCCCACTGTATGCAAACATGTAGAGGGAAGGCTGAAGAATGTTATAGGGAAACTCTGTTGCATTTCCTTCATGGCAGTCTAACATATTCATTCACTCATTGATCCATTCATTCAAATGTAGAGCAGGACATAAGACAATGCTCTGTTAGCATTGCCCCGCCCCCCCACACAAGTACAGTTAATTATTACCATAGAGACTGACCCAAATACCTGTGTGTAGGCCAGTTAGGAGAGGCGGAATCCTTAATCAGTCTCCATTTCTAAGTGTGTGGGTGGCCAAAGTTCAAGAGAAGAACTTAACTTTTTAGAATCACAGTTAAGTCTCCTGAGAAACCAAAACACAGAAACACACCAATCCAGTTAAACAAAGCACGTTTAACAGTGGCTGGGCACTCTGTGTGAGTGTGTGTGGCCCCTCAGTCACCAATTAACCCTGCGAGGGCCCATTCTGCTTCGGATCCAGCACTGCTGTCAGTAGCCCATCATTTACTACACATTCCACAAATACCCCAGATTTTCACAGGTTCCAAATCCTACGAGCTGACCTAATAAAGCCGGGTTTGCACCACCACAGAGCTTATACATGAAGAGAGGGATGGGGCTAACCTGCTGCTAAAACTGATGCACAGTGCAACAAATCCACAATGAGGTATGGAGGCATAGTGAACACCTCATTTACTAAAGATAGTGAGACAGTGACAAGGTGAAAATGACAGGTAAATTATCGTATATGAAAACATAAATTGTGTTTTTGTATATATTGAGTGTTCTTTTATTTACACCTTTTCATGTGTATGCATATAATGTAATGTATGCATACACATATTTTTATATATATTTGTATATTTTTCATTTATTATTTTTGTTGGCAGTAATGAGAAATACAATTGAAAATATCATCAACCTCATCCCTTAAACTTGTGAGGTTTCCACCAACCCCTGAACCCCGATGACCGTACAGTGAAGGGAACATCAGTCAAGTTTACATCCAATTACATTGCACATCTCTAATGAATTGAACATCATCTGTGTTTATTTCCTAAATATGTTTCCATCACAGCATTCTGCTCAGCCAAGTGTAAAAACATCTTAGCTATATTACAAAATGTTTGAGTGTTACTCTTTTTGTATGTGCAACTTTATGAATGAACATACAAACAGAGCGACCTACCACTCTTGTAAATTTCTCCGCTGTGGGACTAATAAAGGATTGCTGATTCTGCACCAGTCACACCCAGTTGGAAAAATACTTAGCTACAATATATGTATCATTACACGCCTTCTGGTTAGCTCATTGTGTTTGTATCACAAAGCTCACCTGGAGTGTGTCCTCATTAAAGAGTCCAACTTGCTCTACATGGTGGTGAACATAGTGTGACATAATTATTATCATCATCATTTATAGCCCAACCCCCCTATCATCTTGACTGGACTGAAAGGAGACGTCAACTTTAGCAAACGAGAGTTTAATTCTCTCTTAAAACCTTCACTTCCTGTTCCCTGAAGTAAACACAATCCAGTACAAACCTCTGCGTGTTATTGCTCAATCCTGTGATTAGCGAGCATGAAATAATGATGGATTACACCTAATGACACTGTGTGGGAAGAGTCTTTGAGGATTTCCTAGGGCTGTAAGTCTACTCGAAAACAACAACAACAGATATATGACAGGGATGGAGGCCTGTTCACACCGGCTTCAGTAATAATTAACATGTTTTACATTTTACAGCGCTGCTGAGGAATTTGCACGACACACGATATGGGCTTTAAATAAAGAATGTGACTGCTGCTTTAAATCTTTCGGTTCTACAGGAGCTGTTGCACTGCTAAGGTTACAAAATGTAGAGACAATACTTTTTAGGGTGTGTAATATTCCAGATTATTGGTTTTTTAATAATTTGTTAAAACTCAATATTATAAATTATTTTCAATTTCTCTTTTTGTCCTAAAACATTGTCTATTGTCAAGCGATAATGTATCAAATGTTTTCTTGATCAACAGGTGTGAAAGCTCTGTGATTTCTAGCACACAAATAAATATCATTTTTAGTTAAGTCAGTATAGGCCTAATAAATAATCATAATCGGGTAGATACAGGATGAAAAGAAGTGTCTTGTGCTACATAAAAACTGTGGAAGTAATGTTTTTAACTCGCTTTAGAAACATAAATATACCGTAATTTCCGGACTATAAACCGCTTCTTTTTGCACAAGCTTTGAACCCTGCGGCTTATAGTCCGGTGCGGCTTTTCTATGGATTTTTCATGATTTTTGTGATATCGTAAGAGGTTTTGTTTTGGTTTGTTCCGCTGTTGTACGGCACTACATTGCCTGGCGGAAGGGCATGTGATCAGACACACAGTCAAGGGGGAAAAGAGTGATATGTTGGTCACATGTCCGTCCGCCAGGCAAAGTAGTGCCGTACGAATTAGCGCGAAAAAGAGACTCGATTAGCAAGAGCAAGACGAGGACCGTAATTTCCGGACTATAAGCCGCTACTTTTTGCACAAGCTTTGAACCCTGCGGCTTATAGTCCGGTGCGGCTAATGTATGAACAAAACAGGATTTTCCCCTAATTTTATCTTGTGCGGCTAATATTCAGGTGCGCCTTGTAGTCCGGAAAATACGGTACTATGAATGAAGTATATTAAAAAATCACAATCAGCAGATGGTTTTAACCAACCAAAACGTCCTTTTCCAGGCACTCTCCAAAATGAGATATTAAAGCACTGTTAACAGACAGAGACAAAACTGATATTGGACTCACCCAGCGATAGGAGGCTCAGGTAAACAGCCATGGCGGGCATCATGATTGCTGGATGCATGGACACCAGGCTGTATCTCCGGCTGAAAGAAAAAAATCACACATTATTTGAGATTGTGAATATATAATCAATAAGCTTCCTTTAGCCCAATACCCTCAAATTCACTCCAGGTCATTACATTTGGCAATCTCTATTTCCAGTAGAATAGTTTCTGTTTTATGAATCTTTGTCAAAATGGAACTAGAAGTGATTATTTCTGAGTGTTTTGCACTGTTAGTAATAAACATTTTCACTATCAATTTTATTGCCAATTATTTTCTAGATTAACCGACATCATTTGTTCTACAAAAGTTTAAACAAATTATAATAATCCCAGTTTCAATTCTAAATGTTTTTGTACTATTAATGTTGTCCTATTCTAGGGGGGTTCGGGGGGTAGGGGGCAGTTAAAAAATAATTGACAACCTTCACGTCTGTTTTTCTGTCTTTAGGACTGTAATTCTCTAACAAAAAGCTTTTAAAAAATGTTTAAATAATCTTTGAAGAATAATTACTTAAAAGATGCCACTGTAGGTTAGAAGTCTTCTCAAACAGTCCCGATTATGTTCCGACAGAGAGGAGAAAAAAGGCCTCTTGTATACTTAGGCTCCACAAACACAGATACCTGCTCAATGAATAGGACAGAACACAGTGTGTGTGTGTTTTGTCAGCACACTCATTGGCAGGTGAGAACACACAATGTTCATGTCACACACTAAACCAATCTGACCTCCGAGACAAACACAAGTGCTTACAGGAAGTGACAAACTAAATGGGAGGACTGACTTCACAGCTAGGACTGCTACTGCAATTCAAATGAGCCTCCAGTTTTAAATAATTCTTCCAACAGCTTAACCTTCCTCAGTAATCCAGGTTCTATCTAAAGCAGGCCTCTGTTGGAAAGCATTTTTCACACTCTGCTTGGCAATAAGAGGTCCATGTGGCCCCCCCGCCCACACTTTTAGAAAGAGGCACTGAGGAGGGACCCCACAACGTCTCCACACTCAGCTCAGCACATTTATGTGAGTTTTAATCCATTGACTGCCTCCATAACAATACATAATATATATAGCCTGAATAAACTTGGATTACAACGTGCTGTGTTAGCAGCTGGTGCAATTTATTTTTGCTACATCGCTACTTTTTCTTAATAGTTTGGATCTACGGCTTATTATGAGAATGCTTCAAAACACTACATTTATGTACATGTGAAAAAATGTGAAAACACTTTCATTTCTGCACCAGAGGCTTCCTACAACAACATCTGAAAGATAAAAAAAGCCAGTTTTTTCTATATTTGGGCTTTACAGGGTTAAGGTTATCTTGCTTGTTGGGCTAGGCTTCGTAAGTTAATTATAGATTTAATGAATGGTAACCCCATTTCTTATAAAAAGATAATGAGGTATAACAGTATAAAGCTCCCCAGGAGTCAGGTGGCAGAGAGCTGGTACACTGAATTAAAACCGATACAGAAACATACAATATCTGCGGAAAGCTGTGGTGGCCACTCTGGGCAAAGCTGTTTTAAATGCAGCGCTAGACTTCCTGCAACCAATCAGAATCTTTGCAAGCGTGTACTTCATTAAAGATTAAAGCTGCTTTCCGTCTTAACCACATAAAACGGACATAAAAACAAAGCAAGAATGCAGGATGAATATTGTTCAGTATATTTTTAGATATATAAGGACAGAATTGAATAGAAACGCCCCCTGGATGCACAATAATTGCACGTTGCCTTTTCCAGTGTAAAGTTGGCATTGAGCTCTTACTAATTGTTAAAGAATATTTTAATTCCAGATATTTAACATATGATTGGAACTGTCCAACACATAACTATAATTGATCATTTTAAAAGTAATTTAATCAACAAAAAGGCACATGTTTCCTCTATAAAATAAAACATACTATAGATTGTGTTGTAAACAAAGATGTTTTTTGAGGTATAGGGTAACGGTCCATCTTTTCATCCATTAATGCCCTTAATGCTGGCAGTAAAGGAGTTGAAATGAGGTAGGGGCTTTTAGCACTATGGTGCAGAGTGGAGTGATCTGCCGAGAATTGAGTTTGCCACTTAAGAGCCCTAGAGATGAAGCAACTGGTAAATTATTTTAAAAAGAATATTACAACAATTACCCTTGTGAGATCTAAACCCTGTTATGAGACGTTCAAATTAGCATTAACTAACTCCAAGTACCACTACAAAATATAACTTGTTTCAATAAATGCAGAGGTTTGGTAGCCATTTACTTAGGAATTTAAAGGAAACACACATTGCACTGTTACATTTTGACAACATTGTTACATTTTAACAGCTACACAGTTAAAGAGCTTTGAGTTTAGCCAGAGGTTGTGACAGCACAAGGTCACATTTGAATTGAAAATCTCCACCAGAAGCCACAGAAAAAAGACTAGAAAACAGAAAGACTTTCAGCCACACAAATAAGTAGAAGACTAAGAAAAGCACGCAGGAAATATTCTGATCTAGCTCTATACTCACACAGCCACAGGTCTCCTCTGCACTGCGTGGTCCCAACTGCTCACTCCACTTTCCTCTGACAGTGTGCATGTGTGTGTAGATTCCCGTATCTGAGCGTGCACGTGTGCAGGCCCTGAACCCCGATGTGTATGTTTACGCGTGCATGCACATGTGCGGTGTGGATGTGCGCCAGAATGCGTAAAACAAACTTGAAAGTGCAACTGATGGCAGCGATGAAAAAACAGAGGGAACGCCGCAGGCCAATGGGGAAGCAGCGTGAGGGACCCCCCCCCCCCCCTTTTTATAACTCCCTCTGCCTCGCCCTCCCTCCCGCGCTCCCTCCGTCTCGTCACTGGGGCACCGGGGTGAATGGACAGCTATTCTTATTCTAATTCCTCTGTCACTCTGTGGGCCACTGGCTGAAAGAGGGGAATGGTCTCCAGGCTTTTGGAATGCACCAACTCTTTCTTCTGGACACTGAGGGAGACTGAAGGGTGAGAGAGGCAGAGAGGAGGCCAGAGAAAGAGAGAGACAGTTCAAAGAAGAGGAGGATGGACTGAGGAGAAAAAAGAAGAAGAGGATAGGATGGGTTGGAGAGATTTTGGGGTAAACCAGGCCACAGAGCTTCAGTGCAGCACTACCCCCGACCAATCCACTGCGCAGAACACCACCGTCATGGCACTTTGCAAGAGGAGCTTCAAACCGTACACAACTTTCTCTCGGCACTATCATTTCATAGTCTAAAAGGCAAAGCTTTGGAGAGCTGGAGGATCATCAAAATATGCTTGGATCGCTTTAAATGACACTTATACACATACTGACATCACTTCACCCAGCATTTAGTTATTACAACAATATTTGTATTGAATCACATATAGAGCAAAGCTTTTTGCAATGACCAACAAACAATCAAAAGATCTTTAATAATAGTTTCTGGATTTATAAATCAGGCTAACCCTTACCCTAATCCTAACTTCTTCAACATAAAAGTGAGGTAGACAGCTTTGTAGGGTGTTGTTGGTGAAGTCCGTAGGGACTTGGCTGGGGAACTGGAAAGTCACCTGTTCAAGTCCCAGAAAGAGCAAGTGCTACTGAGGTGTCCCTGAGCAAGGCACCGTCAAACGGCAGTGTCAAACTACATGTGCTGGAATCCAGAAGTATTTCACATCAACATCTCATTCAAGTTCAGCGTGTGACTTTAGTGCTGTTTCATCTTCGCCCCCTCTAGTCGCACTAAAAAACAAACGATGTGACAAATCAACTGGGCTGAGGCATCTGACTGGGCCGATGGAGGTCAACTCTATTCAGAAATTCTAAAGGTTGAAGCAACTGGTGCTATGACTAGATTAGAAAAGAGAAAGAGAGAGAGGGAGGGTGAGTGCTTGTAAGATATATGCATGTGTGGGTTATGTGCATGCATGTGTGTGATTTGGGCGAGACAACTCAAAAACTGTAGGAGAGAACAAAGCAGGGTTCACTTTCACAGCTTTGGTGATGTGACCTTTGACCTTTGCTGGGAGAGGCACACTGAACAAGTCAGACAGAAGCAAAATGCTAAAGTTACGCTATAAAAGAGCTACAGACGAGTACAGCAGGGCTGCACAACTTAAACGTCACGCCAACTGAAGAACGTTTCAACTGACTTTTGCTCGCTTGTATACTTAAAAAAAGCTTTTCCTTTTAGCCACTCTGAATTTAACTAGAAGTCCTGGCTGTTTTAAACAAACTGAGCGGGAGTGTTTACGTCCTCGACAAGTTCTGTAGTCCTATTCAGCTGCTTGTTGACAACCACTTGTTTTTCAGACATGTAAACTCTTCAAAATTCACCAGAGGGGGGGGGGGGGGGGTCACTGCTGATGTATTTAATGTAGTACAACAAAACGAGATCCGTCTCTTAAATTTGTGTCAACCATAGACCTTATTTTGAGCTATTTTCCAAAATTCTCTGGAGAAATCCCACTGACTCTGAGACGAGGGGACCGGAAGTGGTAAAATGCTAACTCACTTCCAGGTTTTAGGACTCATTCCTGCACCACTCTATGACACACTATATTAGGTTCCTTACATTATCGCTAGCAAATACTATCTCAGTGTAAATCTCTGTAGGCTAAATTATCATTTATACTAACTAATGTAATATACCAGTGTTTTTAGAATAGAATTAATGATGTTGTGCAAGCATTTGCTAAGAGTACATGGTGCTATCTGTAGTTAATCTCTGTAGCTAATATCTGTAACGGCCACCATCATTGACAACAATCTTTCTCAAAATTCCATAAAGTAGCTTTAAAATCAAATAATCTACCAGGCAATCCAGTCTGCATCTATTCATATTTTCTGTTATTTGCTTCATGACCATTCTTTCATATACGGCACGTTTCCTTCAAGAAATCCTACAAATATCATATCTGCACTATATTTCATATTTTATCTGCAGGTATCCGTCATATATTTATTGGTGTTTATATTGTATTTTAATACACAGCCACAAATTAAGAGACCACTTCAGCATTATCATTTTCTCTTGTTTTATTATTTATAGACATGTCTTTGAGTTAAATTACTATTATCATTTTTTTATTGTATTCTATAAACTACTGACAACTTTTCTCCATATCGCCACATCGCCATACATGTAGAGATAAAAATGTAAGAACAATTTGGAGTGTTCTCTTCATTTTTTTCAGAGCTATATATATGTATATTTCAGAAACATGTTTTACATAATATATTTATTTTAATATATTTTTTTAAGCAGAGAGGGGTCAACAAAGCATTTCACTGTATAATGTAGAAGTGTGTTGAAAATGCAACAAATTCAGACTTTTTTTTTGTACTACCGTTCAAGTAAAAAGAAAAAGTCAAAGGAGAGAAGTTTGCAGCTGCAGACCTTGAGCAAAGACTTTGATGCAAAGACACACACCCACACACACAATCCCGACACCAAGATAAGAGGATCCTGCGGAAGGTTCAGTGCCATCACTATAACTTCCGTGCAGCGGTTGGACAAAGCTATGAAATCTCGAGACAGTAGTCCAAACAATCCCAGGCTCCCATATCCTTGAACACAAAAACACGATAAGACTGACTCTGTGTGTGTGTGTGTGTGTGTGTGTGTGTGTGTGTGTGTGTGTGTGTGTGTGTGTGTGTGTGTGTGTGTGTGTGTGCGTGCGTGCGTGCGTGTGTGAAGGGCTTCAGACTGAACACACTGCCAATAGCCTGCAGCTCAAGTCTCTGCTCTGAAAGTATTGTAAAACAAGGCTGGGCTAGAAACGGGATCAAATTATCCAGATGAAATCATGGAGGAAGTTTCCTTTTTGTCATGGCTGACTCAACAGAAGAGCTGCTGCTGCACCACTGTGTGTTATCTGGCTACCTTATATGCCTGATAAAGCCTAAAATTAGATTTCATTTGAGCATATACATTGTATAGCGTGTTTTTGTATACTATTAAACCATATTTAGCCCAGTTAGGTCAAGTTTGCATCATGTACATCCTTGTAATGCTTGAACGGATGTTTCAACAAAAAATCCATTACTTTTAGCCGTATCAATCATTTATTCATTACTTTTTTATAAATCAGGTCTTTTATTTATTAAATGGAGCTTTCTATTCAACCATTTATCCAGTTTTTCACAATGACTTTTTCAGACACTCTCAAATGCAACATGTTGTGTCCTAATATAAGTATTTTAAATACAATTATTAAAAATAATTTACAATAATCCAAGAACAAGCACCAATGGTTAGGAGTCACTTAGGAAGGAAAGAAGGAAATTCTCATCCACGAAACTGTCAGACAGAAAGGATAAAAGCTTCATATTAGAAAGAAAATTCAGTTTTGTGTCGAGCAAAGAAATACCGTTAAAGTCCCACTTGTTCCACGCAGCACTACCACAGTTAGTTAGTACATAGCAACTGCCATTAAAATACCTGCAGACGAATGCAGCTAACAGCAGGTGAAGTGCAGTTAAGTACCACAGAAGACAGGGCGCTGGTTAAAAAGCAACCTTTGATCTGACAACAATAAAACACCCTGTGATACTCAACCAACGCAAAGAAAGTAGCACAGGAACTCAAAGAGATATCCTAGACACTAAATACTCCTCAGTGCTGCTCAGTTGAACTTAAATGGACAGTTGAGAAGTTGCAAAATGTTGCATTGTTCAATAAATCTATGTAAACTGGGAGAAAACTGTGTATTGAGACACATAACTCAATGCTTCTTTAATCTTATTTCAGTGATTTTGTTGAAAAGAGCTGAAACACACTGGCAGTCATTGACTAATATATAAGATCCCAACGTAAACAATTCTGCTTGATTTGATGGAAACAGACCACCCAAAGGGATCTAATTTAATCTGAGTGTCAAACATGGTAGCAACTTCCCTTCAAACTACTTCCTAATCTATGACATACATCGTCACATAATCACCTGTGGAGCCAAAAGAAATCTCATAATACTGTCTGGATGTTTGCTGGCATCTTTCAGGATTACCGTCAAAGATTATTCTCCATTTCAGGTCTCTAGAGAGAGAGTTAAGTGTCCCAGTGTGAGGTGCTCTGCTGATTTCTACTGCTATTGACCCAGATCTCAAAAAAAGCCAACGTACAGTAACACCATCTAACTGAGCCTTTGTTCTGCACCACCTGTACACACACAACAGAAAGTGTAACGTGTATAACAGTTCATTCACAACCAGTGCAGGTTAATCTCTTATTCATCCTCACGACAACACTCAGTATTAGATGGAATCAGCTACGTCCTTAAGGGTCTACGGTTAATCACAAAATGATCTTTAACTTAAAAGAAGAGGGACACACCCGAGAGACCGACAGAAAGCTCATGTGAGGGCATGACCAGGCAGTAGCCAGTGAGGAGGTGATTAAGTTCATCGCAGACACACACTTACCAACACATTTTTCATGTTTGTACTAGACAGCCAGAGATGAAGCAGTAAAGTGAGAGGTGGAGGTGAGTGTGTGGCTCAGCATTAAGTCTTGTGGAGTAGGTCAGATGAGTTCAGATAAGTCGCAAAGAGCTTTAGCTGAGCTTGTAGCAAAGGTTCTTGCTTACGTCATCATAGCTAATACAATAAACAAGATGGACTTTTCATTATTGAAAGCAAGGAACTTTTCAGAGAGGCAAAAACCTGTTTGCGGGTAAATGTGTATGTGATATTAATTCTAAAAAGTTCCAAAAATGTTTGACTACACACCACATGTTGATGGGCATCTGTCGACCCCTACATGACTAACATGCCCTCACGACTTAATGATAGAACAGGTTGTTAATGAATGACTTCTACAACAGCAAATGCCATAAGAGTGTTGAAGCGGCAGGAGCATGTTGTGAATGACTTGTGAAAGTCATGTGAGTGACATAAGTTACAAAAGTAACTTAATTGGCATAAATAATATAAGTTAAGTGAGTGACCTAAGCTAGGTAAGTGAAGTATAAATGTCAACTTAATTTGACGTAACTCAATTTATCTTGAAATAGATGTTTGATCCATCCATCCACCCCGACTTCCTCTATACACTGTCGCTCTTTATACTTTGCTTATACTTATATAACTCCACTTCTTCGTTCCTATCATAATAACACAGCCAATCAAAGTTTCCTTTTTACAGTTTTTATTCTTTGGTCTTAATAAGATGCAGACACAAAAGCAGTAATAACTAGGGATGCCTATTTGATTTTTCTTTTTTGCAATAGCCAACCATTGTTAACCCTTCGTTAGCTGGTCACTGACAAGATTAGTGACTTCCAAGTGGGGGCGCTGTTGTGGTTTATGTGCTGGACAAGCTTCCCAGTTTTACAACGAGAAGATCCCCAAACATGTTGAATCCATCATGTCTCTCCTGCTGCAGTGTGTGCACGAATACAAATACTCAGTTCCAAGGTTTACTGTTCCTTGAGAGATAGCAGCCACAATGTTGCGTGTTGTCTTGGACTATAGAGTGTTGCAGGGATTACGTATTTTTGTAGGCCGACCCGGAAGTAAGCTGCGCATGGTATCCCTCGACAAAAAAGCAATGCGATTTCTCCATAGGGTTTTGGAATATGGTCAAAAATAACATCAGTGGAAAACCAACCTGTTTGATAAATGCACGTTTTGTTCAGCCGGATAATCTCCACATGTCTACCCTACTTTTATCATTTTAGAATCATAAATCTAATTACCAGAAGCAAAATTCACTGCTGGGGGGTCACTGCTGATGTATTTAATGTCGCAGAACAAAACGTGATCCGTCTCTTAAATTTGTGTCAACCACGACCTTATTTCGAGCTATTTTCCAAAATCCTACGGAGAAATCCCATTGACTGAGACGAGGGGACCGGAAGTGGTAAAATGCTAACTCACTTCCACTTTCACCACCCTATGGCAGCTACTTTCCACTGCATCAATAGGTTGAGCTCTGAGATTGTGAGCTGTGTGTCTGCCTACTCTGTCAGTGTTTCTGCCAGTGTGGGAGATGATATGTCACTAAGGAAATGAAAAATCATGAGCAATCAGTACAGTGGAGAAGTTGCCTGTCTAAATCAAAGCTAGCAGGATATTTGGCTGACTTTTTTTACCACGTGGGAGGAAATTGCATTTCCTGTTATTGATTACACAATCCGTGCTGCCATTTGCATGTTATCAGCCGTTTCCACTGTAAATTTCTCCTGTGTGTGCGCATGTCTGCATCTGAGTGCAGGAGAGAGAGTAACACACACCCTCTGCGGCAGAGAATTTACATCCTCAGAGGTAAGTGGCAATACTAAAACCTGTAGTACCTGATGCATTGAGTTTTAATTAAAGCAACAGAATTTTGGTCCCAAGACAAATTACATAAATGAAACCTAATATCAAATCTATATCTCCTACTAATGAAGACAACCATTAGTGAGACACTCTATGAGTCAAGAGTTAAATTAGCCAGACAGTTCCCGAGAGGCATAACTTTGAGACAGACATGAAGAAGAGGCGTAGCAGTAATCTGTCTATCCTGTCGGCGTGCTGCAAACAAGGGTTTGATTTATATCAGGGGACATGATTATGAGCGCCTCAGCCTGCAGGGGCCCTGATGGAGGATCATATATCAAAGACAGACTGATAGAGCAAGAGGCCTCCTGATGTATAGATTATTCCGGTACAGGATCACACAGAGCACATCCTCTCTCACACACATACATACACACACCTGATCTCTGCCTTTGCACACCTACTCAGCCCAAATCACCGGTGAGGACAATAAATCAACTATTCTGTAAAAAAAACAGCATCTGAGAACTATCATCTCATGCTAAATCCTTCCTACCTGTAGCATGTCCACAGCTAAGCACTCGCACCTGATATTTAAAAGAGCAAAGCCCCAGTTTTGCACTGAAACAGCAATTTGCTAAACCTCAAAGTAGAAGACAGTTAAAACGACACAAAAGCACAAAGAACTAGCACTGCAACTGAACTTTCTTTTTATCTTTAGCTTATCAGCTGAGTTTTTGAAGCAATATCTTAAGGTCAGTTTATCTGGAAAAAAATCAGAAAACAGGGAAAGATGGCAATGCCAGTTTATGCATAAGAAATGACGTTATGGATTAATTCATTATACAAATTGCTGGCAAATACAATACCAGTCGACTACTCTTTCCAGCGTTTTGTAAAAGACCGACATACCAGTTGGTAAAAAAGTAGTTCCAGAAGTAGTGACAGTTTATATGTCAGATATATTCAAGATGAGGAGTTCTGACTACAGTAATGATCGTTTTACAGGCAATTATCATAACTTATAATTACCTGTACTTTTACCTGAAGGTAGCTGAATGTACTATGTCTTATGGTTGGCTGGCCGACAAAATTGAAGGTGGGAGTATTACCAGGATATTTTATTTTTAAATTGTAAAGAATTTAGTAAGGCTGTCGTTCAATGGAGAATCTGTTAGTCAAATAGTTGTTTTAATAAACTGATTTGTAAAAATGTGTATCTTTACAAGACGCAAAAGCAACAGTTCTAGGTCATTCGTTTTTGGAAATCAGTAATTCGGCATAAAAAAGGATTGAAATGTATTAATCAACTAAAGAAATATTAGTTGACAAAAACAAAACTATTATTTGACGAACCAATTAAGAGGGGGAAGTCCTCCAATTCAGCTAAATATTCCAAAATCTCAAATATGGCTGCATACTTTGGGAAATGAAGAAGGTATTTATTTGGCTACAGTATAACATGTAAAGCCTCTGGTTAGTCCTCTGAGAAAAAGTGCTTAAAGAATATGTCATCACAAGATACCTTCACACCCAATGTTGATATATCATCGTCAATTGATAAGAGGAAGAGCAGCTACCAAACAGATTCCCTCTCTCCCAAAAGGGCCTTCTGCAGCCTGAGCGACTCGTGGATCCTCTTAACCTTCAGGTTAGAGTTGATCTCAGCAGCAGGACGAGAGGCCAGGTCCTTGAGCTGATTAATGCTAGACTAAGCCTGCAAGGGCCATGGGAACATGTAGCTCCAAACACACACATGTCTAAACACCCTGAAAAGTGACACGAAATAAATGGCAATAGGACATTCTCCAATTCAAGGGCAAATCTGACCCTCCAAATATTAAAATTGTAGCTCTCCACTTCTCTAGGAATGCCCCTGTCCTAAAAAGCCCCAATTAGGGGAGAACATTCTTTAGTCATTATTGCTACTTTTTAAGAGCGCAGAATTGAAGAAACAGCCCACGACTGTCTCAATGTCTGTGTTTCACCTGCAGCAAACTGCAGATACCATTCAAACCATTTCAGATGGTGAATTTGAGCTCTGCCCTCCATTAATCTGTGCTGCTGCTTAATCTGGTAGGAATGTGTGCAGCAGTGTCAGAAATCTGCCTCCCAGCCGTAAGTGACCCACTGGTGTCACACACACACACACACACACACACACATCATTTTGGTCTGAATTTGCTAGAAAATCCTCCACATTTGAATAAGAATGCCTGTCTGTTATGGTTTTTACACAAATAAGCTCAATAACCTAGGTAAATAATTATTCTACTACTTCTCCCTCATTGAAAAGTTCTAAAGACAATGAATACAAATATTTCACAGATATTTAACTACTAGATTACATTGCCTCATCTTTCACTGTTTCCATTCTGAGTGCATCACACTCCATCATGAACAATTGCAAAGAAGATTTCACAGAATCAAGCTCCAAACACACACTTCACTCTGATCTTAAGTAGGCACCAAATAACTTTTTCCATGAAAATGAATGCAACTTCCAAGACAAAAATCCAAGTGAACATACAAAAACGAAAACATATATTTTTGAAGTGAAGTGCTGAACTTGTCATGTTGCCTTCAGCATCATTTATAAAAACACAAATATTCACAGTGACTCATCCAGTGGCAGTCGTCAAGTTCAGAGGTGGAAGAAATACTCAGATCTTGCACTCATTATGTGGTTGGACTCATTTCAGAATAGTACATATTTTTATTATAAGTATTGATGTATTAATATGATTATCACAGCTGGTAAAAGTGCCAAGTGGAAATACTTTCAATGACTTTATTTACTGCTGGTAGCATGAACTTAATCCAGTTGTGGCCAAAGTCATATCTAAGTGTTGATTATATTTTGTTTATCATTAATCCATATATGCAGATTAACTAAAGGTACATGTGGTGGAGTAAAAGTACAATGTTTACCTCTGAATTGTAGTTAGTTAGAAGTACAAAATAGCAGAACATGGAAATACTAAAGTACAAGTGCCTCAAAAAGTAGTTAAGAACAGTACTTGAGGAAATGTACTTTGTTACTTTACACTAACGGTCAAGTTAAATGTTCATTACACAGCTGTAGCATTTACCAATGACTGCAGTAGATAGGAGTGAATATTCTGCTGTCTTGCTACACACCTGCAGTTATTTATAACAGCTACGTCAAAATGTGTTAGCAATGATATAACCATTTCATTATAACTCTAAAGTTTATGTTTACAAAAGTCTTGCAAATTGGCGACTCTGTGTTTACTCACACCAACACTTGCTGTCTCACCTCATTAGCTAACAAGAAGTGGTGCACTGCATTATGCCAGCAGCTAACAGCGCGAAAAAGTATATAGCCTAGCATAAAAACGCCAAAAAGTCCCTCAAAATTCACATTTCTACTTTACAAATGAATATTACAGTTGTAAGAGCCCACCAAGAGGAACAGGTTAAAGTTATAGGGTTTACATAAATACGCTTTAGAAAGACATGAGACAATTGTTGTCGGAATATTACAGTAATACATTTCAAAACATTGATTTAGCGTCATTGGGTTTACCGGGCAGCAGTTCCTGACAGAAATGTTAGCAAAGACGGAAGATGGAGCACTCACCTGCTTAGTAGTTCTCTGCGACTACCCCTTCTCTGTGTGTCAACTTTTTCACTCTCTCTTGCTTCCTTCCTCTCCCTCTGACACACACCCCCACACACGCCGTTGCTGCACTGACTGTGTGGGCTCTGTGTCCGCTGTGCAGTGGTAGCTCAGCCCGGAGAGAGGAGGTGGAGCCCGGAGTGTCACCGGCAGATTACGCCACCCTGTCCCGGGGGAGCAGCACCAGGTAGGTAGGTCCCCTCCACAGTGCTGGACCCCACCCAGCCCTATCAGACCAAGCCCACTGTTCTAGGGAAATGTTACCAACAGTTTCCTACATGCAGAGGTGGGAGAAGTACTCAGATATTGTACTTAAGTAAAGTAGAAGTACCACAGTGTCACGATAACACTGTAATGTAAATGTTACTAGTAAAAGAACAACCGTATTAGATTCAAAATATTCTTAAATTACATTAAAATAAAAGTGGCCATTATGCAGATTGCCCCATTTCAGAGTAATCATTATATGTTTTGTTTATAATTACTGATGCATTAAGGTGTTCTCAAAGCTGGTAAAGGTGCAGCTAGATTCAATAACTTTGTATACTGCCGGGTGAATTTACTCCAGATATAACTATTCTGATTTGAGTGTTGATTATATTTCACATTATTAATCTAGCTAGTTGGGCTTTTGTGTGTGCAGTTGAGTTAATGTATGTGTAGCTTTCAATATCATATGACTATAATACACTACAAATGCTAAAAACTGTTTACCTGTTGCCTATCTTAAAACACATTTTTAATGGAGACATTGTTCATTTAAGTAAACAAAAATGTGTCTCTTGAAATCCAAAATGCAACCAAACAAATGCAGTTCTTGTGGCTTTATAAATTGTTTTAACACAACGCAATCAATTTGAAAACCCATTCAACGTACATTGCACATGGACTCTTATGTTCTATATTGATTTTCATAGAGTTTCAGAAACTTTTTTCTTGGCAGCAAGTGCAATGATTTCAAGCGGAAATATGCATGAATGTACATGAATATAACCCTTTTCACAGCACAAGTTTGATCAGTAACAAAAGCACAGGTATTTTTAATGTCTGACAGTGTGGTGTAGCCTACTGCTGTAACTCATATCTCAAGAAGTGTGTTCCTTTACAGAGGAATCCAATCTGTTTTAAGGCCCCGTAATCATTTCTGAATTTACACTTTTTCAAGAAATTAACTAAAGACGATGTTGCCTTCAAATCAGCAGCAATGTCAAACCGGGCCAAGAGTCCTTTCCCATTTCCTAACGCCCTTCCCCGGGGCCCTTGCATCGGACCACACCTATCTTCAAACTTCATTTAGATATCAGCCACAAGCCTGGAAAATTCTGTAAGGACAAATCAGACAAGGGGGATACATGGGAGGACAATGATCCCTTCTTTCCCCTTGTTCAGACCACGGCCATCTTGCAAATTGAACATCATGTTGATCATAAGTTTTGTGACTGCCCCTTAAAAAAAAAAATTGTTTCAAGGGACTTTGTGGCTCCTTAGGTGTAAACGTTGCTGTCACAAATGGTAAAAATGTTTGCAAATGTTTTGTAATGTAGCATTTCCCCTCTTTTGACCCTAACTATTTGGGTGCTTTATACATTTCTGAGTAATCCAGTTCTCACCTAAATTCTTCCGTGGACACAGCATGTTATTGATTTTTCCTCTCCATAATGAGCCCATGTGATTGATGTTTTCCTTTCTACAGTATATTATAGGTAGCAGTAGCAGATTAGACTATATAGTACAATTGTGCAGCCCTTGCCTGCTTTATTGGGGACAGATAGTGGGATAACTCATCACTGACAGGATTTGTACCATGGGAATTATCAAGAGATGATGACATTCTCCATCGCCAAGCTCATTATGTGGTGCCAGCCGAGTCAACTGATACATATCGCATATCAACAACCAGCAGCCTCTGATAGGACCATGGTCTCCTTTGCAAGAGGTCAATGTGTATGATCTTTGAGTATATGGCGGGTATGGAGGGCTGTTAATAAAATGGATGTTGTCTGGAGACGGAAAGGTGATGGAAGCAGATTTGCTGTGAATAAATATTGTGTTTACACAGATTCTGGGTTAAGCTTAGCAAAAATAAGGGAGGAAAAGAGACACAGGAATAGTTGCAAAGCAGGAAGGTTGTGCAATGGCAGGAATCCATAATTATCAACAATTCTGTAGCAGTATTCTCCTGTAATACAAACATGAAAGTAAAGAGCAAAAACTGCACTTATGGTGTAATCAAATCAATAGGAATAAATAAGCAGCGAAATAAAACTGCAATGAGACGACAATGAAAAACTAAAACAGAATTGAAGAAATAGAGAAAAAACTGAGGAAAATAAAAATTTTCAGGAGGATTCTGGTTGGATTCACAGCCCGTAATTTGTTCAAAGCTATACTCTAGAAAACACCTGGAGGAGGTGTTTTACCTAATGACTACACACACACTCTGAAAGCAAAAATGAAGAGTTGAACACCAGGGTTCCCCTGTTTTTTTCATTCTACATGTGCTTTCGTGTAATTTTCTATGTGATTGTGCCGGCTTGTGTGTATGGACATGTTCCTATTCAAAGCTCCAATCAGGTTTAGATGTGCAAATGACCCAACATTACTATGAGAGGAGAAAGAAGCATTGTTGCTTCTGGAAAGTCAAACATTTTTTCAATGCTGTGTTGAGGTTAAAATTGTTCTTGTCCTTGCATTCATTTATTATAGGAACTTTTTGTTTCAACAAGCAGCCACCAGTCTACAATCTGTAGCCTGAGCTGTTTGTGCATCAATATCTCCGGTGATAAGATAATCATACCATCTTTTAATTCTGCGTACTGTAAACACTAGGAATAACTGATGAGGCGAGTAAAGAAAATCAGAAACACAAAATGACTCTCTTTGTGCTTGTCTGTTGCCTTATTGAGAGTTAGAGGAAGTATTCAGATATACTTAAATAAAAGTGGTAACAGTACAGAAATACTCTGCTACAAGTATTTGAGCAAATCCTCAACATCTTAATGAGGTGAAAGTATAAAATAAGCAATACAATATGTAAGTAGTCATTCTGCAAAAACAGGCCATTTTAGTTATGGATGCACAATGTCCTCATACTTTAATGTTAAAACTGATAACAGGGGAGCTTTTTAAAAATATATATACTTCAATGCAGCTTGCAAACTTCTCATTACCCCGTTTTAACACATATTAAATTATTTGTTTTACTTTATATTATCAATCTGAATCATCAAAGTTATCATCAAAACCTTGTGGTGCAATAAAAGGTACAATATTAAACCCTGCATTGTAATTGATATAGAGGGTTAAGCATAAAGAGTGAAATGATTAAGAGAAGATATTAATTCATGCAGCAAATATGTATATAGTCAGTCAAGCAACTTTTATACTTCTGCATTTACTTTCAATGCTTGATGTAAAGGCTGCTTTTTTAATTGAAGTTGAATTAAATGTGTGTTAACATGCTTGCAGAGAAATAAATTATGACCTGTATGTCAAATTGAAGGTTTACATTGTACCACAGATATTATATCAGCCTGTTTAGCAAATGTGCCTTAATTCACAATGTTCAAGGTCTGCCCTCTAGTGAGAGGACAGCTAATTGCGGCTGAATTTCAAAACCAGCTAATGTTTCAGCTCAGCATGTAGGCCTGCAATCTGGTGAAAAAAAAAAGAAAATCACACATGTTCACAACAAAATCCACAGGAATATTTTCCAACAAGGTTTAATGGTCAACTCGTGCCAAAAAGACTTCAAGTGTGGAAAGCTTTTTATGTTTTTATAGTACCAACAGATCATTTACTACTGTATGTGTTACAGTGTCTTTTGTTTTGGAATTTGAAAGTTCAAAGTCTGTGTCTCAGGGAAAATAGTTCAGTTATCTCTTAATTACGGTGGCAAAGAGATGCAAACAGGCTACAGCAGCCCAAAAAATTTCCCTGAGTAGAAATGTGCTGCAACTTCCGAAGCATTGCAATAAAACAAAAAGATGCAAAAACACATGCAAAAGAAAAAAACATGTTCACCAACTTGACCAGAGCACTTGTTATCATTTGAGGATTATAAAGGTGGCCAACATTTCACTGTTATTGGAAAGTTCCTTAAAATGGACGTATAATTGGGTAATTTAACAATGTGATCGCATGATTCCTTCCCATATTATTGCAGATCTGCTAAAAGTCAACTAGCTTTAGCATACCTAGTCATTTCAAATAAAACACATACAATTATGAACAGGCTAACTGTTTGCACTTGTCGGCCACTGTACTTAATGAATGCCAAATATGAATAAAACAAGTATGTTTGGGGTATTTTCTATTGAAATTCTGCTCTTTTTTTTCTCTTTTTGGAAAACGTTAGTATGTATTAAATATAATCTTGGGCTCTTGGCACATGATTATGGCAACAACAATCTTGATGTTTTCAGCTTGAGAGTCTTTGAGAGTTCAAACTGTGTATTTTGTTAGATATAAGTGTCATCTGCAGCTAATTGCTATATTAACTTATTTGGTTGTAACCAAGTAGGGTCACATTGAAAGGCACATGCCTTGCCATTTGGTCTTGGCAATGAGATTTTTTTTAATAAAACAGGTAACTCTATCACTCTAGTGTGTGTGCTAATTATTTCTCAAGACAGCAAGGACCTCTCGACTACATGCAACACTAATCGTAGTCAAGATGAAAAGCATAGAGGATGAAACAGAAGGAGGTATAATGGACAGAAATGCATTCATACATGAATGTACAGTATGTGGCATCAAAATCAATAATAACCTCCTGATTCTGGACTCCTCACCATCCTCATCCTCCTCGACCTGAGTGCAGCCTTTGACACCATCTGTCACACCACCCTCCTCAACCGGCTATCTTCCATTGGCATCACCCACACTCCATTAGAATGGTTCACATCTTACCTCTCTGGCCACACTCAGTTCATTTAACTCAATCCTTTAAATCCATCCCCTCCGCCGCCACTTCAGGTGTGCCCCAGGGCTCTGTCCTGGGGCCCCTCCTCTTCATCATATACCTCCTTCCCCTCGGCAATATCCTCCACAAATTTAATATTCAATTCCACTGCTATGCTGATGACACCCAGCTCTATCCCACCACTAAACCCTCGTCCACTCTCCCGCCCACCTCCCTCACCGATTGCATCTCTGAAATAAAAACCTGGTTCACTCAAAACCTCCTTAAGCTAAACAGTAACAAAACCGAGGTTCTCCTCATCTGCACCAAATCCACTCTATCCAAAACCGACAGCTTTTCCCTCAGTATCGACAACTCCTCTGTTTCACCCTCCCCCCAGGTTAAGAGTCTGGGTGTCATCCTTGACAGCACACTATACTTTCAATCCCACATCAATAACATCACCCGGTCTGCCTACTTCCACCTACGAAACATCAATCGCCTCCGCCCCTCCCTTACCCCCCACACTGCCGCCATCCTTGTCCACAGCCTCGTCACCTCCCGTCTGGATTACTGCAACTCTCTCCTCCTCGGCCTGCCTCAAAAAACCCTCCATAAACTTCAATTAGTCCAGAATTCAGCTGCCCGCATCATAACTCGGACCCCCTCCATCCACATCACTCCTGTCCTCCAACAGCTCCCGGTTCAGTTCCGTATTCAATTCAAAGGCCTCCTGTTAACATTCAAAGCCATCCACAACCTCGTCCCCCATATCTGTCCGACCTCCTCCATGTTCCCACTCCCTCCCGCTCCCTCAGATCTTCTTCCTCCATACACCTGTCTGTCCCCTCCGCCCGTCTCATCACCATGGGGAGCAGAGCATTCAGCCACTCTGCTCCCCGTCTCTGGAACTCATTACCACCCGAACTCAGAAACATGGATTCATTCCCCCATTTCAAAACACAGCTCAAAACACATATGTTCAAAACTGCTTATTCCACTTAATATCAATTCCTCTGTCACCGTCTATTGTTTTTATTTTTTACTTGCATTGTTGATTCCTTTTATTGTCTTGGTGTGTGTATCATGTACGGTGTCCTTGAGTGCCAAGAAAGGCGCCTTCAAATAAAATGTATTATTAATTGCTGGGAACACAAGGTTTATGTGGGAGGCTAAAACAATGTTCAAGAGATTCATTATGTTGTTTATATGTTTATTTAATGCAAACAATTTTTTATGAAAATGGATGGAAAATAAATCAGACTCTTTCACACCACGTTTCAGAAGCTTGGCAAATATAAGAAAATTCCAGTGATTTAGTATTGGAATTCTAGGCTTAGAATAACAGGATACCATTAGGGTGATTACGTAATCAGGATTTTGGGGGGGGGGGCCCAAAAAAAAGGTAACTAATTCCTTACAGTTACATTATAATAGTGCGGCAATTAGATTACTGGTATATCTAGAAAAAATGTGGTTTCCAAGCAGGATGACAATATTACAATACATTTAAAGGAGCCCTATTATTCAAACTTTCATATTTGTATTTTGTGCCTCTACTGTGACATATTTACCTACTTTAATGTTCAAAAAGGTATTTATAAGAGCGCAAGTGTTACAAAGTGATGTGACTAGTTTTACGGAAGTAAAAGTCCAATGAAGTCGTTTCAGGCAGGAAGGGGGGTGGGGGGGGGGACTCTCTCTGGAGAGAACACAGGGATTTTAGCCTTTGCAGAGCATTTACATGCACAGAAATCTGTATACCACACTACAAGAGAGGCAGAATAGGGCCTCTTTAACATTTAAATTCTCCAACAGTCTACTTGATGCCCGCCATCATGTGGATCCACCAGTTGGCCTGCACGGTCCAGTCCAGCCGCTCACACTCAGAGATCTGTCGGAGGAAATGTTCCTTGGCCTCCGCCTCACTCTGTTCCTGCTGCAGCGCATCCCGCAGGTAGCGCATGTCCTCTGCAGCGCTCAGCTCCGGGATGCCCGTCAACAGCATGAGGGAGAACAGAGTGACCAGCAGGTGAGAGTGAGAGCGCAGGGAGAGGTACGCCTGGATGCAAGTGTCCTAATATGGGAAGGTGGGACAAGGAGAGAAACATAAGTACATAAGTGGTAGGAAATAACCAACTCTATCTGGTAAATATCTACAGTATATTCATTCATATAATATGAAACATTCACAGCACAAAGGAAGTGCACCAATACCAAAACAGGAAGAGGATAGCTCTTTTGGTGTCCTTTGCAGTTTCCATCAATAGTAGGGGAATTGGCTTTTGGAGGAAAAACAAAAGTAACCATGGAAACCAACATAGAGTGTATCCTATGCAGTGTTTAACGAAAGAACAATTTAACACTAGCTCCAAAGGTCGGTAAAATAACATCATGCATATTTGTATAATATAATAATAATATTTCAATATATTTCACCCTTTTGCCCTGATAATTTGAAGGACAGTGACCATGCACAGTGTCTTGTATTACACCTGAATGTCACTGCTACAAGGTAGAAGGTTAGACCACGCATAATTACCTTTTTGAACATTAAAGCACGGTAAATGTCACAGTAGAGGCACTAAATAATATAGTGGAGCAAATAACATCATATTTTCAGAGGCATCGTTCAAATGGTGATACAAGCACCAAAATTGGCACAGATACTCCTTAGACATTACTCTGTTCAAAAAGAACGCGGGCCACTTGAAATTCAAGATGGCCGCCATAAGCAGTAATAAATATGCACAGACCTGGCCAATATGGATGATTCTGACATCAATATATACATATTTTACCATGTAGAATCCAAATCTGGGACCCTTAAACCTCTCAAAAGCTTACTTTTGCCTTATTATGGCCTTAGATAAAAAAAAATCCACTATGATGGCTCACAGGCTAAACCAGGTGAGGGTCTCTGTGTGTGATTAAGCATTTCAGACTCTAACACATTGTGCATGAAGACAGCACCCACAGCTGATTGATGTGGAACATATCCCAGGATTGAGAACTGAATTGGATGCACCCCCAGTGAGGGGGGAGAGGGAGTCAGAAAAGAGTGGATTTCAAGGCACAGCTAGGGCACACTGGTGACATCACATGGCTGTGAAACTCAGCGTGTCGGCTAAACAAGCTTTACTGTAACTAGTAATAGTGGTAATAGTAAAGTTTAGTGTCCCAAATGCTATCTAATTCAAGCCTCACAACAGTTAGCTAGTAGTTAGATATTAGTTATATGTAGTTAGATAGCCGCACCTGAATCGACAGGGTGTGCCAGCGCGGGAGAGCCGAGCCAAGGGTGACGAGGCTTTACATGACTTTGCATATAGTCACCCAGAAGGTGTACAGATCGCACGGGACTTAAATGGCACTGGATGTACGATCGGGCTAGATGTAGGATTTATGTCTGAACCTAGTTGTATCCCATACCTGAATGTGTATAGTCATACTGTGGTAAAGGTGGTAAAAGCATAAACCCTTGGCCTTACTGCATTAATTCATTCATTACCCAACAAGATGGCAAGTTCAGCTCCAGGATCATCTAAATGGAAGACTGACTGGGGCAAATGTTGTATTTGCCAAGAGGACCAAGATAATGAGGATCTAAAATCCCCACCTAAACGTTATGCATCTGAACAAGATGGCTACACCATTATTGCGACCAATATCCCCCTGTTCCATGCCCTCAATGAGATGCCCATTGTTCTGGATCCAACCAGACGAGGGTGGTGGAATAGAAGAAACACTGAGGAGGAACATCGCACAGTACCACCAGAGCTGCCGATATCTTTTCAAGAACACTAAACTAGACAGGGCAAGAAAGAGAAGGCTTGGACCTCAAAGTCCTCAATCAGAAGAAGGGCAAAACAAACTTCGAAGAACCAGCCATGAGGGTCTGGAGCCTGAGTGCTTCCTTTGTGAACAAAAAGAGCCAGCATCAGAACTTAGACATGCCATGACCATGAAGCTTAAGAAAAGACTCAATGACTGTGCTAAAACTCTAAATGATGGAAGATTCCTGAAAGTACTGAGTGGTGGAGATGTCATAGCACAGGAGCTCAAGTATCATGCTGCATGTTTGACATCCCTGTACAAAAGAGAGAGAGCCTACCGGAGAAATGTTGAAAGGAGTGGGATGTCCACCCACTGGCATTTTCAGAACTAGTAACCTACATAGTGGAGACCAAATTAAGTTCCGAGCAGGGTATCTGCACATTAAAAAAAAAAAAAAACGTTTTATTGAATTTGAATGGCCCAGGAATTGTGATCCAAAGAAACGGGATGAAACGTGGGTGCCAGTCTCATCGGTTCCTCCAAACCGCACAAGGTACGCGGTTTTGTCCCTTCTACAAGTGAAAGTTTTAGCACTTTCGGAATCGGGAAACATTTCACGGAAGACTGTGTGAATGTTGTCGTTTGAGGTGTATGACTGGTGACGACTAACTGTGTGAAAAACCCACAGCACTTCTGCCTTCAACTTGGCTGTGGGTGAAATCGAGTAGAATGGTGTCTGACTGGAAGTGGGCCCTGAAGACTATGCCAGAGTGGATATATTAGTTGTAACAGCCAACCTAGAAGTAGCACCAGCGAACGACTCTATGGGCATTTACTCCTTTGAATACCAGCACAGCGCTTGTGTTTTTCTGATTTCATGTGCAAATCTAGTGCTTTGCACCCCATTGTGCCAAGTTTGAAAGTTTTTCGACAAAGTTCGCATCGCGCCTCATAGGAGCTGGACGGTTTCAGCCAGCCACGATACTTGTCGTCCTCCAACCACTTATCATTAAATTTGCATTTACCCATTGTTAACCTCAGCGTTGTGTTCCTTTTTTTCCGCGGCAGCTGGATAACTACGTTCTTCTTCTACATTAAAATGCAGAACACAGTCATATGAGGCGTTCTAACGCCACCTACTAAGCGGAGTGTGTGCTAGCCTACATACATTTACGTTGATGCAATCATCATTGATGGTTCAGCACTGGTGGATACCCTGCCACCACGAACCTCAAAGACTTTTGAAGACTATGCCATGTTGGATGTGCTCCCCAAAGTACAAGCATACTCCACCAAGTACAAGAGAACAGACATCGTGTTTGATGTCTACCAGTCATGAAGTCTCAAGGCTGAAACCAGGTCAAAGCGTGGACGTGGGGTAAAACGCAGGAACAAGCAAGGGCAAAATACTCTCAAACTGGCAGAACTTCCTACGAGACAGTGATGACAAAACTGAGCTGTTCAGGTTCCTGGCTGACAAGATTGCACATATGTCTACACCCGAATTTGTCATCGTGACCAAAGATGAAGATGTTGCCTGCAACAACACGATCAGCTTGGATGGGATAGCACCATGTAGTCACGAGGAAGCAGACACACGCATCTTTGTACATGCCAGGCATGCAGTGGAGGAGGGGAGCAAGGTCCTGATGGTTAAGGCCAGTGACACAGATGTCATAGCAATCAGTGTTCTGCCTCTCCTTCAACGGATTGGTTTGCTGCAGTTGTGGGTGTCCTTTGGCTAAGGATGCAACCTGAGGTGCTTTCCTATACATGACCTTTACACCTCTATCGGACTGGAAAAAAGCAAAGGAATACTCTTCTTTCCTGCCTTCACTGATTGCGATGTTGTTTCAGGCTTCCGCAGCAAAGGGTAAAAGTCTGCATGGCAAACCTGGGATGTGTGTGTTGAGGCATCTGATGTATTTGCCAAGCTAAGCCAGTACCCACCAACACTAGGTGATGATGATCTGGAGGTCCTCGAGAATTTTGTGGTGACAATGTATGACAGGTCCAGTACAGTTGCATGTTTAGATGATGCCAGACTGGAAATGTTTGCTCGGAAACAGAGGCCTTATGAAGCCATTCCTCCAACTCGTGCAGCACTACTTCAGCATGATAAGCATGCTGCCTATCAAGCAGGGTGCATATGGAGTCAGAAAATACTGCGCCAACCAGAGAAACAGAGTCCTGCTGACTGGGGATGGACAAAGAGTGAAGATACATGGAAGGTCTTCTTGACAACACTTCCACCCATTGCAGAGAGTTGCCAACAGCTGACCAAGTGTAGATGCCATTCAGAATGCAATGGAAGGTGCAAATGCTACCGATATGGTCTTACCTGCACAAGACTATGTAGCTGCAAGTTTGAGGGTTAGGAAAAGTTCAAATTCCCTATACTTTTAGACAACAAGATTATCCAAATTGATCAAAGTCGTGAGATTATGTGTCAAATGTCCCCATTTACAAGTCTGCATGGCGGCCATCTTGGGAAATGGGCGGCCGTCTTGAATTTCAAGTACTTTCTCAAAAATACGGTGGTGGCGAAGTGTATACGGTGGTGGCGAAGTCCATAGGGGCTTGGCCTGGGAACTGGAAGGTCACCAGTTCAAGTCCCTGAAAGACCAAGTGCCACCGTGGTGTCCCTGAGCAAGACACTGGTTACCTACACTGCTCCCCGGGCGCCGTACATAATGGCAGCCCACTGCTCCTAACACTAGGATGGGTCCAATGCAGAGACCGCATTTCGTTGTCCTAGTACTTGTACTCTGTGCAATGACAATAAAGTTGAATCTTCATCTTCATCTTCAAAAGTAATGTCTAAGGAGTATTTGTACCAAGTTTGGTGCTTGTATCACTATTTGAACGATTGTTTCACTTATCTGCTCCACTACTATATTAACCTGGAAATGAGCAAAATAAGGCCCCTTTAGAGTGTCCCTATAATAACACAACAGGCAAACATAAACACAAAAATGGTAATCAGGTCCTCTCACCCTGAACCTCTGAAAGTAGAGGCTGTTGCGCCCTTTGCCCCTGCCCATGACATACAGGAAGTCAGGTGTGAGGACGAACGGCACGCGCTCCCTGTTCACGCCGAGGAAGCTCTTGGTGTTACCCAGGATGTGACCGAAGTCGATGTGAAACAGGTTCCCTGACAGGCATAGAAAAACATTTTTAAAGTAAGTCCTCACAATCACCTCAGATTCTTTCATAATTCAGTGTTGATATATTCAACAGAAATGAATAGCGCATACCTTGGTCTGTGATCATGATGTTGTCATTATGTCGATCTCCGATACCCAACACATAGGTGGCCACACAGTAACCAGCACAGGACTTCACAAATCTCTCCACTGTCTTGAAGTGCTGAAGGAAAATCCGATCAAAACAGTGCATTAACATCAAAGCTGCAGAGCATGCAATACTCTATGTGTTGTGTTCTTATTTATAATACTTTCATGTAAATGGAACACTTCATTTTTATGAAACTCGTCAATCATTAGATCTCCATCCCTCTAAGTGTCTTGCTCGAAGAGGATTATCCGTCCGATTAAGAGGAACAAAATGATGGAATTATCAAATTGATATTATTGTTTGTTTATTGATGTTGCGTCTTGTCTAAAATGTTATCAGTATTTACGTGGAAGTTTCAAATAAGCCCAGTGGGCCTCTTTTGGCCTCTTCCCGCACCACATATCATATATTATCTGTTATATTTGTGTATTTCTAAATTGTGCAAAACAATACACTAACCCTAAGCCTCTATACAGTTCCCCTATAGGAAAGGGCAGCCTTGACTATGGCATAAGAAATTAGTACCTCAAATAACCAGCAATTAGACCATGCAAATGGTCCCTTTAATTAAAATAGGATGCCAAAATGGTTTTATTGGCAGGACAACGTTAATGATGCACAGTCAAAAATATAAATTACTGTTTCAATGATAGAATGTAGGCAACACCACAGACCAATGTGAGTCATCATCTCATTCAGCTATTACCACTCAAATTAAAAGGCCTGATTTGATCTTGTTTTATCATTTGTAATGACAAGTACATTGGGATCCAAATCCATGTGTTCCATATTACTTACTATTTCCTGGAGTGGACATTTGGACTTGAGCCACTCAAACAGAGCATCGTTTTTGAAGGCTCCTATGGTTCCTCCATGGCTCCTCTGCACGGTAGCGATGGTCGCCGCATCTCTCACAATCTCTAACATACCTGTTGAGTAGAAACTTGATGAAGAAATTAAATTGTAATTTGTTGATGTCTTTATAAGGACCCCATTAGCATTAGCATTGGCTAACTCCTGGGGTCAACACACATGCAGTCAAACATACATTTACGCCAATCAAACACAGCGAACATAAACAAACAAAACATCTCAGGAAATTAAAAATCAAGGGTGGAAGTGAAGCAAATCCTCTTAACCATCATCAAGCCAAATTCAACATTAAGAATCAAACAATTCCTCAAGAATTAATACCACTATTCTACTACAGATAAATGGCAATTACTGACAAACATAAATCCGTGTTTGAAATAACCTTTAATGTATCCATCCTGTGCCTTCAGACATATTACATTCTTGTTGTTAAATATATAGTTGTAAAGTGGACAAAATATCTGCCTTTTCATACACAGTGCACTATAATACCACCATATCAAAGAAAAAAATTAATTACTTTTTGTTTAACATTCTAAATAAATTAAGATTCTATAATTCTGGACGGAGCTTCATAACTAAATTAATGTAGACCTTGATATTGATAAATAACACCGTACTGCTTTATTAATGGCTCTTTAATTATCCAGAAGTTGCCAGGAGACAACATCAAGTTATTTTAAGTATAGTTTAATCAATAATATTGTCTGTATTGACTACAAAACATTATATAGTATATAATAATATAATTAAGTATATTGTTAAAACTAAAAAAAGTTTCTAGTTTTGCGATAAGTTTATGTTACTACAATAAACGTCATGTTTTAACATCAAACTGATCTGTTTTTTCTGGCAGGCATGACTTGATATAGGTCATATTATTTTGATTAATGAATTATAAAAAAAAATGACCTATGTTGTTTCCTGTGGAGATGCAGCCGTATGGAACAAGGTTAAGGTCCAGAGACTTCTCCTGCCAGATAGAGTCCATCACCACCAGCGTCTAAACAGGAAGACACAGTCAGGTGTCACGTTATCCAAAGGTAAAACAAACCAACATCATAAAACAACTTTTTTTTATCAAGATGAGCAATTCAATTCTCACTGACCTGAATGACCAGCATGTCCTGTCTGAGGTCGTCCCCCTGTTTGAAGATTATTCCGACGGGTGTAGGTGAACTGGGCGACGGCATGGGAGAGAACTCCAGCCACAGCGGCTTCTTCTTAGAGGCCATCACCTTACATTTATCCAGCTGGAGGAGAGGAATACCAAGATTTATTTATGGTGAGACAGGTCACAGGGTTTGGTTTTTAGTAAAATATGTCCTTATAACGTCTAGAAACAGGCTGCGTCATTCACTGTCAGAATGGGGATATTTTAGTCGTAATTATAAAGGTCAAATAATATGACCCATTGCTTCACATTCTGACAACCGTAGGTAAGGGTAGCTGCTGATAAAACATAAGAAAAGATGCAGTTAAGTCTGGTCAGGTTGGAAGGAATGGAGATGGATGGTGAAGGAGAGCAAAGTGAGAGGCAGCAGAGATAGGGGAAGACAAACAGAGAGATGAGAGAAAGGGAGAAAGGAATGAAGTGAAACCGAGCACAATAGCAACTGGTGTATGGGTCATCTGTGCAAGCTAACTACAACACGTAGTTTTTTTTGGGCTACCAGTGCCTTTTTTTATGTGAAAGTTTTGAGAGTGTTGGTGGAAACGGAAGGGATCACATATGGAGAAATGGTCCCAGGCTGGATTTGAACCCAGGTAGTCCACATGAGGCTCAAGCCTGGGTACATGGGCTGCCAGTTTTACAAACAAAGCTTTATGGTGGGCTCACCTTGACATATAATTGCTTACTTTCTCCTAGGAGACAACTATGAATTTCCTCTGTCAGCATTGACTTATTTTGATAAAGGTATATTGATTTAGATCACATGAGTAACATACCTACCTTACACCACAAAAGTAACATTTAACTTACGTACCTAACTTAAGTTAACGAGCAAATATACTTAAAACAAACAATGATCTTTTCCTTAACCAAGATGTGTTGTTTCCCTATAATTCCCAAGTCAGCCAAGTGTTTAAAATTGCAATATGTTGCTAATACTATCCAACAGTTATATACTGTATGTCTTTTTGGAATATTTGGCAGCCAACTTATTGTGTTGTTTAGATTTCAAATAGTTGACTTTAGCAGTGTTTGTTTACAGCATGTTACACCACTCCTGTGGCCAAAAGAAGCAATTTCTGCTGGTTTAAAAAAACACTTTTGTCAAAATCTCTTATGTGGACACTGTGTGTGTGTTTAAAACGTTTACTTAACAGTGGACTATGTTAATTAGGGCATTGCCGAAACACACACAGAATATGAAGCCTGCCAGATAAACATATAACAATATTATTCATATTCTACACAGACACCCCTGCAAAGAGTACACAAACAACATGTGCAAGGCTTACCAGAATCCTTCCTGCTTTGATGCGGGGGTCATAGGGCAGCAGGAATTCATTTGGCAGATTGGAGTTCCTAAGAAGCTCTTGAAGCCTGAGGGGAGCTTCAAACAATTAGACACTTATTAGTTTAATAATGCAACAGATGGGTCCTTTCAGGAAAAGGTTACCTGGCAAACAAGAAATACAAATTTAAAATATAGTCATCCCAAGAGTAAAGCCCTCCTGCCCCAAATACTCAATTGTTTTCCTTTACGGCTTAAAATACTCTCCAATAAATGCCACATTTTCTACAGTTTGAGTTTTGAGCTACATTTGCTGGTCTGTACATGTTCAGTTTTTTCTTTGTTTGATTTTACCTTGCCTGGTCCCTCTGTTTTAGTATAATATAAGCTTGGTTTTTTATTTTTTTTATTTAGTGTGTACATATTGTGTGGTATCCTTTATTTTATTTTTTAACCACTTTATTTATAGAACTTTTTTAATTTACAGAACACAAAACAATACACCATCCCGCCCACCCACTCCCACAAGGCTACAAAATAAAATAAAAATAACAAAAATAAATAAAATAACAAAATAAATAAATAAAGATGTGCACATGTTCTCACACCTGCACAGTCCTAGTTACATGGACGCACTCGTACACACGCACATATAACCATACATGTGACTTATACACACAAAAGCATACACACATATACACATGTACCCATATACAAGTGCATACTCGCAAGTACATATGCATCTGATCCACCCAAAAGGAGAAAATAGATAAATAAATAAATACCTAGCATATGTAGGCTCCCATAAAGTACACTCCTGCACAGAAGACATGATGGGGAAAATCTTATCTGTTACATAAATCCAGCTGGTCACTCTACATCTGCAAAGGCTGGCATGCTAAAGGGATGTCAGGTGAAAGATATGTTCTCAATAAACTCTATAAAGGGAGTCCAGGTTTGAATAAATCTGTCTTTGTTACTGTTACGGCTATATTTTAGTTTCTCTAGTGGAATCATAGAGAGCACCTCTTTAACCCAGTGTTTGAATGAGGGAGGGCTTACCGACTTCCACTGTATGAGAATTGATCTCCACGCCATCAGGGTTAAAAACGCTACGGCATTCATCTGTAAGTTAGTCAAATGTTTTTCTGGAAGTATTGTCCCAAAGATGGCGATTACTGGGTCAAGGTCTACATTAACACCACGTATATAAGATATAGCTTCAAAAATGTTGGTCCAGAAGCTGTTTAGAGACCTGCATGACCAAAACATGTGACCCACTGTAGCTGGATTGTGGCTGCATCTTGGACATTCAGGATTGACGTTAGGGTATATTCTGGCCAGTTTCTCATTTGAATAGTGCAGTCTATGTACAACTTTAAACTGGATAAGACCATGCCGTATGCAAAGAGATGTGGTGTGTATACGCTTCAAACTTTTTTGCCATGTCTCCTCGGATAGTGCAATGTCTAAGTCCTTTTCCCATGCCAACCGAGTACTTCCCATGACGGTGGGTCGATATCTTGTAACATTTGATAAATCTTGGCTACCCTCCTCCTTCCACTAGGGTCTAGCTCCAATATGGAGTCCAAGACATCCTTAGCCGGTAAGTGAGGAAATGAGAAGTGCTTCTTGGCAAAGCTGCGCACTTGCAGGTATCTGAAGAAGTGGTTTTTAGGAATATTATTGTCTTTCTGCAATAGGTCGAAGGAAGCGAATGTGCCATCTACAAAGAGGTCTTTGAGCAGTGTCAGCTTGGGATGGGGGAAACAGGTGATTTCGTACCAGGGGAAGGAGAGTTATTGATTGATTGAGGTGGAAATGTTTTCTAAATTGCAGCCATATCTTTAGGGAATTTCTAATAACCGGCCCCAGGCGTTGAAGACTTAAATTACTGGGCAGGGGGCTGCTTATGATGGAGATCGGTGAAAGCGGCGAATTAGATTCGAGTTCCATTGTGGCCCACATTGGCCCCGCTTTGTTTTTATGTAAGAGATCCAGTAATTCAACTTGGAGATGTTAGCTGCCCAGTAATAAAACAGTAAGTTAGGCAGGCCCAGTCCCCCCGTGCTCTTGGGCATCTCTAGGGAAGTTCTCTTAATTCGCGTGTGGGAGGTGCCCCAAATAAAACTAGTGATGTGGCTATTCAGTTGTTTAAACCATGACTTGGTTAGCAGAATCGGGATCATCTGAAACAAATATAAGAACCGTGGTAGCACTGTCATCTTGATTGTGTTAACTCGGCCGGCTAGTGTGATAGGGAGAGCTGACCATTTAAGAAAGTCCTGTTTAGTACGTTCTAACAAAACTTTAAAGTTATGGTCAAATAGGTCCTTATATGACCGTGTAACGTTTATGCCCAAATAGGTGAAAGCTTGTTGTTCTAATTTGAATGGGAAGCCGCTATAATCTGTGGATTTAGCTAGTTGATTTATGGGGAAGAGCAAACTTTTGGTTAGGTTAAGACTATAACCTGATAGTTTTCCAAATTGCTGTAGTGTGTGTATAAGTTTGGGGATTGATTCCATTGGGTTTGATATATATAATAAGAGGTCATCTGCATACAACGACACTTTATGCACCGTTTCATTTCTGGTGAAACCCGCAATACACTGTTGCATTCTCAAGGATGCAGCAAGCGGCTCAATGGCCAGATCAAATAAAAATGGTGAGAGGCAGCATCCCTGCCGTGTACCTCTATGTAGCCTAAAGTAACTGGATCTAATGGAGTTTGTACGTACTGAGGCCATGGGTGATGCATATAATATCCTAACCAACGAGGAAAAAATGGGGCCGAATCCAAATTTATCAAGCACAGTAAATAGATAATCCCACTCAACCCGGTCAAAGGCCTTCTCTGCATCGAGTGAGAGCACAACCTCTGCCTGCGGGCTTGAGTGGTTAGAATAGAGCACATTGAACAAACGCCTCATATTATAAAACGACTGCCGCCCTGGTATAAACCCTGTTTGATCCGGATCAATAATTTTTGGTATCACTGTTTCTAAACGACGCGATAGAGCTTTTGTAAGAATCTTGTAATCACAACACAGTAGGCTGATCGGACGGTATGAGCCACAGTCCAATGGGTCCTTGTCTTTCTTCAACAAAACTGATATAGTAGCCTGTGTCATGGTGGGTGGTAGTTTCTTGTCTGAAGTGATTTCTTGAAACAATAAACGTAAAAAAGGTGCCAGCTTGGAAACAAACGTCTTGTAAAATTCTACAGGAAATCCATCTGGACCAGGCGTTTTTCCATTTTGCATGGATTTTATTGCCTGTGTTATCTCCTCTGTCGTTATATGGGCATCAAGTAAATCTCTGTCCTCCGTAGTGATTTGTGGTAGGGGTAGGTCATCTAAGAAATCCTGAAGGGCCACCACGTTTGCTGAAGCCTGTGATTTGTAAAGTTCGGTATAATATGCTTTAAAGCGATCATTAATAGCTTGTGGATGTGAAGAAGTCGAATCTGATGAGACACGAATTTCTGGGATTGCGTTTTGTATCATTGTTTGTTTAAGTTGGTGACATAATAACTTCCCTGCCCTCTCACCATGTTCATAGTATTTTTGTCTTGTTTTTAACATCATCCGTTCAGTCTGTCGTATAGAGAGGTTGTCAAATTCTGTTTGTAGCATAACCGTTCCTTAAAAAGTTCAGGTGTCGAGTTACGGGCCAGTTGATTGTCTATATTCAGTATTTGTTGGTTCAACTCCTTGAGGCGTTTATCGCGTTCTCTTTTCTTATGAGTTGCATATGAGATAATCTGACCCCTGAGATATGCCTTAAGCGAATCCCATATGATGCCATATGACATTCCTTGGGTAGTGTTTGTCAGGAGAAAGAAGTCTATTTGGTCAGAGATAGATTTTTCAAATGATGGTTGTTTTAATAGCAGCGGGTCTAGTTGCCATGAGCGCTGGGGCACAGAACTGTTCGGAAATGACATGTCCAACTGGACAGGGCAGTGATCCGAAATTGTGATACTATGGTATCTGCTATCAGTTACAAAGGACAATGTTCTATAGTCAATAAGGAAAAAGTCGATTCTTGTATATGAAAGGTGAACTGGCGAAAAAAAAGAAAACTGTCTAGTGGAGGGGTTGGCGTGTCTCCAAGGATCATATAATTTATAAGATTGCATGAAGGATATAAGTAGTGCACCTGATTTGGACAAGTTGTTGTTTTGTCTAGGATTAGATTTGTCTAAGGCTGGCAGTAAAGTACAATTAAAATCTCCCCCTAATATCAACAAATGTGAATTAAGGTCTGGGAGTTTTTCCACGAGGCTGGAGAAAAACTGAGGGTTATCCCAGTTGGGGCCATAAAGATTGACAAGTGCTACCAAGTTACCATACAGCTTCCCTGTTACTATAATGAATCGACCCTTGTTATCTGGTGTAATATGAATTGGTGTGAAAGGAAGACCTTTTCTAATCAGTATTGCAGCCCCTCTAGATCTGTCACCATAATCTGAATGATATACCTGCCCAATCCAGTTTTTCTTCAATTTGTCATATTCGTCATTTCGAAGATGCGTCTCTTGGAGGTACATAATGTCTGAACCTAATGATTTTAGGCGTGTGAAAACCCTATTACGCTTGATAGGATGCTGGATCCCTTTAATATTCCAACTAATGAGTCTTATTGAGCCTAGGCCCTGGGAGCTTATTGTTGCCATCTTGATATGTTATGCAGATGTATAGCTGTGTGACCAGCCGGACTAGCTCAAGTGAAATGTATGTCCCCAGTGCAGTAACAGATTTTGAGAAAAATATACAAACATGTGAGTGTTTCTTATTAGACAAAAACATAAAATTACAAATAATAATAAAAAGGCCTTGAAACCCTAAGCTGACCTGTTCGAACACCCAGGTCGCTCTAGCCTCTCCTAATTCTAGGCTAAGTCCCCACATGAGTATATTGGGTTTACACTAAACAGTCCACTAAGAACCCCAGAACAAAGTGACAACAGTTGTAGCACTTAATAGTATTTAAAGTAAACAAACAGTTATAGTAGTAAGTAATTAAGATTGGTAAACAGAAAAGAAGAGTAAAGTAATTAAATAGAATGCATATGAGTGGTCTAGTAAAGGCAATTAAATGTTGAATAACTGGTAATAATAATCAACATGGTAAGAGTAAGATAATATTGCACCTAATCAGAGGTCGCGTTAACCGACAAATGTCCGTCATTGACGGATATTTTTTAGCTATGACGGAAAAATCTGAAGGCCGTCCGTCATTTTGACAGATTTTTACAATGATCATTACCAATAATAAACACAACAATAAAAATCACAATTGAAATACCAGGCAAGTTGTGACAGTTTTCTTACTCTGCATAAGCTTCATTGCCGACACCAACTTTCAATCTGAGCCGACGTTACGGCTGTTCTGGTGTTCAGTGGGTCGATACATTGTAGCCAGCTGCGCAAGTTCAGCTCCATCGCACTCAAAGCCATGCTCCGATTTAAAACCATTAGCGGTCTGTGCCATTAGCACAGTCTGAGATGTAGCCTATGGCTGCAGTAGTGTAGGCTATCTACCTGTTTCAGTGGGCTGTTTCCCCTTCTCAATCATCTGCAGAAAGCATGTGGGCGTAATTTTGCTATTTAAAAGAGATGCATTGAGTCGTTTGTGTCACTTCGCTGTCTCCTGTACCGCATGCAGAGGGATTTTCTCCCGATGAAGAGAGTGCTGGCAGGGTCGGGAAATCCCTCGTTCAGGGGCTCCTGTCGGCTGCTCATCACTTCGCTAGGGGAAATGTTTCCCGATTTTAGAGCGTTGGCTGAGGTGGCGCTGGTTATCCCAGTGTCTAGTGTTGCAGCTGAGCGGGGGTTCAGCCTTCAAAATAAAATAAAAACCGCCACGAGAAGTCGTCTGTCGGAGGCAAAGGCGCAGCATTTAATGTCAATCGCCTCGGCAGCAGAATCCATTGACACTTTTGATTACACGCAGGCAAGCGCACTGTTCAAATCCATGCGGCCAAGAAGGAAAGTTTGAGCTGCTTGAGCTGTTTGTATTTTCACTATAATTGACTTCGTTCGGCTAAAATAGCCCATCGTTCTAAGGCACAGCCGCTATGTTTTCACAGCTGAAAAAGTTCTGATCGTCAGAAAAGAAATGCATAATAAATAATTATTATTAAAACACGCTTGTTCTGTGAATTATTTTTTTTATGACAATAAGTCAATAAAAAACAATTGAGGCTATTAAATATAAGCATTATGGCTTAGGCCTAATATAACCATTTAAAAGTTAAAATACAATGACAGATAATAATGGACAATGACGGATTTTTTACGACCCTGCCCGTCAAAATGACGGACAATGAAAAAGTCTAGCGCAACCTCTGCACCTAATAATATTGCATCCTAATATGAGTATACGCCCTCTCTCCCCCATACCCTCACACACGCGCGCACATCCACCCACTCGCATGCTTTCTTTATATATTAGGAACGCGTCTTGCAGAGAGGGGCTCTAAGGTTTAGTTCAAACAGGCGCACGTTCACATGCACACAGGCACGCGCAAGTGTAAGGGCACAAAAGAAATAAAGGAAAGAAGAAAAGAGCGAAAGAGAGAAAAGAAAAAGATAAATTCTATAATAATTGGCGGCATAATTTTGATGACATGAGATATGATAGTAAAGCTGGTGGTAGAGCTATCAATTCAAGGTAAAGTTTAGCTTATCAGCTGACTGAGAAACAAAGTAGAGTTCCAATAAATGTTTCTTAATAGCTACGGCTCCAGAGTACGTTTCTTGTCATACCAGTCATTCACTGTGGGAAGCCCCCCGTGTGGAGATATTCTTCGAGATGTAAACCTGCGCTTCTTCTGGTGAGGAAAACATCCGCTCCTGGTTGTTGTGGGTGATCCTAAGACGAGCCGGGTAGAGGATGCCATACTTAACTCCTTCAAGTCCTCGTAGTTGTTGCCTCACCGCGTTGAAACCTGCTCGAGCTTTGGCCACCCGTGTAGTGTAATCTGGTTATACAGAGATGGTCATCCCGTCCACCTTAGTCTGCTTCTTCGTCCTGGCCTGGCGAAGGATGTTAAACGCAGTCATGGAAGTAATGTAGGCGAGCCACAATGACGCGCGGCTGGTCTCCACGTCTTGGCGCTGGCTGCAGTGAGCGATGAGATCTATCCAGTACCGGGGCCTCATCGAGGTCAAATGCCTTCTGTAGAAGCGCTGAAACAGCGGTAGCAGAGCTGTTCTGGCTCTCCGGTACTCCAACAATCCTGATATTGTTCCTCCTTGATCTCGCTTCCAAGTCTTCACACTTGTTTTGTAATGATTCAGTTTGCGCCTGGAGATGTTTAACCTCGCGCTGTAACGTGGTGATATCATCTGTGCACGCGGACAGGCTCTTCTCCATTTCCGTCGTAGTGTTCTTAAGCGAGGTTAGCTCTTTAGCAACTGAACTCTGGTAGGATTGTAGTTCGTTTTTTACCGTGTTTATGTCTCCCCGAAGCCCCGCCATCTCCCTCTCGAGCACCTCTCTGATCTCCAGCTTGATAATGTCTCCAATGTCTTCACGTAGCGACACGAGTAACTCCCGCCCGAAGGTCTCGGTTGCCAGCACTGAGGTCATGTCGGCGGGGGTCGGGTTATCACTGCCGCTCGGGGGTTGTGTCGGCGGCCATAGGCCTCGATGCAGACGAAGCGGTGTTACGTTTTTTTTGCGCTTTACCAGCCATGTCTTCTCACATAAGTTTTTAGAAACGTGTAACTAAGTGTAAATAAATAATAAACAGCGATAATTTGGTCCAACTTGTGCTATTTTTACGTTTTTTGAGAAAAAGGTTCTGGAGAGTTCCGACACACGTCTACTCCATAGCCTGCTCACTCATAAGCTTGGTTTTTGTTATAAAATACCTGCCATCCTCTTTTTACTTTTTTTTTTGGCTCCAACATCCTTCCTAAATCCTGACATTGAGTGCATAAGTGCAAACCAATGCTAAGTATGGCACAATTTTGTGTGATATGAGTATGCGAAAAGTGCCGTAACAACGTTCAATAAGTTGAGTGTTGAACACTTGAAACGTCTCACACAACATTAGCCATCTTAGCTACGTAACAAAAGTTGCGGACCTATACTTTCTATATTTCTTTAGAATAAACAAATATAGAAAGTACAACTGTTGACGAAAAGAGCAGTCTGTTATGATTGCTACCACAAACGATGAAAATGCTATGCTAAGTGTTCACAGTGCACGACATGGCAGTGTGGGCCTACTAAGGGAAGTATCTGAATTGAGACACAGCACAAAGCTAGATGCATTCTTGACACTAACAGTCAGGATATCTGCTGCTTCCATTTTGTTCTTTGTTGTTCTGAATTCTATCTCCTAAAATATCCCTTAATGTTATGATGTGCAGTACTAAATCATTGGATTGTTGGATTGAAGTGTCATTGTCATTTAAAGATGAACTGAACTGAAAATAATGAACACTGAAAAAGTGTTGGATATGACAATTAAAAATAAATTACACTAAAAAATGTATTTAAAAAATCAATACATAGCTTTTTTAAGCAACACAAAAATTGCGTTTGTTAGTACTAGAACGCTGCCAATTTTGATGACCTCAGCGACCCTGTTGTACCGAATGTATAGCTTTCTTCATAGTCTGTGGCTAAAAAATGCTCGCTACAGACTCGGAATCCAGGGGCTGCCGGAGGGTTAGCCAGTTTTAATGCTGCTAGCCATGAATTAAGGGCTGGTTTGCGGTTTAAAGGTAACCTATGAAAATGTATACTGCTGCCAGCTGCCTTAGCTCTATACAGTTCGTTACTGCAGCCAGGGGCAATGCAGTACGACCCCCCTCTAACCCTGCTGCCTAATCACCTCAGAATATATGGCTGTGCTGCTAGTGCTAGTTAGCCACAGAGTAGCTTAACATTCCAGTGACGTAGGCGATTGTTGAAATCCAACATGGCGGTGCCCATGTAACAAAAACAACACTTTCACCATACCATTTTATCCCTTTTAACAAATTCAGTCATTTTAATCATTCCACTAATGATAAGAGATAAAATACATCTGTTATATCAGCTTTACTTCAAATTCCAGTTCAGTTCATCTTTAATGTATTAGTTAGGGTGACCAGATTTGAGGTGGCGAAAAAGAGGACACTTGCGATTGTTGGGGGGGAAGTCTAAGTACAGTAGACTTCTGTGCAAAGCGCCATTCAATTTAAGTACACGCTTAATGGTCCCATGAAAAACTGTGAAAACCGGACGTTTTCATGAATTCATAAAACCCCCCCGGACGCTCCGGACAGGACATAAAAAGAGGACATGTCCGGGCAAAAGAGGACGTCTGGTCACCCTATATTAGTGTTGTTAATGAACAAAAAAACTATTTTGGTTTTAACCCCATAATGCCACCAAGAAGGTGCTTTATTTTGCTTGAAATTTGACTTTTATTCGATCTTTCTGTTACAATAGGAAACTAATCCATAAAAATGTGTTTCTCAGTTGTCTCTTACTGGTATGATCGAGGTCGGTCTTGTCGGGGTAGATCTTTTTGATCGCTATTGCAACCACCTGTAGTGCCTCCACAGCCTGCACCTGCAGGGTGAAGCTGTCAAGCATGGCCTGACCGCAGCCCAGCAGGTAGGCCTCCAGAATCACAGCCATGCGCTGGCGGAAGTACGGACACCCTGCCACCTCACTGCGGACATACCAGAAGAAGAAGTGGCCTATTCTTTTGCTCTGCAGTGAAGGAGGAGACACGGGAGGTGAGTGAGTCACAGGGCCGGACTTAGGAACAATGTTGCTTAACAAAGTGAAACGCCTTTCATAGAGCCAGAATTTGTTTTTCTTTTCTGGGCTACTATAGAAACATAGTGGTGCAACATGAAAGAGGACACACTTCCCAAAGTATGGGAAGGGCTCACTCTTAGGTAAAAAACAATTGACTATCAAATATAAGGTTATTATACACAAATGAAAACGTAATAAAGATTAATATTATACATTTGCTGATAGATACCCTATCATCAGATACAATAGTCCTCTAATTTAGTTATTCAGAAAACTTAAAAATATTCTTTGAATAGGGGAAAAAGCAAAAATAATCTCAAGGAAAAATACAGTCTTATATAATATAAGGAAGCTGCATGACTCACCCGCAGAGCTCTTTGAATGAGCCACCGAGCGAGGCAACTGTCATGGTATGGTTCCACTTTGAGGGTCTGTTTGAAAAAAATACCAATTAGTAGTAATATGTGGCTCTTCATTTTAATATTGTATTAGTTATTTATCAGATATTTCTAAGGGTATATTTTATTTGTTTAACATTTATTTTGTTATTGTGACACTTCCTTCAAACATACACTTTGTATTTGCCTTTGATTTTTATATATTAACACTACACACTTTTTAAAAAAATCTATTAAAAAACCAACACATACCTGCACCAGCTGCAGCAAATACTTAAGCACCTCATCATTGGACAATCTCTCCAATCTCTGGACGGCTAGTCTCCTGACCGTCATATCAGCAAAGTCCATGCTTAACAGCTCTAGGGCCACTGTTAAATCCAGTTCACCAGGATCCCAGTTTCCTAAGAGCCAGTGGACATCTTCAACCACACTGCGTTTCATCCAGTCAACATTACGTAAGAAATGGGGGAGACTTGAGGCATAGCGGACGCTCTCCTCCCGGAACCTTTTGAGGCAATCCCTGCTGGTAGCGTTGACTGGAGACCGAGATCTGAGAGTTACTGTTTCAGTCAATGAGTCCTTACGAGGGTTCCCATTCTGAGAGGACAAACCTGCGCTCAAAAGGGTGGATTCGGGTGAGTGGGAGAGCTCATCAGAGGAAACAACAGATTTCGTTGGGCTGAGGCTGGAGGCAGGAATGTCAGAGCTTTCAGAGGAGCTGAAGCTACTTGGCAGAACGACAGGGAAGCTGTAGCGGTCTAAAAGGAAGCTGATGGCCATGGAGTCAGCTATGTCTGGGTTGGTGGCAGAGGACAACTTGTCCGCTTGGTAGGTGATGGCCTCTTCCTCCAGGTCAGGATAGGACCACATGTGCATGGTATGGGGTCCTTGGCTAAGGATGGACCTGCAGGGGCCAACACGTGTACAATTTGAAAAGAACCCTAACCCTGTTTTTCTCAATTACAGGTTGCATTTCTTGTTAAACATACAAAGTAATATGCTAAATGGCCTCTCGGTCTGCTTCAAACTTTGACGCTCAATGTAACCCGCTAAGTTCTATTTGTCAAATGAATGACTCTATCGTCTGTAGTGATCTTGGTGGGAGTAGAGGAGGATGTTGGGTGATGTAGTATAAAGATAAACTTTGGACTTTACCCCAATTCATGCGAGTGCGAAAGCAGAAGTCAATGCTGACTTATTTGTACCAACGGATTCAACTTAATTTACATACATGAAACCAAAAAAAAATCCCTTTTTTGAATTCACCCCGTTTTTTCCAGACAACCTCTTGGAGTCTAAAGGACTACCAGAATGTTGAACAATAAGGCTGAAGGTGCCAAATGCATTAAAAAGTGATTCCTGACCATGCACATTTGTATATGTTGAGTTGGGAATGTGAATCTGTTGCTTTTCGACATCTAACTCTATAAATACACCGATAAAAAAAGTTGTAATTGATATTAAAAACCTTACCTGTGATCAATGAGAAGAAGATTGACAAAGTAGAGCACCTTTCCCTTCCCTTTCTGCTGGTCTGGTGCCTTGACCGGATTTAAAGGCAGCCTTGAGTCTTTGTTTACTGAAGGCTTTGTGTCTTTGGTTACAGGGGAGATGTCACCACCACTAACTATAATAGTGAAACCCAGCTTTGCTCCACGAGGCAGATCCCTAAGCAGAACATCAAAGTCCAGCCACTCATTCCAGAGCACTTCATCTGCGAAGGTCTTGGACGGGGAGGACACTGAAGAGAGAACCTTGTTACCATAAAGTATGGAAGCTTTCACGTAGACCGACTGAGGGCATTTGCTTGGAAGTTTTGGGATGTCAAAGCCAAGCAATTTTACTCGAAGTTTTCTGTTGCAGTCCCACAGTGATATCATGAAGATGTCATCCAAATCCTTCCCTTCGAGGCAGAGATCATCATGAGAGCTGAACTGACCACTGGAACCATCTACAAGAGGCCAATCCACATACTTGACAGTCTCACTGACAAGCTGCGACACATGGACAACAGAGAGGTGGAGGTCCTGGTTAATTTTTAAGCACTGTCGAACCCACAGGAAGTCATGCAGGGGGCTTTCTCCAGATAAAAACTCTTCCCTCCCGGAGACCTTCAACACCAGACCATCAGAAGTGTCATACTTAATTCCCTGGTCTTCCATCACCCTTCTAAAAAGGTCAAGTAGAACACTTGGTGTTGTACTATAAGCAACGTTTATGCTGAAGCTGAACTTGTTCATGTAATGAAAGCTAACAGGGAGATTTCTGTTAAGCTGGTCCTGTAGGTCATTTGGAATGGGGTTGCTCGTTATCCAAGGCTCCGTTGTATAGATTGCATCTTCCCGGTTTCTCAGCTCTTGTCTTCTCGGAGATGCCAGTTTCCTACGAGTGAATGTGAGCTCACCAAGTCTGTCAGACGCTTCTTTCTCTAGATTGTGTCCAATCAGGTAAGCCAGTAACTGCTGCTGTTTCATCTTCTCCTCTGAGTCAACTGCCATGAGTGGTTTAACTATTATGTGCGCCAACAGACGCCCAGTGTCGTCACATGACCATGGAATGTCTAACGTCCTGACGACTTGGCAGTCATCATAGGCCTCATACCAGTCTTCCCCCCTGGCGTAGAGAAGAGTGTATTTTTCCCCAAAATTTTTCAATAGGTCCGGGTCAGTTTTTTTGTCCCCTTTTGTAATTTCCCAAATGTTTTAAAAAGTCCACCAATTGACCCGGGGTTGTCCCAAAAAGACAAAACCCATTTTGAAACCAAGAATCGGGGCAAACACCCCCATCATTTTGAAGTGTTTTGCAGGTTTTAAAGGTCAAAATTTTTTTTAAAATTTTGAAATGGAACGAGTTTCCTCAAGGCCACAGAGGAAATTTGCCATTCTCTACCCCACCATTTGGCCTCTCCCATGGACCAGGGACACCTAGTAGAATTGTTTTTCGGGTTCATGATTTTCGGTTTCAGCCAACCCATTGTCCCCTTTCCAAGTTCTCTTTAAATTTGGCTGGGGAAATTTGGGTCAACGCCCCTTGGAGGTCATGAGCTTCCCTAGGAAAAATCTAGGGCATGTCGGAATGGAAAACACATCTTCACCTTGTGCCCCGCAAAACGCCTAGTTGATTTCCCTCAAGGCCTCCCCCCTACTCACTTCCCTGTTTTAAAAACCTGAAACCACTGGGCGTGGCCCAAAGCTTAACACCATGATTAAGTTTCTAAAGACACAACCTTTTCCCATCCCTATTCAAGACGGGCCGAACCGAAATACTTTTAAGATTCAGACCCTGACCTTCTTTTTTCCAAAAGGACAACCCAACCTTTCCATCTAAAACTCAGCATAAACCAAAAACCTGATTTGGCACAAAGCCCCCGGCAAGAAGCCACCAACCATCCCCAATCGGGCCCTTTTAAATTTTGGTCCCCTTCGGTTCCTCGGGTACACACATTTTAGGCCTGCAATGGCACTAAAACCGGGGGTTCTTTTCCCGGGGCTTCGCGCGGCCTTCCCTGTCGCAGTCGCGGGAAAACTAAACATGGACCCCAGGAATGAAACTTCTCGGGTCCCTCGAAGATCCTAAAACGCGCAAAACCCCTGGTTAAAGGCACCGCTCAACCTAAATGTTACTTAGAGGGGGTTGAAAAACTGCTAGCACTTTTCACCAAAATGGGGAGCTGCCAAAATCCAAAAAAAAGATGGCCTCCTCCCACCCAGCTGGTAGGTAAGAAACCGGGGGTTTAATTAAAGGACCCCATCCCCACATTGTTCTTTCCCCTCCAACGGTCCCACATCCAAAACCCAAAGAACCACCAAAAGATTATTATTGATACAGTTTTAAAACCAAAAAGGCTAAGATATAACCCCTGGCTCGGGTGATTTCTTACTAAAGGGGTATACCCAAAATTATATTAAAACACATCTGCAAATACCTTGTTTTAAATAATGACACAAAATCAACATTGTAAAAATTCCCAAAAACAATCTGTTAAAAAAAATATGAAATTTCCATTATTTATTAAAGTAAAGTATAAAATAATTCATAGTATTCAATATATGTAAAATATAAAATTTCCTTTTCAAATCCAATTTTAATATTTAAAAATTTTTCTCATCTTTTTTCACTACTTATTTTATCTTTTACCATATTATTTTTTAAACCCCGAAAATAAATTTCTTGACAAAGGCTGTACTCCCCCGTCCGCCAAACCCAAACCTTACTCTTGAATCCCCAACCCTTACCTTGTATTGAAGAGGAGCTACTGCGAATGTACAACTTTTAACGAGAGTCTATGGGCAAAGATTCCTGCGCCCCAGGGCGGAAATACGTCACCAATCAGACAATGTCAACGAACGAAACAACTTACTTACTCATCATTAACTATGAAATATTTATCTTGTATGATCTAAAAAAATATATACATATATTTCGAAATATTTTTATTTTATTATTTTATTTTTTTTATGTCTTATTCAAGGAAATGTGGTGAGAGGTGAGTGGTGGGGCGGCGCCCTAGCGCCCTCTATTGGCCAGCCACCACTGGTGTATATTCAACTTGACATGTATTGAAGATAAATACTAATAGAGTAGACTACGGCTTGATATGCGAATGTATTTTTGTTCTCTCTCAGCAAGGGCTACTAAATAAAGAAATAACGACTCAATATGCCGACAAACATGTTTAAAAGCTTGGCAGAGGCCGTTGTATAGCTCAGTGGGTAAAGCAGGCGACCATATACTGGGGTTTGGACCCAGGTTCGAATCCGGCCTGAGTCCCTTTGCCGCGCGTCTTCCTCTCTGTCTCCCCGTTTCTGAACTGCACTGTCACTGTATTAAAGGCACTGGTTGCCCAACAATTCTTAAAAAAAAAAAAAAAAGCTTGGCAGAAAGATTATATTGATGAAAAGGTGTCAAGTCCCTATTTAGCCTACTAGGCTAGCGCTACTGACTGACTGAGTGACTGACTGACTGACTGACTGAACCAGAACGACTAGCGAGGGATAAACGAGAAGCATTCCTGTCTCTCATTGGCTAAAATTCAACGAGGGCATCCTAGACTCAACAGACAACAGCATGCGATTGGCACAGCGACTAGTCCGTGGGAGAAAGAACGAACGAGAGAAAGGTGAATCGACGAATCAGGTCATTTCGTTCGTTTCAAAGAGTCGTTCGTTCGAACTGATTCGTTCGCGAACGACCCATCTCTAGTGTTCACCTCGCTGCTGCTGCTGCATTCACGTTGGCGATGCTCGCTGCCCCACCACCACCCCAGTTTCCTTCTGTAGGCTCGGGGGATAGTTATCTAATCATCACTTACAGTTCTATGTTAATATGTGGAGTGATGAGGCCCGAGCCTAGACGCCAAACTCAAACTATATGCTGTTTCTAATAAACATATTAATGAAACACGTGAGTTGTCTGACTGAACTAAATGTTAATACTTCTTCCTTAGTAAATTGAGCCTAGTATTTATTTGTTCAAAAATGTTCTCGGTTGGAATGGCCAGCTATAAATGTTTGAATATTGACAGAGTATGAATAAACCCCAAAAAAGAAAATCCATTTTAAACCATAGGGGTTAGCCTACCTGCATACAGATCCGTAGCCGTAGCTGGTAGACACTGCACTGCGCAGGAAGAATGACCAACACTGACTCATAGTCCAGGTTCACATTGTAATCCTCATCTCCGGGCGCTCGCAGTGGACCAGGCTCGAGCTGAAACTCACAAATAAGCTGCAGGTTGTTCTCAGAGCAGCTTTCAGTCGACATCCCAGATTGAAAGTTCACAGCACTTTCGGCCTGACTCAGGAGCAAAGCAGGATCCATTGATACCAAGGAGTCAGAAACTTTTCTGAAAATCTGATCGAACTGATTATCAGATCAGGGAAAATCATTGAGAAAGCTCCAAATGAATCTCGTAGACAGGTGAAGCTCTCCTAAACTGGAGTCTGTGTGAGACTGTACCTGTTTGATAGCTGCTTCCCTTTTTTGTGATTGCTCTGGGACTTCCTCATTCTTTCATACCACAGTTCTCAAACACTAGCGTAGGTATAAATAATACAAAGCATTGACTGACCTTACAAAAGGGTTAACTTCCTTATTGGCTTTTTTGTAAGATAACAGATCCGAGTAATCTCTGGCATTTTCACACTTAACAAATATGGGTAAAAGTACTTTCTCTATGTTCTGCTTTAAAAGAAATGAAGTACACAATAGGAGTGGGTTTCCTTTGCTTTACCGTCTTGCTATGTGCTAAAAAAAATATGACAACATGATCAGGTGCAGGTGCAGACTGCCGAGGGAGCAATGCATTACAGGAATGCCTCAAACCGGTTTGTGTTGTTAGGCTCGCTGTTCCGCAAAGGCACTCCAGAATGGATTATGGATGCATGCTGCTTTAGTTGTATGTCTCTGAATAAATCACAAAGCTCTGTGCAATTGAGTGTCACTATTGACATCATTCTGTTCCTTGTGATGGGGATTGATAAGTGCATTCTAGGACTTTCACAGAATGCAATTACCTAGAATAGCGTTTCTCAGATGGCGTTGTATCGCATTTGCAACTGTTGACCATCGTACTACTGCTCCTAGCACCTTTAGACGATTGGTATAAAAACATGGGTCTACTGTTCCATAACCAAATAATAGATGTATTACTCAGAGCACATATAAGCCTTAGAACTATCAGAGATCTAAATATAGATATCTTCTCCAATGGGAGGCCTGACAACAACAACAACATGAGTGATGCTTGGGATGTGAGCCTTTTCCAAAACTATGCAATACAGGTTTAGGCGTAGAGCAAGCTGTGGTCTATAAATGTCCCCTCATGTTTACTATATTCATGCTCTTCTGGATATAAACCCAACTGAAAAATCTTTGCTTCCAGTAAAATCTGATTTGAAATGATCTCTATTACCTCGAACCTCTTCCCAGAACACCTACATCTTTCTGCTCTGCCAAATACAGTGAAACAATGTTCCCCATGATTCTGTACATTTTGTGCATATATCTGGTATATTTTTGTTGTATTTGGTTTAAATCAACCGGGGTCACATATGTTCGTAACAACCATTTATACTGTATTAGTTTCAGTCGTGTTGGGAAATAGGTTTTTAATTCATAATAGAAACCCGTCCACGGTTTGGATAGAGGACACAAATGAACTTTGGTTTAAAAAAGATCATAGTTTCTGCTAAAAATGTTAAATCAGTTAAAATATCAAGTCATTGTCATTGTTGTATCAACATTTTTGCAGAAGGTCAAATGCAGACACAATAAGGGTTGTCTAGATCAAAGGGAAGTATAGTGTTGCTGGAGGCTTTGTGCTGTATAATATCTCATATAACCTAGAAGAGGAAATACTGTAGTTCTGCTTTGAATTTGCCTAACGTAGAAACATCAAAAGACAGGCACAGGAAGAAAGGCACCTTCTATACCTTAACATAATTTAAAGGTTGGTGATGGCCCGTTTGTATGTTTATGGACACATTTATTATATAGTAATTGTGTCATGAGGTAGCTGTGTTTATAAGCACCTCCTAAAGCATCCTTTTTAAGATGTGATATCTCCTTCGTTTTATCCACTGTCCTCCAAAGGTAGTTTTCATGTATTCAAATGCATGCAGACATTGCAAAGGATTGGTTGGAATGTACAGAGGAGGATAAGGGCCAAATGTGAAGCATTTTTCTGAAATCGGACCAAATGTGATAAATTTGAATTTATCTTTTTATTTTTTTATTCTGAGAATAAAGTCAGAATTTTGCTAAAAATAATTTGAACTTACATCTCATTACAAATTTAAAAATCACTTTCGGTCCTGAAGGTCCTGCAGCTCCAGCAGGTCCAGCAGGTCCAGCAGGATGTGAAGTTAGGTTCTTTTGTTTGTTCCTTTTGGAACTCTTTGTTACATTTACTGAAGTACTGTACTTAAGTATATTTTTTAGAAAATGTGTACTTTACATGAGTATTTAAATGTGTTACTACTTTGTACTTCTACTCCACTACAATACAAAGGTAAATAAATTTGACTCCACTACCTTTATTTAACATTTATAGTTACTAAACAGATTTTGAATTAAAACTAGCTGCACCTTTACCAGCTCTAATAACACTTTAATGCATCAATAATTATAATCAAAACCTATCATATATATTATTCTGAAATGGACCAATCTGCACTACTTTAAGTACATTTTGATGCTAATACTTTTCTACTTCTACTGGAGGAACATTTTGAATGCCGGACTTTTATTGTAACAGAGTATTCCTACACTCTGGTAGGCCTACTTCTACTTTTACTCAAGTACAAGATCTGAGTACTTCTTACATCTCTGCTTCTGGCACATGTTTTTATTGTCTTCATGTTTCTGTGGTCTTATTTTTAAAGTTTTTCTTGTAATGCACTTCTTGTGAATTTTATTTCTGTGAAAGGTGTTATACTTTCACAGACGTATTATTATTATTACTACATGTTTACATTTGTTTTTGAAGATCAACTGCAAATTGATGGCAATAACAACTAGGTGGTGGGAGTGCAGATTTTTGATTGAGTTTGATTGAACAGTTTAAGTCGAAAGTCCTGTGCTTCCATATGTCTCTTTCATTCTTTCTGAATACTAGGAACTTAAAGGATGAAGGGCTGAATATGTGGGGAAAAAAAGACCTGGATACCTTGTAAACCTGGTTATATTGTTAACTTATTGAGGATTACACTTAATCACTTAAGTAATAGATAGTATGTTAGGGTATACAAGAATCAAAAATACACATTTAAGGGAGTTCCGGTTATGGCGTTGGAGTGATCGGTCGCATTGGCGTTTGCTCCCTAATCCTTTTTCGCTTTGAAACATATACACCCAGACGTCTGTTAATTTTCTTACCTGATAAGTCACTAGGAGTGCCTCAGTAACTTGTTTGTGGTCAAAATGAGTAAAATTCACGTCAGTCGCGGCAAAAGTCAGCAACATCTGACTCAACACTTTGGCTCGCGAAATAAAAATGCTAACAAGATGGCTACCAGTGCTTCGGAAGCTAGCGAGCAGCCGCTGACACTCGTTATGCTGGTCGGAGAACTTGAGAAACTGCGTAAAGACGTAACAAGGGAATTTACCGCTTCCATGAACACCTCCCTGGCCCCAATCCAAGCCTCTCTCCAAAATATCACTGACACCGTGGCCACACATGCTGCCACCGTCACTGGAATGGAAACGGCTCTCAGGTTTTTGAGCTTGAACTTTTTGTTGATAACATTTTTGTTTCCTTTGATATTCTCAAGACTAAATTTGACCTTCCAAACTCTCAGTTATTTAGATATTTTCAAATCCGAGACTTTGCTCGTTGTAACTTCCCCAGTTTTCCGCATCAACCACCTGACTCTCTCATTGATACAATCTTATTGTCCCCTGTAGTCCGTGGAGTCATTTCAGTCGTGGGGAAGTTAATCTTATCAGCATTATCGTCTCCTTAAGCGACTAGGAACACCTGGGAAAAGGAGCTTGGGGTTACCTTTTCAGATGAATGGTGGCAGGGGGCTCTAGATAGAGTCAACTCTACTTCATCTTGCGCCAGACTGACCCTGATACAGTTTAAGGTCCTACACAGATCACACCTGACCAAAGTTAGACTTAGCAACTGTTTGACACAAGTGACATGTGTGATAGATGCTCTCTCTCTCCGGCCAACCACACACACATGTTTTTCTCCTGTCCAAACTGGGTTCATTCTGGTCCTCTTTTTATGATACACTCTCGAAGGCCCTCAATAAGCCGGTGGTTCCTGGTCCTTCAATCTCTATCTTTGGTGTCCCTGAGGATTGTTCTAGTTTCACTAACAAGGAGAGCAGCGTTATTGCTTTTGCTTCACTTGTGGCCCGCAGACGCATTTTACTGCAGTGGAAGGACCAGAAACCTCCATCTTCTCAGTCGTGGTTGAAAGGCTTAATGTCTTTCTTATACTTAGAGAAGATTAAGTATAGTATAAGGGGCTGCTCTGATAAATTTAACAAAACCTGGGATCCTATTATATCTTTTGTTAATATTATTCCTTTAGGGGATTAGATAACCCTATTATTATTATTATTCATTAATGCACGCTGTAGGCTACTATTTTGAGACTGGACACTTATAACGCAGCGATGAGTGATTGTCTTGATTGTCTCCGTTGGCTTGTGAATGGTCATGCAGCCCAATGTGTATTGTGTAACACAGTGTCTCTTTGTATTTCTGTGTTTTTATGATATCCTCTTGTGTTTTTTTTAATTTACTTCTGGTTTTTTTGGGGTTTTTTTTCCTCTTTTATATCATATTGTGACACTTTTCGGTTTGGTTTTGTAGGGGGGTGGGGGGATGGCCAATCCCATGTTCGTTGTATAGAACATTTAAAATCGGGTGATGTTATGTCAACAGTTTGTATGTTTAAGATTGATGGCCCAATAAAAATACTTGTGGAAGAAATAAATACACATTTAAAAAGAGAAGCAGTTTCATATTAAAACTGTTTTATTCAAGATGTCACCACATCATATAAGCAATTTGGAGTTCCTTAACATTGATCTTTTGCATATACATAATTGCACAGATAAATAGGAATGCCAAACAAAACTACATCGTACACACAGGCCAGTACACATTTCACCATAGGTCCAAAACATTATAAACAAGCTGTTTTAAGGTTTTCATAGCATAACACAATATACTAGTAGGCTACTTTTCAATTAAAGTGGTTGTAAACAGACATAGTTTCTTCTTCTTCTTCTTCTTCTTCTTCTTCTTCTTCTTCTTCTTCTTCTTCTTCTTCTTCTTCTTCTTCTTCTTCTTCACCCTGAATGTAGCTTAGTATTCAAATAGTAGAAATAACAAGAAAACATGTCCAACTTTTATAATTGACTTCGCAAAATAACTCCTTTTGGAAATACATATTTGTTTTGCTAGTGTCTGAGTCATAAAATGGCTTTGTTTCAGTTTATACTTCGATCATTGTAAAGATCACACTGTCAGAGGTAGAATGTACTACATTTACTCAAGTACTGTGCTTTAGTAAAATAGTAAACATTGTCTTTTACAAAATATAACACAAAAATAATTACTCATGTATAGTTAAGATACATTCTTTGATCCCTTGGCGAAACAAGCTATACTGCAGTTTTTTTTATTATATTATACAATACATAATAATAAGACATGTTCAGCAATTGTTCGTTGCGCAAAATGAGGACTTTTTATTGATACTGGCATTTTAATGCTTATTTTGTGTACTGTTACATTACAAATATGTTGATGCGGACAGTTACTTGTTACAGCTTTAGTTCTAAGACTCTCACTTAAATACAAAAGCTGAACACTTTGTCTCCCTCTGCACATTGGCCGTTGCGCTCAGTGTACCTGGTTGTGCTCGGTGTTGAGGCACAATATGTCCAACTCTTATCTCTTCCACTCCGCACACATCTGCGCCCCTCCTCTCCCTCCAGCAGTGGAAAACGCTGAGCAGCGCATGCCTCATCTCCAGGTTCCTCATCCCGTACACCAGCGGGTTGATGAACGGAGGCACTAAAAGCATCACCAACAAGGACATATGGAGTGCGGCTGCCATGGCCGAGGGGGTCGGCTTGGACAGCGCCAGTATGGCTGCGGTGCCCTCCACCTCCCACAACGTGTCCGAGGTGACTTTGAGCAGCAGAGGTAGCAGCTGCAGGAACAACATGCCGCAGTAGAACAGCACAGTCTTGCGTGCCGTGCTGTAGTCTGTGTGGAACGGAATCATCGCCTTGCGCGCGTCCTGGTACATCCTGATGTAGGAGAACGCGTACACGAGCAGGCACAGCATTATAGTAAAGGAGCCTATAGACTTGCGTACAACCGCTGAGGCACGGGGGAAACCCATGTGCTGCTCCATCATGTCCGGCTCGCAAAGCAGCCCGCTGGTGACTGGCTCGTTGTTCTGTCCGCTCCCTAGGATGTGCAGCAGCACCATGTTGATGGTTGCCACGGAGATGGAGTACAACCAGATGAGGCTCAGGGCTATCTGCAGGCGCGCCTGAGTGATGATCACCAAGTAGTGGATGGCGTGGCACACGTACAGGTAGCGCTCCAGCGCCATGCAGGTGATGGTGAGGAGGCTGGAGAAAATGCTCACGGTCCCCACAAAGTATTGCATGTGACACCAGGTGCTGAACGCAATCGTCCGGCGTTGGATCAGCGCATGGATGACTGCGGGACCGAAGGTGAAAGTCTGCAGGAGGTCGCTCAGGATCAGATTCTTAAATAGAACAACGCGCGGCTCCCAAGAGAAGTCTTCGGAGCGTCCAAGTCCGAAGAGGGTAAACCCGTTAACTAGAAAAGAGTAAAGTGTCAGGAGCATAAAAATTACAATCAGCACGGGGACTGCCTGTCCATTGGGCAGGATTGATAGAAAGAGGCAGCCGGCAGTGTCCATTCGCTCTGTTACGCGCGGCGCAGTTTGGTTCTCCCCGCTGATCCAGTCACACAGCCCAGTGTGGTTGTGTGCCTCCGCAGCGGTCGTGACAGGAGCTGCAGACATTTCCATTTCCACCTTTTCCAGTGGCTTGTGTCCCTCTAATCGCCCTCTTTATACCCAGAAGCGGAGTGAGCTTTCCATCTACCTGTGCTAACAAAACCCACAAGCATATACACACACACGCGCACACACACACACACACACACACACACACACACACACACACACACACACACACACACACACACACACACACACACACACACACACACACACACACACACACACAAACTAACAAATTAAGTATCTAATTAGGCAAGTAGACCGCAGCAGACCGCAGCAAGGAAGAGCACCACCAATATCCAAAAAATGACGGCAGGTGAAGCAGAAAGTTGCGTCCATCTCAACCGAATCTTCAAGCCAACTGTATGTGCCAAACCAGGCAGCATTGAAAGATCTCTGCTGGTTACATTTTCCTGAAGGGGCGCCGCGGTCCAATCCCGGGTCGTTGGCTAATGTCAGTGGTAGCATTAGCATCATGGCCAGAGTCCGTGCCCGCAGTGGTTGGCTGTGGCTGGCCATGCCAGCCCCTTCCCTCGTCCTCTTCCTCCTGCTGCTGCTGCTGCTCCATCCCCTGCTCCATCTCTTCTTCTTTTTGCTCATCTTTGTCCGGCTGAGCCTGGCACATGGAAGACGCGGGAGTGGTCGTCTTCCCCTGCAGGTGTCAAAGGTGTGTCCTTATCCAACACGCCCGCCACCGCCATCTGTTGTTCTGTCCGACGACGTTTAAAAACAAATGTATCCATGATAAAGTTTGACCTGAGCTTAATAGGCTACGAGCACAATTGAACTTTCGGTTAACGTCCGTGTGTTGAGTGTACGCTTTCCGGTAGGTTGTGTTGTTGTGGAGATTGGAGACGCTGGTTTAGAGTCTGCTATCATTTGATTGACAAAGTTGAAATATGAGTGGATTTCGGGTGAAAGAGAGGCGGTTGGCGTATCAAGTGAAAAAGAGCGCACTCCATTGTCGTACCACTTTGTACGAATTCGTCGAGGTACAATTACTACAAGCTTCCATAGCTTTCCAGTGGATGTGTCGGTGAGAGCCGAATGGATGGTAAGAGTACGGCGGGACGACTTCACCCCAAACAAGACGAGCCCTACCCTGGCGCCTCCTATGCGCACACACACACACACACACACACACACACACACACACACACACACACACACACACACACACACACACACACACACACACACACACACACACACACACACATACACGCACACACACACACACACACACACACACACACACACACACACACACACACACACACACACACACACACACACACACACACACACACACACACACACAGAAAACCTCTATGGTAACCTGATTAGTCAGCAGCGTTAGTTTGATTTATAATCCCGGTAGGCTACTCACGTTATGAAGGCGTCCAATTCACTGCACTTCACAACACCGTCCATCAGTTATTTTTAAATTGAAATTATTGTGTTGATAAATCAATGGATTTTATCCAGAGAGGGGGCTTTTATTTTGAAAGGACGATGTGATTGTTTTCCCCCGTCTCTCTTATCCAAACTGGTGGTTGGCATCCTGTTGAATAAAATAGGTGATATTCCAGTTACAAGGTTCCTTTATGTGCATTGTGCATTCTGGCTGTCTTGCATCCCTATATACATGAATGACTTATAATGAATATAAACAATGTTATTTGGGACACCTGTGCTAGCAAGATGTATGCTGATGTTCAAACATTATTTGCATTCATTACATACTCTATCCCCATATAACTCACCCAGAGCCGTCGTAATAGTATGACTTAATTCTCCAAATCTCAGATCTTAATTTTTATTTAGTGGACAAATTGGTGGCTGAATCAGAAAATGAAAACTACTAAACTATCAACATGATTGCTAGGAAAGTGTCACCACCCCTACCTAATTCTACACTGTGCTCAATGCAATTTAAAATATAGTAACAGATTGTGAAATACTTTTTCTGTATGGTTGACAGATTGTATGACTGATTGTTCTGCAGCAGAATGAATCGCAGAAAATGTGCGACGTCTTCTGTGAGGGATGTGTCTGTAATTATTGTCCCATATACAAAGCTAAAAACATCTAATCCTGTTATGAAAAAGAGCATTCTGTCTTGAAGTGGAGAGTTGGTGAAACTTCCACACAACCTCCACCACTACATTTGTTTTTTGCATTGTTGCAAAAAACCATCAACCCAAAACACAAGATTGACCCCCTCCAACAGAGCAAAATATGTTTTTCTCTGAGTGCAGTGTGACTCCTGGTGTTAGAGGCTGGTAACTGCTCTGCAGAGATCAGCACTTCATACCTCTGAAGCAGGATTTAAACTGCATAGTGCAATATCTATATTTTAAAAGTATATGTTAATGTATTTTATTAATCCATGCAGTGTGCAAGTAGTGAGGACTATAACTATACCCAGACCCCATGTAATTATAAGGCACCCCACATGTATACATCCGAGGTGCTGATTGCATCAAATTATTTTTATACAATACTACAAAATCAAGATCGACAAGATTTTTGAAGGATTTTCAAAATCAGAAATTGTGATTGTCGTTGCTTGCAAAAAATTCATAAATCGCTGGCAAAACATAGTTTATAATAAAAAAGCATTAAAGAAATAAATAGTCAATAGTGTTTCAGGCTTTTGAGACACACTCAAACACATCTAATAAAAACAGCATTTCAAAATTCTGATAATCTGCAGAGTAATCTAAAAAAGTGTTTTGTTTTTTCCTTTAAAAAATAGTTACATTTTGGATGAGAGTTTTAACATACAATACTATTTAATTTACATAAGAAGTACACAAAGTCACTTTGATTTCACCCATTGGTTTGTGGACTACGGTTTTGAAGCCTTGTTTTGCATTTTAGTCATCACCATCTTGTTTTTGTGGAAAAAATGACCGAACAACAAACTGTGTGGTGTAAAATAGTTTTTTAGGTGACCAAAACTAACGATCTTGAACCAAAAACACATTGTGAAAGCTTTAAAGTTGTAAAACAAAAACACGGAGAGCACACAAACAAGTCAGCTTTTTTTAGTTACGACCTCAAAATCACAATGTAGCTACACTTACAAAGCATTCCCTATATCGTATATTTTACGCTGAAAAACACCATCATTTACAAAATGAACATCATTCTGTATGGAAGAAAAGATGAAACTAGAGATTGGCAACAAACAATTATAAGGAAAATGTTTTCTAAGGCAATGCATCAAGTTAGAAGTAGGGTCATTTCTCTCATAGACTTCTTTTCAATCAAGCTCCTTCCTGCAAGCAATGAAGTCGCCTCCTGCTGGCTATTAGAAAGAATGCAGGTTTAAAGCACTTGGGCATTGGCTTCATTATTAGACATGCAATCCTTTTTGGCATTGCACTGACCCGTATCCACCCTAAATAATGTAAAGCAACTAAGTCAACATTAAACATTGTTTGCAGAAAAAAAATTATATATATGGGTTGATATAGAGGAGCTAGAAGCGACAGTGAGAAAAGGGACAGAAAAAGGGCAGCTAAAGGCAAAGCAGGGATCAGGGTGGAGGGCTGGAAGGAACGAGTGATGGCATACCACCAGCCTTATATAGGGTGTGTTTGTCTACAGGGTTCAGTTGCTCCCCCAGGGAATGTCCAGGAATAGAAGGAGGTAGAGCAGAAGAAGGTGGTAAGAGGGTAGAAGAAGAAAGAAAGAGAAAACAATACAATTATTTGAAGTTATTTCTTCTTGGTCTTTAGTTCCTACCTTGCAAACCTTAATTATATCACACTTCAGAACCTTTTCGCTCACACAGCTAGAGAAATGTGTTGCGCCGGGCATCAGTTGGTGTTGTCAGTCAGGCACTGAGCAGCACTCAATGCAGGGGATGACATAAGTCAAACGGCATGGAAGCTGAACACACACTGTGGCCCTCCGGAACGACTGAGAGGGGTGAGAGGAGGTTAAGGAGGAAAGAAGAGATGATGCGGATTAAAACATGGAGAATAGTGGAAGGGTGATATAAAAAGGAATATTATGGGAGCAGGAATCAAAGAGTGGAGAAAAAGTGTTGAGGCTGATGGATATAATGAGACAGGGCAGGAAAGAGAAGTTGAGGAGGGGGGCTGGATGTTTAGGTGAGCAGAAAAGTTATTACAAGAAAAATGCTAAAGCTCCTTTACTGAGTGGTTAGTGTTTTTGCCTTGTTTGTTAAAGTAGAAGGCCAAAATCAGATGAGTATTGACCAGATTAAATAACGTTTTTAACACTTGTACCACAGTTTCAGTGCCTCAGGTGTTCTTATAATCACATATCAAACCCCTATTCCAGTTCTGCGAAACCCAACCATGGGAGATTGTGTGAAATGGTTTCACAGGAACAAATCATTTATAACTAGATATTCAATTAAATATTCTTTCACACAAGAGTGTGTGGCATGCAATCAAAACCATTAACTGTACATATTATTTGTTACTCTCTAGCGCTGGTTTATTTCTATTTCTATTTTGAGATGTTTATATTTTTAGAATTGTTTAATTCTACTCTATTAATCTGCAAAGTGCAATGCCTTGTTTTGTTTTAAATATACTTTTACTATAAATACTCAATTAACATTTTGAACTCAGGGCTTTACTTGTAATGAAGTATTTCAAGACCATAGTTATTCTACTTTTACATATAGGTAAAGAATCTGAGTAGTTCCACCACTGTATAGTGGTGTAAAAGACGTGTGATAGACATTATATGCCCATTAAGATATTTGGAAACAAGAATCAATTATTTTTTCCTTTCCTGAATGAAATACTTTTTAATAAAACAAAGAAATAATATTCCTATTTCTTTTGTTACATTTGGATCAAGATCATTCAAAATCATCTTTGTTTTATTACATTGGCATTTTGATAAAGGTTAGCCACCCTGGACCTGATGGTAGATTATTTATTTTCATCTATTTAGTACTGAAAGACTGGATAACCTTATTTGTGCAATACTGCCTTCTTGGATGCCCTTATGGTATATCTAACATTATAAAGTGCCCTCTAGGGTGCCTTAAATGCTAATGGTGCCCCCACATAGCTGGTGCCCCTACATTTATTTCCACCCCTGCTAATCAGCCTCAGACCTCTAACTCCCATGTCTAAGTGGCTCCAATTTATGTTTTTTTTTTTTTTTTTAATGTTTTAATTGGATATCTTGTGCGCATGCTTTATGATCTCAAGATATAGGTCTGGTATTAGTAATGAACAACCCCACCTTCTCTGGTTTCCATGCAAATGAGACAGTCCTCTGGGCAAAAATAGATTTCCACTAAAAGAATGGAGAAATTGCAGAGCCTTAGTGCTTAAAATTCCAGAGTGTACACCAACAACAGCAGGGACTCCTAGATTGACTGTCTGTCTGGGGGGGTTGAAGTGGGAAATGGTGCTTGAAGCTGAGCATCTGAAATTAGATTACATCTGGGCTAGAAAAAACACAACTTTTTATTTATTCTTTTAATTGTGTTTTCTTTTGTGGCCATACACTAAGCTGTCAGTCCATCACTTTGGTTTTTTAGTACCTAAACAACTTTTGTCTCAGACATCCATGTTTCCCTCATCAAGATTTGCAACAACATTGGCGTTCCTCTAACTTCCCATTCAGTACGATCAATTCTAAAATGGAAATGGAATACCTTAAAAACTTATAACAGCTTCAATTGTGCTTTGTGTTCAGTGCTAATCTAAGGTGAGCATGTTTGAGCATGCACTGGTGGTTCTAGAGAATAGGTGTGCGACTTTACGTGAATAAACGGAGGCGCTGTCTTTGACGCTCCAGAAAGCACAAAGTTCCTGAGTATTTTGTTAGACAGAGCTATCTTTGAAGCCCTAACACCTTGCACGTTACACTAACATACTTAACTAGGATGGTGAACTATCTAAACAATACCTGCTTTAAATAATAGCAAATTAGCAATGTCTTTGTGAACATGTTAGCATGCTAGCGGGAGGACTTAGCTGAGTACAATTACACTTTGGCAAACTGTTCTTTACAATCGGTCCTGCTGATTCTACAGACATGTCTGAGCTAACCGCCGCCTCTCAACGCCACTTTTCTCTTTTGTGAAGATCTTAACAGGGGAAAAGTCTGGGGCTAATAGCAAGTGGGGTAGCTAAAGGCCGCCTAGCATAAATAGCTAAAAAAGCATTACCCTATGTACCAATGTAAACAGAAGTTAAAATGATTTGAGTATCCAGCCATCCATGTTTTGGATTGAATTGATTATTACTTAGCCAATGCTGTAGTCCTTCTGACAGACAGACACAAGGGAAAATGGCCAAACAGACAAACACCTCCTTGTCTTCTGGAACACTACTGGAAAGTTCCAGTTTCACTTCTGCTCTCTATGAAGCCAATGCAATTGATTGACGTGTTAATTATTGGTCGCCTGTTTGTGGCTTTATGAAAGGGGTTTTGTTTGTTTACTTGTCAATGGGATGAGATACTAATAGGTAAAATAGTGACAGATAGGATACAGCTGTGTGAGGTCCATTTACACGCCTCTTAAGTTACAGATGTCATAAGTGCAAGGGCAAGTCTGCGGCAGCCAGAACAGGGAGACAGGCGGATAGATGGGACACTGCTGGGAGGTGTTAATCCCTGTGTGTGTGTGTGTGTGTGTGTGTGTGTGTGTGTGTGTGTGTGTGTGTGTGTGTGTGTGTGTGTGTGTGTGTGTGTGTGTGTTTCCTGTTCTTGTGTAGTATGGGAAATCTAGTTTAAAATCATCTGCAGTGAGATGCTCAGTTGATCCGCTGCCAAAATAACCTCCAGTTGCCTGATGCCTGCACTGTGTTTTCTTTTTTTATAAATGTCACCAGGCTTGTCTGTTATCTAAATATGGGGGATTGGCGAGCTTGCCACATAAGGGGATGTCCATCAGGAGATTGTAACAGGACACAAAGTAAAGTTAGTTTTGATTGGCTGTCGCTTGTTTTAGGAGTGGGTCTCTTGCCCAATCCTGATCATTTTCTGTGAACGTGAAGGGAGATGAGACAGTACTTATAAAAGGGGAGTAAAGCCACCTGAACCTTGTAGTAAGGAGACTCTTTTTCCCAGACGTCTGTCGTGTTTACTGGTATCTATTGTCCAGCACAGCCAGCCGCCATGGTAAGAAAGCGAAATTTGAGAGGAGAGTAAAAGGGAAACGATGAATGATGAATCTTTGAGGATTTTATTTTGTTTTCAACTCATGAGGATACTGTAAGCGGCAGATGGCAGAAGATGGAGATTATTACCAAAAGCACTCACAAAAGAATGGGTCCTCCACTGCGGCACAGCTGGATTGTCAGCTGGATTTCAATACAAGAGGCGTTTAATCTCCTGGAATTTTTTCATTTTGGGGGGAAATTTGGGGCGAGTGCTTTTGTTGTTTATTTCTTCATGATCTTTTTTTTTTTTTACAGACGACAGATACATCTATATTCCAATCTGCTAACCTGCTTCTCTTAAACTTTTGTAACTCCTCTTTGTTTGTTAGCAGACTGATGTGATTCTGCTTGATATTTAGATTGGGGTCACCAAAGATAGAAAGCACACAGCTGAGTCAAGTGAGAAGTTCTGCTGCCTTTTCTGAGTGTCCTAATTTAGGGCATTCACCTTGAGAAAATCCCTTTCTAATCCTCTCCCAAGTATCACCTTAAAAATAGCCACATAGAAAGCTAATAAGCATCCTTATGTGATGAGGTTCTGTCTAGCAAACAAGGAAAGACAGAAATAATTTACCATCCTTCTGAATTACCATGGAACAGGGGAAGTTATAACAATTAAAGAGCAATACCACCATAGCAGCGTTAACCCTAAGCTAGCAGAGAACGACTCCTATTGGATGTCTGACCTGCATTGCAACGTATATAGTTGTGATGGCATCAGGCATTACTTCTGGATATAAGAACTAACTGGACAGCTGGTAAGAGCCGGAGAACAACTGTGGGATCTGGCAGGATAGCAGAGATTAAAAGGGGAACTTCAAAATGCATACATGTTATTCCTTTGGTCTAAAAATATCAGTAAACATCAACAACTCTCTCACAAGAATGCTAAAACTGAAATTACAGGAGGATACAGAGGATACAGTGTGGAATTGCTCCAAGGACAAATGGATTGTGGGAGATTTTATAGATGCCAAAAAGAGTAGCCAGGGGAATGTTCTCAGTGAAAGGGACGTGTTCAGAACGGAGTAAAATACAGTAGAGGTAGGGGGATAATTGGGTATGAAAAGGAAACACACATTCTGTAGATCCTTGAAATCTATTTCCCATTTATTGTCTTTGGAGTAGATCCAGGGTAAATTTGAATAACTTATTTTTATACTTAATCAAGGGGATGTTCCTCTTTAAAAGCAGTTTCAGTAAGAAAACCCCTTAACATTCTGTCATCTCATATGTCTTGCCAATTAAACAAAGGTCCCAAATGTTGAGACACTTTTTCATTTCATTGGTGTTTGTTCCCCTTTAAGAATCATTCAACAAGACCAGACAGCTGGCATAGGACTAAACATGGATTCTTACCTGACAAAAAGCTATTTCCAGCCCTTGGCTCTCACTTTGTCCATGATACTTCTGTCTCAAGCACAAGGTTTCTGATGTAGTTTCCTCTAGCTCGATAGAGAAACAAGGCTTAACTATAAGCAAGTAGAGTGACCAGTGTGTACGTTTACCTTCCATTCATTTCAATCAATACGACAAATCAATTTGTGTGATGTTTGGCTGTTATGGACAAGTCTGGATAAAAGTTGTGTGTCAGGTGGATAAAGACTTAAAGAAAGTCTAAAATGCGTTAATATGAGTTGAAAGTTGGTCACCAGTAATGCACATTATGGTAGTTGTAGTAAGTAAGGTAAAACATACAGATGAAACCAGCTGTGCTTCAGCTGGAACCCTTCAGCGGTGACACTCAGACTGACTGGATGTCAGACCACAGGGAGCTAATAACCATTGGTGTGGTTGACACCTGTTGAATATCAAATGTGTGATTGTTTTAGTGTTGATGAAGCTAATACTATCCTCCCAATTACTCCTTACATCCTGTTTTGGTAATGACTTGTATGGAAAACGTTTCCTCTCTGTTCAAACCTCATTCCTCTATTCACTTTTTTTGATTCTCTTCAGCCCACTGACGCCCAGAGCGATGCACGGTCCTTCCTGACGGAGGAGATGATTGCAGGTCAGTCCCTCTGTTTCTTAGCGCTACATAAATCACTAAGCATATTACACTTTATGAGGTTCTCCACTGATTACACATCATACGGTTTTTATGTTTTACATTGAATCTGGTTTTAAAATAAATTACCAGGGTATTCCCACTCCCAATTTGTCTAATATGGCAACTTGGTTGGTGGCTCTATGCGACAAACTATGGCGCTCCACCAGCGTGTCTAGCATCGGTTTTACACATGCAGGGCTACCTTTAGGCAGAAATAATTATGTCGGGAGAACCAGCACCTTATCGTGGTGGAGAGGTTTGTGTGCCCCGATGAACCTGGGGGCTGTGTTGTCTGGAACCTTGGGTTCCTGGTAGGGTCTCCCAAGGCAAATTGGTCTCAGGTAAGGGGCCAGACTAAGATTGGTTCAAAAGACCTCATGAAAAACACACGTGAAAGCGAGGATACCCGGCCCGGAGGAAGCCCGGGGTCCCCTTCTGGAGCCAGGCCCAGAAGCGTCTGGTGACCGGGCTTGCCACGGAGCCCGGCCGTCGACTCTGGAACCTTACTTCTTGATAGGGGTTGGACTCCATTCTTCTCCGGAGTTGCCCAAGGTGTGAGGCGCCGAGCGGGTGTGGGGATACTCACAAGCCCCCGGTTGAGTGCCGCTTTGTTGGAGTTTACCCCAGTGGACGAGAGGGTCGCCTCCCTATGCCTGCGGGTTATGGGGGGGGAAAACTCTGACTGTTGTGTGTGCTTATGCACCAAACGCACACGTGGGCAATGATGGAGACACTTGGAGGGGCGTGATAGGGAGGAACGGCCCCCCTGATCTGAACCGGAGTGGTGGTTTGTTACTGGACTTCTGTGCTAGTTGTGGATTGGCCATAACAAACACCATGTTCGAACATAAGGATGCTCATAAGTGTACGTGGTACCAGAGCACCCTAGGCAGAAGGTCCATGATCGATTTTGTTATCGTATCATCGGACCTGAGGCCGCATATTTTGGACACTCGGGTGAAGAGAGGGGCGGAGTTGTCAACTGATCACCATCTGGTGGTGAGTTGGGTCGAGTGGCAGGGGAAGCCTCTGGACAGACCTGGTAAGCCCAAACGTGTGGTGCGGGTGAACTGGGAATGTCTGGAGGAGTCCCAAGTCCAGGAGGCCTTCAACTCACGCCTCCGGTTGAGCTTTTCAGGCATCCCTGTGGAGGCTGGGGACATTGAACCAGAGTGGGCGGTGTTCAAAGCCTTCATTGCCGAAGCTGCAGCGGGGAGCTGTGGTCTCAAGGTCTTAGGTGCCTCAAGGGGCGGTAACCCTCGAACCTCCTGGTGGACACCGGTGGTCAGGGAAGCCGTCCGACTGAAGAAGGAGGCCTTCCGGGATATGTTATCCCTGGGTACTCCTGACGCAGTTGCAAGGTATCGACGGGCCCGAAGGGCAGCAGCCTCAGCCGTGGCTGAGGCAAAGCAGCGGAAGAAGTTCGGAGAAGCCATGGAGAAGGACTTTCGGTCGGCACCAAAGTTGTTCTGGAAAACCGTCCGACACCTCAGGAGGCAGTGGCGCGGGAAGGGGGGTGCTGAGGGTGCTGCAGCACCCCCTGTTTCACCCTCAGCACCCCTCAGCACCCCCTGTTGGCAGGCGCTGGATTTTTTTTTTTTTTAATTAAAAAAATAAAATAAATTACTAATTCGCTTTATATTTTCGTATATCAAATGATGAGGCAAATAGCAAAAAAGGGATATGGATAGGTTCGAATATAGGCTGCTAAAAATAAAATTGACTTGTAGAGGTGAACGTGACGGTCGTGAGTGACCTCTCATGACATGACTTACTGAGTGAAAGCAAGCAGGCTAGTTAGCTGGAAGTAAGTATGTCGCAAATAAGAATACACGATTTTTTCAAACGCGCTAAAATTAGCAAGCTCTCACCTGATGTTGATGTTGATGTTTCCTCGTCCATCGCAAACTCTGTTGGGGCAGCAGCAGATGAAGAGCCAGAGTCAATAACGGTAGCAAGCAACTCCGCTAACGGTAGCAGCACAGTCTTAGCATCTAGCACCAGCAACGTAGAAAGATTCGAAAAGCCATGTCAGCTAAGTGACTTCAGTTATCCTGGAAGGAGGTTCGGGACAGAAACCTTTGAAAGGTCTTTCCAGCCAAGCTGGATTTCAAAGTGGCAATGGCTACACTATGTTACCGATAAGGATTATGTGCTGTGCTTTGTGTGCTGCAAAGCCAAAGAGAAGGGGTTCCGCCATTCAGAGGGAAAGAGTTCATTCATCAGTGGAGGATTCACGAACTGGCGCAAAGCTACAACCAAATTTGCCATTCATGACGTCTCTGACCTTCACCTGGAGTCGGTGAGAATGCTGGCATCTCTGAACCAAAAGCCGATATCCGCAATGATATCCGAACATGCAGCAAATGAACAGAAAGTAGCGAGTACTGTACTGGAGCTGCTGTTTAGATCTATTAGGCTACTTGCTCGTGAAGGAATTCCATTGAGGGGGCATAACCATCGGGATGGCGTGCTCTGGCAGATGATGTTGGAGAGAACGTACGACAATCCCAAAGTACGTGATTGGATGCGGCGCAGAGACAACTGGATGTCTGACACAATCCAGAACGAGATTTTGGAAATTCTGGCACACGCTGTGCAGAGACACATTGTGTCAGATGCTAGAGGAAGCGCTTTCTTTGGACTTACGGCCGATGGAACCACCGACGTAAGTTCCAATGAACAGTTTTCATGCAGCTTACAGTACGTGGGGAAAGATCTTTCTGTTAATAATGTTTTTCTTGGATTCTATAATGCGCCGGATTCCACTGCAGACACACTCTTCTCATGCATCCGAGACTTTTTTATTCGTCTTAACTTGCCCATGGATCGTCTTCAAGGCTTTTGCTTTGACGGCGCCAGCAATATGTCTGGCCGCTTTGCGGGTGTCCAGGCAAAACTTAAAGAACAATGTCCTGGTGCACTATACGTTCACTGTGCCAACCATGCATTGGATTTAATATTGCAAGAGGCTGCAAGGGAGGTACAACTAGTCGCTGACACACTCACATTTGTTCAGAATCTTTCTGTGATAATAGGAGAATCAGCAAAGCGCAAGGCAATCTTTCAGTCATGTTTTGGAGGTGATGACGTTGTCTGCAACCTGCTGTCACTGTGCCCAACAAGGTGGGCTGTACGCACAAAGGCTATCAAACGCGTGTGTTGTTCATATGGTGTGGTTTTAGAGACAATTAAAGTGCTGCAGCAAGACAAATCGATGAGAGGTGAATCACGTGCTAAGTTGGCTGGTCTTTACATACAAGCAACGAAGGGGAAGACCTACTTTGGCCTTGTCAGCTGTGAGGCCCTTTTTGAGCCATGTGAAGAAGTGGCCAAAGTACTCCAGCACAAGAAGGCGAATGTTGGGGGTGCCTTGGAGTGTGTCAGTGTACTTAAAAAACAAATGTGTGCACTGAGAGAAGATACATGTGTGAAAGACCTGATCAGAAAAGTGGAAATGTGTGCAGCACAGTATAACTTGAAAATGCCCCATCCACCCAGAACCAGCAAAACTCCAGCTCGTCTGAGAAACACACAGGTAGCGGAAGACATCGCACCACGCACAGGACACCAACAGTGGCAGCGGGAGTTCTTTGAGGCTGTGGATATTGTAACATCAGAGCTAGACCGTCGCTTTGACCAGCCTGGGATGAAAACAGCAGCCAAGAGAGAGAAAACTATCACTGATGCTGCCAGTGGACTTTATTCAGGTCTGGATGACATTGCCCCCCATCTCCCTACCCAGATAGACCAGTCTCGCTTGCACATGCAGCTCACACTGTTGGGTAGTCTTACCAAAGACAAAGGGCTCCGAACATCTACAGACATCGCAGAGTTTTTGGGCAAACTGCATCCTCAAACTAGAGAATTGATGAATGAAGTGGAAAAGTTCATGGAACTTTGTCTCTCGCTGCCTGTGTCTGTTGCCTCTTCTGAAAGGTCGTTCTCCACACTCAGGCGGCTAAAAACATGGTTGAGGAGTACGATGACTCAAAAAAGGCTCACACACCTGGCTTTGTTGCACGTCCATCAGGAAACTTTAGATATGTTGGACATTCAACCTTTGATGAAAGCCTTTGTTCAAAACACAGCAGAACGCAAGGCCACCTTTGGTATCATCAATTAAAAGTAAGCTGAGTCCCACCAAGTTGTCTCCCACCAATCAGTTTGATATGCAATGTATAGTTTTGTCATTGATGTCTTTATTGTGTGTTTATATATGCTTTTTGCACTATGAATACCTCTATATAGCATACCTCTATTGCAAATGATTTTGATGCATACCTTTGTGCTGCCACTTAGTTAAAATGTCAAATTGTAAATATTTTAGTGTTCAATGGATTTTACTGCTGCCTACACCAAATGTACTGAATAGCTACTTGTTAATTTTTTACTCAGTTGGCTCTCATCACTCTATATAGCATACCTCTATTGCAAATGATTTTGATGCATACCTATGTGCTGCCACTTAGTTATGATGTCAAATTGTATTGTTATTGTTTTTTTAGTGTTCAATGAATTTTACTGCTGCCTACACCAAAATGTTGTACTGAATAGCTACTACTTGTTAATGTTTCACTCAGTTGGCTCTCATCTCAGATCAGCTGGGGTGTGTTGTTATAAATATGGTTACATACCATTGGCTGGCTATATACCATTCAAGAGCTAGTTATTAACTCTTAATAAAAGTATTTGTAGCAAACTTGAAACAACTATTTGTTTAATTGAATCATCATTTCCCCAACATTTCCTTCATATACTGTTATTTACATGTAATATAATATGCAATGCAATAGAAATGCAGTGTCCATGAGGGAGTAGGCCTAATGGGCTATTATACTTATTTACAACACAATATTGAGAGACACAAGATTAAGAGACTGTTTTAATTTAAAATGTTTAGAATGTAAAGGTCATAAAGGTAACTGACAGTGCAGACAAGAGACTGGTGAGCTGTCAAAACGATGAAGATCAAGACAATTGTATTTATCATGGTCTTAGTAGACATGAATGATACACATTAGGCTAGCTGATGAGCATGAATGACAAGCCGTTTTTTGTATTAGAGTGCCATCTATTGGGCACAATTGGTAATTCGCTACTTGCATTAAGCTTTGTGACGTACTTCCGACTCTGTATTTTTACTGTAACGTTAGGCTACTTTTTAAACAACAATGCGTCTGCATGACACTAGGCTACACATTAACTTTTTGTATTAAGTCCCTGAACCGTCTGCACTGGACATGTATGCATCAGCTACGGAAGACCTGTCCAAAGAAGTAGAGGATCTGAGAAAGGAAATACGGGAGTTACGTGCACAGTAAAATAAAGGTCCAGCGAGATATTGGCGCAGTGGTTTGCTGGCTCCGACGCAGACATCAGATTCTACTCCAGGTAACGTTAGATCTAAGTTGTGCTAGTCAGCTAACTAACTGTCTGACTTTGACCAAAGTAGGCTAATAAACATCAGTTAAATTATAAAGAATCCTATCGTAAAACTATCGTAAAAAAAAAAGTTAATGTGCCTAGGCCTATGGTTGATGACATATGCCTGCATATGTTATCTGAGTGTAGAATATTGAAATTTGTGGCTGCAAAGGACATTTCTAAAACGTCTCACCCTCAACCGTACACCGCGCTAAAATTACGTATTTAGCAGTCAAAATTCAAAACATTTATAGGTGGAGAAATCGTTGGACATTCCTTATTTTTTTCTTATTCAGCACCCCTGGTCAAAAAGAGGTTCCCGCGCCACTGTCAGGAGGGGGAAGCAAGGAACCATCCAAGCTGTGTACAGTAAGGATGGGACGCTGTTGACCTCAACTGTGTTAGGGCGGTGGAAGGAACACTTTGAGGAACTCCTGAATCCGACAACTCCGCCCTCTATGTTAGAGGTGGAGCTGGAGTATGAAGGGGGATCAACTCCAATCTCACGGGGGGAAGTCACTGAGGTAGTTAAACAGCTCCACAGTGGCAAAGCCCCGGGGGTGGATGAGATCCGCCCAGAAATGCTGAAGGCTCTGGGTGTTGAGGGACTGTCATGGTTGACACGTCTCATCAACATTGCGTGGAAGTCGGAAACAGTACTGAAGGAGTGGCAGACCGGGGTGGTGGTTCCGCTTTTTAAAAAGGGGGATCAGAGGGTGTGTGCCAATTACAGAGGTATCACATTACTCAGCCTCCCCGGGAAAGTTTACTCTAAGGTGCTGGAAAGGAGGGTCAGGCCAATTGTCGAACCTCAGATTGCAGAGGAACAATGCGGTTTTCGTCCTGGTCGTGGAACGACAGACCAGCTTTTCACTCTCGCAAGGATCCAGGAGGGGGCCTGGGAGTACGCTCATCCGGTCTACATGTGCTTTGTGGATTTGGAAAGGCGTATGACCAGGTTCCCAGGGAGATACTGTGGGAGGTGCTGCGGGAGTATGGGGTGAGTGGGTCTCTACTCAGGGCCATCCAATCTCTGTACTCTCAAAGCGAGAGCTGTGTCCGTGTTCTCGGTAGCACGTCGGACCGATTTTCGGTGAGGGTTGGCCTCCGCCAGGGCTGCGCTTTGTCACCAATCCTGTTTGTGATATTCATGGACAGGATTTCGAGGCGTAGTCGTGGGGGAGGGGGTCTGCAGTTCGGTCGGCTAAGGATTGCACCTCTGCTTTTTGCAGATGATGTGGTCCTAATGGCTTCATCGGTCCGTGACCTTCAGCACTCACTGGATCGGTTCGCGGTCGAGTGTGAAGCGGCTGGGATGAGGATCAGCCCCTCCAAATCTGAGGCCATGGTTCTCAGCAGGAAACCGATGGACTGTCCAGCGGGAGCGATACTGCAGTCACTTTACCGCACTGTTGTGACGAAAAGAGCTGAGCCAGAAGGCAAAGCTCTCTGTCTACCGGGCCATCTTCGTTCCTACCCTCACCTATGGTCATGAAGGATGGGTCATGACTAAAAGAACGAGATTGCGTATACAAAAGCGGCCGAAATGGGATTTCTATGCAGGGTGGCTGGCATCTCCCTTAGGGATAAGGTGAGAAGTGCAGTCATCCGGGAGGGACTCGGAGTAAAACCGCTGCTCCTTCGCGTTGAAAAGAGCCAGTTGAGGTGGTTCGGGCACCTAGTGAGGATGCCACCTGGGCGCCTCACTAGGGAGGTGTTCCAGGCACGTCCAGCTGGGAAGAGACCGAGGGGTAGACCTAGGACCAGGTGGAGGGATTATATCTCTTCGCTGGCCTGGGAGCGCCTTAGAATCCCCCAGTCAGAGCTGGTTGATGTGGCCAGGGAAAGGAAAGTTTGGGGCTCTCTGCTGGAGCTGTTACCTCCGCGACCCTGACGGAAAAGCGGGAGAAGATGGATGGAATCATGTCGGGGGTTAAAGGGGGAGGTTAGATGACTTAGTATAATGAGTGAAAAAGTTGCAGTAAGAAGGATTTTTATGAGGAAAGAAGGATGGTTCCACGAAAACAGTAATTTTACTCAGGAAATAAAGTCAATATCAACCTATTTTAACTTATCTGCTTAATTTAAGTAGGGTTAGGGATAGGTTATTGAATATAAGATAAGATAAAATAAGGTGTACCTTATTTATCCTAAACTGTTTTGTTTTTTGGTCCCTTTATATTTAGTAATACATAAAATAAACTTCAGCACATTCACTAGCCTACAGTGAGGAAGTCCTTCTTAGCTGGTATTATATTATTTCTATTCAAGCAGAAGATCCCAAAATAGTTTGTTGTCAAATTGTCTAGATTCCAACTGTTTCCTTCTCTTGACCAGAGTTCAAGGCCGCCTTCGACATGTTCGACACTGACGGTGGCGGTGATATCAGCACCAAGGAGTTGGGTCAAGTGATGAGGATGTTGGGCCAGAATCCATCGAGGGAGGAGTTGGATGCCATCATTGAGGAGGTGGATGAGGATGGTGAGATCATTGTGTGACCAACAAATAGAAAAAAGACAGCCGATATACAATGTTATTGCAAAGGGATTTAGCGATGTGCTTTTTTTGTCCAGAAAATGTTGAATTGCCTTTTATTCACTCATCGTACATCGTGTTATGTATTGTATTTATTGGATGACTTTTGAGAGACAGATTGAAAAATAAATGTATAGTCCCAAGATTAGTCAAGAAATAAAACCATTGGATCCTAATTTTTGCATAATGCAACTCAATAGCAATTAATATCTGACGGTTAAATGCCATCGGATTTGAATTAACAGTCATATATTTTCCACTAAATAATGATTGTCTCATGTCTTTTGCAATGTAACACAGATTATTTATTACAAGAGTTCTTTCAGAGATACAGAAGATGTCATTCAGCTGTTTTTTAGTGAGGCTTTGCACCTCATTTCTAAGTTCCTAGAATGTGATACACATGAATGGATGATATGGAGGATTATTTAAAAGAAACAAACAAAACTCAGGTTGCAGTTTATGTGGGGCTTCCTTCCTGTCACATCTCATTTTTTTGTTCTGCCCTCACTCTCTTCAGGCAGTGGTACAATCGACTTCGAGGAGTTCTTGGTCATGATGGTGCAACAGCTAAAGGAGGACCAGGCTGGAAAGAGTGAAGAAGAGCTTTCAGAATGCTTCCGTATCTTTGACAAGTGAGACACGCAACACAGAAAGACAAATACAAATGCAACATGTACCATTAAAGAGGAATATTTTAGAATAAGGCCTTTGTTTTAAGATACCTTTTGTTGTATCATTTACAATGCATTAGATAAATATACAACCAAACGAGATACACTTTCAAAATATTCTTAGCCCTTTTATTTTTGGCACTGATACGTTCCATTGTTTGATATTTGCCATTATACAGTGGTAAAGAAAAGTGATTCTTAAACCTTAAACTTTCAATAACTATTACAAAATATAAAACATGCCAAACATGTTCAGTAGTTACAGAGCAACATAATCATTCATTTAGAGATGTGTTTCTGGTGACGACATGACATACGAATGTTAGTCCGCCGTACAATAAATACTATCTTTTCACTCTAGTTTTGGTCTCCTTCAACTCCTGGTAGAAATATCTGGCTTTTTCGCTGCAAGTTGTTAAGTTTTTACCAGCTAGTGGCTAACTTTGTCCGAACGATAGTGAACCGAGGGTTTTTAGGAGCGTAGAATTAAAGCACAGACAGATCAAAAGTAGCAAAAATACCTACATGCTAATTCATGTTCATGGAGACTGAAAAGTTAGCTAAAAAGAAAAATGGGATGAAATGCATCAACTTGCCAGACACTCATTTCAGAATGAATCTCAATGTTGTTTCTTCTCTGCTCGATCATTAGATACTGTTAGCAACTGTCTGCTAACAAATTCAACAGCAACATTATTAATTCATCTGGGCTAACACATTAGCCAAGATTAGCTTATAACAGATATACTGCAACATTGGCTTTTAACAAGAAAATTGCAGTACAGAAGAAGGTTTTCGGAAAGATTGACACAATGACAGATTTTTACACAATAGAGCACTGACTTTATTCAACTGCTAATTGCCCCTCTTACTACATTGGCCACAGTTCTTTAGCAACCAAATGTAAAGGATCCCTATCGGAAGGGCTTTTATACCATGCATTTATTTATAAAATACTTATATCTGTTATATCTGGTTATAATCTGGCATTTAAAAACCCTGAAGTATCACCATTGTATCAGAAAAAACAGCTTTGGTGGACTCTAGTTCAACCAAAGGCCACCGTCATGGCTACTATAAATGTACATATTGATGGAAATTGGCCTGGATTTTGAATGAACATGTCCAGTGTGTGGTTATGTGAGAAAGAAAGAAGGTGAGAGATTAATTTTCATAACTGTGATTCAATAATCCTTTTCATCCTCAGGAACGGAGATGGATTTGTGGATAGGGAGGAGTTTGGAGATATTCTCCATCTCACCGGAGAGCCAGTCGTGGAGGAAGATATTGATGAGATGTTTGGTGAAGCAGACACTAACAAAGATGGAAAGATTGATTTTGATGGTAAGGTTAAGCTATATATAGCTATATATAATCCTGTTTATTTCTACACATCCTAAAGAGATGACTGGACTTTCAGAGCCACAAGCAACATTTTAGTTGTTAGAGTGTTTTAGGAACAAGAATACAGTAAATATGTCTGTTCAATATTAATTGTGATTTCCATCTAATATATGTAGTTTACGTAATCTAAAATAACCCACTGCTGATTTGATGGTCAAGTATTGGAGTGGTCTCAGTATTTTTGAAGAAAGTAGGCTAATCGTCAAAATGTTACAACAAAAGAAATTACGACAACATAATATTGAAAATCGAAATAACGGAAAAAAGACAGAAGATTCAAAAAAATGTTTTATTACATGTGTGTGCCTTTAATGCTATCAATCTTTTATCTTCTCTTCTAACTTTTGGTAAGAAAGAAAATGTATAGTTCCTAAAAATAATAGTGGACTAAGATTTCTCAAAGTAGCAATGTGTTGGTTCTAGTGACATCTAGTGGTGATGTTGCAGGTTACAACCAGCTGAATACCCTTCCACTTACCCCTCCCTTTCCAGGCATGTTTTCTTTCACCCTCACGTTACATAAAAGCGTAAAACGCCCTACCTATAGCTTAAAGCCAAAGGAATATTGTATTTTATGTCTACAAAAATATCCACTCAAATCCTACAGACTATGACACTGTTACTTCAATATAAATACAACCGGCATATTATTCAGAGGCATGTTGACCTTTAAAGTCTATTAGTAAAACCATTTAACTTAAGTTTCCCCACTTATTTAGGGAAACATCAATCTTAATATAATTTCTCTGTTAAAAGGCAGAATCAAAAACAATACTGGATTCCATACAAAACATGGATTTGAACAGAGCTACACTTTATACACACAATCTGTACGTGTTCTCCTGTTTTATTTTGAAGTGTTCACTCCCTGTGTCATGTCTGTTTTACTTCCTGTCTCCGTGTTTTCCTTCCTGTTTGATAACCTGATTCTGTTCACCTGGGGCCCTCCCCACCTGTGTCTTGTCCTTGCGATTAGTGTTGCATGTATTTATGTTCTGACTTTCTGGCAGTTGTTGTCGGATTCTTGATGTTTGATAATGAGAGAGAGTTCTTACAGTTTCTTATATAATTAAACACATTGAAGTACAAATGAGGCATTAGCATAAGACAATGATCCTTGAATCTGTGAGCCTATGAAGTAGAAATATTAGTTCTTATTTTTAAACGTTTACATCTGAAACAAGAAGACATGGAGTGTCATGTTGTATGACTTTTATGTATTAGAATCACGTGTTCCCCATTATTTGACTCCACACACTTCATGTTGGTTATACGACTGACTGTGGCCCTCTTTTCCTCCCCAGAGTTTCTAAAGATGATGGAGAACGTCCAGTAATGACTCCAGCTCGACATTCCTTGGTGACCCCCTTCCTCAGAGAGAACACAAATGATGGGAATCAGCTCAGAGCCAACTGTAAACACGAACGAAAAACCTTTGCAATTAAGTTCCTGAGACGTCAGAATGGACACAAGTGAATACCTCCACCCTTTCCCCCCACCCCCCTTGTCCTTCTCATATGAAACCCAGGGGCTCGCTGAGGAATTCTATAAATATCCGTTAGAACCTTTTAAGACGAAGCCCGTCCTTTAGCCTTCAACCCAGCTGTCCCCCTTTGCAGCTGCTGTTCCTCCAGAAATGTTACACCAGCAACCCCCTCCTCCTCCTCAAATCTAGATATCTTCTTCCCCCTGTACTGTACTTTCTAAATAAATCCGCTTTCTCCTTGTTCATCTCTGCAAATCCTTCTGCCATGCATGCCTGACACGCATTATCTTATCTGAGTTTGATTCATGCACCACCAAGAACGTCCTACCTTTGCACACACACACACACACACACACACACACACACACACACACACACACACACACACACACACACACACACACACACACACACACACACACACACACACACACACACACACACACACACACACACATTTTAGTTCAACTACACTCTGTGTATAGTAAAACTAGCCTGCATTTTGACATACATGCAGGCACTCCCGTACAATAATTTTTCCGGACTAGTTATCTAGTTTAAATCCAATTTCCTCCCTGATCTTCATGTCCCCCATCACAGAAACCAAAGGCCCCAGTGGCTAATCCATGTCTCGAGGTGGTCACACAACCCAGGAGTTAATTCTCCGTTTTGGAAAACGCAGGTCTCCCCTTCTGGGTATATAGCCTGCAGGCCCCCCACCACTTCTCTAAAGCAACATCCCTCCCCTTTTCTCCATGGCTGCTCCCCTCCCTCAGCATCCTATCCTCCTCTCCTGCCTCTCACCTCGGGCCCTCCCTCCAGGAACCGCCCACCATATAAGGAGCATCAAGTTCTGTTGATCGGGCACCCAGTTGAGTCTGTCCTCCCTAAAATTTGCCTGCTATTCACGGCTAAAGGGGGAGGCAGATTTGGGGGGGATGGGTGAGATGGGGTCCAGCTCCATAGCATTTTTCTCCTGGTTTTGAGTTTCACGCCTAGATTGAAATGGCATCATCACAAAAGATACATATCTTAAAATCTAAGCCTACCCCTATACTGTCTTTATTTACAAGGCTGATGTAGCAGCTCTGATGAGCAGCAACATATGAAGTTTTATTTATATAGTTATTTATATAGTGGGAAATATAGTTTATTTTTAAATGTTGGTTACATTTTGGTTTAGTTATTTCAAAGAAATCACCGCCGAAAGTTGCCGTGGGGTCCAAATAAGAGGCGGTAAACTTACCTACTACCTCTTACTGTATTTTAAATGTATTTTGCTTTTTTTTTAAATGATTTTTTTCTAAGAAATCTACAGTTCTTCCTCTTGTCATCTGATTTTAGACAAACCTAAAGATATACAGTGTAACATTCTACATATCTTTGCTAAAGCATAAACATAAATGTCCTACTCATCAATCATTTTGGCTTCTTTTCAGTAGTTTCTACCTTAACCCAGATCACAAAAACTCCCAATTTACCTCTATTACATTCTTAACCCTGCAACTTAAAGAAACGAGAGCTTTCCTCTGCAAAGTGTGATTGGCTTGCCATAGCCCCAGAACCCTAAAAGTTCAGGATACTAATTCTGTAGGCCTGTGAGAGGCAGGGGGCGGGACCTGGCTGCCCCGTTTAAAGTGTGTCAGAAACTTCACTTGACGTCTAGTCTCTCTGTTGGGGTGCACACGGATTGACCACTCCTTTGGACTTTTCTTTTTTTCCTTGGATAATTGGGGAGAAAAACTAATCCACAAACATGGTAAGACCGATCTTATGTGCAAATGGCCCGTTGAGCTACACGTCCTGTTAACCCAGCAGCTGTAGTTATTACGCCAAAATAATGAAAGCATGTAAATTAGGAGATTAATTGAATAATAAAGGCATGTGAACGTGTCAAAAATAAATGGTCGTAGTGTTAAGAAGTATCTTTGATTCTTTTGAAAAAGATTTATCTCTTGCTTAACATTGACATTTTTCTGATAACTATATTTTCGGTGTAAAGACTTTATTTTTTTTCTTAGCGTATTTAAGTATAATTCCTGTTCAATTAAAACTTCATCATAATCTATTGCAAATCTTACTGATCGTGGTTCAGAGTTAAGAAGTCGTGGGGGGGTGTCAGCTGGGAAGGTGCAGATTCTGCTTATGCGACAAATTCCTCAGGATTAAATGTCTGCAGGCCATATACAGCGCGCGTAATGTGTTGAGCCCGAAATAGCCCAAGACTCCTCTTGGGCAAGCTCAAGAATCCTTTTGAGACTCGGCCACGATATGCGGCACAAATGACAACATGTTATTACCACAAAAGATGATCAAAAAGTAACGTAAAAAGAACAAATATATATCTAGCATATAGCATGCATTACTCAATGCATGATCTGTTTCGTGCGTAATGTTGGTATTACCCCTCTGTATCGCCATAGTTTAACCATATTTGATAGGATAATATTTAAGTGGTATATTGATCAATGGAGCCTGTGGTGAATGGTGTAGTGACAGAGTGGCTCCTGTTTTCTTCCAGACTGACGCCCAACAAGAGGCCCGCTCCTACCTGAGCGAGGAAATGCTGGCTGGTGAGTACAGGCTACAGTAACGCGTTACTTATTGATTTCAATACTTTGCCCAGGGATCCGTAACGTAAGAAACTGCTCCCTGTGGGTTGCAGGAAATGCGTAATGTGAAGTTAACATGTTAATTTGAATAGTATTTTCTATTACATCTATTATTTATTCATATTATATTAATTACTTAAATATTAAAACAGTTGTATTAAGATAGACAACAGGGCGGTATTATTCTATAATAAAACGTGAATTAGGGTTTAAAGGTTGCATAAAAGGTTTTAATAACATAAATATAACACATTGCTAATCAAATAATAAGAAGCCTGCTGTTTTAAATGATCACAGCTCTATATATCGCGGTGAAATTAGTCATTCAGTTCCACTTCCATTAGCATGATACCACAGTGGTTACAACGTGTTAACTCCAATGTTCACACAGAGGTAGATTTGAACAATAAGTGTTATGAACAACCAAGAAAGCAATGCGGATTATGCCCGAGTAACGAGCCACTCTTATTCCTGCAGAGTTCAAGGCCGCCTTCGACATGTTTGACACTGACGGTGGCGGTGATATCAGCACCAAGGAGTTGGGTCAAGTGATGAGGATGCTGGGCCAGAACCCGACAAGAGAGGAGTTGGATGAGATCATCGAGGAGGTCGATGAGGACGGTGAGCGACCGATAATAAAGTGTTACACTGAAAACAGCACAGTAGGCGCAGTAGTATTGTGCGCAATGAGTGTTTTACGCACAGACAAGATTCTCCGACACTCTATAAGTATTCCACATCAGATAAAATAAACACAGTTGGTTGAAAAAAGCTTCTTAGTTTAACAAACAAACTATATATAGCATTATGTTGAACCCAAAATATATGTGATTAGGCGTTAGTTATGGGAGTTTTGCACGCAGATGCGCAATGAGAATATTGATCCAAAGGCCCAACCAACATGACTTTGTCGTCTGCACAGACAATTGAGTTTTGTTTTAGATTAAAGACCACGACATTGTTCGGGCCTTTGTTTGGGTTTGTTTGGGCTGACCATTGTTGATCACTCATGTGGCTTCTTTATTACCCTCAGGCAGCGGAACCATTGACTTCGAGGAGTTCTTGGTCATGATGGTGAGACTGCTGAAGGAGGACCAGGCCGGCAAGAGCGAGGAAGAGTTGGCAGAGTGCTTCCGTGTGTTCGACAAGTACGTTCACGCTTTTACTGGTTCATGCTGTACCCATTTTCAACAGTAGCGTTTTTGTTTGTTATATTTGTTTGTGTACACAATCCTTTACATTTGTGTGTTTTTGCGCAGGAACGGCGACGGCTACATCGACAGAGAGGAGTTCGCCCTCATCATCCGCAGCACCGGCGAGCCCATCTCAGAGGATGAGATTGATGAGCTGATGAAGGATGGAGACAAAAACACCGACGGCATGCTGGACTTTGACGGTACGTGCATTGTTGTTGATGATGATGATTATAATTTAATTTTTTTTTGCAAACTAAACATTATTGTTATATTTTTATAAATATAAAACAATATACTACAATTTCAATAAAAACCCTTGCCATAATTGTTTTATATTTTCACATAATCAATAATAAATTGAAAAAGAATAGCAACTTCACTTTGGATTTTATTAATCACATTATTCTATTCTTAAATATTTTTAAACAATTTTATAGAATTCTTAATTATTTTTACAAATACTTTTACTTTACATTATATACTAAATTTAAAAGAAAACACTTATATTGTTTTTGTTTATTTAAATGTTTGTAATAAATAAAATATTTGTTGATGCGGATTCTGCTTAGGCATCCGAAATTTTGAATAGTCTTATATTTCTTTGTTGGACTCCAAAAATCTGGTACTGATGTTTTAGTGACATCAATGTTAGCTACTTTCTTCATTTTTATCCTATTTTGTAAAGTCAAAATAGTTTTGCCTTGATGTTGAGGAAAAGCTGCTTGTATGATACACTTTATTTGTGAAAGTCATTAATCCGGTCTCTTCTCTTTTCCAGAATTCCTCAAGATGATGGAGAATGTGCAGTAAAACCAGAAAGACTCATGGACATTCCTCCTCCTCCCTGTGAACCCCCATTCTGAACGCATCTGACCCCCCACTCACACACTCCCTCTCCTCCCTACTCATCATCCGGTTCACTGCCTCTCTTCTCCATCCTTAAAGCAATCCTCAACAGACAGCTAGGGCACCCGGTGGAGGCTGGGGCTCTGGGGAGTGTACCCTCTTCCCCAGCTCGCTTGTGAATGCAGAAGGATGCTGCGCTGACGCTGTACCCGGTGACAGGACGGCACGGCTGTAATGCGGAAATTTGCTGCACACGCCTTTTGCATGTGTTGACAGGTGTGTGTCATAAGTGCCCCCCCTCCCCCAGCTGCTGGAAAAGCTTGGGTCTATATATAGATCTAGATAGAACAGCAGCGGTCTACCTGCTCCTTAGACCAACAAATCCAACAACATCACTGTACAAAGAAGTAAAGTGCTTGAACAGAATAAATGAGTTAACACATGCTCACTTGTAGTTGGCTGTCATATTTATGGTCTGTGTAAAACAAAATGTTTTGAGGAAAATCAATAAAATCTGTTTGTTTCTTCGTTTTGTCCATTGTGTTTAAAACCAAAGCCAGTTTGGTCTTTATAGCTGAGCTGAACACACTGTAAACTGATTGGGGGAACTGCTTTTGAGCAGAAAATCCACCACAATATTTGTTTAAGTGCAAGGGGATTGGTAAACGTTTTTAAGGCATGTTTGTTCTGGCTATAGACCCCTGACTGTGGTTAAGAAATGTCATCATTTTCTCTATAAAATGTCAGAATTAAGCAAAAGTTTTCCATCACACCTTTCACAGGGTCAAAGTTGACATATTTTCCAAGTAAAACCAAAATATTCAGATTAAAAAATAGCAGCAAATATCCACATTAAAAAGCTAGAACCAGAAGATTTTGATCTGATGTTTAAAGACCTAAAACATCAAAATACTTGGTAATTCATGTTTTTACAGTTGAGCTGTGGCATACGAGAAATATAAGTTGGTTGGTATTGAAGAATCTACAATGAGTGCAGTATCATAATAAAGCTTAAGGTTAATTGTGCTTGTGATATTGAGCAATATTAATGTCACAACTCAATTTAAATGTAAAGCTGTTACTGTTTTGGAAAGGAATAATGGTGTTGATAATTTATGCCGGAAAAAGGTTTGGACTCTACCCCCAAAAATATTCTTGGTAAATAAGGATAGATTTATAAACAATTTTTTGTAAGTTGTCCATGTGTTCTTGAAATGTGAGCAAGCCTGTTTAAAAAAACAAAACAAGTTTTAAAATCATGAATGTTAAAGCCTGCTTTCAAGAATTTAAATGGAGCAAAGGTGAGACATTAACTTAAGCAAAAAAGAGAAAGCATCTATACATCAGTTTCAATATTTTCACTTAAGTTACTTTCTATGTTGACCACTGGCATGTTTTATATAAGGTAATATTCATCCCGTCATTTGCTTGTATATAAACACCTATGCATGTGTTTAATTTTGAAGAAGTTGTGACGAACCGTCTCTTCTAGGTGTTCTTGTACTATAAATTAACATGAATGACTGTGCATATTAAAACAACATATCTTTATTGACAGTCCCAGACAGACAGTATGAGACCAGGTAACAAAGTTTGTCTCTGCCATAGAACCATAAGGAATAATAAACGTTACTAAAAATTAAAAAAACCCGACTTGAGTCAAGTCTGAACACACAGCTAATGAACAGTTATTGAAAATAAATGTACCGCCAAATTTGACTTTGTTTATGAGCCATAATTAGCTTCATCAAAAGCTTTGCGGGCTCTCTTTAGCTCCTCGTTCATGGTTAGCAGGTCTTTGACTCGGGCGAACTTCCGGGGGTCCTTCCGAATTAGAAAAACGATGTCCTCCACCTGGACGCGACCCTGGCGTCCGATAGACATGGCTTTGTGTGTCATTTCGGTGACAAACTCGATGACCAGGTCCTCCAGAATATCCACAGACTCAGTATACGGGTTCTGGTCGTCTCCAAATCCGTACATCATGCACCGGAGCTCCTTCGAGAAGAGCCTCTTCCTCTTCCCGTGGCCGCACTCCACTCCGCCAGACCCGTCGTCCAACTCCTCATCGAAGCCAGTCTCGTCCTCCTCATCCGCCATTCTGCTGAAAACACACACGGAAACTTCACTAGAATTAGGCCTTATCATCGACCCTCAACATATATGCTAACAAAACAATACATACGCATGTGAAGTAAACAGAATACCCACATTCGTGTTAAATGCACCTTTTAGCTCAGCGCAGCACAACACAACAAACTCACTGTTGACTTCCGCTTTTTTTCTTCTTCTTCTGTTGTTTTAATGACGGTTTGCAAACAGATTTTAGGTGCGTTCTTTCCGGTTTTCTTCGACTGGATGTGATTTGGGGAGAACAGAGGAGTGCTGTAGAGAGTACTGCCCCCTAGCGGCTATTTTACTTTGGCCTAATCTCTGCTCACTGTTACAGCATATACAATTTGACGTTGCACCAAAAATGTTATTCAGCCATATATTCAACCCGAGGTCAACATGAGAGACGGTAGGTGTCTTTTATCATAGTTCCTCTCATACTTCCCTTCTTTTTTATTAGTTTGCTGCGAGCAAATGCTGTTATGTTGCGGGCCAAACTTAAATTAGAAAGATGACTATTTAACATTGCAGTGTCTATGTGGTTCACCGCGTAGTTACTTTTAACATTTTCCACTGGAAGTCCGCGTTAATTACTTATTACTTCCTCTGGGTGGGCCACGTGTCAGCCGAATTGAAAAACGGTTCACAATCATTCGAGCAAAGTCTGCAGTTGTAATGCTTGTGACTTGTAAGTGAGAAATAAACACGTCCACTAAGAGTGGAAAGATGTATCAATGGAGTTTGCTATGTGGGTGTCGCCATACGAAAACAATGACACGTAAAGGTTTGACTTACTGTCACTATTCGCAGAAGGCAGGTGATGTTGACAGCTTAACTGAGCGGTATTATCTACGCTATAAATAACGGATTTGTTTCTTCAGAAAGTTAGCTAGCTTTAATTAACGTATGCCTATACAATAGCATGCTAATATCCATTGGTGGGCTGACGTTATAAAGTTACTTTGGTTAGTAACGACTGGACAAACTGGACAAAGCATCTGCCATCTTGTCAGGGAAACCACTACATTGGCTACTGGTGAGTTCATTAGCTAATATAAGACGATGCTCTCTAGTTAATAATAGTGAATTGTTTAATAGTTTGCAAGCTAACTGTGGCTAATATGAGGTATCTAGCAGACGTGGTTAAACAGCTGGCTGATATTGGTTGCCAACTTGAGCTAACACTAATATTGCCATTAAGCTAACAGTTCAGCAGGCTATTTTATAACTCTAATGACTAGTTAACTATCTAGCTACTTGTTCAGGTGTAACATCACTAACCCCTGTATCAGAAACAGGTTTATTGCAAAGTAGGTTGACACATATGAGGAATTTATCTTGGTATATGGTGCACACATTAGACAACCAAAACTAAAACAATTATTAAAAACGTGTTGAAAAAACTAGTATACCCAAAAAAATATGTGCATTATAATATGGAATTACTACAAAAATAAAACAATATATGTCCAGTAATGTTGCAGTAAACTGTGCACAGATTAAAACCTTGTGTTTCTATCCTTCTCCTTCCTTTTGTCCCCCACCCCTCTCTCTTGAAGCTATTGTTGATAGGAAGGGCTTCAGATTCAGTTTGGAGATGACATTTCTACAGTAGCTGTCTTTTCAGGATCTTTCCTGATCCTGGCAGCCCTGTATGGCTTGCCCGGTCCAGTTCCTTTGCCGGGGGATTCGCACTGTTGGATTAGTTCTCCTATACTATGCATTCTCTATAGGCATCACCTTTTATAACAAATGGCTGATGAAGGTAAGTGAAGGTTCTTAGGAACGGGACTGTCAATCTGCACAGGGTATGCAGGTTTTTTATTGGGTGTTAATGGAAATCATCAAACCACATTAACATAGTGCTTCTGTGTTTCTCTCTCAGGGCTTCCACTATCCCCTCTTCATGACATTAGTTCATCTCGCTATCAACTTCTGCCTGTCTGCTCTGGCTCGAAGGGCCATGCAGTGCTGGACAGGGAAACCTCGCATAATTCTGAGCTGGACAGATTACCTCTATAAAGTGGCTCCTACAGGTGAGATTTTAGTGGAGAGTTTTACATAACTGTTCAGAAGGCAGCACAGTGAATGCAACGAACACGTGATTAGAAAAGCAACTGGTAGTCAGCCTCTTATCATGTTCTCTGACTGACTTAGCTTTTAGAGAGTACTTTGACTAAAGTCCATATTGATGTAAACATTGCATAACACATGAGGGGATAGTCAATGATACAAATGCGCCTACATTGCAATCATCATAGACAAGCTTATATCTACAAAATTGTTTGTAGTTGTGCAAAAACTTTGGAGTGCATTGCCCATTTTCAGTTTTGTCTTTAAAGGGGGCCTTTTATGCCCATGTTCAGATTCACACTTGTATTTTCACATGTCTCCATGCTTTAATGATCAAAAAGCTCTTTATTTTTCTCATACTGCCTGTGCTGCTACTCCTCTTTTCACCCTCTGTCTGAAACCAGAGCCCAGTCTGCTCTGATTGGTTAGCTGGTCCGCTGCTTAGCATATCATGTACAATGTGTTTGAGTGCTTGCCAATAGTAGCCTTAGTGTTACATAGTGATGTCATTATGTTACAGAAGCAAACAAAAGAGGTGTTTCATGCAGGAGGGAGTGTATGGGAGAGAAACTCCCTCAGGAAGGATCCTTTGCAGAACATTTACATGCACAAAAACCTATACAACAAACTACAGGAAAGGATAATCCCAGAATCGTTAATAGAGCCCCTTGAACAGTTCACAAGACCACATGAACAGGGTGTTATGGAGGCATTCATATTGAATGATAATGCTTTTTTAATGCTTCAAGACTAAACTTATAAACAATGTATTCTTTAGGATGCATTTCATCAACAGTACTAAAACATTATATAGTGAAATGTTTAAAATGCCAACATTTGAATTCATTTTCATTTTTAAATTGCAATTACACGTTATAGATGTGGTCTATATAATAAGTGTTAAAGACAGATGCAATGTAGTGATACAAGAACACCATTTATTGGATTTGTGTTTAACTGTTCAATTCTGTCCCAATTACCCAGCCTTGGCAACAGCACTGGATATCGGACTCTCCAACTGGAGCTTCCTCTTCATCACGATTAGCTTGTAAGTTTGTTTCTTTAAATGTAAAAACTTTAATTAAAACTGACACATTCCAGGTTTATACATTGTAAATACACAGTTATTGTTTGTTCCATACTTAAGTTTGGCTCTTTTTGTTGTTGTGTCATTGAAGGTACACCATGACCAAATCTTCAGCAGTGCTTTTCATCCTTTTTTTCTCTCTGGTGTTTAAACTAGAGGAGCCGGTGAGTGACCTTTTTTACAACTTCAGTCACTTGTTGAAATATTAAGTTGATATAATTCTTTTTTCCTTATTATGTTCCCTTCATACTGACAGAGTTGTAGTGCAATTAGTTTTTGGGATTTTACAGTTATATAAGAAGAAGTGTTACTGCAGGGGGGCGCGTGAAGCTTTGGAGGAAGTGTAAAACATTGGATGCGCTTTGTTATAATAAAAAAAAAAAGATTTATTATTTATTATTGCTACATCAAAGTTATCTTGCACATTTTATCGAACCAAATAAGTTTCTAACTTGCAATATCATTACTTCCGCTGTCTTCACAAGAGAGACCTCTCTCTCGTGCCTGTGCGGGGTGCGGGGCTGCTCGCTCACAGACACGCTGCAGCCCCGTGCACACACAGATCTGCCGGGGACAGGGAGCACGGAGTGTTCAAAATGTACACTCTACAAGGCTCGATGTGGACAATGCTCGTTTGACATAAGTATTTCCGCGTAAACAGGAGAAATCTGTCCAAACAGCTGGCCTAACGGCATCATATTCAGAGGGAGAAATGCATAGCTTTCTGCCATAAATCAAAGCTCTGTTGCCCCAATTACGTGTAAGGTGGGAGAAGTAGGGATGTCTGATTTAAGGGTTGATTATATTTCACATCATTAATCCAAATCTGTAAAGTAACTAAAGGTATTAAATACATGTAGTGGAGTAAAAGCACACAATTTACCTCTGAATTATAGCGGGGTAGAAGTACAACGTAGCAAAACCTGAAATACTCAAGTGAGTGCAAGTATCTCAAAATTGTACTTAAGTACAGTACTTTAGTAAATGTACTTAGTTACTTCCTGCAGGTATGATATGTGTGTTAGCAGCCCAGAATCCACCATATATATTAAAGAAAGCAATTTTCATTCTGTTTCCAATTTGTTTAGTTTTTCCCTAAAAAAAGAACACACAGAAATAGCATTAATTTCAGTTGTTTATGTTCTATTCATAATAACATACAAAAGGATAGCTGGATCTTTGTGTGTGGATATTATAAGCAGAGAATGCTGTATGGAAATGCTAGGAGTTTCAAATAGGACCATGTGCTTTTTTTCAATTTGATATAAAGAACATTTGATAAATATAGAACTTCTCATGTAATGTTCCCTCGCAGAGTGACATGTGAGCATTACATGATGAGTCTCCTAGCAACCATGACTAATGCCTGCATGTAACTTTATGGAAGAGAGTTCTTCAATTTTATACGTTTAGACATTTTTACTGGAAATGGAACAGAAAGATTTACATGAACAAAGTACATTTTTCAGGGATAAAATGACTTTGTTTACATGCATGCATACACATAGAGAGTAATCAAATTAAGGCAAGAGTTGCATTTGACTACGTTTGATCAGATTGTCAGAACCAGCCCATAGCTGAAATAATGATATGTTGTATATTACTTCTGTAGTCTAATTTGAGGGGAAAGAAACATTATGCAGGACACATATGGTGGGGTTTGGTACTGTAATGTGGGCTTTATAGTAATTTATTGGTATTAACAAATTGTGCTAATGTACTGTTAATGCTAGATTATAAGAGCAAGCCACAAAGCCATGGCCAGCTAATACATTTAAACTGATCACATTATTCGTGGTAAATTCATTTCCTATTCATGAACAGATAAGAACAAAGGAAAGCCAACACAGCCTGAAGATGTGACATGACTAAGAAAGTCCATTGAAATATGATATCAATAAAATATATGTAATATACTTTTAAATTTCATATTATTATAATTGTGGACGGCTACGTACAGTAAGTGCTTCTTCCACGTATTTCTATCTATTAGGGTCCTTTTTTGATCAATTTCTTTCCTCTTACTGTCTCTCCTTGTCTCTCTTCCAGAACCCATTCCTGATCGTGGTGGTCCTGCTGATCTCCAGCGGTCTGTTCATGTTTACATTTGAGTCCACACAGTTCAACCTGCAGGGCTTTACCATGGTGCTGCTGGCCTCCTTTATCGGCGGGATCCGCTGGACCCTCACTCAGGTCCTCATGCAGAAAGCAGAGCTGGGTCAGTGTTGAGTCACATGCTGTGTTGAAAATGATGCATGTTTGTAGAGTGGTCCTGTTTATAGGCGCTTTTCTTGTGGCCATTTTAGAAAACACAAACACTTAAGTTAGAATAGGACCTTTGGCACACACATGAAGTAAAACATAATGAAAACGGAATAATGTTTTAAATGTTTACAACAAGATTTTGGCTGTTTAGTAGGTTCACAGCCTTATCCAACTTTTCATCTATTCATATTCAGTCATTTTGTGATACGCAAAGCAGCCTTCTCGCCTTGAATGATTGATAGATAATATAGTGGTTGTTTATACTATGTATCAAGTTCCTAGGCAAGGATATCCTAAAATTCCAAATCTTTAGTGAAGGCCCAATGTACTCACAGGAGGCAGGTAAAACTTGAACAAGGGTTTGTTGAGAAATATTATTACAAAGTCAGGATAATTCAACGCAAAGTTTTCCTGGTACACTACCAACTTCACGATTCAATAGTAGACTATACAGCATTTAATAACTAAAACACTGATACAAAAAACGCAACAAAATCTTCCAAAAACATTCACACTTCAAGCATCTTACTAGCATACAATAGTTAAGAAACTGTTTTTGGCCATGTGCACTGAAAGCAGCGTTACAGCAGTCTCACCATCGTCGTAAATTATGACAGGAAACAGAAACTTAGGCATGTGGGTCATGAAGCGCCTCTCTTTGCTTTCAAAAAACATTTGCGCAGATCAGAGTTGAATGACATGAGATTTATTCATTGATCCAGATACAAAACTTAACATTAACTTACCTGCTTTAACGGAAATAACAGTTTTTCTCCGCCTCAAAACTATAACAAAAAGAGTGTACCGCTCCGGTCTAATTACTCACACAGCTGTGTCCAGTTGTCCTGCCACATAAGGGCATATAGACATGTGCGTCATATCCGCAACAGCGCACATTTGACAGAAAAATAAATATGTATTACTTATTACTCATCTAAATGAACCAAAGTAAAATGAACACTTAGCATAGTCCATCTTTCTCAATATATACATAACTTTACAAAACCGTGTTATTCAACAGCTGTGTTATATCTTGTACCAACAAAAACATGTTTCTTAAACTATATATATGTAATAAATAAATAAATAGACTTTTAAGTGGACTAGCTTCTCAGTTCAGATTCTTTACAGACTGCAAATTTGAAACATGATGAATACCCAAATTAAAACAGTGTATTCAACATGTAGCTGAAATAAAAATCTGACAAAAATGACAATAAAACCTATTTGGTGCATCTACATTTGTGGGGGGTTTTTATGTTTTGCCATGAACCTGAGAAATTGATTTTGAAAAAACTAATGGAAGCCTATTCCCACTACTTTCTCCTCTTAATCCTTTTTTAATGTCCATCTTTCCTCAGGTCTTCAGAACCCGATAGACACCATGTACCACCTCCAACCTCTTATGTTTGTTGGCCTCTTTCCCCTCTTCCTGTACAATGAAGGTGAGTACGGCCTTCGTCTGTGGTTAGAAATCCTTGCTTTGTTGTCACTGCAGTAAACAAAACTAAAGTTACTTATTGAAAAAATATTTATTTATATTATATATTTATATTATTTTCTGGTAGTTTTTTGATGTTGGCGCAACCAGAGCAAGTTTTTAAAATCAGAATCCTTTTTTTTTTTTTTTACCAAGTACGTTTTCACATAAGAGTAATTTGCTTTGATGTAAATGGTCCATACAAAGACACAGACAGAAGAATAGGTTGTTTTTTTAAGGGGCAAAAACTATTGGTTTTCGAAAAACTATTGTATAAAATGAGCCATAAGGGCCATGTGACCTTCTCAATGAATTTTACTTGAACATACCGGTATATGAATTGACCTAGAACTTGTATGTAATCCATGGAAACTTCACTGTAGATTATTCTCTCTCCTTGTTGTTTCCAGGGCTGAGCCTCAGCACCTCAGAAAAGTTATTCCGAGTGACGGAGCTCTCGCCTCTCCTGTATTCACTCATCACACTGAGCATCGGTGGCTTGCTGGCCTTCGGTTTAGGCTTCTCAGAGTTCCTGCTGGTCTGCCGGACCTCCAGCCTGACGTTATCCATATCAGGGATCTTTAAGGTACTCTATAATTGTGTGTAGTCTGACTTTATCTTTGAATCAGTCAGTTTAACTAAGCAAACAATGCTTGGATGCAGCTGAGTTTTATATGAGAGTTGCTTCTGCTGCATAAACAGGACTAAATGTTGTGTTCTAATCTTGTTCAGACCTATCCAATGACCCCTTTCTTTGTCTCCATGTATTGTGTTGTTTTCCTGTAGGAGGTGTGTACTCTGCTTTTGGCAGCTGCTCTGATGGGAGACAGAATGAGCCTGATAAATTGGCTGGGATTCGCAGTGTGTCTGTGCGGCATTTCATTGCACGTGGGACTCAAGACATATTATTCCAGAAGTATGTGTTCGTTTAATTAACTCAAACTACTCTTTAAATATATTTAGGTCATTTATAATTTTAACCCTCGTGCCTCACTAGGGATATTTTTATCTGTTCATGTTTCTTTAACTTAAGGCTGTGATAATGCATACAGCTTTTACAGGACTACAGGATACAGGATAACGGAATTTTGGATATAATTGGGTTTTCAAAACACAAACACTCCCTCAAGGACCCTTAAGGACCAAAATGTCCCCTTTAAAACCACTGTATTTGATCCTACGACCACAAAAGCATAACATCACGGATTATAATATATAAAGCTTTCATTTCTGAAGCCTTTCCTTTGTTATGATTTTCCATTATGCTTCACATAATTGCCCTATGGAGCAGAAACATGCTATTTACCTGTTTATTTTCCACTAGGGGCATTGCTGCTGTGTTATGGAGCACTATAGCGATAAGCAAAACTATGGTAAACAAGGAACGGTTTAAATTAAATAAAATATATTTTTGCCGGCTGTGGCTTTGGAGGTCGATGCCAGTCCTCTAATTGGAAGATAAACGGTTTGATCCACAGCCCCTCAGTCAACATGTTGCTGTCACTACAAACTTAGACTCCAATTACTTAAGTTGGCCAATGGTCTGTGAGTGTGTGTCTGAAAGTCTCCCTGAGCAGGAGGCACCTTGTATGGCAACCTCTGCCTCGATGAATTTGTGTGAATAAGTGAATGCTGACTTGTATATGTAGAAGGCCTTTGAAGGTTGTAAAGACCGGAAAAGTGCTATATAAATGCAGTCCATTTATCATTTAACATTTTGTTATATTTTCCGACAGATAAGGGACCATCTTTAAGGCAGCTCAACAGTAAGAGCCCAGAGCTGGAGCTGCCATTACTGCGTCAGAACGGAGACGATTCGGCTGCAGAATTCAACGATGAAGATGAGGAACAAGAAATCACGCTCCACTAACAGCATAGGAAACGGGCCCTCTCTTTATCATACTCTTTCATTTACTCTGTATCAGATGTTTTGAACAGTGACATCAACGTTGGGACACACTGTCACCAAAACAGTGACTAACTCTTCTCCTGCAGCAATCATGTCTTCAGGCCAGGCCCGAGCCTCATTATGTAGCTCTGCATTATCTGTGGACTTGACACAAGTTATGATCTTGTGCCTTAGGGAAGCTTCAAAAATGTAGCTAATACATGCTAGTGTCAACAACGTGTGATAAATGGGGAACGAGAGGTTGTTGAATACTTTGACAGATTGGATTGTAGTAGGTCATTTGTCTTCGCTAGATACTACTCATCTAGTTACATTGTTGTAAACCAAAGGATAAGAAAACGTTTGACGGGGTTATACAGGGGTGCAAACATGTCAAATGTCGGTGAAAAACATTTTTTAAATTCAGACGATGGCAAATAGTCATCGCATCCCCTTTGCGCTGTGACACTGCTGGTATATATGAAAAAATCCACTTGTTACCTTATGGTGTGACGGACCTGTTTCTGGGATGCACTCTGGTATTATGTACAATTACTAATCTTACTTTTTTCGTAAGTGCCTTTAACTGATGCTACCCTATAAATGAATTTTGCAGCTGCAACATGACACATTTTAAAGCTTATTTTCAACACATTTTTTTCTTGGTGGGCCTTAGGGTTTTCATTGTTTTTTTCCCTTAACCTTTTTCACCCCGGATGACTTTGCACCCCTGTTTTCAAGTGTCTGGTTTAGGAAAAATCCACTAAAAGTGAAAGTGTCCTGGTATCCCTGAAATCCAGATTGGGAACAATGGTATCAAATTTCGGGTGTGTTATTTAATTTATTTCCGTTCGTCATGTAGCCCGACTTATTTCATTTTTACTGTGTCAAAACAAGATGTAATATTGTTCCTCCGATTCCAATTTTCGCAGATGCTTTTGCTGCTCTTCTTTCCAAGTTAATAATAATTAAAACAAATACTATCACATTTGAGTAAAAAAAAAGAGGAAATATTTGGCTTTTTTATTTTTCAAACATCATCTTAATGATGAATTATTTCCTGATTAAGTTCAAAGAATGAGTCAATGGAAAATTCTTTAAAAAGTCCAGACTTTTAAAGAATTTTCTGGGCTAACAGTGCCTTTTAATAGAGAGAAAGATATGAAAGGGGGAGACAGAGGGGATGACACATGGTCTGACGCCGGATTCGAACCCAGGTCCTCTGCTTGGGGACCTAAACCCAGTGCATGGTCCGGCAGCTCTACCAACTGAACTAAACGACAGCCCGGGAGAAAGGTCTTTTGATTGTGTTATGATGGTGTATGTCTTGATAATGGAAGATGTAATAATATGATTGTTTTAATCAAAGCTATCCCTGCTAACAGCATTCATTTAATTAAAGTAAAACGCTGCTGGGTTTAAGATAACTTCTTGGGTTTAAGATAACTTCTTGATTAAATGTAATGGTCTCCAGCCATTCTAGCCATTATGTGAGGAGTTGTGAAATGGCTTTACCTTAATGTGCCTCGTTAATGTGACAGCAGTCAAGAACCCTCATTTTAAAGAACTATTTTCAATCGTAGTTGAATCCAGGATTGTGTAGCTGAAGTTGTTGATATTAAAGCAATTACAAAGGAAAAAAAGGACAGTATTTGTTCTGTAAATTTGAGAATTGTTGTAAAACTGTTTTGGAAAATGTTTTTTGTTCCTTTCACAATAACACTTTACAATGTCAGATTTACAGGTACGCAAGATGCCAAATATAGATCAATGAGTAATATGAATTATTTGACATTAAATGCCCTATCTTCGGCTGCAATGACTGTGATTAAGTTACACAATGTAACTTCAAATAAATTACCAGACTTGCACCTAGTTGACCTGCCAGCGTAGATTTATGCAGTTTAGCCTCAGAGTTTGGCCCCATTCCAACACAGCTGTTTGGAAACTATTTAAGTGTACTATAATGCAGTCTTCATGGAATAATAAGTGCCTGTGATGGACCCATCTTTTCTGCAAGGTATTGGTTTTCAGACACTGCACTATGGTGACCAGAGTGGGGTCAAACAGATGGCTAACTGACTACAAAGGACTAGAAACATTTGTAAGTATTTCAGCATTAAGTATTAGATACTCAGGAGGAAACAAAAATAGGTCTATACCTGTTCTCCTTTAGGGTATTTACTTGGTGCTTGTCGGGTATTTTAGGAAATAAGTAATTGCATATAAGTATTTTGTAAAAGTGATTCTAAATAATTGTGATTTCTAATATGTTTTTCTTTAGAGATGTGTCTAAAAACAAATAAACAGGTCGGCTAGGGTAAAAAAAAACAAGTAGGCCTACCTTTCTCAATTGCACAGATCAAAAATATTGTATTGATGTCCAAGGATGGACAACGAATAATACAGTTTGAAAATAAAATGTGCAGTTCTCTCCCTCTTTTAATTATACAGTCAAATTGGTGTTTGGGCTGGATTCTGAAGTATCCTCCATGTACCCTTAAAAAAATACCTTAAGACAAAATGCACAGTTGGTCAAATTAAGTCTAGTTTTCCATATTTCAAAAATATGTAAATAAAGTGAACTTGGAACATTTGAGAACGTAACTGTAATCTTTAACGAAATGCAAGCTGATTATAGTGGTTTATTATTTAACTTGATTCAGAATGTTCTACTAACCAACCGTAATGGTCTCTTAAAGGCAATGACTTCAGACTTCACACACTGTTGCAGAAGTTCTTTGCTGTATAATATAACATTATCAGAATCAGATTTATTAACAAGTAGGTTCACACATACAAGACATTTGTTTTGGTGTATAATAGTGCAATTGTGAACACACAAAGAAGAATTAAGTTGTAGAAAAGGAAACTTTTTTACACCAAATATGTTCTAATTATTTGTAAGTTACAGAATTAAAATAAATAGTACATACAAATGTTTTTGAATGAAATATTAGTAAATATTAAACAGATCTGTATCCTGTACAGTGGTGGGCAAGTTACTACCAAAATGTAATACAGTACATATTACTTATTACTGTCTGTTTAAAGTAATAAGTTACATTACATTATTACTGTCTCTGAACTGTAATGCGTTACACTACTTTCGCGTTACTTTGAGTTACTTTCACCAAAAATAACCGCAAAAGTATGGCTTTAAATGCTGAAATGTAGTTTATTACAGCTCATTAATTAAAGCTATCTATGGCAGTATGCTGAAATTAAACGTATGCTCCGTTTAAGTGTGCTGAATAATATGTGATACCGGTAACATGACGTCTCTGTGTGTTATTAATAACATGTTAGTGGAGCCTCTGCACGGCCCTGTGACCTGCTGTATATGAACCAGTCTCTATGGCAGCGTTAGCTCACCTTGTCATTGGTGTGTTAACGAGGATTTGCTGACAAGCTTTCTAAAAGCCGGTGATTCCACAGAGGACAGAGGCTGCAGATCTTCAACACTCTGCCACGAGTCTCTGAACTTCTCGGTGTTCAAAAGGCATGCCTCCCAGAGAAAGTTACCTTCTGTTTCTTCAGCCTGCGCGCTCTCCTGTCTTTCTCGTTTCTTTTCTCTGAGCCTGCAGCTCTGCATTGTGAGCCTTCAGCTCTGCATTGTGAGCCTGCAGCTCTGCATTGTGAGCCTGCAGCTCTGCATTGTGAGCCTTCAGCTCTGCATTGTGAGCCTGCAGCTCTGCATTGTGAGCCTGCAGCTCTGCATTGTGAATCTGTTTCTGCAGCCCTCTTAACCAATAGTAAACAGGCTTACTGAGTTACTATTCTACCTGCACAATTATTTCTCTGCTGTTGGAATGTCTCGATGTTTGTGAATTCTTGGAAACAAAACACCACATCATTTCGGGTTAAAATGTGTTGTAACTGCGTTACTGAGAATTGTAAGGGCTATTATATTACCCACATTTCAGAAGTAATGCGTTATATTACTGCGTTACAGCAAAAAGTAATAGCCTACATTACTGTAACTCCGTTACTTTTGAAACGCGTTACACCCAACACTGATCCTGTATAGGTCAGGGTTCATAAAAGAAGCAGGTATGCTAGAGGTTTTTCTCAGGGATAGCTAACCTCACCTTTGTTAGCCTTGTTAGGTCTGTAGATGGTTTATGGTGTGGAGGCTTCCCGCGAGTGCCACGCCCCTGCTGCAGCCGCGGGAGGGTCCTCTCTTCTCGGGTTTCACAGAGTTCAGATACAACCTGACGCAGGGAGACGGCTCCACACACTGTTTGGCGGAACTGTTGCTTGTTGACATCCCACCTCTGGAATGCTGTGTGCAGTCACTGTGAAGGAATAACGTGGACTCACCTCACCGACAGGTAAAGACCTCACCTGGCTCTGCAGAGAGCGAGGAAAAGTTGTTTTATTGCAGTTAAGCTAGCTATGGTTCAGGTAAACGACTGAAATAGGCTAACGCTAACTTTATATCTTGAAAGTGTAGGTGCCGCCTATTGTTCAAAACTATTGCTAAATCTGACAACCTGAGAAAAGAGTGTAGCCTACAGTTGGTTTCAAACTCTTTGTAAAATATGCTCACAATTATTGTCAGTATTAAAATGCAAAGTTTAAAGCTCTGGGCTTCTGCGCATTTCAGTGATATAAGCACGAGCTAATGTGCGCAATTACTGCGTAGTTCGTTGCGTCAATCATTCTCTCTCTTTTGGTTGCCCCTAATCTATAATTAATTAATAATATATGACTTTTAGAATGGATATTCTGCTGAACAACACGTTGCAGTTAGTATTAAAGGTAACATTTGTATCACTTCATTTTAACGTGTTGTAACAGTTACAATAGTGCTATTGTACGTAGTACTGTTACCTTACCTATAAGGGAAATTCCATATTCATAGGGCTACTGTTCTTAATTTAAACACATCTTTTAAGTGGCTTTTCATTGTAATTAATGTTATTTTGAGTCATTAGTTATTAATAAAACAATGCATGAAGGTTGCTCAAATGTATTCAAAGATGTTTGTGAAGAAGAGTGTCACCAAATTGATTCTTTGACATTTTTAATATTGCATTCTGATGTTACCATTTCTTCTGTTTTTATTAATTGAAATTGTATGGCTAACTTTTTTTACATCCAACATCAACCACTGCAGCTTATTCTTCCATAGTAGTGGGTGTCTGCTTAACATCACTTTCCTACTGCTCTGTGTACATACAGTCATTTGTAAGTCTATGTTAATGTCATGAGGTATGTTATCAACTTTGCATTCTTAGCCGTCAGTATTATGACAATGTTGAGCTCTAAAAAATCTGATTTCTAAAATATAATATTGACATTTTTTATTCTCAACTTCACATGGCACTTTTGTACTTAATGTGAAGTTCAAGTTATTTTGTGGTGGTATCATTTTTGACATTGACTTGAGGCCTTCATTGTTACTTCCAATGTCAGTTTAATGTTTAGGCCTGTCTCCTCATCAACGATAAGTTAAATAGTTATTTTCTTATGCTTTCTCATGGTCAATGAATTATTAAGAAACTTATGAACACGTCTCTACAACACACTATTTAAAGTAGGTAAGTAACTCAGTTCAATAGATTTGTATGACTTTCATTTCACTAAGAACTTAATCAAGGACAGCATTCCAGTGTTAAAGTTAATAGTGCAAGATAATGGTTTTTTGCATTTTATGTTAGGTAAACTAAGTAAGTAAACTGTGGAAAAAATATTAAAAGCATATATTCCTATTCAAACATTCAGATGACTCAAAAGACCAGCAATGGTAAAGGTCCAAACAGAAGTGCTGCGGTCCTGATTTGTGTTGCTTAACTTAATTGCATGCACCGATCATTTGAAAAGAGGAGACTATGTAATCCTCTTGGCTAAACCCATCTTTTCTTCACTGACTGACAGCAGGGAGATAGGTACGCCAGCATGCGACTCAGTTCCAGTATCAACTTACTCCTGGCAACATATAGACAAGCAGGTACATGTAAAAGATGAGAAAAAGTTACATAAAGAGCTCTGAAGTCCAACGTCATATACTGCACATGATGGACGTCGGAAAAGCCTTTCGGCAGTCTAGGAGTTTCTTTTATAGGTTCTTCACTGGTGGCCTTTCCAGTCATAAGGCCTAAAGTAAAGGTAGTAAAGGTAGGCTCAGAGAGGAGCTTTTGGAAATATGAATTACAGCAAATAGATAAAGCAACGACTCAATATTTGATGAAAAGCACAGATGTAATGACACTTTACTCCCAACATATGGAGAAATGGATCTATATCGTGGCATGATAAGAGATTTAACGTGAGGACAATCAGCTTCACATTCATCTTCTTCACTTCTGCTCATTACGTTGTCAGTAAAGCTTTCTGTACAAAGTATTTGTGTATCTCCTTTTACTTTTCCTGACTTCCCCCTTTTTCAAATGAATACTGAACCCCATTTAACCAAATCCTGAATCATTTTTTAATAACTCTTGTCTAACACTTGTATTGGTCTGTAAACTCCAGTGAAATATCTGAGCTGCCTGATTGTTAATGTAGCTTTGTTCTTTCTGCGATTTGTTGAACAATGTTCTTATTCAAAAGAACAAATGTCAAAGTTTGTTTGCGGTTGTTCACAAAGATCATCTGCCTTCTCAACGTCTGCAGTTTTCAAGACTATTTGAAAATATATGCAGTATCTTTATTTGTTAGCTTCAGGCCTTTGAAGACAGTTGACATTTGACAGTTTTGCATTCCCCGTTTTACATTTCTTTCTTCCCCTTTTAACATTTTCTCAGGTCTTTTAAATGGTTTAGCTTATTTTAAGACATAATTAATATCCTCGTGGTTGATTTCACTTATAATATTGTAAGTTGCTTTGGATAAAAGCATGTAAAACTAGCCGTGGGTGTAAAACCTTTTGATTGATAATGATTGACCCAACTGCAAAACTCCCTTTATATAGTCATGCTGTCTGATGTGTTGTAGCAGGATGAAATGGCTCTAAACAACTAATATAAACTTAACAATCCCAAAACTGCAAATGTTCTTTTTCCATGCAAGAATAAGCAGTACACATTTTGTTTATGTAATGGTAAAAGGATCCTCATTTATTTGGAGGCATTTACTGAACATGTTGTGTGCTTTAAATGCTGGAGCTCTCAGCAGAGGTTAGTTTTACGGCCTCTTAAAGTGCGTTGTGGTGGGTAATATTATAGCCTTGTGTGTGTCATTAGCTGTGTGAAGTTTAAGGTCTGTAATGGGGACAAGCATCCAAGCACCTGTAGTCTGAGTCAGCCGTAAAAGAGTTCCCATGGGAAAAGGCACTAGTTAACAAGAAACCAAAAATAAAACTCAATATTACTCAAATATTTTATCCGCCACCTGGTAGCCTATAGAGGCATGAAACCTTTTCGAAAGCCTGTGAATATTTCCGTAATGTCAAAATTCAATCAATCAAGGCGATTGTTTGTCGCTTTAATGTTTTATTCTGTATTGGAGCATTTTAATGCAGATTATTGGACCAATTTAGTAATTTGACAACTGCATAATATACTTAATACACTAATCTATATGCATGACTAGGTTCATTGCATTGTTTTTTCTGTTTCTAGGCTCCACTTATGTCTCACCTCCATGCTCCATCCTCATCTCTCTGGCTCATGCTGTGTTTCCTGCTCAGTGTCTTCCTGCTGCTGTCCACAGGGGTCTATGGCCAAGGTAAAGTACTTTCATCACAATTATCACTTTTTTATTACTACTAATATTCACATGCACACAGCTAGAGATGGTGGAGTGTAGAAAAACCTCTGTGTTTGTTGTTGTGGTTAGTCTTTTGGTAGTAAGTATGATTTAGCTAGCAGCTACTACATTAGCTTAATGTCATCATTGCTAAAATGGTAGTACTGACATAAAAAATAACTGACATTATGTCATGTTTATGTTATAAACACTATGTTATTTGGGTAGAGTAAGTATCCCACAGCTTTCTTCTTTTTTTTGTAAAGAGACAGACTGCTTGAGATGCTAGCTAGTTAGTTAGATTTGCATTTTTTTAAATTACAACTTGTAATTTTAGCTAACACAATGTCATACAATCTCACACACTTATTGTAAGATGTTGTGGAACTGTACAGATTTGTCAAGATACAAATTGCTAGCTTGTTAGCCAATTGTATACTCTAACCGTTAATGTTAGCATAAATTATGTCCTAACATCTTACATAAAACAAGAATTTTATGAACATTAATACAATAATCCACATTTGTTATGTCATATTCTTCACCTTTATAGTTTACATATGATATCTACTATTCTGTTTATTATGTTGCTTACTGTTGCTCATCACACCATGATGCAGGCGTTGATTAGCATATTTCATTATGGCAACTCATAGTTTTCATTAGATGCTAAGGAAACAAGGTTACTGTGAGATCATGTCCGTCGTATAACGGGATAAATAGTCTAATTGGATAAAATCTCAAGAGAAATTTTTGAAAGCTGCAACTTGAATGGTTGGCAATCATTAACCAGGCTATAATTGTAGTTAACATATATTTTCTACTGCTGCTTCATAGGAACAGTGTATCAGTGTGGTGCTTTTCAATCATCATGGCATGTTTTTAAGAATATTGCTATATTTATCCATGTTACTTCATACTATATTTCATTAAAAGAAGCAATTGGCCTCAAATGACAAACGATTTCAATGCTGAACTAAAGGATGATGATGGCTGCAACACGCTACTCGTACCCCACACATCAGGAAGTACAACACTGCTGCTCTGCTTGCATGCATTACTGCCCGCCTGTGTGGAGAAGTTGTTGTTGTAAGTGGGTCTGTTAGACCTTGACCCCAGCCACTAAAACTCCCATCAGACCCTTTCTGATCTTCTGCCAGGCTCCCAAGAAGATGAGGACCCTCTAGAGGCCCCTGGCTCAAATACACACACACACACACACACACACACACACACACACACACACACACACACACACACACACACACACACACACACACACACACACACACACACACACACACACACATGCTATTCAGAAAAGAATGTGTTGAGTGTTGAGGGTCATACGTCCACAGAAGCGATGAAGACACAGTTCTGTGATTCATGCTGTTCTGGTCTACACTCCTCTTGTCTTCTTTGCTTCCGTTTCCCCGTCCCCCCTCATCTTCATGTCCATCTATTACCCTGCAACATAGTACATAAAAAAATCCTGACACACTGTAACTCTGTGCTGTTCCTCTGACATGACCGTTGACCCTCCAGTCTCCAACCAGCGTCCTGTTCCTGTTTCTACAGCAGACGGGAGGACAGGGCATGCTTTGATGAATGAGAGGCCAGCTGGATGGAGGGATGGATGGAGGGCGGGAGGATAGAAACATGAAAGACACTGCTTGTTGGGAAGCAACTGCTGGAAATTATGTATATGAAGTCAAAACGAGACGGATTTGATTTAGGGAGAAGGAAGCAAGAGGGGTTAGGCCGTCTTAGAACGGGAACTCCACAGCTTGTTTCTTTGATCTTTGAAAAGCCGGCAACTGTCTCTTCCTCTTGACCCACATCACGGACTAGACAATATGTACACACATGCATAATTAACCTGTTTTATTTTGTCTCTACTTTGTCTCTTGGACTTTCAAGGTCGTCTTAAGCTGACGGTCCTGTCTGAGGACAGACTGCAGATGAAATGGAAGGAGGCAGACGGACCAGTTCAGGGCTACAAAGTCCGAGTGAAACCCATCTCAGGTGAGACTTTCTCGGCTCTTAGATATATATTTGTCTTTAATTCCTTTAAAAGGTCCTTTAATTCCAATTAAGGGAAGGGAATGCGTGCTTCCATTTTTGGGGGAAGACCCTTCCTGTTTCAGCCTTACTATGACACTGTACAAAGTCAAATAATAACTCTTCCTACTTATACCTGCAAAAATAAAGCACTTGGAATTGAAAATAACCAGCAGGATCAATTTCCATATATTCCACGTAATCGCATTCTCCAATGTGCAGAGCTGCCTTTGAGGAGGTCATGGTTTTAAGAGTAGTCAGGAAGTCTCTAGGGATTGGTCAAACAAACAGCACTTTCTCCCAATTGTTTGTATCCCGTGTGAAACCTACAATCAATGATGGGTTTATTTTTTATTCCTTGAACTTGACAGGCCCTCACAGAGCCCTGACCTTAACCCCTCCTTCACCTCCAAGATGAACTTGAAGGTCAATTGTTGGCCAGTTTTTTTTCACACAACATCAGTGGGCAACCTCACTAATGGTCATGTGGCTGGATGTGAATAGAATGGACTGAGGTAAATGATAAAAACTAATATTTTTGATTGAGTCTTTTTCTCTTATTTGGTATGTTACAAGTCTGCTCATGTAAACTGAAGTGTATTGAGAACTTTGAGGTCTCAGTTTTCACCAGGTTGCCTCATGTATTAGACCGGGACAATAGACTTAGTGCTTGTTGGCCTGAGAATAGACTACTTTCAACCAAATAGACTGATAGCGTTTAAACTATTTTAATTTTCATGATTTAAACACTTGGTTCTGTCATGAAACAACATGCATAACGCAAGAGTTGGTTGTACATTTTCCTGTTTTGGAATCCGCTTGCCATCAGAAGCCTGAGCAGATCTGTCTCTGGCTCTGCTTATATAAAGAAAGATAATGAAATGAGGCAACATCAGATAAAATGCTCTGTGTGTTGTTAAGCTTCAAAAAGCACAATAACCCTTCATGATCCAGTGAAAAACAGGCTGAATCTTCTGGGAAATCTGTTTGCTTTTTTGTTTTAACTTTTAGAATATTGTTTAAAGTACTGTCAGCCTTTGCCTCACAAAGAGATGTGCAATTTGTTAAAGTAACGTTTCTTTTAATTAAACAATCTAAAACTGTATGGGCCAAAATCCAATCCCAATCTGATCAAACATAGTCCCTTGATTCCCTCTTCTCTGGTTTGGATCAACATAAAGTGTGTGTGAAAGTGCCTTTCCTCTCCCTGTAATCCAGAGTGCTGTGAATGTGTCAGCTCTGTTGCTTCACAGCTGATGGTTTGGATAAGAAGGCTGCTCCTCTCCTCACCTCCACCTTCACATCAGTGATTCTTAACTTCTACCTAAACATTGTTGTCTCTCTGTCACCCTGTTATCTGCCATTCCTCTCTGTGAAGCTGAGCCCAGGCATGTCTCAAAGAAGGACACAGGGGGGGCTTAGAGAAAGAATTCCGTCAACCTAAGACAAGGTGTTGGGTCTGGCAGTGGGGGGGGGGGGGGGGGGGGGGGGGGGGGGGGGGTGTAGATAAGATCTAAGAGGAAAGGTGGAGGAATACTGGGAAATGCATCAAAAATAAAAGCAGGAGTATTTAACTTCAACGATTAATCAGATGTTTGGGAACATGTATTCAAAAGAATGTATGGAAATAGTGTGCATGATCTAAAGGGTTTCTGCAATATAAAAATCGATTTTGTTGTATGCCTTTAAATGTCTTAATTACCACTTGAAAGGTCTTAAAAATTCCTGTTGATGTTAACCGTCTAACTGCTTCGTTTTTTAAGTTTTCTTTGGGACCATTTCTTATTGATTGTACTAACAAAACTGCAAAACAAAACAAACAAGGAACCAATGACAACTAATGCAAGCAGTGCAGAACCTTAAAACAGCATTAAATGTGTTATTGTCCTTATCCAGCCGTATTTTAATCTGACTTATGCTCTTCATTCCTTTTAAAATAGGGTTTAATTCTTTAATTGGAACAATACGGGTGTGAAAAGCCTTTAAATGTAATTAAACTATTACATTTAACTTGTTGAAGCCTGCAGAACCTGCCCCAGACATCCGGGGCCAGTAGACGGTGTTCATCAGTACTTTATAACTTACCATCTGATAATGTTTAAAAAGGAGAGGTTATGTTAAAATAATAAAGTTGAAATGTGACAAATGATGTGAGACTAAAGCCATAGTGTGATTTTTTATTATTGTTAGTATTAAATTAGAAATTCAGGGAACACAAAAACAAACATAAATGAGAAGAGGGCAAAGGATTAACTTTGAAGGTAATATAAAAAGAAACTTGGAGGACTGTAACAAAGTGGTTGAACGTCTTTCTAACCGACTAACGATGGGAATGGGGACTAGCTGCTGTATTCCTTCTATGATTGCTCTACCTACGCTGACTCAGATCAAATCCTTTAATTGGCTGATGATTCAGTGTTTGGGTTAGTAACAAATGATGAATCAGCATACAGAAGGAAGGTGTCTGGTCTTGTGACATGTTGCAGCAATGAAAGCCTTTAGCTTTGCTTTGGAAAAAGATTATCACAGACTTCAGAAGAGGGGAATATGGGAAACTACCTCTATAAATTGCCTGATAACCAATAGCAAATATGAAAATAATTTATGTTTGTAAAATGGCTCAGCTGAGATTATATTAACTATAAGTTTGGCTTCCTAAAAATGCTTTGAACATTTTGAAAGAGATTTTATTCCCTGAGGCTATTGGACTTCTTAATGTGAAACCTTCAGCCCTTGTGTTGTGATTTTCATGTTTACATTATTTGTGTCTTTAATGTAAACCACTGAAACTTTAAGAGTTTTCTGTGTATCTTTTATATTCATGATATTTTATGTCTATCTGTTTTATGTGTGTGATGCTTATTGGCATGTTTTGTTGATTGTTATCTCGACTGTTCTGCACTGTGTTATCACGTTCTCACTTTCCCTTTAGACTTAATGCCATACAGTCATTCCTCAACTCAAACTCTTGTCTCTTACAGAGGTGCCACAGCCGGAGCTGATGCTGACCACCACACGGGGCCGGGCCACAGTGGCAGGACTGGACTCCAGTCAGGAATACGCCCTCCAAATCCTCGTGCTCAATGGGACGACAGAGAAGCTTCTCGCAAAGCGCCGATTCACCAGTAAGACACACACCCAGGCGGAAGGGAGGAGTTTGTTGAATAGAGTGGATGGAAGGAGGTTTATGAACACAAAGGAACAAAGACCTGAGACAAAGTGGGTGAATGCACTGTTTATCTGCATCACAGTGAAGAAAGAAGCTTCTATAAAGTCGTTTATGAGAGGTCCACCCGAGGTAACTAACGTTACAGCAATCATGTTATTTACTACTCTACATTGTTTTTTGGGTGAATTGCAAAATGTTGCAAATATCAACCTTAGAGATGTCTGCCTCCTCTACAATAAAATGAAACTAGTATGCATCTCTATCCACGCGGAGTTGCACACTTCCTTCTGGACGGTGATGAACGATCATCAAGTTCCATTATATTGGAGAGAAGGCCACATTCTCTACTTGAAATATATCCAACACTCTGCACCTCACCAAAACAGTCTCGATTGACAAACAGCACTACAGGTAAAAGAGAAATAGGTTTGGCTTTTGGGGTAAACTGTCCCTTAAAGCTGTGTTTAGCTGTGTCCATTATGGATTGCATGTTATTGACTCAATATTGCTTCTCTATGTACAAGTGGATTAAAATACAGTGCTGGTTGGGGCTAGGAGCTTAGCAAGCTTACTTCAGTACATATCGCTGCAACACGATACATCTTTTACATAGCGTCAACACTGTAACCATTTCACTTTCTGTGAAAAGTACTTTTACTTTGTGAATGTTTTGAACCAAAAATTCTGTCCCCTTACACATTGTCTTTTTAAAAAGGGACATAAAACTCCACAGGCCTGACGCAATTTACAGCGTTGACAGGAGATGAAAGGTAATGGTGTTGACTTGGGCAGTGCTTTGAGATAACACTGGCAATACAGCCAAGTCCTATTGAGGGAAATGGTGCATTTCTTACATTCTTACACTTTCTTGGAGTTCGCAGTGTTTTCTACAAGTCCCCACCCAGTCACACACATGGTGAATAGGTTAAAATACTACTCTAGCTGGATTACAGCCTGAAAGTGGGTTCTCTTTGAAGTTTCTGTGTCTACTTACTTGAGTTAACTCTGTTCCTGGGTTTCAAATCGGCCCACCAGGTCTTGTTCCTCTGGGTCCAACAAAGGTATCCATACCAGCAAAGTTGCACAGTCAATAATCTGTTCCTACCCACTTTGTGTGACTGTGTTTTTGACGAGCATTTGACAGAAAGAAAGCGTCAAAGTTGTGTTATCTGGTCATTTCTGGAACATTGTGATAGGCATCACCTGTGTTTGAAGGATTAGGGTCTAGGGAATTTGCTTCAACTTGTGCACTTATTGTCCCTCCGGTTATTTTAGACATCCCTGTCTCAGCCTTCAACACACTTATTTCCTGCGGCAGTGACAGGAAAACTCATCACAGCTCTCTGCCAGCCGATGGCCCTGAGTTGTGAAACCCTTTTGACTTTTTAGCGTCAGACTCCCCTTGGCATTTTACTCCAGCCTCTGATATGTGGATGCAGTCTGTGATTGCTGGCGAGTCGTGCAAGTGATAGTAGGTTACTGTGTCGAGTGCAGCGTGTTCAGGCAGGTCTTGGAACATGTTAACTTGGAAATTTGTAACACCGGCTGTCTCTCTGGAATGATGGCAGTCTGGGAATTCCTTCCTGATGCGTCGCGTTTCCCATTGGCTTTAACCCCCTCCGGGCAAGAGTACTTGTTTCCTTCCTTGAGAAATGTCCACCTCAATTTGCTGCTGTTGACATTGTCTCTTGACTCAAGGCACAGATTTGCCTACCTGACCTGGTGAAGCAGTTGAGCCAGAGGAGTGATAGCATATCCAACAGCAAACATGTTTTTCTTTTCTTTCCTCTCTGATCCTGACAGAAACTGAACTGAACGGACCTAACGATGGAAAGAAAGGTCTACTTATTTACACTTTATCCTGGCAGTTTTTTTGATCAGGTGCTGCTGTCACAATCTTTTGTTACGTTGTGACCAATGCAGACACACATGAGGATGTTTTATTACCAGTAATATACTCTAATATAATTACCACATATTAGGGGTTCTCTTAAAATCCTGCATCCAGAATATATTATTTAGTATTAGCATCAGCCCAACCACTTCACCATTACTTCAAGAGAAAGTACTCATATACAGAGTGATACATTTCAAATTGTATTTTATGTTATATTATTGGGTTATAATTATTGTTACAGCTGTTATATGTATGCTTTAAAATAGTTGACATATACTGCTGGCAATTCTATCGTCCCCTAGAAAATGGATTCATACAAATAATTATGCATAATAGTTATATATTGTATAATTAATCTGATCCGCAACTATGAACTGAAATCATGAAATATACATAGCGAGGTAAAGAAAATATATCCCCTGACATTACCTCTATTATACCATGGAACTGTAGTATCAACTGTTGGATGGATTGTCATTAATGGGATTCAGACCTGTACATTTATCTCAGAAGGGTTATAACTTTTCACCCAGCCTTATCCGCTCTTTGTGTTTGCGTTGCAATTTTGGATTCTAACACACAACTAAGATTGTAAAGTAAATATTTGACCTGCTATCCATATGTATTAGCATCGTCAATGCGAGCATGGTAGCATTTAGCTCAAAGCTTTTCTCTGCCTATCTTGGCCTCTCAAAGACAACAGTGGGACTGTGAGCTCTGTACTTAAGTTTTTTTTTTTACCGGGATTGGGGCATTTAGCCTGATCTGGTCTGACATCAGTGAGACATTTAAAATGTGTGCACTCACTCCAGGCATCCTTGTGTGATGCTGGTGAGAACAGTTTCATTTTAAAAGTTTATGAGGTAGTTTAAAGTTGAGTGGAGACAAAGTCCTGTGTGTTTAAAAGCCTTATTGGATATATAATTGTTTACATGTTGTTATTCTTTATGTATATTTATTTAATTATTCTCTAGCTCAAGTGCAATATCACTGTATCAGCGTGCAGCAGGACGTGTGCATCTACTCATGGATTTGGTGCTTGTGGCAGCCCTTGTATTTTAATCCCCCTTGGAGGTGAACAAGCAGATTGCCATCTAGCTCCATATTATTGAAGAGAAGGCAGACTTCCTAAGATAGATATCACCAACATTTTGCAACTCACACAAAGACAATCTCAAGTAATAAGTAACAAAACAGAGGGAATTATGTGTTTTATATTTCTGGGAGCACTGAACCTTTAAACCTATATCATTTGTTATTAAGATGTAGCGATATTGTCTTGGTAAGTAACTATTACATGGCATTGGTATCCCTTCAGTGAAAGGGGTTATAAATTAGCTGGATATTGGTATATCCTTTTAATGTAGTTTCTTTGATAATATTTGACTCTGCCTGCCATCAAGTGTTATGGACTGTTACACAAGATGAATATAGATTACTCTTTCCTGATTTTTCTACATTCTAGTGGAGGGTCTGCGGGATGAGGAAATGATCCGCAGCGGTAGCCGAGAGCAGAAGAAGAAGCTATTGCCTGGCGGGTCGGGGTCTGGAGACATGGACGATGTGACGGAGGCTCTGATGGGCCTGCCAACAGTTCTGTATCCGGAACCCACCACCACCATCAACCCCGTTGCTGCTGCTCCGACAACAGGTAGTGCATGTTCGTAGATAATAACTGTACTTACCACACATCTTTGTACAATTACAGTATAGTTTGGCCTATTTGAAGCTAATGCACTTCCAGTAGTCCTTCTGTTCTTGACCCCTATCCACTAGTTAATTGCAGTTATTTAAAGCTGCGTTTGATAAAAGCTTTTGTGCAAAAGAAGAGGATGTAATGTGGTGCACAATGTAAATAACCCCTTGAATGTGAAGAACTTTACCTGTGTAGCCAGTTCCGATTAATTCTGCTGGCAGTTCCCCACTGAGCAGATGCATTAACTCTTCAGAAGCATAAACGAAATAAAATATAAAAATCTGCCAAAACCAGCAGTATTTTATTTCACTGTACAGCATTTCATTTTAGATTCTGTTTTTTAGCTCATCATTTTCTATTTTACTCTCATATAGTTAGCTCTATTCATCTTGCAATATTCTCTGAATTTATTTCTACTCTTGTATTGTTTTGTTATTTTGTTTTCCTATATATATGTCACATTGTTGGAGACTCTGTGACTTTTTCATTGCATATCTACACGGTAGCTGTGCCTTTGACAATAAAACCCTTTGAACCTTTGAAACCTCTGATGTATGAGGCAAACCACCGATGTAAAGAAAAACGATAAAACCTCCAACAGAACTTAATTTATATCCTCCGTTATCCCTTTGTCATTATAACACCATGAGACCGACAGAGATGCTGCCAACACACACACCATACAAGAAAGCCAGTAGACTAAGTGCAGGATACTGTATTTACACACACCTACACCAAAGCGCTTCCAGAGAAATACACACAGTAATGACAGCCCAACACAGGAAACAAAAGACGGAAGGAGTAAAATAAAAGGTGTGTCTGGGCGTTTGTACAATAATGTTCAATTCTAACCAGGAAACTTTTCAATTTAAGGTCAACAGTTGATTTCCCCTAAAAAATCTTTGCTTATTTTAATGTAGCCTCACCCATGTGTTCTGTCCTGCAGAGCCCCCGGCGATAGAATCCCCCTCTCAGCTCCCCGATGAGGTGCCAGAAAAAACCCCCAGAGAGAAGAGGAAGAGAAAGAAGGAAAAAGAGCGGGATCGTTCCAAGGGGGAGAATAAGGAGGAGCAGGGAACGACACAGGGCAAAGCAGCCGAGGAAAAGCCCCGCAAGACACCCACCCCTACCCAACCAGTGACAGGTATCCTCTGCTTCCCTCGTGCTAGGAAACATTGCATTAAACATATTTAAAAATGCTTCTTTCTGCAACATTTGGTGTTTAATTGAACCAAAATGTGATAAGGACAACTCCCTTTTAAGCAGGAAGTTAAGCAGGGGATCTTAAAGAATGTCTGGGCACCATCGTCTTCGGCTCAGTTCAGGAACAAGAGGCCTGATCTCAGTAAATGCTGGTTTGAAATGTGATGACAGTGTTTACACAGGGGTGGGACAGGTAAAGGAAAGGATAATGACAGACCCTCTCTTTCAGCTGCAGGGCACATGTGTGTCCTCTTTCTCTCAAAATCTGAAGGAACACACACATTCACATATGTGGAAGCTCACTTGTGCATTTTAACACATACGCCTACCTTTTGCCTTCCTAAATGCTTAGAGCCATCTGCTTCCTGATTCAACACCATCCATTTCCCACATACAGATGTGTGACAAATAAAAGGAAGGAAATGTTTAACCGCCAAAAAGCCTCCAGCCTTTTCTTCGGCATCTGTATCTCTAATCAGTTCGCGACTAAATGCATCATGCTTCCTGTAATCAAGGGATGTCTCCAAGGAAACCATTTGAGTGTGAGACCGATGCAGCTGCGGACATCATGCTGTTGGTGGACGGCTCCTGGAGCATCGGGCGTACCAACTTCAGACGGGTTCGAGACTTCTTAGAGGGCCTGATGACACCCTTCAACATCGGGCCGGACCACATTCAGATCGGTGAGGATCAGAGAGTGGCAGCGACGCCTAATGTCTTCTCCTCTTCCTGTGATATTCATAAAGACACGTGGAGGAGATCCGTAGTATTTGTCATCAATACTGCATGTTGCAGAGGAGCAGAAGAAGAAGTGCCATTTTAAAATTATTTTATTCTTTATTATTTACCTTTGCAACCACTGTGAAACTCTTAGCAGCCACCTGCATGAACCAACTGCCCGTTCAGCTCCTTCACCTAATGCACAATGCCCGTCAGTGCACTTCTATACATTAGATTATCTACAATTTCAACTGCTGCAGTCTTCATTTATTCATCCCTTTAGACTTATCCCACATTTTTTTATATGAAAGAGCATTCTCTAGTCTTGCTACATTATTTCAAATGTTTTGCTGTGGTTGTATAAGTTGTAGATAACATCTATAAATAAATAATAAACAGCATTTTTTGCTTGTTACTCAAAAGGTTGTTTAATTCAAATATTTTATAGTGTGACAAAACGCATACAGTCTGCTAGCTTTTTCTCTACAGTGAAATCAGTCAGTATTATTGATTTACCTTAACTAATGGCTTGTTCCACAAAAAATAATATAATCTTGTTAACTATATACATTTTTCCCCAGGTCTGACCCAGTATAGTGGAGACCCCCGCACAGAGTGGCATCTCAACAACTTCACTACTAAAGAGCAGCTGTTGGAGGCAGTGAGGAACTTCAGATATAAGGGAGGAAACACATTTACAGGTAATCGCCTTATACTCCTTTGCTACTATCTTTGTTTGAGTCCTAACATACGATACACAGTAACTACCGTATGTCTGCATCCATCTCCCAGGCCAGGCGCTGCTCCATGTCATGGAGGAGAACATGAGGGCAGAGGCAGGTGCAAGGTCAGCTACACCCTTTTTCCTGGTCTTGTTGACCGATGGTAAATCTCAGGATGACGCCATTGCTGCGGCAGACCGCCTGAAGAATGCCGGCGTGGAGATCATCGCTGTAGGTGAGACTAAATACTTTTAAATGCATTTACTTCTAATCCCTACATACTTTTTGTGCAAATTGATTTAAGCAATCTTGTCAGGGCCGGTTCTAGCCCATTGGCTGCCCTAGGCAATATTGAGATTTTGCGCCCCCCCCCCCCCCCCCCCCCCCCCCCGCAAAATCTCAAAATATGGGTTGGGGCATGTTCATTTAATTCAATGAGGGTTTTATATCCCATGCTTTAAAAAAAAAAGGAAATGTGTTAATCAATGTTGTTAAAACAAAGATGTGTGCTTAAGGGCACCACTAGGCCCCCCCCCCCCGCCAATTTGATGGCCAATTTGATGACTTGATGGCCTGTAGAAAGAACCGGCCCTGAATCTTGTAACTTGTTATTCAGGTGTAAAAAATGCAGATGAGGCCGAGTTGAGACAAGTGGCGTCGGAGCCCGTGGATCTGAACGTGTACAATGTCAATGACTTCCCTCTGCTCAGCAAACTGGTGTCGCGACTGGTCCACATCCTGTGTGGGAGGATAGAGGACCGCGGCATCTCAAAACGTAACACATCTATTTGTCTAATTAGCCTTTCGTCCAACTCAATCCTCATTGTATTCGACATGGTCTTTTCTCTGATGCTGTATTTTCAGGAATGGAGCCTGGGCCCACAGCAGACCCAGCCCTCTCCTACCCAAGTCCTTCTGATCTCCGCTTCTCTCAGCTGGGCTCCAGAGAAGTGCAGCTTCACTGGACCAATCCTGCTAAACCTGTCCAACAGTTCAGAGTGGTCTACCACAGCGCCGAGGGCCAGAGTCCACAGGAGGTCAGAGCCAAGCAGAAACCTCTTGCTCTGAAAAGAGAAGCCAATGTTTAACCGTCATTCCCTCTAATGGCCAACAGGTGGCAACGCCAATGGTGGCAAAAGTCCAATTATATAGAAACGTGTGAGAAAATTACCCTATTTCCTACTTGATTTATTTATTTAGTCAACATGTTTTGTCTCTCAATTGCTAGTAACAACGTTTCATTTGTCAGTTATAGTTAGTATAAAATATACAACAAAACAGGATGTTGTAGTGCCTGGCTGATTGACAGGTTGCCACCACAGCATGCGGCTGCCCTTGGTGCCACCTTCTTGTGTCACTCATTCTTTTCATACTGAAGTCCACAAACTAATTAAAGTCTATGGTGAAATTACAACCATGCGTTACATTGCCACATTAGGTGTCGAAGCATAACAGTTATATAAACAACAACATATAACCTCCAACATGAAGAATTCCTCTGGCCACAGCGTTGACATCATACTATAAATCTGAGTGAAATGTGGTGATTGAATTGAAGGGAAGATAGTGTTTACATATAAAGTAAATTATTTTTACATGATATTACATTTCCCAGTGTTTTGTGCATTTTTCTGTCTGATTGTACGGGATGTTTGTCCACAGGTGGTGTTGAGTGGTTCAGAGTCCACAGTGCTGCTGGATGGCCTCTCCTCTCAGACACTGTACCATGTGTCCATCTTCCCTGTGTATGAAAACAATGTTGGCCTGGCCCTCAGAGGAACCGTCACCACGTGTAAGACTGACAGTACTGCTAAATAGGATATTTTAAGGGATCCAAGTGTGTCAGTTGATTTTCCAGTATCCCAGTTAATACTGAAATGAAACTTGAATGATGTTATGTTTTTCTATTTGGATTATCTGAACAAACAGCATCATATTCTATTTCGATTTTTTACTATTATACAATGTTGACTGTCGTTGGAGTTGGTCCTTTTTGTGAACAGTCCATCAATATATTGTTTGGCACAGTATACTGATGGAGGCAGGGCTTGACTCTCAATTCTACTTTAAGTTACACCTAAATGTCTTTTACACTAAAGCAAATAATCTGTGTGAATAAATCGCATAATAATTCTGCTATCTGCCACCGTCACACTGCAAAGGGGATATTTATCCTTTGTTCCATTTGGTCTCGCACCAGAGTGTGTTCTCTGACCAGATTACAAAAAGTTTAACCTCCAACATTACATAGAACACAATGGCATGTTATGAAAGGTCAATCAAAATTGCACACCAGAGGCCTGTACGATGAAGCAGGATTTGCGGTTAGTGAGGTAACTAAAGGGTAAACTCTGGGTTTTGCTCCAGGGCAGGTTATTTTCCAGATAAGAGATTAACTGAGTGAAAGCACCACCTGCTGACCAATCAGAGCTCTGTGTGCGGAGTTTAAAGCTATCAAGTCTTACTACAGGATCAAGGAAATACAGTTTAAACTGCCGTCTGCAGGTAAAAATCACCGAATGTCTAAAGGTGTAAACATGTAAATTAAAAGATTAATAGAGGTTTGTGATTGGTCAAATGTTGCTAACCCCGCCCCTTTCACAGGAACAGGCTCATAGCCGGACAGAGAAACCCTGGGTTGATTTAGCGAGTTGATAACCAGCTTCGTTGGACCGAATAACGAGATCTCGTTTGTTAGGTTTAGTTAAGCCAGACTCAAACATATCCAGGGTCTGCTGAACTGGCTTCGTCGCACAGGCCTGGAGTGGAGTATACAGTAGGTTAATTGAGAAGAACAACATTTAATCAGTTATTTAAGTGACGGTACGAACGCACTGAAGTCAAATATTGGTGCCGCTGTCAAAATGTCTTATGAAGGACTGCAGAGAATTATACAATGGGCCAAAAAATAGTGCAATCACTGTTTGTATTAGGAAGGTGATAAATACCGGGAAAATGAATTCATAAGGTGTCTAATGAGCCTTTTTTAAATGCCCATCATCGGTTAACACGTTTGTAAAACCATGTTTACACACCATGAACCCCTTCTGACAACTCTCCACCATCTATTTTCTCTTCCTCTATCTGCCTCCCCCCCACTCAGTGCCCCTGGCCACGCCCGCCAACCTGGAGGTGACTCCCTCCTCTTACAGCACCCTGAAGGTGAGCTGGGGTGCAGCGCCCGGTGCGACACAGTACATGATCCTGTACTCGGCACTCAGCCACGGAGAGCCTGACGACGCCAAGGAGGTGAGAACTGGATCTCTCTTTCTCTCTGTCCCCCGAGTGTGTGTGGGGAGGACAATGAAAGACCTGTATGTTGGTTTATACACGTTACACAAATGTGATTTGAAATTGTCTGGGTTCAGCAGAAAACAATAATGATCAATCAAAGAGGAGCAAGAAAGCCCATTAAAGATTGAAATGGTATGTTAACCACCTCTTTGCACCATATTAGATTCTGAATTACACAAATCTTACAGATATGATAGCCATTACAAAGGTTTTACATTCTTCCTTTGCAACCTTTGCTGTGGCTGTCCTCTTAGTTACCCTAGTAAAAAAAACATGTGCCTATACTGGTGCACTGATCCCACCACCACCTATACCATTATCTGTTTTATTGTTTTTATTATCATGCCTTTTACCTCCTTGTGTCTTAAAACACACTATTTTATGTAGTCATGCTGCATGTGTTCCAAAAAGGTCTTACCATCTGATCAGAGGTTTAATTTGTGATGTGTGCCCTGTTGTAAAGCACTTTGAGCTCCCCCTGCTGTCAGGAAAGTGCTATATGTGCTATAAACTGCCTTCAAAACAACAGCATAAAGACTTATTTGAATAAACTTAAAATAATTCTGCTAAATAAATACACACATAAGGGTGTATGTGTTTAAAGGACATTTCACCCAAAATTCTGAAATACAGATGTCTCCTCTTACCTGTAGTGCTATTCCTTACCTAGATGATTTCAGTGTGAGTTGCGATATTTGGATGAATGTAACTAGCACTCTTGTTTTGAGTAGTTTTATGTTGCAACTATTTTTATTTTTACCAAACTACACCTGCAACCGTATCACCGTATAGAAGAAAGCAAGCATCTACTCATAAAACATATTAACAAACCACTAACGCGACGTTTGCATTGTGTTTGTGTTTTTCTGCAGGAGAAATACGGTGCAGAGCAGACCATGGTGGAGCTGACGGGCTTACTCCCGGCTACAGACTACTCTGTCACTCTTTACGCTCTGTACGAGGAGGATCCCAGCGATCCTGTCACCGCTGTTTCCGCCACACGTGGGACTTACCAAAACATCCATTTTTGTTCACATTATTTAATCATTTCAGTGGACTCACATAATTTGTCTTCCACCCCCTTCATCTTCTTCATACACCCCTTTTATTTTGTTCATCCCTGCAGTCCCCCTCCCACCACCCATGAGTGTTCAGTTCCCGATGGTCACCCACAGTATGCTGAAGGTGAGCTGGGTGCCCGGAGCAGGGGACGTGCCCGGCCACAGAATTACATACAGCACCAACCACGGCAGTGACGTTAAGCAGGTTACTTCAATTTTTAAGCCTTTTGCTTCCAAAACCATCCCTAGAACTCAGATCTTTATTTTCAAAATGAGAGATACATATTAAATATATTCCAAGCGACTCAATAGAAAATATAACAGTGGTCTGTGATATCAGCCAGATACATCTATATATTAAGTTAGCTTTCTTTCAGGCATCCCTTTCAAACTGCTTTGTATCATAATAAACAAAATACAAATATGAACCTGAGAATAAGCATACCATTTCCTCTCTTTCCAGGTCGAGGTAACAGGACTGAACTCAGTGGTGGTGCAGAACCTCTCCTCTCTGTCCAGATATCTAGTTTCAATCCAGTCTAACTACCCACAAGGCCTCTCTGCAGCTCTCACCAGTAACATCACCACACGTAAGACACACACACACATCATCCTATTTGTTCTATGATGCGTCAAAGACTTGTGTAACATCACAGCAGAGAGAAGAATGATTGAATTAAACCTGAATGAAAAATAAAAGTCTCTCTTTTTCTCCTCTCCTGACACATTCTCATTCTCTCCTAGTGAAGGTGCCTTCCCCATCAGACCTCAGGGTGACTAACTTCTCCGACAGTGACATCACCGTGCGCTGGCAGGCCGGGGCTGAGGATGTCGTCTCTTACCTCATCAAGTGGATCTCCCTCAGTGGAGGAGACTTGCAACAGGTGGGGGTGGATTAAAAAAGGTGGAGTGTATATTGTGTGATAATGATGACTGTATCACGTTAATGTAATATTGCTGTTTTCCCCCTGTCTGTTTGTTTAGCTGAGGGTGAGTGGGGAGAGTGAAGGGGCGATCCTGGAGGGGGTGGAGGACGATAAGGAATACCAGATCTCTCTGTCTGCACTTTATGGAGATGGAGCTCAGAGTGAAGCAGTGGCCATACGCTACAGCACCTGTGAGTGACACACACTCATTTACACACCACACAAATACAAATTAGCTATCAGCAGCACAGGGGAGTTGCATCTGCTTGCAAAAATCAAATCTGACCGTAAGGAAAAAGGTACTTATTTTGTGTTAGCAAGTTGAATAAGATCACTGGCATGTCTTTCTTTCCTTACGAGGCAGCATTCAATTGGTTTCATGGATGAAAACAAATTAAGGAACTTTTTTTTTTACCATTGATATTCTTTATAGCAAAACAGACCTCAACCACAGATCATTTTAAGAGAATATCCTGTCGCTGAATACACTGTCCAACCCTGCATAGATTAATGCAGTACATTATTCATATCACAAATGAATCCCTCTGTCCACTTTGAAGGCCGACCATAGCTTGCACTTAGTTTGGTGTCTGCTCTATAAGAACCTTGGTGTGTGGGTATATGTGTGTGTGTGTGTGTGTGTGTGTATGTTCAGCCGTGGAAAAAATTAAGAGACCACTTCAGCATTATAATTTTCTCTTGTTTTATTATTCATAGACATGTCTTTGAGTTTAATTAATTGTATTGTATTCTATAAACTACTGACATTTTTTTCTGTGTTGGAATTCAACAGACACTGGAATGGCTGCCTTACATGTAGAGATAAAGATTTAAGAAAAGGAGTGGTCTCTTCATTTTTTCCGGAGCTGTATATCTTTCCCCACTGGAGTATATTTAACACTTGGGCTAAAATAATGAAGTATCACGTTTTTTTAAAGTTATTATCTGACATCTAGATGGATTGTAAAAATGATGACTTAATCTATCCATGCTTCCTTCAATTCTAACAAGATACCCAGCCCCCTGCTAAGGAAAGTATCCCCTCAGTATGATGTTGAGGGTGTTTGTTGAGGCGTGGGCGGTGTTAGGTTTTGGCCACAAATAGCTCCTAAGATTTTGTCCAACATTCCGTTCTCAAGACATATTTTGATGTGTTTTTTTAAAGCGAGTAATAGCTTATTTTCAGCTGCTTTCCCATACAGGTTTTTTTTCTGCAAAGCTTTGATTTGATTTACTGGTGCATGCTAACAGATCAGGTGGCAGTAGCTCCGTCTGTGGGGACTTGGCTTAGGAACTTGAGGGTGGCTGTTACACACAAGTCCCCCAACAGACCACATTTAGGGAGTGTGGAAAGGTTTGGAGAGGTCCCTGCTCACCTCCTGGGCACTACTGTGTTGCCCTTGAGCAAGGCGCCGGACCCCCCACACCTCCCAGGGTGCTGTGGAATATTCTATACTGCTCCTAGTGCTAGGATGGGTTAAATGCAATGGTCAAATGTACTTGTGTGCCGCTGCGGTTTCCTCACAAATGATGCACACTTTATCTCAATTTGTAGCCTATCCCAAGTTTTCACACCTTTCTTCCAGATTTACAGTTGAAAAAACTGTTCTTAGTATTCTATTGTTGGAGGGCTTAGGTAAACTATTATGACTTTATCTTGGCATTTTATCTTCTCTCATCAATAAAGATTTCCTCTTCGTATTTCTCCTGCAGTGTCTGGCGGAGGTCCATCCGGCATCTCAGTGACAGAGGAGACACCAGTCAGCATGGTGGTGAACTGGGTGCCTCCCAACGCTCACGTCCTGCAGTACCGTGTAACCTACACCGCGCTGACTGCACCTGAGAGCCAGGACAGCACTGTGAGTGTTCTGTAGCTGCTGCGCAGTAAATTACAGAGCTCAGGGGTCACAGAGAATCCCCCAAACTGCAAATTAGCCTCATCAACGTTCACTCTGAAAGCTTGACATTAAAAGGTGTGTTTGTTTTCTACAGGTGTTGGTCCCAGGTGGTGAGAAACAGGTGGTGCTGGAGTCGTTACAGCCAGACACGCGGTACAGCATCCTGGTCACTGCAGAGTACCGCAACAGAGAAGGAGGCAGCGGCTCAGCTCAGGGCAAAACCAGTGAGAGACACACTGAACACTACACGCACTCTCTGAAAAACTGAGCTGCTTGAACACTTGTGTGATGCTTTCTAAACTTGTGGTACATTAAAAGTGAAATGGTAACACCCTGCTAGATTTATGTAGAAGAACCTTCTATTTAAGATAGGTAAATATTAAGGAACATCTATCAAGTATCAATCAATAATAATTATAGCACTCAAGGTCTCAATATCTCAAAAACCAGGGCTGGTTTTTATAAAGCTGTGCCGCATAACATATTTATCCTAATGTGTGACAAGTCCATGTCATGCATAAAAGTTCCTCTAAATATAAAAATGAATGACTGCTAATATGACAATAACTTCATTAAAGATACAAAGTCTGTCCTAATACACTCCAAACAACAACATCAAGAAGTGGAAATCATCAAGGTTGTAAACCGATTGATCCAAAACTATGTAATCAATAAAGTTTTTATAGTTATGTGTGTATCATTTTTAAACCCTTAGCTATTTTAAACAGAGGTCTTTGTACAACTTTGAACAACCACTATTTAGACTCGTAGGGCAATATTTCCGATCAGTCTTTATCAACAGCAAAACTGTGTCAAATCATCCATTTACAAGCCCTGTAACACGGTGTGGAGTATAATCCAGTCCCATTTATGCGGTCGTATTCTTACTACTTCCCAAACACATGCATTTTCACTATAACTATTTAAAACAAGAGCAAGCAGCGCACCTGTCTCAATATGTGACACTGTTTATCCAGAAGTGTTATTTGTTTCTTGGAGAACATTACTTACATAGCCTTAAAGGAACAAGACTTCCACTACTGCAATCAAATATTAAATGAGGTTGTTAATGTCTTGATATTCTGAATGGCCTCCTGTTTATATACCTTCTGTCTGTCTCTCCCTGCAGCCAGTCTGCGGGTCAGCAGTGTGAGTGTAGTGCGCTCAGACCAGTCCAGTATCTGTGTGTCCTGGAGACCTGTGTCTGCTGTGGATGGATACCGTATTGTCATCCAGTCTGTCAAAGGTAATCATATGTCAAATGTAAAGTAGTTGACAACTAGTGGCTTCATTAGCCTCTGATAATGTACCCCTTGTTTTGTGTATGTCACCTCTTTGTGTGCATTGTGTACAGACAAGCAAACAAAGGAGAAAGCTGTGGCAGAGTCCAGCAGCAGTCACTGCTTCACTGATCTGGAACCAGAGACTCTGTATCGCATCAGCGTGCACTCTCTGATCGGCTCAGCAGAGGGCGCAGCCGTCTCCATCCTCCACCCAACAGGTCTGAGCGCGATAAAATAAGATAAGAATGACTTTATTAATCCCAAAGTGGGACATTTTTGTGTTGCAGCAGCATAATACAATACAAGGCATAGAAACAATTAGAATTAAAAAGAAGAAATAAAAATGCTAAAGTGTAGACATCTCAAAGAAGAAATAGAAATAAAATAAAACTGGCATTAGAGAAAAGATATATACAGTTGACTGTGAAGATAAATAATCTATAAACTGTCAGGCAAGTAAACGCTATTGAAATGAACAAAATATAAAGCAAGATATTATATACATAATAGTGGAATGAATGGAATATTGAATCAAATATAAATGTACAATGTAAAGTGTAAAAATAAGACTGACACTGCCTTACATGAGGTAGTTAGTTTCCTTCATTAACCCTTGTGCCTTTTAATTCAAGTTGTTGGATGTCCTAAGAGATTCAAAAATGTCCTTTTTAAATACTTTTCATGAAAAAAACTATTTAGTTTTATTTTTCGCTTTAACTCTTTAAACAGATCAGCCCTGATCTTAAATACCAAACAGTCTGTCATAATATAAACTCTTTAAATGCCAGTTACTTATAAAAATATAATACAAATCCTGTATACTATCTTCACACAGGATTGTTTTCCAAAGTCTCGGATATGTCAGTGATAAGCAACAATATTGATTTTGATGCATTTTAATTTTTTATGAAGGAATCGAGTTAAAAAAAACATGTTCTTGTTGGCATCTGTTTGTCAGATATGAAAACAGGATCGACAAGGATAAAATAAAATAGATATAAAATGTAGGTGTAAACAAATTGTAGGATGCTTGAAAAATAATCTTAAGTCTTAATATATTTCGTTAAATGTCTCATTATTGTTTTTACTCCTTTTACAGCCACAGCTCCTGCCAGACTTCCCATTCATCCCCGGATGTACCCCATACACAACGAAGGTGACCCATGATCACATTACAATTATTATTATTAGTCTGATTAGTACATTTATTTATTTTTTAAGTCATTTTAGTTCAAATTGAGCAAACTAGTTATATTTTTAAACCCAGGAATCCCCAGAGAGTACCTAGATGAATCTAGCAAAACTTAAAACTTGATTAGTTTTTCCTTTTTCTTCATCCTCTAGACATTAATGCAATGAGAGAGTGCAACAATTAGTTTTAGTGATTCCAGTGACATCATTTTCTAATAGCTATGGGGACTTTATTATCAATTTAGACGCCCTAATGTCAATCAGTCCATCAAATCACCTTCTTATTATTACAGAAGGATTCCGCTGAAGGGTGATAAACATCAATAACACATTCCTCTCTGTGGTAACAGTGTTTATTTGGGATAATCAGTTCCCTTCTCCTTTTTGCTTTCTACACAGAAACATATTGTGATGAACTCATTCAGTAGGATATGTCAATTTCCTTGAGAAGAATGTTATTTATGAATCTGATTGAATTGAAAATCATTACAGTGTAGCTGTAGCGCACGGTCAGATTGGGGCTACAGGTATACAGGTTCCTTAAGGAAAATGCAATACATCCCTTCAATGTTGTTTTTGCTGCTTTGATCATAATGACTCCTGCTGTTACAGTCTGCCCTGAAGTCACCATCAGAAACAGCATTGTTAAAGGTGAGACAAGCTGCAGACTTAGAGGCTCTAACTCACACATCAGATCCTTTAAAGTGATATCTCGTTTTATTTCATGTCCTGTGGTTGTTTGTTTAGGATTCGACATGATGGAGGCCTTCGGTCTGACTCGAACAGCTCACTCCTCTGTGGAGGGCGTAGCTGCCGAGCCTTTTGTCTTCAACACCCTCCCTGCCTACACTGTGTTCAGAGACATCCAGCTGACACAGAACACCAGGTGAGATCCTCTCTGTCACTGCTTTTCTCCCTTTTTCTTGTGTTTGCTGTCTGAACCTGGCTTCAAAGTCTTCCCTGGCTCAATCCTCACAGTTGATCATGCTCCTAAGGTGCATTTGCTCCAGCACCACCACATCTTTTCATAATTAGAAGTTTTAATGGCGCATTCACACACAAGATCTGGTTTTACTTGAGATTTTTCTGGTGATCTGTCTGTCTAGAATACATGTTTAAGCTATCTTGACTTTTTTTTAGTAGTTGTAGTTGAATTTGGTAGGAGAAAGGGGGTTCAGGCTTCCCTGAGAACACATGATCCAGTCAATTTATTAATTTTGTATTTATTTGTTTATTTAACAGGGACAGTGCTAGGGGTGGGAATCAGCACAGTCCCCATGATACAATACTATCGCGATATTTTGGCCACGATACAATAGTATTGCGATACGATATATTGAGATATATAATTCCACACCTTTGAGTTAACACTAGAACCGCCAACACTCGCAGACATATCATTTTTGAAACATTTAATTTGTTAGTTTTCATCCTTTTCTTATATACTTAGGACTTGACACAAAAACTATTTAAAACTCAGTTAATGGGATTCATTTTTAAATTGCTTCAGTTTATAATCAAAACAGATCAAAAGTTCAGTTTCATTTTCCAATAATCAGTAAATCTACAAACAGAAAACAACATATATAAAATATAAAATAGCTAAATGTGTAAGGTCTAACTTCAAGTGTGTGTTTTGCTCCGCTCAGTGGTCCATCACTGCGGCGGAACTGCAGGTGATCTGGGCGGAGCCGCGTCAGCAGTAGCTGATCCTGATCACTGATCTCTCTCTGCCGTTCGATTATACTTCACTCGCGTTTATGTCCATATCGATCAGATCCAGCTACTTATAGCTAATGGTATGACTGCCTACTTATCAAAGAACACCTAAATAATATGCGTTGCTTGGATACGGGGTGTAGCGGCAACTTATAGTGCAGCATTATGCATATGTTTACATGAGGGGTCAAAATGACCCCGTAAATCGATACTTGGTGTCAGTGTATCGATAAAATATCGCCACGCAAAGTATTGCGATACTATGCTGTATCGATTATTTCCCCCACCCCTAGACACTGCACATTAATACACATTGCTTGAAATGTTTCATAGGTAGAAAAGAGGCTAGTTTTTATCTGTAGTCCCTGGACATATTTTTTCAGAGCCCCCCTATAAAAAAAACATTACAAACATGCAACATAGAGGCTCGCAAAACAGGACATGCCAATAAAAACAAAAAAACATGCACATCATAAAAGCCCGACGGGTAACATCAGTACAAATAGACCGAGTGCAGTATACCAATAGCAGTGTATGAAATTCGGCCAAAATAGGAGCTAGACCACAGGGCTAGTAACTTTCAAAAGTTACTAGCCCTGGTGTAAAGTTACTAGACCAAGCAAATCAATGTATGTCGTAGGCACGCGCATCACGTTTTCACATCATACACCACAATTTTCATAATAATAATAATTAAAAAAGCGATTTGGCGGACTTTCAGCTCAGAAAAGATAAAATTGGACATTATTGTTATTTTGTATTTGTGTTTTCAGCTATTTTTGGCATGATTGTATTATCAGTATACTTTAGGCTGGGATAAGTGACAGCGCTTTACATTTTCTTCAAAGAAAAAACACAGCAGATTACAAACAATAATTTATTAAAGTAGAACAACAGACTGAGAACAAGGGACATGAACAATATTAGCAGTGGATCAAACGATCAACATCAGTTCATTTAGGCAAAATGGTAATACAAACCGTAATACTTGCTGTAATAGCAGTAGTAATTGGTCTACAACAGACTACCACAATCATTCCTCATCCTCACCAACAAGACCTCTATCTTCCATCTCACCATCGTCAGAATCTACATTATCCTCCATGTCTGTAAACCAGTCTGAGTCATCAGAGTTTATCTCATTGGTTTCAGCTTCAACTACTGCACCCCCAGCAGCTTCAGCAACCATTTGAGCACCATCCACTCCGTCAACTCCATCAATCTCTTCCTGCACTTGTTTGGCTCCCTCCAAAGCTGCCATTCTGCCTTTCTTTCTTCCCTCCATGAAGTTGGGTCTGCGATTGTGGTTTTGATTCCACTGGTGAATGGCAGATGATGGATCAAAATCCTTTGTAGGTTCTGAGTGCAGCTGAATTGTCATGAGCATTGTCATGGTGGTAGCCTTCAGTCTATTCCTGTACTGGGACTTGGTAATCTTCATTTGAGAGAATCCTCTCTCACACTCAGAGGTGGCGGCAGGGAGTGATAAGACCAGATCAATTACATGCAGGATATTTGGAAACGTGCTCTTGTAAAGCTCAAACACAGATGGCCAGGACATGGAGTGAATCTTGTTCCCCTGGTTTTCGTACAATGCTTGTTTGAGGGAGGTCCACTCTGCTTCGATTGCACTTACATCTACTCCAACATTGTCGAAGTGCTCCCTGTAGTGGTCGATAATCACTCCAATGAAGTCATCCCCAAAATCATCTTCATGCTCCTGAGGCCATGACTGCATGTCCGCTATTTTTGTAGCTTTGAGGACTTCACCTCCCATGTCACTGAATCTCCGGGCTAGTGAACCAACCAATGCCTCAACGACCTTCTCAATCTGGCCTGAAGAGTGGTCTACCCCTGTTAGGGTCTGACCTTCAAAGGAGTTACAGTCTCCCTGCTGGAGTTTCCGCTGCTCAGGTCCTGCCCTGAAATAGTGAAACCAGCACCAAAACCATCACCACCAAAAATAAAGGCATAAAACAGTTGTGATTTACAAAAGAACCAGCAATAGCAAAGAGCATTTACGTAAATAAGCAAGTGGTTAAACAACTAATTAGAGCAGGAAATGACTTCATGATTTAATGAGCAATGTATCTATATTACCGGTCCTTGAATTTGTTGATGCTGGTCATTGTGGCCTTCAGTGCTTCATGTACATGATAGGTACAAACTTCTCTCTGCTGCAGCGTCTTCGACAGTTTGGAGAGAACGGCCAGAATGTCACTTAGGAAGTGGGCAAAAGTCATGGCATCTTTGGAGCGCAGCGTTTTCAGGAGACCTTTTGCCTTTGCTTGCATACCACTAGCTGTCCTGGTGGTGGCAACCTGCAATTCATTTAATATTTTTTTAAATTTCAATTTACAAAAATGTATTTCAATATGTTGCCACAGTGGATATCAGATGATATCATTCATGCAACAGAAAATTCATCGGGCTGTTAATAACATGTTATTATTATCAAATGTCTTACTTGACTGAGATGAAGAACAATTGCACGGTAACCACGCAACATGTTTTGCAGTGCTGTGTGGGTATGGCTAACCCAGCGCGTTCCTCCAACTCGGACAGGCCAGATCTTGGAGATGTTGGTGGTACTGAAAGCTGCCTTCAAACCAGCGGCCTGTTTAGGGATCCTGTAAAGCTTGTACAGAGCATCCAGGAGGACATAGACTTTGATGAACAAAGAGGCTTGTTTCATGGCTTCTTTGAAGGCCAATTCCACCCTATGGGCCATGCACTGCACCATCAGTATGTCTCCACTGATTCTTTCCCGCATGAGAGCGATCACCCCAGCCTTTTTCCCGGTGTTGACAGCCGCCCCATCGCCAGCAAATCCCACAATCTTCTTCATCATTTCTTCCTTTGGGATCCCCGGGAGCTTTACAGCTTGCATTATAGCATCATAGATGCCATTGGCATCTGGTTTGTCACACTGTACAAGTCCAAGGAAATTGCAGTGAGTCTTGCCATCCACTGCAAAGTGCAAGTAAACAATCTCTTGTTCAGTGGCAGAGACATCTGTTGATCCGTCGGACATTATTGTGATAAACTTAGCACTCTTTACCTTGTCTTCAATTGCTAGACGGGTGATTTCGGCTATAGCAACCAAAAACTCCTTACAGCTCTTTTCATTTCTGTAGGTGCTGCCGAGATCCAGGCCCTTCTTCTCATCCATCTCACACATCCATTTGAAATCAGAAACTGGTCTGCAGTGCATGGCAAGGGCGTGGGCATTTATGAAGAGTATCTTGAGCTTCTGAAATACTTTAGTATTCAAAGTCTCAATGGTCTTCTCGGCTATGCTCTCACCTTTCTTCTTATTCCTGGCCTCATACTTCTCCTGGGCTTCCTTGTGGCCGTCAGATCGTTGGTGACAGACTAAAGTGTCATGCTTCAGGTTTTGACACCCTTTGACAAAGGAACCTTGACTTCGCTTTCTGAAGATATCCCTCTGTTGTCGGGTTTCAGCATGGGGGCCGTATACAGTTTGACATGGCAGGCAGAATAAAGTTTCACTTTCGTCCACAATCAACCAAGGAAATTCTGCTTTCCATGCAGGCACTACACTTCGTTTCCTTTTAGTGGCATCGTATGCCTTATTCACTTCCTTTAAATCCATTTTCTTTTTCTTTTCAGGTGGTTGGTTAGGCGTGAGACCACACCACTGACGGAGCATGATTTTGCTTTGTTATTGTCAACCTCTCTTGCACAGCATCTATAAGATTGATTGTGAACATGTATTTATTCATTCTTTATACAGTACATTTAATGCTAGTTCTGATTATATTACTACTATTACTCACAGACTTGCAGTCAGGGGAGGCAGAGGAGGCAGAGCTAAATGTGGTATAGGGCCAAGCCCTTGGACTACTAAACTTGTTGACTTGTTATAGTCATTTTTTTTTCTATAGGCCTATTATTATTATTATGGTGGGTGTATGGAGTTTGGAGTTTTTTTGTATAATAATCTGCGAAATCCCTAAGACAAACCTTAAATAAAATCAAAAGTGAATAGGGCCATTACTAGATCAACTGCAGTGAAAACGCAGAAGGGAGGCAAACACAGTAGCTAGCTCTGCCTCAATGAGGGGGACGTGCGAGAGCGCACCAGTCGGGGTTATGCTTGTTCTGCCGTTGATCTGAGCTACGTTATGAGGCTACGTTATGTCTTTGACGTTTATGACCTTGTTCGTCAAAATGGCAGATTTTATAGTGATTAAGATAGGCCTACTCGTAAATCTGACTGAAAGTGGAAGTGTCTGCCTCGCCAGCCACGAACCTCACCGTATGTCACTGCTAGATCTAACATCTCCTCATTGACATCTCCATCCATTTTTTATGTTTTACAAATTATTTAAAAGTGCTAGTTATACAAATCACCCAACATTTAACAGTGTACACGATTAGCATTCAGGCAAACTCATTACAAATATACTCCTGTGTGACCTTAACTTCTAAAACCAAGATTATGTTCACCGTAAAATGACGTGGCTTACCTATAAGATTGAACGCTAACTTTATTACATGTTATCGTGGGCAACACACAGCATGAACCCTACGGGTTATCAGAAGGGACAAAAACATTTGAATAAACAAATTATTAAGACACGAATGCAGCGTGTGCGAAATAAGACCAATCTTATGTTGTGCAAGAGAGGTTTACAATAGCAAAAATAGGTTCGCGATGACGGCCATAATGCTTGTAATAGACGCTCCGTGCAAAGGGGCTGTAAAATTGCCAGACACACGGGCAGGCAAGTGCATAGAGTTACTAGCCCGGTAAGAAAGTTACTAGACCCGGGCTTGCGGGCGTGTCGTTATTTCGAACCCTGCCAATAGATATTGAATACTGATTAACCTTCTCTCGAAAAAAGCTCCAAATAAACTCTATGCGGCTTCTTCTCTATGAGTGTGTATAACCTTCCACAGATTAAAATAACTTTTTCAGATAATCGTGCTGCACCTCCTGTATATGAAGTTGATCTGAAGTTGAATGGGAGAATACACCAGACCTCTCTCTGTCATTGTGCAGCAGTACAGTTGCAAACATGTTTTCTGTATTTTTAAAAGAAAATGGTTGGATGTTTATTTCCTCTCTCCCCTTTCAGGTTTATCCACCCTGCAGGTTTGTCTCCAGAACACACCATCAGCATCGCCTTCCGCGTGCTGCAGGAAACACCCAGAGAGCCCTTTGCCCTCTGGCAGCTCACTGACAACGACTTCCAGCCCAAGATGGGAGTGGTGCTCGACCGTGAGTTACCTTTCTGCATCTCCAAAACAAAAAGAAGCGTCATCATCCATTTATTCCAGATGTTAGTTTGTCATCAGGGTCTCTACATAGTGAACCAAATCTCTAAATGAACCTCAAAGACACATCTTAAATCTTAATAGAGACCAGCCGTTTTTATATGTTTTCACTGCTTTAGTTTATTGTTTTACTTACAGCTAAAGAAATGAATGGATAGTAATCATTGAAAAAATGTAAAATGAACTTAATGGTCCGCACAAAGATTCCCAATGTGTATGGCTTTACTACTTCTCGATGTTAAATGTAAATATATGCTGAATATCTTTCGGGCTGTTGGATCATTTAAAGCTCTTGGGATGTAGGAAATTTGAGTTGGAATAAAAATCTTCTCTAATGTTTTGCTTTCCACAGCTACGACTAAACACCTGGTGTACTTCAGCCTGGACTACCGGGGAGAGGTGCAGGAACTGACCTTCGACCAGCGGCAGGTCCACAGACTGTTCTATGGCAGTTTTCACAAGGTGAGATAAAAGACACTGAGCAGGGCGGGGAGGACATAAAAGACTCACTATCATTAACCAAAACGTGAAAATCTGGTTTTTAAATCTTGTTTTATTTCCTTATTTCCATCTGCTGTTTTACCATGTAACAATATAAATGTAAAAACATGTAACATACGGAAAACAGCATGATGGGAAGGTGGAAGAAAATACACATAATAAAGACCAACAACAAAGTAGAAGAAGGTAATGGGGAGAGATGTAAGAGGCAAATTAGAAACATATTAGAGCCTGCAGCTGCAATTTTATATTCCCTTTGTTGAATGTGTTCTCAGAGTCTGCCTTATCACCACTCTGACGACTTTTTCAAAATTGGCAAAACCATTTGGAAGGTTTTTCCTTAAACTTGATTTATTGTTAGGACTCAAATACAAATAGCTGTATCTTGCATACTACGTAACAAAACTCATATCACACAATTGGAATCTATGAACCAATAAGCTAAATATCAAAGACATGCCTGCATATAATGTGCAAAAAAACAAATACTTAAGACACATAATAATCACAGGTTTTCCCTAACTTTTAAAAATAACAATACTTAATTGATTCAATTCAGATTTTTGATGTGGTCTTGAAGTTGCTCAGTAATTCAAGACCTGATTTTGAGACCAATTAATCTTTGCATTTTTTCTTACATTAATCTAGTTTGTGTAACGTCCCGAAGATGTCCTTATCGCAAATCCAAATCCGAATTTAGGCAAAGAATAAAAAATAGGACATACAAAATGTAATCTAGCCTGGTCAATCTCGCCTTATATGACACACTAATCTATGTTTCATGTCATTTTTTATTATATGTGAGCAGGCACGTGCACAGATAAACCTCAACGGGGGCTCAAGCACTTGCCCTTTTGCCCTCCTATTAGAGAAGTCCCATTTTTTTTGTTGATTGAACTTGCATCTAATTATCTGAAGCTTATGTGCTGCTTTTTATAATTGTGTGCCTAAGTATTATATGATATGTAAATGTAATGATATTAAACCAAGTCTTTGGCACATAGTAGTATCTTAGCCATACAATATCAGCATCTTCGTATTGCACGTCATTACTGAAACATTGTCCCTTATTCCTTTATGGAGAAGGTGGTAAGAGACATATGGAGGCCAGAGAGAAAGTGCATCTTTGTACGCAGTACTGAGAGGGCTAGTTACCATGTGAGAAGAATTTACCCAAATATATTGAATTTCTTTGCATGTATCATAAGCTAACTGTCATGTAGCAGTGTTTGAACCAACTGCATGGGTTTATTTAAAATACATACAATTTATTATCCCAAAAATAGTTATATATTTATTTGAAAGTAACAAAATCGCCAGCTTGACCTTTTATTAATTTGGCCTTTCCTGCCTGCTTGTGAGTAACCAGTCCTCTTTCTCCTGTGGTTGGCAGATCCACCTGACTGTCAGCCAGGTGAGCGTGTCCCTGTCTGTGGACTGCCAGCGCGTGGGGGAGAGGCCGGCCCGCCCTCTAGGCAACCTACCCACCGACGGCTTTGAGATGCTGGGAAAACTGGTGAAGACCAGAGGACCCAAAAGTGGCTCTGCACCGGTACTTTTTGACTTTATTTTATGTAACTCATTTAGGTTTGTCTCGAGAATAAATGTCACCTTAAACACCTCTTTCCTGTTCCAGTTCCAGCTGCAGTCCTTTGAGATCGTCTGTAATACCACGTGGGCTTTCGAGGACACCTGCTGTGACCTGCCTGCAGTGGTCAGTCTCTTCCAATTACTTCTGTTGAACTCTAACTTGGTAGAGGTATACCAGGAGTTGATGCTGTTGACAAATGAATGAATGAGCTGCTCGGGTTTAGTGCCTTCGTATTATGTTGCTCAGCTCTTGTCACCCTACTGTGATAAAATAGACTTATTATATCTAAGAAAACTGTCTCATAGATGCGTGACTGACACATTCCTAAAGATAAGATTAGATTATTAGTTTTTAATTCAGTTCCAGCAGCTTATACAAACATATTCACACTTTTACATATTGTTTTTCTTTTCATCAACTGTATCAGCATATTTTATACAAGTAGAGAAAGATTAAAGGAATTGAAGAGAAGAAGAGTAAATGCATTAAAAATAAATATAAGCATATTAAGAAATTAAATTAAATAAATGAAAAAATATATATAAATAAAGAAATACAAATAAAACCTGCAGAAGGGGGTGGACGGAGGACTTGTGTGTTAACGTGTGTACTCATTTGCCAACACCTATGCCGCTACAGATATTGTGGGTCGGGAGGGCATAGATTCTGTCATGATTCAGAAGGTGTGGGGAAATTTGGATCAATTCACTGTATTAGTGTAGTAATGGCAGGGTTCCATCTTCTAATAAATATATCTGTTTGAAGTCTCAAAGAATATGTAATTTGTTCCATCTGATAGATTAGATATACTTTTTTGATTCCAATTTGGGATTTTTTTTGTTAACAGCATGGAAACAATACATAGCACACTATGTGAAGATGAAAAGGAGTACAAAATAATCAGACATAAGCATACAATGTTTCTCAAAATAGAAAATAAAAGCGTAAAAGTAACACGTTTTTGCAGTGGTTATAAAATAGTAAAAGATACACAAAAGCTGCCTAAATGTCTTCCTAACATGTGTGTAAATGTGTGTGTGTGTCAGAGGGATGAGGAGAGCTGTCCGGCCCCGGTGTATACCTGTACCTGTTCCTCTGATGTCCCCGGAGCCCCTGGTTCCCCCGGATCAACTGTATGTCACCGTGAGATCTGTCTAATGCCTGGAATATTTGCTGAGTCACATTTTTGTGCTGCTTGTTGTTGGATAACACGTTTGATTTTTCTTGTTTTCCGTAGGGAAGGCCAGGTACTCGTGGTGAGAAAGGTGAAAAGGGTGACCAGGGTCAAAAGGTGAGTAGAAATATGAATTTAGGCTTATTTTGATTTAATCTCAGGCCCTCGTCAAATACCAGAGCATTGCAGGTAAAGGTGCCGGAAAACCTATATTACACGACCCTGTCCCACTTTCTTTTAAGTCTCTTTTTCCCCACAAATGACTAAAATTACAATTTTATTCTACCTGTATGGCAATAAAATCTGTCGGATTAGTAGTACTTTTTCCTTTCCATCAGACTGGACATATAGAACAGATTTCAAGGTTAACAGAACATCTGATTATTTTTATGTTTTAGTATGTTTAGCTCTAAATTGATTGTTGTTTTCTGTTTTTCAGGGGGAAGTGGGTCCTGCAGGAAAGCCTGGATTTGAGGGAGGCCTCGGAGCCCTGGGGAGCATAGGGCCCCGAGGCATGGCTATGCAGGGCAAAGTGGTGGGTAACGCTCTTATTATAAACCATATATTGTGTATGGTAGTCTAAACCATAGTATGGAGCTTGCTAAGCTGGATTTAAATCTAGTAAAGTGTATAAAATGTACTTCCTCTCAAGGGTCCACCCGGTGCAAGAGGGGAAAAGGGAGACCCTGGGAGGACAGGAATCCAGGTGAAACTGAAAAACAGAAATAGAATAGAATTTTAAAAAATCTTATTCCTGTTGTCTGTAAACCCACCTACGTGCCTCTCATAGCGCTCTTTGCATTCTCTGCAGGGTTTACTAGGACCTCCAGGTTCAAAGGGGGAGCAGGGGGTCCCTGGCCCTCCGGTAAGCTGCTCAATCCAAATCAGTCATTGTCAGCTTCAGCTGAAGCAGCCCCCCCTCTTTATTTTTCATCATGTCTCTGTAATGTGTTCACAGGGTATTCGGGGGCTTGAAGGAAATATTGGTGGACCTGGCCTTACTGGATCAAGGGTAAGATGGGAATTAATTTTAGAGCCATTACTTTTAGAATTTGAGTATTTTCTGCTTTGGGTCTCGCGTGAAATTTCCGGCATATTTGTGCTTTCCTCTAGCATCCTCCTCAGGCCAGCATCAGAAACACTGCCTGCTGTCTACACACCCATCTCTTTGTATGTTACAGGGTTTCCAAGGAAGGCCAGGACACCCAGGGCCGATGGGTGAAAGGGGGCTCTCAGGACTGGTTGGCCCTACGGTAAGCCCAGAGCAACAAAGTGTGTCAGAAATACAGATACTGATAGTTCTTAGGGCCTTCAAAGAAAACAAAAGCAAGTACTGACAAGGAAGTTACTTATACACTCATCAGGTATCACTAATCACCCTGATGTTAGACCTCTCTGACCAGATGTTACTAATTTGAATCATGTATGTTGTACCAAAAAGAAATGTTCCCCTCAGCCAAGGCGGATGGAACTTAGTGGGAGGGTGTAGCATGGCCCTATTTTTTAGAGCTATTACAATATTATATTAATATATTAGTGTGTTAGGGACCTGGGCCCTACCTTAGCTAATAGTTGGGATCAGCAAGAGTACATCTTCATATATGTAGGGATTTTTAGAGGCTGTTACAGTCATGATTTATCATATGTGTGCCTTTCACCCTCAGAGGACAGTCATTGTTGTGCGAGACCTGCAGCGCTTTCATTAAGGATAGACTTAGATATGTTGCCCCCGTTCACACAGACGCTCAGTGTATGATGAGGGTGGGGAAAGAGTTTACAATCGTTTAGATGGAGCAGGGAGACTCACTGCCCTTTTGTCTTAATGCTTCTGTATCTTTTGCTTTACAGGGTCTGCCAGGGGGTAAAGGGGAGCGAGGAGAGAAGGTGGGTTCATACTGTCACACTAAGAAAATCTTGTCCTTGCAGTGCCCATTGCTTTATAGCGAATGTATAAAAGACATCTTTTATAATAATACCTTCTTCTTGTGAATCTACCAGGGGGAACCTCAGTCTATGGCCATGATCTACCAACTGGTCACACAGGCCTGTGAGCAGTTAGTGCATAGTGAGTTTCCATGCATTAGAAACTGGAGCTGGTACAATGATGATATCTGCATATTAAGGGCAAAGACACTAAAGGAGAATGCTTTGTTTTTAATGCACTTGTCAAAAATGGGAGTTTGGAATATTTTTGCTTTTATAACATTGAAGACTATTGGAAAGAAAATGCACAAAATACACATTTATTATTACTATTTTTTTTTATATTTATGTTTTTTAGGAAATAAACAAGGGAGGTTTTATGGTGATATTAATTAGATAAATGTAACTATGTTTACCTGTAGTCTCCTGCAAAATATATGGAGTTTTACAATACGCAGTTTTTAATTATTTAAGAAATTATACAACGATCTCTAAAAGCCTTTGACAGTAATATGTCAACAATACCAATCTAGATTTTTTTTTAACCTGGTTTATTAATTTATTACTGATCTGGAAATCTTTGCAAATTATACCATTGATAATAAGATTATTTTCCATATTTAAACCTTATAATTAAAGAAATTCATAATACTAAACCGGGGAAGTGTTATTGTGGTTCAAGTAATTTGATTCCCCTTGACTTTTTGACATTCTGACTTTTAAAAGGTCCAGATGTAATCATATTGTCCTGCTCAGTCTTCATCCAGAGTCGTGTGTGTTTTTCAGACGAGGTGCTGAAGCTCGACATGTTCATTAATGAGATCAATCGTAAGCCAGCTCCAATTGAGGAGCCGGTGGGGCCTCCCGGGGAACCTGGTATACCAGGGCCTAAGGGCCCACCAGGTGGCAGGGGCAACCAGGGCAATGTTGGCTCGAGGGGGAGACCTGGGAGGCCAGGATATCCTGGAGAGCAGGGTAAGACTTTTCCCTGTAGATGTATTAGTGTTTGTTGAAATGAAAACATTTTAAGGGTCCAGTGTGATCATTCTACAGGAAGAAGAGGCATGCTAGGGGCCAAGGGGGATGCAGGGCCAAATGTCCAGGGGCCCACAGGGATCAAAGGATTTGCAGGTACCTTTCTATAAATCATTTGTTTCATCTATCACTGTATTAAAGTCCATGTCTGTATTAGTCCTTTTTTAACAGGTTGTTATCATTTATTATATATATTATACCAGGTTTATACTTGAAGTCTACAAAGTTAACTTTCTTCTGCAGGGCCTCCGGGTGAGGCCAAGCTGGGTGACCAAGGTTCTAAAGGAGATGATGGTAAGTCAGGACCCCAGGGGATCAGCGGACCACCAGGACAGCCAGGAGAGATGGGACCCCCGGGAGTGTGTGACAACAGCGGCGGCTGCAACAGAGCCCCCGAGCAAACAGGTACGCTACCAGGATGGGCCCATTAACTCAGGCTACAGTAGGTCTGGTCATGATGTCCAGTGGAAGGTATTTACAGTGGCTGCGTAAATAATGATGATGTAAGCTGAGGCCCAAGTCAATAAACGTTTCTAGAGATGCAGCCAGCAATCGGTCAACCTCTTTAATATGTCTCATACAGTCAATTTTGTAAATAAAATATACACATATGCCGCATGATTGTTTTATGTTGGCACACAGCTGCACAGACAGTAACGTTTCACATGCACCACACACTCAAACACATTGTAGTTTTAAAAGTTCTACAGCATGGCTAAATAAGACATGAAGATTTAAATTTGTAGTAACTGCAAGTCAATAATAAGCCATGGAGGAGCAACTATAAAAACTTTTTTTTTATAACAAGAAGGTCCTTTAACTGAAGCTGTTTGTGGCTGATCAGGTAGAGTACAGTGGGTTTTTTTTAAGCCTAGTAGCTGAAAATAGCTGTCTGAAGGGGCCAAAAACGATCAGATTGAATAAAAACAATCAAATTACGGTTAAATTTGATGCAAAAAAACCTAGTGTTGACAGGATACAAACTCATGTAGTAATAAGGTCCTACAGTACGTGTTGACTCTAGTTGTGTGTGCTCTCTTCCCACAGAAGACCCCGATTACGGCTACCAACCTTGAAATTTGCAAGCAAGCAGACGACAGACGTCTGTTTGAAATGACTATGATTCCTTTGGAGCTGAAAGCCAAACTGGGAATGGAGCTAAAGAAAAGCAGCACTGAAGAGTTTTGGTGTGTGGAACGTGCCACTGACTGATGCGGAAGCTTCACTAGTTTCATCATGTGTGAGAAAGCGAAAAAAACACAGGAAGGGTCACTCTTGGTCTTCTTGTTACAATGATCCTCGACATAAAAAAAGGGCTGAGAACTCAACAAAGAATAAGAGAGAAGCTTTTTAATATAGAATAGTGTTTTGATGAACAGATAGCATCATAAAGGAAGATATTTTTTCATTGGGATTAGTCAAGTGCTGTCTTATACTCCATATTCGCACTGAAACCTTTTATTACTTTTATATATTCATGCACTGTATCAATGCCAAGTATTTTAGCATCTGTGCTATATTTCTACCTTTTGCATCTGCCATTCTAACCTTAACTGCCTCAAGGATAATGAAAGTGCATAATCCATGGTGATAAAGCTTATTTTTAGTCCATGGTATAACTGATACTGTGAGAAAGCCTGTTGTCATGTGTATGATAATGTGTATATTGTTTATTATAATTACTGTATGCAGTTATTCATGTGTTATATTTTGTACTGTATGTATTCATATGGAAAATACATGTTTACATTTTCTGGTTTCAATGGGATTGGGGTGAGAAACATTTCTGTGTGTGTGTGTGTGTGTGCGTGTGTGTGTGTTTATCTTGTAAATAAATCACGTTAATGTGTCTCTGACAAATTGTGTGCTTTTTTCAAAAATACCTTGACTGGGGGCTTGTTTAGTTTAGTGTTATGACGTTTTGTAGTAGAGGGCAAGAGAACATTATTTAGTTAGCTAACGTTTCTTCTTTCTCGGAACCGGTTTCAAGAGACAACTGTTTCCGGGAGTGTCTATTTTGAAGAGCACAAGAACATTTCCGGTTCCGGTGGCTTCGTCAAGTTAGTCTTGGTGGTACAATCATTTTCACGTTAGGACATTTTATTTTTCAAAATAAAGGCAACCATGTTTATTCAGTGCCCTGAAGACACCGTCATTATAACCGGGGCTAGCGTTGTTACATGTTAATGTTTCCCATATGTTGTTGTGTTTTTCCAGGTATAGCTGATGTGAACAACCTGTAAGGCTATTTTGCTAACAAAGTTCAACCTTATGTGCACAGTCAGTGAGTAAGACCGATACTCTTTTTGTTTTGAAAATAACAGGATGTTGCGGAGCACATTTTCTGACTTCACTCAGTGGGGTTACCATAGATTCACGTCGCCATGGCCAGCCGAAAAACTTCACAGCCAAAGCGGGAGAGTGGGGACAAATACTCAGTACTACTACCTACCTACAACGAAAGGGAAAACCTCCCTTTGATAGTGTGGCTTCTGGTGAAATATTTCGGTGAAAGGTGAGTTCCGGAGAGCAAGTTTAGCTGCTTGGCTAGTGCTAGCTACTTTGGTAATATTAGCTAATGCCTGTAAGTGATGAGCTGTCACTAAACCAGAGTAACAAAGTGACAGCTTTTAACAGTAACATCAATCCTAGTTTAACGTATTTTCATGTTAATGAACTTGCACTATCTCACGATTGTTTTGCTTGTTTTAATGACTTTGTTCTTTGGACAGTGGATATAACTACGAGATAGTTGTCATTGACGACGGAAGCCCTGATGGGACACAGGAGGTGGCACAGCAGTTGCAGAAAATCTATGGAGAAGATAAGATAGTAAGTTAAGAATCCCTGCTTTCACAGTGAAGGTTGTTCAAGTTGCAATGTGTTCTTTTGAATTAATTTGATAGTGTTGTGTAAAGTATGTATAAGACTTGACTAAAGACCTCATTGTTTACTGTTTACTTGTTTACTTTACTTACAATATTTGTTCTAGTAAATGCAGACTCTTCTTTTCTGTGTTTCAGCTTCTACGACCAAGAGCGAAAAAATTAGGCCTTGGTAAGTTCAAAGCTGTGTATTGGTTTATTGGTTCTGATAACATTTGCTTACAATTACTGAGCTCCTTTTCCTTTTAAAGGCACTGCTTACATCCACGGCATTAAACATGCTACTGGGAACTTCGTTATCATAATGGACGCAGATCTTTCCCATCATGTGAGTGGAGTTGGTTTAATTGACTGTTTTCAATATGATCAAATGAAGACATTACTAGTTTTAACATTTATGTTATTATTATTATGAAATATTATTAGTCTTTCAGTTACTTATTTGAATAATACATTTATTGTTTGGGCAATCAAATGTCTGAAACGAGGGAAAACCATCTGTAATTTCTCACAATCACAGTGTGACTTAAATATTTGGATCGTAGATCATGAGTTTAACTGATCTATTTTCTTTGTCAACTGTCTTCCCTCTATCATCCATAAAATGTACATAGCTCTTTAATGTAATTACAATTTAATGTGAAACATAAATGGTTCTGTGAGTGGTTTCATTTTGGACAGCACATTATTTGATTATTTCCTATTTTTGTTTTTTCCAGCCCAAATTCATCCCAGAATTTATTGAGTAAGTGTTACTAAATTTTCATTTCCTATCATGTGATTTTGTTGTGTTTTTTGTTTAAATATTAGAACAATATTTGTGTAGCTTTGTGTCATAATGACAGTTGGAAGACAAATTGTGCAGAACTACTTTAATTATAGGAACACTTGAGCTTAAGACCAGAAGCACACATTTTTCTTATATCAGTAAAGAGAAAGAAATGACTTCCTACATAAAACTTCTCACAACAAGGTATATGGATTATCTCAAGTAACTTGGTAATGTTCTCTGAAAAGAGACATTTTTATTGAGTTTTTCAAATGCATTATTTTGCCCCTTTGAGTGCCTGATAACACTCTGCAATTCACAACAAAACAATCTAGATTGATAAATAGCACTTTAGTTTGGAGAAACTGTAGTTTTAATTTGGGGTTGTACTGTCCCTTTAAGACTGTTTTTTCCTGTTGGTCAGAAAGCAGAAGGAAGGTGATTACGACCTGGTGTCTGGTACTCGATACCAAGGCAACGGAGGTGTTTATGGCTGGGACCTGCGCAGGAAACTCATCAGGTAGCTGAGGGTCATCAAACTGTCTTTCAATATCCCTTGACTCTGATCACAACAGACCATAAGCAGAGCTCTAATTTCCTTTCCTGTCTCCTCTCGTTCACAGCCGGGGAGCCAACTTTGTGACTCAAGTGTTGTTGAGACCCGGAGCCTCAGACCTCACCGGCAGCTTCAGGTCGGTGGAGCGAGTGTTGGGATGTGTGCCACTGACTTTTTTGGGATATGTTTTCTCACACTCACACTTTTTTTGGTCTCCCAGGTTGTATAAGAAGGCGGTGTTGGAGAGTCTGGTGGAGCGCTGCGTCTCCAAAGGCTACGTCTTCCAGATGGAGATGATTGTCCGTGCCAGGCAGCTCAACTACACAATTGGAGAAGTGAGGCCCTAATTCATTCATTCATTCATTCATTCATTCATGTATCAGATCTGATTAGAGAAAGATCCAAAAATCTTTATTGTCATTATACTCGTTAACGATTACATTTAGCAGGCTTCTCTATGCACTTTAAAATACATACAAGTAAATAAAAACAGCAATGAAAACATTAATAGCAGCAACGAGAATACAAAGATAGAAGGCTCAATTAGATTTACATATTTTCAACTTTACAAAATGAGCAGGTTAAGGCTATAAAATGTACAGTTTTCTTTGGATTGTTAAAAAAAATATATATATAATCTTTATACTAACTTCTGGTTGCAGAATATAATTATGTAGTTCAAATCAGTTTTTTAAAATCTGAATTTTTAATATCCTAGATTATCCTTTTTCACCCCACTATATGTTTTAGAAGATAGAAGTATTAACAACATCAGAGCAGTCTGATCCTACTTAAGATGTGCTAAACAAAAAGGGTAATTTAAATCCTTTTTCTGCATCCAGACCACATTAGGCTTGGCATGATTTTAAAAACCACTGTACTTGAATTATTCTTAAATCTGGTTGGGAATAATAAATAGATTTTGAAAATTGCCTTTCAGATTTGTGAAACCTTTTGTACTATTTGTTAAAAAACAAGGAAAAGGAAAATTGTCGCAGCTTTTTCTGCATCTAGTCCACCTCAGACCAAGTCTTGCTGAAAAAACATGATGCTTTGGTTATACATGTCATGCCTGGACTAGATTATAAACTGCAGATTTCAGATTTGTTTGGCCAAGTCTAACTCAGAGACACCTGGTCGAATCGCATCTTGAGGAAAACTCAGTTGATTGACCCATTCTTTGTTCCTTTCATATACAAAACAAAGGTTTCACATATCTGAACCTGGGTTTTAAACAGCAATTTGGCTTTCTCTTGATTTATTATCCTTAGTCATACCATTAACTTTACTTTCCCCTGCATTGTGAACCTACATGCATGTTTTTGGAGGTGTACTAAAAAAACTAATCTCTTCTCTCTCCCAAAACAACAGGTTCCCATCTCCTTTGTGGATCGAGTCTACGGAGAGTCCAAACTGGGAGGAAACGAGATTGTGTCCTTCGTGAAAGGACTGATCACACTCTTCGCCACGACATGATCATCCCTGTCGGACATCTCACAGCTAGATAATGTTACTGCGACTTTAAGTTGGTCTTAAACACAGTAGTTGTATCAGAATTTCAATGGGGGGGAGGCTCTGCTTGTCTACATGGGCAGACAGTGACATGATGGCAATGATAAGCGAGACATGTTAGCGGTAACTCAAGTCAGTGGCCGTCTTGAATACTGTAGCGACTTCTACATTCCCATCACCCTCTCTAATGACATCTTGATTAATGAACATGGCGTGTCATCATTCCCTCTGCACACAGCTGACTCAACTGTCAGAGGGGGTAAATGTTTACTGCTACACAAGTGATTGTTTGTATAAAATTAAAACGTTTGTATTGTTGGATCTGTTTTTTCTGATATTTTTTTTTCACAACAAACCCCAATCTCTTTTTGGTATTCATTGATCTTTGTCAAACATGTGCAGGTGGGTCTTTTATATCTACAAACTACAACATGGATGATTCTGATCATGTCCACTAAATATTAACCCTTGTATCTCAGTTCCCGAAAATATAAATAACATATATATCATCATCTTTGCAAATACTCTTCTTTTTTTAGATACCATTTAACTATGGAAGTGTCATTTCTTTATGTGATAGTTATTACTTGTGTATTATTTAGTTATATTCATGCTTATCCAGTTTTTTCTGTAATATTTATTATTTTCAACCGACTATCCATCAATTTTATCCCCTATCTTATTATAATCAATCCTTAAAGAAAGCACAGGTGTTGAATGGCAATAGAAAAACAATAACCACATTTCCATGGTTTCAGTCTTCAAATAGAAACACAAACAAATAGATTTATACTGTTTTAGTCATGAAATGAAATACAGTACATCTGAAAAATAAATCTAAAATAGCATTGCATAAAGCTATGCGTAGTGACACAATAATGTTACTGAAAGTCACTTACTGGCTTTTTTGGAGCTTTTAACCACATCTCATGTCTTCCGCAGCATTACACTCTTTGTGGCTGCAGTCAGAAATCTCCCTCACATACACACAAGGAAATGTCATCCAGGGGTCACAGCGGGGTGAATATATTTGAATGAATTTCAAAAAATCCCACTGTAAAGACATTTAACATCCATCTTCTTCACTTTAAGTCTGCAAGGCTGGATTACCAAGCAGGCATCAGCCTCCAGGCCCTGAACGCTCCAGGCTTATTGTGTTTTGTACTCTCCTATTTATGTATTTGAACATATAAAAGTAAAGAGGGTAAGAATTTCAGAAAAAGTTTAAACATTACGCAGGAGATTGGAAGCCAAAAATGTCTTATGAAGAAGCCTCATTTATTAGATGTCATACTCTGTCAAATTTAAAATAAAAAGGATGAATAGATTTGTTTTTGTTTTAAACAGATTGCAGGTCAAGTTTCAAGATTAAGCAAACTTTGAAAAATGTATAGACTTGTACAAGATACTTAAAAGGTTATATTTACCAGTTGAGATATATTCCAATGGAGTCCATAAGATACATACAATATGTGCTAGTTGAAAGTCCTTTTAATATATTTTTTAAAAAATGATAATATATATTCTTATAGCAGTGATGTGTCTGTGGCTAAATGAAGTAAAAAGTTACATATTCGTAATTAACATGGTTAGTAAAATACCTATACAGCATAATCAGGTGGCCCATTTTGATGAATGATGATATGGGGGTAATGGGAAAAGGAAGAACCCCAAATGATGAAAAACTTCAACCATGACTTCAACCATTTAAATGCAGTCTTACACTGCAGTCTGTGTACATGCAGTACTTCATTAAGGGCTGTCTTGCGGCCCTTCACTAGGCAATGTGCAGGAAAGTAGTCCCGGTCAGTTTGGTTGAAGGGCAGTAACAGTGGTGTAGTACAGCGCCACCTACCGTCCACCCAGCCGCAGATACCTCCCCAGTTGGGTGCTGAGGCACTGTGTACATCCGAGCCACCGCAGGAGAGGGGGGGGGGGGCGCCAGATGTAGCCTGCGCATGCGCCCAAATCGAAAAACCTACACCAGAAGGACGCCCGCTGCCGGCAGGATCCCGCCACTACTGTGCTGGGTTGTTTACCTCACAGGCTCGAACACAGAAACCAAAGGACCGTTGCAGTGTTTCAGGCTCCAGGTAGGTGTTTTTTTATGTGGGTTTTTCCTTAATTGGCCTAATTGACTGGCAGATCAATCAGGAGTTTAATGAGCTGGGCTCGCGAGGATCTCACAATGAGATTTTTTATGCTAATCAAGTAGATGTCACTTCCGCCCCTTCTATTTGCGCCATTTTGGATCGGGCAGTTTCTATGCTGGATGTGTATTGTCTGTCAGAGAAAAGAATGGGCAAAACCATATCGGCTGCCAGGCTGTGATAGGTGCACTTAAGAGCATTTATTTGTAATAGTGGCTCTGCCGGTAGTTGTTCCCAACAATAGGACATGTGTCCGCCCTCACCACTCCGGGAATGGAGGTTTTAATTGTCTAATGAGCCTCGGAGGCTTTCTGTTCCCGTTTGCCGACCATAGGGAAGAGGATAGCCCGTTTCAGCAAGGGAGATTCGGGCTTGGGGGATAGACCAACGGACGGCCGGGTTGCTGGTTTCCCCAACAAACAGTTGTCACCTGTACGGATATTAAGGAGCTCTCTGCGGGAAAGTGTCCATACATCGCCTCAGTCATCCTGAGGTGACACATTTCACTCAGACGGGAGCAGCGGATTTGAAAGCAGGTAAACTTGTCCGTCATAGTGTTGTCTGTAACAGTCAAAAGGAGTTAGCAGCGGCTACCTGTGTGGTGGTGAACTAACGACACTGCTGAGGTAACTTGGCTGTCGCTAAAACGGGAATTACGGTTGTTTCTTCAAGTCAGGGGAGTAGGTGTGGGGGGGGGGGTCAACGTAACGTAAGCAAGTTGAATCACTTATCCGGTAGGGTTGTTTACCTACTGAGGTAAACTCAAGCGAAAGCCCTCTTTTGTATAAATAAGCACAGAAACGGCAGCAGTAGTTTTTAACAGCCCGTGTTGTTGATGCGAGTTGGCTAGCTTAGCATGCTAACTTAGCGCGATGTGTCCCCATTCTTTGTCAGCGGCAGCAGCTCCCGGACAAACCCATCGATGTGGATACTGGCAGATGTTGATCAGGGCTTATTGCATTTACATTCACGTTGTCTCTTTGCACGAGTTGTTCTGTTATATCCACAGCAGCTCAACCTACCAAGACACGCAGGTATTGCGACTTTAATAAAATATAAATGCTAAATGACTATTGAGAGTGTAAAGCTGCACTACTGAACAGGGAGTTCTGTCTTCTGGGACACACATTATACCTTTTCACAACCAGGTGCAGATTGTGGCGTATGTTACGTATTATCTTTAAATTATGCACATGTTTCTATCCTCCCCCTTATTAGAATAATGCCAGGTGGGTTGAGATGCCCTCATACCTTGTATGGGATCCAGGGTGAGGAGGGCAGTCACTTGGTCAGGGCAAGTGTTAGATATTAGAGACTTAGAGCCTCATATAGAGTGCTCTACACCCTTATGGCTGAGGGCTGCAGACAGGTGTTGAACCTGAAACTCCAGTGGATTTGAATCAACCCAAACTTTTCTGCTGTGAATATGTCTGTTGTCCCCTCAGTGAACATGTACACATGGAAGGGGAAGAGCAGTAGTGAAGCAGAACATAGGTTATCATGTCCCGGTGGAGCTGTGAGGGAGCGTGAGGAAATCTGTGGTGGGAGGTTTGTAGGCCCTATTTTTTTTTCCTCACACAGGGGAAGGGGGAGACCAGTTTTCTGCCAGCAGAGAGAGTCTCCTCTCCTTCTCTCCCTCCCACTCAGCCTCTCCTAGGCTTTTTTCTCTCTTCCTCCCACCCCCTCCCTGTCTACCCATCGCCCCCTCTTTTTTCTCTCACCCTCTTCCATTTTCTTTCTCCCCTCTCAACCCCTTCCCCTCCTTTCCTCACCCTCCCTCCCTTTCCTTCTCCTCTGAGCCTCTGTCCGACCTCCCTGCCTCCCCACCCCCCCCCCCCACTTCCGTCGCTCTCTCTGTCCTCTCCTTCTCTCTCATCTCTCCCCTCCTCTTCCTCCCAGCTCCCTCACCCCCTCCACCTCATCCTCCCTCCCCCTCCCCCTCCCCTCTCTCTCCTCCCTCCTCTTCCTCCCAGCTCCCTCACCCCCTCCTCTCCACCTCATCCTCTCTCCCCCTCCCCCTTCACTGATCTCTCTAGCTCCTTCTGTCCCTCCCCTTCCTCCCTCCCTCCCTCCCTATCTCCCATCCCTCCCCTCCCTTCCCCCTCCACTGCAGACATATTGTAGAGGCTGCTGCTGACTCAATAGGAGGCGCCATTCTGTGATGGTATTGCGAGGCAGGGAGGTAAAGGGGGCAGGCAGGGAGAGCAGAGGGAGGTTTACATAATGGAGCTGCTCTCTAGCGCCATCTGCAAGTAATGGGAGGAGGCAGGGGAGGGAGACAGAGGGAGAGGGGAAGTGGGCCCGGGTGTCTCTTTCACTCACTCCAGCACTTTTTCTTAATGGTGGACAGACAGACAGCAGGGAGACAGTGAGACGATCAGGCTGACATGTCTACGGTTCTCATGACTCCTCACTCGGCCCACAGTTACGCACGCACGCACACACACACACACACACACACACACACACACACACACACACACACACACACACACACACACACACACACACACACTGTTCCCCCTCTCTGTTCTGGGTCTTCTAAAAGGGAAACATGCTGAGGTGTTCACAGGGATTGTTTGGCACTCTGCTGTTTGTTGACACTGAGCTGCCTTTATGTCATGCCACATCGGTGACCTTTGACCTCACTACACGCAGCGCTGATTTGAATGGAGACATCGACCTGCCACTTTTGGAGAGTGAATTAAACAGCACCGACTCAAAATGTGCCTTCACTTATGCTGAGCTCAATGTTGGTGATGATCCTGCTTAATGAATGGCCGCATAGTATCCCCGTCTAATTGGCAATTGTGTTTGTGAGGTAGTGTGGTCGTCTAACAACCAGAATGTAGGGGGTTTGACCCCAGCCCCAGAAGTCAACGTCTTGATGTGTTTTGGCTGAAATACTTAACCGCAAGTTGTTCCTGATCGCATATTGTCATTGTATGGCAGCCTCTGTATTAAAGGGGCCCTATTCTGCTCATTTTCAGGTTGATAGTTGTATAGTCTCTACTGGGACATGTCTCTATGCTTTAATGTTCAAAAAGCTCTTTATTGTTCTCATACTGCCTGTGCTGCAACTCCTCTTTTCACCCTCTGTCTGAAACCAGAGCCCAGTCTGCTCTGAGATGATAGCTGGCTTTTATGATCAACCGCTTAGTGATGTCACGTACAATGTATTGAAGCGCTAGCCAATAGAAGCGCTAGTGATGTCACTATGTTACAGGAGTAAACAAAGGAGTCCAGTGGACGTGTTTGAGGCAGGGGGGTCTGGAGAAATGTCTATATTAAGCTCTTGGAGAAGTCGTAAAGCCTGGGAAAGCGCTATATAAATGCTCTCCATTTAGCAGCCGTCTTTGTACTCGGCTAGGTGAGGTTGGCCCAGGTCAAATAAAACTTAAATAGATCACACACACTAAACATGTGTGTAGCTTTAGTGCACAGCTGGAAGGCAGTGCAAAACTCAGCTGTACTTCTCCTCATAAATAATAAACCACGAGCACTCGGTTGCAACTTTAGTTAAAGATGCCCTGGAGTTTTCATTTAAACAAACAATGCATTTTGGGGATAAAGCACTGCATGTTAATATCCAAACAATTTGTATGTGTAACCTGGAGGCACAACAAACTCATTGAATTCATGTCTATACTGAAACATTTGCAAACTAAGCAGTTTCTTTTTTTTTAATACTTGTATTTCTCGTCGTTTACATCCATGTTTACAAGCTAGCAGTCTTCGTCTACCCTTCCATTGCTGTTTGTCACGTCGTGGCACAGTCCCTGAAATGGTTTTGAACCATTGCTAGGAAACTTTATCATCGTGTCGTTGTGCACATTCACCAATCTTTGCTGCTGTGCATAAAAAAAGGCTTCCTCTGTGTCGTCAACTATGAGAAAATCACAATTTGTTTAGCATCGGTTAAGCTTTTAAACGCCTTTGTGTGTTACGAACTGGACTTTCTTCCTTGTCTCATCTGTACCTTTAACAACACCATTGAGCTCCCCTGCTGTCATTTTAATTATTCACTGAGTAAAACAATAAAAAATGAACAGAGTTCTAGGTCTGAATGCCCAAAAGCCAATACTTTAACAAATAATCAAATCCATCAAGTTCATTTTTTATGTTGTTTCTTACTTTTAGGTTTTATACTTGACATGTTAGTGAAGCGTACACCTGTTGATGCTTGTTTTGTTTTTTCTGACTCAGCCGTGCAGAATGTTCCAGCTCCCCGTCAATAACCTGGGCAGTCTGCGGAAAGCAAGGAAAAATGTCAAGAGGGTCCTGGGAGACATCGGCTTGGAGTTCTGTAGAGATCACCTAGAGGTGAGTGTGCCCTGACTTTGGTACTTTTAGAATGATGAACACCCACTCTCCTGTTCCTCTGTGGTAATAACTCTGCCTTAAGTAGCACACAGTGACAGCTGAAGTTTCCACGTGATTGTCAAATATGACTTTGATTGTCTTTAAAATGTATATTCCCAGCATCATCATGGGACCTTTGTTTTGGTTTGATGCTAAAGTCAGTTTTGGAAGTGAGATACAGTACAGGAAGTTAAGGTTCAGTATGAGTGTGTCTCACACTGCTGCATACATGTGCATACATCTGACCTGAGCTTGTATAATATAGCCTACAGATTGTTCTTACCCTCATTGACACCCTGTCCTTTTTATCACACTTAGTGCAGGAGGAATATGCTTCTCTGGCTTAAAAACAGCACCCAAAAATGTTACATCATTCAGCATCCAGACCTAGACACCAACACACTCCTCACAGCTCCTAATGTTCCACAGAATTTGGTTTTGTCATTCATGTATACACAAGAACAAACCAGAATCTAACTGCGCACAAGATTATAAAGGCCAGAAGTGTACATAGTGAATTATTGTCCAGCCCCAACATAAAGTAAACATGGTCCCAAGACAAAGGAAATCTGGGAAGAATGTAACCCTTTAAAATATGTTGGAATAATTGTGTTTGACACAAAGGCAGACTTTGAATTTGTGCACATCTGTTGCCTACAATTACCCAGAAACCCCTTAGTCATAAACATCTCTGAAGCAAGCTGAGTTTGGCATCACCCAGACTGAAATTATTCCAGAATGTATTTGCCTAGCTTGTGCCCATGAAGCAGCTTTTTGATGCAGGAATCTTTGAAATAGAATATTTCCTCAATGATTGTGCCTTTTCCGTCATCATCACGTTTTAATCTTCTATTCCTTCTTGTTTCAGGACTACAAAGACTATACTCCTCCAGAGGTGTATATAAAGCACACTTGCTGGGAAGATGTGTGCATGTGGGAACCATCACATACCAAAGTCCAGGTGTGTGACGCACTCTGATACGCATTCTCACATAAATGTCTCTTTTTTTGGACCACTGATATCATTATCTATTTTTAAATAACTGTTATACTTGCAACAGAGAACATGTATAAAGGTACAATACAATCAGCTTGGTGTTTGAGCAATTCAATTTAACACAATATAAATAATTTTACGTTATGTTTGCGAAATGCCTGAACACATTCTGGAGTTTAATTTATACAATTACTCGTATATTTTATTAACTAAAATATGTGAAAAAAAATCCTCTTCTGGCGTCTCACACCAGACAGCAGCTAGCAGTAAATAATAATGATCACATAAAACAATCAAAGTCAATATGAACAGCTGGTAAAATAAATAAAGTGACAATAAACATTGATTACTGTATGAATAAAGAAATGGTTTCTACTTTATTATTCATAATTGCGTTTAAGACTTCAAGAATCTGGATTGTTTTCGTATAGGTACCTTGAGAGGGCTTAGTTTTACTGTTCATGACCCTGGAGACAAAAAAACTTGTCAAGTCTTAACTTTTTCTCCACCTCTGTGTCTCCAGGACTACAGATCAAAGCCCTTCTGCTGCACCGGCTGCCTCTTTGCATCCAAATATTTCTCGGCGTACAAGAGCCATTTCCGCAACGTCCACAGCGAGGACTTTGAGAACAACATTCTGCTCAACTGCCCCTACTGCACTTACAATGGCAACAAAAAGACTCTGGAAACGCACATCAAACTGTTCCACATGCCTAACAACGCCGTGCGGCAGGGCCCTGGCGGAATGGTGGTGGGGGCCAGTGGGCTTGTGATGAAAGACGGGGTGCTGAAAAGGAGTGGGGACAGCGTGGAACAGGCAGTGTACTACTGCAAAAAGTGCACCTACAGGGACCCTTTGTACAATGTGGTGCGCAAGCACATCTACCGGGAACACTTCCAGCAGGTGGCCCAGCCCTATATTGTGAAACCGGGAGAGAAGGCAAGCGCTCAGAATGGTTCCACAGAGAGCAGCACCACGAACAGTGTGAACAGTAACCAGATTCACTGCAAGAAGTGTCTCTTTGTCCCGCGGACTTACGAGGCGCTCGTCCAACACGTCATCGAGGACCACGAGAGGATTGGCTACCAGGTGACCGCCATGATCGGCCACACCAGTGTGATAGTCCCCCGTCCCAAACCCATCATCATGGTCCCCAAAACCCTGGGAGACAAGACCATCATTGGGATGGGCCCTAAAGGTGCAGTCATGGCCACCACCAGGTCTCCAGCCTCCCAGCAGCTGGGCAGAGTCATCATCTCATCAAAGGGGGGCTTCAACGCTCAGAGTCTCCTGACGGGGATCAAACATGAAGGGGTCAGGTTAAAGGGTCAGTCGTACACCATCGGCAGCCAGCAGGTGAGGGTGACTCTCCCAGGGAACGCCCAGGTCTCTGTTCCCCAGCAGTCACACGCAGCCAAGCAGCTTCTCTCCAGCAGCGGCATGCGGAGTCCAGTTGTGCTCAACGCCTCTTCACTCAAATCCAACTGTCTGGGATCCCGGGTCCAGGCTGCAGGTACCACCGTAGCCTCCGTCACGGCCAAGAAAGGCGGCTCTTCAGTCCTCGGCACATCCTACACCCAGAAGTGGAAGATCTGCACCATCTGCAACGAGCTGTTCCCGGAGAACGTGTACAGCGCTCACTTTGAGAAGGAGCACAAAGCGGAGAAGGTGCCGGCTGTAGCCAACTACATCATGAAGATCCACAACTTCACCAGCAAGTGTCTGTACTGCAACCGCTACCTGCCCAGCGACACGCTGCTGAACCATATGCTGATCCACGGGCTGTCCTGCCCGCACTGCCGCGCCACCTTCAACGACGTGGAGAAGATGGTGTCCCACATGCGGCAGGCGCACCCAGACGAGACCGTCGGCCCACGCACAGATTCCCCCTTGACATTTGACCTCACTCTGCAGCAGGGCAATCCCAAGAATGTTCAGTTGATTGTCACTACCTACAACATGAGGGATGCTCCCGAGGAGTCTGTGGCGTTTCACGCTCAAAACAACAACACCTCCCCATCCTCAGCTCTGTCTGCCTCCCTCATATCAGGCAAGAGGTTAATGCCTCTGCACCCCCCCAAAACAGCTTCAGGGGGGGCTGACAGCGCAGCAACCAAGAGTGCTCCACAGGCGTCTGTGCCCTACAAGAGGGATGTTGGGAAGACGCTCTGTCCTCTCTGCTTCTCTATCCTCAAGGGCCCCATCTCAGACTCCCTGGCCCACCACCTGAGAGAGCGGCACCAGGTGATCCAGACTGTCCACCCTGTAGAAAAAAAACTGACCTACAAGTGTATTCACTGCTTGGGGGTTTATACCAGTAACATGACCGCCTCCACCATCACTCTACACCTGGTGCACTGTCGAGGTGTCGGGAAGACCCAAAATGGGCAGGAAAGCCGGGCGGCTCACTCTCCTCGGGTCAGCCAGGCCCCGAGCAGCACTCAGAAACGGGCCAGCTTTGATAGCTCTGACAGCAGTGCACCAAAACGAAGGAAGCCCCCTGGGGAAAGGGCCAACCCACGGGACAACGGTCCATCTACGTTTGTAGAAGACCCAGATGAACCTGTAATTCTGGCGCTCGATCCCAAAGGACACGAAAACGAGTCATACGAATCCAGGAAGGCGTTCCTAACGCAGTATTTCAATGAAGCGCCGTATCCCACGCAGCGGGAGGTGGAGAAGCTGGCAGCCAGTCTGTGGCTGTGGAAGTCGGACATCTCCAGCCACTTTGTCAACAAAAGGAGGAAATGTGTGCAGGAATGTGAGAGCCAGAACCCCGGCGTGTTGCTCGGGTTCAGCATGCACGAGCTGAGCAGAGTGAGCCACGAGCTGGACATCGTGCAGGACACCGTGTTTGAGGGCAAACCGAGCAAGAGGCGGACCTCTACCACGCACATAGGGGTGTCTGAGCAGGCTCTCCGGAAACACAGGGAGCTTGCAGCTGCTAATGGTGGGGTGGCCCCCCCACAGAAGGGAGCTGCGGAGCGTACCAAAGGAACGCCATCTGCACCAAAACCCAACAGTGCCAGCACAGACCAAACCAAGACAATCAACAGCACCTTAGCACAGAAAATACCTCTGGACCTGTCAGAGCCCATCGCCATCGACTCCGACAGCGAGGAGGACGAGCAGCAGAGGGATAACAAGCAGCAAGAGGGAGAGGTACGTCTCCATGGAAACAAACAGCTTGCTGGAACTGACAAGAGAATGGAGCCGGGGACAGGTGCTAAGATAGTTTCAGATCTAGACGACTTGTCAGATGAAGAAGATGATGATGAGGACGACGACGAGGAAGATGAGGAGGAGGCACATGTAGAGAACGGCTTCGGGCCCACGGAGGGCTCAGAGAGACAGGCTGCTAAAGGAAGAGACTCTCTACCTATCATTATTCCCAAGTTTGTCCCATCGTCTGCGAGGAGCAGGAGAGACGGGGCCCAGCTGGGCAAACAGCAGGTCTGACTGATACAATCCAAAAGACTCTCAGTGAGAGGGACACTTTTAGATTTGACCCAAGCCAACAAATCTGCCTCGCCTGCACTGAAGGACACGACCCGGTCACATCGGGTACCTGTGAAGGAGGGAGCGATAAGGAAAGAAATCAAAACAAGCCATCCAATGACTTTAAAAGGCTCAACAAGAAGATGAGAAGATTTGTCAACAAAAGTTTTAATGTTTGACACCAGAGAAGTACCAAACTAATAGAACGTTTTTGCCTCTATATTCTTTATGACATTGAGATGAGGAGCTTTGGTTCATCCACTGAACTCGTGGTTAAACATATTGAGTTGTTGTGAGGTGAAGCTTTTTAAGCTGGCCAGATAATCCATAATTTTTCATGTAGTAACAGCGCGATGCTAGTGTATATTTGTACAGTCTTTTAGACATGTTTGGACGGACGTTGCCGTACATGTACCCCTGATATTTGCTATTACCTGTGTGTAAGGTAACCTCATATGTTCTACATTGGTATGCTTAACGATAGTTGTCGCTTTGGTGGCTGGTATTTTCTCGTATGTTTAAGTTTATTTTTTAATAAAAACCTAGTTTTTTTGCAAAATAATATATCTATATATAAAACAACAAAATTTGAATTGTTTTTGCTTCTGATTATTGTTATTTTTTGTTATGATTTCTCTTCTGAAAGGATAGTGTCGGGATATTTTCTCCCAGATTTAAAGGGGCATTTCATGAACTTTCTGCAGCCTCATGCTTTATGCGTTGACTGTACTGTTCTCACGTTCTATTTTTACAGTTCTAACTTGATGTTTATTTGCCCAACAAGACTGGACAGTAGGCAGCATACGGAGTTCCACAACAGTGAAAGCAAATTCTCTTTTCATTATTTCTTTTCAAAGAACAGTATTCAATTTGTGTTTTTTGAATTGTGTGTATATTTGTTTTTATGTTTTCATTTTTCACTTAAGCATTTATGAAAAATAAAGTGCTGTAACTGTGCTTCTCACTGAAATAATGGTCATGCCAGTGTCTTTGTTTAAAGGAAGACCAAGAGGATTGTGTCCAAAAACTAATCTTCATCAACAGAAAAACTGAATACAATTTTAAACAAGCCTCATAAAACGGAAACCTGTATCTCCAGGGACCCTAACAAAATTGTGGTGCCAGCACTAGTTGAGCAGCCAGTGAAAACAAATGTCATTCAAAAGTGTAAACCAATGGGATGCCAGGGACATGTGTAGAGGGACTAGCCAAAGAGATTTTTTTAAATTACATTTTATTTGAAAAAAATTGAATACATTGAGCTACCAAGGGAAAAATCAAGTTTCAATATGATTCCTTGACTAATGATATCATCTTATCTTTTAACTTTACAGCCAGCACAACACTCAATATATAAACCAGTAGCCAAGAAGATGGATCATATTCAAACAGTGGCACCAAAAATGGCTGTCTTGGTTTTCTATCTTTTTTATTGGTACAAATGATTCATATTTATTGTATTTATTTTAATCTAATCTAAGTGACATGCAAATGATCCTTTCACTGAAACAATTAAACGGTATTTATTGAAAAGTTAAAATGAGCAATTGTGTATTAATCATCTTGAAGAATATTTACATTGCTTTGTCACTTTTAGATAGTACGGGGATAGGTGTGATTCTATATCTCTATTCATAAAAGTATATACCATATCGTCACCAAAATAGAGAATCATAGTAATTACACGTGAACAATTCTATGACATGATTGTGACATCTTTAAAGGGACAGTTCACATCACATCAAACATATTTCTCCTCTAGCGTTGAATAGTTTTTGTCGGGATCTGCTGTAAAGATATCTCCCTTGTTTCTAACCACAAGTGCCATCTAGTTCCATTATACTATAGAGAGGTCAGACATCTTTACAGGTGACATCTCCAACATTATGCACATCACACCAAAGCATACTTGAATAGCACTGCAGATTAGAGGAAACGTTTCTTTTCAAGTGAATTTCATATTTGTGTTATAATCCAATAATATTCTTCAAGTTTTTGAACTGCTGATGATGAAGTTATACATTGCACCTTTAACAGGGCCCTCATTGACAAGATAGTACATGTGTCAAACCCACTGCTGTCCAGTTCCAATTATTATTATTATTATTCCAGTTATTTTATCATTGTATGTTTGCCAGAAAGCTCCCATGTTCTGGTTCTTGAGCTTTATCAAATGGACACTTCCTGCATGTTACCTAGGATTAGAGATGGAACATTATTAACCCTTTGAATAGCTGCACCATTGGATGGATGACACACTCCCAGAGTAGGGAGCAATCACTGACACCTTGTGAGTCTCACTCTCCACACACAGGTGAATTGAGTGAAGTAAGATGCATACATTCGCTTTTATCTTTTTTTACCTCAGAGTAATTAATTAAAAATGCCATCCTTTGCCGCCCTGGGATGAGGAATCTAAAATGGAGGGAAATTACCCCAGTGCAGGAGGGAGAGAGGGAGGGAGGCAAGACTCTTCTTGGCTCGCTAGTCAGTGTTGCTATGCTGTTGTAAGGAGTGAGAGAGAGGAAGGGAGGGAGGGAGGGAGGGAAGGAGTGGTGGGGGAGGCTGAAGGAGAGAGAGAGTGAGAGAGGCCCGGCAGTTCTGTGGGGGAGGCGGAGGCCTCATCTGCAGTGCTGTGTGCAGAAGGAGCGCCTAACAGCCCTTCAAAGGGGGAAGGGGAGGTGAGAGAGTGAGAGGGGGAGACAAGAGGAAAGGGGTGGGTAAAGGAGCGGAGGGGGAGGAAAGGGGAGAGGAATGGGAGCGCGAGGGAGGAGAAGCAAAGAGAAGGGAGAGGTTAAAAGAGGAGAGGAAGTGGTATGTGCAGGCTGAGGAGGAGGGGCGTATAGGGGGGAGAGGTGGGAGAGGAAGGGGGTGAGACAGGAGGAGGAGGAGTGGGGGGAGGGGAGGGGAGGTGATAATGGTGTCGAAACTGGCGCCTCCTGTAGCTGGAGGATGGACACAGCAAGGCCCTTGTGTGTTTGTGAGTGTCTGTGTGTGTGTGTGTGTGTGTGTGTGGGGGGGGTGTCAGACACAAAGAGGTGCAGGCTGCTCTTTTAAAGTTCCTGCACTTAAAAGCGGGGGGGGGGGGGGGGGGGGCTAATTGGTTGAACTCGTCACAGGTCAGTTTTGATTTTGCCCCCACCTGACCTGCAGCACCTGAGCTGTGATCACATGACCATCAGGACGTGAGAGGTGAGGAAGGAGGAGAAAGGGGGACATGTAGCAGGTTGTCATGGTGTAGCGACTGCAGTGGAGTCGATGATGGCGCCTCCTGCAGGAAAGTGAGGTGGGGGGGAGGGTTAATAATAAGTGTGTCTGGCTGGATGTGATGTTGTAAGTACAACATTTCCTTATGTACTTCACATTCTGTGAATATTGCACGTCGATGGAGGTCATCTGGATCAGGGCGCCACTCAAACCGGGACAATGACACCAGTATGGGGGGGGGGGGGGGAATAAAGAAAGAGGCCTCTTCTGCAGTGCTGGGAGATGGAGCAAGGGGTGCAAGTGGGTGGGGGGAGGCACAGACACAGGGAGGAGGAGGGTGGAGATAGAGAGAGGTTGGGGGGGGGGGGCTGTTTGCAGACACCACTAGCGCCTCCTGCAGTCAGAGCAGCCCTGGTACACATTGTGCAGATGATTCATGGGGAGAAAATGATGAAATTTAATGATTTAGTAGGCAGAGGAAAAGAGAGGTAATTAAAAGGAAGAGGGCAAGACCTGTGGGCGATTGTAAAAGTAAAAGAGAGACTGAAAAGAAGAGGAGAGAATAAGAATAAAGGGGGGGGACATTAAAGTGGAGAGGAAGTCTCAAGGGGGGAAGAAAGAGTTTCAGGGTCAGGACAGAGAGATTACTTGCATCGTCTTAAGTCAACTCTGATTAACACCCAATCATCATCTAGGCTACGACAACTTATCCCTATGGGTTCTGGGAGGGGGTGGGGGGGCATGTCTCTGTTTATACTGGGAACAGGCCTACAGATAGTGTCAGCCCCCCCCCTTTAAGGCACCTCTACGGTACCAACCCGGAAAAGATGCAAAATGACCACAAAGACACACAACACAGCTGCAAGGAGACACACAATGGTCACAGAGATACACAAAATCAGTACAACACACGATGACCAAATATACAGTACATAGTTAGTACAAAGAGACTCAAAACAGCTGCAAAAAGGGCAGAAAGAAACTCACAACCACTACAAAACAAGGGCCAAGCCACCACACACAAAAGAAAAATGGCTACAAACAGAAGCAAAGCAACTAACACAAAATGAATTCAAATAGGACACCACATAACTACAGAGGCACAAAACCCAAAAGGGCTAAACAACTATAGAGTATCCAGTATTTTAACATTTTTTAATGAATAGCCTCCGTGGTATATAGGTTCCTTGCTGAGAGTTAAATGTGAACTGTACCTACGCTACAAAGCTAACAACAGCAGCCAGTTAGCTTAGCTTATTACAAAGATGGGGGAAAAAGCTAGCCTAACTCTGCTCAAAAGTAGGAAACACTACCAACTGGCTTTTAAAAAAACATCACATCATAATCCTAATTAGCTAACCATCTAGCTTGCACACGGTGCATTTTAAATTAGACGGATTACAGAAAGTGATATATTTTCATATTTGGACGTAGGGAATTCTCTGCTGTGGGAAACTGGGTAGATTACACTGACTCGTGTATTTCCCCTTAACACATGTAGCATATTGCCTTCAATGTGTCCTTCTGAAAAGATTAATTAAACGGCATGAATAGGGCTGTAGACACTCATCTTACTGGAGGGAGTGAAGGACATGTGTGTGTGAACAGGGGGGGCCTAAAATATCTTCCATGGAAAGATTGATGTAGCAAGCTGCCACCTCTTATACTGAAGATAAAAAAAACTTGGCTTGACAAAAAAACGATATGGGTATTTAAATATATTTAGAATTTTACCATTCGTACCGTATGTCAGATGTGATGTTTCGAAACAAAGCAGCAGCTCTGGCTCTGTCTTGTTCCTTTTCTTCAGTTTTTTACTTGATCATGTTCTATCGAGCTGAAGGACAGTCTCTTTTGTCAGTACATGACCCTGCTGCTGGGAAATATATTTCAGTGCAAAATAAATGTGTTCTCTGCCCTTGGAGTTGTTATACGAGCTTCTTTGATAGAATTCTGCGTCAAAACGTATAGTTAGTGATTAAATACATATACATTTTTAATCATAAATGATGCAAAGTACACACCGAGTTAAGATAGAATAAGCTAACTTTTAAAAAGAAATAAAATAGACCTTATGTTTTTTCTTTAATGGATATCAAGCCATATTTCAGACTAAGTGTCCATAGGCAGCGGAAGAAGAAAGTGCCATTATCTTGTATGTATCACCACTTCTGGCCACAGACAGTGGCAGGTGTTCAGCAAAGGTTATAGACTTGCTTTATTGGAAATACAAATTTTTAATTGTTTCTATGCTAGTTTTAATGTATTTGGTTGTTTTCTACTATCGTGCTATTTTAGCTTAATGTAACTGAGGTATGAGTAGGGTGAGGTTTCTGAGAATTATGTGCCTCTGAAAACCATGTTCTTTATGCAGGGGAAGCCTTTATGCTATCAAATACTCATTCCTTAATGGATATTGATACATATGTACACCTTAGCTTATTTATAGTACTACATACTTGCCCTTTAATTTACCCAACCAACTGATAAGCATATAGATTTAACATGACGAAGAATGTTGCATTTGGGAGTTATTGCGTTATTTTTAAGGTTTTATTTTCAAACGTTGTTTTGTTTCATCCCTTGTAAGTATGTGTCATGTGGTTATTGCAGTTTCCTTTCAGCTGGATGAGGTGGTGGATGACGGATGACATCACTGATCTACAGGTGCTCCTGCAGATAGTGCTTGTGAAGATGTAGCCAAGGGTGTATTCGTTTCCAATCTTGGAAGTTTAACCTTAGCTCATAATGTCAGAGTGTGATGCCAAAATATGTCATAACCTGAATGACAAAATTGACCTTGTTGCAACCTATTAAAACAATACTTTTTGATCCCAAAGTCATAGCAGCAGAAAATCATGCATTCTATTATATCAGGGTTGTATATAACCTGTCTGGTAGAAAAGTAAAATAGACGAAGAGAAAAATAACTCTTATCTTAAAGAAGACATTTTGTCTTGTCATAGATCAATACAATTCTAACAAACAGTCGAATGGGTTAGATGTTAAACATACAAAGTTTGAGGTCAAACTCTGTGGGTTTTCGAGCATGTTATGCAAAAGTTCAAATCTACTTGTTGAATAATAGATCAAGTCAAAACCAAGCATTACAGTTTAAAAAAGGCACACTTATCCAGGAAACAAATACGCAAAGGGGGATGAAGAAACATGTAAATGCTACAGCAGGGATGATACACTTTAGACATTATATAACTGGCCTTTACCTACATTTTGGAAACATATTTATATACTTGAAGGTTAAGACCATCCTCCTAGTTTAACAATCTATTTATTCAACTACTTTTGTCCGGCTTCCTTCAATAGTATGAGCTAAAACACGTGGTTTAATGTAGTCAGGCAGTTAGCCAGCGGCAGCAGAGCTATATAGCTTCTGGCCAGGAGGTGTCGCTATGCAACAGGAGATAAGTTGTTACAGTCATCTATAACATTTACTTTTGAATACATGTTATATTTTCTGTATTTTACACCATGACAATTCATTCAGAATACACTTCCCCTCATCTGTAAACAATATACAAATTATACTACACAACACATAGTAATACATAAATAGGTATACTATACTGGCAAACACATTTTTCTGTAATTATATTTAGTTGTGAGCACAAACACGGATTTAAATGACTATACAGTGGGGAGAACAAGTATTTGATACACTGCCGATTTTGCAGGTTCTCCCACTTACAAAGCATGTAGAGGTCTGTAATATTTATCATAGATAAGCTTCAACTGTGAGAGACAGAATCTAAAACAAAACTCCAGAAAATCAGATTGTATGATTTTTAAGTAATTAATTTGCATTTTACTGCATGACATAAGTATTTGATACATCAGAAAAACAGAACTTAATATCTGGTTGCAATTACAGAGATCAGATGTTTCCTGTAGTTCTTGACCAGGTTTGCTCACACTGCAGCAGGGATTTTGCCCCACTCCTCCATACAGATCTTCTCCAGATCCTTCAGGTTTCGGCTAGGCCACTCCAGGACCTTGAGATGCTTCTTACGGAGCCACTCCTTAGTTGCCCTGGCTGTGTGTTTTGGCTCGTTGTCATGCTGGAAGACCCAGCCACGACCCATCTTCAATGCTCTTGCTGAGGGAAGGAGGTTGTTGGCCAAGATCTCACGATACATGGCCCAATCCATCCTCCCCTCAATACGCTGCCGTCGTCCTGTCCCCTTTGCAGAAAAGCATCCCCAAAGAATGACGTTTACACCTCCATGCTTCACGGTTGGGATGGTGTTCTTGGGGTTGTACATCCTTGTTCTTCCTCCAAACACGGCGAGTGGAGTTTAGACCAAAAAGCTCTATTTTTGTCTCATCAGACCACATGACCTTCTCCCATTTCTCCTCTGGATCATCCAGATGGTCATTGGCAAACTTCAGACGGGCCAAGACATGCGCTGGCTTGAGCAGGGGGACCTTGCGTGCGCTGCAGGATTTTAATCCATGACGGTATAGTGTGTAACTAATGGTTTTCTTTGAGACTGTGGTCCCAGCTCTCTTCAGGTCATTGACCAGGTCCTGCTGTGTAGTTCTGGGCTGATCCCTCACCTTCCTCATGATCATTGAAGCCCCACGAGGTGAGATCTTGCATGGAGCCCCAGACCGAGGGAGATTGACCGTCATCTTGAACTTCTTCCATTTTCTAATAATTGCGCCAACAGTTGTTGCCTTCTCACCAAGCTGCTTGCCTATTGTCCTGTAGCCCATCCCAGCCTTGTGCAGGTCTACAATTTTATCCCTGATGTCCTTACACAGCTCTCTGGTCTTGGCCATTGTGGAGAGGTTGGAGTCTGTTTGATTGAGTGTGTGGACAGGTCTCTTTTATACAGGTAACGAGTTCAAACAGGTGCAGTTAATACAAGTAATGAGTGGAGAACAGGAGGGCTTCTTAAAGAAAAACTAACAGGTCTGTGAGAGCCGGAATTCTTACCGGTTGGTAGGTGATCAAATACTTGTCATGCAATAAAATGCAAATTAATTATTTAAAAATCATACAATCTGATTTTCTGGATTTTAGTTTTAAATTCCGTCTCTCGCAGTTGAAGAGTACCTATGATAAAAATTATAGACCTCTACATACTTTGTAAGTGGGAAAACCTGCAAGATCGGCAATGTATCAAATACTTGTTCTCCCCACTGTATATATAAAATATATGATAATAATAAGAAAAATGACTAATAGTAGAGTTAGTGTTTATTTGTTTGAAAGTCTGAATTTATTCTTTAAATTCACATAGAAAGCTAATACAATGTGTGTCATCTTGTATTCAAAAAGTACCATAAATAATATTATACAATTAAGTCACTTTTATGTACATCATCTTATGTATAATTTACAATTTTAGTTTCACACATCTTAAAATCTAAATGTAAAACAAATGTAAAATAAAAGTGTTTTGATTCTGTTTTCAATATTTAAGAATTTTGAAATTAAGTTTTGTTGTATATGTTTTGTGTACCATTTTGTGCAGCCTATTATTTAATCTTATTGAAAATACAGAGTTTATATAATTAAATATACAATTATAGTCATACCTTGCCAATCAAGATGTGGACCCAAGAACTTTTCATGTAAGACATGTTTCTTACCTTCATAGAATGTATAGAGCATCATTATGTGAATATGATTTAATATTTAAAAAAGATCCATCATTCTTGAAGTTGCTGATGACTTTTTGATGGATAGGAGAAACCATAAATAATATATTTTATATCATAACTTAATGATATGCCCACAGAAAGGCAGGATGATAAAGGGTTCTTATTGTGACGTCAGGGGTGAGCGAAAGACTTTTATTTTGAAGTCTGGTCTGCCCCCTTTCCATGCAGAGTGAGCAGAGAGGCAGAGCCGGACACTCAGCACGAAGCGACACTGGCAGCGGCAAGAATGAGAGGAGAGAAGTTCACAGGGTGAGCTAGGCTGGTTGGCAGCCGTTGTCGCATTCTCGGAGGAATTAAGCAACCCGCTGGACGCCGAGAAGTCGCGGGACAGACCGTGTTACTGGAACCAATAACTGGTGGATACGTGTGGTTTCTGGAGACCGAGCAGCAGCGGCGGCGGCAGGAGGAGCAGTGCGAGTGTGTGAGTGTTTTGGCGGCGGTCCCGCTGCTAGCGAAACATGAACAAAAACCACCGAGTTCCGAGCAACCGTTCTCTGAGTGCCGTGGAGGTGAAGAGCAAGGTAACAGCTACAAAGAGTGACTTCTTTTACACTTTACCTGCTTTATTTGTAGTCTTAACTATCCCCAACGATGATTACCCTAGCTAATTTAGCCTGCAAGTTATGATGTCGCACAAATGACACAGACATTAGCTAGAGCTTAACTAGCCAACACAGATTTACTGACACTGCCTCATTTTCTGGTAGCTAGCCATACTTCAAACTTTGATGTCCCCGTGGCGTAGTGATATTTAAGTTGTTCTGGGTAAGTTTTAAGGTGGAGGTTATGTCAGCTGACGCCGCAGTGAGCCCGTTTCACCTGTCACAGCCACCTCCGCCGCTCCACCCTTCCAAATATTGACTCAAAGTTTGCGTCAAGTTTACGAATAACCCCGTGTCATTATGTCAAATAACCCTGGTGTGACTTGTTATTAGCTGCCTGTTGTTGTGTTATTTTCCGACGCGTGAGGTGTTATACGGCCTGCGACAGGCTCATGGCTCCTTCCGCGACAGTGCGCCTGCCTCCTGCCCCTGGCACGGTTCTCTGTGTACATCCATGATGCTGTGGGACGGGCCTCAGTGCGCTTTACTGCTCAAAACTAGTTTTAAGAACTACGTACGGTTGATAAAAAAAACACTGTCTGTGTTACTTGACACATGAGGTTACAGTTATACTGTACGTTTTCATCCCGACCACTAAACACAAAGTTATAAAACACTCTTTATTGTATTGTGTTCCGCTGCTTTCCAAACCCAGCAGTATAGGGTCATTTGAAATGTTTTGTCTACTCGTGTCTGAATGCGGGAAACAGGATTGGGACCTGTTCCCCAACCTAGAGTTAATTGAATTCTACTATGGTGCTACTAAATGCATCAGATGTCCAGGTTGGCAGTGAGTTGTAGATCATCTTTTGTCAGCGCTGGGCAACAGTAACCACAACACCTCTCATCACCACCACCAATGGGACATTAGGCTCAGTGTCTCATCAAAAGAGTTGCCTAAAAATTAGGCATCTGCAGCCATTGATCCAGTCAGACTGTTTTGTGGGGACACAGTCTTTCTTACCACTACCAAAACACCCTGTCAGACAGCTCGACTAGACAATGCTGTTCAGCCTTGAACATACTGCATCCGCAAACACAGACACACACACACATCCCAAAGTACACATTAATAATTCATCACATGCGGTGTGTATACGTTGTCCACATGGATGACAGACTCTTGCATACAGCGCTTTAGAAATGATCTTGGGTACCAGAACAGAGTGTACTTATCGGTATAGCTGCAAATGATGGCTAAAAAGATGACCAGGATTATTCAGATCAACATTTTGATCACACATATTTAATTTAGTTCTTTATTGGTTTTAGGAACACATTAGTTTTGTTTTACTTTTTAAATCACTTCCATGTTGGAAATGTGCTACATTACTGCTAACGTATATTTTTGCATCAGAATGAAAATAATGCTCATATGGTTTGCCGCTCTCTGGTAAATATTACTCTTCTACTCGGCTTGCATCTGCAACATAATGATTGAACCAGACATTTTAAACTTTAATACGCATCATTTTCATTTAATTGTGGAAAGCCCCAATCGTGTTGAATTGTGTCTGTTTAATTTGACAGCCCTTACAGAAAAACTCAGTCCTTTTTACATCCTGCCAATCTCGCAATTTCATATTTTCTTTCTCTTTCTTTTTCATACCCACATGTTTTTAAATTGAGCTCACATGCGTCTACCTCTCTGCTCCATCCCAGTTTGGTGCAGAGTTTCGTCGGTTCTCACTGGATCGGTCGAAGCCGGGCCGCTTCGATGAGTTCTACGGCCTCCTGCAGCATGTGCATCGCATCCCCAACGTGGAGCTGCTGGTGGGCTACGCCGACGTCCACGGGGACCTGCTGCCCATCAACAATGACGATAACTACCACAAAGCCATCTCCGTGGCCAGTCCTCTACTCAGACTGTTCCTGCAGAGGACAGGTAAGCTCAGAGGAAGTGTTTGAACAAACAGCGGCTTTCCACCTGTTTGTAAAGTCTGATCTGCTTTACTGCGGATATACAAACAGGCCTTGTGTTATCTTTGAATAACATTGCTCAGACCTGTGGCAAACAGCTAAATATGTTTTAAAGCTATGTGTTTTCTGTTTACATAATCAAAAAGATACCATTATAAAACATCACAGTATCACCTAACTTTTCAGTTTTTGGGCCAGTATGTTGCTCATGTTTTTTTTTCTTGTAAAGCTTTCATTGCAAACAATCCCCATGTGCTCCTTTGGTGTCACTCTCTGACCCACATAGCTAAAGGTCAGCGGCCTTGCAGAGAATTTGGTTTAGAAGGGTTTGCAAGGGCTGAAAAAAAGACATAAGCAACAGAGGTGGATGAAAAATTGTGCACATTTCTCTGTTTCTCACTTAACAACCTTTATAAAGTTACCCTGGGGTAGTTGTCCAATACATGATACCCTGTTTCTGTGTCATGGCAGTCAAATGGGAGGTGTGTTTTTACTGTGTGACTGCACTTTTTAGTGTTTAACTTCTGTTGTTTCTTACTTCCGCTCAGGCTCTGGTGTAATCACAATAACTATTGTCCTGTGTACGGTGTGTGTTATCACTGGAGAATTCCTTTATCTCTCAGGACCCGGGGGAAGTAGTTAGCTGTAGCACTTGGACGTTTCATTTCTTGTAATATTTGCTCAGTACTTTAGTTTCCTAGTCATTGTTTGCCCCTGTTTACAGGTGTTTCTGTCAGTGTATGTATAGAATGTTGGTTGAATTGTTTTTTGAAGTGTGACCTGTTGAACGCAGAGGGTCTGCTGGCCGGGTACAGGTCGGCCCGCGCTCTCTGTTGTGTTTAAGCTGTCTCTCTGTGCCATATGACCCCATAGAAGCTAAGCCACTTTGTCAGGAGGAGATTAGTGGGTTCAGTGTGTGGCTCTGCATGGGACTGTGTTTCAATTACACGCTCCAGACACTAGCCCCCTCGCTGGGCTCACTGCTGCTCATGCACAAAAACTCAGGCATGCAGGCTCGTACTTCCTCGTAAAAACAGAAAAACAGAAGACGCACACTTACATTATACAGCCACAACCCCCCTTTAGCCCCCATGTGACCCTGTTTCCCTCCTGCTTAGCACCAGTTGGTCCTAGCTTTAAGGACTCTGCAGTGTGGTGATGCAGCAAATTATCAGCTTATAGATAATTTATTATTATCTGTAATGATGGCTCTGTACTGAGTTAACAGCTTCCTTATGTTAGGGCTAAGAGGTATGTCAGAACCTTTAAACACTAAGAGCTGTTTGTGTACGCCTCACAGCTTTCCAATCTGCTCTCATATCAAAAAAACATCAACTTTGAATTCCACTTTGTTTTGGAATATTGTTTTAAGATTGCCTCAGAATTTGCGGGCTGTAATGTTATGATAAAAAGATGATTGGTGCTTCTTGCTGCATACAAATCTTTGATTTCATTGTTTTCTCACAAACGTAGCCTTAAAGTGATAGTTTGCCCAGTTTCACTGTACCGGCCGTGTGTACTTAGACTTGCATGGCTTAATGTGCTACTTTTAAAACATAACCTATTTGTAAAGATCCATAGTTAAAATAAACACATCAATTTACTTCCATTATCTTTTATTACCTTTTAACAAGAAAAGTAAGGAATGTACATAAGATAAGATAAGATGTGCCTTTATTAATCCCTGTGGGGAAATTCAGGAGTTTAAGCAGCAACAGATAGAGAAAGAAAAGCAGTACAGATTCACACTAGAATACACATATACAGTATATATGTTTTTTAAATGATATAGTGGTTAGTCATTTTTATTTTCATTTATAACAACATTTTTAACATCCTGGTTTTACACACATTATTTCTAAAGTTGAAAATCTTTTTTCTGCATCAAGAAGTAACTCTTTTTGAGCCCCCCACCCCTCTTTGATTTCTTGTTTATCAGGCTCATCACCTCAAACTCTTCCCTGTTATCAGCAGCATGGGAGAAATGTCAAAGGGAAGGGTTGCTTAACTTATACATTTGCTCTCAATGCCATTAGACTACTACTGTGACCTGTGAGACTGAACGGAGCGATTATGTAAATGTCTCGGATGGTCAGTAGTCCGACGCGATGTGTTGGTACATTATTGCATAAGAGCAAGCCTTCAGACAGGGCAGCAGTGTGGATAACCTGAAATCTAATTACAAAGTTATCTGAGGAAATGTGTTTGGAGTTTATAAAAACATAATCTCCATTCTCAGGGATTGTAAACACATTTCTGACAGACAATTTCCGTGGGCATAATTTGTATGTGTGAAATGTCTAGACTTGGCCCAGTTCAGTCCATGCGTGTCGTGTGAGGTTGTTTTTGGAATCACAATTTATTTGTCTGAATAGATGGTCCCAGTTCCTGCGTGTATCGTAGGCTAGGTGCTGAGTGTTCATTCATTGATGGGCAGATGGTCTGATGGATGGATGTCAGGCTGTGAGTGTCTGTTGTTGTGTTGTTGTGTTGTGCTTCTTGAATAATGGCCACATTACTGTTGTTAATGCATCAAGGCTACATCACTGACCAGCGGTTAACGTTGTATTGTTCACTGCTGACCTGTGTGTGGACTACTGGACATTTTTCAAATTGCTTCAACACACACACACACCAATTTAACTCAACAGCAACAGGGATCCCCCTACATCCCCCTCCCTCCGCCTTCCTTGAATAATGTGCTCATGATTATTGGGCTGGCAGTGAGGTGTCCACTGTTTACTTGTTGTCATGGCAGCAGTGAAGAGGCCCCTTCATAGGTGGATTAACAGTCTCTTTAAGGCTGATTGGTGCTGCAAAGCATGCTGGGAGCAGTATAACTAGCATTTGAAAACACAAACGTAGCCTTAAAGTGATAGTTTGGATTTAAGCCGGGTTTTATCAGGTACTACCATATATTTGGCGTGTTAGATGAGGGTCAGACGCCCTTATTTTCCAGCTGGAAGCTAAGCAATGTACTTCTGTTGACGGAGGAAGCAGTAAAACATATTTTAGTCACTTTGGTTGATCAAAGGCTCATTAAAACACACACAAACAACCAATCAATGCAGCGGTAGACCAGCAACACCTGTTTTCTTCTAAGTATAAGTCCTGTTTTTGTCAATGCAGACAGGTGGCTTTAAATAGAGCCTGGATAACTTCCTGAGTTCTACATGCCTTTCCGACAGCAAGGTAAAACTGTGAAAATATTCTAAATATAGCGCGCACTTAAACCAATCGAATTTGTTTAAGTGGCTAAAATACATTTGCTGCTGCTGCCATCCACAGCAGTGCACTACTTGGCTTCCTGTTGGTAATTCTGTCTGTTTCTCCAAACTGAAGGCGTGCCAATCGCCATCTAATGTAGGCAATACTCTGACTATGAGTGGAAGTACCTCATTCAACCCCACTTCAGAAAAGATCTTTCTAAACTTTCTTTCTTTAACTCATTTGTCATTTGGATTTGTCTGACATTTCACGTAGTTGTGGCTGCTGCTAGTAGTCTATGTGTCAGAGACACTTCAGACACTTTCTCATTTAAAATCAATAAATTCTTAATGGCACCATTCCAGGCTGAACCTCAGATGAGAGTGTTAAGAGCTACTTCCTGTTCCACGCAGTTTTTTTGATAAGCTCGGTTTAAAAGGAGTGTTGCCATCATTAGTCAGATGTTGAAGATACGATTGACTGAGTTGGAGTTTTTGCTCTTGTTGATACATCTCAGAGACTGCTGTTTTAGTTGCTGACAAAGAGCAACTTTTGGAGTTATGGTTATTTGTTTCTCATTTGCTCTGTGGCTAGTTTTGTAGGTCCGTCAGTGTTTGTTTTTCACTAGTCCTTCTCTCATCTGAAGCTTGTTTTGGAAAGAATCCGTAGTATGCTAGTGATAATTTGCTTAACAGTATGAGTCAAAACGAAACCAAAAAGTATCTTCACAGGTTAGTCATAAAGTAATGGTAATGTGCTGCACCTTGTTATAAGCTCTATAACCGTGTGCTCCACCTCTCTTCTATCCTGGTCGTGCCTCAGCTGTCTTGTCTGTTGATGATTCAATACATTTACAATAGTCTAATTGTTGCACTTGCTGCTCGAGCTGGACAATTATCATGTCATATATGGCGTGATGACCTCAATCATTTTTTTCGCTGACCTTATTATTGCCCATTGTGGTTACATGCCTGTTTCTTTAAAGGAATTTCACAGAAAGTGTAACATACCCAAATTAACAGCTGAGTTTTCCATTATAAGATTTGGGCAGTTCTCTTTTTTGTCAACTATATTCCATTTTAATTTATTTTTTTGGTTCTTTGGTTATATATATATATATATATATATATATATTTTTTTTTTTGTGAGGGGGGGGGGGGGCGGGTTTTGAGATATTTTGGTTACAATCCAGTTCCAATATCTGGCTATTCTTCAGTATTAGGTCAATTGCTCTTTAAATGGGTGTGCTTGCAATATTACACTTTTATTTGCTCTATTTTATCCGTGGCACGAATGGTCTTATATAGGACAATAGCATTGTTTATCACTATTGTTTTGGGACTATCTTCCAACAGAATAAGTTATGGTGACAGTGACAGGCCTAGAATACTTGGTTCTCGGTAGAGATTCTCTTGGGTTCTAGTGACGCCGTGTTTGCCTTCATCAGTCATCCAGAACATTGCGCACACACAAAACACAAAGAGTTTCTAGGTTGTCCACCATGTAGTGGTAGCAGCTTTTCAAGCAACCTCTCAGGGCGTGGGTTTGTTTGGTGACGTTGCTCATCGCTCACACGGTTTCAGTCCTGAATGGCCAGTAACTCTTACCCCATTAAGTAAGTTAGAGGAGAAGGATAGGTAGGGACAGGAATGCTTGTATTTGCTTATCCCAGCAGGCACTGCCCTAGTAATAAGTAACCAGCAGCGCGTGAATCATCCCAACAGAGAAAAGGAAATGTACAGTGTTAAAGTACAGCGCGGACAAAGTGCACAGCAAGCATTAGAGCAGGATAACGCATCAGAGGAGTGATAAGCAATGCACTGAGTCTGCTGGGTAATGACAGGCTGCTGTAGGTGTGTCATAGTGAAAGAGATGGGCTGACTCGCAGGGAACCAGACAAAACAAGGACGACTGTGTTGAAGGAAAACATTTTATATCAGATGTAGAGATAAGGATGGAGGATCGAGAGATTTATACTGTTAGATCAATATGAAAGGTTTGAATTGGCCATGTTATGATTTTTGTGTTTTCTGTAGTGTGTTTTACAGGTTTTTGTGCATGTAAACACTAAAAGGGCTAGACATTCCCTCCAGAAGTAGTCTCCCCTCCCCCCTGCCTTAAACACTTCCATTCAGATCCGTTGTTTACCTCTGTAACATAATGACATCAATATGTAACACTCGCGCTTCTATTGGTTAGTCCTCCAACACATTGTATGTGATAGTTTAAGGGGCGGGACATCTAAGCAGTTGACTAATCACAACAGAGCTCTTGTTTCAGACAGAGGGGGAAAGAGGTGCTGCAACACAGGCAGTATGAGGAAAATAAAACACAATTTGAATGTTATAGCATGGAGACATGTCACAGTAGAGGCTCTAAATAGAATTGTTACCTGAAATGTAGCATAACAGGGCCCCTTTAAAGTGAGAAATAGTGGCAGGTGTAATGCATGAACAGGAAAATAAATGTTCTCTTTTTAAAATCTGTGAAAATAATAGAAATCAGCCACCTCTCCTTTAGATCCAAAGTTTTCCACCAAGCAGAAGTAATTCCCCGAGGATGCTGTGAGGGATTCAAAGCACTGAAGGAGGAATGCGTGGAGGAGGAACGTATCCCAGCCCTAATAAGAGCGATGGAAGGATGAAAGGGAGATAGAGTAAACAGTATTAAAAAGGGAGTAATGTATAAGGCATTGTTTAGGCAAGGCATGTAATTAGAGATGTAGGGAAAGGAGAGGGAGCAGTGTAAGTGCGATAGGAATGCAGCAAGAGGCAGAGAGAGAGAGGAGGATAGTGGGAATAGTATTAGTGAGGGAGGAATGCAGAGTGAGGCCCCAGCTGGGGAAGGTGGGAGAGAGAGAGAGAGAGAGAAAGAAATAAAGAGAGGGAGAGATGGAGGAAGGAGGGAGGGAGTGGGCATTTTGGGTGGAATGTGGCCAGCCTCTGATCACGTCTGCTGGCTAAATTAGACTGGACAGGAGGCCAGACTGCACTTCCGTCAACAGTGGGTATAAACTGATGGAGAGAGATACAGAACGATTTGGAAAGCAAAGAAGGGGGAAGGAAAGCGAAGAACCGCAGAACATTTAAGGGGGCAGTACTATACTCATTTCAGCTATATTAGTATTTTGTGACATGTCTCCATGCTTTTATTTTTTTCATATGGCCTGTGCTGCAGCTCCTCTTTTCACCCTCTGTCTGAAACCAGAGCCCAGTCTGCTCTGATTGGTTAGCTGGTCAGCTCTTTTGTGATTGGTCAACCTCCTAGGGACGTCCCGCCCCTTAGCCTATCACGTACAATGTTTTTTGCGCAAGTGTTCCATAATGATGTCAGTATTTTACGGAAGGAAACAAAGGATGCCAATGGAGGCGTTTCAGGCATGGGGGGAGTGTGCGAGAGAGAAACTCCCTTTTAACCCTTCTAGCATTTACATGCACACAAACCTATAGAACACGCTACATGAAAGAGAAAAAACCCAAAAGCTCTATTTTAAACAACAGAGAGCACACAGCATGGCAACATAAACCCTTACTCTTTACCCTCTGAAACCAGGCGAGATGAGACTTTATGCAGACTGCAAGGAGATGTAGGGAGGGTGTGGAGGGCTCTCTGGTATAGAGACTGTCAGATTTTCTCAGCTCAGACTAGGTTAGGTAAGATGAATGGATAGAGGCAGGGGAGGAAACACAGGGAGCTCTGGAAAGAAATGAAGAGAGCGTTCTGGATCAATGCGGAAAGAGAAAGCGGGACAGGGGGAGGCAGGTTGCCAGGGAAAGAAAGTGGACTGTTGACCACTTCACACTATAACAGAAAAACTGAAGAACAAGAAAGATGGAGGGGGCGGGGGGGATTAGAGGTAGGGAGTGAGCTAGACAAGTGCAGCTAAGGAACAGGAAGGAGTGACATACAGTTTGGGCTGCAAGATTAGGAAAGACAATGAGATTATTTTGAGTGATATGCAAATGCAATATGATTTGAGGTATTAGGGAGAATTATCTTTATTTCCAAAACAATATTCACATTATCATTGAAAAACGTATAAAATGGTCATTTGATTTCTTGTTAAGATTCTGAACTAAAGCAGGATGATTTATTAAGCCTGTAGAATACCGTTTTCTCTGCAGCACCACAACACTTCTATATTTTCACATATTTTGCCTGAAATTAATATTGATCTTATTCTGATTTGGATATTAATTTAGTATATGTTCCGAGTTTGATAACATTTGTGTTTATTGTGCAGCCATATACAGATTGTGTTGGGGGAAGGTGTGACATGCTTTGAATTGTTGAACTTTATCAGCCTGGGATTGAAAGATAAATGCCGTCATAATTGATTCACACTGTCTCGACAGGAACTCTGTTTTCTCTATTTTAGTTTATGTCACTGGTTTTGGAAGCTGTGCAACTGTGCAAGACCAAGCATGTTTGAGTTGTTTAACAAAGAAACGACTGTTACGGTATTTTCATGTACCAAAGTGGTTTTCATCAGAACACATTATTAACTTTTCGTTTTGGCTTGCGAGCAGACTGATGTATTTCATGTTGATTTTTGATTAAAAAGCATTCCTTCTGTCCCCTGGGCTTGGCACTGCAGCGATATGGATATGAAGCATGATAACTGATATGCTTATCAGTCAGTTTCTTTCAGCACGCCATTCTAGCGTATTTACCCTGGCGAGCTACGCACCTCAGTCAGCAGCAGACTATGACACGCTGCTCCAAAACATGGAGTCACTTTTTGTTCTTTATTTACTCCTTATCCTTTCCATGTTCACGTTTACAAAGCTAAATTAATAAGCTTTAGAAAGGGATCCCATACTTTGGCCCTTACATATTGGTAAGTTCCTATGCTTTAATAGGGAATGGGATTGTGACATCACTAACGACAAGTCAGCCATCTTTGAAGGATACCAGCTTTTAACTTAATCTGTCCAGCGAACAGAGTAGCCTTTTCACTTTAAACATATACTGGTGGATTCATTATGCAGGATGTGCTGACGTTTTATGAGCACTCAGTGAGCATAGTATTAGCTCTCTTAGCGCTGTCCAGATTACTCTATAGATATTAATCCTTTAGCTCTGTTCATGTCAAGTTTGTAAACCTGACATGGGCCTCCAAATATCTAATATTTTACCAACAGGTGTAGACACTAACTCCAAACACCAGAAAGGAAGACATCAGTAACCGTGATCACTCAGTTCTTCTCTTATTTCATACAAATCGTTTTTTACACCTGCTCCTCTGTTTCTACTAGAGCTTCTCTTTGTAAGGTCATTTATGTTTCACGTATACTTCACTCATTTTGGATGCAAAACCGCTTACAGATGACCTCGAAACGCTGATTTATATTGACGGCTGCTGCTGTCGCTAAAGATGCTATCCTGCTAAGATGGCTGCTACGCCCCAGAATGCACCTTGGTTTCCATTCCCTATTGCACTGGTGAATGTGTATTGTTGTTGAGTCTCCCTTTGCTTTAGCTACAGTGCAGGTGGATAAAAGTGGCACTGGGAGATGTGCGTCAGTGTTGTGGTCTAACTGCAGGTTGGCTCTGTTGTCTTCCAGAGCCAGAAGCTGTATGCAAGACAGAGCCAGGGAGCCCCCCTGCCCGTCCCTCCACTGTAAAGTCCCTTTTCAGGCGCATGAGCGAAAGGCTTGTGAGAATAGACTCGGGTCCCCCAGGCCCACGTGGCTGCTCCTCCCTCCCTTCTACCCCTCCATCCTCCCCAAGATCCAGCCCTTCCTCTCCCTTGTCCTCCTGGAGGCTTCACATAGCGGGGCTGCGCCGAAGGCTTGGTCGATCTGACCAGGATCTAGCCACCTCCTCACAGACGCCTCACTGTAACCCGGTACTGAGACGCACATCCCAGAATGACTCTCCCCTATCCCCTAACCCGCCCTGTCCCAAGCTCAAGTCCAGCCTCAGCCCAAGGCACGCCCCTACTTCAGTCTACACGCCCCATGCTGACTCATAGCCCCACGAAACGCATACTGTCCCCTTCTGTCACCCATCCCCTGCCCTACACTACACTAACCCTCCTTTCCACTTGCTTCATCCAACCCTCTAAGGACCACTCTGTTCTGTGCTGGATTTACCTAGCAGCAGCAGTGGCTTTAAAGGAATACTTCTCCCAAAAATAAAACATTCCTGTATCAAGTATTCATCCAGTGTTAACTTGAATTATTGTACAAAATGTGGTTTTCCTCATGTGCCTCAATTGTAAGGACAAAAGCAAAAAAAAAAGGTAAGGTTTATTAAAATACAGGAATTGGATTTTGCTTTACACAAAACGTTATCAAAACATCCAATTACAAACTCTCAAACAACTTTTGCAGTATAAATAAGTCTTGTTTATCCTGTTATATGCTCAGGACCCCCACAACCCATGTATTTACACTAAATCCTTACTATTAAATATAAAACACTTCCACAGGTGCGATCCAAAGCGTTTTAGATGGTGAAAATTAATGTATTTGAGCAGTAATCAGCAAACAACTGGATTTTTAAGGCTGGAATTATACTGCCCGAGTGATCTCCGAGTTTACAAATAATCCTTGGAAGCATGTGAGAAAAATGTAGTTTTATCAAGAATTTGATGAAACACGGTGAAAAATTGAGGACACATTGTAATTTTAGGGTAAGTATTTCTTACAGCATTGAAAGGACAGAGAGCAGCCTGATAGCTACACACAAAGAGAGGTATAACAGGGGTATAAGAGGAGAATTTGCAAGACCAACGGGGACGGACAACAGGAAGGCTCCCCCTGGGAGATGCAGCAGAGACTGAGGGGCTGATTGAGTGAAGGACACAGGGGATGAAGATGGGCGGGAGAGCAGGCAGTACAGGAAGGAGAGAAGCGTCTACCTCAGCACAAAAGAAATTGATGGAATTGCTTCATAATGCAGCTGGGATGCAAACACAGAAAAAAGTGCCAAACACGAGCATAGAGAAAATACAAACATAAATTCTGCTTGAATCATAAGCTGTGTTCATTGGTACAAGGCTACATTAAAGCGGCTCTACCCCACAGTGTAGATCTTATTTTGGGTATTGCTTGATTAATGGCTCCTGTCAGGACGCAGTCATAAAATAAGGCTGATGAGTGTAATAGAGAATTTGTGAGTGAGATGATATGAAGAGGCACAGAGCAGGCTATTGTTCAAGTCTTGTGAATTATGGATTTAATAAGTCATTCCTCAAATTGTCAGCTCAATTACACATCAAGGCTTCCTTTCCCAAACCCCTCACTCATGTGGTCTGCTTTTTCGCTGTCCCTATTTCCTCTCAGTACTCTCATTTTGTCCTCCCTCCTTCCATTTCTTCCTCCCCCGTCTTATCAGCAGCATTAAGGCACTTTTATCTGGGCTGTGCCAGGGAGGTATGCTCACCACGCCAGGAATAGTAACCCTCCGGGAATTGCTCCTTTGAACGTTTTTTTTCCACCTCCTTATTCGCTGTATTTCTGCCTCTCCTGCTCTGTCTCAACTCTGTTTTACAACCCCCCCACTGGTTTTTCTCATCCACACAAGTTCACATTGACACACGGGTGCCCTCCCCCCCCGTCTTTGTAGAGCTCAGTGTCAGGAACAGCGTGGCACCGCCGCATGGTAAACGTCCAGGCTTGTCATCAACAAACCTGACTGTTTCCAGTACACCAACAGCTTGTCGTTTTCCTCGTGTTTCTCAGACTCGGATGCTTGAGAAGTGTGTCATGTTTGCATATGGAAGACAGGTTTCAGGGGTAGTTGGTATTTTTCTTTATAAACTGAAAAAGACAGGTCCTTTTAAGCAAGCCTTTAGCACTAGTTATTCATGTGGTTGGAGTTTATTAGAGTGATTAATATATCCTTGTGCTTTGAACTTGGCAAAATGCTCCATATTTGGCTTCATTTGTAATCATTTCCAGAACTTAACAACATTTTTTAAATCCAACCAAACATTACGCTTCAATCCATATTTTTGGGACAATTCAAAAACAACTTCTTCGCTGCTTTCAAAAGACACACAGATTGGATTTGATCTAAAATAAAACAAGACAAACTCAGTTATTGCGATGTTGTAACTTATTATAATTGAGGATATGTATTTTTTGGGGTTGATGTCATAAATGACGTCATAAATTGTGATGACAGGATTCATTTGTAAAACTCCAATGGTGGAAGTCTGGTGGAAAAGTAAAAATACTACATTTTAAACAAGTAAAAGCCTTTAACTTTACTTAAGTTAAAGTACAAAAGTGCTGGCATCAAAATATACTTAAAGTATATTACTGTGAGTAATCTCCCATTTTAGTATCATATGAAGCTGGAGAAGTGGAGCTACTTTTAATTACTTTAAAGTACTTGTACTTTAGCCCTTTATTTTCATTTTATGCTACTTTATACTTCTACTCTACTTCATTTTCAATGCCAATTTAGTACTTTACTGCATCATATATTTTATCTTTACGCACAGTACAGTACGCACTGATTATTTGGTTAAGATTTAACCATCCATCATTTAGTTATAAGATAAGATATTGATCACAAATTGGGACATTTTTTCATTGCAGCAGCATGTAAAACTAGTATTGCACATAATTAGAAATGTTAAAAAAACTAGAAAATAAACTATTATACAAGATAAACATCTCTAATGAGAAGATAAAACAACTGAAAGAGTGAGTGTTGAGTAGGGTGAACAGAACATTAATTGGCAGCAAAATATATGTCACTGTTCCAGCTCCATTAATGTTTATATTTGCTGCTTTGACTTTAAAATATTTGTCTATGTTTTGTTGCAATGGGTACTATAACTCCTAATACTTACATTTTCCTAATTGTGCTTGAATACTATTAGTTAAGTAGCTTTCTCGATCCAGTACTCTTCTTGAAATTGAGTATTTTTACAGTGTAGTATTAGTACTTTTCCTGAAGTAAAGAAGCTGAATACTTCAGCACTGCAGTAGTACTACAGCAGCAGTTTTAATGATAGTGTGTAACTGTCGTGCCCTCCTACCTGACACAGTATCAGGTTTCTCTGACACAGCAGGCGACCAGGCTGACAGGTACCAGGAAGTAATGGGTTGTTGGTGTCATCGTTGTCGTCGGGGATCATGATGTTGCAACGACAGCCTTGTCATTCTGCATCATCGCAGCTGTAATACTGTGTAGCCATAATCTGGTCCTGAGGAAGTTGCTGTAATCAGAGTGTTGGTGGTGCTACCGAAGGAACTATGGGGGCAAATGGCGGCTGAGAGGACGCTGGCGTGAATGTCGCCGCTTCTCAGTTCTCCAAAGTTCTCCAACTCGCTAAAATTATCAGACTCCAAACTTGGATTCCTACCTCTTAATCGCGGGTCTACAGGTTGCTGCTACAGGGATTTGCAAATCGCTGTTGTTTACGAGTTGATCTGCTTACTAGTAGGCATCAATCTCGCGTCGCTACATTCTCGTCAGCCTGTGTAATCTGCGTATACTTTTCATTCATTTCAAGACGATCTGTGGACTACCACCAACGAGAGTGTTCGTGTTACGGATACCCTGCTTGACACAGATCAACAGTGCTGCAACTGACCTGGTTCACCCGGACTGCCTCCTCCATAATAGTCTTGCTGAAGTTTTCCTGTTCGTAGTTAGCCGCCGCGCTAGCAGGCTAACACTTTCTGGTGCTCTTAGCTGGATAGCTAGGATGCGCTGTCTCGCTGCCATGACTCTCTACTCTGCGGCTGAACTTCTAAAACTCAGCACTCTCTCTTCTCCGAACTGTCTTGAGGTCATCAGATCTCTCTGCCTACTTCGTCGCCCCCGCTACGTGCATAGGGCTGCCAGGCACAAGTTTGTTTACATGGATAATACTCTTGCTGTCCCCTCAGTTAGGTGCACCGCTTCTCTGCTGCAACGTCATCATAACAAACCACGCCCACTTGCTGTCAACCGGTGTCCTCTGCTCCCCATCAATTGCACTGTGACCCCTGCTGCTGCCTCCATGAATAGGGCTGCCACATTTATGTTATTAAACACTCGCTCACTAAATAACAAAGCCCCACTAATTTATGAAGTTATTCTGGATAAAAAGCTGGACTTCCTATGTCTGACAGAGACATGGCAGAGCCAGCAGGACTTCGTAACTCTTAACCAAGCCACTCCCCCAGACTATGTGTATCTTCATAAGGCCCGTAGCCTTGGCCGTGGTGGTGGGCTAGCTGTTATTCATCGATCTAATATACTGGTCAAAGAATTTCCAGTCAGCTCCACTTCCTTCGAAAGTCTCCATTTTGCATTGGCAGGCGCTACACAGCTCCAAGTGCTGCTTATCTACCGGCCGCCTAAAGCCTCCACCCACTTCTTGTCAGAGCTCTCCGGGTTGCTTGCCACCATCTGCCCCATGTACCCATCTACTATTTTAATGGGTGACTTTAACATTCATGTGGACTCGGCTAACTGCCCCTTTGCCTCTGACTTTTTGTCACTATTGGACTGTTTTAGTATTGCGCAACATGTGCATGTTCCAACACACACCAAGGGGCACACCCTTGACCTTGTGTGCTCCACTGGAATCACCCCCTGTCATCTCCAGTGTGATGACCTGGCTATTTCGGACCATCTCGCCATCTCATTCTCTGTTTCTGTGCCCCTTCCCAGTCAGCCCAGTAAACGAACCATCACATTTCGGAAAACCAAACAGGTCTGCACATCCCTGTTGTCTTCCACCCTTGTGACCCACCTGGCCACTCCCCCTCTTAACACCACCGTGGATGGTCTGGTGGAACACTACAATACTGCTCTCTCCCTCAGTCTGGACTCAGTTGCCCCTCCCATAACCCGGTTGGTCTCATTTGCACGCCCCGCTCCCTGGTTTACTCCTGAGCTCCGCCTCATGAAAGCAGCCGGCCGCCAGCTTGAGAGGCGCTACAGGACATCTGGCCTCACCGTACACCATGAGGCCTACAAAGACCACATCAGGGACTACAAGGAGGCTCTCTTGAAGGCGAAGACACTCTACTACTCCATACTTATTAACAACCAACAAAACCACCCTAAAAAGCTTTTCATAACAATCAACCGACTACTGCGCCCTCCTGATTCCCCCCAACCCTCTGATGCAGCTGATCTGTGTTCCAGGTTCCTGGACTTCTTTCAGAAAAAAGTGGAAACTATTCATAATCACCTTCTGCAATATTCTACGCCACCCCCCCCTTCTCCCCACCATCCTGGTGCCGACACCCCTACTGCCTGCCCACTGCAGTGTTGCCTCTCCTCCTTCACCATGTTGGACACTGACCAGGTGCATGACTTGGTGTCCAAAGCGAAGACCTCCTCCAGCCAGCTGGACCCCATGCCTACCACCCTGGTGAAGACCTGCCTCCCTGTCATCTCTGCCTCTATTGCCGCCATCATAAACTGCTCACTGGACTCTGGTGTGGTGCCCTCAGGCTTCAAAACAGCTGCAGTCATTCCCACCTTGAAAAAGCCCGGTCTGGACCCTGACGACCCTAACAACTATCGTCCAATCTCCAACCTTCCTTTCCTAAGTAAAATTCTGGAAAGAGCAGTGGCTTCCCAGCTTCAACATCACATGTCACACCATGAGCTCTTTGAACCCCTCCAATCTGGCTTCAGAACTCAACACAGCACCGAGACCGCCCTCATTAAAATCACTAACGACCTGCTCACTGCCGCCGACAATGGCCTCATCTCCATCCTCATCCTCCTCGACCTCTCTGCAGCCTTTGACACAGTGTCCCACTCCATCCTCCTCTCCCGTCTCACTGAGCTCATCGGCCTCAGGGGCTCAGCTCTCTCCTGGTTTCAGTCCTACCTTTCCAACCGCAAACAATATGTCACCCTGAAAGATGCCAACTCCATCCTGGCCCCAGTCAATCATGGCGTACCCCAGGGATCTGTGCTCGGCCCTCTCCTCTTCACCATCTACATGCTCCCCCTCGGCCAAATTATTCGTCACCACGGCCTCAGTTTCCACTGCTACGCCGACGACACTCAACTGTACATCAGCACCAAACCCTCCACTCTGCTCCCACCTGGCCCACTCATCAACTGTCTGCAAGAACTAAAAACCTGGATGACCTCTAACCTCCTCAAACTCAACAGCAATAAAACTGAGCTCATGGTTGTGGCGCCCAAGCCACTGCTCAGGAAGGTTGGGGATCTTCTCCTGGAAGTGGATGGCTGCTACATCACCCCATCACCCGTTGTCCGCAACCTGGGTGTCATTCTCGACCCCACTCTATCATTCCAGTCCCACATTAACAACATCACTAAATCTGCATTCTACCACCTGAAAAACATCTCAAGACTCCGACCCTCACTTTCAGCCTCAGTAACCGAAACCCTCATTCACTGCTTCATCTCCACCCGCCTGGATTATTGCAATGCCATCCTCACAGGTCTCCCCTCCAAAACCCTGGACAGACTGCAATATGTACAGAACTCTGCTGCTAGGGTCTTAACTGGCATTAAGCCCTGGCAGCACATCACCCCCACCCTCATGCAGCTCCACTGGTTACCTGTCAAATTCCGCATCAAATTCAAAATCCTATTACTCACCTACAAGTCCCTCCACGCCCTTGCCCCCCGTTACCTCTCCGACCTCCTACACCCCTACACCCCCCTGCGGTCCCTCAGGTCCTCTGTCAAGGACCAGCTGGCAGTACCCCGCACCCGACTTAAGACTTTTGGGGACAGGGCCTTTTGTGTGTCTGCCCCTACCATGTGGAACCAACTCCCCCCACACATCCGCTGTGCCCCCTCAGTTGATTCATTCAAAAAGCACCTCAAGGCACACCTTTTCTCTGAGGCCTATGGACTTTAACCCCCTCACAACCCCACCTGGCGCCCTGCGCACTTGCACCCTCACTCACTCTCACACACGCACTCACACACACACACACACACACACACACACACTCTTTGTAAAGCGACCTTGAGAGTCCTGAAAGGCGCTATATAAAATTAATTTATTATTATTATTATTATTATGTCCAAGGGCATAGAAAAAGGTGCGGCTCTGTCAGATGAACACTTGTGTAATACATTTTTGGAAGGTTTTATTTTCTATTTTTAGAGCACACAAACATAGGGGGCCCTGCTGTGGTCACATACTGTAGACATCTTGACGTGTTAATCCTTTCAGGATTTCTAAACCGTGCCCAAGACCTCACTTTACTTATTTTGTGGCAATTTATCTGTTGTATCATTATAATATTTCTTAAGGAAAGTTGAGTCAGTGTATATTTATAGTGACCTTACTGTACTTTTTGGTATTTCTATCTAAGGTATGAAATATGTAATACTCCTACAGATGCAAAGTAGTGAGTTTCAAGTTAAGAGAGACCATTTAACTCAATTGTATATAGTCACTTAATAGTTGTTATACTTTTGGCAGAGTAGCCATGCTATAATATGTTTTTATCATTGATTACAGGAATGCATTTATATATTTTATTTATTTCTGCTCATTTTCAGGATGATATTTGTATTTACTGTGACATGTATCCGTGCTTTAGCGTTCAAAAAGCTCTTTGTTTTTCTCATACGGCCTCTTTTCACCCTCTGTCTGAAACCAGAGCCCAGTCTGCTCTGATTGGATAGCTGGCCGGCTCTGTTGTGATTGTTCAACCGTTTAGAGATGTTCTGCCCCTTAGCCTATCACGTACAATGTGTTTGAACGCTAGCCAATAGAAGATTGTTAGGTAATGAGGTCACTATGGTAAGGAAGTAAACAGAGGACTGCATTGGAGGCTTTTTTCTTTTAACACACTATAGGAAAAAGGAAATCACAAAAAGCACAATAGGTATTCAATGAGCATGTATTGTTTATTTAATGGTATGTTTTACAAGACCATTCACCCAGATTTTCACATAACGTGTTTTTCTTCTAATATGTGACCCCAAAAAATAGTTTTCTGCGAGTAAAAACATCTGTGCCTACTGCAGTATGACGATCAGGAATTCTTGTGGTCTGAATGCCTGCAAATACTCCGAGTCATTAACGTTGCATCCTTTTTTTTAAAGCCAGGGTCCGGACAGAGTGCGTGAGTGTGAAGAATAGAGCACTGAGGAAGATGATGTGTTCAACCAATGAATACAAGTGCTCTCCTCTCCTCAGGCAGAGCAGTCCCTTCAGTGTCAGGATAGAGATGCATTAGTTAGGGTGTGTGCTAGTGTGTGTTTGTGTGTTGGGTGCATACTACAGAGAGCAATGACTAAGCATCGCTGCATGTGTGTCCTTACTTGTGACGGTGTGTGTTGGATTGTCATTTTCTCCTCCGCTGCTTCGCTTCCTGTGCCCCTCACTGACTCCATTCAAAGCGTGGGAAGTCAAAGCAGCCTCTGCATAGCTGGGATGCCTCACCTGTGTACAGCCTAGCAAGTGCAGGGCTGGGGATTGTGTTTTTATTCAGCGTTTGATACTGATACACTGCAGGTGGATCATAGTTATCGTCTGAGGAGAGGAAAAGCTTTGTCAAGGGAAGACAACACTGCTAATTTTAAATGTATTTAACATTGGATAATGACAGAGTTAATCTGCAGTAGTTAAAGGGGTTTATTCTTGCCTTTCATCATAGTTGAGGGACTCACAGTGCATAAATAATTCAAAAAAGAGGTCAAAGCGGCAGAGGCTGAGATATGCAGACTGTAGTATGGGTGAAGCTCTTATAACGTGTAGTACTACATTTCCCACTACAGCATTTCTTTACACTCTTCCTGGTAAAAACCAAGATATTTTAGATAACATGTTAATGACCATAAAACTAACAAATCACCAGTTTATGTCACACATCTTTTTAGTTGTTAATCCCAAGGTAAGCTAAACCTGACAACAGAACACTTGTTCTATAGAGTGTTGCAGGGAGGACGTATTTTTGTAGCCGACCCGGAAGTAAGCTGCGCATGGGTTCCCTCAACAAAAAAGCAATGCGATTTCTCCATAGGGTTTTGGAATATTGTAAAAAATAAAATCTGTGGAAAACGAACCTGTTTGATAAATGCACGTTTTGTTCAGCCGGATAATCTCCACATGTCTACCCTACTTTTATCATTTTAGAATCATAAATCTAATCGCCAGAAGCAAAATGCTAACGTTATGCTATGCTAAGTACCACCGGAAATAAAATAAAGTAGCGTAGGCTTTTAAGAGTTTACACAGAAGGCATTAATATTAACAACATTATTTATTATTCACATAACTTTACTTGACTGAAGCAACCAAGTGCCTATGTAAACTCATGTATTGTATTTAAACACTAACAAGTCACAATATAACAACTACTGCATCAAAACATAGGCCTACCCAGCAAATGGGGGAATCATCTTGCATATAAAATACCAGTCAATCTAGTGAGGTTATTAACAAGTGTACTGCATTAAAACATTCACAGCACTGCATATTAATTTCAAAAACTGGAGTCAACCAATCATGTGAGGTAAATTGTACTGCATCAAAACATTCAAAGAATTGAACCTGAATATTCAAATACTGGAGTCAAACGATCCTGTTATAAGCAATTGCAGTGCATTAATCATTCACAGCAACGAGAGAAATAATGTGTACACCAAAAACACTAATCAAACAATCATGAATAAGATCGAGTGTACTATAGAGAAACAATGGAAATATTTCATCTTCAGTATTAAAAATACTGCAGTAAGAGCCATAAGGTCAGAATAGTAACTATGTTAAGGTTTGAAGGAAAATGTAGGCTACTCATTGTACACATTGAAAATTAAGAATAGTAGGCATAATAAAAATTTGGTCACAAAAAAAGAAAAAGAATAATAGGCATACTGTGACCTTCTCAGTAATGCATTCAAAGGGAATGTACCCATAAGAATAATAATAATAATAAAAAAGAAATTGGTAGTGCCGACTCTATCATGTTTAGTGAGAAGGGTATGCGTGGCTCTGTGAGTTCTGAAATGTCTGGGTCGATTGAGGTTAGCTTTAGCCTCAGACTTGGTTCAGCATCCAACCTGCTTCTACGTTTTGTCTTAATGAAGGCGAGGGAAGAGAAGCTTTTCTTACACAAGTACGTGGTCGCAAATGGAATGAGAAAGCCCACAGCCTTGTCAGAAAGCGCAGGATATTCATTGCGTCGCTGCATCCAAAAGTCCAGCAATGTTTGGCCTCTGAAGGCAGACTTCAATGTCTCGTCACAGGACCGTTCAATTAAAAGTTCCTGCTCAAGAGCCGATTAGTCTTCCTTCAGGACGTCAGAAGCCTTAATGAGAAACGGATCTCGCATCCTGGTATTCCCCTGTGCAATCGCAGGGAAATATTCAGCAAACTGTTGTTGCTGAGTTCAGGTGCTCAGCAATGTTGTCCCTGACTTGATTAGCGAGCCTCAGGTCATTGTCAGAGAGAAAAGTCTCCAGATTAGGGAACGCTGAGACATCACCAGTCCGCATTGCACTGATTTTGTCCTGACCATCAAAGGCACTGGTACAGAGTCCCTGCAGTCCCAAATTCAGCTCATTCATACGGGAAAAAATGTCTGACAAATAGGCCAGCTGACTGATCCACACAGTGTCTTCAAAAACATCTGATGCGGGGATGTTTTTGTCCTGAAAGAACACTCGGACTTGCACCTTCCTTCTTGAGAGCCATCTTACTTCTGTATGCAACAGAAGTTGGACACGCTCGCTGCCCATCTCATCACAGAGAACATGGAATAGGCGAGAATGCATCGGTCTGGCTTTGATGAAATTAACTGTTTTCACAGCTGTGTCTAAGACAGCCTTAAGTTCTTCAGGCATTTTCTTCACGATGGATACCGCAGTGAGTCAATTGTACATCAGGTGCCACCTGGCGGATTTGGGCTACCACTCCGCTGTGGCGACCTGTCATGGCCCTTGCACCGTCTGTGCAGACTCCAACGCACTTTTTCCAGTCTAGCCCAGTCTCTTGGAAAAATGCATTCACAAGCTGAAAGATGTGTTCAGCTGTGGTTCTTGTCTGAAGGGACTGACAGAACAGAAAGTCCTCATGAGTTGCACTTTGATATTCGTATCTGACGTATACAAGCAAATTAGCCAAATTCGCAACATCTGTGGCCTCATCAAGTTGTATGGAAAAGTAAGTACTGCATTTAATTTGTTCAATCAGAAGGTGTTTAACATTATTAGCCATTGCGTCTATCCTACGTGGCACTGTGTCATTAGAGAGCGGTACCAAGTTTTGTTATTTTGCAGCTTTCTCCCCACACATAATGCCCCTTATCTCTTTGGCCAATGGTAAACATAGTTCTGCTCCACTTGTGTGCGGCTTACCAGCTTTTGCTCTCCGAAGGCTGGCACGATTAGGAAGCTTCTTTTGCTTTGTGCAGCGCTGTGCCGAATTGTTGTCTTGGACTGTTTTAGCTCATCACATTTTCTGAGAAAAAAGTCAACTGGCTTATCTTTCAGTGATGGATGCTTTGTGGAAAGATGCTGCCTGAGATGTGATGGCTTCATACATTTGTTGCTGAGAACATCTCCGCACACAACACACTGTGGTCTTGGTTCGTCGTTTGCTAGCCGGTGCTGAAGCATCACTAGCACTGCTCAAATCACTGCAATTAGCACTTGCACGAGTATCACTAAAACCTTCACTGTGGGCAAGTTCATCTTGTGCTGTGCTGCCTGACACATTCATCTCATTTCTAATCCTAATATTCCCCGTTTGGAGCGAGGATTCGCTTCCCCTGCTCATCATCACAGTAGAGTAGTCAATGCAGGTTCAACATCATAGCTAATGCTCCAAAGAAGAGCTAGCACAGTAGGCTAAACCTATGGGCTGAACACAAAAACCAAACATACGTACAGGAAGATTAAAGCCTAGTCTAATTTTAATTCCAGGGTTTATAGTGTGTGTGTTCATGCATATTTATTTATTTACAATTGCTTCAACTTTATTAAAAAAATCCGAAATACTCCACGTACCACTAGAGGACGCTCGCGTACCACCAGTGGTATGCGTACCACAGATTGAGAACCACTGCTATAAACGAACTACAGACGAGTACAGCAGGGTCACACGACTTCAACGCCACGCCAACTTAAGATCCTTACAACTGACTTTTGCGCGCTTGCATATTTGAACAAAGCTTTTCCTTTTAGCCACTCTGAGTTTAAATAGAAGTCCTGGCTGTTTTAAACAAACTGAGCGGGAGTGTTTATGTTTTCGACGTAATGACGTACAACGTCCTCGACAACTTCTGTAGTCCTATTCAGCCACTTGTTAACAACCATCGTTTTTCAGACAACTCTTCAAAAATCACCAGTGGGTGGGGGGCGGGGGTCACTGCTGACATTTAACGTCGTCGAACAAAACTTGATAGTCTCTTAAATTAGTGTCAACCACAGACCTTGTTTTGAGCTATTTTCCCAAATCCTCTGGAGAAATCCCGAGACGAGGGGACCGGAAGTGGTAAAATGCTAACTCACTTCCAGGTTTTAGGACTCATTCCTGCACCACTCTCTAGATGTAGCAGCTAGATCAAGGGGGCGGGGCTTAGCAAATAGTAAATTCTGCTACATTTCAAGTACTAGTGGAAAAGGTGGTAGAGAACACAGGAATAAGTTCTTCATGCCTCTAAAAATGTGTCCATAGATGCTAAACAACACTCGTTATAAAACCTTCATAATGAACTTTTTTTGATTTCATCTTTAACAAAAACAGATGCATACACTCTCTGTCTGCAGCATACCTCAATCGTGCTTTGAGTATTTACAAAGCACAAAGTAATAAAAGTGAAGTTACATTCACACTAACGGCAGACACTACATAACCTTTCAGCTTCCTAAATAAATAGTCTGTTCAACCATTAGCCAAACAACTCTGTCAGGGGTTCATGTTGAATTGTCCGGTGGCTGCAGGTTGTAGCCGTTGACCACCCACAATCACCCCCGCTGTGATCATTGCATTGGCTTTATTGATAAATACTGAGGGGGTTCAGCTCCCATAATGAATCGAGGTCATACTGTTATGCATGCTATAAAAAGCTTAGTGTGATTTATAATTAAGAAGCTACATTAATAACTAATAAGATTAGAATAACTTACATTTAACTTCAATTACAAACATGTATAGAATACCAATTTACTGCGTGCATTATTACAGTAAGAAAAAGGAAACAGGAAGTCTAGAAACACATGCTAAATTATTATCTACTTTATTGCATCAAACTTATCACAATCATGCCCATTTTTCATACAAGGTTGAATAGCATAGAAATGAGCTCTGTCATGACCATTTATTGTGCAAACAGTCAATAAGGTCAAACGAATCGCGGTCATTTCCATTTGTGGTACGATTTAATTTATAGCATAATTATTGTGACTATTATTGTCTTCTTGCTAGCCAATGGAGTTAACTTTTTATAATGTATTTTTTCCCTGTCTCTAATAGTATCTGTGTTCCTTACATAATCATAATTTACTAGTCTAATTATTTCTAAATTGAAATGTTTGTGATTTTTAAAAATTGATTTTTGTTCTGTTTTGCTCAGCTGGACTTTGCAGCTGATTTCCTTAGTGGCCAAACAGTTGTACTACATTTATGTGTCAGTCCCTAACCCAAAAGACTTCCCATTGACTTACACTGGGGAAGAGAAGTCTGTAAATCAGCAGCTCGTTTTCTTTTTGACTTAAATCAACTGCACTTGAACGGCCTGTATTTGAATCATTAGGGCCTAAAAGTTTTAGAATGTGGTAAAAGTCACTTTCCCTGTTTATCTATTTGACTGAGCCGTCCAAGATATTATTCTTAGTGTCACTGGGACGAATGGGCTAGTGTTTTTCCCAGTGTGTAAATAGAGAAAGCAGAAACTAAATAAGGTCATTTGTACTTTACCGAACAAGGAGCAGCGTGTGTTTACATTGTGCCTCGCCTATAGGCCTTTGCAGCCAATCAGGACCGGAGAGATAGAGAGCTTTGCTTCTGTGCTCTAATGAGCCGTTATGAAGCTATGGCTTTTCTACAGCGCTGCCATTCATTAGTGCTGAGGCATCATTACCAACCAGAGATCAACCTTATAGATGTGTGTAAACCAACACAGCTTCTGTGTTCTCACATATGTTGTTCCCATGTGTGATCGAGCTGACACATGTTATGGTCAGTACAGCATGTGTGTGTGAGAGTGGCCCTGAGGGTCTGTCCTATCGTCTTCACTCAACTAAAACTCTTTTGTCAGGTTCAGCCTTTCATACGCTAGCGATGGAGGGATATTTTAAGATGAAAAGCAGTCTAAAAAGAGGGAAATTAGATGTGTAGTTCACCTTCTATGCGTGACTGCACTGCAAGAACAACCCTTGCGTTAGCGATAGAGGAGTGTGTGTGTGTGTGTGTGTGTGTGTGTGTGTGTGTGTGTGTGTGTGTGTGTGTGTGTGTGTGTGTGTGTGTGTGTGTGTGTGTGTGTGTGTGTGTGTGTGTGTGTGTGTGTGTGTGTGTGTGTGTGTGTGTGTGTGTGTGTGTGTGTGTGTGTGTGTGTGTGTGTGTGTGTGTGTGTGTGTGTGTGTGTGTGTGTGTGTGTGTGTGGAAACATCCACCTGTTCCCCCTTTTTGCATAATGCTCCTCTTTATGGCTGTGCATGGCGAGGCATGTGGGAGGTTTGAACGGGAAACATATCTCGGATGACGAACAAGGTGTCTCTCAGACCCGTTTCTGGAGCTCTTGTTGCTCTTTTTGTTTCTCATGGGGAGTTGGCCCGGCAGAGATATGGTAAGTGTGTATTCACTAGACTCGTGCCCCATGGGAACTGAAACGAGAGACCGCCGCTCTTTTGCCCGGGACAGGTGATCCTTTGTTTTGCTTTTAGGGATGGAGAGGGGCGTACCTGTCAGAACCTGAGAAGCGGTACCCTTATCAGCTACCTGAATGGATATTTTTCCAGATTACTCACACACATTCACACTCAGAGGGAGAGGCAAACAGAGGGGAGAAGTATTCAGATTTATTTATAGAGCACTTTAATCCAGACTTTATTAAATGCTGTCAAAACAACACAAAGAGAGTTCTATGACAAAGGTGACGACATATCAAAGAAATAAGTTAAAAATAACACAGACAGAAACCGGAGTTTAAAGAGCTGGGGACGGGCAAAAATAGACGGAAAGATGTTAATGTTTAGCTGTCAGTATTATGCTGGTTAACTATTACGGAGCCAAGGTCTAGTTTCTCCCTGCCTCACCTGTCCAGCCCTGGTTTTATTTTCATATCAGCCATGTCGGGTTAAAGTCTATAGCAACTCGACAGTGATTGAACACATTTCCTCTCCACGATGTACATAAATAAGGGCAGGGTTTCGAGGCATCCCTGTGACTCATGCATCGAGAATGTGACCATCATCAAACCCTCTCCGGTCTGGTGATGACATGCCGAATATCTTTGAAAAAGCTAGTTTGGGGAACAATTTGCTTTATTAAATGTGAATTAGATGATAAAATCAATACAACTCTCTTATCTGTCTGTTAAATAGGAAGTTATTACCAGGAGATGATTAGCTTAACTTAGCTTAGCATAAAGACTAAAAACAGCTTTTTAGTTTTATCTTCTTTTCCAATTTTTTGAAGGTTGCTTTACAGTTAAATAATGTCATTCTTTTTTATTTACTAGACTTTTCTCATATTGGCCTTAACCATCTTGGGCAATACATCATCTTTACTGAGTTTTATTTATCAATATCTGATTGTGATCAATGTAACCGTACAAACATTGTGGTATTTGGTCTAAAATTGGTCTAATATCGCCCAGCATTAGTTCAAAGGTAACAGATCTGCCTCCCTGCACCTCTTCAGCTCTCTCTCATCTTCCCATGTGTTAGTTATTTGTGAAAGAGTGCAGATGAAGTGACTGTTTATGGCTGCTGTGGCATTTTGCATCAGTATGACCTGGGGGGTGGGTTTGGGGATGAACGCCATGTGTGTGTTCAGCACAGACGCCCTGCAGGGATGCCTCAGGCTGAGAGCTCTTCCATTGCAAAGAATTATTGTTTCCCCTGAAACGCCATGATGCAACAGAGCGTCAGCCCAGATAACGTCTAGATGTGTAATTAGCCTAGATGGAATGGAATTTTAACCAGCTTTCATTAATTCATATCCTCTGTCTCCTTTTTCCACCACCTTTTTTTCCCTTCCTCTTTCTCTACTTCCTCTATCTTTAATTCCGCAGAGGAAGCTGATTACACCTTTGGCACCAACTCGCTGACGAGGAAGAAGAACACAGTGCTTTCAGCGGTTCTTCTGCGGCCTGACACCAACAGGAAAAAGACACCGGTGATCATCAGCCTTCCGAGGGACTTCCGCCCCGTCTCCTCCATCATCGATGTGGACATCCTCCCCGAGACGCACCGACGCGTTCGCCTGTACAAGCACGGCCAGGAGAAACCGCTGGGTTTCTACATCCGAGACGGCTCCAGCGTGCGGGTCACTCCGCAGGGCCTGGAGAAGGTTCCGGGCATCTTTATCTCCCGCATGGTTCCCGGCGGGCTGGCAGAGAGCACCGGCCTGCTGGCGGTCAACGACGAGGTGCTTGAGGTGAACGGTATCGAGGTGGCTGGAAAATCTTTGGACCAGGTGACAGACATGATGATCGCAAACAGTCACAACCTCATCATCACCGTCAAGCCGGCCAACCAGCGGAACAATGTGGTCCGCAGCGGAGGGGGCGGAGGAGCGTCCGGCAGCTCGGGGCGCTCGTCGGACAGCGGCGCCAGCTACTACGGCTACTCGTCGCACGCCGCCGCGGCCTCCATGCCGTCGCACATCATCCAGAACTTCCCCGTGGGGGAGCTGGAGAGCGACGAGGATGACGAGGACTTGGTGATCGAAGCAGGAGGCGAGGCCGAGCCCATCAGACGCGCCTCCTCTACCTACAGCATGCCCTCCATGCTCCGCTACGAGCCGCACCTGAACCTCCGCATTTCCACCGCCTCAACATCCGCCCTCTCCGTCAACACCAACGGAACCCTGCCAGCCAGCGGCAGCAGTGGGTCACTTAGCAACGCTATCGCCACTTCCACCACACCGTCCCCAGACAGAGTTATGGAGAGGCGGAGTCTGGAGGAGGACGGCACTGTGATAACTCTGTAGGCTGGGTGCTATCACCCTAAACACTGGAAACCAGAGACACACCCACATGCTCTCAGTGTGGGAGTCAGGTTGTCAAACGGCAGCATCACAGCGCCTGAACCTGAGAAGCACAAGGAAATGTGTACATATGAAATCTCAACATGAGATGGGATTAGGGTCACATGTGAAAAGATAGAATGCTGACTTTAATAATATTCAACTTTTAATACATTTTCTTTTTTAAATCTGAAACTCTTTATTTTTTTAATTCTGACTTGATTCTCAAAATTCTGACTGAAGAGTCTGGACTTATATACATTTAAAAAAATTCAATTCTGACTTTAAACTCAGACCTAATTGTTAGTTTGCTGACTTTTTTCTCAGATTTCTGACTTTATTCAAGAAACAAATGCATTATTTAAATATACTTTGCCTTTAAATTGCAACTTTATTCTTTAAATTCTAACTTAACGCTCAAAATGTTGAAGTTATATTCCAAACTTAAATACATTTTAAAAATCAACTCAGATTTTATTCTCTGAATTGTTACTTTATTCAAGTCAGAACTCAAATAGATATAAAAAACGTTTTAAGATGAACTCTGACTTAAACCTTAAAACTTTTTCACAAGTGTCCCTAATCCTCTTCCGTACCGTCGAACACTGCACTCCATACTTTTGTGCTCTACATGCCAATGTCCAGCATGTGTGCCATAATGGTGACCCCCCCTGCCCAGTTATGCGGGGACAAAACTGTCAGACAAAGAAGTGTAGAAGAAGTGTAATTTGATGCCCCCCCCCCTTCACTTAATTTCTATCTCATGACAAGGACTTGTTAAACCTGTTATTACCCTGAGCTTCCACAAGAGGGCAGAGACGAGACATCTGTCCATAAATACATGACGGTAGAAGTCATGTTAGCAAGTGAATCCCCCCCACATGACAAACACACTAAAGCACGTTTTTAGCTTTTAGCATTGCTGACAATCTACTGGTGGTAATTGTTTTGCCTTCTCCTCCCTTTAACCCCTCCCTGCCCCCAGGTGACCACAGCATGCGATTGGTAAACAATGTTGGTATTTTTCCACACAGCAATCGACCAAGTGCTGAGATCTGCAATAATACTGTAGCTTTTACTGGAGGAGGAACCACCTAAAGAACAAGTCAGGGTTCTGTGGTGGCTCAGATGCTTTTTTAAAACCACTGTCTTTCCTCTTTTTACCTGCTGTGTTAATCACTGACTGATAATGAAGATGATTTTGATAATTCTAGGGAGCAACTTTTATTTTGAAAATCCCTTTAACATCAGGCCTATGATTTATATCATGTGAATATTTAGTTTCAGTTTTTTTTTTTTACACAATACTTGTATCTCACAAGTGACTGTAGGACCAGATTTATCTGACCAGCTGGAAGTCGCTCCAGTAAAATTGTTTCATCTCTAGATTTAATTTCCCATTTCTTCATATTGCACTCCCTTTCCTTTCCCACGACAAGGGCTATTTTCCCCTGCTGCGTGTGTACAAATGAAATAATGTGAATGTGATTTAATATTTTAGTTTGATTGTTTTCTTCCTCTCCATTCTCTCTGGACCACAACTCAATATATCTCCCCTCAGAGCTGAACAATATATTCACCTGCCGAGACATTCACATATGAATGGGTTCTATCCAATATTAACGTCCTGTGTCTCATTGAATTAAATAATGACACACTCACAGAGAATGTAACCCAACAACTGTAGTCAGAATGCTAAATATTGACCCGATCAATAGCTGGACTGTAACACTAACAGTAAATACAACCACATAAGTGAGTTTAAGTGAGTGATAGATAACGTGTCAAGAGAGAAGCTGCTTGTACCTGGTCAGATTGAGTCATATTTAAACAAACATCCATGCAGGTAGGCTGCGCTCGGACTGGTTCTCAGACTGTATTTGATGAAGGTGAGGCAGGCTGTCTTGCGTACATTGCTCTGGTCTGGTTTAAGTATTTACATCCAAGTAATTGCTCTTCTTAACAAGGGTCCAGTGATCGTGCTCTCTGCAAACACTTGACTGACAGAATAGGACTACATTTTGAAGCATTTCCATTTAAAGCAGCACTATGAAAAAATGTTAAGACCTTTTAAGCCAATTAAAATGTCCGGCTGACTAAATGAGGGCTGTACCAAAATTGGAAGCTTCAGAGCTACCATATTAACATTTTAGTTCTATTCACTTCTTTTTTTGCATGTTTTATTCTGTTTGAACCCAATTTCCTTGCAAAAACTAAACTCGAAAAGGAGGCAAGTGAAGGAAAAAGTTTTAGGGTGATATTATCATAAAAATGTGATGACAGCCATAAAAAGTTTAATTTAACACCTCAATTAAAGCTACAAATGTAAAAAAAAAAGAAAAAGAAAAGGACATTAGGTACAGCCTTAGCATAAATACAATTGCCTTGTCTTACAGGTGTATTCTGAATTCACCAACAAATGTTAAAAGTGCAGCTTTAAATTGAATTTTTGTTACTTTTAACAAATAATTTGGCTGATATAACCCATTTTAGAAATGTGTTCTCATGCCATTAAACATTGTCCACAGAAAGAAGTGATTCTGGCCTGGCTTTCAGCTCTTGAAACAGATCCATAACATTTATTAGAAGTACGTTCATGTCCATTAACATTACACGCTGCTGCTAACTGCCTCCCTGAAGAGAGAGCAGATGGTCTATTATTTCCCTTATTGATTTTTTCTTGCATTCACTATCTTGTTAAAAGTCATATCATTCACTTCCCCATGGATTTTATCTCGCTAAAACATGAACTGGACAGAAAGATACACTCGGTAATGTTTATTGGCTTCCACTGAACCCATGTGCACTTTTTCTTGGAACACAAGTTATTTTTATTGCTTGAATATATCATGACGGTGAAAACCTATGACTGGAAACATCCACTATTGTATTTCATTATATAAGGTACTTTCTTTTCTTTCATGGTACACACAGTTCTGATGGTCTTCTCTCATTCCCAACATTAATGAATGGTACTCTGAATGACTTTTAGAAATCAATGTTAATTTATTCTCTTAATTTCTAACCTTTACCACAGGACACTGGGATTGTAACCACAGCGACGTTGTTATTTATTCTCTAATCATGCGTCTGCATATTTTCTTTCTTTGTACACATTTTATGACTTTATTTTTATAACATGTTTATTCGTGATTGTTTTGGTCGTAAATCTCATAGATGTTATTGCCCGATAGATGATTTCAGTAGGTGATTTTACTGGCATAAAGCACGTGTGCAAGACGTGACACCATTTTTTTTCATACTGTGAATTATAATTAGCAGAACCCTCAAAACAGGCGTCTTGTTTTGCTTAGTTTTTTTTTTATGATCGAGCAATGATTTTTTTGCTTGCCAGATAAATTCTATGGTATAGATTTGTAATGAAGATTGTCAGTATTTTCATATCGATGCTATATATGATGTACATTTTTATCAAATTTAATGAAAATATTTTAAGATTCAACTGGAGATGTATGAATTAATAAATGTACACTTGTAATTGCTGATTGGAGGAGCTGGATGAAATAAAACTAATGTGTAGCAATCTTTGTCTGTTGTCAATGAATAGAAACACTTGTTTTGACCGTAACAGTTATAACACTGGACTACATTAAGAAAAGGACATAGCATTTAGGGTTTTCTTTCTTCTTTTTTTAAATGGCAAATATTGTGCTATTGATAATTACATGTTAAATGTGTTCGGGTTAAGCTTAACAAAAAGTCCAAAAATTCCCGAAGTTCCCCATAGTCTGCCTGTTTCATCAGAAATTCCATTATCAAAACAAAGTACAGATCAAAAAGCAGAAGATTCATATTTTCTCACAAGAGAATTAATTTGCCAATGTATAATTTGTATTTTTTGTTTATGCAAACACTGTATATACATTTTATTTTGAAAACAAAATGAGTTTTATTTTATTTATTTGCAAATGTGAAAAATACATCTTGCAATTAGCACTGAAATTATAATGTATAAGTTGATCAGACATTAAAATAAAAGCGCAAAGTGCATTTAATATATTTTGTTCATTCTCTGTTAAAATGACTGTTCCTAGTGGTGTTTCGGCGCCATCTGCAGGACCTTTCAGGAATAGCGTCTTTTTTTTCATTGGGAGCGCTTGATTTACCCCAGCGGTAATAGCTGCGAAGTGCGAACTGTTGAACTCAACTCGCCATAACGCGGGCTCGTTTAAAGCTCCTCTGCTGTAATTGTATCCGGACACGTTTTAAAATTCAACTTTAGACGATGTATTGATAGCTTGAGTTAACTATGAGATGTTCGCCCCCATATCGGAGGGTATCCGCTCCTCAGGGGGCTGTTGTCAAAACCCAGACAGCTGAGAGTCACGTGACATGACGTGTAACCAGCATGGCGGCGCTGAGCTGAGGTAGCGACTCGACTGGACTGACACCGATAGCCTGGCTTTCGTTAGCTTCCCTTGTCACCTGCTTACTCGCAGGGCCAGGCCGAGCATGACGGCCTGAGAGAAACGCGGCAGAACTAGCGAGAAATGCAGCAACAACACCAACGGGCCCCACAGCAGCACAACTCACACTCGAAGGCAGAAAACAGCAAAACTAAGAGCATGTTTCTGTCCAGGGCGCTAGAAAAAATCCTCTCGGATAAGGAGGTGAAGAGGAGCCAGAACAGCCAACTGCGTAAAGCTTGCCAGGTGGCGCTTGGTGAGTGTGTTTGTTTTGTATACTGTTTGGCGTTTTTATGTTGGGCTTCATTGAAACATTTCGGCCGCGTAGGGCTCGTTTGATAGACAGCAGTTAGCTAATGTTCGCGTTAGCATGGCCTTCACCGTCTGTTGGATGTCCGTTAACGTTTACAGGTGTGCTAATTGTGTGTTGACATCACTTTTGCATCTTTCTGTTAATTCTTTAATGCTAACACTCTGCATTTACACCACCGCCACTGCTGTCAACGTTGGCATGTAAACAAGCTAGTTGTCGTTAGCTATTTGGGGCTAGGTTAGCTAGCTAAACAGACCAATCACTGTGTTGTACGTAGCACTGTCAGCCAGCCAGACAGCCCGGTCCTGACACACACACACACACACACACACACACACACACACACACACACACACACACACACACGGCAGGCTACCTAACTCCAGGATATTGTGACGCCCGTGCTTTTCCATTCAACTGAATCCAAGATAGTGTTACACATCAGGCTCCTCACTTCATTCATTGTCACATACTGCTGTTTATATCTCACACAGGCTGCCCGGCCTATTTGTGTGCAGCCAACTCATATTGTTATGAGATAACTGAAAACTATGTTGTTGGTGAAGACAACGTATGCTTCTATATACTGATCAAATACAATTAGTTATTTGAAGTGTTTAGTGAGACTCTCTCATTATTCATGATCCCAGTAGAACACAACACTCCTTTTCCACTCCTCACACTACCAACGTCGGCTGTTTTGTGTGTCTTCTGGTGCATTTACATTCTGACTTTGTGAAGTTAAGGTTAACCCATTGTAGGTTCATAAAAATCTCCTTATGCCCAATGCTTTTCCTTTAAAATATAAGTAGTTATTCTGTGAAACTGCAGGCCATGGCATCTGTTGCTTCCATGATTAAATAGATGTACTGTGGGAAAAGGGATTAGTTGCTAATGGTTGCTTTTAAGTGAAATGTCAGAGCTTATTCATGCAGCTAAGTACACTTTTATTTTTTACATTTGAGAATGAACTGCAAAGATTAGTCGGGCATTTGATAGATCGAAAAATAATTGCCAACTTTTTGATTATTGGTTTATCATTTAAGTTTTTTATTATGCTAAAATGACAAAAAAATGCCTCTCAAATTGGATTTAAAGGCTTTAATTTTCACAGTTCCGCTACAACGTAGATTTGTCAATGAATATCTTTAGATTCTGTCGTCTGCAAATACCTAAACATAAAAGAAAAAAACATAAAATAATACATTCAGGGGTCTAGACTGAAAAAAAAGACATTTGAAGACACACCCTGGGCTAGAAAGGATTTTTCTCCCACTATATTTTACAATGTCTTAACCAAATTATAATTTGAGAAATTATCTGCAGATTAATCCATAGTAATGATAATGATTTGCAGCTTTAGCTCATTTATAAACCATAAAAAAAATCCTGAAATGACACGTCAGACATTTGTGGTAGTTACTCAAAATATAGCATCACTATAGCAGCGTTTGTGAATATTACTCAATGTCATTTCCTCTTTGTGAGCGTGAGTGTTGTGGTATTCGCCACCATATCGTTTGTGGATTGTAACCACTTCGTTTGACACATCTGGCTGAATGCACACCATTATTCACTGTTCAAGGCTGCAACGCTGGGTTCGTGGCTTTAGACAGGTCAATCATGGATACAAAGTTTGATGAAATGGAAATAGATGTAGAGAGGGAAATGGCAGGACCGATACGAATGTTAATTCAGAGAATAAAAGACCGGAAAAAGGCGTTTTTGTTAAGGAATGTGACCGTCAACACCATATGTTTAATATACAACAGTATACATAATAATTCATATTAAACTGTGCGATTGGCCTCCAGATCTAGAGTCAAATCATTTCACCCCGCTGGGAAAGGGTCAAATTTCAGGCTTCACTAATGTTTAATCTCCTGTGTCTCCCTCCATAGATGAAATCAAGGCAGAACTTGAGAAACAAAAGTAAGTATTGTCCCGTACATACCTTTTTTTTCTCTGAGTGAGTGAATGTATGCAAAGCCGTTTAGTCTAGAGTGTGCTTCTTTTTCGTTATTTTTATTATGACTTGAGGCAATAGTGGTGTTAAGGTTGGCCCTGAAGCAGTCTACAGTAAAAGTAGTAATTCAGCGGCGCTTCAAAAAGCCTTCAATTGAAACCTTCTGCCTTTGGGGAACTGTTGTTAACAACGTGCAATGGTGCTAAGGTTTAAAAGTTAAGCTCAAAGACTCTGTGAAATTCTGCCAAAATCATAATGTATGCAGCACTATAAAGTGGTGCAGTGATGAAGTGTTTGTGTAGGCTGTATCAGAAATTAGCATTGCAAGACTTGACATAAAGCAATGGGATTTTTTCAGATTGATTTCGGAATATTGCAGAAAAATAAAATCTGCGGCAAACACACGTTTATGATTTTAACTCAATTTTCACAGCAGCATAAACTCAAGATATTAAAACCACTTTATAATTTTTGCAGCGTAATGCAAGTAAAAAAGTAACTTCAGGTGATAAAGGAACTACAGCACGGTCACATGACTTCAAGTCACCACCGCTAAGCTAAAGGCGGCTAATGTTCGGTGTGATGACTAGCAGTCGCATTAAGTCACTTGTTAGCAATCGCTGTTTTAATAGAAGCTTCAGTCATTTACAATTGGGTTATTTAGTGACATATTTTAAGTTGTAGAACAAAACATGAAAACTTCCCAACAAGTTCAAAGAAACATAGCCTTTGGGACAAGGGAACCACAAGTGGTTAAATGCTAACTCATTTCTAGGTTTGAAGACTCATTCCTGCACCTCTCTATATCTATTCCCATTATCTACTGCAGTTATATAACAATGGCGGTGTTCTCTCTCCTCCTTCCTGCAGGGATGGTACTGTGGTCCCACCAAGAGCCAACTACATCGAGGCGGACAAATATGTGCTGCCCTTTGAGCTGGCCTGTCAGTCAAAGTCCCCTCGGATAGTCAGCACCTCCCTGGACTGTCTGCAGGTTAATATTCACTCACACACTCACACACAGAACACGACTTTCTCCCAGCATATAATTATAGGTTAGATTAAGCATTTTGTGGTGGCTTTAGGGGGGGAAATCTTGATCCACCTGTTTCACAATTCTGCGGTTCACCTGAAGCAATGGATCAACATTCCAAAGGCGCGCACACACATACACACACACACACACACACACACACACACACACACACACACACACACACACACACACACACACCATCCTTTAATCTCGTTGGAGCTTTCTGTAATAACTACACTTGAGTGGTCACATTGTAAACCATCATGCACATTATGTGGGCTGGTAGTAGAAAGCATTGAGGAGCATACACAAACTAAGGTTGTTAAACTATTTTATTTGTTGCATTATGTACCTCTGTTTTGTTTTGTTGTTGTTTTTATTGTTTAACTTTGAAATCATGTGATGTTTTAATCTTGATTTATCTATGTAAAACAGCATTTCAGTTCATGAAGAGAGGTGCTGTATAGACGCAGTTTATTGTTAAAGTACTACAGCTGCATTATGGGAATGTAGGACCTAGTGTTTTGGGGTTTTTACTCTAAACTTGAAAGAAATCTCCCTGGCTCTGCACTTTTGATGTTTGACACAATTTATTTTAAATCATACATATATTTTTCTTATATATTTAAAACATGCTCACCTTTTTTAATGAAATACAATCCTAATCATACGGAACCCGTGAAGGGACATGGGGAAATAAAAAAAACGTAAACGTTTCTCTTGCTCACGCGAAAGTTTCAAACCTACCAAATGTCAGGTTTAATTATTATTTTATTTAATGCATTTAGCATTAGAACACGCTCTCCTTCAGAGAGAATTAAAGTGTGGTTAAAGTTTTTTCATAGATTACAATGACATTCACAAGGCTGGGGTTTCGCTCGTTCTTCATCTTTCGGCCGTGTGTTGACACTGTCTGACGAAACAAGACCTTGAATAAGATGTGACATGGACCTTATGTACTTCTGTGTGTGTACTGCTGAGTGTGCTTATGTACTGCCGCGATACTTTCTCGTGAGCACAGGAAGCGTTCGCGTGAGCCTGGGAAACTTCCGTGTGAGAAAGGTTTTTTTTTTTCCCTGTCCCTTTACGGGTTCCGTATAATTATAATGCAGACACACAAAAAAAATGTACAAAGTGATCTAAAAGTGTACAGTCTATACACACAGTGCCCCTGAAATAAGCTCTAAACCCACACAAACACCAAAACACAAATATGGAATCACATCCAAGAATATTAATTGAATAACTCAACAATTTAACTCTTTTTTTGACCTGCTCAGAATTTGACACTTTTCCCCGTTCTGCAAAAAAACGGATATTGAGAAAGCAGTCTTGCTAACATTAATTTAACTGTTATTTGATTTGTAAGTTTAACTGAATTGTAACATTATAGTTGTATTGATAAATGTGTGTTTATTTATATTTACATATTTGTAAGACCTAACCTGTGCTGTTTCTCCCCACTTTAGAAGCTGATAGCATACGGCCACATCACAGGCAATGCCCCGGACAGCAGGACCCCGGGCAAGAGGCTGATCGACCGGCTGATGGAAACCGTCTGTAACTGCTTCCAGGGCCCGCAGACCGACGAGGGAGTCCAGCTGCAGATCATCAAGGTAAACCCAGAGCCTCTCCACATCTGGCTGCCTTCAGATCCTCCAGCTGTCACTGCTGTTGTTTGTCTCAGAGCCAGTCAGGCCAAACGGGCAGGCCAAAACTCAACAGCTTTCTGTTCCTGCACATTATATATGAGGGTTGGTTATGAGTTTTTCAATAAAATACACTCTAATCATGCATTCTTATCAGCCACTTAATCCTTAATTGAATATTTTTATTTCAAGCCAGTTCATATTTTGTTTTCTTGAAATGGATTTTTAGGGTTTTTAGACATCCTTCATTCTTTGCTACTAAGATAATGTAAACGGCAGAAAAGCAGCAAAAAGTCATCAAAAATAGTCATTAACCTTCTTGAACAAGTTAAAAAAGTTTCACTCTAGCAAAGAAAAAGTTTAAATGTTAACTATTTCCATTTTTGGATTTGTATAAAAGTTGTAACTGTAGTATGTAATGTAGCCATGTTAAACACCCTGAATAATGCACATTTTAAACATGTTCTTCAGACTCCTACCACATTTATTTGCCCTTTCTGCTCACGTCCATGGCTTGATAACATTCCTTGTGTTTGCTCAGCAGGTATGATCCAATACCGCCCCGGGTCTCCTCTTAGTTAATCAAATACATATCCTGGTTGTTGGGAAAGGGCAAAGTCTCTCTTGCTGTAATAAGCTCGTAGTTTAATCACTGTTGACAAAAGATTTATAGCCTATTATCCATATATATTTGTCTTACCTTCACTACTAAGGGAGACCTTAATTCAATTGCAGTTTATTCAGCCTGACTTATGGAACATTACTTGTTGTATTCTGAAAAAAATGCAGCAGCAGAGTTAGAAACTGCACTTCTGTGGCTTTAGTGAGGGAAGTAGAGCAGTGACACAGCAGGTGCAGCAGCATTAATGAGACACCCTGTCTGATAACTGTCCACTTCCCTCTCTCTCCGTCCAGGCGCTGCTGACTGCGGTGACCTCCCCCCACATAGAGATCCACGAGGGCACTGTGCTGCTCACCGTCAGAACCTGCTACAACATCTACCTGGCCAGCCGCAACCTCATCAACCAGACCACGGCCAAGGCCACGCTCACACAGATGCTCAACGTGATCTTCACACGCATGGAGAACCAGGCTGTTAGTGCACTTTGTTGCTCCTTCCATACAAACATGGGGAAACTATTGCTTTCTCCGAGACAATCCTACACTACAGTGACGGGAGACTTTCTCAAAATAAATCACTCAGTATCTTACTCAACATTTTTTTGATTCTTTAGATACTAGAAATTATTTCAGATAGTTATTTTTTGAATCAATATACAAAAAAGCTCATTAGCAGAAAGGGCTTCCGTAGGTCTGTGTTGTGAATCAGCTGCTCCGGAATCATTTATATGATAATAAATACAAATATTCTTCCAAATCCCCTTGTATTCAACAATTCCTCTATGGCTCCTGTTGTCCTGCAGGCTCTGGAGGCTCAGGAGCAGGAGAAGGACCGGCTCCGTCTGCCCCCGCAGAACCCCTCCCCAGTCCCTGGTAATCTGAGGTCCAGCTCCCCCCGCTCTGACCGCACAATTACTCCAGAGCCCCAGAGCTCCCCGTCCCCGGCAGCCAGTTCCCCAGACCTCACTGCCACCAACACCACCAGTTCCACGCCCCCGCCCCCAGCCGCTGACCAGGACCAGGACCAAAACCAGAACCAGAACCAGGACCAGGACCAGGAGCAAGCTTCAGAAGCACCATCGATGAATGGAGAGCCTGAGAGCAGCAACACTCCGATGAATGGAGAACAGATCACACCATCAACAGGTATGGTAACTTTACGTCCCCAGCTTTCAGATTAAATATAAAACAAATATACGTTTTTCTCTTAACTCATTGGAGGAAAATCTGAAGGTGAATTTCATATTTTATTTTCTGTTTAAACTGTCTCATTCTTTTAACATCAGATTCAGTGTTTGAAGATGGAGGAGCAGAGAGGCCTCCTCCAGCAGCTGAGCCAGCTGAGGAGGGAGACAAACCGCAGAGCGACGTGAATCCAGCTGAGTCAGCGGGGACAGAATCAGAGGAGGGAGAGCAGACCCCGACACAGACACACAGCGGAACCGGTCAGAAATCACCTTTTCTATTCTACTCTGATTTATGTCTTTACACTATTCTGCGACAGTGTTTTCATTCCACGGTACTCACCTTGAAATCTCATTCTTTCCCTTCCTCCAGAAGAGGAGCACCCAGCCCCCCCTGTGGAAGAGCAGACAGAGGTGACTCCCCCCAGAGTCAGACCAGAGGGTCAGCAGATGAACGGCATCATTGAGGACCGCTCTTCTGTTTCCTCCACAGATATGCTGGTGAGAGGCGTTTATACTGTTTGTGATTAATCAGTGATTTGGTAAACACTATTTAACTTTAAAGTCCTGGTCTGACCAAATACAGAGTGGACTGCTAGCTTGAGAGGTGGTGACCTCTGGACTCATCCGGAGCTTTCCCACAAACCTCAATCAATATTGAAGTGTCCAAACAAACAAACAAACAGTTTAGGGCTTGAGTAATCTGAGCTGTTGCTCTCCTTTTTATTTATTCAAGTGGAAAATGTGCAATGTCTTTGCATAAAGAGTAACACTGCCTTCCTTCGCCTGTGTCAGGATGCTGAGGCTCTGCAGGGACCCCACGGTGCCGCCCGGTTCTCCCACATCCTGCAGAAAGACGCCTTCCTCGTGTTCCGCTCTTTGTGCAAACTCTCGATGAAGCCTCTGGCTGAAGGACCCCCAGACCCCAAGTGAGTGTCATAAGACCTCTAAATTGTATATATATGTTGTTATATTTTTTTCTTCCATTTTGTCTTTTTCAGTTTGGTTGGGGGAAGGGAGGAGAGAGGGAATATTTTAAAGACAAGAATGGCTGAGTATGAGCCAGTCCAAAAGGAATATCGATGCCCCCAGCTTCCTCTTAGCGCTTCTTCTTCGTCTCCGCAGGTTAACTTGCCCTTTTCCATTCGACTGTGGCCTTGTCATCTCTAGTTACCGTAACGTTAGACTCTGAGCCAGGCAGAGAATAGGCCAGAGTAAACTGAGCCTGGAAGAAGCTCACAGAGAAGTTTGGCCTTCATTTAATAAAAACCATGACGAAACTCTCTTATTCCCCAGTATCCTGTGTTTCCTCTCTATTTCTTAGGGCACATCTATGCTTACTGATCATAGCTATACTGAGCAATATCCCTTTTCGGTGTCTGTTCCCTCAAACTGTATCATACGCTCCCTCTCCTCTTCAGGTCCCATGAGCTGCGCTCTAAGATCGTTTCCCTGCAGCTGCTGCTCTCTGTGCTGCAGGGCGCCGGCCCTGTGTTCCGCACCCATGAGATGTTCGTCAACGCCATCAAACAGTATCTGTGCGTGGCGCTGTCCAAAAACGGCGTCTCATCCGTGCCTGAGGTCTTTGAGCTCTCGCTGGCTATCTTCCTCACCCTGCTCTCACACTTCAAGGTCCACCTGAAGATGCAGATTGAGGTACAGAGGCACAGATCACTCTCATCTGTGCAGTTTGAACCCAACTGAGTACCTGTTATACCAGTTTGATCTTAAGGTCACGCTGACATTTAATCTCCCTACTCCTATCTCTCGTCCACCTTGCCTCAGGTGTTTTTCCGGGAGATATTTCTGACCATCCTAGAGACATCGACCAGCTCCTTTGAGCACAAGTGGATGGTTATCCAGACACTCACACGCATCTGTGCAGGTACAACTCCACTGTCAAAAAGGACCAAAAAAACACAGTCAAACTAAAGCCCTTAAGACATGGGCTACCTTAATATTGTTACTCAGGCTTTATTTAGACATAACAGGACATTTATGAGAGAACCAATTGCTTCTGGGATGTTAGATATACAATTCTGAAAGTGTGTGTGTGTGTGTGTGTGTGTGTGTGTGTGTGTGTAACAACCACCAATAACTCCTATATTATATACACAATTCTGCTCCCAGTTTATAATGTCCAACATTGTAGATTCAAGATTTTTAACTTGTCCCCCCTCCCCTCCCCTGCCACCCAACAGATGCTCAGTGCGTGGTGGACATCTACGTGAACTACGACTGTGACTTGAATGCATCCAACATCTTTGAGCGCCTGGTCAGCGACCTGTCGAAGATCGCTCAGGGCCGCAGCGGGCAGGAGCTCGGGATGACTCCTCTGCAGGTACACTGAGCCTCTGAGGCAGCAGCCTTCTGGTCATAGCTCCTGAAGTCTGTGGGTGACATCACTGGGTTTTAAATTAACCTTCAAATCTCTGTCGTCATATTTTAGGACGTCACCCTTAAAAAATGTTTGAATCCTTAACAAAATCATCAGTTTGAATTTAAGGGGTTCTTAAGATAAAATTATTTAGTTTAAAAAATAGTTTAATTAAATGTTATATTTAAATGTTCAATCAACTTCTAATTTCATGTTTTAAAGGAGCGCCAGGTGATGACAACGGATCCTTTTTCTTTTGTTAAGACTCATTTGATAAAATGTAATTTATAACGCTGTTAGCGGCTGCTATACCGCCCCATTAATAGCAGTCAAGAGGCCAATCTGTTTTTTTATCATATAGAAAATGTTGTTGTTGAAGATTTGATCTCCAACAGATATGGATTCAAATACAGTATTTTGCAAGAAAAAACATGTTGTATTTTTTTGCCAAAATTACAATTATCTTTATTGAATACATTTAGACTTTTGGATTTTACAACACATTTTTGCAAAAGCGCGTGTGTGTGATTGTGGTAATTAACTTTCTGTACTGACTTTAATGTCCACAGGAGCTGAGCCTACGTAAAAAGGGTTTGGAGTGTCTGGTGTCCATCCTAAAATGTATGGTAGAGTGGAGCAAAGACATGTATGTCAACCCAAACCTTCAGGCTAACCTCGGTAAGTGTGGGGTGTAATGTAAATATGAACACGGTGCAGAGGGAGGGAGTTCAGCATATAATAATAATGAATGCTTACTTGCAGGCCAGGAGCATCCATCAGAAAGTGACGGTGGAGAGCTGAAGCTCCCAGAGCCGCTGGCGGGACGTCGAGATAGCATCAGCTCGTTGGACTCCACCGTGTCCTCCAGCATGGCTCTGTCCCAGGCCGACCACCCAGAGCAGTATGAGGTCATCAAACAACAGAAAGACATCATCGAGCACGGCATCGAACTGTGAGCCCTGATCAGCCTTTAATGATTTATCAAGCAGAGAGGGATGTTTTCAGCTTTAACTCAATACTTTTTGTTCTGGGGTTCTCTCCCCAGTTTCAACAAGAAGCCCAAGCGAGGTATCCAGTACCTGCAGGACCAGGGCATGCTGGGCTCCACAGCCGAGGACATCGCCCAGTTCCTGCACCAGGAGGAGAGGCTGGACACTGTGAGGAGTTACACAGATTCAAATGATGTATTCTCAGGCAGCGCAGCACTTAATTCAACCTCTCTACTTGTGCGTCCACAGACCCAGGTGGGAGAGTACCTGGGCGAGAACATCAAGTTCAACATAGAGGTGATGTACTGCTACGTGGACCAGCTGGACTTCTGTGGGCGGGACTTTGTCTCGGCGCTCAGAGCGTTCCTGGAAGGCTTCAGGCTGCCGGGGGAGGCTCAGAAGATCGACAGACTGATGGAGAAGTTTGCTGCTCGATACCTGGAGTGCAACCAGGGGTAAGGCCCACCTTGGATTTCCTGTCAGGATAAAAGAGTTAGGATAATTAAAAAAAGTATAATTTAGAAACAATTACACTAGAGTTCGGTCTTTATATTTCTAGTCAAGAGTGGTTGGATGAAACTAAGTAGATGTACACATTTGAGGCAATTTGAGAAACTGTACTTGAGCATTTGCATTTTATGATTTTATTTTATACTTCTTCTCCAGTACATGTGAGAGGCAAATATTGCAGATTTATTTTGTCCGACAGCTTTAGTTATTTTTCAGTTAAAACAATTGTATACCGTCGTTGTTCAGTAAAGTCTTCAGTAGTCTTAGTTCAGCTGTAGGTAGAGATAGGTGGTTGCTGGACAATGACAAAGCTACAAATGTATTAATATAATAATATTCTTATAGAATATGATGCATTGCTGTAGATTAAACTACCGAACAGTAAAAAAAACAAAAAACGATTTGTAAAACCTTAAACATCTGCATTAATCCAATGACATCACATATTAAATTAAAACACTGACTTCTTTTTACTACAAATTCAATACTTAGGTTTTGAAGGCTGGAGTTACCTGCAGAGGAATATCTTCACATTGTGGAATTAATACTTTTACTGAAGTAAAGGATTCAAATACTTCTTCCACCTCTTCAGAGAGTTTATGTTTCATTAAAGAGAAAACTAACTGCTAATGTTTGCTCTGCTATGTGTCTTCTGTTTTGCAGACAGACTCTGTTTGCCAGTGCAGACACCGCCTATGTGCTGGCATACTCCATCATCATGCTCACCACCGACCTGCACAGCCCTCAGGTGAGAGCATCTATCAAAATACCTCAAAAAAGAAAATGACGATGAAATATGACACAGGAAGTGCAGTTTAAGTACACATCAATGAGCTTGAATGCTTATCAGACATCAAAACACAGCACAGTAAGACAACTCAGGATTCTAACCGCAGAGACAGCTGTTATATATTTAGGTCAAAGGTGATCTACCAGCACCAGCATCAGCATCAGCATGTAGTTTTTCTGGGCGACTCTGTTTCTTCACCAGAGTCTTCTGTGCTGGCAGCGTATCTGTACCAAAGCGACCTTTTATAGATAGCTGCTGCGTCTGATTTATCTCTGCTGACAGACCACAGACTCACAGGAAATTGCTTCTGAAATGTAAAGTCTGAGAAAAGCAGGTGTAAAATATGGCTCAGTCTGACACACACCGTATAGGTGGGGAGGACAGAGAGTGAGATGATGACAAGGAACATCTATTCCAGTATATTAAAAGATGCTATACACATCATACATCACCCAAAATCACCAGTGTAGTACTTGTAGGAGCTTTAGCCTAACACTCAAGCTTCTATGTGGTGGTTTAACTCCAGGGGATGACTTGGCTGACGGGCTTTAATGTGTTTATAGATACTGTTTGTGGTGTTGTTTTCGAGGATGAATCAGTCGGCTTGTTACTTATTGTCCAGTTTTACATCCTGAAAGTAAAGTTCTAGATTTCATTCAATAACAAACAATCTTTGTGGTTCACACTCGTGTTACAGCGGTCAAAAAATGTTTTGGGGTCAGACACCCGATCAGGTGACAAAAAAAACGTAGACAGTATTGTATGACTGCTTTTACTACCTAATAGGTTTGCCTGCTACCTTTTTTCTTGTTAAGAGAAATACTCTTAAATTGGTCTTAAAGTCATTTTATTGTTTTGTAAAAGTGCTTTCGACTTTGAAGTTTTGCAATCACATTATAAAAGTGGCTTAAACTAACAAAAACAATTGAAATAATCTACACATGTGCATCATGCAGCAACACAACAAATCAAATTAACTTAAGCTGACTTTATTCATGTGAGTAGTTCAGTAAATACCCTGCAGAAGATCACACTAACACTAAATGTTCATATGCTGCCAGTGACTTGCAGCAGGCTCAGTAAATATCCTATAGTGCAGGGGTCAGGCCAAGGACCCACAACCTGATTAATAGATTGAGTGGGGACACCCTACTTTATATATTGTATAAAATAGTGTTTCATATTAAACTGCGCCTATTGCCATGTATAAACATAGCTACCCTGTTATTGTGCATTCAATATTAATTCATTCAATTAACAAACCGGTTCATAAATTCATGTTTTTATTTCAAACAAGGTTGCAAGGTTGGCCGTTCCACTGCCATTTATAAACCATGCATCTTGCAAACTGAGCTATTCAAATAATTCACAGATGATTTAAAAAATAAATAAACGTATATGAAGATGGGACAGTGACTCCTGAACGTGTGCATTGCTGACTGAAAGACAATATCTTCTGCCTCCAGTTATCCGTCCGCTACAATACAGTGGGGCAAAAAAGTATTTAGTCAGCCACCAATTGTGCAAGTTCTCCCATTTAAAAAGATGAGAGAGGCCTGTAATTTTTATCATGGGTATACCTCAACTATGAGAGACAGGATGAGAAAAAAAAATCCAGAAAATCACATTGTAGGATTTTTAATGAATTTATTTTCAAATTATTGTGGAAAATAAGTATTTGGTCAATAACAAAAGTTCATCTCAATACTTTGTTATATACCCTTTGTTGGCAATGACAGAGGTCAAACGTTTTCTGTAAGTCTTCACAAGGTTTCCACACTGTTGCTGGTATTTTGGCCCATTCCTCCATGCAGATCTCCTCTAAAGCAGTGATGTTTTGGGGCTGTCGCTGGGCAACACGGACTTTCAACTCCCTCCAAATATTTTCTATGGGGTTGAGATCTGGAGACTGGCTAGGCCACTCCAGGACCTTGAAATGCTTCTTACGAAGCCACTCCTTCGTTGCCCTGGCGGTGTGTTTGGGATCATTGTCATGCTGAAAGACCCAGCCACGCTTCATCTTCAGTGCCCTTGCTGATGGAAGGAGCTTTTCACTCAAAATCTCACGATACATGGCCCCATTCATTCTTTCCTTTACACGGATCAGTCGTCCTGGTCCCTTTGCAGAAAAACAGCCCCAAAGCATGATGTTTCCACCCCCATGCTTCACAGTAGGTATGGTGTTCTTTGGATGCAACTCTGCATTCTTTCTCCTCCAAACACGACGAGTTGAGTTTTTACCAAAAAGTTCTATTTTGGTTTCATCTGACCATATGACATTCTCCCAATCCTCTTCTGGATCATCCAAATGCCCTCTAGCAAACTCCAGACGGGCCTGGACATGTACTGGCTTAAGCAGGGGGACACGTCTGGAACTGCAGGATTTAAGTCCCTGGCGGCGTAGTGTGTTACTGATGGTAGCCTCTGTTACTTTGGTCCCAGCTCTCTGCAGGTCATTCACTAGGTCCCCCCGTGTGGTTCTGGGATTTTTGCTCACCGTTCTTGTGATCATTTTGACCCCACGGGGTGAGATCTTGCGTGGAGCCCCAGATCGAGGGAGATTAGCAGTGGTCTTGTATGTCTTCCATTTTCTAATAATTGCTCCCACAGTTGATTTCTTCACACCAAGCTGCTTACCTATTGCAGATTCAGTTTTCCCAGCCTGGTGCAGGTCTACAATTTTGTCTCTGGTCTCCTTTGACAGCTCTTTGGTCTTGGCCATAGTGGAGTTTGGAGTATGACTGTTTGAGGTTGTGGACAGGTGTCTTTTATACTGATAACGAGTTCAAAAAGGTGCCATTAATACAGGTAACGAGTGGAGGACAGAGGAGCCTCTTAAAGAAGAAGTTACAGGTCTGTGAGAGCCAGAATTCTTGCTTGTTTGTAGGTGACCAAATACTTATTTTACCGAGGAATTTACCAATGAATTCATTAAAAATCCTACAATGTGATTTTCTGGATTTTTTTTTCTGATTTTGTCTCTTATAGTTGAGGTATACCTATGATCAAAATTACAGGCCTCTCTCATCTTTTTAAATGGGAGAACTTGCACAATTGGTGGCTGACTAAATACTTTTTTGCCCCACTGTATGTCTGATTCATGTTCATTTGTATTTAAAGACATTTAAATGTGTGGGGCAAAAATTGGTTTAAAAAAAGTTGTCTAATCAACCAAAAATGTTGCGATCCGAAGTAGTTTATAGAATACAATAAAAAACTAAAGACAAACCTAAAATAGTAAAACCAGAGATACTGGTAATGCTGCAGTGGTCTATTCATTTTTTCCAGAGCTGTATGTTTGTTAATTTGAACAATGCTTCAATATATGGACAAGAAAAGTTTAACACTGTCCCAATGCAACACTCCCCATTGCCTGTTTTAATGAATCCCTGCCCTCCTCCATCTGCTTCATTTATGTAGGTGAAGAACAAGATGACAAAGGAGCAGTACATCAAGATGAATCGTGGCATCAATGACAGTAAGGACCTGCCTGAGGAGTATCTATCTTCCATATACGATGAGATCGCAGGCAAGAAGATCGCCATGAAGGAGAGCAAAGAGTTCTCCATCACTCCAAAGTCCACCAAGCAGAGTGAGTCCCGGTCTCCATCTGTCAGCAGGACTCACTGAGGTCTTCAAAGTTTGCCTTCTGAACAGTCTGTCAAATACTGGGGTCCTTAGGTCTCAGAGTGTTTTTCTGAAAAACATCAGAAACATCTCTGTCCTCCTCCTCCCCCCTTCAGGTGTAGCCAGTGAGAAGCAGCGGCGTCTGCTGTACAACGTGGAGATGGAGCAGATGGCGAAGACGGCTAAAGCTCTGATGGAGGCTGTGAGCCACGCTCAGGCCCCCTTCTTCAGCGCCACGCACCTGGAGCATGTCAGGCCCATGTTCAAGGTAATACTTTTTACTTATTTGCTTTGCATTAGCTGGGTGATCAATGGAACTTTATTTAAAATGGTTATGATGATATTGGCTTTGAATGGTTATAAAAATGTACACTCTGATGCTCTCCTGTCTTGTGATTTAAATCCTTTTTTTTTTCTTCGTAAAAGCAGGCTGTTGTCCACTTTTGCTGAGTTATTGTTTAGAATATGTTGAATATAGTTTAGTTAATTTTGTCAATATTTGTTTGGGAGGTGGCAAGGCTCTACAACATATTAAATCTAATTCATTTGTATATACTCTTTTTAATATATTGAATAAAGACATTGTGGAAGTTCACTAACTATACTGCCCTACAGCGCGTATCTGTTGGCGTAGCTAGACAGTTAGCGCAACATGTAAAAGTTCCCCAATAATCACAAGGCTTGCTTTCTTGTTGTAACGGAGTTCTTTTTACTTTTGTGAAACTGCAACAATACAGAAATAAAACAAACATAAGTATGCAGGCTTAACACATACATTGGGGCAAAAAAGTATTTAGTCAGCCACCAATTGCGCAAGTTCTCCCATTTAAAAAGATGAGAGAGGCCTGTAATTTTTATCATAGGTATACCTCAACTATGAGAGACAGAATGAGAAAGAAAAATCCAGAAAATCACATTGTAGGATTTTTAAAGAATTTATTTTCAAATGATTGTGGAAAATAAGTATTTGGTCAATAACAAAAGTTCATCTCAATACTTTGTTATATACCCTTTGTTGGCAATGACAGAGGTCAAACGTTTTCTGTAAGTCTTCACAAGGTTTTCACACACTGTTGCTGGTATTTTGGCCCATTCCTCCATGCAGATCTCCTCTAAAGCAGTGATGTTTTGGGGCTGTCGCTGGGCAACACGGACTTTCAACTCCCTCCAAAGATTTTCTATGGGGTTGAGATCTGGAGACTGGCTAGGCCACTCCAGGACCTTGAAATGCTTCTTACGAAGCCACTCCTTCGTTGCCCTGGCGGTGTGTTTGGGATCATTGTCATGCTGAAAGACCCAGCCACGCTTCATCTTCAGTGCCCTTGCTGATGGAAGGAGCTTTTCACTCAAAATCTCACGATACATGGCCCCATTCATTCTTTCCTTTACACGGATCAGTCGTCCTGGTCCCTTTGCAGAAAAACAGCCCCAAAGCATGATGTTTCCACCCCCATGCTTCACAGTAGGTATGGTGTTCTTTGGATGCAACTCTGCATTCTTTCTCCTCCAAACACGACGAGTTGAGTTTTTACCAAAAAGTTCTATTTTGATTTCATCTGACCATATGACATTCTCCCAATCCTCTTCTGGATCATCCAAATGCCCTCTAGCAAACTTCAGACGGGCCTGGACATGTACTGGCTTAAGCAGGGGGACACGTCTGGAACTGCAGGATTGAAGTCCCTGGCGGCGTAGTGTGTTACTGATGGTAGCCTCTGTTACTTTGGTCCCAGCTCTCTGCAGGTCATTCACTAGGTCCCCCTGTGTGGTTCTGGGATTTTTGCTCACCGTTCTTGTGATCATTTTTGACCCCACGGGGTGAGATCTTGCGTGGAGCCCCAGATCGAGGGAGATTAGCAGTGGTCTTGTATGTCTTCCATTTTCTAATAATTGCTCCCACAGTTGATTTCTTCACACCAAGCTGCTTACCTATTGCAGATTCAGTTTTCCCAGCCTGGTGCAGGTCTACAATTTTGTCTCTGGTCTCCTTTGACAGCTCTTTGGTCTTGGCCATAGTGGAGTTTGGAGTATGACTGTTTGAGGTTGTGGACAGGTGTCTTTTATACTGATAACGAGTTCAAAAAGGTGCCATTAATACAGATAACGAGTGGAGGACAGAGGAGCCTCTTAAAGAAGAAGTTACAGGTCTGTGAGAGCCAGAAATCTTGCTTGTTTGTAGGTGACCAAATACTTATTTTACCGAGGAGTTTACCAATTAATTCATTAAAAATCCTACAATGTGATTTCCTGGATTTTTTTTTCTCATTCTGTCTCTCATAGTTGAAGTATACCTATGATAAAAATTACAGGCCTCTCTCATCTTTTTAAATGGGAGAATTTGCACAATTGGTGGCTGACTAAATACTTTTTTGCCCCACTGTACATAGCATTTACAGGTAGAACATAAGTAGCACTGTATTTTTCAAAAGGCAAACATACTACACACACTGAGTTAGCTACCATTAGCATCACAATTTGCTAGATAAAACACACATTAAACTAGCTTCTGACACAACGTTACAAACTTCAAACATTATGCAAATAAGCACATCCAAAACTGTACATTAATTACTTAAGAATAGTCTCCAAGACTCAAGTGTCACAGACACACATACACTTGCATAACTTCTCTGCTCCATGTGACAATCTCCTGCTGATTCTGTGTACAAAGATCCTCTCAAAACAGAGAGCACTCACTCTGACACGCCCCCAGCGAACCAACAAACTAAGGAGCGCTCTCAGCCAAAAAACAAATCTCATCTCTATAAACATAGAAATAGGCAGCACACTAACTTATTTGATTTCATTAATTTTTTTATTTATGTATTCAAGTTTAGCATTTTTTAAATTCATTTCTTTTTCAGTTAAAATATATTTAAAAAACCTTACCTTTCAGTAAGTTACCATGTTAAATAAGTATTACTTTACTGCACATTCCTGACTACATTAAAGCAGATGTTATGGCGGTGCGATGCAGATAGTAGCCACAGAGGGGAAGTGTTGGAGTTGTAAAGCACCTGCTGATACAGAGTGTGTGTTGCAGCTGGCGTGGACCCCCCTGCTGGCGGCATTCAGCGTGGGGCTGCAGGACTGCGACGACCCCGAGGTGGCCTCTCTGTGTCTGGAGGGAATCCGCTGTGCCATCAGGATCGCCTGCATCTTCAACATGCAGGTCTGGCATATAAACATGCATTAAGCCCCATGTTATTATTATGCATTTAAAATGTTTCAAGTAAGGTAAAAATAATATGCCTAACCAATATGAATTAACTAACAATATGGTCTCACAAAAAGGGGGAAAAACACAAGAAAATGAATAGGATCCCTTTAGTAAATAAGATTTTTTAAAAATAGGTTAACAGTATCAATTTAATATGGAGAGAGCATATGTATTGTTTTTAAACTCCCACTCTCAACAAGAGCAAATGTTTCCCATTTCATGACATGTTGAGCTACTTTGGTTTTATACTTTTTTTTTAGTGATCAGATTCAGATTAGTTTCTGATTCAGCTGTAAATATAAATCATTTTAGCCAACAGAATAATTGTGTTTATCTGAGGACAAAATCCATCTGGAAACCCAAACTAAATGTTTAACTGCGCTAATGTATAATAAATGTTGAGTGGCCTAAGCTAATTCTGAATAGTTGTCCATCATCTTGCAACATAGGGACAATAGAAAAATCACTGCAGCTGGACTTCCAGAAACTACATAAGAATGGTTCAATGTTAAACATGTTAAGCAGTAATATTGAAGACTATATTCAACTGAAAGATCTGGAGCAGGAATCAGTGTTTGACAAAGAATATGAGGGAATAAGCATTACTCTGAGTTTATTCTATCCCCTCACATGATCCATCAGTAATGCCTTATTGTTACAGTGGCTCAGTGTGTGTGTGTGTGTGTAGTAATTGGCCTTCCTGTGTGCAGCTGGAGCGGGATGCGTATGTCCAAGCTCTGGCCAGATTCACCCTGCTGACAGCCAGCTCCAGCATCACAGAGATGAAGCAGAAGAACATCGACACCATCAAGACCCTGATCACTGTGGCACACACCGACGGGAACTACCTGGGCAACTCCTGGCACGAGGTGAGCCCCGACTTGAACTGTCCAAGAGAAATGTATTCTAAAATCTAAGAAATATCTTTATTCCTGTAAGTAATAGATTCTTAGATGTTTGATTAGTAGTGGACCTGGTCAATTATATTCTCATCCCTCAAAGAAAATGCCTCAACATTTAGGGGTTAATAATAAAAGAGCTCATTTAGGAGCTCTTTTTAGGCTATTTTTCATATAATCTGTATCAGAATAGTTTTTAGCTCTTCTAAAATGAATGAAAAAGCCAGTAGAAATAACGTGTTTTCTGTGTGTTGTAGATCTTGAGGTGCATCAGTCAGCTGGAGCTTGCCCAGTTGATCGGCACCGGGGTGAAGACGCGCTACATCTCAGGGGTGGTGCGGGACAAGGAGGCTGGCATCAAGGGCCTACCCTCCGGCACAGAGGAGTTCATGCCCCTGGGCCTGGGTGAGACACATGCTTATATCTCTTATAATGTGTTTCTTTTTTGAGGATTCTCATCAAACCTACATAAGAGTTTTTCTTAGATAAAACAGCACACACACTGCATTATTACCTGACATGTTAAATGTTTTTGGTGTTGCAGGTAACCTGGTGGGAAGTCAGGACAAGAGACAGATGGCTCACATCCAGGAGTCAGTGGGAGAGACCAGCTCTCAGAGTGTGGTGGTAGCTGTGGACAGGTAAAATGGACATGAATAACATAATAAATGCATGATCTATCACGTTTTCCGTTCATACTAACACCAACACTTCTTCTATCTTTGCAGGATCTTCACTGGATCCACCAGACTGGATGGAAATGCAATCGGTGAGTGTGGCTTACAGTGTCTCTGTCTGTGTGCGTTCCAAAGAAGGAGAAGTTCTTCATTTCGTGGGTTGCTGTTTTAAATGTTTCCAGTGGACTTTGTGCGCTGGCTGTGTGCCGTGTCCATGGACGAGCTGGCCTCAGCACACCAGCCCAGGATGTTCAGCTTGCAGAAGATCGTGGAAATCTCGTACTACAACATGAACCGCATCAGGCTGCAGTGGTCCCGAATCTGGCAGGTCATAGGAGACCACTTCAACAAGGTCGGTGCACTGGAGGGGTGGTGTCAGGCAGCAGCAGGGGGAAGACCTTTGTCCTGTGTTGCCCCCTTGAGGATGTCTTACTTCTGCAGGCTGTGTAGTTGAAAGATATTGTCATCTATTCTGATGAACTTAGATGGGACACTTTTGTCCTAAGTTTGTACACACAAGTAAACCCCTAAAAATATGATTGCATTGAAATGTGCTTTATTGAGCTTAATTTATTAATTCAGTAGGGTACAAAGATCCAAAACATAGATTGAACAGTGTTTCATTAAAGCCAATTTAGGTCCTCTGCTGTATAACTATTTCATAAACTCAGTGAATGTTAGACTTGCATATGGATAATATAATGGAGCTAATGTTGTTCTATTTCTGCTGAAAAAGTAAAAAGGTTTACTGTTTGTTAATTGAGTTTACACTTTGCATAATGACCAACCTCTGCCTTAGAAAGAAGCTATTCATTGTGATTATTTTTAGATACCAGACTAAATTTAAAAGGACAGTTCCTCCAAACAATCTAAAATTACTAAAGGTTATAAGAACAATTTAAACATTTGGCTGAGCTGTCTGTAATAATTGAGATTATACAGTACACAAACTTAGCAAATTGTCTTGTAAAGAAACATTTAGTCATGATTCTTTTTAATTTGTGTAAACTGAACGATCTCTGAGATCCCATCCTGACGGTTGTCTCCTCCAGGTGGGCTGTAACCCCAACGAGGATGTAGCCATCTTCGCTGTGGACTCCCTGAGGCAGCTCTCGATGAAGTTCTTGGAGAAAGGAGAGCTGGCCAACTTCCGCTTCCAGAAAGACTTCCTCCGACCTTTTGAGCACATCATGAAGAAGAACAGGTAATATACTGTAATATGGTCGGGTGGGATCATGACAGACTGACAGTTCTGTGTACAAAAGTAAAATTGGCATGGTTCTCATCTTAGAACACAGCGTGTGCTCATTGATCGTGCTTGGTGGTTGCGTACTTCATGCTGGTTTATGGTCATTCGTAGTCACTAAATGTTTTATAATCCAATTGTTTACTTGAGATTACAAATATACATCCTCTCAATTTAGCCGCTTAAATTTGATTTGAAGGTGCGACGCATTATCGCATTTAATAATGTAGGTTTAATCTCTCAGTAATTTTTCCTGTGATATTGTTTTTGCATATTGCATTAAAAAGTTATATTGCAATGTCACTTTTTTCATATAGTCCATCCCTAAATTGTACATTAGCGGGATTGCATTATAACATGGAAGTCAAAACAGTGCTCTTTTTATTTAAATGTGAAAGTGCAATAAAAATGTTTGTATATTTCGTATACCAATGATTAGTAGTAATAAATAATAGTGATTTCAATATTGCTCAATACTTCAAAGAGTATGGAAAATGGCACTTTGAAAAGTCATGGAAAGGATCAGTTATTTCAATGGTGTTTATATTTTATAATATGATGAAGTGTAGGCCTGATTTAATTCCAGTTCAATGCAGTTTAGTTTAATGGTGTTGAAAGGGGGGCCGACGCTGGTTATCTACAGTTTATAAAGACTGTTTTTACAGTATTGCTCTATATTAACCCCCCCATCCCCTCAGGTCCCCCACTATCAGAGACATGGTGATCAGGTGTGTGGCTCAGATGGTGAACTCGCAGGCGGCTAACATCCGTTCGGGCTGGAAGAACATCTTCTCGGTGTTCCATCAGGCAGCCTCCGACCACGACGAGACCATCGTGGAGCTGGCCTTCCAGACCACCGGACACATCGTCAGTGAGTAGAACTGCAGCGCTCTCCTCTGGGCAGACATTCTGGCTCAAGTTATACAAAGGAAACCAGGGTCAGAAGTGGTGTACCGTCACAGTGCCCAGATGAGACTAATACTTTGTCCTGCTTAAGCTTTAATAACGGATGAGAAAATGAATGACAGGAAGTATTAAACGTATGAAAGCTCGTTGAGGATAATGAGACACTTTTTTTTTTCTGATGGTCCAATTTCTTAGTCTGATATAAATAGATTTCTGTTCTGTGTTTATTTCTGAAAAACAGGTGATTGAAAGGTTTTGCCTTCAATCTTTTTAAGTTCACTAAATAAGACCAGCCTGTGAAACAGGCTGATGAAAAATAGGATTTGCCAGAATAATTGTATGCTATTTTAATCTATTTAAAATGTATTGTAGTGTTGCACATCACCCCTTTGTGGCCGAAATACATATAATAACAAACGTATCTTGCAAAAAACCTACAAGTTGTTTTTTTTTCTTCACTTGTTTTCGCAAAAGGAAAGAAGTAAGTTGTATAAATAATCCTGAAATAACTTTTTATCCACCCGTTTTTTTTTTTGTGAACAACTGTTATATTGAAATTATAATCTCACATGACAAGATTGAATAATACAAACATTTTTAACATACCCCTTCCTCCCTCCCTTCCCCTGGCGGAATCCCCCCCTCCCCCCTCCCCTCTCGGTTTAGTGTCTTACGATTCTTCTGGGTGCCTTTATTCTGAACTGAGCAGGCTCGCTATAGCCAAAGCGGCTCTCTTCCATGAGTCCAGTGTAGAACCTTTGGCTTTGTTCACGCGTGCTGTAGACAGTTCTAGCATGACCACATCCTGAAAGTATTCCAGCCATTTTCTAGCATACAGTTTGTGAGGGGGTAACCAGTGTTGTACTAGCGTTGTACTATCAGTTTTTTGGCAGCCGTCAAGCCAGCCAACCAAACCTTGCGTTGTTTCTCATTCAGCCCCAGTGAATCGTCATTTAGCAGGAGGAGAGTCGGCTCCAGAGGTACAGGTTTGTCAATCATATTAGATAAAGTCACTGTTACCTTCCTCCAAAAGCCATAAACCTCTGGGCAGTCCCATACCATATGCTTAAATGTTTCCGGTGTGTTCAAGGAGCACAAGTCACAGTTCGGGTTGGTTGACAGCTTCATATGAAATCTCAAACGTGGTGTCAGATAGGCCTTCTGACACAACGTGAATAACCTGGTGGTTGGGGTTCTTGGACGCGTGAAATGTGTTCCCCCAGACATTTTCCCAGTTTATGTCCTCCTCCGCAACAGCCAAGTCTCTAGACCATGTCTTGGCCAGGGGTAGCTCCTTCTGTGTGTGCGTTTGAAGTCGTGAATACACAACTGATACGAGTCCTCTAGTGTTCGTTGTGAATAGCCAGTCCGATACAGGGTGCGTATGCAGCTTAGAGTTCGACCGCACACCATAGGCGCGAAGGGCCAACCGTAGTTGGAGGTATAGAAAGTGAGATGTCGTTGGCAGATAAAAACGAGAACACAAGGTCTGGAAGCTAAGCATACCCCCTGGGTCAAATACATCTCTGAGATTATACACCCCCTTTGAGGACCATGATGCTGACCCAAACGGCTTATTCCCTGAGATAATATTCTTGTTCCCCCACAGTGGAGTATTCAGATGCCATTTTCAATTCCCCCCCAGACTCTTCTCAATCACCTTGAAATTTCTTATAGAGTTTGTAATAACAGGCCCAAAGTGTAACATGCATCGGTTGATAGTTAGTCCAGAAAATAAGACCCCTTCGAGTTTGTATGGAAACACTAGTGCATCTTCTACATCTCTCCAGGCTACCTGGGAGGAGCGGTCAAGCCATGTCTTAAGTGGGCGTAGCTGAAAGGCCTGATGGTACCTCATAAAATTTGGGAAGGCCAGCCCACCCTCTTGCTTTGATCGCTGTAAGGTGGAGAGTTTAATTTTGGGATGCCCACTATTCCAGATATATTTTCGTAACAGGGAGTCAACTCTCTTCCAATATCCCGCCGGACGAGGGAGCGGAATCATCGTGCTAACAAAGTTAAGGCGAGGCAACACGTTCCTTTTAACGGAGGCAATCGTTGTTTGCAGTGAAGCTGGTAATTTAGTCCATACAGCTATGTCACGTTCCACCTCTTTAAATATGTTCTCATCATTTGTTTTTACTATGTTATGCAGTGAAGGCTGAATCTGGATGCCCAAGTATGTGATCTCTGCTGTGATGGGAATGTCATAAGGCAAAACTACCGCTTTTGCGGGTTCATTCAGGGGCATCAGAGCTGACTTCGCCCAGTTGATCTTATAGCCGGATAACATCCTGAACTCTTCAAAAGTGGCTAACAGAGAGGGTATTGACTTTTCAATATCCGATAAGTAGATAGGTACGTCATCAGCGAAGGCCGATATGGCATGCAACGAGGTTTTAATCCAAATAGGAGCAATGACCTGGGTCTCCCTCAGATGTTGGGCTAGCGGTTCTAACGACAGAATAAATAAACTTGGCGAGAGGCCACATCCCTGTCGGGTCCCACGAAAAATGGGAAAGGGGCTCGAGTGTAAGCCGTTCATGGACACCATGGCGTTGGGGTTAACATATAAAACACGAATCATGTCGACAAACCCTCTCCCTAGGCCAAATCTCTCCAGGACCGCCCACAGATACTGCCACTCGAGCCTGTCAAAGGCCTTTTCGGCGTCAAGTGACAGTATCGCGCATGGAGTCTGTAAGTTTTGAGTTTCATGAATTACATGTATTAGGCGTTGTATATTGTCCGCTGCCAGGTGCCCTTTCATGAAGCCAGTCTGATCCTAATGAATTAGTTTGTCCATGTATCCCTCCAAACGTAATGCCAGTACCTTAGAGGAAGCTTCTTGTCTGAGTCTATTAACGAAATCGGTCTGTAATTGGAGCAGTCAGTTTTGTCTTTCCCTTTTTTAAGGATTAGCGAAACCAGGGCAGCGTTAGTGTGAGTAGGGAAAGAGCCCTTTTCAACCACTGATTGGATCGACCCCAACAAAACTGGCCCCAATATATCCCAGAAGTGTAGTAAGAGCTCTGACGTTATGCCTTCTGGACCCGACGATTTCCCTTTATTTGTCATCCTGAGCGCAGTCTCCAGCTCCTTTAAGGATATGGGACGACCCAGATCTGTTGCTTCCTGCTCCCCTAACGTGGGCAAATCCAGTCTGCTCAGGAATTGCTTACATTTCTCTGAATCAAAATTACGTGTTGATTTGTACAACTCCCTGTAAAAAGAGTGGAACGCGACATTTATCTCTTTTGGGTCGGATGTACATTTATTATTAACCATTTTGATGGTATTGATTGATGCTCTGGATTCGCTTTGCTTAAGCTTCAGTGCCAATAACCTGCTTGTTTGCTTCCGTTAAAATAATAGCTCTGCCTGACTCTGTGCATGATGAATTCCGCTCGCCTCCTCAACAGGTCACTGAACTCCACTCTGACTCCCCTCAGTTCTTTCTTTTCCCCGATTTAGCGTATTTACCCTTTAACCGCTTCTCAAGTATATGACACTTCTTTTCTAACTCGCAGATCCTGCGGCTCCTCTCTTTTTTGAGGTGAGATGCATAAGAGGATGTAAAGTCCCTAATACAGCCCTTGGTGGCCATCCATATATATGAGGCATCCTCTACTGTGCCTACATTATTGGCTACAAATTCTGTAATTCTTTTCCTAAATTGTGCTACAAATACCTCATCCTGCAGAAGTGTCGTATTAAAGCGCCATCTAGGTGTTTTATTGAATCTGTGACTAAAATCCATCGTCATCAACAGCGGGTTATGGTCGGATAGGGTCGCCAGCAGCACCTGTATCAGATCTCCGCCCGTTTTCAGACTCGGAAGAGAGCAGAAAGTAGTCGATTCTGGAATGAGATTTAAGATACACGGAAAAGCATGTATAGTCTCTAATGTCCCGGTTCTGAATGCGCCACATATCAACTAGGTTAATATTCTCTATCATGACGTTGAGAGCAGCTGATGCTGCCCGCTGGGTGTGGGAAACGGACAAGGTGGATCTATCTAAACTAAGGTCGCACACTGCGTTCATATCCCCTCCCACAATCAGCTCATAGTCTAATAAGGACAGCAGCTCCTTGGTAAGTTCAGGAAAAAAGAGAGGGTCAAAAACTGCTGGTGCGTATACGGATACAAATGCTACTTTCTTTCCATATATGGTCGTACATAAATATGCTATGCGACCTGAAGTCCCTTTATTAATCTTTTCCACCTCTAAGGCCAGACTCCTTTGGTCTAAATGACTGTCCCCCTAGAGTTAGAACTCCCACAATCCGAAGCCACGACTTTATATTGCCTATTTTGAAAGCGTGATACATCCTCCGCCCTCAGGTGTGTTTTGTTGAATAAATGCTACATCCACATTCTTGCGACGGAGTAGGTCTAAGCATTTCACTCCCCGGACATTATAGCTCAATATAGATAGCTTAACCATTATCGAAATTGGTAGCTATTGCTCCAGGTGTGACAATAAAAGGTCTGATGTAAGAGTCATAACCGAGATATCCACACTCCCCCTCACTCACCCACCCCTCCAGACCCCCCCACCCCACCTGAACAGTGGTTCTGACCCGCGTGACTTTTGCATAACGCAGCTCAGCAAGACGTCATAAAATCCTATCTATCCCTCCCTTGTAACAGTTAACTCCCTCCCGTCAGGTTAACTCACAGCAGTAACACATACACCTGGCCGGAGATCCCTTATTCATCCAAATCAATAAGATAGTCAAAGTAAAGTGCAGGTAGAAACAAAAATAGGCACATAACTGTACATATTGTGACCTCCGTCATCAATTCTGCCCATAAATTAAAGAAGTATTTGGTAAACATAAATATCCCCTCTAAGATTATTTATCTGACAACCATAAGTAAACATTTTCATAACTAGGGCATCCTAAAACAACAAAATAACAGTGCGGTCAGATGGGGGCAGGTCTTATAACCCAAAGAAATATTACAAACAGTTCTCCCACCTCAACTTTGTAACAGGGTCCGGGGTTGTTGCGAACAAATCACACCCTATGCAGCGAATCAAGTTTTTCTCCTCGGGGAATCATAGTAGATATCCGTGCTCCAATGCTCCAGCTGATCGACCCCGACATCATCCGTGTCGAACCGAAATGTCAGACTGATCCATGTCGTCGTCCTCCGGTCGTGACGCATCTCCCGAGCCGATGGTGAACAGCTGGCGGAGCGATGGCGGTCCCTCACCGGCCTTCTTCCTCAGGAACTGTGCGGCCTCGCGCGCTGAAGTGAAGGTGCGTTGTTCACCGCCGATCGTCATCCTCAGGGTGGCCGGGTAGATTAGAAAAGCCGGGATGCCTCTCTCGTACAGCTCCTTCATCACCTCTCCATACGCCTTCCTCCTCTCGCTCGTGAATGCGCTGTAATCTGCATAGAACCGTATTGCCCTCCCGGCGTCCTGCATGGGAGCATTTTTCCTCGCCTCGCGAGCCCCTTGCAGAATGGTGTTGCGGTCCTGGTACCTGAGCACTTTGAATATCATGGTAGCCTGGCCATTGTTCTTGTTACTGCGGATCCTATAGGCGCGCTCTATTTGAATCTTGGCATCGCTGAGCGAGGGGATCCACTTTGGCAACATGTCTTGTAGGAAAGCGATTGCATCCCCTCCCTCTCTGCCGGTCGCGATCCCCATAATTCTCATGTTTCCCGCCGATATTGGTCCTCCAGCGAGGCAACTTTCAGCTGCAACTTTCCCAGATCGGCTGTGTTGTTACTCACTGCCCTTTTCATGGCTCTCGTCTCGGCCTGTACATGATCCACTTTCGCGACCAGTCCCTTGACCGTTTCAATGTGGGCTACCACTTTCCTCTCCAAACTCTCTACAGAGTTTTTCATTTCGTCGATAGCTCCTTGAACAGCCCGTGTCACCGCTGCTTCCAGGTTATCTTGTTGTCTGGTTAACGCTAGCTCAACAGCCACGCTAACGCTACTGGCAATGTTCGCATCCACGCCGCCGCCCTCTGACTGTTTGCGTTTCGCTGAAGGAGTTTTGGCTGGCGAACTGCCCGTTTTGTTGCACCACAACATCTTCTACAACTTTACCGATTCAGTAAATAAGATTATCAAATGTGTAACCTGACTAAATATCAAAATTGAGGGATAGTTAGTAGGAGCTCTAGTGCCCTCCGACCATTGCGTCTGCAGGTTACTTCCGGTGTTTATCCACCTGTTTTTTTAACTGAAATCATAAACATTGAAAGAGAAAACTATCTAGATCGCTTTTGGAAAATGGATCATCAGAATATTTTTTTTCCTCTCTGCCTCTCAGAGCTTATGTAAAGATCTTCTTAACCAACCGACTCATTCTTTTCTTCTTTTCCTCTCCCATCCCTCAGTGAACACCTTCCAGCAGCACTTTGCAGCAGCTATCGATTCGTTCCAGGATGCAGTGAAGTGCCTGTCGGAGTTTGTGTGTAACGCGGCTTTCCCTGACACCAGCATGGAGGCTATCAGACTCATCCGACACTGCGCCAAATACGTCTCTGAAAGGCCACAGGTGGGGGCGATGAGATCAATGAAATGGCAATTGTGTGACGAGATAACAACACCTATCATTTATTAATAACACTTTGTGGTTTCTTTAACACTATCGATGTAATATTCCACCTTATGTGTCCCTGTGCAGGCGCTGAGGGAGTACACCAGCGATGACATGAATGTTGCCCCCGGCGATCGGGTGTGGGTGCGTGGCTGGTTCCCCATCCTGTTTGAGCTCTCCTGTATCATCAACCGCTGCAAGCTGGATGTCCGGACCAGGTAAAGAAAAAAAAAACGGCTCATTCATTTCAACGTGGGGACTGCATTACAGGGATCTGTCCTCCAAATCTTCTACCCCTCTAATCCCTAGTGCTTTACCTGCCCAGTTTAAATTATCATATGTATTATAGCCTTACTAACAATGTTCAAATATGTAGCGAGGACTAATATATTTAAAGGTAAGATATAGCAAGATGTCACTAGTTAATTAGACAGTTATTTTACTATGCTATTACTGTTATTCTATACAATACGACAATTGACCAAAAAGCAATGAAAGTGGTTTAATAATTCAAAATCATTTAAGAAAAAGTTAAATAAAACAAAAGCAAATGTAAACTCCTCTGCCTGGGGAAAAAAGTGAATACTGAAGCCTGAGCCTACTTGTATAACTTGACAATGAATTACCCTATCCAAAATAGCAGTGAAACAAAAACATAATGAATATTATTGGATAATAAATAATAACGGTATAAAGAATTACAGCATCGTAAATCAGAAACTGATAAATAAAACAAAAACAGATCATTATTTGTCAGTATTTTCTCGCTTTCAGATCAAATTAAGTAAAGCTAAGAAACACAAATATTAACAAGAAACTGAACCTTTATTTCAGTCATTTATATCAGTTTCTTTGTTTTGTTATTCTCTTAAAATAATGTTTTTGTATCCGTTTATCTTTAACTGTACACATATTACTACTTCCTTTAAATGTTTTATTTCCCCTTATTCAAAGTACACCCCTGACCTGTTACACAACAATTTTTCCTCCTTAATCTTCCTTTTTTCAAACATTACAACCCTTGGATTCAGTCAGAAAGTGTTATTTTATTGCTCTAAACATTATTTGTAGAGTCTCATTCTCAGGGCATATTATTTAAAAAAAAATAAAGGCTTGGTTGTCTGAATATGATCAGCTTTAATGACAATTCTTCAGCTTTTTTTGCATCAATATGATCAAACTAGAGGTAGTTTAAAAGTGCCATACAGTTTGTAGTGAGTATGGGTGAGCAGCATTTACTAAATATGTATTGATCCAGGATGTCCTGAGTGTGTTGCTGCAGAGCTGAAGCAGCACGACTGATGAGTGAGCTGTTTGTTTTTGCTTTCTGACAGAGGTCTCACGGTCATGTTTGAGATCATGAAGAGCTACGGCCTCACCTTCGAGAAGCACTGGTGGCACGACCTCTTCAGAATCGTCTTCCGCATCTTTGACAACATGAAGCTTCCTGAGCAGCAGACAGAGGTCAGAGGTCACTGACAGCAAGTCCCATGTTGTTTCTGTTTTGACAAGCCACTAAAAAGGATATCCTCTGTGGTTTTGCGAGGCAAAAGACAATAAAAAGGAGGGATATTTTTTTAAAGAATAGCTAATGTTTGTCTCCTGTTTGCCTGCAGAAAACCGAGTGGATGACGACGACCTGTAACCATGCTCTGTATGCCATCTGCGACGTGTTCACCCAGTTTTATGAGCCGCTCAGTGAAATTCTGCTGGCTGACATTTTCACTCAGCTGCAGTGGTGTGTCAGGCAAGGTGGGTGTTCAATTCACATCCACACAACACTCATCTGTCCACACAAAGAGCGAATACTGCTCATAGGACAGAGATAACACCCACAATGCTATGCCAGATTTCACAAACTAAGGCTGTAGAAATGGTATTTTGTTAGACTTCCCTTTATCCCTTTAGTTTTTTATGTATACATAAATATATATAGTGTATATTTTATTTATTTATACATTTTTCACTTAGTTTTTTCACTTAGATTTGTATCACCAATGCTATTTCTTTTTCTTTTAAAAATTATTAAATCAAATTTAATTTAATAATTTATCTTTTTTATTATATTTATTTATTTAAAAACAAAAGTTTTACTTAATATATATTCTAAGTAATTCTCTATCTTAACATGTATAGAGCTATCAGCGTTTGAACACATTTCATTGCAACACAACTAAATAGTAGAAAGGGACAGTAAGGGGCTGTACGAACATTATTGGGGTAGGGAGGGGGTCTGAAAGGAAAATATCACTTTTAAACATCAATATTATTGAGTTGCTACAATTTGTTTCACCAAAACACAACACTGTCTATATTTTGTGGGATAAATATGGGAAATGCATTCCGGCTTAATCCTCAATGAGGTTCCAAGTTTTTGTGTAGCGGGGCTTTAAACCCCTCCTCACCTTCCTCTGCAGACAACGAGCAGCTGGCCCGGTCGGGGACAAACTGTCTGGAGAACCTGGTGATTCTGAATGGGGAGAAGTTCAGCCCTGAGGTGTGGCAGATCACATGCTCCTGTATGCTGGAGATCTTCCAGAACACCAGCCCGCACGCGTGAGTCCTCAGTCACTCTGCTAACAGCCAACTAAAAAAATAATGTTAATAATGTTACTAGGTCATTAAAGTAATTGAAGGTCTGGTGCTTCTGTGATAGGATATTATCACCTGAATCTTGATCTGCCATTCTGTTTTTTTTCAGTTTGTTGACATGGCGACCGGCTGGGCAGGATGAGGAGACTGCAGATGGCAAGCATTTTGTAAGGAAATCAACAAATACTCATATGTCTTTACAATAAATACAGGATGTAGTGCAGTAGCTCAGCAGATGCTGCATGCTTGGTCTGAAATACATTCCTCAGGGAATCAGAAGGACGACCCTAACCTGTGAATATGTATCATTGTTATTTGTCTCCAGGACGCTGATTTTGACAGCGTGTCCCAGAGCAGCTACGACAGAGCCCTGTCTGAGAGAGGACACAGCCAGATGTCCAGCGACGACACCTGGAAGGGCAAGTCCAGTGCGAGTGAGTATGCACACACACACACTCACTCATACACACATCACACTCAACTTCAACCTGAATATATATTTACAAAAATGGAAAATGGCTGCCTGGAGACAAACAAAACAATATATATTTAACAGTTATATCATTTGATGCTATGGAATTTTAATAAATATGGAATAAATAATTATGACCATCCTTTACACCCTGAAATAAATAAAATAAATAGTAAATGTGAAATTATTCGAAAAGAATACCTGAAAATAATAAATATATATTTCAATAATACCATTTTTTAAAATAATCTTATTTATTTTTATTAATTATTATTTATTGAATAAAATCGCTTTCTGCCACTGTAAAATCTGACCACCATTGTTGCTTTTTATCCCTTCTTTTAACCTTAAAAAACGTAAATCTTCACACCACTTGCTTCTCTTTATCCTGCAGGAGTTTCAGACCAGAAGCTGTTTGCAGGGCTGCTCATTAAATGCGTGGTGCAGCTTGAACTCATCCAGACCATAGACAACATCGTCTTTTTCCCAGCAACCAGCAAGAAGGAGGACGCAGAGAACATGGCTGCTGCACAGGTACGATAAAACCCAGATTTATTTATCATTTGTTTGATTTCTATTTGAGGAATGCTTTACATTCTACAGCATCAAATGTCCAAACAGTTATTAAAGTTGTCTCAAACCGTCCTCCCATCAGCGTGATGCTCTGGAGGAGTCTGAGACGGAGGGGGGGGGGGCGGGCTCAGAGCAGGGCATGTACCGTCACATGACCTCCGCTCACCTCTTCAAGCTGCTCGACTGTCTGCTGGAGTCGCACACCTTCGCCAAGGACTTCAACTCCAACAACGAGCAGAGGACAGCGCTGTGGAGGGCAGGTAAACAAAAGCACCCCCACCATGGCTCAGAAACAAGTCCACGAATATGTCTAAACCGGGTAACAGGGGCGTTGCGCCCTCTTACCGTTGGCGTGCGCCTTCATACCAAAATGCAGAATTTGGTGTGCAGAAAGCAATATTTCTGTTGGTAAAAAACTGTATAATTACTCCAGTAATATGAGTATGGTGTCAAATGTCTGGTCAGACGGCAGAGACAGCTTTGTTTTTACAGACAATAAATAGGGGATGGATGTCCGGAGGGTCTGCCGGTGAAAGAGAGGCTGGCAGCAGGCTGACACTGAAACTGAGATTTCTGAATTAGTTTGTTTTACTTTCCTTTTTTGTTTGAGTTGTTTGAGGTGGAATATATGACTCAGCAGCTTTAAGAAATGAAAAGGCTGTTATTTTCCGCATTGCTCTGATGCAGTGTTTGTGCCGGAAAGCGGGCGGGGCTGTGATTTTGTGATTCATGCTATATTTTTCTAGAAAAACCCCTGAAGTCAACCTTATGAGAGCCTCTGTCTGTTGTGAGAATGCCTTTTATTGTCTTTAAATATATTGTTCAAATGTAATCTTCGTTTTAATGTTCTTACGGTTTACAAATTCATCTAAAATCCAGTTAAAATGTAAAGTCAGCTTCACTAACGCTCAGCAGGAAACTGTGTTATTGGCTGCATGGAACCTGAAAACTGTTCATTATTGGATGACCTCAGAGCTGAATATTCAGGCTCTTCCAAAATTAACATCTACATTTGTAGGAATGTACTTTAACACTGAAACTTCCCTTAATGTCTTCACTCTAACCAGAAACCTTCAGGCATCAGGTGAATAAGCTAAATCTACCTTTGATATTCTGTTACTTCCTTTGTTGTTCCTGTTGTTTTTTAAGTATTTTTTGATATGCCTTGATTAGAGAGTTGAAGAATAGATGACAAAAAATATTGAATTCATCCCACAGCGGGGAGATGAACAATGTGAGAGCAAAGACGACACTGCTGGAAAACAGGATTAGGAGTAGTAGAGTAACTAACTAAATAAAGAGGCAAGCACCAGTAAATAAAGACAAGTACACATCCATAGTAGACAAATAAGTAGCATGATTATAAAGTGATCATATTGAGGTAATGGAGTAGAAGCAACATTAATGGATTGTGAAAAGTGTATATTGCATGAAGCATGAGTCATCTCTCTTTGTGAAGACCGTAAGGTTACAGAAAGGACATGAGAGGATTAAGAGGGGTATGAACAGAACCAAATCAGGGACAGGCAAAACCCTCTCCTGCTGCTGCTGTTACTGTTTCTGTTTTCCTTCCCAATGATTGCCTCTCTCCGCCCTCAGGCTTTAAAGGGAAGTCCAAGCCCAACTTGCTGAAGCAGGAGACCAGCAGCCTGGCATGCAGCCTGAGGATCCTGTTCAGGATGTACTCTGACCGTCAACTGCAGGATTCATGGCCTGACATTCAGACACGCCTGCTGCTGTGAGTACTAAAGGGTTTTGTTCACAAAAGACAATATCTTATTGCCTAGTTGAACTTTAGATAAATAAGCACTCACTGTGTTACAGAGAAGTGTAGCCCTGGTTTTTGCTCCGAGCTGAGTAAACTGTTTTGACACATGGCTCATACCTCATTATATATTTATGGAGGGTTCACTGTGAGTGTGATTGTGTGTGTGTTCAGCCTGGTACAGATCACCTTGTGTTTTTCACTGAGCAGCTGCACTTGACTCATGTATTACACTCATGTGGGCTGCTGGTCATTTAATAACTGGTGTTGTGTTTCAAGATGTCAAGCGTAGACCTGCTCTACTAGAATGACAACAATAATAGTATACAAAACATAATATTGTGTTGATTATAATCCTGTAAGTGTGTATGTGTTCTCAGGGTGTGCAGTGAAGCTCTGGCGTACTTCATCAGTCTGACCTCAGAGAGCCACAGAGAGGCCTGGAACAGCCTGCTGATGCTGCTGCTCACCAGGACACTACGGCTGCCTGACGACAAGGCACACACACACACACACACACACACACACACACACACACACACACACACACACACACACACACACACACACACACACACACACACACACACACACACACACACACACACACACACACACACACACACACCTATATTTTTGTTGGAACTTTGGATTGTGTCCAACTAGGATGAAATCTCAACTGGGATTATAAATTATAGATAAACCTGGGTCATAAATATAATGGAAAGTTGATCAGACACAAGCTTGTTGACTTGCGCCACCGGTGTAAGAAAAGTGATGAAGTTCACCTGGCTGCATTTGTTGACATTTGTTATGCAACTTATTATTGATATGCATTTGTGGTTCTACTGTTTGCAGGATGTATAGCAATGATGTAATGGAGCAATTTTATATGTAATGTTATGACTATTTTGTGAAAATGCTAACACAAGAAACATTGTGTTTTGCCCCGAACGTAAATTCCTATATTGACGTCAAACCATAAATTAAATGGACATATTACACACCAAACTGAGGGTAAAAGTGAACATTTGGGATTAGTTTTAAATTTTCAAGTATTGCTATCTGTTGAATAAGCGTCCATAGCTGTTCTTTTGTTTTTGGTGGCTGTTCAGTCCATTCTTTTTTTGTTGTTCCTGCCCCAGCAACAAACACATCCACATAATCTCAAATACATCCTGTTTTCTTGTCGCTGATAGTCTAAGATTTAGGTCATATTAAAGGCTTCAATATAACACCGCAACATAATCAGTTTACAAAGGATGGGTTTCAAATGTGTATGTGAAGCTCTGATCTTTTGTTTTGTTTTTATTTCACATTTCTCAGATGGTAAACACTGTAAGAAGCTCTCACCTATGACTCATGCACACTCAATGTGACGGCTGATTCACTGATGAGTCACAGCGGCTCATGACTCAGGGTTTTTTCTTTGCAAAACTATTGCAGATTTTAGTTAAAAAACAACCCAGCATGCAACTTAAAGCTGTAGGAAATTTTGGCGCCAGGCAACCAGCTTTAGAGGAAAATGCTAACACCACACTAACCACTGCATCAACAAAAGAGAAAACAGTATTGTTAGAGTGGACTAGGTGGCACCAGCCTGGTAAAACAAACCTTTAAATTGTGTTTATTTACCCAAATGCTATTTCGTAATTCCCCGGCCTCATAACACAACAATTTGACGCCCTGCTGTGAACTCTTTGGCCCTGAGCACCACCCACACAGAGCAGCCGCCCTTCTTTTCTCTGTCCTGTAAATATTTCCAAAGACACATCTTTGACAAATACTTTTATCAGACTAAAAGAACTGTTCACCCAAAACAAATACATATCTGTCTAACATTTTAAAATAATAATACAAAAAGACATAATTGAGATATGTGAAATGGGACACCAAGAGAGGCTATCCAAAACTTTACAATGGGGGCCCAGACACTAAACATGAGGTATTTACCATATATTACTCACACATGAAGAATTTGGGATAGTAGTGTATTGTAGAGACATTAACAAGCTAAAGAAAAACACCTAAAACTAAAGAAGCGCTATTTTTTTTGTGTTTTTTTATAGGGTTTTGTTTGTTTTTATAGGTTAATGGTCTACAAAGGCTAAATTCCTCCAGAGGGAGTTTCTCCCCCACACACTCTGCCTGAAACGCCACCATTGGACTCTTGTGCTTCTATTGGTTATCGTTTTGACACATTGTGTGTGATTGGCTTAGAGGCGGGACATCTCTAAATGGTTGACCAATCAAAACAGACTGGGCTCTGAAGCCCTTTGTGAACTTTAAAGCATGGAAACATGTCACAGTAGAGGCCCAAAAAACCAATGTGAACCTGAAAATGAGCAGAATATGACAAAATACCCTAAATAACTAATCGAACCATAGCTACTGAATCATCCCAAAACATTACTTTCATCATTGTAGACATTGATTTTTACAAAGAGTAAACACAGATAAATATTTAAAAGTAAAGATAATAGCAGAAATGAAATGCATTTCAGAGGAAAGAAACTAAATATTTTTTTATCTCACTGTCTCCTTTTCCAGTTCAAGCCCCATGCTTCCTGCTACTACCCCCACCTGTGTGAGATGATGCAGTTCGACCTGATCCCCGAGCTGCGGGCCGTCCTCAGGCGCTTCTTCCTGCGCATCGGCTCAGTCTTCCACATCGCCACTCCTGAGGGGGCCCGAATTCCCGTATCCTAGAATGACTGGGTGCAGGAATGGGTGGAGAAATCAAAAGGACATTTGTAGGTTGACACAAAAGAGACTGGAACACAGAGGAGGAAGAGGAGAAAGACTGCAGCTTTTCTGTCTCTGTTCAGCTTCTCTACTGCACTCCGCTTGTAGGAAAGTCTTCACCCTGTCCTCCTCCCGTGTTTTTCTCGGGGATGAACAGCACTGTGACCAGCGCTCTCTGCTGACCGTCATTCATCGTCCCTTTGACTCTCATCTCAATGACAAGAAGAACTGTAAACGGATAATTTATTGATATTGTACCCGATTTTGTTGGTTTGTTTTTCTGTTTGTTTTTTTTAACAAAAGAGGTCTTTAAGCCGACGATACCATTGAATTCGATGAACCTTACACTTGCGATTTTTGGCCGCCTGTGCCTGTTTGAAAACGATGACACCGTCAAGTGTCGCCCTTATTGTGAGTTTGGTGATCTAATGAAAAGACGTTGTAATATCTGAACCCTCATTTCGATGCATTGTTTGTCACTTTAATGTTTGAGTTCCTGGTATTCGGTAGCGGGCTGTTGACTAAAGCTCTGAGCTGCAGGTGAGAAGAATATGCGTCTCTACCTACACGATCAAAGATTTCAAGCAGCTTCATTTGTGAGGTCCCTGCCACACAACCGTCCTCTCGTCCATCAATTCCATATCAATGAGATTTTACATATTTATTTTGCTCACTTGCTTTATGATTATTTTTCAGAGTCAGCTTTTCCTGGCTTCACAAAATCCGCTGGCTCATAAAATCCTCCACTTATCCATCATTCAGCCCTATGAGGGGACACAGTGGTTGTCCATTTCCCAAAATCTGTTTGCACACCTATTGCCGACAGTTTGCTCATGTATTAACGCCTTCCAGTGTATCATCTAGCTCTGGATGTTTGGAGCGCCCGTCAGTGTTGTGTCACATTCAGCAGTAGAGTTCCGGGACGGAGTGAAACCAAATGCTGCATCTACAGAGAAAGAGGAATCTCTGAATCCTTCGTAGTTTATTCCATGCCTTTTTTTAAAAAAAAGAAGGATGTATGTAATTATTTAAAGTGCATTTAAATATTTTTTGAGAAGCATTCCTTCCCTTGCAACTATGGATGTCTACTTTTCTTCCCTAAAGCTAGGGAATATATATATATATATATATACAGTACATGAAAAAAGCAGACTGTAAAGTTTTCAATGTAAGATACATAGAAATGAAAGTGCTATACGGTTCTATACATAATATTGTGATGTAATCTTCCAAACATTTGGTGAAGTAATCAATAAACCTGAATTCTGATCCACTTGTGTGCCTTTTGATTAACTTTATGGAGCTTTAAAGCTTTTAATCCTCAAATATTTTGAATTGACTTAATCGTACTACTAATATTAATAAAGGGTGCAGTCAAGGTTTTCCAGTTCCAGTTCCTGTCAAAATAAAAATTAAATAAAGTATTAATAAAGAGGCATGTGTATATGACGAATTTCCAGAATACACTTGATTGTTTTGATACCTTGCTTTTGTGGGGAACTAATCGTTGGTATGGATGATTTCATTTTGTTCTGAAATATTTTTTGGTGTCTTTTTAATTGTGGCGAGATGACAAGACGACGTCTGCTCAAGAATTCAGTGTTTAAAGGTTATTTACTTTTGGGAAATATCTCATCAATATCAAGAGATGTAATAACTCCAAACCAAGATTTAAACACTAACAAGAACAGCAGTATGGAAACCAGTAATAACTTTGTATACAACAAATATTTTTTTGAAACACCCATTGCTTTTTTCCCTTATTCTTTCATTTCTTATATTTTATTTTGTCTGTGTTCCGCTGGTATGAACTGTATTGTGTGTATATAATGAATAATGTGATGTTTTCACATTTAAAAAAAAGAAAGAAGATAAACCCAGTGTTAAGTCAACTCTTTAACCATGCTTCTGGGCCTAATAATTGCGTCTGAAGTGATTCTTTTACTGATGGAGGTTTCCGGTCTTATAAATAAACATGTCCACAGGGGGGCGCGCTGTGCTCAAACTGGCAGTTGGCCTGGCGCGCGCTACATTTGGGGGTAACAAAGGTTACCATGGAGACCTCTTACATCCTTTGTTTTGGCGAGTAAAGTGGAACGCTGCCCAACAGCTGCAACACGGAGCCTTGTAAAAGAAAACGCTATGTTATTATTGCTTGAACAAGAACCTAGATAAGCAGACCATGAGGAATGTGACCGCTCAACTTACATAATTCACGTAGGGGTCAGACACCCCACAGACAGATACACTTTTAGCTAGTTAGCACTCATTCTAGCTGGGACTTTCCTCCTGTAAACCAGCTAAACTAGCTCTCATTTACAGTCAGGAAGTGACCGGTCAATTGTCCGACTACAGGACTTCAATTTTCCTCCTGGTTCATATGTTGCATTTTCTTCACTCGGGATACATCTCACAATTACTACCTGGGAGCACTCAACGGAGGATGGCATGTTGAATGCATTACGCAGAGGACGTTAGTGGGCGGATCGAAAGCAGCCAGTGGTAGGGTAGGATATCTCAGTCGGCGGCGTTAGCCAGACAGGCTAGCAATGAAGGATAGGATTACTACTGCCGGGGTCTGGATTGTGAGCCGCCAAACATGATTTTTTGGAGCCCGCCATACAAGTAAGAGTGTCTCTTCAGTCTTTGAATGTATTTCTACTGGCTGTGGTTGTTTTGTTGGTGAAATAATGAGCGGAAGGCTGGTAGAGAGGGCGGATTTTCCTCTCTGAATCCAGAGGAAGGAGGTCGACAGATTTTGGAATGCGTAACCATCATTTCGTTTCCTGCTAGATGTTTCCATCAAATTCAGTTTGACGCTAAATGTATTGGCAAATGGTAGTAAATGAGTTTGCCATTGTAACACACCTTTCTATGTTAACGGTCAATTCAAAAGGGACTACCCCAAGACTGTATGTCAGTGACAGCCATCTTCAGTAGCCTACATAGCTGCCTACATTGGTGTTAGTGCAGGCGGAACTGTGTGTGTGTAATGCATTGCTCAATAATTACTTTTGTATTTATTGCTGGCGGGGTGAAGTCTATTTAGTGTCTGAACACAGGGTGGTGTCACAAAGTGGCATTTTCTTGCGTTGTTATTAAACGCATTAGCTTTTATACAGTCTAGCCCAGTGTTTATGACAGCAGAATGAAAATTGGCCTGTGCTGCATTCAGGAGCTCTTACTAAAAACCCGTTCAACCGTTTTTAAATAGTCTTAAGTGTGTTTGATTAGAAATATCTATATGTTTCTCTCCTAAAGAAAATGCACAATTGAACTGCAGTGACGAATAGGCTAGAAAAGAGATTTCCTCCAGTCATTTATATTTTAATAAGTGTAGCTATTGTCAAAGATATAAAGTGAACAAAGAGTGACACACTGACAAACGTCCCGCATTGGTTATGTCCCTATAATCGAAAGAATATTATTAAGGGGTTCTTAAATTGTTCTTCACACTGTTGGTTATGTTCTAACAGCAACACGTATACACTCATCTCAGATTATGTTACACCATATAGTTTTATCACATTATGGACATCTAGTCCTGGGTTTAAAGGCCATCATGAACGAAGATCCCTGATATGATCGTGATCCAGATATTCAGACATCTCTGAAGGCGTCGTATTACGTAATAAGGGGGCTGGGCATACCCAGAAAGGAGGGGGAAACGTAGGAGGATACGTGAAAACATACACTCGCACACAAAGTGACTATTTTACAGTCTTGGATTTTGACAGCTATTGTACACACAGACCTACTGACAGACAGATTCCGGACATTTATAAAGAGGGAAAGGGAACGGGAAGTACCCATACTACATTGTATTCGTTTTATACGGCGAAAGAGACGACAAGGTTAGTGATCATATATGTTTGTAGTCTTGACATCATAAAAATGGAAATCTGAATTTATGTGGATATTATTACAACCTAACACAGATGCGTCACACAACCAGCGCCTGGTGTACAGATGTGGTGCTAACATCCTGGCTGGTTTACTTGTAACCTTACAGTCCAGATTCCACTGTCATAAACACACTTCGTCCCTAACTGTGCTTTACGTGAGTTAATATTTGAAAGGTTGTTTTGACAAATGTTGCATTCAGGTTCTACATGTTGTCGCTACTCGTCCTATGGGAGCTGCGTGCTGTTTACATCCGAGCTGTGGCTATTAAAACCCAAGCCACGTGCTGAAGCTGGGGAGTAAGGACCATGTGGCTATTGTAAACACTGCTTCCCTGTGGGTGTTCATCCGCTCTAACGTGCTATTTCTGTATCTTTGACCACCAAATATAGCTTAAATTGTCTGCTTGCTGTAATTGTAAGTTTGTAAGAAAAGTTGTTTTTAACTCTTTGCTTGTTTGTCCATGAGCCCGTAGTATCGCGCTTCCATTGTGCTGTGCGGAGGGACTACATTAGCCTGTAATGTTATGTCACCAGCACTGTTTGCATGGAGCTCCTGTTCCATCCGCCTCATACACTAATCTCCAGTAGTGAAGGAAGCATTTAGAGCTTTTGTTTAAGCAAAAGTAGCACAACTTTATTGTCAAAATACTCTGTACAATTTCTGCATTCAAAATCTTACTTCAGTAAATGTACAACAGTATGCATAAAATATGCCACCTATATTACCCAAGTATTCCAGCTGATCAAGGAGGAGTGTTTTTATTTACTTTATACTGCTGCTGGATATCTTACTTGAAGTGTTATGAATTAAGGTTTTTTATTGTTGGATTTTGAAGCTGTCAGATAAATGTAGTGGAGAATAAAGTACTATATTGGCTTCCAAATTGTACTTGAGTAAATATAATGTACTGTATCCTCCCACTGATAATTAGGATGTCCAGACACTTATCAGCTTAAATGCCACTCTTGTTATAGGAAAGGCCAGGTTCCCACATGATAAAGAGCAGGTTGTGTTCCTTTTCTCTCAGTTACAGCAGTTTATGGGATGGTGACAGGCATCAGTGTGAGGGAGCGGCATTATCAGGTTGTCTTTTGTTTCAGGGATGTAAGCTCACCTAAACTCAATAAAAGTAGGCTATGGACAAAAATGCCGTCACATTAATGTTCGCTTCCAACAATTTAGTAACCACTATATCACTGCTCTATCAACTATGGATACTCATCTTTCAATATAATATCAATACGTTTTGTTACAATTTAGCAATACTGAGACTGCCACTGTGCAATGCAGCCACACACATTTCTATTTCTAACATTTTAATATCAATCTTTTTAGAGGAATTGGTACAAATCAATCATTATGATTAATCTACAGATTATTTTATATATTAGATCGAGATTCATTGTTTTTTCAAAATTCTTGTCATATTTTACAACAGCCAAGTAGATGTATTCATGTTGCTTGTTTTAGTTCACAAAAAGTTCAAAACCCAAATATATTCAGTTTACCATCGTATAAAAAAGAAAAGCCAAAACATATCTTCAGAAATGGTTTGTAGATATAGATATTAGCTTTTTTAACCATCTTCATTTTTCTATTTCAGAAGAGGTTCAGATTAACACAGCAGTAGTTTAACCGGAGAGATTTATATATTCTAATTTCATAAAAAAAGTATTTTCACATGCATGTTCAACCTGCTTATGACCCTTTCATACCGGAAACTACAATTGCAGTCATGTGATAGGAGTGCTAAAAAGTGGTTAACCCAATCTTAACCTAAAGCTGCAACTGTAGAATCACAGTTTTATCAATGCTTAACGTAGAATAATTGCATCGTTTTTTTTTGGTCATTGAAACATGCTTTTTAGCTAAATATATATTACATACTTTTTATGGTTACATACATATTTTTATTCTATTTTATGTTATTGGACATTTCATTGACACTTCTTATGTCTATGTAAATATTTTAATTTTATTATATTACATGATTGTTTGCACCTTCTTACTGCCCAAGGTTTTTATATATTTTATTATTTGTTTAATTTATTTTAATTAAAAAAAATTTTTTTTTAAATAGAGCAACTGTCATAAAAAAAAATTGAGCAACTGTCATAAAATCAAACCCCCCCCTCAACATACATTAAGTATTCTTATTCTGATATTATAGTAACCTGTGCTTTCATTCCAAAGCAGAGCGATGTCAGACCAGTAACGAACACAGAATGGATGCAGTGAGATATTAATAAAGGGATATTAACCTGTTGGATGCTGGATATGTCAGCGGAAGCCAGTTTTCTTTTACAGATATTCAAGGGCATGCGTAGGTGTGACTGTATGTGACAGAAAGCTGGAGCCGACACAAACAAGGAGCCTTAAAGCTCATCCTGAAGGTCAGAGGTCACTGATAAGGAGATGACTGTCTGTGTGGACTCTAACGCCAGACTGTCCCTCTGATCTCTCCTCACCTAAACCTCACACCCCCCCTTTCTCTCTCCCTCTCTCTCTTAGGAACACACACACACACACACACACACACACACACACACACACACACGATTGCTCTACTATAGTCTCATTAATATCATTGCCATCTGCTCCATATGTAACAGCCCAATTAGAGCGATGCACTTTGGCCTTACCTGTCCAAATTTAATTTGAACGTCTACAATCTTCCCACACACTATTCGCACACACTATTCGCACACACACACACACACACACACACACACACACACACACACACACACACACACACACACACACACACACACACACACACACACACACACACACACACACACACACAAAATCACAGCGTGCTTATAGGCTGTCCAGACCTTGACCTTTCATTGTTGTCTCTCCACAGGGCCTGAGCTGATTTGTCAGCCTTGTGCAGGTTTGATTTTTGCCCCCCAAGTGTCCTCTGGATATCAGCTGACCATGGTTGTCTGAAGAGAGGGAAACCCGGCGCAGTGTGTGTGTGTTCAGAGAGAGGAACAGAGACGGAGTGGAGCGAAGAGAAAAGCTTATTCAAACACAAAATGTCTCAAAACAGAGAACTGGTGGTTTCCTACATTAACTATAAACTCTCCCAGAGAAATTATCCGCTCAATCACATGGAACTCTTAGAGCATCCGAACAGGACTGATGGGGGGGAGGCAGGGTTGGGTGAGGAGCAGCGGGTAGCGACGCACGCCAACGGGACTGTAAATGGCACAAGTCCCGGGACCCCGCCGGCATCCCCGCTGAGGCAACAGTTGCCTTCAACGACGGACCTGGACCCGGTGAAGGAGGCCCTCCGGGACTCGGCCAACGAGTTCGAGCTGAGGTACTCCCGCGCCTTCAGCGATCTGCACAACCAGCTGCACATCACTCCGGCCACCGCGTACCAAAGCTTCGAGAATGTCATGGATGAGGTGTTCCGGGACGGAGTCAACTGGGGCCGCATCGTAGGGCTTTTTGCTTTCGGAGGGGCGCTGTGCGTGGAGTGCGTGGAGAAGGAGATGAGTCCGCTGGTGGGCAGGATCATCGAGTGGATGACCGTCTACCTGGACAACCAAATCCAGCCCTGGATCCAGAGCCAAGGAGGATGGGTGAGTCTCAAACACACACAATCAGAGAAACACACCTGTACTGAATAGCACCTATTATACTCTTCAACATTACTGCGTACATTTTATGGATAAGCTGACATGACCTGTATGGAAATTGTCCATGTTGACACTTTTCCTACACTGCTGGCAGCAACACTGGAAAACAGCAGTCAGTTGGAAAACAGTTTAAAATGAAAACAAATCCTGTACTTATTTTTCCAATTGGTGTGGAAAATGTGTATAGATGCTATTGACTTTAGGTGATCTGTTAGTGAAAGAAGTTGTGAGAAGTTAAAAACATTTTGTTATTATTTCTTTATTTCTTTATTTGGGATCAAAGTAGCAGATCAGGTCATCTTCAACTTTACGTTCTTTCAAATATTTAAAATCTAGTAAGAGCTCACACATTTTTTTTTTTTGGTAATGGATGGTATCGTTTTTGAGATAAAATCAGGAAAAAACTAAATTGTACAGGAATAAATATTTTAACCAAAAGAAAGGGGCCTCTGGGGAAATAACATCGTTACACTTCCCCAAAATTTAGTTGCTAAGCCACCTTGTTGTAATGGCCTTTCTAGCAGCAACACAAATAGTTTAGTTTTTATAAATGTGAGTGTTGAGGGCATTTAAAGAATTTGTCCCATATAAAGTCACCAATTTTGTATAACATTTAAGCCAGAAAGTTTTTATTTTAGGACAGGCCTAAGTCGCTGGAAGAGCCTGAGTGGTGACGCCATGATGTTATTTAAATGATGTAAATTTAGAGCTGTGTTGAAGGCTGGGCTCATACCTATGAAAGTTGCTCAGTCTTGTCTCGGCTCATTCAAATGTATGGAGAGGGACAATAAATCTGAATGTGGCTTTTAGCGCATTTTATAACTTTTACGACCTAGCAGTGATTTGAATAATGTTTATTCAAGTGTTTGTACTGGGAAGTTGACTCACCTCAAAAACATCTATTTACAGGCTTACCTGTACCCCATTGCGTCACGTGACAAACACAGAGAATATGAAATGTCCTTGAACGCCTCCCGCACTGTTTAGGGTCTTGTGTTGGGTTTGATATATTTTATTGAAATTCACAATATTTTATCCAGACTTCATCTTGAATGCAACTGTTTCCCATACTTGTTCCTCTGCAAATGTCTAAATACCAGGTTTGCGTATGTGTTGGGGTTGTATGTATCCTTCCTGTTGGTCAGCTGTGTGCCTGGCCTAACCTCTGGTGACTTATTCTATCCTCCTGACTTATTTTATGCAGATAAGCCACATGCTAACACTTATATCAGCCTCCATGAGATTGTGACATGGCAAAGGGGTGGAGTTGACTCTGTGACCAGCGTAGGATCAAAGACTTCAGATTAGATAAAAATAAAGACCAGCTAGATAACAAGAAGCACAATCACTGTATACAAAACCCCATCTGGCTTAAAAGCCTTAAAAACAGAATGTTGGTGGTCAGCAGCTGGTTCAGCTGTTCTCTAATTGATCAGCAGCACAGAGCTCAATGAGCTGAATCGAAGTGGGAGCTTAACAGGCTAGCCTACATCAGGGCTTTGGAGCTGCCTGCAGCTGGGGTATCGAAGTTCTCTCGTCACAGGGTGGGATGAAGTCCAGGGCTCTTACAGATAGCCCTTTGTTTTACTCTGGTCAGTTGATTGGCTCTGTGCTTTGTTTTTCTTCTCCTTCTTCCACCACTGTCCTCTCTTCTCCTATGTTCTTCATCAAGCATCCAGATGAAAGCTCTTTTTCTGTTTTGAAAGTGCTCTGCCCTGGTACTGACATCCCAGTGTGTTTGTGCCCATGATCACCTCCAGGACAGTTAAGGTCAGCTCTTTTCCTTTGTGCTGACCATTTGATGGTACAAAGGAGAGCGGGTGAGGGGAGGGGCTGTCTATACACCGGGTCAAAGGTCGGTCCTATGGAAACTGACAACCCGTTGGCGTACCTAGACCAAAATCCCATGACAGCGGTTGTGCTGTTGTTTGCACTGCAGACCATAGAATCTATTTATTTCATACAATGCTGGAGTGGAGATACCACAGGGGAGAGGGGGGCAGCGAGGAGGTGACACAATATGATGCGTGATAGTGAAGGCTAGGGCTTTGCGTCATACTGATGTTCCTTTGTTGCTGCAGCAGCATCCTCCTACCCTGCTCCTGTAGGGACGCTCTCATAAATACTGCCCCAGTTCTGGAGCACATGTTTTTTTAGTCATTCTAACAGGAACGGAAGATATGGAACACATTGTTTTTAAACTCAAAAGTTTATTACCATGAGACGGTTTGCCATAAACGTTGCATTCAATTCACGCATACCTCCAACAGCTCACAGTCCCCTATAACCCCACAAGGGCATTGTATTTCCCCATTCCAGGGTTATTAATGGTTCCTGGAGTCTCTAAAAATACCATAGGAGCCATAACTTCGGTCCACTTTAATACCTTTCTTTGTTTTGTTTGGACATTTTTGGGGGGCTTTTTTGCCTTTAATCGGATAGGACAGTGGAGAGTGACAGGAAAGTGGGAGAGAGAGTCGGGGTGGGATCCGGAAAGGACCACGGGTCGGGAATCAAAACCCGGGTCGCCAGCATACAGCGCAGGTGCCCCAGCCAGTTGCGCCACGGCCGGGGCCCACTTTAATACCTTTCTATTGAAAAAGCTTATCACTAGGGCTGGCTCAGACTCCACATGAACATCCACTTGAATCCTTTTTATTTCAATGTTATGTGCCTCATGTAATCATTTTTGTCGTTTGGATTGTCTATTTCGTATTTTTATTTTTTACAAGTTACTTTATGTGAGTATTTTCGTTTAATGCTACTTAATACTTTTACTCCATTACATGTTGTGAGCAAATATTGTACTTTTTGCTCCCCTTCATTTATTTAACAGATTGTTTCTAGTTACTTTGTACATTTAAGCTATAGATACAAAATATAGATCAAACAAAACATTAACATACTGTACATTAATATAAGTTAAGCTACCCAGTAGTATAAAGTCATTAAATAAACCCCACTTTTACCAAGAGCAACTTTGAAGTGATGCATTAATGCACTAATCATTAAAATTGTATCGTACATAAATAATACTATATCCTATATACAAGTGCTTTTACATTTGGTACTTGAAGTATATTTTGATGCTAATACTTTTGTATTTACTCAATTTTGAATGCAGGACTTTTACTTGTAGCTGAGTATTTTGACACTGTAGTATTGCTACTTTTACTTGAGTGGAAGAGTACTTCTGCATTCATGTTTTCATGATCTGTGCAAATTGCAAAGCCACCTGAGACAAATGTTTTATTTGTGATATTGGGCTGTATAAATAAGTATAATAAATCCCTGACTTTTACCTTAAGCGCAACCCTGACGTCAACCTTTACTTTGGTTTACAGGCAAACACAAAGTGCTGTACTTTCTGATAAGCAAATGTTGCAAACCAAACGGAGAACTGTAACAATTCCATGCTAAACATCAGCTGTTAACTTTGTCATTGTTAGCCTGCTCAGTACAGCCTTGTGGAGTTGCTAGCACGACTCCAGATATGCGTTGGTTCTATATAAGATCACAGGTTGCAGGAAACCCTCTGTATAGCTAAAACAAATAGAGATAATGTGATAATAATAATACCCACTTAATTTAATTAGTATGTCGTTTGTCCAAACATCTATTTAAAGTTGGTTCTTCTTCACACACTGGAGGCACATGCAGGGTGAAAATAGATGTACCTTAAACAGGTTGGTCTCATGATTAATGTATTACTCATGTACATTTTTGTACAGTATTTGTCGTCTACGCAAATTAATCAACACATCTGCCATCTATGGTTGATCTCCATCATCTAATATAGTCAAAATCAGCCCACACACACTCCCTCACACATCACGCTGCGGTGGGTTGAGCTGAATAACATTGTCTCGAGCACATGTTGCCATTTCCTCCCCTTCAGAGATTTCCAGAATTCACATTCATTCAGTTTGGGGCTGGTTTCGTCCGCTTTGTCCTGCTGTTAGTAATTCACATATTGACAGTCTTGCCTCAGGGGTAGTCCAAAGCTGTAGTGGCAAACCAAAATGTACAAATGAGTAGATAGTTTACCGTAAAGTCCCATCATTCTATGGCTTTCCCCTCTTTGTCACAGTATCTGAAAATACTTTTTTGCTAGTGGTTTCTCTGGTGCTTTTTGGGGAAAGTGTAGGTTGTCTTTGAACTGAGTTTCAGTGTATGCCCACACAAGACTTTGTTGCTTTTCTCTCTTTCTGTCTTTTATTTGCCTCTTCCGTTCTTCCTTCCTTCGCTCCCCTGACGCCTCCTCACAGGGATGAAGCGCAGAGCCGTTGGCAGATGTGGGAACATGAGTATAGCTGTGAGGCAGGTGTGCCCCGAGTGTTGGCTGATGAAATATTAGTCTGCTCTAAGCTGCAGCAAGGTCACTTTCACTCTGCTGCTCCAGCACTCTGTCTCGTGATCTTATTGTTGCTTCCCAGATTTCAGATTAGGACATTGAAAGGACAGAAATGAGATGGACAGTTTGTTCGTATAGCTGATACTACAACAATAGAACTTATAATGGAAAAGGATGAGGTAAATTTATATTTTTAAGCTAATCTTGAGGTAAGTTAATGGGTTTTGGTATAGTTTGTTGAGAAGTGTTTCCATACTAACTACTGGTTGCCATAACTACCTAATCTGACACTTGAAATACATTCAAACACTGCATTACCTTCACAAGTCAACACCTTATTAGGGAATCTGTAGTTTTGTTCCCAAATTTAGTGAACATGAATGCATCAATCTGTCTATAGCTGAGACAATTACATGCTATACAGATTTAAGCCTCTCATATTCAGAGTGGAGTGCACCAGCTGGGCGTAAAAAGGTAGGTCTTAAAGTCTAACGCCGGGCTTAGCTACGTCCTACTTAGTGATTGGAATTTACACCGAGTGCACCAAGCCTGACTAGTCACGGCCGTAGCTGGGCCTAGTCTTAAAATGCGCGTGCACGTCAATACACGCGAAACAATGATTGTTGCCAAGCAACACGCGTCTAGATAATTTAACACTCGAACTTCTCCATTCAAAGCAAGCTATAAAGTTTTAACACGTAAAATCTGAGTTCAATCAGCACCTGCAAATTGGGGAGCGCGCTGAGTTCCTGTGTGATCCATGCTGTTGTTGAGGGGAGCGCCCCTCCAGTAGTTCAAAAAGGCCTGTCTGCTCTCTATCAGCTCACTGTCCGGACAGATGTCCAGTGGGTTTGTTCCATCATGGACGACTCTTTCTCGTCTTAATGCTCTTTCGTTGTTAAACCTGTAAACAAGACGCACTGCCATCCTTGTTTTCCTTCTTGCTTGTTTTCCGTTACTATGGAAACTAGTCTGTCTTTCCGATTTACTCCTGCTCCTTACTAGGCGTAAAAGTTACACCCAAGTGCAACGCATACAGGGCTTAAGTCTAAGTGGTGCACTAGTCATAACTTTAGTTTGATCTTAACCTTCTGTTCTAAGTTGGTCAGTTAAGCCCAGACTTACGCCCAGCTGTTGCACTCACTCCAGATGCTTTTCTTTGTCATATATAATAATAATTAGCTCTAGTAGACAGTTTTTGGTCAGATTAAACCAGCTTTACAAATACATCTCCTTAGATTGTGGGAAATGTACACTTCTGTCAAAACAAAGAATCAAGACAATACGAAAAAAGGCCATCTTTGGCTCTTTGAAACTCAAATTGGACAAGTCTTTCTTGAAAGAAATCAGTAGTTGCAGCACATATTCGATGCAGAAATAAAAATAAAAAAGCAAGACAGTCATTGAACCAGGGAAATAGTTGAGGTGACAGTCAAACAGGGAAATTGAAATGGTGTTTTGCACTACAGAGCAAACCTGTCTGTCAGGAAAACTGATGAGGCCTCCTCCTAAATGATCCCCTTGGAGCTCATTTAGGAGCCTCCACTGTCCAGGATGCTGAAATTCTTTTTAGAGCAGATTCTCCCTCCGCTGCCCGTGGTGTTAAAAGAAGCGCAGGAGTGAAGCCATATATTGTCAGATAATAGACCTTGGCAGGCAGCAGAGGTAGAGACAGCGCCATCGACCTAATAATGTTGTTTCCAGCAGAGCAGGCGATGGCAGTGATTACTCAGTGGAGATTGAGCCGCCTCGGGGTGGGGGTATGGGGTTATTACCAATTATAGATGAATAATATCTCGACCTGCTACTGGGGGAAACAATGTTTTTTTTCTCCCTCTGACAGACTAATAAAGGCTAAACTCATTTAGAGGAACCACGCTGCCACGGTCTGGGGAAGCTCGCTGGAGATGGATTGGGATGGGGGGGTTGCCAGTAGGGAAACCAAGTGAAAAAAAGAGCCCATTATCCCAGTTGTTGTGCTTTGTGCTGTCGACGGTCTCGGTAAGGTCAAGCTAAAGTTAACTACAAGAAAAATGTCCTCGAGCAATAGTTTCCCTTGCATATTTTTCTTCATCACATCTGCCAGTGATGGCTGTACACAGTACATGTTATTATACCATATTCAGCACTAAAGACCAAGGCCATAGAACTCCATTGTGGTCCAAAAAACGCTTCAATGAGACACAATGTTGCACAGATCTGGAACGTTCCTTAATTACCACGAACACACAAACTGTAGTCCATTATCATCTATCCCATATACCTTGCACAACAACTTTGTAAAATCACAAGATCAAATGAAAACCCAGGTTGATTCAAGTCGCACATTTGTGTCCCAATTAATAAGTGATCCGACCAATCAGCATCCCCTAGCGGCTGATGGGTGTGTGTGACGACATGGAGAGGGGACTGCTCATTATAACCAACAATGGCTGCTACTTAAAGAAACCCCATTGTGCTTTTTGGGGTTTTCCTTCCCTGTAGTGTGTTTTATATAGGTTTTTGTGCATGAAATGATCTGCAGAGGCTGAAATCCCTGTGTTCCCTGCAGAGGGAGTTTCTCAGCTGAAAATAATCCCCATCAAATTCATTATTTGCTTCTTTTAAGAGAAGTTTCCCAGAAGCGACAGCGCTAATATTTGTCTTAGGAAAGTACCACAGGAAGATGCTTAGGGGAAGTCTGAAAATATCAAGAAATGGACTATTGTTTGTTTTTACTTTTTTATGGCAGTCAATGTCAGAAACCATGCATTTCATGAACAGACTGATCTACAGTAAATGTGTGATAATGAATTCTTGCTGTATTTTAAAGCGAGTTAGACACCGAGGCTGTGATTAAAAGCCCGCAGAGGGCAGGGCCATTGACTTGTTTTGACAAGGGAAGTACCTGGGCTTCCTTTGTGCCGTCCTCCGCCACGGACCTATTTTCTCTTTCTCTCTGTAATTAACATGCACATAGGATAGGCAGTCGGATCCACAGAGTCGTCTGTCAGACTACCCTACCGTAGAAGAGCAGGAAATCTCACCCTTGGGACCTATCCCGACCGCCTCCATCTCTCCCGCCCCCGCCCTTCATCTTCTATACGTCTCTCCCTCTGTTTGTGTCCTTCCACATCCTCTACCCTCCTGCCGACCACTGATCGATCTGTCCCTTATATCCCAATACGAACCCTCCCTCCTCCTCCTTCTCCTCCTCATCCTCCTCCACTATTCATCATTTTTGAGCTAATTTAATTCCACCCGTCTGCCCTTCCTCCTCCATATCCCTACCTTACAGACCATAGTGGCTAGACATATTGTAGAGCAGACACGCTGCCACACGCCTCGTCCATCTCGCCGTTCACACCGTTGTTTTTCCCATGTCCGTTTGTTTTCTCAAAATTGCACCGAACATTGTCACCAGTGCGATCGATTCCCTCTGACTTTATCCCCCTGTTCACCACCCCCACATCTCCACCCCCACCCCCACCTGTGCAACTGCCACCATCCCTTCATCCCACTTCCACTCCCTCCTTATCTCCCCCTTCATCCCATCCTCCTCCTCTTCCCTTCATCACTAATGGATCACGTGCGGTTAATTAGCAGAGATGTTTTTCTCTCGTTGCTTTGCGCCTGTTGTTTTAAGAACTCTATTTTTCCTCATCAGGCGAAGTGTCCGCAAACTGATCATGCGTTGGTGTTCACGCACGTGGCTCGGCTTGTTGTTTTTGTCTCCTATATTGGAAACATTTTATTGTACAGTGGCGCGCTGCAGAGGGGAGGGGACGCCGCCAAGTCAGACTGGTCATGTGACTACCTCAAACAAAGGACCCGTGGCCACACACACACACACACACACATACACACACACACACACATACAGATACAGAAACAGGTGCCTTCCTGGCTTTTTAGTTGTGCCCACAGGTGTGTCGCAGCTTTGCAGATAAAGCCATCGCTCAAAACGACGCGCTGGTCTGAAAGCGACTTTGCCATTGTCTCACTTTCTAACTTGTGACACATAGAGTCCACACGCTCACACAATGCTCCCCAAAGCCTTTCTGCACGGGATCAATGGCGGCCACTTTTGTTGAAGCTGGCGTCAATAAGCGCCTGTGTGGGGTGGGCGGATCTATGCAGATTGATCTCTGAATGTTCTCCCATGAATGCTCAGCCGTGTGTGTGTGTCTCCATTGTTTTAAATGCATGTGTTTAGGCTCATGCATTAGTGTGTGTGTGTGTGTGTGTGTGTGTGTGTGTGTGTGTGTGTGTGTGTGTGTGTGTGTGTGTGTGTGTGTGTGTGTGTGTGTGTGTGTGTGTGTGTGTGTGTGTGTGTGTGTGTGTGTGTGTGTGTGTGTGTGTGTGTGTGTGTGTGTGTGTGTGTGTGTGTGTGTGTGTGTGTGTGTGTGTACTTAATGTTGTGTGGCAGCGTCACAGCTTGGAAATGGCAGCAGACAGATTGTGGGAGTCAGGTGCTCACAACTCCATGACTGTTTTGCTTGTGTTCATGTAAATACGTTAAAATATAGAGACTCTTTCTTGCCTTTTAAGGCGAAGAACCAAAGCTTTCTTGTGTTGTTACATGAGGTGCCTGCATGTTTGAGGAATAATTGGGCTGAGGATCCTTCAGACTGCCTTCATGGTGCAAAGAACATTAGAATATATATTTCTTTAAATCCCCTTGGAGTTCATTTTGTCACACCATTATATTTTTAAGGCCATTTCTTGGGGCAATTTCTGACATTTCATGAAACAAACTCCAAAATCTTATCAATTATTAGTGAACATTTCCAAACACTCTAATACCACACTGTAAAAATACTAAATTTCAAGTAAAAGTACTGCATCAAGAATGGTTCTTAGGTAAAAGGATATAAGGAAAATGTACTTAAAGTATTAGGAGTAAAAGCACAAGCAGCAACTCTTCATATTCAAAAAGCTGGAACTGAAATATTGGATAAAAATATTCCATATTGGAATCTTCTCATGGGAATAATGGGAATTATGGGAATGTATGGGAACTGACTGGGAATTGATGCATGAACAGATATATACATAGTTCGGCTAGCTAAACAACTGGAATGATCTTCAAAACATCTTGCAGGAGGCAGATAAAAACAGCATCACATTTGAGGTAGCTAGCATCTCTATAAGAGTGCCTCATCGATGGTAAATGAAGTGATGCTTGCTATGGCTTATTTAGCATCTAAGTTATCAGCTAGCTATCTGCTAGATGAATACATCTGTATGTGATATTTGCAATTTAAACATAAAATACGTATATTACCCCATAATATCATCAAACCTTACTTCACTTTGTGTAGTCCACAGGTTCAAATCTGTGGCTTCAATAGTCTTGTGTTTTGGGCTCAAAAGTGTGGTCCAGTCCTCTAGAAATCATATGTGCATGCGATGGAGGAATGCACAGTGCCTGTAGGGGTTGTGGTCTCAACAGCCATGCAGTAAGCAGTGTGCTATGTGCATGTGATTGAGGAATGGCATGGATATACTTGAATGGCATCTGTTTGTTTTAGTCAAGATTATGCTAAAATATACTTTCCCCAACTATGTTTAAGTTCCTTATGAAGAGCCAACCTTCAATTAAAAAATTCCCAGTTTATTCCCATAAATTCCCGTTAATTCCCATGAAAAATTTCCATCTTTGAAAATTCCTGGAATTTTGCGGCCCTAATCTCCTCATCTTATCAGTTCTATAAAAGTAAAAGGTATAAAGCAGGCCTTTAGACAACAACCCTCTCTTACAGTTTGTGTCTGTTGGTCATGTGAAATGCAAGACCTGTAGCCCTGCAGCATCACAAACACACATTAACACACACACACACACACACACACACACACACACACACACACACACACACACACACACACACACACACACACACACACACACACACACACACCCAGCAGTGAGACATCAATAGAGCCTCTAATGATTACATTTGCTGCATTTAGACTGCATCAGAATCTCTCCCCGCAGCGAGGCGTCCGTATGTTCCTTACCCACACGCTGTTTATGTATACAGGACAGATCTCCAGCTGTGTAATAGATGAGAGTGTGTGTCTATACTGCCAGAGCACTGCAGAGCGTGCAGCTATTAGAGCCAAATGTTGCCAGACTGGTAGACATCAGACTAGAGCATGATTGTGCCCCCCCACCATTGAAGTGTCTGGCAATGTGTGGCGGCAGAGAATAAAGAAGAAGAGGGTCATATATGCAGATGGCGAGGAAGGACGAGGAGGCTTGTGACTCAGCTAGATGAGGATGCAGTATGTAGGTCAATAGGTCACGCTGCAGTATAGTCTATACGGCAGGATTATATGCTTTACGAGCGGCTGGATGTGGGAAGACGCTGCATTCAGTGGTGCTGCTCCACTTTTTCCGAGGCTTAGTTTTGAAATCAGGTCACAAGCAAGTCTTCCCCCTCCTGTCTGCATGCCCCCTCATTTTTTATTTTTTTTTACCTCCAGCCCACATCCCTTCCCTCTCTCCAACGACGGATTCTTTTTAATTTTTCCCATCTTCCGTCTCGCAAAAGATTCCTCCCCTCTCTGATTGCATTTCACTGCTTTATCCATCGCTTCCCTCCCTGTTTGTCTCTCTATGCTCATATCTGTGATCAGATTATGAGGCATATCATGGGATTAGTGAGTCTCATGGTATGTATTAAAGTGGGAGAGCAGGGGAGCGGATAGAGAGGGCTTGATGAGTATTTCATGGTAATGCGGCGCCCAATCTCATACAGCACGAAGACTAAATGATGATAAAGAGCATCAATGCCATCGCCATTTTATTCATCATGGGCTCGTTTGAATGGCCGAGGGGGTAAAAGCAATAAAGTCGAAGAGATATCTTCAGTTGCACTGCAATAAGAGAGGGGAGATAATAGAAAGAGGGAACAAAAACGGACTCTTGCTGCAGATATTCATCCGTTCTGAAGTGATCCTGGGGATTCGCTCTCTTTCATGTCATCGAACTTTATGAAAATGATGGGAAGTGTCGTTTCAAGGAAATGTGTCAGTGAGCCTCGCTGCTGCCACTTGCTCCTCTCTTCACGTCTTTACTCCTCAAGGGTTTCCCCATTTTTCAGTTTCCAATTGTTTTCGTCAGCCTTTTTTTTACCCCCCGCAGCCCGTTTCACCCTCTGTCTTTTGTTCTAGTTTCATCTCATTTTCCTTTCTCAACCCATGCCTCTCTCTGTGCCTTTTGTTCTGTCTCAATCTCACTGTTTCCCTTCTTAATTTCTGTTTGTCTATCCAGACAGATGGCAGCAATGGAGGTCTTTGTGGGGTGAGGGCCTACAGGGTTGCAATCCCCGTCTTCTGTCCTTCAGATACTTTAGATTTTCCTCTTTTTTGCTTTTGTGAACCTTTGCTTAACACACAGTTCTGAGTCCTTGGCCTTCCTGCTTTGGCTCAGCAGTGTACGTGTGTGTTCATGTGTGTATGTTGCTGACAGAATGAGGTTTTGGTGGAGATAGACAGCCCCCAGAGTGGGACAGGGAACAGATTGGAGTCTGAGCCCTCATGTCCTGACTCATTAATCTCCTCTTTAATTCATGGTCTCACCAGCGGGCTCAACGCGTGCACACACAGCAGCACATAGAGCGCGCTCAAAGGTCCAAAAGAGACGTACAAGCAGACAGTGATGTTGGCACAGAACACGAGCCAAGAGTCAACATTATCAATTTAATGATTAAATGTCCTTATTTTTTTCTTGCCTCCTTGATGCTGCTTGGAAATGATTCATCACACTTCAAAGCAGTTATTTTGCCCCCTCACCACCGCCTCAACGACAGTATCGATCACACGCTTAGGCGGCCGTGATCTTGCCAAGATTCCAAAGTCAACCAACAGTGGAATAGCTAAATGACGCACATCCTCGTTCTTCAACTCCAGGTTTTACTTCGGGTAACGCAGAAGAAGAACAAGGTTGACGAGTTATTATCATACCAATTGTCTTTTTTTAAAGCTATGATAGTCAATGCCTTTTATGGGAGTAGCTGCTGCCTGTTTGAAACTTTCTCTTGGTCTTAGCAGCCCATCAAAAACAAGTAGAGAGGAACCCCATCCAGTGCAAGAAGAGCTCTATTCATACCGGCATTGTAGTGTAAAAAAACTTCATGAGCAATGGAAGAAAACTTAAAACATGCACATTTTAAGCAACACGATGCGAATGGATGCGCTCCTCTTCAGGCATCAGAAAGTGTATATGTATTTTTCATACTTCCCTCTCATAAGAAGGGTATTTCTGTCTTTTCTGATTGAACTGTACATAAATTCCATGTTCGTTGTTATTTCAGAATCAGAATCCCTTTATTCGTCCCGCAGTGGGATTTGCTTGACGTTGTCTGCTGTTGTCACTTTCTGAAGTAGAATCCTGGGTTACCCTTCATGCTCCATAAATGTTGGTTGCATTAGTGCATAGCTCTTCAGCAATTCTTACCCTTCTGGTCATATAAAATCTTTTCCAGCTGACCTGACTTCTTTGTTCCTTAAAAAAAGAAACATTTGGAAAGTGTAATGAGGATGTCAGAATGGCCACACGGATTTAAGGAGGAACAGGAAGGGCTGGAACTCGTGGAGAAGATGGGTACATTGATAAAAAGCAGAAACAGTCAGTCACATTGTTGGCTTTTTTTCCCTTTCTGAACACTCGTTTCATTCTAAAAAGAAACTGACATCATACCAGCATTAGTGCTAAAGGGAACTTTGAATATAGTCATTCTAATCATATTATGGTGGTAACCAGAGTTGGGTGTAACGCGTTTCAAAAGTAACGGAGTTACAGTAATGTATTACTTTTTGCTGTAACGCAGTAATATAACGCATTACTTCTGAAATGTGGGTAATATAATAGCCCTTACAATTCTCAGTAACACAGTTACAACACATTTTAACCCGACATGATGTGGGGTTTTGTTTCTAAGAATTCACAAACATCGAGACATTCTGACACCAGAGAAATAATTGTGCAGGTAGAATAGTAACTCAGTAAGCCTGTTTACTATTGGTTAAGAGGGCTGCAGAAACAGATTCACAATGCAGAGCTGCAGGCTCACAATGCAGAGCTGCAGGCTCACAATGCAGAGCTGCAGGAACAGATTCACAATGCAGAGCTGCAGGCTCAGAGAAAAGAAAAGAGAAAGACAGGAGAGCGCAGGCTGAAGAAACAGAAGGTAACTTTCTCTGGGTCTGCTGCTTGAACCCCGCGAAGTTCAGAGACTCGTGGCAGAGTGTTGAAGAACTGCAGCCTCTGTGGAATCACCGACTTTTATAAAGCTTGTCAGCCAAATCCCCGTTAACACACCAATGACAAGGTGAGCTAACGCTGCCATAGAGACTGGTTCATATACAGCAGGTCACAGGGCCGTGCAGAGGGTCCACTAACATGTTATTAATAACACACAGAGACGTCATGTTACCGGTATCACATATTATTCAGCACACTTAAACGGAGCATACGTTTAATTTCAGCATACTGCCATAGATAGCTTTAATTAATGAGCTGTAATAAACTACATTTCAGCATTTAAAGCCCTACTTTTGGGGTTATTTTGGTGAAAGTAACTCAAAGTAACGCGAAAGTAGTGTAACGCATTACAGTTCAGAGACAGTAATAATGTAATCTAACTTATTACTTTAAAAAGACAGTAATAAGTAATATGTACTGTATTACATTTTTGAAGTAACTTGCCCAACACTGGTGATGACACTCTTAATAAGGATGAGTGTTACAGGGTTGTGCTGCATTTAAACTCTGAGATCATTATCATCAAGATACTGAGCCAAACTTAGTATCTGTTGGGACTGAAATAAGCATTGTGTGACTAAGTGGAGCCCCACTATTCATGTGGTAGCCACCACTTGGGCTATGTCTGCCACTATGGTCTGTAAGGTAGGGATGTGGAGGAGGAGGGCGGGCAGACAGGGGGGGATTTATATGAGCTACAAAATGATGAATGAAGAGGTACGTTTCGGAAGATGAAGGACAAGAAATGTGTGAAAGACAAAAGCAATTCTCTCATTTACATTTCTAAGTTAGAAATACTTTTTCAGGAGTCCAAATCTTCTTGACATTTTCTCCCAAGTTAAGTCAGACTTGATGGGGAGAGTTTCAACTGCCATCTGGTATCACCACAGGGGTTCTGTGGGGTTCAAGTAAGGGTTTGACTCGGCCATTCAAGGTCGGTCAGGTGTTATGCTTTTGGTCTTTGACTTGTCGGGAGTGAACCGTTGCCCGAGTGTGGGGAGCAGTGACTCCAAGTTCTCCCTGTGACTGCCACTGAGACGGACCCCATCCCAGGATGTTGCCACTCCCGTGCATCACCGCAGGGATGGTATTATCAGTGGGAAGCAGAATCTGTATTTAGATAGATGTAGCTCTAGGAGTTCAGGCTGAATTTATATCATCAGCACAGAGAATAAGTCCTCACGGTCCTTGAAGAGGCTTTTGGACAACAACTAAACATACTGTCATATTCCTTTCCCTCAGGAGTGAACTCTGTCTAGCCACTCTGCCGAAGGCCTGAACGAATTTAGCTGTACTAGAAACCACCAGTCCTTCCAAACGTCATCCCTTTCACAATAATGGACTTTTTCTCTGGGGACATTCAAAGATGTAGAAATGGTTTTCTACCATTGCTCAGACATTGACCTTGACACGATAACAATTTTGGAGAGTTTATTGGACTTCAAAGCTTTGATTTTAGTCTGACAAGCATGGTAAATGATGGGAACTTAATGGGAACTATATGCAGGTGTTGTCTTTCTTCATTGTGCACAATTAAAAGAATATACCAATGCAATTCTAAAGATATCTCAAAGATAATCTCAGCACCTTAACTGAACTTCCATAGAACAGAGTCTGAAAACGTACCTCAAAAAGGCAAAGAACAACAAAGTTTACTTTGTAGAAAGGCCAAAAATGTAATTTTCTCAACATGGCGACCGTGTGGCCTTCAGCCTTCCATCGAAGGTTTTACAACTTGTATGTATGTCCTCAGGGGGGGGTTATCGGCTGATTCTTTTGATCTCGCCGAGTCACTGTGATCTCATGATCACCTCATGGACTGTTAATCACAATGTGGGGAAGAGGTCACAGCACACATTCCCGCACTGTACTCAGAGATTCATACACACTCTCAACTCTCTGACGTCCTCTTGTTCAAGCAGCCAGAACATCATGCCCTCCATGTTGCAACAGATATTCAACTCGGTAAACAAAAACACATCATGAGTTGTGTTCCAACGCAGCACTGACACAGCCCAGGGACACGGCTGTTTAGGTCTGAGTGTGTGCGCAAGGCCATGCGCTGTGTGCGTGTACACATTCCTGTTGTAACAGGAAGTGTTACTCAACTACAGACCGGGACATTTTCTCGTCCTTGTGACAAGTCAGGTCAGGGACCATCAGGCCTTTGGGTCACCGCTTCTAGTCAACTTTCAAATTGCTCTCTTTTCTCATACATCACCAGATGAGATACTGTGTTTAGTTCTGGCCAACTCTGTAAAAGAGGGAATGGAAATAGAGGTTTTTCCTCCAGTAGACTTTTAAACAATTCAGTTCCTTTGTGTTTGACCAGCCTTTTAGTTTGGAAGGCAAAGGAAGAAAAACAACTTCCTTTTTCTTGAATTCCATATAGACTGACAGCGGGTGTTATTATGACATTCTGCTCATTCATGCACTCACCATATTGAGCAATATGGCCCCCATAACACAAGCAAAAGGAATTTAAAGCACTCTCAGTGTAGTTTAGAGTTGTCACTGAGTCAGGGTTTGGTATGGAGAACAGGTTCTAGGTTGAATACTTAGAGGCCCCATTTAGCTTGTGTGTGTTTTCCCGTTCCTGTAGTGAGTTTTATAGGTTTCTGTGCATGTAAATGGTCTGCAAAGGATAAATCCCAAAGTGCCCTCAAAGAGAGTTTCTCTCACACACTCAGGGGGAGGTAGTATGGGAAAAATAAAGACCTTTCGAACATTAAAGCATGCAAACATGTCACAATGGAGGCACAAAATACAAATAGGAACCTGAAGATGAGCTAAATAGGGCCGCTTGAATATATGAACGATTGGAGATTCTTTAAAAAACCTGCAGGTTACTCAACTGTTTATAAAAACACTAAACCCCGCCTACATCCTTCTTCGTATCATATCAAACACAGCCATTATTGTTTTATAAATTCGCTTTCCCATGAAGCCTGGCTCCCCACAGAGCAAGATTTCCTCATGTTTCAGGAACGTTCACTCTTCCTAGAGGAGACTGGTTCAGAGCTGGTTGATCTAGATGGATTTCGTCATAGCTATTCAGAGGGAGTGTTGCACAAACACACGCTCACAGCGGCTTTTATGTTTGAAAGTGCATATATGTGTCCAAGGGAGAGGGCCTTTGTCAGCTTTCAGTCACCATAAAGAGTGTTCCAGTGAGCCACTCAGAACTTTCTGGTATCTTCTCTGCATGTGAATGAGGTTTTCAGCAACAGCACGACTCCCTCACAGACAGCATCCGGTTTATAGCAGCCGCTTGTGGCCGCCGTGGCCTGAATGTCATGTGCTCTGCGGTTTTTCTAGAAAGAATCCCTTGTCTGTTAAAAGGGAAATGTCTTAGTTGGATGTTGCAAAAGTGTCTTGTTTGCATTGAGCTAATATAAATATACAGCTCTGGAAAAAATTAAGAGACCACTCCAAATGTTTCTTAAATCTCAATCTCTACATGTATGGCAGCCATTCCAGTGTCTGTTGAATTCCAACAGAGAAATGTTGTCAGCAAAAAATAATAATTTAACTCAAAGACAAACCTATAAATAATAAAACCAGAGAAAATGATAATGCTGAAGTGGTCTCTTCATTTTTTCCGCAGCTGTATATATATTCTTTTATCAAACAGACTGTAGTGGGAAATGCTGATCCAAAATCTTAAAGATGTTCTCAGTAAAGCCTAATATAATTTTTGTTGAGTCCTACCAACGATCAACACAATCATTGCAATAACATCTCAAAAAGCTTGATCTATAGCCAGATCTGTTACACTCAATACTATGAATACAATACAGGAGCTGAACAGATTCCTCTGTCTGCTCTCACCTGATTGCACGTACACAATGTGCTTTTGTAAATGTTGCTGTCAAGGAACAGGATGCAATGTATTAATCAACTTTTTCGTTTGGGTGTGTGTCACGGTCAGGGGATTACACCATCAGAGTGTAGCAGCTTGTTATGGTGCAACACCGGCGCAACCGACACACAGGAACTGATGAATCGGAAGCTGCTGCTAATGATCGTTAAAATGCTCCTTTCTCCACATGTAGTACGGGACCATTTATCAGCCACAGAGATGGACCAACAGGCCCAGACACACTCACACACGCTAATCAGCTGCTCGCCAGTAGCCGTGGCAACAGACTGCAGAATCTCCTTTCCTGTGCCCCTTCACTCTTTCCCTCCCTTTTCTGTCTCTTTGACCATACTTTTGCTTTCATGAGCTAATCCTTCCCTCATCCTCTCTGTTTTTACTCCCCGGCTAACGAAAAAAGGGAAAGGGAAAGAGGAGCCGGGAGAAAAAGCACAGACAAGTCCTGAAAGCGCAGGCCGCTGCCTAGCACCGGATCTCCTCTGGGAGCAGAGCGGAGATAAAGAAATAAAGGCGTGACCGTGTGAAAGGGAAAGGGAGAGAGCTGATAAAGAAGGGGTTTACCTGCCAGGTGGGACTAAGAGAGATTGAGCGTGTCAAACCAGCTGCTTTGACATGTGCATAGTGGGCTGATAATGGGCTATAATGGGAAAGAAATAAGACCTGGCCCTGAGGCTTTCTATCCGTTGTATATTTAAACAGTTTCACAGATTTTCTGATTCCCATGTGAAGAAACTGAGTTTATAGGTAGAAGAAGTTACCAAATACCTTATGGAAAGCTAAATATTTGTAATATATTTTGAGTTATGGGTCACTTCAGTATAAACATGATTGTGATTTAAATATTGCTTTGACGGGTGACCGAAGTGCATTCTGGTACAATTTATCACCCCAGGGCCACCACTACAAAGACTGGGCTGCCATGTTTGATTCATTTCATTTTCCAAGTGATGTCTCTATTTAAATGTGTGAAAAGTTAGCAAATACGGCGAGAAACCCCTTCTATCTTTTAGGACTCAATGTTACTTTCAGGAGTTATTGCATGAGACACAAAATGGCAATGACAAGTAACAATATTTTACTACAAGTGAATATATAACGTTTTTTATTTATTATTAACTTTTCGTAATACAGTTTATTCCTCTGTGCCATTAAGCCCTCTTTTTGTGGGAATGCACACTGCACACTTCTCGAGTCAGACTTATTTCAGGAAACATAATTTCCTCCTGGGATTAACAAAGTATTTTGGTTGGTTGGTTGTTTGGGTGGTTGGTTGGTTGGTTGGTTGGTCGGTTGTTTGGTCTGTCGGCTGGCTGGCTGGCTGGCTGGCTGATCGATCATGCTGCAGCTTAAAAAAACTGACTAGAACCCCAAGTTCAAGATTCAAAGGCTTTATTGTCATATGCGTGTAGTTATGGAAATGAAAATCTTAGGTTCCGAGCTCCTCCAATAATGCAACATAGTATAGGACATAAAACAATAGACAATTAAAAAAACAATAATTCAATTAAAATAGTGCAAATGAAAAGGAAGTATATTAATCTCGATCTGAAAATTGTCACAAATATATTTTCTTTAGTTTGAGTGGTTTTTAATGTTTTTGAAGATTGATCTTCACAACAATGGTCTTTTTGAGAGCCATTAGCTGGGGAGGTCAGGGCGGATTGAGAAATGGTTTAAATACGTACATGTGACTTTATTTTTATTTTACATTGACAAAGATAAGGTGTGTCCCAAATAATAAAAGAGTCTTGCAAACAATAATTTACATTTATTGCTGAGCCAAATATGCAAGTTTACAATAGTTAATTATTGATGATTAAAGCTGCTCAACCCAATATAATTAGAAAAATTAAGTAGAAACTTAACGTCACACAAAAGAGATCCATGAACACCTATCACACCCAATAAGGTAACAAAAAGTAATGACTAACAGCATTAAAGGGGCTTTCCTTTGCATCCCTTGCCACTTCCCCACACATTGTTTCAATATATCCGAACCACTAGACGCTAACATGTCATGGCATGTCCGTCTTACAGCTGTCAGTAACCATCACAAGGTGCTGTCTTTGTTCTACACCCACATTCCTCGGCTTCCACAAAAAGGGATTGGCAGTGATGGTGCTTTTAAAGATTAAAAAAGTTGCAGTACATCATTGACTCATGTCTTGTAATCATGTTACATCATTATTTACTTGAAGTGCCTTTTATCATAGTCCCTGGTGGCTCCTTCCAACTGTTATACAGCGTCGTCATCATGATGGTGAAACTCATTTCAAGTGTGTATCCTAACCCAGCCTCTTGTAAACACTCTCTGACTCTGGTATATTCATCCAGGTCGGATTTCCAGGTGAAGAAACAGAGTTTATAGGTACAGAGTTAATGATATTACTTATAGAAAACCAATTATTTTAAATATATTTTGAGTTATGTAGTACTGTCACTTAAGAAAAAACATGGTTGATCGCTCAGTCGGTCATCCTGCAGCCAAAAAAGTCACTAGAACCCCAAATATGTATTAATCCGGTCTGAAAATAGTCCCATACAACAGCACTTTTTTGTTTAGTTTGAGTGTTTTTGAAGATTGATCTTGTTTGTAGGAAACAATGGACTGTTTGTAGAAAGCATCTGCTGGGGAGTTCGCAGAGAAATTAGTATTATAATAAGTAAAACATTGACTTGTTTACCTTGTAATCATGTTACATTGATATTTTCTTCAAGTGCCTCTTATCAAAATCCCTGATAGCTCATGCCAACTTCACTTTAATATAGTGTCGTTATCAGGGTGGTTAATGCAACTCTTTTCTAGTGTGTATCCTAACCCACCCTCTTGTAAACACACTGTGACTCCGGAATAGTCGTCCATGTTGTCATGTTTATCTTTTCTGAAAGCGTTCCTGTACCATACTAAGGCCTGTCGCAAGTCAAGGTGAAGCTAAGAACTAATATTTACTCTTCCTCGTCAAATTCCTCTCATGCCTATAGTGAGCGTTCTCACTGATAGTATCAAGGCCTCTGCTGCGTGGGCTAAAGGAATGAGAGTTGAAGGGAAAATTCTCTCCTCGAGAGATCCTTGTGGTAGCAGAGCGTCCTTCAGCGCGTTGCTCTCAGTTACATATTTACACATTCCTCACATCCAACGCACTGCTTCGGAACATTGACTCAACGTTTCTCATTAAGTGTTTGCTTACTGAGTGTCTCCAGTACTTCACTGTAGGCGTGTGTGTTGATTTAGAGCTATAACATGAATGAAAAGAGCTACTGTGCCACTAGCTTACCCCTTTCCCCCTTTTCTAAACAGACTTTACACATCTGAAAAGAAGTCACTGATTTAGATAAATATGGGTTTATTTTCTTTCAGTTTTACTGTATTTGTTGTTGTCAAATGTATGACCTAATTATAGTGCCCCTTTAAATATAGCCTTATGTTTTGCCTATATTTAGTTCGATCTTCTTGGGTTGTCTTTACTTATGTGCTATTTGTTGTTATTTGCTTTTTGATGAATATATCAGTTTCTTGGAAAGGCTTGCTGTCTTTAAAGCCCTTTTAAACAATCTGGTTGCCATCACAACTTTCTTTAAACTGGTCACAAATAATAAAAGTTCACATTTTAAAAGTAGTATTTATAGTATTATAACAGCTGGGGATTGTAGATTTTTTAGCAGCCTTTTTTTTTTAGAAGGAAAGTGGCATTTATTTTGAGGGACTATGTTCAGCTGTGGATGAATACACATGTGTTGCTCCAGTGAGTATTTCCAGCTGCAGTACTGTGGTATTGACTCAGAATAAATTCCTTTCCAAAATCAAAAGTAACAGTTTGGCTCATTGATGTGTTTTAAATAGTTTTGGTCTTTTGATAGGATTTGTTGCCAAATACAAAAATGTAATATAGTTGGTGTTTTGGCTCTTAAAACAACAACAAGTCCTGCTGTTACTGTAACCACCTTAACACCATTATACTCAGTGTTGGGAAGGGTACTTTCAAAACGTATTCCATTACAGAATACAGAATACATGCCCACAGATGTAATCTGTAACGTATTCCGTTACATTACCCAATCTGAGTAACATATTCTGAATACTTGGATTCCTTCCACATTGAATTGCATTTTCTAAGTGTAGGAATGCAGCCATTGGATTTGGATTACTGTAATGGGTGGAAACTTGTCTGAAGTTTAAAATCATTGGAGTTCCCTTAACCAATCACTAACGTTTGGTAATGACGTTTGTTATGCGCCGAAGGGCAGGCTCTGACCTGACACTTCCTACTTCCGCTTTCACAGTAGTAAACAAATCGCTACCTGCGAGCGTGGCTGTCAAAATGGCTGTCAACGACATGTGTCGATGTTGTCAATGTAACCTAAGGATTCAGGGGACAATTCGTAACTTGAAACAATTATTTGAAACACAGGAAGAATTCCTTCAAGAGTTGAAACAACCGAGCTAGTAGCGTCTCTTCCTCCGTCACCATTGTTGAACTACAGACTAGACTACAATTCCAGTAATCGTACGAAATGAGTTCTTGCCATGTCTCACTTACAGGAGCAAAATGAAATTGGGCGGAAGTAAGTAGGCTGGAATAGCCAGGCTAGTAAATCAGCACATAGGATACTGATACAACTACAAAATAGCAAGGTGACCAGTAAAACTACAGCAGATGACTACCCCTGGCTAATAAAAAAAAAAAAAAACGTACTTTAAGAGGCTTCTTCAGGTTGGAGGTGGAGTCTTTGGACGCTGAAAGGAGGTTGGTTGCTGGCAAGCAGAGGTTGCACTACACAGTTATATTTCGTTCTCCCTTCTCTTTCTTTAATGTGAAATGCTGTTTGAATTTCAAGATAGAAACGTATTCCTGCCCTGGCTCTGTTGTGCTGGCTCCGGCTCCTGCTCTACCTCTAGCTGCTCCTCTTCAGGCTCCATTGAAGGCAACTACATTGTTTTCATTTGTTTTCATGTTGAGGCTTCTGGGAAATGCATCAAGTTGCCTCAATTTATTTAGAGAGTGAATAAAATCATGAAAGAGAGAAGTACTGTCATGTAATCCATTGATTTCAACAATGTAACTGTATTCTGAATACCATCTATTTAAATTGTAACTGTAACGGAATACAGTTACTCAAAATGTGTATTCTAAATACGTAACGCCAGTACATGTATTCCGTTACTCCCCAACACTGATTATACTGTATATCATTTTCTGTTTCTGTTCGGTTCATGTTTAGGGCCGAAGCAAACCCTACAGAAATGAGGTCATTATACACAATCACTCCCCTTAAAACCCAGCAGCACATTCACACCCAAAGAAACGTCACCCACAAGATTCCTTTCCTGAGAAATACTCAGCGTTTCATTCAGTTAGAAACAAGTACATACACCCTTCCTCCTCGATGTGTGTTATTCAGAATAATCGGAGTAATCCTGTAACTACGTGGTCTCATTGTTAGTGTGTTTTCCTGACAATTTAGGCGCTGATCAGTTTAATTGTTCAGGTTTGATTTCAGGGATAATGATGATGTTAGGACTCAGGACTCAGCCGAATGTCCTAGAACTCCTTGAAAGACTCAGGATGAATAATACTCCTACACTCTCTGTGGCCTTTTCTGTCTCACCTGCCACTTACCCAGTTTCGTTTCACTTGTATCCATCCGCAGCTGTTGGAGAAAGTGAGTTCCTAGTCTCTTTTCAGCTGCAAGTCCCCCTAAACAATGCTTACAATCATGGCTCTATAAGTAAATAACATTTCCTCTCCAGTGGCCTGGCAAGCTACAGCATAATAAATACATTCATAACTCTTATGTTTAATATACAGCGAGATTACACCACTTTATCATGCATTAAGGAAATTCGAGTCTGGTAAATAATTTATGAGTACACTACACTGGATAACAAACCTGATTGTTGACTGGGCTCTCCGGCTCTTTTGCTTCTGCTTCAGTGTGTTTTTAAAGATATGTTTTATGCATGCATTCATATTTCTAGCTGCGCTGGATTAAAATGGAGGCTCATCTAAATTCGCTCCGTTGCCTTGGTGAATTGTGTCACTGGAGCTGATGAAGGTTTTGTTTTGCAGACACATGGGTAACAGGAGTTCTGGGATAACTCCGGGGTTAGAGAAGCATATCCTCGTCTTTATCACTCTGTTTCCTCCGTGCATTCCTGTTTGATTCCCTGAGAGATGTACTTTCACCCGCTACATCCTGTCTCCTTCTCAGCAGCTTCCAGTAACAGAACACCCCCCCCCCCCCCCCCTTAAAAGAAAAGACCGTCGTCTCGTCATTTTCCCGTTTGTTCTGATCATTTGCTCTTGAGACTCAGTGGGTCATGTCTAGTGGATCAGCTGATCTGTGTTTGTGTGTTCTCTGATCCTGGAGGCGCCTCCTGCTGGTCGGACATCAGAACTGCGCAAGCTGCAGCTTCATTTCCAGGAAATGATTTCAGTGGGCGGCTATGTAGGTTTGGCAGTCTGAGGACAACAGTGGGAAGAATGTGAGCACAACAATGGTGCTGTATGCATCACTTTGCTGGGACAGAGCTGTGTTTAATACTTTGCCTGAATAACCTCTGAAATCATGTTTAGAACTAACAAAATGTATATCACTAAGGATTATTACTGAATTACACAGTTTATTTTGCGCAATAATCTCGTTTTAAGAATTATTATCTTTGTTAATACTTATACACTATGGAATTCGATCTGCCAAGAACTATGGAATCCGTCATTAAATCCTTTGTTAAGACGTTCATCAATCAGATTTAAAACACGATATTTGACCCAGTGGGAAATTGTTTTTTGTGACCACATCAAGCAAACCTTTTTCAGTATCGAGAAAAGATACGAATTTGAGTCATCCACCTGGATTCATCGTATTCTTATTTGTAGAGGCATGCATTCTCACTACATCTATTGCACGTTTCTTTGTCCTGGGAGAGGATTCCCTCCTCTGTTGCTCTCCCTGAAGTTTCTTCCATTTTCCCCCATTAACTGAGGGGTTTCTTGGGGAGTTTCTCCTTTTTCGATGTGAGCGTCTAAAGACATATTCTGTTCAAACTGTAAAGTCCCCTGAGACAGATGTAACATTTGTGATATTGGGCTATATAAATAAAATGATTGATTGATGGATTTGAAACTAAAACTTGGTGAGATCTCTGAGAAAGAAGCAAAAGTCAACAAAAAGGATGTGTTTAAAAATGTACATGATTACACAGATTATTTTTTTAGAAAGTGTGACTTTTTAGATAGTTCTTCTTAGATAGAGTTTTACTTCCCCCTGAAATTCTTATTTTTGCTTGATACTGAAAGTGTTTTGCTGGATCTTATTGGCACAAATCTGATTCCACTCCAACTTACACATTTTTAGATATTTGTATATAATGTAGTACAAAAGGCACAGTTTTCCATGAACCTTTTTATATTTATATTTTTATATATTTTAATATTTGTATTCTATTTAGTTCAACTTTTCTTATTTTTCGTTTTTATTTGATTTTATTGTAAAACAGAGGTCACAAAACCCAATTTCCCACTGGGGCAAATATCGTGTTTTAAATCTGATTGATGAAAGTCTTAACAAAGGATTTAATGACGGGATTTTCCTTTAATCAGTGAGATGTTGTTACCGTGCACAGCATCGATGCAGGTGGGATTTTTTTGCCTCTGTGATGTCACCTTTTATGATGATATCTGCGCTGGATGGAAATTTCCATTTGAGCGTGTGTGTGGGCTGTGACAGTCATTGTGATCCAGCTGTGGGCGCTCAGCAGCCATCAGGCGGGGAACCTTTCCACAGGGACTCCACCTGACCCTGCACACCTGTCTGTGGCACTTTCAGTAAATCTTTGGGGTTTCTCAGATTCACACACATAAAAACCCTGGTGTTAACCCTTTCCTGTCCACTGTTTTTAATTGAGAATGATTTTTAAGTCCACACAGATGAGAAATGGTCTCCTGTTTGAGCATTTTAGTGCAAATTTAGCACAGAAATGATGAGCTGCAGCTTTCTTTCATGATTGATTTTAGTTTGGTTTTGAAACCTCATTTACTCTTTAAGATATAAGAAAACAGTTGTTAAATCAAATCTTCAGTCAACAACATGACATTAGAAAAAAAGCAATAAATCCTCACATTGAACCAGAGCTTTTATTTTGACAATTATTAAATCAGTTATCAGAACTGTTGCTGTCAACTTATCCATAGACCATTTTTTTTTGCAGCTGTATAAACAATAAGTCAATTGTTTACAATGCATCATAATGTAGCTGTTAAGGATATTTGGGTGTTTACCAATGCAGTTTTCAATCATAATATTTCATTTGTACCGACAGGTTCAATTTGTAAATGTAAAATGTCAAAAGAAGTAGAAAACTCTCACTCCCAGAAACAAAGATAACATAACTTAATTGGTCCACAATTGGAAGAAGATCATTTTTGCAGCAGCATAAAAAAACAAGGCATTGCACATAATTAGGAATGAAAAAGGTAGTAATAAACAATTCTAAAATAGAAACATCTCAAAATAGAAATAAACCGGCATTAGTGAGTAGAAAAAATACAGATGACCGGGAAGATACTTTTTTGTTTTTGAGCTATCAGACAAATAAAACACTAACGTAGGGCCAAATGTTTACTATATTAATTTATCAAACCAATAAAATCTTAATATAGACCCCCCTCCCCCCCATGGATTCATGCCTGTTTATCATCTTTGTTTGTACTCCACCAACCCTCCCTTTTATATTGTAAAGCCACTTTGAGTACAAGGAAAGCGCTGTCAAAATATAATTTATTATTATTATTATTAATCATTTATGATGATTAAATATGCTGTGTCTTTTACTTCTTTATCAGTTCTGGATGCATCATGGGAGAAGTTATAATTGATGACTCATACATTGATAAGCACTTATAGTGATCTCAAACAATTATTAAATGTTTGTATAGATGCTAAATAGTGAGGGTTAAAATAAAGGGTTGCCAAAATAAAAGCTTTACAGCCAGATATCTATCGTGTGTTTGTACCGATAATGAGCCAGTAAGAATATTGAAGTGTTTATTTATATATTTGTTATATAATCATTCCCCTTTCTCTCTTTTTTCCCCGTCCTCCAGGAGAGCTTTGCGGAGATGTTCGGGCAGGACGCGGCGGCAGAGAGCCGGCGGTCTCAGGAGAGCTTCAAGAAGTGGCTGCTGGCGGGGGTGACCCTGGTGACCGGCGTGGTGGTGGGCTCGCTCATCGCACAGAAGCGCCTGTGAAGACCCACACCCACCTACACACAAGATAAAATGAAGGTCCCGTTTGTTTCATCAGAACTGCTGATGATGTTTACCCCCCCTTCCTCCCTCCACACACACATCTAAGGACTCCTCCCAGGTGAACTTTGAGAAAAAGCCAGACTCTTTGTAACCCTCGTGCGGTTATAAAGAGTTTTCCTTTCGTCCACTGAATCGATCATTCCTTCTTCTCCTCCTCTCCTTCTGTCTTTATGTTTGTACGCATTAGTTTTAACAAATTTTTGGTTTCCTAATTTTGCTCTCACAAAGAGGCTGAAACTGACTCCCGTCTTTGAAGATATAAAGAGTGTGTGTCGGGCCCTGGCTGCTCTGTGTGTTCACCCCCCCCCCCCTACAGAAGGCTCCACGTATGAGCCTAATGGAGAGTGAAAGCAGGGACGATGTAGCACCTGCTCTCTGAACAGCTTCTGTATTTCAGAATTATCATAACCCATACACCATCATTGTCTGTCCTTGTCCTTCATTCTTACTGGTTCTGTTTGAGTGTGAAAAAGAGTGGTGCAGGGATCAAACTCGACCGCCCCCTGCCCCCACTGATCACACACTCAGACCTGTGTGTGTTTTCTCAGCCTGCAGACCGTCAGTTTGTTGTGAACGACTGCATCCATGTTCCCCTCACAGTGGCTGGCAGCAGATACTGTAGCAACACGAACACACGCCATAGAGATCTGGCTGTAAAACTTTTATTTTGGCAACCCTTTATTTCAACCCTCCCTATTTAGCATCTATAAGCACATGTAAACATTTAATAATTTGGTTTCTAAAACACTATACAAGTGCTTATCAATGTACAAGTAAACAATTATAACTTCTCCCTCAATGCGTCTGATAGGTAAACATTGATAAATTGATTTCAAATGCTAAATTGTCATAGTATATAATTGTTGAAAACTACATTAATAAACACTTAAATATCCTTATGTCTGTTTACAACTACATTATGATGCGTTGTAAACAATTTACTTACTGTTTAAAGAGCTGAAAAGCTGCATAAATATTCTGGTTCAATGTGAGGATTTGCTGCTTGTTTTCTAATGTCATGTTATATGATTGTAAATTAAACTGTTGGTGTGTTGAAAGAAGACATTTGAAGACTTGATTTAACAAAGGTTTTGCTGTTTTTCTGACATTTTTATAGACTAAATGAGGTTGGAAAAACCAACAAGTAGAGAAAATACTTTGTGTCAGTAGGGTTAAAATAAAGTGTTTATCATTTCTGTGCTAAATTTGCAATAAAATCCTAATCATGTGCTGCCATGCTCAAACAGGAGACCATTTTTCCTCTGTGCTAACTCAATAATCACTCCTTATTATAAACCGTCAGTCAAATTTACATTTATCACAGTTTTTCCACGTACACATCATAGCCTTTTCTGTAGCAAAGTGAAGAGACAAAGCAGTTCTGCCTCACGTGTGTTTGGAGTTTAATTAGTGTCTGTTTATCAGCCAATCAGCAGCTGTCAGCGTCTGCAGGACACACACCTTACCATCTCACACACTTTCACTCCAAGTTATCCAGCCGTAGCTCTCAGTGTCCCCCCTCCTTCTCCTACCCTGTCTCCCCCAGACACTTCAAATCTGTCAGAGTTCCATCCGTCTCCCCCCGTTCCCTCTGCATCCGGCTCCACCTCCTCCTCCTCTGTGATTCCCCTGGCTGTCACTGCACCTAGTCACGTGTGTCAGTCACAGCTGGCCCTACACACACACACACACACACACACACACACACACACACACACACACACACACCTGCCAGTCACGTGTAGTGCGTGAGAGACCAGGAGACGAACACCCCTTCTTTGTTTCCGAACATTTTTCCATCTTTAATTTAAGTCGGAGGAGGGTTTGTCGCCTGGTGTTTCACGCACCAACAACTGGCAGCTCCATTAATTCACTGGGAAGGGGGGGGGGGGCACGCTGTTCCCAGTACCCACCACCCAGTGCTTCAATCTGGATCTCATCCCGAATACTGTCTCCAGTTTACAGCATTTCCTCGTGTGTTACAACAGCTCAGTACGGGCGGTATAGAGTGAACATTTAATGAATTCATTAAGATTCCCAATGTGTTATTTTCATGGCCTAGAAAATCAATATTAGTGAACATGAGCGTCTCTCTCAAATCTAGAACCAGAGAGATAAATCTGCGTCCCAGACACCTCGGAGTTCAACATTTTTCCAGTTTAAAAATTCTGACGTCTGACCTCCACGTGCTTTTCTCCGAAGTGCAGCCTCCACATTTTTGGAGCATTTGTGATTTATCTCAAATTGCTGCAGAGAAGATCATCTACAGAGATTGTAATCACTGTTTTAGAACACTAGCAAGATATTTTAATATAGATTGAGGGTTGAAACTATGCATTAGCTTGTATTTCTTTATTTAAATACAGACTTAAATATTTGATGTTGTGCGTTTCTATATTGGTGTGTGACGTCAGACCGCTACCTCTTTGTGACGTCAGAGTAGATTTGACTTCAGGTGGCGTTCCATTCTTCTTTTTTTAGTAGAAGGTCGTCATTTTCAAATTTCCACGTTGTCTGGAATGCAGCACAAGCTCCAATCTTGTCAGGAGGTAATGCGTCTGGAGCTGCTCCATAGACAACGGATGGTAGATTCATTTTATTGACCAACAGATTTTCTTTTTTTAATACCCAAATGAGCATCATTCTACTCTTCCATATTCACTGAATATCCCGGCTGCTCTCGTGTAATCATCTCTCACAGTGAATTGTCTATGGAGCACTTTTTTATGACATCACAAATAATGTTTTTGGGAATGTAGGAGTTCATGTTTGCTACTATTTTTCGACTGTCTTAGTACATAGAAAGAACATGTACACACTTTTTGAAGTTGGGCAAAATTCACATTTAAAGTAATGACCTGTAGAAAAAGAATCATCTGGATTTTGGCAAGAAACATCCATCTCATGTCTCTTCATCCACCTCTACTCCTTTTCATCCTCATGTTCACTGAATCATGTACATCTATAAACACTTGTGGATTTCCCTTTCTAATCTGATGGAAATAAATATGTCAACCAATAAAAAACAAACTGACTATTGCTGAGTTTCCTCTGAAGCCTCGTGTCCGGAGCGTCATATTAGCCAAGGTCTGCTCTCTTACATTCCAGTTCAGTATAAATCTATTTTTCTAGTGTATGCCCCACCGAGAAGCTGTTCCCGGCCCGTCACTCAAACAAACCTCCGCCCCTCCTGCACATAATGTGTGTGTGTGTGTGTGTGTGTGTGTGTGTGTGTGTGTGTGTGTGTGTGTGTGTGTGTGTGTGTGTGTGTGTGTGTGTGTGTGTGTGTGTGTGTGTGTGTGTGTGTGTGTGTGTGTGTGTGTGTGTGTGTGTGTGTGTGTGTGTGTGTGTGTGTGTGTGTGTGTGTGTGTGTGTGTGTGTGTGTCTGCATGCGTGTGAATTACTTTGCGGCAAAATGTTCTTGAAGGAGGCACAAATGAAGGGAGTGTGACAGCATTGGCACGCCTCTCTATATATAATATATATATATATGCTAGTTATTTAAACCGATTAGAGTAGTGCATTAGCTTAGTGACATATTTAAGGAGATCGGAAGTGATGGCTTTTTAAACATTATTTATATTTGGTGTAAAAAGCATAATTGTGCCCCTTCGAATGGCCTTAAACTCTTTGCATTGATGTGCATTGTGTTTCTTTTTTTTAGGATTATTGGAGAACATGCTAAGTAAAAGGATATTTTCAAAACGTTAGCTCTTTTGTCGGCCATAAAGAGAACACAACTAAAGGTGTCTGTTTGTATGTCTTAGAATGCCGTTGTAAAGTTAATTTACATTGAACCTAATAAAGCCAATGTTGGAACATGAACTGAGTGCCGTGTCTTAATGAAGTCTGCGATAGTGAGTTGCTGTGCATGAAGAGAAGCTCATCAAGACATGTCAGATATTCAAGGTATTTCCGGAAGAAAAATCAGCCTGAAGAAAGTCAATTTGACACCTAAAATAACTCTTTAACCACTGTGTGGAAATGGGAAATGTTACGTGGATGTCATAGTTCAGTGTGTTGCTTTATTTTGGAAAATCCCAGTGACATCAAAGTACCTTCTAATAGAAAGTGGAATGCATTAGTGGTAGAAGTACAACAAAAATGTGTGTGGAGGATAATGAAAAATGAAACCTGTTTTTGAAAAATATTTCCTTGGCCACACCTATAGAGATAAGTAGTAGTTTTCTATGTTTTTAGATTAATTTAAGAGCTTTAACAGTGGGTCATAGGCTCAATCACCACTGTGGTACATCCTTTAGCGATAATGACCTAACTGGCATTTATTTGATTGGAAATCTTGAATTAATTACATTAAAGGAATTAATTGCAGACTAAAATGAATTGATAAGCGGGCCTTTATTTCTGAACAATAAATACTGTTTTAGATGATGATCAAATCTTGCAAATTAACACTAGTTGTCATACTGTGCTCTGGTTTCAGACAGAGGGAAAAGAGGCAGTACTAGAAAAATAAAGAGCTTTTTGAACATTAAAGCATGAAGACATGTCACAGAAGAGGCACTAAATACAAATATGAACCTAAAAAATTAGCTGAATACGGCCTCTTAAAACAAATATGACCTTATGGAGTTGAGCTCCTGATAACAAAAGAGTTGGACAGAGGCAAAAGCAGAACTTTTTTTTATTATAATAAGGTCACAATAGGACGGATACAAGGCTGCAGTGGTTCGAGCAGAGGCCCCTCACTGAGAGCCAGAGGGGCCAAAGTAAAATGTGATATTGCTCCATCCTTCTAGTGTTTCTAACTGTATCAATGCCACGTTCAGATCTTCAACAAATGGAGCAATCCCTGCTCTCAGGGGTCAGCTCTCTCTACTTCCACTGGTTCTTCTCATAGTCCCATTGGGCTCCGAAGCCCTCGACGGGGTTAACCCTCATGTCCAGCATCCTTTGCAACTGTTTGGCCTTCGACTCAGGTTCAAAGGTCCTTGGAAGGGGAGGGGACACTGAAGCAAACAGGAAACAAAGACAGAAAAAAATATATAACATTAATATTGATATACTGTATACGGACGCTGCTGACACTCAAAATATTCTAAAACATGCAAATCCCAATTGTTTTCACTCCTGTGTGTATGACTTAAGAACAGGTTGAAACTATATTGTATAGTATATCTGAAACAGGTGAAATCAAATGTTGTGTTTGTTGTTGTAATACTCCTTTGGGCCACAAGAGGGGGAAAGGTTCCACTAACCAATGTTATACTGTATTTAGGAATACAATCCATGTGAGTATACATTTCGTCATGCACTCCAAACACAATGTAAATATATTGTATTTTGGCAAATTATAAAACCTCACTGTCATGTCTTTCTTTGGCTAGAAATGTGTTTTATTGGGTGCTTATACATTTTGGGAAAGACATGTTTTGTTATATTTAGAACACAGTGATGCACTTGTTAAAAATGCATATTACAACAACAAACAATACCAAAAGTTATCCTGACATGAAAGTAAATGTTTTTTCACCAGGCAAAGCTTTTCCCATGTTGTTTTTCAGATGACATTCATAAGGAACTAAAACAATTATCCAAGCAACACCTTTTGCATCTTTTTTTAAGTCATAAAGGGAAAGAAAACATTCATTTATTATTAACTAAGATAATGTATCACCACAATCTGTTATTCTCACTTGCTTCTCAGGGCTGCCTTAGCAGACATTTAACCGGTCAAATGCTGGTGAAATGCATAAAGCCTAAAGTCCACTTACAGGGCTCTGGTTTTGTACATGCGGCCCAACTGGTAATGCTCTCTGATACTTAAAAGGAACAGAGCCATCAATAATTCTGTTAGTGACAGCTGTGATCAGTGAAAAATATCTGCTGTTAAAAAGATCTCTGGCAAGACACATTTACCCTGCGTGTGATGTTCAGGCAGAAATGGTGTCTGTTCTTAGCCTCTTGCAATATTACTGTCTAATATATAAGAGACTGTCACAGTGCAAGGCAGATTTACCGTAGGCTGCCTGCCAAATGACCAGCAGGCCAGTCAGGCCTAGGAAGAAGAACATCCCTCCAAACACACTCTTCCACTCTGATGACTTCTGGTTCATCTCTGGGTAGGTCTTACAGAAGGAGATCCGGTACACTGCAGGCGGGGAGGGAGGTCATAAGAGATAGAAAAGTTGTCCTTTCTTTTCCTATTGTGTGCACGACTGCATGTATTTAGTGAAACCAGAGCTAGTGATAAAGTTTGAATGGATGGTGGTGTCTGTTGAGTAGCTGCAAAACTCTCCCTATCTGAATCCTTTCTCAAATGATGGAAAAATTAAAATAAATCTACCAGCATACTCTTCTCCCTCCTCTGTAGTTGGCAATTCATTGTATTTAATATGCTCACCTAAGGTTTTTAAACGTTAATATACAAATTAACAGTAATTATAGCTATCAGATTAATGGAGTAAAAAGTACAGTAATCCAATTGCCTGTAATGTAGTGCAGTAGAAGTAGAATCCAGCATAAAATTAAAATACAGTACTACTTCTGTAAATGTACTTTGTTACTTTTCAACACCGGTTGCCCTAGGCCTTAAATGAAATGTGGTTTATGAGTATTGAATTGAACAAATATACTGTATTTTTTTAATAAGTACATTGCAATCACACATAGGAGCTCCATAGCGCTTGTCGAGTGTATTTATTCATTGTAGCTTTTTTAAAGTTGGTTGTGATGTGTGTTTTTGGCCTGCGTGTAGAGAAGAACCTACAGGCCAGCTTCTCCTCGTTGCTCAGCTGGCCCCAGGGTCCTTTTTCCTTCTCTTTCAGGCTCTTGTCAGCAGGGGTCAGGACATCTTTGTAGGGTTTGTCAGGCAGGGGGGATTCCCGACGGTCACTGTACATCGGCTTTGACATGTCCACTGACTCTGACACCTCTGGATGGATGGATGGACAGAGACAGGGAGTGACACGTGTGGAACCAAACTGCTGCAACAACGTACAGTCAAGACTCAAGAGAACATTTTAAAACCTGAGTTTGGAAAATGATAACATGTTGTTTAAACACATCAGGGTACATTTCGTGATGCAGCAGTGCCATCTGCTGGTTTGAGGTCCTGTTCTGGTACATTGGCCTTCTAAATACTAGGAAAAAGTTACAGAGAAAATGCATAGTGTATGACTAGTTAATCTAGATTGGTTCATTTGAATGTGGTTGTATTCAGTGCTTAAAGAACAATTCTTATGTAAAAATATTAATATCACACTGTGAAAATACTGTTGCAAATAAAAGTCCAGCATTATTAATTGTATACTTAGTAGTAATAAGTATTTTATGCAGAAAATGTTACTATATATGTTATATTACATATTATATAACTAAACTATTTTTCCTTGTGCATTCATTTAAAAACAGGATTCTACCATTGTAGTAGTTTGAGGTGGGGCTCTGTTTTGTATAGGACTGGAGCTAATTAATATATTCATTCTTCTTCAATTTATAAAAATAAATGTTTTCTCTATCAAAATATATGCCAATTAACCTTTAATTCAAACGATGGATTGTTTAATTTATGACATAACGTAATTATTTAAACTGTATATTTTGTATGCACACATCTTAGTAGGCTTAGCTAAGGCAAATTAACTAGCTAACGCTGTGACTTAAAAAGGTCTAATATTCCCTCTGAAATGAAGTGACATACAAGTATAAAGGGGCATAAAAGGAAAAACTCTGGTGTGTACATCATATTTATAATTAGGCCAACAGGACTTAGTTAATGTACTTTTCATCACTAAGAGTCTAGGTTAGGCTAAGCTAAAAATATTAGCAGTAACAAGCGTGGCCGAACGCGGTGCTTTCTGGGGCGGCGCAGAAATATATGCCCTCACAGAAAGAAGCTTTTCAAAGACGCAGGGGAACGTTATTTTACTAAATAAAGTGGATAAACGAGATCTGTACTTCTGAATTAAAATACCATCAATGTTGTTAGTGCCTACACCTGTCTGACATTTAAAAAATGTTACATATTTGGTCTCCTTTACAAACGGCTGGATACAAGACAAGGACCAAAGACAACTTTACAACCATCCGGACAAAGGTGAAATAGCTGATGTTATGCTGAGAAAACGTTTGTTTATGCATTAATCTGCCGGTATCTTATGTGAGCTGCAATGTTTCATGTTCAATCTCATATCCTGTGTAATGGTTTGTTTTACTGCCGTATGGCAATTCCGTTTGACTCTGAAAATAATCGAATGTGTTCATCACCACCTATAATTCGTTAACAGTTTGTCCTATAAATACTTATTTTGCTAGCCGGCCAAGTTATGAAAACACTGGGTGACATGTTACCGTGACCATGGCTAGCCATCCTCGCGCTGCTGGTAGTCAAGGCAACAGTAGCGCGCCTGGCCATCAGGCTTCCCATGCGCCCTGCAGTCAGACGGAGCATCTGGAAACAGGTCAGTAAAATAAAAGTTTAAATTCCGACAACACAATGAAATGTGGTTAGTAACTATCATTATTCACTGTCTTGGTTTAACAAACAAGTTGGACCGAATTTAATACAAAATCTACAAATCTATGATTTCTTTCTCATGACAGGAACCCTTCTTTGAAAATATTAGGAGCCCGTTATTTTAGTGATGTAGCCATTGTTTCATATCACATTTCAAGTGCTGGATTTTAAAGTTATGAATTTGCTAATTTTCTTATACATTTGACATTATTTTTCCAGTCTTCAGCCATGCACAACAAGTTGCATTTATGTCTCTCAGAAGGCAGCAATAACCCAACCGACAATTCATTAAGGCAAGAGAGTTCTGTTTGAACCCCTGTACAGGCTCTGCACATTTACGTGTTCTAAATTGCCCATAATGTTTTAGTTTGCTGTAGTGTGAAATTTTAATCGGCCATTGATTCTCTTTTAAAAGCCATCAGTGGACATACATGTCTGTGTGTGAGGTGTAATTCACAGCAGTGGTTCAGGAGATCTCATTAAGAGCTTTATTAAGGTGGTCTGGATGAATGCCAAATCCCCTCTTTGTCTGGACACCTCATTATCTTTTACTGCTAAATATACTGCGTCACAAGGCAATGAAAACCCAGCCATTAAAGTAGAATTCAAGGTTTAAAGGCACCGACCCTTACACGTAGAGCCTAGGAGGGCCAATACTGTTCAGATATTATTATGTGAAAATATAAGGATGTGCGTGTATCTTATACCTTAAATCATCTGTCAGCAAAGATGAAGGCTACACTGAGTGTTGGGTATTTAACATTGGAATTATAATTCCTTTTATATTCTAAACATTTAGACTTAGGCATTGCACACATTTGCACTTTGTAATTAAATTAAGAATGTTTAAACACTGTTGACCAATCATAACTGCTGCCAATTGCTTAAATAAACAACGAAGCAGTCATATTGCAAAACTAGGTCATGCTGTGGGCTAGGTCTTTCTTCATTGGGAGAGAAAAATAATAGTTTCACAGTTGGTGCATGATTTATTTTAGACAGTTTAATAAAGAAAAGTGAAGCCATACAAATGCATTACAAGCTAAAAGGTAAGGGAGGGGGAGAAAAATTGGTATTGTAAACATTTTGTAAGTGGTATTGGGTTGTTTAGGAAAATATTATAAATAAGCTGTATTGTTGACGCTCCATTGATAAAGGCATGGCTCTACGTCACTCTGATAGTCACCAGGTGATTTGTATAAGGAGTGATACTGGCATGACCGTACAATTAAGCACCTTAACACTGTGGCATAAAACAGAGCTTTAACCATGCATTGATTGTGCAGAGTTTATGTTCACATTGATTTAAGTTTCTCAGTAATATTCGTAGCAGCTTTCCTCGTATTGCTGAGCGCTGGTCCTTTCACCTGTTGTTCCGTGGCTTATCACAAATACACAAAGTAAGGCAACATGGCGGACATTGGCATTTATTCAATTTTAGAGTCCGAACTGACCTTCTGAGAGAGGCAGAGTAAACAGCAACGTTTAATATGTTTTACTAACACATTTCAAGAAAAAAAAATGTGTGACCAACTTTAAGACATTTCTCAGAATCCATGTTTATGCAATACTTTCTTTTTTCCCTGCACAATCAAAAATGTCTCTAAGCACCAAATATTACTTTGCTTCTGGAATAAATATAGCCCGACATACTTCTAACTGTCGAGAAAGCATTTTTTACCTCCTATCCCAACACAGATGCAGTATATTTGTGCAGTTAAACTAATCTTCAACTAGATCTCTGTCATGGTTTCCTGCACGTCCGCCACTCACCCTAGCTGTGTGAGGAGGGGGGGGGGGGGGGATTCTCATCCCCTCTTTTACACAGTGCCCAAATACATTATTGCCTGTTTATTTGATGCTGCAAAGCCACAATCTTGATACTCACAGTGGTCGTTTGAGAGTGAAAGTGCAGGGTTAGAAGATGCAACAGCCAAACGGAACAGAAAAAGTTTCTCCCGTCTCCTCGTTGCTCTTTTTATCGCCACCAACGCTAAGCAGAAACCAACTAGTGGGCGGGAGAGAGGCTGGATGGGAGGGAGAGGATAAGGAGAGGGAGGGAGACCAGTGCAAGTAAACAATCTGGAAAAGCGTCTGATCGGAGAGAGAAAGTGGGTTGGGTTTAGCTGCAGATCATAAGATATACTGACTCTTATTTCCCTCTCCATCATCATCCCCCTCACTGTCATCACTGCTCCTGTGCAGACACAGAGAGAAGGGTCGCTTTAAGTGAGGTTTTTTTAGGACACAGAGGAGACTTCCTTCTACAGTGGGTGGGGAATGCATAGCAGAGTGAGAGAGTCAGTGGTTTGAGGAAAAAGAAGGGCAGAGCCACAAAGAGATATAATGCAACCTTTTAGGTTTCAAGGTTTCAAGGCTTTATTGGTCATATGCACAGCATATACAACGTATATGTTGGCAATGAAAATCTTGTGTCGCGTGCTCCTCCAACAACTCAACATACATGGTACAAATAAGATAAATAAAATAGTGCCCCCGACTAACCAGTGCAGGTTGGCACCAGTTCAACGTTAGAGCTGCTGGCAGAGGTCCAGGGCCATCTGCCTTTTTGTGGGGTGTAGTTCACACACAGTGCAGCCGCAGAGTGGGGAGGAGAGTCTCAGGGTCGGGTAAGGACAAACTTATTCTTAGTGACCCTGCTCTGCTTGGCTCTGAACACACTTTCCAAAACACACAGGAGCACCAAACATAAGGGGCAGTAAAATGAGAGTTGTAGACCCTACACTTTTTTGGATCATGCATGCTAGCATACAGGCTTACACATACAATAGGATCATTATTGTCTGGTTGCCAATGAAAAATGGATTAATCAAGCTAGTGTGCTTTGTGTGGTACCAGCCTCTGTCAGTATAGCATCAGCATGGAAGCCATGCTCTGAGTGTCAGTTTGAGACATGCATGTTGAAGGCTGCAGAAACCATGTTCCCGGGAGAGGAATTTGAGATGCTATTGAAGCTTTTAGGTTGCAGATGTTGAGCACACAAACGAAAAACTGCAACCTATTGTTTCTAAAAAATATCTCAGGCTGTTTATCAGATTTTTTTTGATGGTCTGAAGAAAGGGAGCATTTGCAGGTGTTGTTTAAAGGTAGTTATGCATGTTTCGAATGGTCCAGCCCAGATCAAAATTAAGATGAAATTGGGCTGTATGTGCAACTAAAATGCATTTGACATCCCCCTTCTAAACAATAACACAGATTAAGTAGTAAGAACATGTACAATAAGTGTAGGGGCCAAATTGCATTGAGTTTATTATTTTTGTTATTATTATCACTTTTATTTGTATTTCACTTCCGGTAATTGTCACATGGGTGTGGTTTGTGGATATAGGTCACCTGTTGCATGCTGGGGCTGAATGACAGAGCTTGTGCAGACATTTTTTCGGTTGACCGTTTTTGGTCCTACTAAAGTTATCTTTTAATTTATACAGCTCGGAGAAAATGAAGAGACCACTCCAAATGTTTCTTAAATCTTTATCTCTACATGTATGGCAGCCAGTCCAGTGTCTGTTGAATTCCAACACTGAGAAATGTTGTCCATAGTTTATAGAATACAATAATAAAAAACCTCATAAATACGTATAAATAATAAAACAAGAGAAAATGATAATGCTGAAGTGGTCTCTGTATATTAAACATGATGGACCACTCAAAACTGTAGTATGGACTGATAGGGAAATATTTTCCTCAGCCCATAACTCTGACCCAGTTTCTTCTGCCCTCACTAAGGCCTGCAACCTGCTGTTCTCTCAGTGTCTCCTTACTCCTGCCTCAGCTGATAGAGGTCTTATAGTACTCTGCCTGTTTTATCTTGTTATGAAGTATGTTGATTATTCTCTCAGAACCAGCTGAATACATGTGACCGAGGGACAAATCTTCAGAATTGGTCGGGCAGCCGCTGTATCAACTTGTGGATGCAGCACATGTCTTATCAATTCTCCTGCCGTTCACTTCATAATAAACCTTCAGTGTTTGCCATCAGGTTCCAGCTCTCCACGTGTCTCTCTGAGTTTCGTCTCCATGGCTTCAGAAGTTTACATCACACGGACATTATTATCGAAAATGCATCATAGCACCAAGCCAGGCTTAGCCTCTTGGCAACCCAAATTTAAATGGAATTTGGCCGCAATAATAAGCCTTGATGTAACTATTTACAGAGACAAAACATCCCTGAAAAGTAGGCCTACTTTTACTTCTTTATAGCCGGAAATCTCTGATATGCTTGAACTTAATTCAGCAACTCTTTAGATCTCCAAAAACTTCCAACTCTTTAATATGTTTTATTGTGAGTTTTGAAGATATAACTAGTTTCAATAGAACCTTTTTTTCTCCCTTGTGTTATTGTTTGGTATGCAGAGGGCAGTGAAGCAGGCAGTCAGTCAGGTGCCTTTGTGTCATTGTCCAACATGTTGTGTTATATAACCCTGGAGCACGCCAGCCCGGCCACGGCTCATCACAGGCTGCATATTTTCCTGCTTTCATTCCACCAGCACACTCCAAAGTACATTCAGAGTAGCAAAGTTGTTTAACCCTTGTGTTGTCTTCCTTGTCCTTTCCTTGTCTGATTTATATATGTATTTGAGGAAGGACCATGCATACAATACATTCATCTCAGAAAAGAGAAGAGAGGATTTATGCCAGATTTTAGCTCACAGCTCATTTCCATCTGCAGTCCTTAGGCAGGTACATAACAATCTCAAACATTTCATAATGTATCACACAAATAATTACAAGTCAATACAATAGTACATAGTACAGTTAAAATATAATATTACAATACAGTTAAAATAGAAAAACTCAGATTACAGTGTAATTAATGTTGGCATGACTGGTTGCTTAATATCCATTTTTTTTGCACCATAGGAGAAAGTGTGAAAGTCAGTGCAGGTTTTAAGCTCAGCTCTGAGAATATTCCAGTGTTTGATGGTCGTAAATGAAAACACAGATTGTGCATAACCCCACCGACACTCTCCACCTGCAGCTGGAAGGACAGCGCAGCTCCTTCTCCAACAGACTGCTCCAGCTCCGTTGTCCCAAGGACAGATACAGGAGAACATTCCTGCCCACTGCAATAACTCTGTACAATAATTCCCCTCTCGCTGGCAGACAACTCACTGCTCCATTGCCTCTCTGTTAACTGGGCTTAACATGCACACTTTACACTTATATTATATTTTCATTTGATATTCCATTTCATTGCACTATTTTATCTGTATATTTCTTATTTTTATTATTGTATTTTGCTGCTGTAACACAAACATCTCCCAGTTTGGGATGAATAAAGTATTTCTGATTCTGATTCAAAGTGTGCCTCAGAGGGACGGTTATATCTGCATTTAGTGCAGGTCTAGAGTTTCTGCAACTCTGCTCAGGGTGGAGCTGAAAAAAGCTCTTCAATAGTGGTGTTGTGTCATTGTAAATAAAATAAATACAAATCTAACATTTCAATACAGAACCAGATTTTCCAAATGTAACAGTTTGTATTTGGACAGTATCTTGCAGGATGGTTGTAATGACTTCTTATGGTAGACTTTTAAGGCTTGTATAGAGAACCTTGATTGGTCTCAGAACAGTCTTAGTTGCCTGGGACCAGCAGGTTATACAGTCGTGGAGATGTGACAAGAGTCATGGCGTGCAGAAATATTTTTGATGCTGCTATGGTTCATGAGTTCCTGATGTGTCTAAATTTGAAAATGTTATATTTTTTATAGCCAACACCTGTGTCCTCCCAGTTTGACTATTTTTTATAAAGCATATAGTACAAATGACCACACTAATCTGTGTTACACCTTTTAAGGCAATTTATTATCACAAATTTGACTCTAATTTTAGAAATGTATAGTCAATAGATCTCATTTACACAAAATCAAACCTACATTCTGAGTTGAAAAAGGAAATAATGTTGAATAGTTTTATAAGATTGACTCAAGAAGACAACAGATGCTGTACATTCACTAAAACCCAAAACCTTATGAAGGTGATCATAATTATTTTCCCGTGGAAAAACATAGTATACAAGCAGCAAGCATGTTATTGTTGTGGCGCAAACATAAAATAACCCGAGGACAACAAGGTTAATATAAACAGGTTTATAAATGATCAGCCAGTTTATAATCTTGGAGTTGTAGTGCTGTCTGAACTGCAACAATAACTAAACTACGCTACTTCTACTCCTCAGAAGCACACATTATATTTGTTTTTGTTTTCCCCACTACATTTCCCTCACAGCTAATTATATACCCTGCAGGATCTGATTACACATACAAAACATAATCTGATTACACATACAAAACATACAGTCAGTCGCAAGTTTATTTTGTACAAATAGTTGAATATATCGTAGTCCAACAGCTCCGCAATAAATCCTGCCTTCATGGAGGTTTACTTCCTGTTAGAAGTGTTTCAGAGAGGTCTATTCTCTGATAAATAGATCCAAAAGGGTCTACTTCTGGCCCGTTGCTAGTTTTTACTTCTGCAAGAAAACTGGCAGAAGTTTTTGACTGCGAGTTTTATGAGAAGCAGTTTAAATAATAACCGTGGAATGATGTCATTAGCTCGCTTGCTATGCTAGCTTACACGCCGTGCCAGTACATTATGATGTAGCACATTTTTAAGCTAACACTGGTCTCATTGAACTTTTTCCTGAATATAAAGGTGTTGGATTCGTTTGTAGCCACTCGGGGTCAGCAGAACAACCTGAAACCACATCAATGACTCTGTATCCGCTTAGAACGTTGACGTGCTGAATAAGTTAGCACACAGTGGCACACTTAGAAGACACAGAGCTACAGTATGGTTTATTTCAACGTTGTGTTTCTGGCCACTGAACAAATATAAGTCCTGTAATCACTCTCAATTTAGTTTTAGATCAACACCTGAGGGAAATGTATATCTTAAGCTAAACCGTAACAGCTAAATAAGTCCACCTCTTGTATCTATTTAAGGTTGCAGACTCGGTTTTTTTCTCCATCATGTGAACCTGTTTGAGTCTCTCTAACTGCTGACTCATAGTTGATGATTTTTCATCCTTCCAGGCATCTTTTTATTGATTCATAATGTCACTTTATATACCTCTGAGCTGTGCCATATGTCTAAGATCTTAACAAAATTAACAATAAATCGAGGGAACTTACGCTTGATCATTTTGTCACTTCAACACTTTTCCAGACACTTGAATGTTGGGCAGTCCCAAGATATGGTCCCCTAACTTTCCATTAAATCTCCAATTTAAATGTTTTAATGTTTCCAATGTTTATTGATTCCTTTGAATTATTATATTTAATTACAATGTCCTTTTTTGCTCGATGTTCCAGTTATTTTGTGAGGTATCAGGTATAGCTCTTTTTTTTATAAATATGCGCTTTTTAGTTGGAAAGCGTTCTTCCATACTATTAATGTCGTTTTCTATTTTATTGATTTATATATTGTTATAACAGACTCTCTCTCTTTCCTAATGGCCTTTGATATAGTGTCTTATTTGGAGGTACACTTTGCAAGCTTAAGTTGTTTGTGAAGTTTAGAAAACATCTTCTTAACCTACTATCCCACGTGGAAGGGGGAATTGGTATGTTTATTGGGAAGTACCATGCATGTCCACTAGAAAGCAGCAGCAGACAGACACTGTGGGTAAGAGCTCAGAGAAAAGATACATTTCTACTCTACTCTACTCCTTTTGAAATAAAAGCATTGTGAAATAAAAAAAACAAACCAATATGTCATTTGCAACTGAAACAAAGCCAAGCGTTCATCTTGCTGAAACTGTTCCAGGCCATATTTCACTTGAACATCTGCATTTGTTTCATCTGACAGTGGCCTGAAGCATGCACAATGCACAATTACCAGCATTTAAGTTGTGTGTCAACAGTGCTGTAATAATTCAGAATTATGAACAGTAAAAAATTCTTATTTATGAATAATTGTTGACAAGATCTCTTTTATTATGTTTAACGACTCAGGCTCATAAGTGGAACTATATGTAATTGGTTCTATTATCCATCAAAGCACTTTCCAACCTTTTCTGGACAGTTGAGACATCAGATGTAATTGTTTGGTCATTTAGGAACTACTGATACTTCCTCAAAGCTCATTTGCCGGTCCTGTTTTCTAAAGCATACCGGTTAACACAGATTGAAACCTTGAAACCTTGAAACCTTAACACAGATGCGCCAGTAGAAGCTCCAACTTCTTGTGGGAGCCGTTGTCTGCCAGTATCGTTACTCAGCCACATAGTGACGGAACCGTTGGCTTTCAGCTTCCATTTTTGGAAAAGCATCTGAAGCAAAGAAACAAAAACATGATTGGTGAATGGCACATTTTCCAGAAATACATCCAGAGCAGCCTCGTAGAAGATTAAATGTGTTTTCCTCTCCAGAGTGTTGAAGCGACTCACTCGCTGTAGCGAAGACGAAGCGTTCGTCAGACGGGACAGCAGCTGCCAGCCAACACAGGAGGGCACGCGTCCCTGATTCATTTATGGAAATTAGGTTGGACCGTGACGGTGCAAATAACCCCCTTCTCTCCCCTTTCTCTCCTCCTCCTCCACACTTTGTCTTCATCCCTGCAGGCCTTCACCCCATATTGACCCCCAGCCGCCCTCTGCTGTCCCATTAGAATTGGAGATGTTACTCCATCTCTCTTGAGGAAACGTTTGCCATCCGTCATCTCTCCCTCTCTCCTTTGTTTAATGCTCGCCCATTGTCTCTCTTCATAACAATAAAGCAGCAGAAATGAAGATTGAAGGGAGAGAATCGGGCCTGCCGGTGTCAGCTTTGAGTCGATCTGGCACGTTAACCAAACTATGGAGAGAAACGCTTCCTTAAAGGTCTCCTATTCTGCTATATTTGAACAATATATTGTTGGGCCATATCTATACAGAACATGTCTGTGAAGTGTTTTGCTCAAAATACCAAACAGATCCTCCATTGTAGCATGCTTCATACCCCTCAGTTTCAGCCCTATTCCTGAAGTGCTGATTCTGTGACTGTCGCTTTAAATTTGAGCTGAGCTGAAGCTGGTCACGCCCCTTTGGAGCGTCATGCAGCTCTCTCTGGAGAGAGAAATTTCTAACAGAGATACTCAGCTAAACGCTGCCGTGATTAAACGCCGTATTATGTTCAAAACCACATCCAGCATTATTTCTGAAACTCTTCTCAGTGTTTACCTCTAGAACAGAGACATTATATGTATTATATACACAACAACTCTAAGTCCCTCCTGCAGACATCCTGCTGAACACACAGACACACAGAGGTGCTGCGGAGGGGATTCAGCTCGCTACTGTATATGGGGGACAATAGGTTGGTACGTGTCACGTGGGTGGGACGTTGCCAGGAGTTCAGTGTAAAGCCAGCCCACATTTCCGATATGACGTCATAACCGAAGCAAATCTTGATCAGCTCGTTTGTACCCCCGGTTTTAGAGATGTGGGTAAGGAGGAAAAGAGAGAGGGTTGTATTTTCTGACACTTCGTGAGTCTCCTTACACACCGGGGACATATTTATGTAAAAAAGACATCAAAAACTGCATTTTGCATAATAGGGGAACTTTAAAACAATGCCTACCGGCGGATCTCTCAGCAGCCTACTCAAACAGGTTTCCCATCTGACATCCTGAAAAAAGAGCGACGCAGCCCGCCGCTCGCTGACACTGACACTTAAGCCTCTTGGGTTTATAGAGAGGAGTGTCAGGAATAGTGCTTTGTCATCATCCTCATCTCCGGTTGTTGAGATGAGCGCTTCGTCACATTGTTATAATAAAAGTCGATTTAGTTTACCCTGCAGGAAAGTGACTCGCTGTGTGATTTCTCTGTGCTTTGACAGTTTTTTTCTGTCAAGTTCCTTCTTTCATCTCTTCGCTTTAACAGAGCTATCGCTTACTCAGCTGAGGGGAAACCACAGGGCAGAGAAGCAGACGGGACTCGGTTCTTGCTTGTCACTCACAAAAACGTGTCTGCAACAAACCTTTAATTCCTCTTAACACGGTGAATTCAGGTCACGCAATGCAAAAAACTCAGACTGGCGGTGGGTGGCCTCAGATGTTTCTGTCACCGCTCTGCCTCATTCTCAGTGTGCGTGAAAGCCTCAGACTCGTGCATGGCTCTTGCTGTCACTGCTTTGCCTCGGCATGTCCAGACTTGTTTAATTCTGCCTTGCTGCAGAACTTAACGAAGACTCATGCAGAATCCGGAGTGTGTGTGTCGGTACGAGAGTTTGCACGATGTCTGTCCCCTTCCCTTACACCCTTGAGGCATTGTACATAACTGGGTCATACTACCAACACTGCCATGCTAATGATCTCCTCCTCTTCTCCTTTTTTCCTCATGATGCCTCTTTCCGATCGCTCCTGCCATATTCTTGTCTCCTGCTTTGTGTTGAATTGGCGTGACTTCTGCCCTTGCACTGTTATTGGCACCCCCTCAAAGAGAACAACGAAGCATGACTAAGGGCAAAGGGACTGGGAAGTGGCTTTTATTGGAGTGTACGCTCCTAATGCATAATCCATAATAGTAGACATAATTATTTGACCATTCACTGCAGTGCATTCAGGAGGGTCCTCATTTCGGCATGCCTTGTGTTATAGTTCACCCATCTATCCCTCCATCTACTCATACATAATTTAAATGTATTAGGTTGTGGTTGCGGTGGCAGCATTAGCATGCTAAGCTCAGCAGCCCATACGTCCTTCTCCCTTGTCTCAGCCTGGTGGCTCCAAAAGTATTCCTGGACCAGATGGGATATGTAATGCCTCCTGTAGGTTACGGGTGTTAGGGGTAGGGTTAGGCAGATGAGGACCACCTGCACTATCATTTTCAATTCAAGAGACCAGTGGTTCTCCTTTGAGACCCCTGCAGACTTCAAACATCTCATCCTATCACTGCATGTCCAGACACAAAGCAAAATAATTGTCACCTTACATCATGGGCAGATTTCAATTGGGGGCGCCATTGGCAATCGAACTACAGTAAACAAGTCCCTAAGGTTACTGGATTCCTTCGATTGGTTCTGTGACTCACTGCAAACCCCTTTTCCACCACGGCCTCAGACTAATATCTGCCTCTTCACAATGCGCTGCAGAGCCTGCCAGTGGGTGGTGAAGTTCAGGCCGACTTATTAAACTCTCTCCACACCAAGTGCACAGGAAGTTCTCCGGACTGAGAAAATATTCGTAGTGGCCAAACGGCGCTACTACAATTTCCGTATCAGTCCATGATAGGCCCAGAAAGACTTTTTCCCATTGACTTACATTGGGAAAGAGACGTCTGTAAAAACATAAACTACCCAGTATGAACCCTTTTATAGCCCTTATTAAAAACATTATGTCCTTAAAGTTGTAAAATGCATTAAAAAGTAAATCCAGAGTTATTTTCTCTCTCGATTCATTCTACTGAGCCGAGATCGGGGGCGGGGCTTAAGGGGAAACTCAACTGCACATGCTCTGTTCTCTCGACAGCCAGGCATGAGGCCATTTGCTATTCATGCGCCAATGAGCAGCTCTCGCTTCCAACACTGTATCCAGTTCTTATTATACATCCTTGCTCCACACCTAAGCTTCTTCTATCTATTCTATCCAGGAAAAACCATGGTTGTCAGAACTGGATACAGCGTTGGAGGCGGGGCCTAGTTTATTCCTATGAGAGCTGCTCATTGGTGCATTAAGACAAAATGGCCTGAGATTCTCAAGAGCAAAACACCACAAATTACCCATCATGCCTGGCTGTCGAGAGCCTAAAGACTTAATGTTTTTAAGGGCTATAAAAGGGTTGAAACTGGGTAGTTTATTTATGTTAAAGGAATTATCAACCGATTTACAGACGTCTCTTTCCCAATGTAGGCCTAAGTCAGTGGGAAAAAGTCTTTCTGGGCCGGGTGATGTCACGGGACTGATACGGAAGTTGTAGTTCCCGCTGTTTGACTGCTACAAATGTTTTCTCAAAGTCCGGAGCACTTCCTGGGGGCTTGGGAAAAACTCACAACAGCCAGACACACCTCTCACTACAGTCGGACAAAGACCAAACCCCTCAAGATAAGAACCCCGCTTCTTCTCCACTAACCCTAACAAGATACACCAATGTATCATAATCTTCATTACCTTGTCGAGGGTGTTTTCTCCTGAAACTTAAAGTTGGTCATTCTGCCTGAGTCTCATTTCCACTATGCTGGCATAAGCTCTCTCAGAGGAAAAGCTACAGTTAATATCTTGAAGTATGTACTTCCTGTCTATTTATCAGATGAACATTGAAAGTTTTGGAGTAAAAAAAACTCCAGGGTGTTCTGCAGATGAATTCTTCAGCAGGTTGTGCGGTAACAGCCTGGCACACATTAAACTGACCAAGTCACCTTCCATATGTCCATTCACCCGATGAAAGACTTCCACTGTTGGTCTTTCTGATGCTGACCTGGATAAAATGCCTGATCAGCACAGAGTTCTCCTCTTTGTTTGCTTTCTTTCACTCCCTCTCTTTCTCTCACTCTCACTCCTCCTCTCAGTTCCTCTGATAACAAGTTTCTAAAGTAGAGGCCTGGAGCCGCGTGATAACATTGTGTTTTTTTTCTGGAGGCTTGTTTCCATTGGGCATGGCGTCTCACCATCAGTTGAAAGCAGGTTGATGGTTGTGTAGCTCCATCACCATATGTGCACAGACAATTACATTATTTGGAGTAATCAGGTTATGGGAGGAACATTTGAGAGCACATTTAAATTCACGAATAACCAGGTTAGTGTTTATATGCAGCTGTTCTGTAATCTTATTTCTCCTCCGTGCTACTTTTATATTGGCAGCAGTATTATAACTACGGATATATACATTTAAACTCAACAGTTTTCCTTTCTGTGAGAATTCTGCTGGGAAATAAACCTTCTTATTTATACATATTTATTTCCAATAAAGATAGATTTTAAATGAATTCTTTTGATACAAAACACTCACTTTATTACATTTGTTAAATCTTGCACATGTTAAAAGTTAGCATTTAGTTGGGGTGATAATAACGACAATAGCTTTATTCATTGTCTTCATATTTGTCAGTTTCAGAAGGGAATTGCTGATTTTACATTTACATATTTTGTATTCATGTATGTTGCTTGAAACATTCCATGCAGCCTTTTTAAATCTCATTCACTCCTTATCTTCTGTTGTTTTTTCATGGATGTAGCTAGCCAGCTATTCGGATAGAAGACGTGGGGCAGTCTTCAGCCAAACTGCTATTGGTTATCTGTTCTTTCAGTGAGCTCAACACCCAAACATATTTTTGTCCCTGAACAAATCTGACATCTGGGTTCAAATTCCTTGACCAGGCGCTTAAGCATGTGTTTTGCAGCCTTTAAGCATATACTGTGTACTGTGGATGTATAGAACAGATACTAAAGGGACAGTGATGTTCATTTGTTTCTTTCTTCTTTTAAAATCAGTATAAAGGTGTCTTAATGTGTGTTGGGTGATGGATAGCGTCACATCCTTTTGAGCATTATTGAACAACTTAGTAACTGTCTGACCGTTGTCCGAATGTCTCATTCACTTTATTTAAGGCATCAACATTCATTAGTTTCTCCAACCATTTTGTTTTTTGCTTTTAGTTATGCCAAGGTTACAATATAACTTGTGTAAATTCCTTACTTAATCTCTCAACATCTTAAACCATAAAGGATTTAAAATATTTAAGCTGTAATTCAGGTCTCAGACATGTAACATAGTAAAGTGAAATAACTAACACCTTGTAAACTGCTGTTCAACATTGAGCTGGACTCCACATAAGGAGCTGTTTGCTGTTGGTCTTCACTCTGTTAGTATTCCTGTGGGGTATTTTGGGGCTCTGTTGTGTTGGTTGGTTACCGTGGCAGCCTAGGGTTGGTTTAGGTAATGCCTTGAAAGCTGTGAGCCTTCCTCTGTGTGTCAGCGAGGGTTCAGTTCCCAGGATGGATCACCTGTGGAGACAATACCGGGGTCCTGACCCAATGGGGTTCCTTACTACACCCTAATTAACTTAATGTAAATTAATCTACAGCTATGTGCTCTCCTCGGTCACCTCTGCTGGATTTGTTCAGGGGCCAAAATCACCCGGGGCCCCTGGCAAACCTGACAGGAATAAATCATATCCTAATCTACGTAATCGGTGCTAATGATTTCTCTTCTATAGACAACAGACAAACAGGGGAATGTTATTGTGCTGAGGACTGAGCTGTGGATGTGTTTCCCTGAGCAATCCAGAGGCGTTTCTGCAATGTGAACAGACATGGACTCAACTGATTGAGATTATATGGCAGGGGTGCCTGAAACGAACCAACACAATCAATGTATCAAAATGATCAATTATGTAAAATACAACTATGGAAAAAATAAAGAGACCACTGCATTATCAGTTTCTCTAGTTGTACCATTTTTAGGTGCAGTGGAGGAAATAAGTATTTGATCCTCTGCCAATTTATTTGATGATCCCTCACTCTTAGATCGTGGAGCCCCAGATTGAGGGCTATTGATGGTCATTTTGTGCTTCTTCCATCTTCTAATTATCAAACCGGTTGTCTCTTTCTCACCAAGCTGCTTGCTGATGGTCTTGTCTTCTATTCCAGCCTTGTGTTGGTCTACAATCTGGTCCCTGATGTCCTTAGACATTAGTTCCACCATGATCACAGACCTGTCTCTGGTCTGGCCCTCGGTGGAGAGGTTGTTACCGGATATATTGACTGTGGACAGGTGTCTTTTATCCAGGTAACGAGTTGACATCAGGAGTACTTTCTTAAAGCGAGAGGACTTATTTAACTGGACTGTGAGAGCCAGAATTCATGTTGGTTGCAAGGGGATCAAATACTTATTTCCCACAATTAAACACAAATCAATTTATATCTTTTTTATAATGTACATTTCTGGATTTCTTTTTGATATTCTGTCCCTCACTGTTAAACTAAACTTTGTAAGTGGGTAAACTAACTAAATTTGAAAGGGGATCAAATACTTATTTCCTCCACTGTATATGTTTGAGTAATTTATTTTAATTTTATTGTATTATATAAAATACTGACAACATTTCTCTGTGTTGGAATTCAACAGACTGGAATGGCTGCCATATATATGTAGAGATTGAGATTTAAGAACAATTTGGAGTCTCTTCTATCAGGAGCTGTATATTGTACAAATTATAATATTTTATTTATAACTCAAAATGTATCTTCCTGCGTATGTTGTTTTTCTTTACCAGGAGTGGTAAATATATCTTAAATACCTCTATCTAACGTAAAGGGGCAGAAATTCAATAAAAACAAATCATGTCTTTGACTATGTCTCTCATGATCATTATGTATAATCAGACTCATTATTTTGACTCTATATGTTTGTGTTCAAATAAGCTTTATAATTTATGATAATCTAAACTCTATACGTAGATAAGGCCTGCCAGTTATGGGTGCATAGGTACATTGGAATTTCAAAGAAAACATCTGCACAAACCCGACAGTGAAACATAATCGCAATAGCAATGGGAGTTGGAAAAAACAACATAGCTGTGAAAGAATATTTACATTTAATATAAGAGGCCTTATTATTAATTTCAATACGGTTGACTTGGTCTCATCCCTGTAGAATTTACTGTCATTTAGAAGTAAACCCCTCTGCAGGGCAAGACTGCAGGCCATGTTAGAGTGTGTTTCAGGATTATCCCACTAAACCAGGTTTTTGTTGACATTCTATAAAGTATTACGTAAGTCCAGCACACTCACATTTAACAACATCTCCCGTTTGATGTTTGACATTACATTGCACCAACGTGTCACGTTTAGTCGTCAGTGAATGCAAAGATAAAAAAAAGCTCCTGATCCATAGTTCTGATCACAGCAAGACAAGTGTAGGCCAACACACACACACACACACACACACACACACACACACACACACACACACACACACACACACACACACACACACACACACACACACACACACACACACACACACACACACACACACACACACACACACACACAGACTCTCTCAGAACCAAGCCTGGGAAAAGAACCAGGACTTGAAAGAATGCCATAATAGCCTGGTTTCCTATCAGAGAGCCAAAAGTAAAGCATGGAGCAGCTGGAGCTTCCACCACCTAACATGTTGCACTGCTCTTGCTTCATGTAAATTATTGGCCCGATGTTAATGAAAATTGGTGGAAGGGTTTATTATGGGTCATTGAAGAATTCTTTCCATTTTGAAGCAGATCCAAATCACTGGGCTGACATGCCTTATTTCCCTTAAGGCTGGAGGTCTGCCAGCTCCACTCACTTACATTCTCTGGTGATTTCCCCTATTTGCGATATTAACTTTTCCCATTTTAAATATATTTAGTTTTTTATATGGAAAATAAAATGAACAATTTGATTTTAAAATGATAAAGTAATCACCATAACAGCATCTTATTCACTGTCAGCCTCAGGAACAGTAGACAGGCTCTCAACTTGAGATATTTTGAGGATAATCAAACCTCAGGGATTCAAGTGATCGTAATTCCTGCACATTGGTTGCCACATTGATGAACATCGTGTTGAATCTACTCATCACCACTGAGAAATGATTCATCTCTCCGTACTTACTCCTAGTTGCACAACTTCCAGCAGCAGCTCGGATATTATCTTCCTTCATTATTCATTTTCATAAGATCCATAATTCATGTTTTGTTGAAGTGCCTCTATATGCGTACAGCTGAGAGTCCGCGGGGGGTTCCATGCTTCTGCAGGCCGGCTCGTGCCACACTCTACATCATCTGTCCCAGATTATTATGAATGAGGAGCAATGTGCTGTGTGTAGTGGGAGGGGGTGATTGTGCAGAGCTGTGGGATACATACAGAGGAAGCAGAGACTATAGTGGAAAACAGAGTGAAAAACAAGATTAAAGCAGAACTTTTTGTCATTTTTGGAAATGCATTCAACGATCGAAATCAGTCTCCAATCAGATATTCAGCCAGGAGACTAGCCAGGCTACTTTAGCTTAGCTCAAAGGTTCAAAGGTTTTATTGGTCATATGCACAGCAGATACAGCGTATATGTTGGCAATGAAAATCTTATGTCCCATGCTCCTCCAACAACTCAACATACATGGTGCAAATAAGATAAATAAAATAGTGCAAAAATTAGACAAGAATAAAATGTATAATATGGTGGTATAAAGTATAAAGTATAAAGTATAAAACTGTCCCTGAGTCTGGTGGTCTTGGTCCGGATGCTGCGGTACCGTCTGCCAGACGGCAGCAGACAGAACAGATTGTTGCTGGGGTAATGGGGGTCCTTTAATATTAGGATATTAAAGGACCCCCATTACCCCAGCAACAATCTGTCCCATAGGGGACAAAGAGGAGTAAGTAAGTAAGTAAGGTGGGAGAGGGCAGTGTGGCGGGTGAGGGAGATGGCATCATCCGTGGACCTGTTTGCTCTGTAGGCAAACTGCAGGGGGTCCAGTGAGTCAGGGAGGGAGGAGGTGATAAAAGTTTTGACTAACCGCTCAAAGCACTTCATGATGATGGAGGTGAGTGCAACTGGGCGGTAGTCATTGAGGCAGATGGGTTTTCTCTTTTTAGGGACTGGGACAATGATGGACTCTTTAAAGGCTAGAAAGAGGACAAAAGCTAGCTGGCTACTTCTGCCTACAGCACCTTTTAAGCTCACTAAACACTTTTCAACCCCCCAAAACAGAATTTTAAAGACAGAGTTGTGGTTTCACTGGGGGTTATTTGCTGGATTATTTCTCGGCCTGGTAGAATCAGAGAAGGATTTCACCTACATAAAGGTGCTGCTATCCATAGGGGGAATCGAGATAAGAGCCTGGTACTAAAAGTGAGTGCAGTCGAGCTGAACCATACAGGGGAAGTGCATAGATCTAGCTAAAACCCTCAGTCACAGAGTTCGGCTGCAAAGCAATTTGGCTTTAATTACCTAATAAAATAACAGTTCATCATATTCCATGTGCATCACATTGTGCATAGTGACTAAAAAGCATTGTCCCCCTAAATAATCATTGTAAAAAGGGTAAATATATTGTTTTCGCAATTGAGCTGGACGACAACCTTAATTTTTGTCCCATTCATGTGTGTAGGGCTCAGAGGAAGTCTTTAACGCACATGCGCTCAACCATTTCAGCTTGAGAAGGCCCAATAAATGTAGACGCATAGGTGAGCCAGCGAAGACTTTTTTTAGGGTATGTTCCAGTCTTTATGCTAACCTAAGCCAAGCTATTTTACTGTAGGGATTGCTCTGAAACAAATACTAGTCAAAGTCTTGGCAAGAAAGGTAACCAATTTCTATGTATGATGTATGATTGGTACAGATGAAAGATTTACAAATATAGAATGGATCTTCTATACCATCCCAAGTACCACAACGTTAATCCATTTCAGTGTGTCCATAAAGAAACCTTTCTCTTGTCTTGTTTTATCAAACTGTAAAATCCTTTTTCGTTTGCACCTACCGGCTATTTTGCTCTGTTGACCTTCTTCTTCAAGTAGTTTGAAGTTTACAAGACGATTTCTTGTTTATGCATCAAAGAGTATCTCAGTGCAGTTTTATGTAAATGTCTGGAATTGTTTAAAGTTTTACATTATTGCCTTTTGCTACTGGCAGCTGTTTTGCTGCTAAGTAGAAACAAAGTGAAGTTGTGACCTGCTTTTTCCTTAATTGCATAAAACGGGTTTTAGGCAGCACTTTTTTCTAAAGAATAAAATGGGTAGTGAAAAAAGGGAGGGATGGAGTAATATTTCAGGTGGTGCCGTTAGGAAGATAGGATGACAGAATGGAGTGATTATGGCTTATCTCCTCCCATGGGCCTGAGGGTGGAGGTCGGGGTTGGGAGGTTTTCTCTCCCCTGGGCTGTGACCCCAACTTTTCCGTTAAACCCAAACCCCATATCATACGTCCATGGTTAACCCCATAATGAGTGTGCGGGTGGGGGTCTGTTGGGACCCCAAAAGGCAGCAGAAGTGTGTGTGTCTCTGTGTTATAACAACATTGGTGGTGGTGACGGAGGGGAATTCTACACAAAAGATCCCAGCACATGCGGGCCTGAGCTGCCGTCTTGTCGCACCCATCCGCTCCCTCCCTCCCTCCATCCTGCCTTCCATCCCTCTTCCTCCACCTCTTGTCTACCTCCATCCCCTCTTTTCTTCTGGGGAACATCCCCTCGCTCAGATGGAGGTAGGGGGCAGCAGCTGGTTGTCTGCAAAGAAGGGAAGTGTAGTCAGTAGAGGGGTGGATAAAGGGAAAAGGGAGGAAGGCATAAATAGGGGAATTGATCTTATTTATGAGTTTCTCCGTAACCTTTGGCACAGATTTGCACTTTTGCTGCACATCTTCACTTCAGAAGTCTTTTTGACAAATTTGTGGTAGATTAATTACCAAGCAGTACACTTCACATCGTTACTTTTGTGGATGTTTTGATATCCGAGTTAAAAATATGCATTATGTAAGTCTGTTACATAATGTTTGTAATTTTCTTATACTGCAAGAAAGAAAGAAAATCTTAGAAAAATGAGTTCATTTGCTTTCTTGCTGAGAGTTAGATGAGATGATTGATACCAAACATGTCTGGGAAAAAGCTACAACCAGCAGCCAGTTAGTTTAGCTTAGCATTAAGACTGGAAACAGGGAAAAGGTCAGAATGGCTCTTTAATGACAACAAAGCATTCCAGTACCTAAACAACTCACTATTGGACTGTATAAACTGTATACTGTAAAGCTAATAATATACCTTCATTATTAAATGTGTACAAAACTAAGCAAGTGGTGTGGTTTTATGAGGGGTTGATAATAATGATTATACTTCTTGACAAGTTTCCAGGAAGTAACTGGTAAGGCTAGTTTCATAAGCTGTAAAACTTCCTTTAAAACCAGTTTTCTTGTAACCTAAAATAAACCTGATATATAATGTTAGGGAGGTTGGTGCAGTTATAAGCCTTTGGAGAAAGCCAACAGTTTCCCTCGGGTTTCAGTATCTCCTCCACAGTTTCAGCATTATGCTCTTTCCCCCTCCTGTCTTTATGTCTATTGGCTTCATATGGGACCCCAGTGGGCTCTGCAGTGTCCCTGAGGGAACCTGCTGCCAAACGCTGCTAAATCACCATCTGTCTCAACTCTGTGATCAGCTGACCTGAAATTGTCAACCTTGACCTTTACCCCACCACCCCCACACGTGCCTGCTGGCCTGTTCTCTGCACACACTCACACACACACACATACACACACACCCACACGCACACACGCTTGCACGCACTCACACACACACACACACACACACACACACACACACACACCCACACACACAAACACACACACACACACACACACACACACACACACACACACACACACACACACACACACACACACACACACATGCATGAACTCAACATATTGTAAACATTAGCCCATACATGGACACTTATTGTTTACATAATCTGCGGAACAGTTTGAAGCCTGTTTCCCTTTATACTGATTATGCTTCTTTACAGTGTTAAAGATGTTAAGATGTGTACATTTAATGCTTTGTTTTAGTTATACAGCTTGACATCTTGTTTATTAAAGAGAGAATCAAATATGTGCTAATAATAATAATAATAATAATAATAATGACGCTAGCATAATACATGATTAGAAAAGCCTAATTCTGTAAAATGCTGCATTACTAATGCACTTCAGCCAAACATTTAGTTTTGGATTACTTAATGAAGACTTGACTCTTAGTAATACTGTTATTTCTCTCTTATTTTTTCTACTTTACAATTGATTGATGTCCAATACTTGTGTCTTTTAGGACAATATTTGCTGTATATTTTCTATTTTTACCCAACAAACAGAAGTAGTTAAGGTTATTTCAGCCCTGTGTAGTGCATATATTCCTAACATCATCCAGATCACACAACAGATGTGGCAGGTTATATGTTTGACTGCTGCTCAATTGGGAACTCCCTTTCTAAAAGGTGAAGCCAATGTGGAACTGCATTGTTTATAACAGTCCGCTTGGGGCGGCTCCACTGGTTGCAAAAATAAGTCTGATTGTACAGAAGGCTACGAAAAAATGACACATTTACCTCAGTAAGCATATGTTCATGTTTTCAATTTCTAGATCCAAGTGTTTTTTCAATACATCATGATGTTTGTTTAGTAAACGACAGTATAATAGATGATAAAGTAGGGTATTCTTGGGATAAGTGACAAGACACGATAACCATGGCACCACTGTCCAGTGTTTGGTTGAGCCTACTAAAAGCCTGATCATTTTTTCCTAATAGTTCATTTTGTTTGAAGCATGTGTTTTGCTAGACAAAATTAGCATCCCAATTTATATGACAGCTAGCACTACCATAAGCGTATGGTACCCAGCCAGCCTGTGCCTGGCTTTTATCTAGCTCCGCCCTGCTGTTCAAAAATGTTGACTTCTGGCTCAAAAAGACAAAACAAGCTAGCGTCGTAGGAATAGCAAATTTAAAGCCCTCGAAACAACAGTCCACAAACTAATAGGGGAGGTCACGGTGACATCTCTGCTGCTGATGCTGATAAAGCTTATTGCAGAGACCACACACTTAACTGGAGGTAAGATGATTGTTTCAATAGTTTTATCTTGATTGTTAGAGCTGGACAGATTTTAGTGACATGTCCCGCCTTTTTCTTTAAGTAAATAAAAACTTCCAGTGTTTTGAGTGGCGCATTCCCTTTGTCCGTATTATATATGGGTGGAAATGGTATCTCAACCTCTTGAAATCAGAACTGTCTGCATGGTTAGATTCAGTAAGAAGTAAGTGAGAGCTTATCTGGAACACATGGAAGGAAGATACAGAGACGTGTTGGGTTCCTGTAGTTGTTATATTGTTATTGAGTTGTAATGTGTTTTCTACACATGTCTCAGTGGTTGTGTAGAAACATGTTGACTTTATTATGAGCTCATGGAGGACCTGAATGTGGTTATTTAGCAACTACCTTGTTTATATGTCAGATTTTCCATTTTTCTCACATTCCAGCGAGTGGAGGTAACACAGCTGTACACTAGCATTATAAAACCCAGAGGCACGCTGTGGTTGGCTCCGCTGGAAGTCTTGTGCGCTGCTCGGGCCGTAGCTCTGTCCACAACTCACGGTTTGAGTGCAGCGCCAAGGCAGAGCAGACATCCAGACTTCACCCAATCTTGTTTCTCTCACTGTTTTTTCTACTTTCTGTCAGTTTTATTACATTTTCTCTACGCTGTGTAATCACTGGTTAAATTTAGCCTTACAGTGATCATTCACTCACTGTTACACCTCAAGACTTGATATAGGAAGTGTCAAATAAACACAAACAGAGCAGCGTCCGGGAAAAGAAAAATGGAAGGAATGTTAACAACTCGCATAAAATAAACACAAAAGGTGTGGGGGTTTCTGTTTGCATGAGCGGGGATGCAACATTATTTGCAACATAACCATGTTTCATCATATTTGTTTTACTTGAATTAATGTATTTATTATTAGTGTTTCATATTTATTTTTATATATGTTCATTTTATTTATTTAATTTTATTCAATTTCTTTTTTTGGAGGAAGTAGGCCTACAACTTTGTGTAATGTTGAAATTTTGAGAGTATTCAAAAACTGAATACAGTAAAAACAAAAAAAGATATATATATATAAAAAGAACAGCATCCAAGGTAAATTCCAATAACAAGTCAACATCAGCAATGATGGGTTATTTTTGAACAACATTTTACTCAGAAGTTCCATAAATAGTTTTTGGAAGGAGACGTTGATTAGAAGTGAAGGATAACGTTGGATGAGTCAGGAGGAAGGCTTCGGAGAGTGGAGCTGTCAGTGGTGATGGAGCACCTGAATCCAGGCCAGGCCTTTCTCCAGCAGCAGCATCACAGACTCTGAATCGCAGGAAGCAAGGCGTATAAATAGCTCTACAGTCTCGTGCCTGATGAAGAGAGATGATAAAAACAATACAAATCAACATACAGTGGGGCAAAAAAGTATTTAGTCAGCCACCAATTGTGCAAGTTCTCCCATTTAAAAAGATGAGAGAGGCCTGTAATTTTCATCATAGGTACACTTCAACTATGACAGACAGAATGGGGGAAACAATCCAGGAAATCACATTGTAGGATTTTTAATGAATTAATTGGTAAATTCCTCGGTAAAATAAGTATTTGGTCACTAACAAACAAGCAAGATTTCTGGCTCTCACAGACCTGTAACTTCTTCTTTAAGAGGCTCCTCTGTCCTCCACTCGTTACCTGTATTAATGGCACCTTTTTGAACTCGTTATCAGTATAAAAGACACCTGTCCACAACCTCAAACATACTCCAAACTCCACTATGGCCAAGACCAAAGAGCTGTCAAAGGAGACCAGAGACAAAATTGTAGACCTGCACCAGGCTGGGAAAACTGAATCTGCAATAGGTAAGCAGCTTGGTGTGAAGAAATCAACTGTGGGAGCAATTATTAGAAAATGGAAGACATACAAGACCACTGCTAATCTCCCTCGATCTGGGGCTCCATGCAAGATCTCACCCCGTGGGGTCAAAATGATCACAAGAACGGTGAGCAAAAATCCCAGAACCACACGGGGGGACCTAGTGAATGACCTGCAGAGAGCTGGGACCAAAGTAACAGAGGCTACCATCAGTAACACACTACGCCGCCAGGGACTTAAATCCTGCAGTTCCAGACGTGTCCCCCTGCTTAAGCCAGTACATGTCCAGGCCCGTCTGAAGTTTGCTAGAGGGCATTTGGATGATCCAGAAGAGGATTGGGAGAATGTCATATGGTCAGAAGAAACCAAAATAGAACTTTTTGGTAAAAACTCAAGTCGTCGTGTTTGGAGGAGAAAGAATGCAGAGTTGCATCCAAAGAACACCATACCTACTGTGAAGCATGGGGGTGGAAACATCATGCTTTGGGGCTGTTTTTCTGCAAAGGGACCAGGACGACTGATCCGTGTAAAGGAAAGAATGAATGGGGCCATGTATCGTGAGGTTTTGAGTGAAAACCTTCTTCCATCAGCAAGGGCACTGAAGATGAAGCGTGGCTGGGTCTTTCAGCATGACAATGATCCCAAACACACCGCCAGGGCAACGAAGGAGTGGCTTCGTAAGAAGCATTTCAAGGTCCTGGAGTGGCCTAGCCAGTCTCCAGATCTCAACCCCATAGAAAATCTTTGGAGGGAGTTGAAAGTCCGTGTTGACCAGCGACAGCCCCAAAACATCACTGCTTTAGAGGAGATCTGCATGGAGGAATGGACCAAAATACCAGCAACAGTGTGTGGAAACCTTGTGAAGACTTACAGAAAACGTTTGACCTCTGTCATTGCCAACAAAGGGTATATAACAAAGTATTGAGATGAACTTTTGTTATTGACCAAATACTTATTTTCCACAATAATTGGAAAATAAATTCATTAAAAATCCTACAATGTGATTTTCTGGATTTTTTTTCTCATTCTGTCTCTCATAGTTGAGGTATACCTATGATAAAAATTACAGGCTCTCTCATCTTTTTAAATGGGAGAACTTGCACAATTGGTGGCTGACTAAATACTTTTTTGCCCCACTGTATATAGTTAGAGCAAGAAGGAAACGATATGTATCCAGAAAAGACTGGACATTGTACTCTATGCTTTCAACATATTTTATGTCACTTTTCCACATGGGCCATTGTTGTGGTTGTCTGCCAGAAGCTTCATGAATAGACTTGTTATCCACACATTTGAAGACACAACTTTTAAAACTTGGTTGTTTTGAATATTATAGCCAGAAGAAGTATTTCTGTTATTAGTTGCATGAATCTTAAGTTATGGGAGAAACTAGCTATGCAAACGTTAGCGTTAGCCAAACAGCAACAAAGACACTCTTTAAGCATCAAACTACTTCCTTCAGTAATTTAACTTAAAAGGATAAATCCTGGTAAAATGCTTAAATTGCAGGTTTGCAGAGAAACAAGCGGAAAAAAACAACTCTCATGTTTCCAGGCCACTTACGAGAGAACAATCTTGTTTTTGTTTTTGATTGGAAAGATAGATACATAATAGCATAAAATGACATATGTGCATTTCTGTTTACTTTTCTACTGGAACTTTTGTGAAGTTGACCTGCAAAGTTGAGAGACTTGTCCCAGGAGAGGAAAGTGCAAACACAACAGGCAGTTGAGGAGGCGTGTATTTCAATGTGACTTAAAAGGTGAAGTAACTTTTATTGTGGTAAAATAGTGTTGCAATTATTATTAATAAAAATACAAGTTTTAACTTGTACCTTTTAAACGGTAAAGGTATATTGTTTCTAAAAATAATCCAGCCGTGTATTGCTGCTAGATTTTTTCAGGTGAACTTGCTGGTTCCTTGAAAAAATACTTGGAAGCACTTGAACTTCAGGAGAAGTCGTGTTGTCCTCCTCGCTCAGTTCTGAGAATAAAGGAACTCCGTCTTTACTTTAATGACTTCCCTTTTGTTTTTTGCTTTCCAATTGGAGATGCATTCTAGGGAATGCTCCTTTTTTTTAAACAGACCTTGATTTATTTCCTGTTTAAATAGCATAAGCACGTTTTTTACTGGAACTGTGATGAAGATGTGATGATTGGAATCAATATCTCACCTGAAGACATTTGTTTATGGTTTCAGCATAATAAAGCTGCTTTGTGATATTACCAATGGATAACATTATAATGTGAATGGTGCTGTTTGAGATGACGAAACACAAAGAATTATAAAATCCTCTTAGCTCTGGGACTTTTAGTGTGTTTAGCCATGAAAGTGGCATCTGCCTTTGCTTCTAGTAAACCAATATCTCAGAAACTACTGTATGGGTGTATTGTATAATGCTTCATTAAGGGTTATATTCTTAAGAATGAAGATTGAAGTAGTACATTTACAAGCAAAAAATAGTTTATTCTCAAAGATATTTCATGGTAAATATGGGAAACGACCCAGTTTGAACTCACAATGCATAATATTTCTATCCCAATCGCATTCCAGTGAGAGCTAGGGACCTACTTAGAAAAACCATGTGGAAGAATAGACTTAACCAAGTCTGGTTTCAAAATTTAAGTTGCACATTTTTTCCATTTGTGAGGTTTTACTTGTAAAAGTATCACTTTAATATATACATTTTTAACCTACAATGTCCCTTCAATTCTGTTATTGGCCTCACATCTTGTGTAGCGAGCTGGTGAACAGTTGAACAGTCAGGTATTTCCCTCTGGGGTTGGTGGAGACCAAAATCAGAGCAAAAAGCTGAGTGAATGTTGGTCTTCCTTCATCTGGGGAACACCACTTTAAATGAATGGTAATGTTGTATCTGCTGAATGAGAGGTCAATGCTAAATGATTCACTATAACAACATTATAGAGGGTCTGTGTTTTGTCTGCAGCTGCCAAAAGCTCTGTTAGTGCAGGTGTAATATTTATACAGAAAAGCATCATTACTGAGGAATCTCTATAAAGTATAATTCACACCTCATGTGCAATAATGAGGCCATAAAACCCTAACAGCTTTTTCATTTACTCCCCCCCCCCCCCCCCTGCTTTACTGTATTTCACACCCCTAGTAACCAAAAACAACCGCAGCGACTGATGACGTTGTGTCTTCCAGGGGCCCCTGAATGATTTCCTCCCCTCTGAAGTCCGGCGGTTCGACCGAGGGTCACAGTCTGAGCCCTCATGGGCTTCCTCCTGCTTAACTGGAAGTCAATGAAAGGACAATGAGCCAGCACAGGTGGGGCTGTAAACAACAGTCGGCCCGCTGTTTGACTGCTTTTTCATCCAGTGTAAGGCTGTGGAAATACGTTACTCAGAGGGGAAGCGTGTTAGGGTTTTTTATAGATGTTATTACAAGCCTGTTGGCAAAAGAAAGCAAACATTAATTGATAAGCAAAGTGCTCAGAGCGCTTTCACGTCATGAATACTTGCTCTTCAAAGAGTTTGTGTTTTTAAGGTGTAGGTGTGTGTTTTGATGCCCATGCCGCAGGTAGCACATAAAAGAGATTATACAGTTATGTAAGCAGAGAAATTAGGAGCTGCCAACCCTCACAGAATTCACGGTAGAAGAAAGTGCACGCCCCTGCACTAGACTCACACTGCCAGACACAAAGCTTTTTCTTTTGTGACAAGAGAAGTCAAAACTCACTCTGACATGTCTTATATCAAGTTTCCTCTCTACACTCCAGATATATCGGAGCTTCAGATATATGAAGATCTCATTTCTGAGGCTTCAGTTCTTGCATAACAGACAATGTTTACATATAAAACAACAAGAACTTAACATACTTTGTATCCATTTCACTTCCTTTTAAGTCTGCTGTTTGGATTGAATACATGTTTTGTGTTTCCAGACATCTAAAAATGCCTCTAGTCATCACTGCTGGGATTTTTTTTTTGCAATAACAAAGCCAGCTTCATGCAGAAAACAAATACTAGCAGTATTGTGTACACGTAAATTGTGTGTACGAGTGTATGGGTACATTTTGAGTTAAATAATAGTCTCAGAGTGTGTGTGTCATAATCTTACAACCTGCCTGTGGCGGGGAAACTTGAAGTTTTTGTCTCTGGTATGTGACAGCAGGTCAAAAGTCAACGAGACCCTCATCACAGGGCCAGGGGCAACGTTGATAGTGTCATATAAGTCTTACAAACTGACCTTGAAACCTGGGAGAGGATGTGATGTCACTGTTTGTCAGTAAATCAATATTAATCTGTGCTCACACATTTAAAAATCAGTTTCAGCTCAATGTCAGAGATAAAGACACCTGTTTCTGTCTTATTCAAAACTTGTTGGAAGTTTTATGTATGGCCATTTCCATTCAGATAATTTATTCAGCCAAAAAGAATATAATAAAATGCAGTATGTTTGTGTTTTTAAATGCTAAATAATAATCCAACAAACTGATCTCATCTATGAAGAACAGCTCTATGGGTAAAAATGCAGCTGCCTCATTTGTTTGAACTGCTGGTTTGGAGAAAAAAAAAGTTGAACCCGGCTCAAATTGGTTTCAATGCAATGCAACGTTGTCAAGCTGCACACGACTTTGCAACTTATTTTGCAATTGATCCAGACTTGGAGGAATACTAAATTGCTATTGTAGGCACAGGCAGGCCAAGGGGTCCAAAGTGTCACGATTTCACCTACAAAATTTCACTCAAAGAGGCACATACCAGCTAAGAAGCATTGTTACCACAAAGAGACATTAAAGGACTACAAAGAGACTCAAAAAAACAGGGTACGGACTCTAAATCACTTTCAAAAATGGATGAAAACAACCACAAATGACCACAAAGACAAAACCACAACAAAAAGAGGCTATACATCTATAGTCTGTGTGTCTTGCTCCTATGTCGGGGAAGTTGCAGGGCCCCTTTGCATGTCTGTGCCCAGGGGCCCATCGTCTCATAATCTATCCATTGTTGCAGATAAAAAACATGTATGCCACTGTGATTACTTTCCAGAGTTTTAAAATCCTTCCTCATAAACCGCTTAGCAATGTTTTTTGTCTGCTAATGCTCCAACTCATGGGTCTATTACTCCAACAGGCCTTCCTGGATTGCACTCATTGGTTATTTGTTATTTATCAATGAGTCTGAAGGCAGTTTAGACACCAAAACACAGAGTTTTTAGTGGATGACGTTGCATTGCATCGAGACAGGTTCAATTATTTTGGTGGACAATAATGTGTTTTCTCCACCAGATCATGTTGCATCAGAAACCCCACTGTGCCAATATGTTGTCACACTCAAACTAAATGCTGGGGCTGATTTTTTTGGATTGATGTGCCAAACTCACCAGTACAAACATCTAACAAGGTGTGTAAGAACTCACGGATGTATTACTACTTAAATTCAAAGTACATTGGGCTCCAGGAAAGGAAAGATGGTTCTGTATTGCTAATACATTCTCCTTCCTTTCCCGTATTCCTTTGCAGGTCAGATGCTTTTCTGTCCTTTTTACATCAACTGAACTAAACTCCTGCCTCTCACATGAAGTCTTGTCTGTAGAATCCACAGAAACGATAGCTACACCCGCAGTTATAATGTGATTGTGCTATGATCGCCTCACAAACAGCTCTTGGCTGCACTTTGATGTAGTATAACTCGTTTTGCATCACTCTCACGCTTATCGGCACTTATCCAGACGTTTAGCCTCTCTTCTTTAACTTTACTCGCGGAGGAAAACAATGATTGTCCTCATGGAAACAGCGTGGTAAGTGCATCCTCCTCTGCACGCATGTGGGGAAAGAGGAGCAAACACACTCCTTTCTCCTTAGAACTGAGGTCATCCCAAATTAGTTAATTAAAACAGATTGTTGCCAAAACATTAGATCATACCCCCGGCTTGTTTTGTCATTAGCTGAACCCCAAGCCCCTCCGCTGGCCCCCTCTCTTTCAGGAAGGGGAACATGAAGGAGGCAGAACATGCCAGAAGAGCTGTAATCTTACTAACTTCTCATATCATCAGCTCTATACATTGTAAGTTTGTTTTATTTTAGGGTGAGAAATGTTTTAGGCTTGAATATTAAAGTCTGGTTGACTCAAATGAAATAAATGTTTATCATATGTTCATCAAGCAAGTGTGTTCATAAATTATTATATCACCAAAATAATATATTATTAACAATAAATACATGTTTCTCCTCTTTACTCAATGTATATAAAGTAATGTCAACATATTTTAGTGGATTCCATTGCATGTAGGCATAATTAATGGTTGTGGTTAATATGTAATGTTCTTATATGGGCTGGGTATAATACTTGAAACTAAGTGATAATAAATACAGTAATAAAATCTACTGAGGGCTGCACCTCTGAAGCACGAGGGAAAAGCCTGCTCAACGTTCAACATTGTACTTATATTCTCGCGAGAACCAGTGGTTGCCAAGGTACCGAGCACGCAGCGTCCTCCAAAATCAGTAAAAGGCCCAAACTGACCAATGAGGTTCAACCCGACTGTACCAAAGTTGAGAACCATTTTAGGGGTACGGCAAATATATTTCGTAAATAAACTAACATGTATTAGGAATGTAACATTTCAGAATCAATCCATAAAAAGCGTATCAAAAATATTGATTCATGAGTAGTTTTGAACATTGCTCTGCGTTTCGTAAGCGTAGATTACAAAGTCCGGCTTTGTTTTACAGCGCTGGAACTCATTTATGGTATCATCCGCGCGAAGATTGAAAGTGTCTGTGTAAGTGGACACCTCTTGTCGTTGGTATGTTGTCAATACAACCGTTTCAATTCTAACGCCTGCAGCTAGAATTACCTGCTTCTACACTTCTCATAAGAACAATAAACATCCCATCTTCCAAAAAGAGCTGTAGACACGGGTAAGTAAGTATTTCCTAATAAGAAGTAGTCACGTGGAACAATGTGCGTGTTGTTGTAAGCTAACATTAGCATAATAAACGTTGAGTGGCATGAACATTGGTATGAAGTCGCCTCGATGCCCCTTGCAGTTAAATATTTATTTAAAAGATAACGTTATCTTTGAGGACGGACACAATAGTGTTGTGGTTTCTGTGTCAACGTGAAGGCAGTCATTTTTCAACTTAGTACCAAAGGGAACTATTTATGCTTCATTGTTGCAATATTAACACCATGGCTTTTAGCATGAGCTGCCTTTTGTAGGGTAGTGACTCATACTATTTCTGTAATGTTGCTGCCTTTGGCCTGCAGTGGGTGTGTAATCCTTTTTGACATAACCTCAATCGCCCTGTTACCAGCTGCTGGGGTGACTTTGCTTTGGTAGGTGATGTTGGGAAACAGGAGTTTAATAAGCTGTTATTCCCAGAAGAATGTAAAAAAAGTAAGTTACCATGATGCTTGTTGCAAAACTTGAGGAAGTCCATCTGAGTGCAAGAGGATATGAGTCTAGTCTGGTTTAAAGGTCACACAAGGCTGTTTGGCTGTTTGATGTATTTACTCCAGGGGAAGGAGAGCTGTTTCTGTCTCCATCAGAGGAGGAAGTTAAAGCCATGGATGTGTTGCTGTTGAATCAGATGTCCCTTCCTCTATAAGCCTGGTTGCCCTCTTTGAATCAGCAAGTTGTCATCTTGGCACCTGTCTTTGGCATGGAAGTAGTCAGATTTGAATGTGTAGTTGAATCCCATGTTTTCTTAAAAACCCACAAATAACTGACTGGTTAGTCCTTTTCCACAGTTGTGGGTTGTTGAATACTAAATGAACACGCACAAGTGTGTTTTTCTTATTATGATCCCCTTTTAAATTTCAAAATAACGTGAGAAACGGAGATGTATCTTGGCTTAATAACTGGCTAACTTAGACCTCCATAAGCTGTTCACCTTGGGCAACGGCAACAAACACACCACCTTGTAATTTCCATTCTTAATCATTCCCAGACCAGGAATGTGCATTCTGCAGTCTACAGCAGTTGGTTTGCTTGTCAGCATGGAGTCTTTTTTTTATTTGTATGGGCCCCTCTGAGAGAGAGTGTTCATCTTGAGAAAAACAAGAAAAAACACTCGGCTGACTCTGTTTCTGTTTCTGTTTAAATGGGAAAAGCATACTTCCTAATGTAAATAACACAGCACGACACGCTGCTTGTAGCGGCTGTGCAGAAGTGCAGACTGTTTTTCACATTTGTCTTCTAAAGAATCCGCAGAGACTTTATTTCCTTCATTTAGAGAAGGGGGAAACATCAAATGTGATGAAGAGTAGTGGGTTGCTGATGTCTGGAAAGAAGCTTATGGGGGTTTTAACCAAAGACATGGGCCCACCACAGCCCACTAGTGTCCTGTCCAGGGGATGTACTTTTACATCAGTGGTATCAAAGCAGGAGATGGCCTTATGTAATGCATTCGAAAGATGTTGGCTTCTCCGATGGTAACAGAGCCTTTTGTTTTATTCAGGGGATTACATTAGCTTGATCAGCAGATTTGCAATGCTGGTGGGCAACATCTTTTTAAACGTATGCTCAAATGTACTGCAGAACTGGAGTTTTAAAGGAACTAGACCTTCTCTAATTGATGCTAATGCAAAAATGCAATGCAAAATGTGTCCTTTCTTGGAAAGGATTTTGGCTTTTACAACAGTTTTGCCTCCACCTGTGAAGAAGAGTTGGCTCTTTCTGACACAGCTAAAGCTGAAACAATACGTTGATTATTTATTATGGACAATAGATTAATAATTTCAGTCATTTTCATGCAACAATGTCACATTTGCTTCCACATTCTCCAGATTTGAGGCTTTTCTGATTGTATACACTATTAAACTAAATATCTTTGGGATTGTTAAATGTACAACACAAAACTTTAGGAGTAAACAGGAGTTTAGTTCAGTTGATGTAAAAAGGACAGTAAAGCATCTGACCTGCAAAGGAATACGGGAAAGGAGGGAGAATGTATTAGCAATACAGAACCATCTTTCCTTTCCTGGAGCCCAATGTACTTTGAATTTAAGTAGTAATACATCCGTGAGTTCTTACACACCTTGTTAGATGTTTGTACTGGTGAGTTTGGCACATCAATCCAAAAAAATCAGCCCCAGCATTTAGTTTGAGTGTGACAAGGCATTAGATTTGACACTCAGAAAGAATGACAGGCACTTTTCAATATTCATTTAATAGACTAAATAACACACTTAAACAAAATAAAACAAACTAATTGGGGGATTAATCTATAATTCAAACAGTTGTTATGTAGAGTTGTTTGTATTCTTTAATGTTGAAGCTCCAATGGGGGAACCTCTCTTAAGTGTTAGGGTAAAACATATAAATCAAATGTTTAATCATTTTGTTGAAAACAAAACATGCACTTAGCCCTTAAGTGATGTGTGCTTGTAGATGTTTGAGTTATTCTTCAGTAATTTACTATCTTTGAGGTTTGCTTCATGAGATTTTCTGTCTGCCCATCCTGTTGTTAACTTTTCAGTATTTTGGTCCCGGCAGTGTGAATTTAGCTTGCCAGGGGGAAAAAAACAGGGGAATCCTTTCTAATTAAGGACTATGGTCGATGTCAGTGGCTGAAATATGCAGTTTGTGCTTAACATAGCTGCCACACACAGACATGCTGGAACATTTAATGTGTACGGTTACATCAGCCTGGCTGTGATGGCATGTTTAACAGAGTAACAAACCACTGTTGCTAATGCTCCTGATGTTCTCTGTTTTCTCTCAGCTCGTCTAAAAGGTCTGTACAACACCAAACCTGTGATTTGCTGGAAAAAAACACATTTTCCTACCAAAACCTACATACGATCCATCACAATGAAAAGCCAGAAAATAATGGTCTTGTGGCCTAGACTAGATTCTGCTCCTCTAACTGGGGCCTGTAAAATTATAGCCAACATCTTTGTTGAAGAACAACATAGGAAAATGTGTTTTGTTTTGGCCATTCTGAAGTTCAACATTTCAAAATGACTAAAAGGAATACAATGATGGCTATTATGGTTGAGTTTTTCCAGGACGAACATGGCGGGGTTGAAGAGTTTAATCCTGCATTGTTTGAGAAAGAAGTGCTGAAATGACCCACAAACTGTGTGGCTTTAGTCCTCATGCTTACTGTCTGACTGCTATCAAAGTCATGCGTTTCTTTTGCTCACTTCTTGCTTGTCTGTGTCTGTCTTCCTGTCTCTTTCTTTCTCCTGTCTGTCTGGTTGTACTTCTCTTTTTGGCTGTTGTCTTTCCTGCGGTGCTAGCTGTTTATATTGGTACATGATGCCATGTTTTTTAGGCCAACCCTGAAGTTAGCATCGCAACAGCTTCCTCAACTTTTCAATTGGATTTTGGAATATTGAACACCACTTATACTGTGGTTAAGCTTCATGCATCTGGTCGAGGTAAATAGCTAGCGCAATGCTATAAGCAAACTTCACAACGGTCGCAGGGATTGATGTCCACACTGCTAAGCTAAACTGGGACTAGTGTTACAGCGTGACGATATTTAGTCTCTGGGGGAAGTTTCAGACGTTCCCCAGTGAGGCATTTACTGTCGTATTTGATGTCGTAGAGCTGAACTCTCATAAGCTTGCGTTGATCACAGACCTTTTTTCAGGCATTTTAACTCATTAACTTTGAGATTAGGCAACCCAGAAGTGCTAAAACACTAAATCATTTGCAGCTTTAGGACTCATTCCTGACCAATGTCATTAATGTGGTTCATGGCTTCAATTCTCCCCCTTACTGTCCGGCTGTTGTCAGTATTGTGTTGGTTTGCTGACTGACCCTCTGTGTGTGTATGTCTTCCTGTCTCTTTTTTTCTAGTTTCCCGACTGTCTCTCTGTCTGTCGCTGTCCTCTGATGCTACCTATATTTGGCCGTTATTGCTGCACTGGTGGAGCGTTGTGTGGTTTATCTGTGCTGCCTTGAGAAGATGAAGTCATCATATTGCCTAGAGTATACAACACATACAGAGCCCATATACAGTCTGGCATTATGCAGACCTGTTCTAATCTCCTAGTTATTATGGATGAAACAGATTCTTCTTGAATTAATTTGCATATCACCGGCGCTAAATAAGAGGCATATTTGAATGCACTAGTGCACTCATAAGCAGTGGAGGAAGAAGTATGGAGATCTTTTCAAGCAGAAGAAATGGCACCAATCAACATACCTTCATCATTTAATTCAAGCATAATAACATAACTACTATCCACAAAAATATAGTTCAATCCTCAATTTAACTATAACAAACCCAACATTTGAGTATTTATGGCATGTATTCTGCTACGGACAGAAAATGTATTTGACACTCATTAGCTACCTGTCTGAACCCCATGGTAGCTTACATTGTCCGTGTTGTTTGCTGTATTAACATGGCACAGAGATGTATGAGGAAAAAATGTGGACGACAAGTACTGACATACATTGGAAATACATTTTGCACATGCCTACATGTTGCATAATTATTTATTATGGAGGACTGGAACGTCTTGTCCCAAGCACTCTCGAGAGAAAATGTACTTGATTCAGAAGTACATTTATTTTGATCATCACGTATTATTAGCACCTGAACCTAAATCTTAAGGATTATACATTTGAACATTGTCAGTAAATATAATAATAATTCAGAAGAACAGCCTCGTCATTGTGTAACATGTTTTATTCAATTATTATTATGACAGATGCTACTATGTGTTAATATTATTCCACTTTTGTAGGTAGTTTAGGTGGAGCTAATCTGACTGTGATATACCGATGGGTGGTTTGATCTGTAACAATGCAATATGTTTTAACCTGATATTATGTTACTACACATACAGTATATGTTTGATCACACACGTATAAGTGAAACCTTAATCTTAAATAATGACAGCTGTCGTATAAATATAGTGCAATAAAAGAACAACCTTTTGTCATTTAGTCTTAGGAAATGGAACATCAACAGTGGTTTTCTGGTGAGTTTGACATTGGCCTCACTTTTTAAAGACTGCAATTTGCCTTCTTGCCAGCTTCAGTCAGGTTAAGCCCCCTCTGGCCTAAATACCCTAGACGGTAGGAGTCATGTGGCCGGAGTTGCCTTCTGTCATTGGCCCTTGGGTGTTCCCTGTTTGGGTGAGGAATGAGGTCAGTGTGTCTCCCTGTCCCAGCATACTGTGTCTCAGCTGTGCTAAACTCTGGAGGTCAGCAGCTCAGGACTCAGGATCGCTCACATGCAAACAGCTTGTCCTGCGTGACAGAGGGAAGTTGTGACCCGGAAACAAACTTTGCTTAAGGAGAGGTAACGCAGGATGTTGATGACAGTCCTGCAGCCGCTGAACTGGTCTTCACCAAGCCCCCAGGATGTGAGCATGGGAGTAACTTCCCTGTCAGTATGTGACATCATGGGCCCTAAGATACTTGGTCACATTGCTTTTGAGCTAAATCAACAACCCAGTACGAACATTTGAATCTCCCAATAGCTGTCTTCACATGGTACGTGATGCACTCTTTGCCTACCGCAAGGTCCGGCGCAGAGCATTGATGTGAAAACAGCCAGTTAAGTGTTGTTGCTATGGTTACCTACACTGCTGGCTTGCTCACTTTGCAAATCTGTCCTCTGATTGGTTGCATATCAAGAGGTCATCGGAAATCGAGGTCAACGTAGTAATAATTTTGAACTTTGAGCGAAGCAGCATGGGCAGCAAGGCTATCTCCATAGAAACGCAACGTGGGTGCAGAGCTGCTGATCATGTTAAGGCAGCTTTATTTAAATGGTATTTTTTCAATTCTGTAAAGCTGAATCTGGAATTTTTCACCCTTCAATCATGACTGAGCCGTTACGTATCAGGATTAAAGGCAGAGCTGGATGAAAACACAAGTGTACATGCTGGAAGGGCCCGGTATTTCGGGTAACTCCAGGTATTTTTGTACTCGAAAGTCGGACCATTTTGGCTGAATGCGCAAATTAGTTACTTTCATAGGAAAGAACAAGGCCCTGCCTCCAACACTCAATGCAGTTCTCTTATAATACATTTATTTCTAATGTATAATAGAGTGGTGCTGTTATTACGTATTTTTGTAGGCCGACCCAGAAGTTAGAATCTTCCTCGGCCCCTTCGACAATAAGCAATGGGATTTCCCCATTGGATTTTGGTATATTGCAGCAAACAAGCTTTGTGGCAGACGCACATTTACAATACCAAACATGTTTTGTTCAGCACGATCATCTCCACACATGTGATTTTTGAAGCGTGAATGCAATTGACAAAAATAGCTCACAGTGCTATAACCGTGAAGTTTTAATGACACAAGCTTCGGAAATTCACGAGTGGAGTATTTACTGACAAATGTAATGTCGTAGAACAAAATGTGAAAATCTTTTAAGCTTGTGTTGACCACAAATCTGGATTCAGGCTTCCAAAATCAAACCATCGACATCAAGACGAGGGGCTTGGAAGTGGTAAAATGCTAGGTCTTTCCTGGGTCTTCTGACTCGTTACTGCACCGCTCTACACATCCATGGTCTTTTTATAAAGACTGACTCTGAAGTACATGAGTCTCACAGAGATCTACTTACTAAATTCTACTTTGTGTTAAGTGTTTGCCAGGTGAGGAGCACAAGTGGTGTTTGCTTCTATTTATATACCAACAGCCCACACACACACACACACAGTCATTAATCATGTTGGGTCTGAGGCTGGGAACCAGACGCTTCAGACTTAATCTACGGTGACTGCTTATACAATATCTGGTTTGATGAGTTTACAAAGTGTTTGCTCATCAGATGATGAATCCCTACACACCCAGAGTGCGTGAGTTGGAAGGAGCGGTTGCATGTGTGCGGCTGCCTTTGCTTGTGTATTTTCGGAGGATCTCCCCTCCTGCCCTGCCCTCCCAACACAAACGACTGCAGTCTCTGGATGCCAGTCTTTCTTTCATCAAGCCTTCCAGTTTTAAAATTCCCAGAAGGCCATGTTTCCTCCCTGCACGTGACAGAGACTCTGCCTTTTGCCTGTCGTCGGCGCCTCTGGTTGTTTTGAAGTCGCTATTTAGCAACATACCCCTTGTTAACCATTTTTTACCCTGCCCCCTCCACACCCACTGACCTACTAACCAGGGAGCTACAACACACAGCTTTAACGGATATCTGTTTTACATCCCTACTGGTGTGCGCCAACTTCGATAAACTTTTATATAACCATTAGTTGCATGTGAGGTTATTACAGCCCAAATCTGCAGGAAAAGGCAAAGGTTTCTTATCAACTGAAGGGTGACTAAACGTGTCTTTAACTGATGTGTATACTAAATGCATAAGAAAACATATTTCCTCCTTACAGTTCAGTTTAGTTGTCCGTCTCTAGCCTGTCATTTGTTGTCTGATGCTTTGGAGGAAGGGAGCTTTCTAAATTTGATGAAATAACATTGATGATGTCATTGGGGATTGGACTTGAGACATCTGAGAAATCTGCTTATTTGTGTTCTTCTTGGGAGTTAGATTAGAAGATTGATTGTTTGCTGAGCTTATTATTCTAAGAAACTTGAGATCCATATGTCCAAAGACTAAAATCCTTTATATTGTTAAAATGCATAGTTAAGAATAATCAAGATCTAAAGAGTTTTAAGGAAAAATGTGACTTAAAACTGGAGCTGTATATACTGTATGACCGCTTCTGGCAGACCACCTCCACACTGATGCATGTTTTAAGAGGATACGTCGCCATTACAAGCACACAAAAGAAATGCAATTACCTGATTAAGTATACAAATTTCACTCGTTCTGAAACCTGTTATAAACATTTGGACATTAAAAGTACACAAGTCGATAAAGCCCATAACACAAGTTGTTTTCAGACATTCAAATCCAGGAATATTAAATATATCAAAATAAGTGCTGGTTTTTTTCTGTCTTATATGATATGTAATAGAATATGGATTTTACTTTTTGAGATAAAGCTATGAGGGTAGATATGGTGCAAAATGCGAGAGCTTGTAAAACCTGATGTGAGCACCTGTAGCCTACAATGTGAGAAAAAAAATCTGAGCTTGTGTGCATACATTTACACTTGTATAAAATATCCAAGTATCTGTGAACAAAATTTGAAGTCACAGAGAAAAAGAAAATGTTTTGCAGCTGGTAGGAAAAAAATTAAATGAACTTAGTGATGACATTTTCACTTGCAGAAGATCTTCACCTCTCAAATCAGTCATTACAACTTCACAAATCTGCTCTGTGGCAGTATAAAGGGACGAATCTGCTGCCTTGACTTTTGCTACACTTCTTGCGATGAATGTGTTGCTAAAGTAATTTTCACTTGTAGATGTGGGGGAGGGAGGGGGGTTGGAGCGAAGGGGCGGAGCAATGAGAACGACGAGGCGCAAGTTCGGGTCAGTCACAGTCATATGCCGCTTTCCCACCAAACCAGTTCCAGTTCTAGCTCCGTGCTAGTGCTCCGGCTCTTGTTTTTAGCCCCAGTTGTGTTTTCACCACCTAGAGTCCGACTGGTGCTGCGTCATGACTTCACTGTTTACGTCGCTGATTTTCTCCCCAACGCCAGTTAGTATGCCTCTCACAACAACAACAACAATGAGGCGCTGCGTCGGTTCGATGCTCGTGTTGCTTTTAATCATAATGACTGATTTGAGAGGTTGTAATAACCAAGTTGCAGTTGTAATGGAAAATATATTGAATATATTAAATGTGTAAATGTATGCACACAAGCTCAGATTTTTTATCTCACATTGTACTCTACAAATACTCACATCAGGTTTTACAAGCTCTCGCATTTTGCACCATATCTACCTTCATATAAAGCATATAATTTGGAAAACACCCTTGGGCTCTGGATTGTCTATTTCCTATCATTTTTGACATTATGTGGCCCGATTGTTTGATTAATGGGACATTAATTAAGAATAAAAATAACCATTATTGCAACCCTAATAATGCAAAGTGCAGGCTCCAGTGTCCTGGGAGTCTGACCCACACTTTGTATTAAAAGTCAGGAAACATCTTAGCCTCTGCTGACTGGTTTTGATCATTAAAAAAACAAACGTGTAGTGGGTCCCAGTGCAACACTAAATCTCTGTAGGACCCCTTTAATACAGAGGAGTGGGGCGCTATGAATAAAATCTTCTTTCAGGGTTAATGCAAATGTGATTGGAGCAGCATTGCCTGCAGTACAAGCAGAGATTTGAAAGGGATGGCTGCCTGTGTGAACTGTGAACCAATCCTGACTGAGATCCTTTTGCTCTGATGTGAAGAAATATAGATAGTGTCCTTCATTATGCCAGGAGCATCTGTTGAAGTAGTTTTAGAGCAGAGGATATCAAGTTTATTCAGAGGGTTAGAGAGTTTATTTGTTTTGAAGAAGGGGTCAAGGTCTTTGAAACACATCACATGTTGCCCTAAAGAACTCTTAGAATCTCAGAATATTTGCTTTGTCTGTTTGAAGGCATGTTAAAATCAACATTGAATATCTGTGTAAAACAGGCCTGACAGGAAGTCCCTTTTTATTGAAATTCGAATTTCAACTGCCACGACATGACACAGGCAACTGCTTGCATTTCCTGCATCATCACAAAGCACTCTAAGGATTGTTCTCTGGCTGATTTTCGCACCCTTATTCCAGTTAAGTGCAGTTTGATATGTACACCAGCTCTGAGGATGCAGGGTGACAGAGCGGGCCTGCCTGGGCATGCCAGTGTGTAACGTGAACAGTAACGTGAGATGAGTGCTTGCTGTGTCCTTGCATTCATGGAATGTGTGTGTGCAAGGAGCTTATGATTTTTGTAAGAGAGAAAAGAGCCCGAGATGCAGTAACTTAACACTCCACACCCTCTCCAGTGGTCACTATAAAAAGACATTTCCATCTGATGAGTATAAAAAGAGAATTGTGAATAGACGGAGTGTTTTTAGTAAACATCCAGCAGGGTGGAAATATAGACTCATCATGTGTGGGTTAGTGAGCATCTGTGCATCATGGATCAGAGTGTTTGGCTAAATGAGAAGGCACCACACACTCACTAATGCTCTTAATCCACCTGCCTCCTCTGTGTCTCAGAGGGAAGGTGTGTGTTCTCATGGGGCTGCGTTATCACTGCCACAGGGCTGCCTGAGCTCACAGGGTGTTATGGTGAAAACATTTCCCCCTGGCTCAGAGAGTGTGAAGCTTTCAATAGGGAGGAAGTGATGGAAGAGGAGGACAAAAGTTGAATAAGAGAAAATGTAGAAAATATGAAGTTTGATGGCAGGATGGAGGTAATATAAAGAAGTAAGGGGGATATCTAGGAAGTAATGAAAGTTAATGTGTCAAATCATTCGTTGGTGACCGTTCAATTACATATATATATTTTATTCTAGCAGGGCAAGCATGATGGCTGAAAAACACATTGACGCTAACAGTGTTTCCCACAGGTGGTTGTAAAAAATATTTATGATGATTAGGCAAAGAAGTCCCACCTACAAAGCTTGGTAAACAAAAAACAGAGAAAATGTGACCTTGTTCCAAGATGCATTGCAGCAGGGCAGCCTTTCATGAAAAGATTAGCCAGAGAAGGTTAGGCAATATAAAGCTGTAAACCGGTTGAAATGTGTGTTTGAATTTGGCAACACTGTTTCCCCTTTGGGAACCATCATCACGCGGTGCTGTGATTCCTGCCAACATGATCTGACAGATTCACAGCTTTTTGTCAGATTTTTGAAATGAGAGATGAACAAATACTGCAGAAAATGTAAAGTGTTTTTTCTTTGAAATAGGTTTCCCTTTCCTGTAGCGTGTTCTATAAGTGTTTGTGCATGTAAAGGATCTGCAAACGCTCTGGCTTCAGACAGAGGGTGAAAAGAGGTGCTGCAGCACAGGCAGTATGAGAAAAATAAAGAGCTTTTTGAACATTAAAGCATGGAGACATGTCCCAGTAGAGGCACAAAATACAAATATGAACCTGAAAAATGAGCAAAATGGGCCCCTTTAATGGAATGTGACTTGAATCTGCAATATAACATGTCATTTGCAGCTTACATAAGAGTTTGGCCCGACCCCCAACCCCTTAAACAGCCAAATCCAACTCATAAAAAAAATGTTTGATTGCAGCCCTACTACAAAGAAAAAAACTAGATTTATTGCAGAACAAAAGTAAGGATGGAAAGTAAAGATATACGAGAACTTGACGGAGATGATGATATGTGATTATCCTACTGGACCAATCCTCAGGCGGAGGGGAGGAAGGAAGGGAGCCGAGTGTGATGGATGGCGTTAACAGAGGAAGAGTAGGTGTTGAAAATCGTTGACCTAGCCCAGATGTTTATTGTCCTATCCCATGGTCTCCCGCTGTGTGTGTCTGACTTCAGAGCTGCCCATTGCTCTTCCTACAGCGAGGAGTGGAAGTCCGCTCCCTGCTGCTGCCTCCAGAGAATCACTGACCACTGCATGCGCGTGTTTGACTTCAGGCTGTGGGTGTGAGGGCCTGAATATGTGTGTATACATGTATTTTAGTGTGTGTGTATGGTACCGCAGGGAGATTGGCCCGGGGCACCCCACCCTGCTGACTCCTTTAAATAAGCACCGCTTGTGTGTGTTTGGACTGTACGGAGCGGAGGCACGGTGCTCAGGAAGTTAAACAAACTGCTCCTGAGCATGATAGAAAGGCATATACAGAGTTCTTTTTTTCGTTAAATTGGACACAAATCTTCATACGCAAACTCCCAGGAATCCTCTGGAGGTATTTCTGTAGTTAAAGCTTCTGCTGAGCCACTGTTTAGCGGGCCCTAATGACAGGATATCCTCGACCACACCTCCTTCATAATCATATTCTTTGATTCTCCGGCCTTCTGTTATGCCACTTCCCTTCCCTGGCTTACTAGAATACATTGTTTATTATCTCAGACATATCTAATGGAAAGGAAAAGCTTCTGTTATCTGGAATAACTTGGCAAAATCAGTGTTTTTATTTGGTAAATCGGCATGCACTGAGTCAATTAAAAGTGTATATCCGCTTCACGATGCTGTCGTAAGCGTTTTTCTAAGGTAATACGTCTATTGATATTTATCGGAAGTTATTGGTGTCTTTTTATTATTTAGTTTTTTTGTCGTTACATACTTTAATTGATTTAGTCGCCTATTATTTGTATGTACATGTTATTTGCACCTTTTTAACTGTTTTAATTATTTACTTTTTATTTCATTAGGATTGTGTTTGCCTTGTATGAGATCACCTCTATTATTGCTCGCTATTTTAAAGTTATAATTTGACATATATAACTTATGTATTTGCCCTTCAACCTCCATCTGTTTAAGGACTGCTCAAATGAAGTTCTTTCACTTTTCTAAATTGTCAAAAAAAAGCTTTCTTATTTTGAGCTCCTTTTTAAACATGCCCATTATGTAATATTTCATTATCTCCTGTCTGCATCAGCCACTGTCACTTTCCTGTAAACAATTCCCTTCTAGGTCAATCAATGTATGGATTTATAGACAAATCATTGCAGCTCAGGTAATATGTCTAGGTGAATAAACAGTAGCACTGGTCTGCTACACCTGCTGCTCCGTTCTTCCCAGGAATAGTGGTCCTTGAGCAAGAAGGCTGTATTTTATATTTCCTGCTGAAAGATTGACAGCTGTTTGTTTGGATCGATCAGGAAAAGACAGTTGTTCTCATGAGAAGCTGTAGCACTTGTGTAAGACCGCAGAAAAAGTGTGCATTACAGAAAGTCAAAGCAGGGCTATTACCAAGTATTTAATGTTTGGACAGTTTTCAAGGTTCAGGGTTTTGTCTGTGCCCTCATACTTTCGGTGTGTGCCCTAGTACCAAAAGGCAGATTTTCCCCAATTTTTTTCAAATTGATGCCAGAAAACAATATTTGTGTATTTCAAAAACTGTAAAATTACTAAAAAAAATAGGAAATATGGTGTCAAATATCGAGTCAGACGGCAGAGACAGCTTTGTTATTGTTCCCATGAGTTATGGATGACTCTACTAAAGCCAGTGGAAAAAGAGACTTAAAGAAAGACAGGATAAGGAGAAAGTGCCGGGAAGATCATGTCACTGCTAGGAAAAAGCACTCGCTTCCTGCTCTCCTAACTCTCTTCCTGCTTCTCCACAGAGGGGGCGGAGTCTTCTTCAGCAAGTGGGAGGAGAATGGAGGGCAGCATATGAGCCTGAGCAGTGGAGAGACGCTCAGGTTAGTGTTCACTCGGCTCGCACACACAGAGGAGCCAACAGCAGCAGATCATCCTCACTCCACTCCGACCTGCTTCCCACAGAGGAGCTGAAGCTGTGTGAAGCTGCAACTGGTTTACGACTCGTACACATGATGTAAGTAAACTTTACCTTGTGTACTGTTTGACCAGATGTGTGTAGCTTGTGTTCTTAGAAAGAGGGAAGGGGGGGTTGTTGCTGTGGCAGGTATCAACAGCAAACTTTACACTGTTTTTAAATCAGAATCAGAATGTTGTTGTTCGTCCCACAGAGGGGAAATGTAGAGACGAAAAAAATAGAACACACAATTATTACAATTTATTGAAGTAGACATTCCAGTAGATAAGTAGCATCAGCATTTATAAAATAAGTGTAGCATTGTAGAATCAAGTGTGATATATAACAGTAGCACAATTATTATTGCACATAGCAACATAAAGATTCTTGTGACAGTAATGGACAGTTTATGTTAAATGCATTTAATTCATGCTTGCTAATAATACCTTGAACATAAGTGGTTAGAAATAGGATCTTCCTGTATCTTATTGTGATAAAACCATAGACATTGAAATTATTAAGAGGCAGATTTTGTCGTTTTCTGTCCCTGCATGTGCTTCCTCGTCCTTGAGACAGAATGCCAAATCTAAAAATACTGGTTTTGATTTGGCAGCTCTGCTCCAGGGCTCTTGGTGAAAGACGCTGCACGCAGCAGAGTGTTCCTCTGACAAGGTCCATGTTGACGTTTTATTTCAAACAGAAAGTGTTATCCTTATGGCTCGACCACTTCGGTTTAACTCAGCGCTGATAAGAGTCAAACACGAGCTCATCCTCGTGAATGTGCAGAGTTTCTCTGTTTCTCAGCCTGCAGCCTGTCTAAAACAAACAGAAACTCTCTTTATTTCAACACCTCCCTGTGTCAGTGGAGGGGTAATCAGGGATTAAAAAGGGTTAACAGCCAGAGAAAGAGTACAGTGCGAGTGTGTTTGTACATGTGTGCAGCCAACGGTGTGTGTGTTTGAGTGAGTAAAACACTCCCTGAATCCAAGCCAACAGAGAGGCCTAGCCATTGAGGCGACTCCACAGTGACCACTCTCCCTCGTGTGTGTGTGTGTGTGTGTGTGTGTGTGTGTGTGTGTGTGTGTGTGTGTGTGTGTGTGTGTGTGTGTGTGTGTGTGTGTGTGTGTGTGTGTGTGTGTGTGTGTGTGTGTGTGTGTGTGTGTGTGTGTGTGTGTGTGTGTGTGTGTGTGTGTGTGTGTGTGTGTGTGTGTGTGTGTGTGTGTGTGTGTGTGTGTGTGTGTGTGTGTGTGTGAGGATAGCAGTATGTGATTGTGTGTCTCTGGAATGTGTTCATCACCACACTGAAGGGGGGAATATTATCTCTCTCCTGGATTTTTTTTTGTTTGCCTTTAGGCTCACCCATTGGAGCGCAAACATGTGTGTGGGGGTGTGTGCATGTGACATTTCAGGTATTCAAGTCCACATCTTTTAGTACACCCTTGGCTAGGGCTGCAATTAATTATTTTAACTTTCGATTCATCTGCAGATCAGTTTCTAGATGAATCAATGAATGGTTTCCACTGTAACACGGTGATGTCTTTAAAAATAAATACAAAAGATATTCAGTTCAGTATGATGCCAAATAGAAAGGAGCAGCAAGGCTCACATTTGATTGGCTGAAAACAAAATTTTCAGCTTTGCAGTTATTGCATATTGTGTGTGTTCGTGCACCAATGTCCACAAGTGTGTCCACACCAGTTTGCGGGGGAATCTTTTCAGTTTCCATAATCAGCAGAATTTCTTTGCTGGTTCAGAGTTATTGCAACCTCCAGAGGCACCGCTAAATAAGAATCTCTCCGGCATAATAAATCTGAGGAGGGGTAGTCCTGCATGCTAGTTATTAAGCATAGGTAAAAAATATTGCTTCAGAATGTACCAGAATGGTTTTAAATCTCGCTGGTCTCTTCAAACAGTTATTTAAAGGGGCCCTTTTATGCTCATTTCCAGGTTCATATTAGCATGTTTTCTCTCTACTGGGACATGTCTCCATGCTGTAATGTTCAGAAAGGTCTTTATTTTTCTCACACTGCCTGTGCTGCAGCACCTCTTTTCACCCTCTGTCTGAAACCAGAGCCCAGTCTGCTCTGATTGGTTAGTTTGCCGGCTCTGTAGTGATTGGTCAACCTCTTAAAGATGTCCTGCCCCTTACCTCATCACATACAATGTGTTGGACTGCTAGCCAATAGAATCAAAGTTTTACAGAGTGATGTCACTATTTTACGGAAGTAAACAAAGGAGTCCAATGGACGTGTTTCAGAAAGAGGGGGGTGGAGTGTGTGGGAGAGAAACTCCCTCTGGGGGAACATAGGGGTTTTAGCCTTTGAAGCCCGTTTACGTGCATAAAAATAAAAGAATAAACTACAGGAAAAAGGGAAAACTCCAAAAACACAATAGGTCCTCTTTAATTTAATTTAGAAAAACAAACTTTATCTACTGGGGTTGTTGTTGTTGTTCACAAGTTATTTGGCTGTCTTTCAAAACATTTTCCCTTGGTATTCTACTTTTATTTCTATTTATTAATGGTGTAAGTCATTTGTGGTCGGCAGTGTTTCTGATGCACAGGAAAGATGCTTGGATGTTTGATCCAACAGGGACTGTAATGAATGCAGATCCTATTAGTCTGATCACATAGAAAGTGCACTCCTTTAACTCAGAATTCATACCTATGGCGGATGACTTTTTAAAAGAATAAAATTGCAGAACATGTTCTTACTTAGAGTATTGCAATATGTGGAAATACACTCAATCTTAACCACTCTTTAGTGTAATGTAACATGTGGGGGGATTCTCTCGATACACAGCCGGACTATTTATTTAATGTGGTCAAACGGCAGATGTTCTAATATGTTTGTCTTTGCTGCTGTGTTTAGTTTTCCCAAGGGAAGACTTAGCCACCTGCTCTCCACTGATTACCTACTCAGTCTCACACACACACACACACACACACACACACACACACACACACACACACACACACACACACACACACACACACACACACACACACACACACACACACACACAGACACACACACACACACAGAAATGTGGATGCTGACATTTATGGATGCATAGCTACACATATACACATGAGACAGGATGTCATTGGACCCCTCCTCATCCTCACCCTTGGGTGTAATTGTGCATGGATGTGTGTGTTTCCTGGGGGCACAGTGATGGGCAGAGGTGGAAGAGGGGGGGTTTGAGGGGAGAGAGTGGGGGAGGGCCATACAAAGCAGAAACTAGATGCTATAATAACTGTCTGGTCCAATGCTTGCAGAGTTGCATAACCCTGCAGTCCAGACCTGTCAGTCATGCATGTGTGTGGGGTGCTCTCTTCAGGAGGAACCGAGCAGCGTGGTGAGGTCATTAACGGTTGAATCCCATGAGGGCCGGTGCTCACCCCTCCGTCTTCATTATCTGCTCTTTGGAGCTCTCTTCACCAGACTGGAAGGGGTGTGACTGATAACCTCTTGAACTCTTCCGTTAAGCTTTTTATTGACTTACAAACTGAAGCTGCTGTGTCCTAGTGAGGTGACCGGCCGAGACTAGTGTTGCATGCACATCCTGTGTGTTTTTAGACTGTTTTGACCCATTTCATCTGGTTAGACTATCAATCAACTACAGGATACAAGATGCTTGGCTAAGTTCATTAAAACTGGAGTGTTCAGGATTGATAAGAGTTTGTCAGATCATGGAAAGGTTGAGGGATGGTCCTTCCTTCCCTACTTCCTCTTGTATTTCCTACCTTGTCTCTTTACACACAGCACCAAACACCAGCTACTTCAGAATGACAACACATATTTCTATGAGTGTTTCTGGCTGACATAATGACTTTGTTTTTAAAGGACATCTCCTGACTTGATGGTTTTTATCAAGGTACATAGAAAATCTCAATAGGTCAACAACTTTAAACAAATACTTAAATAATTAATCCAAATGACTTTAGTTTTTTCTGCTTTGCTTAGTATTAACGAGAAAACCTTGGTGGTGTTAGCATGGCATTTAGCTTCTAACATGACTACACTCAACAGTCTTCTTAAAAATAGTCGGGATAAGCTGAACTGTCCTTGAGCATGTCTCTCCTTGTCTGTTATATATTTCATATCATTATTTAGTCTAGTCATATATTCTTTGTGGACACAACATGCTCTTGAAATCACTATTAAATGGACCTTCAGTTTGTTTTGTAGTTTTGTTAAACTACAATTCGCAAAGGTTTTTTCACAAGGCAGAACTGATCCAAATAGAAACTCTAAAAAGTTGAGGGGCTTGAGTGAAGTTTATCTGTGGTTTTATTGTACAGTCAATGCCCCCCCCCCCACACACACACACACAGCAGCTGCCGGTGCATTGTGAACAGGCTTTGTGGCAAAGAGGCAAGTCCAAGTGCCCACAAATAGACAGGCTAAGGTCACCATAAAACAGCAGTCAGACAACAAACACAGTCAGAGGCAAACACTCCAGCTGAGTTTGTTTGTTTGTGTTTCTGTCTTTGTCACACATTTCCTGTAGTGACATGCGTCATTGCTTCCTGCTCGACCCTTCCAGTGGGCAACCAACCAGAGAAACCACTGCTGAAGATAACTAATATGAATAAGTGATTTAATTTGTGTTTTTTACGTTTGGAGTAGGCTTTCTTAAATACTGTTTAAACTGTTGCAAAGCCGCTGCTTTTCTATACCTGGGGTTAGCTGGATATTTGAAAAGGTTAATGATTCTGAAGGACGTGTGGCGGAGCTGCTACCTGACTAATAGAATCTGAATTAATCTGTTTTATTCTTGCCTTCAGTAAACTTCCACTTTTACTCAAAAATGAGTTTTGTTTTGACTAAACTGTGGCAGAAAAAAAAAAATCCAATATTATAGAAGCTCTTAATGACATGATTTGTTAGTAGTGCTAATATCAATTTTCACTACACAATTATGGCCAAAAATAGTGAACTATTTCGATTGTATTGCAATATCCATGGACAATTGGATAAACCATTAGTAATAGGAGTCAAATGTGTCTTTAACTTTGTTTATTTCGAGTTTTTTTGCACAAATCAGTGGCACTTTTGCGTGTAGGGCAATGGGGGAGGGGAACAAAGCGAGAACTGCAAGAAGTAGAAATTAAATAAGAGTATATTAACATGATGTAAATATTACACATAATAACACTAACGGTATCACGACCCTGCTTTCCGTATTTGCCGATCTGCACATTGCCCCACGCCTTCCAGCGTGTGAAAAAACATTTAGCTTAACCAGATATTGAATTAATAGAACTCACCTCATCTTATTATCTACACTTGCATCGTTCATTTATTCACTTGAATAAATGTGTGTTCTTCAGTGTCTATGAAACAAAGGGGTTTGTGGTGACATTTCATGAGGTGGGGTCTCGGTTGTTTTCACACAATCTGGGGTCAATGAACTCTGGGTCCTTGCGATATGACGAGCCAGCTGGCGTGACAGGCCACACACACACGAACGCACCTTGTTCCTGTCCCTCAATGTTTAGACCCTGAGCTTCTTCCTGTTTTTTTAGTCGTGATAAAGATATTTTCTAGGAAGAAACCCAAAAAGCTGTCAGATCTAGCCTCTTTTCCAACTCCCCCTCCCACAAAAACCCATTTCCTCACATATTGCTGTTTGCTAGTCACTCTGTAACTTAGCAAATGGCTCCCAGTCATTGGCTCTCTCTATAATTAGTCTAAAGCTGGTTGGTAGTTGACCGCCGTCAGCTGTGGTAGAAATGTTAGTCATCTCTTCCTCTCAGCTGGAGCTTCCCCTGCTAAATATGTGCTAAGAGATCCATGCACTCTTTTATCAGTCTTTTCTAACATGTTACTCACACGCTACGAAACACAATCTCTCTCACAGACGCAGCAGACGTCAACAGCCACATCATTACCCACTAATATGGCGGTTGGAAAGCCGAATGTGAAAGCAGTCCGATTCATAACAACGCAGCTTAGCAAAGTTTTTTATGATAATCGAAACCAAAACAAGTTTCCATTATGGAACAGAGATGTAATTCCGCAGTCTGTCGCTGTGGTGACGGCCGGTGGTGCGATCGACGCTTTCACAGACTCATTCAGCAGAACATGATGGAAAGCATAATACGAAACGTTGGAAAAACAAGACGAACAAGCTGAGAGACATTTTTGTTTCTCAAGGAAGTTATTCCTAACACCCACCCACAAATAAACAGTACTGGTCCAACAGGGCAAGAAGTTATTTTGAAACTCCTTTTCCTTGTAGCAGTCAGATGCAAAAGGTTATGTCTAATTTCAGTTTCCTTATAGATTCAAATTCTTTGAAGCGTTAAATATTTCCAGGCTGGTGTATTTGTGGTATGTCAAATGACGTGGCTCCAAAAACTTCTTTGGATCCAGGTTGCTCAGCAGTATTCACAACTCCAAACAAAAGCATGGCTATACTACTTATTCTGAGAAAAAATCATGTTACTTTTTACTTATTAACCACAACATATGTATGCCCTATTCCTAAATTATATTCCTATTTTGTACAAAACAATTGTACAAACTCTTCCCTTGCGTCATGATTTTGAGCAGCTTCTAAACGCACATAATAGTATAAGACCAAATATTGACCATTTTTTAAAAATACTAATCAAGCCGTTCCTGTTTTAGTTCCGTTAATAAGACCAAAGAAGAAATAATAATGTGAAAGCTTTCTGTACTTCCATGTAATTCTCACATTATCAGTCCTGTTCTGTGTTTGAACTGTCTGTTAGATTTTCTTGTGATGAGATCCCCCTGGATGTATGATAACTGCCGATGGTGTTTTGTAGCCAGGTCCATTCACACCTTGTTTGATGTCACAGCGGCCTTTTAGCTGCCTTGCTCGATAGTGAGGTAATGAGTGACTTTACCTGATGATTTTCAACGTGCAGTCCTTCCAGGCTTGCAGTATTTGCATGTAGATGACTCTTAATGCAAATAAAGGAAGGTAACTGTGCATTTACATAGTCCCAGATCTGAACATTATGTGAGAAGCAGTTTGTATTGGAACTTTGCGCCAGTTTATTTGACCCTTGTTTTAACAATATTTGTTGGTAGCATTACAAACTCTTTCTTCCTCCATTTCTCCACCTCTACCCCAAATCATGGCTTAACTGTGTGCAGTAATGGAGAGTAATTGATGAGTTTATCATGGGATTATTTACCAGTTATCAGCAGAATTTTTGTTGGGGTGACAGGGGTCTTAGCATGCAAACAGCCCGGACATGGTTGTTTTAAAACATTGTGTTTTATAGCGTTGGAACTGGAGGGCTATCCCATGATTCCCCCTGGTGTTTACATGGTTTTTCCACTGTAGTAATCATATTTAATGTGAGTGTCTGAGTCAGGAATGTAGACGCTAAATCTCTTTATGTTATGTTGTGGAAAAAGCAAATGGGAGGCCAAGTGCATATGGGTACACTGAATCAGGACCTCTGTCAAAGTATTTGTATCATTTTTTTAATTGAAATGACAAAGAGCAGCCAAAGGTTGGTTATTCTGAGAGAAACAGGTCTTTTTGTGGACATGAAAAAGCTCTAAATATGGACTAAAAGGATGTGTTTTTTTGTGTGTGAGGCATAAACCTGAGCTGTCCTCACTTGTTCTGGTAAAGTCTTTTTTAAGGATGGTTTTATAAGAGTGGACACGTATACCTTCATTGGTGGCAGTTTACAATAAGAATACCCTTTATAAAGGATTCATAAAGGGTATATAATGAGGTTATTAATTAGGTTGTAAACACTTTATTAATCATTAAGAATCAATAATAAACCAGTTCTAACATAGTTTGCATGCATCAACACAGGCTCACTATTTGGCAAGATGACTAAGCCTTACCTTGGTTACCTAGCTTACTTCATCAGCCAGCATCCTTGGTATCTGTTGTTCACTGAGTTGATTCTCCCCCCAATCCATCTTGATGTTTTGTTTCTCTTGTCTTATAAACGCTTATTAATGATGTATAAAGTGTTCACAACCTAATTAATAAATGAATTACAAACTATTGATAAACACTTTATAGGGTGGTCTCATTGTAAAGTGGTACCCAATCATTCTATAATGACCTATAGCTATTGCATATATAAGCTGGTGTTGGTTGATGTATGAGTGGTGTGGAATAAGGACTTGTTCCTGGTGTTCAAAACTTTATTGATAATTCTCACAAAGAATTGAATAGCACATTTGCTTCAGAATTAAGATTTTAAGACCAAATCTACTGGATTTATTCAAATAATCTCACTGGCTAATGTAACTGTATGTGTGTGTGGTTGGCTCCAGTGGACTTTAGTGTGTTTCCTGTACTGCGGTGCAGGTGGAGCAGCAGGGTTCCAGCATGCGTCTGTCACCAAAACACATGCATTAAGTTGTGTGTTAAAGGAGATGTCCACCCACATTTAAGTCTGTTAACAGGACATGGGGAGTACATAATGTGCATAAAACACAACATCCTGCAATGGGATCAACCGGTAGTGCTGACGTGGCTAACCTGGAAAGAACTGGTGTTGCTAGCTTTTTTACACTATCTACTGGAATGCATGAAACTGGGGTGTGATGTCACAATGTTGTCTTCGTGTGTTTCTGTCTTCCTGAAACTGAACCGTCTCTGTTTGTCTATGAGATGCATCATTTTCTTCTTTTACGAGTGTTTTCACCATGGCTCTATTCTCTAAATATTGTCCCTAGAGGTCTGGTCGCCTAATGTTTGTGAATCATTATTTTCTGTTATGCAAATGTGTTAATTTAAGCCAAGACTATTTTGTGTGTGTGTGTGTGTGTGTGTGTGTGTGTGTGTGTGTGTGTGTGTGTGTGTGTGTGTGTGTGTGTGTGTGTGTGTGTGTGTGTGTGTGTGTGTGTGTGTGTGTGTGTGTGTGTGTGTGTGTGTGTGTGTGTGTGTGTGTGTGTGTGTGTGTGTGTGTGTGTGTGTGTGTGTGTGGTGTGTGTGTGTGTGTGTGTGTGTGTGTGTGTGTGAAGTCTAAGCTGTCATGTTTGCTTTTGCTCTTTCTGTCTGCTCATAGCCTGCTTTACAGGATGAGAGAAAGAGGGGGAGATGCGTGGGGAAACAGGGTCACATGTTTAGGAAGACAGCTATAAAAAGACTAATTAAAAATGTGTAGATGTGTTGGAGGTGGAGGTGAGGTGGGGGATGGAGAGAACTGGTGTGATGTAACCCCGGAGTGTATGTTGTAAGCGATAATAAGCAGCACGGGAGGGATGAGCGGCGGTGAAGGGTGGGGGAGTGTTGGAGAGAATTGTTTTTCTGGGAAATTAGAGTTTGGAGAAAGACAGGATAATAGATAAACACTGTTAGAGCAGCCCTTTGAGTTTCCTAAACCCAGATTTAATCCAGGAGCAGTTTGGTTTCTAAACTAGCATTGTTCCTGTAAGGCCAGTTTAAAAAGCTGTAAACATGAAGTCTGGCGCTGACACCAACAGTTGTTTTAGTTTTTCATTAATCTGAGAAATTATTGAAGGATTTGTTTTTTTGTTTTTTAATTTATCTTTTAGAGGATCGGCCCCAAGCATGTTTTGGACCAGAGGACCAATCTTCCTAATTTGGGAGAATATTTAATACAATTAAATAATTGAACTCAAAAGACATGTCTATACATACTAAAACAAGAGAAAATGATAATGCTGAAGTGGTCTCCTAATTATTTTCTTCATAATATGTAATTACAATAAAAATAAAATCACATTTAAAAAGAAAGTAAGAATTCTGACTTTTCCCCAAAATCAAAACTCTTTGCGATACATTTCAGCAGTTAAAGAAGAATCAATTCATCTTTGCAGCTTTTGTTATGGCCACAAGCACTAGCTAAATAAGTAAAAACCAACTGATACCAGGAGCTTGTCTCAGTCTTTTGTTGACTGTCTCTGTGTCCCTCACAGCGTCCACTTGTCTTCACTTTGTCTCTGCGCTGATGAGGACAAAGAGCTGCAGCAGATGAACAGTTGTGTGCGTTCAGTGTTTCCATAGCGCCCCGCAGAGCTTGATGCAAGTCAATGTAAAAGATTGCAGCTGTTTTTGCCCGTTGTCCCCCTCTCCCCTTTCTCTCCCCCCCTTTCTCCCTTTCAAAGAATTTTCATTTGAATGAAAACCCTGCCTCAGTGTTTTGTTGTCCTCCGAGGGGGGGAGGGGTCCCATTGGTCAGACTCCCTTTCGAGGTTAACCAATGCGAGCTTGCCTCCCGCCTCTCACCCCGCCCCCTGTGCCCCACTGAGGCTCCCGGCCTGACGTGTGATTGGCCGGCTGGGAGGAGTCAGACTCTGTATTAAAGCCTGTCCCGTCTGCTCCTCTTCAGTATTGTAGAGAGTCCCCGTCTGTCAGCTGGAGAAGTGTGTGTGTGTGTGTGAGTGTGTGAGTGTGTATGTGTATCAAAGTGTGTGGATGCTTTTGTTAAAAAGAGGCGGACAGAAACCGGAGAGCTCAACTCTTCTCTGACTGGACTTGCATCTGTTTTTAACCCTCTGCAGGACTGTGGGGGGCTCCAGCTGAGTTGCCGGGCGGCTTTTTGTTACGGCTCGCAGCTGGACGGCTGACAGTCTGGACCGAGGACGTAAGGAAAGGGATCCTCACAGCTGTTGTGTTACCGGCTGATCTACCGGACCTGGTTTTGGATAAAGAGCTCCTGTTGGCTGCACTGTGGCTGACCGCTGACCCCAATCCGCAGCCAAAGCACCTTCTGGGTCAGCACTGAGCTAATAGAACTGGTCTGGCTGGGCCTGATGTGGAATTTGACCTGGACTGACCCCGTCCCACAAGTAGCCTTTCACTGAGCCTGGACTCAGGATAAAAGAGCAAGAGGGGCGCCGGAGAAGAAAGGAGGAAGAGAAGTGAGAGCAGCAGCGCAGCGACTGGTAAGGAAGTTAAAGGGGGCTCTGGGTGCGAGGGAGAGAGGAGGGGGGAGGAGAGTGGGAAGAAAAGAGAGGGTACAAAAGAGCTATTTTCTTAGCCTTAGAAAGGACATGTGGATCTCTAAAAGGATGTTCGGTCACCGTTAAAGCCTCACTCCTTCTGTCACCTATAGTGTCTCTGGTTTCCCTCAACATCGTGGTCTTTAAACCCATTGTGGTAAACATAAACACAGAGGAGTGTGACCTCTCTTTATTTCATAAATGCTTTGCTTTTCTTTCTTCTGTGTGTGATTCAGTCTCAAAGCCTTTCCTCTGATCCTAAATACTCCTCTCTCTGCAGCTCTTCCAGTATGCCGGTGGAGACCCTGCGGCCCTCAGACGGCCGTCTGGCCGGGGCCCCCTTCACCTCTTCAATGCCCTTCAGGATACTTAACAAGGGTCCGGACTACTTTCGCCGCCAGGCTGAGCCTGGGGCCCGTAAACTGAGCGCTGTAGAGCGCCTAGAGGCCGACAAGGCCAAATACGTGAAGAGCCAGCAGGTGGCCCTCACCCGACAGGCCCCCATCAAACCACCAATCATCCGCAAGCCGCTCATCCCTTCGGGGATGATGCTCCAGTACCAGGTCAGCACTCCTCCAGCCCGGAAAGTCCCCCGCTGCCCCGCGGATGTGGAGAATGGTGGAGGTAGAGAGGGACCAGGGGGGAGAAGAGGACCGGCTCTTAACTTGGATATTCTGAATAATCTCATCAATGATGTCTGTGATGGACCCATGCCCTGTTCCCGGTCTTCCTCCTCCACCTCCCCCTCCTCCTCGTCCCCTTCGTCTGGAGCTAAGAGTATCGGCAGCAGCCTGTCAGCGGACCAGGAGCGGAGCAACCGCCCGCTCAACAACCTCCAGCCTGTGAACCACTGCACCATAATCTCCTCGTCCACCTCCTCCTGCACCTCCTCTCCCCTCAACAACAACCTCCAGCCCCCTGCAGCAGAACTCACCCGCCGGCCGCCCCCTGTCCCGGCACGAGTCCCCCGCATCGGGGTTCCAGCGCCGTACAGCTCCCCGAACTCGGTGACGGTGCGCAGGGTGGACGTCCGGCCCCAGGCGGAGATCCGGAGGCCCCAGCGGGCGCTGCTGCAGCTCCGGCCCAGACAAACTGCACAGGGGCAGGTCGCACACCCCCAGGTCCCTCCCCCACCACCTCCCTCTCAGAACCCCCAGCTCACCACCACCCCCCCCAAAACTCTCCCCTCCCCTCCAGTCTACCTGCCTCTCAGCCCCATGCTGGTGCGAGCTGGCATAATCCCCCCGGCCTCCCCCGCTTTTACCCGGATATCCAACGCCAGCTCCAAGGGCTCCGGCCGCAAGCACCCGTCCTTACACCGCTCCAAGTCAGACCTGAGCGACCGGTACTCCCGCGCCACGGCCGACCTGGAGCGCTTCTTCAACTACTGCGGGCTGGACCCGGGGGAGGTGGAGGGCATGGGGGGAGTGGAGCGCTTCACCAGAGCAAATTCAGACATTGTGTCCGTCTCCAAGCTCCGCAGCGTCAGCACGCCCAGCTCGGAGTGCGGGGAGGAGATGCTCCAGGCCAAGGAGGAGGCGGACGAGGAGGGTAGCACGGCCAGAGCCAACGAGCGAGTGCCCTACGGGATCTCCGTCATCGAGAGGAACGCCCGAGTCATAAAGTGGCTGTACGGCATCCGTCAGGCGCGGGACACAAACAGCGCCGTCTCTAACGTGTAGACTAAAACAGACTCGGAGGGAGTTGAATAAAGAAAAGCAGGGAAGCAGAACTTTTTGTATGTATACATACGTCTGAAGAAGGGAACGCCCATCTTCTGCTGCCTTACACCACATTAGGATCATCCAGCTGGTTTTTCTGCTGTTTCCTGTGATGGCTCACACTCGTTTTGGGGCTGCAGGTCAGGGCTGCTTCCCTGCAGGAACTCTTTGTATCTCTACCGGTATACGAAAGCAATAATAGACTGGTGTAAATGATAATGGTGGGGATGAAGGCAGTGTGTGTGTGTGTGTGTGTGTGTGTGTGTGTGTGTGTGTGTGTGTGTGTGTGTGTGTGTGTGTGTGTGTGTGTGTGTGTGTGTGTGTGTGTGTGTGTGTGTGTGTGTGTGTGTGTGTGTGTGTGTGTGTGTGTGTGTGTGTGTGTGTGTGTGTGTGTGTGTGTGTGTGTGTGTGTGTGTGTGTGTGTGTGTGTGTGTGTGTGTGTGTGTGTGTGTGTGTGTGTGTGTGTGTGTGTGTGTGTGTGTGTGTGTGTGTGTGTGTACCACGTTGATACTGTGAAACTTTGACATAAAAAGCTTCTATAATACACATTTGTATGTTTTTGGGCTGTAAGACTGTTATTATCCCATGTTCCGTCAGCATGCGAGTGACACTTTGTACACATTAATTTTAACGGTCATGTCAACGAAGCACACACAGATAATCAGTAAACAGCACAGACGTGCGTTCAGGTGAATCAGAGTTGCTGTGGGAGCGGCTGCAGGGCGTGCTCTCACTGTGACCATGGTTTTGGTGTCAGGATGAATCTGTTTACAGCGTATGTCTCGGCATGAAGGCGAGTCATAAGGCGAGGGGATGGATGAAGTAAGTGAAGCAGGAGAAAGATATTGGCCTCCAGTAAGAGTGGAGAGGAAATGAAAGGATGGGTAAAAGAGGATAGAGAAAAGATATAAGAAAGTGTCTCAGGAAGATGGCATACTAACGAAAAAAGGACCAATATTTATTTGGATAACTTAATGTATTTTTTAATATCAGAGACTTCGTGTACAGAATCTTTGCTCTGAAGTGGAATCTGCTCATATCCACTAACTCAAATCCTGACACCAGTAAGTGTGAGTGTTGTAAACCGGGAACATGAGACTGTATTTATTTGACTTCCCGTTTGGGAGCAAAGAGAGGGGGTCTGTCTCCCCCCTCCGTTCGTGTTCTCCACCCTCTTCATCTAGCTTTAACTTCAGGATGTTCTGTGCGATCAACAGCCAGGTTTTCTTTTTCATAGAGGAGCAGCAGCGTTCCGATGGGAGGGGGGGGGGGGCTGGAGAACACGACGGGGAACAAAGCGTGCTGTTGAATCCGGCACTGGATGCCCAAAGAGTCTTCAAATGAGAGATCCAAAATGTATTCTCAACGATTAATAAAAAATGTTTTAAATGATGTTGTGTTCCCTGTGTTTCCTGCTCTTTAGCGGACATATTCTCCTCCTGGTTCCACCATAGGGCAGCCACTCCTCTGATTTCTCCTGTGGTTTGGGACTTTATAAAGTGCTGCTGCCAAGTGCTAGGTTTCTAATCCACAAATCTGGTCGGGGTAGCGGCAGGTGTTTGGCCCCTCATTTCAACATCAATAATTGACACGCAGAACTTCCTGATGTCCCCTGCATGGCTTCAGTTTGCTTTGATAGTGTCCTTATGAGAGGGCTGCATTACTTAAGATGCAGAATGTTGACACAAACTCACTCTGCTGTAGGACTTTGGAAACAGCCTCTCACATAAGGTTGCATCATGACAGTTTGCCAGATGCCTGTAGAGATGAACCACACCCTGTCTGAGACCCTCGTTAAGAGAGAGACTGCACAATTAAAGTCACTCTTGGAGGGGGAAATGACTGGGTGTGAAATGATTACTTAGTAGTGTAAAAGTCAGCTTTTTTCCCCTAATTTAGTCTTAGCCCTGTGTCAAATGTCCTTGTTAGTTTCTATCATTCCAGGGTTTGTCAATTTCTATTAGACTGAAAGTATTAGCATGTCTTAGCAAGTTTTGTCTTAGTCACAGAAAGTCTTTTTGTGTTGTTTAGACTGTTGAAATGTAGTCATTTTATCAATACAGTCCAGACAAATGTCTTTGTTTACCTTTTTTTACTTTGAGTAAGTTACCACGACCCCCCCTAATTGTGCGTATTGTTTGCTGTTGCTGTAATCTGGATATACAGACCTAGAAAAAATTAAGAGACCACTCTCTAAACCACCAGCATTATCATTTTCTCTTCTTTTATTATAAATAGGTATGTCTTTGAGTTAAATTAATTGGTTTTATTATTATATGGCTGCCATTCCAGTGTCTGCCTGTAGAGAAAATGATTTAAGAAACATTTGGAGTGGTCTCTTATTCATGTTTTTTGTTTGGAGCAAAGGCTTCAGAACCATTTAATAAACACAACAAAACTAATGTTCATCATTAGATTTCATTTTGAAGGTCCCAACATTGTTTTTCTTACATCTGTGTTGTTCCAGAGTCAACTATCACCTGTTCTAAATACTGACGACAGTATACTCGCACTCCACACACTCTAGCATGTTTTCTTTCTGCTGCATTCCATCCTACCTGACATCACTGTAAGTCAGATTGGTATCCATATGATTTGTTTTGATCATAATTTAAACGAGGTCAATATTTTTGGGATTCAAACTTTAACTCTTAACTTCTAACACCCTATGTGCATGAACAGTTTGGGTCTCGACTCACCTTTGCCTTCTCTCTCAGGCGTGTTTTCCCAGCAGACTCATTCCAGGATCAAACCCCTGTTCTGATGTTTGCTGGTTTCTGTCTGACTTATGAAATCATGAAGCTCGCTGGCCTCCTGCAAGCCTGTGACTGCTCCCCACGGCCTTACTTTTCGGAAATCACAGTCCCTTCATATTATGACATCATCGCATGTATGATGTCCTCCAGAACGTGGCCTTGATTTACAGCCCTCACATTTTGCTGGTTTAGCGGATGTGGGTAGCTGGAGGATTGGAGAAGTGTGTTGGAGTGGAGCAGGCTGTTGCAAATGATAAATATTGCTGCCTGTAGCCTGGGACTGGGCATCATGACAGCAGCCGCCTGATGTCCCTCCCAGGCAACTATGATTAAGAGCCAGCAATACTGAGAGACCTAAAAAGATGAAAGATCACAGCAGTTTAAAGGATCGGAAATGGCAGAGGATGAGAGGAAGTTAGTGAAGGAACATAGAGAGAGAATATTGGGAAAACTGGATGGATGCTGCAAAAAGTGAAGGTGATTTTATGCCAATATGTACTTATAACCAATAAGTAATGTGTCAGTTTCTAGAGCATCAAATAACTCTGTGTCGGAGCAGCTGTGCATCTTTGCGGTTTTAATGTCCAATAGGTGAAATCAGCAGCTTGGAACTGATGTCAGGAAGTACTGGCTCTATTAATGTGAACATTAGAATAAGAATACTTTATTTATCCCAGGGGAGATTTGGTTTTGTGACAGTTGCTCCATTTTAGAATGAAACAAATAAAAAGGAAATCAGGAAATGACAGAGTGCGGCCTGGCAGGGCTAACAGTTAATGCTAGCTAGCTATGGTAGATTGGCAAAATGCAATCATAAATCATTTCAACTATTATATCTTTCAGCAAGCAAGTTTTTAACAGGCTTATATGTAAAGTCCTAACAGACTGTATGATCAGTCGATTCCTTCTCTTAGTACTTGGGATAGTTGCGCCCTTCACGCAACGCTATGTTAGCATCAAAAAGAAGGTTGCCTTGTATACAACATACCCTGCTTTACTGTCTATTTTACTCTTAATGGGACCATAATTTACAAAAAACATCATGCTGTAAAAAGGAAGACTTGAACTAGCAACTTAGACTGTAATCTCATTTGCAAACATTTTCTTTCTCATAGACTTCTACAGAATTTCAGGTCTTTGAGAAACCAGTGGAGTCACCCCCCGCTTTGACTCTTCAGACCCAGGTGGCCACTTGATTTTCTTTAACAGACTGGATTCTCACTTGTGCTGGGATGTTAAAACCTGCCAAATAGGACACATGTCTATTAAAAATGCTTTTCCCCATTTTGTGTTAGCTTCTATGTGACCTTGGGTCCCTGATAAAGAAAAGCAGTAAAAGAAATAGGTTTAATGTACAATATCTAAAATAAAGACAGCAATCACAGACTGCTGCGGTCAAAGCTGTGTTTTTATTTTGATGCATGACGCACGCATTTCAGACTGCTTCCTCAAACCTCCCTGTGAGTCTTACATAACATACAAGTCCGTCTGGCGCTACAATTCCCTGTGTTGTCATCCCGTGACAGTCTCATCATTGCATAACCGGACACCTCTGACCCGCTCCCCAGGGCAATGTGGAGAGTCAAAAAGGCTAAACGCTTTCGCTTTGGGAGAGGAACACATGTCGACTGATGATAAGAAGTCTCTCCCTGTGGACGGATGAGGAGAACATGGCAGGCAGCATCCCTGTGTCCTCCGCATACTCTCCTCCTGTCCCCACAGAGGCTGACCATATGTCCATATTTACTGAGAGATCATTTGGGCTTTGGCATCCTGTCAGAACACACACACAGTTTGTATCTGCCTGTGCATGCTCTGTTGCGTGTCTCTGCCTTGTTGTTTTTCCAAGTGTGTGTGTGTGTGCATGACAAATGATTTCTGTGGTGCTTACATGCAGAGGATGTTTGCAATCTTTTTGGGATGGTGTTTTCTCTTTGCATGCATGCATTCTTGTGTGTGTGTGTGTGTGTGTGTGTGTGTGTGTGTGTGTGTGTGTGTGTGTGTGTGTGTGTGTGTGTGTGTGTGTGTGTGTGTGTGTGTGTGTGTGTGTGTGTGTGTGTGTGTGTGTGTGTGTGTGTGTGTGTGTGTGTGTGTGTGTGTGTGTGTGTGTGAGACGAGGGTGCTCGGTTAGGAACTGTTCATTGCTTGATCCCAGGAATAGCATTAATGTATGTCAAAGCATGATATATGTTTCTGTACGGCCTCAGTGCAGGGAGTGATAAGCTGATTAAGGCACTGGGGCAGATGGGATCTCCTTGTTTTTGACTGTGTGTGTGTGTGTGTGTGTGTGTGTGTGTGTGTGTGTGTGTCACTGGGAGCGACTGTGTAACTCGTGGGAAAACAAAACTGGGTTGTCTGTGTTAGCTTAACGCTGTGTTGCAGAGGCCTTATCTGTGGACATCCATCTCTCCATCTCCCTCTCTTTGTCTCTATCTGTTCATCTGAATCATATCAGCCGCTGGACGCTACTGAACACACAGCCAGCTCTGCTTTGTTTAGGCTCCGCTATAGATTTGAATCAGACAGGATAAAACTGTCTTATTCTGGCCTTTAACTGTGACAGTGAACACAGTTACGTAGATTCCCATGCAAAAGACTCGAAGACTTCAGCGGATCATTTGGAAATATTGATCGTATTAGGGTCATTGAAGGTGCAAAACAGAAAAATGCCTGAATTTTCTAAATTTAAGTTGAAATTTCCATGAAAATTAAAATGATCCCCACAGTGGGTTAACTGGTGAAATTATACTTTGCAATGTGATTTAGCAAAAAGGAAGTACTGGTGATTTTAGCCAAGATATAACCACTGCTGTGAATTGGATCCATTCAGAAGAAAACAACGGACTGAATTGGATGACTTTTTAAGCAGCGCCACTACAGTACAACACAACAGACCGATGAAGACCTGTGCAACTCACTTGCCATGAGGCTGATCCAACTGAGTGAAACCATAGTTCTTTGACGAAAAGAAACACAATTTTCCCAACCTTTTTTATTGCAAATGCATGCATTTCTTGTCCTTTATATACTACTTTGTTTGCAGAACATATCCAAGTTGTTTTTGTTTATTCTAACTTTACTTTTCTCTGCACATTACCCCTCACTCTGGCTTGCATAACAATACGTTTAAAATCTTTAGTTCTTTGACATTTTTGGGCTGAAATTGGGAGTTTTGATTGAGACTCAGCTGTCTTTGTTTTGAGTCTTTTGGCAGCCTGCTATAAGACAGTATTCTGTTTCAAGGCGAACCAATGTGCCTTTGTTGATATACATAAAAAGGACACTGAGATTTGTTTTCCCCCATCTCCTCTAAACTAAGCCTTTGCTGCCGCCTAAGTTACTGCTTTGGGTGAAATCAGTGGGGATGGATCAAAACTATATTTAATTTAGACCCTATACTTTTGCTCTGTTGATACCCTCATGCAGCTGTAGCTCCCTCCACCACTGACCTGATCCTTGTATGTTACATCTTGTTATTTTAGATTTGATTAAGATTTATGTTCATGTTGGTGTATTTATAAAAGGAATTATTTCTCTAAGCAGAATCCCTGCTTGGATTCACGGACAGATCCCTAAAACAGCAGACCTTTCCACGCCAACTGTGGCTGTGTTACCATTTGCTTTGAATGACCAGATCTGTATGTCTCTAACCCATCTCTACATTTCCGTAAACATCATGACACAAATTATAATGCAAAAACCTTTCCATGTGATGGGTTTACGTTGTTGGCAGTTGTTTTAGGCTGTGCTAGCCGTGTTGCTGTGGGGATGGCAATGTTAGTATTCAGTCGGTCCAAATGGAAAATGTCCCTGCCACTTTATACAATAATCAAAAAATTAACCGTGCTTCCATCAACTGGTTTAGAGAGAATAAACTAGGCTAAACAAAGCTAATTAGACTTAATCTGTAATAAGTGGAAAGAGATCAAGTTAATATTAATAGTATAACAATACCATAGGAAATAAAGAATGAGGTTTTATCAGATTTTTGAGTAAAATCCATCTATTAGCAAATGTGTTCAAAGAAACCTTCAATGTGCAATCTGGGTTTCCTAATGTTTGCTCATTGACTGTTCATCGGCAGACATATGATACATCTTGTTTCCACACAGGAAAAGCAGATGTGGGAGGATGAGCAGGAAAGCATGATCAGTTAACAGTGTTACGTTAAGCTAGGTGTTTGTAAGCTGAGTTTTAATGAGCTGGAAAGTATGTGTTACGCAACACTGACGTACTCACAGACCACAGCAAAGAGTAACATTTCTCACCATAATCAGATTCAGGGAATGACAGAGTTGCAGCTGCATTCAAACTATAACACACATTCTCTCAAAATCACACATATGCACACAAAAACCATTAAGATGTTTTATGAAAGATAAGTGCAAAGGGACATTGTCAATAATTAAATGTGATGTGTGAAAGCCTAGGAGACTCAGCACAGTGGAAAAATGTCGACAAACTCCAAAGATTACTTAGGCTACTCTTCAAATAATTTCCATTTCACGGACTATCACTCGGGGTTAGCTAAATGCGGCAGTTAGACTTATGTAACACAACTATTAAAATAGTATGTATATATTGGACAAGACAGCACGGAAAATGATCATTTAAAGCAAAAGTAAACAGAAGAATTAGCCTGCGTTAGCTTCATTTGCTAGCTATTAGCTGCTGGTCTGTTTTGTTCGGAGGATTTTTAAGTGACTTATTGCCGTCCTTGTAAAAATTCACTGGATAACCACCAATGCCTACTTTTTTGTCTATGTTTTTTTTTTTTTTTACTTTAATAGCTGTAATGTGAAAACTACCACAGAAACAGTGACCCACAGCCCCACCCAAGTAAAAAATCTGGCCAGAGCACTCTTGTCATTGAGTTGACTATATGTGTCTTATGACTCACTGATGGTGCCTGGACTCATGTCGAGACTTTCCTTTCAGAGTTGGACTGACCTTTGGGTTAAAAACCCTCAGATAGTCAAGCATTCTGGTAACATATCTGCTGGACTTTGACACAACAACAGTCTTACATGCAAACATGCCCTGCAGGCTTTGTGTTGATCCTCTTCTGCTCTCATGTAAAAACTCTCCCATTCAGTAGCCTTTGACTGAGAGGGAGGACTGAAAAAATAGTCACGAATAACTGTGCTCTCCTGACAGGACCTTGTAACAAGGGGAAAAAAATAGAAGCAATGAAAATAGGATTTGTACACGTCATCGCGAAGCTTAAGAGCAGTGTGAAGGATATGTTTTTATGTTTGGAAGGGAACTCGTCCATCTGCAGCCAAAACAAAATCTCTGGCCAGCAGCAATCAGCGGAAACACAGAGTTTACCCGCTGGCGAAGGCTGTCAAACGCACAGAAAATGTGACTGGCAAGTTGTGTGAGAGAAACAGAAACAGAGTCAGTTCCCGACGCTTAAAGTTTACCTGATTGCTGACTGAATGAAAAGCCCCTTCACTGAATGACTAACAGCATAACGCAGTGAAGGAAGTTTCCCACCCTGCTGTTATTTTCAACCTTCACGTCTTTCGCCAATTTTTAACAGAAAAACAAGAATGGTTATTTCACTTATAATATAGGTGCTCATTATTTTTAACGGAATAGCAATAAGCTACACATGGTTCATTCAACAGTGTAAAGTGTTTAAATACTCTCAATGTATTCCACATATGTATATATTTCACATCCTCAAATCTTTATTGTTGTTATTGTAAATATTCTTCTCTTTTTGCACTATTTTATTTATCTTATTTGCACCATGTATGTGGAGTTGTTGGAGGAGCACGCGACATAAGATTTTCATTGCCAACATATACGCTGTATCTGCTGTGCATATGACAAATAAAACCTTGAAACCTTGAAACTTGAAACAAGGACCTAGTTTATAGTTTCAAAGGAGTGCTAACAATGCCCATTAGTTGCAGTATTCTCAAGTTTAAAACACAGTGTTATTTTTCCCTTCTGTGGTTGTAAACTAGCTCTGTTCAGTTATCCACCCTTAGAGAAAGTAAAAAAATATATATCATGTGGACGATTATGAGCTTAAAGTTTCAATAACATTTTTATTTTTTAAGGGTTGTCTCGTGGCTCATTCTTTTCTATTTAAAACTGTGAACATCCACAGGGCTCCACTGCTTGACTCGCACATTAAAACCGTCCAAAATAAAACTCTGCAGGCGCTGATCTCTTTGCCTTCCTTTGGCTGATTTATTCACATCTCCATGAAATGAAACAAACAAATAAACAAACCATTATCAGCGTAACGTGAGGTCAAAGACTGTACCAATTCCCCGTTCCATGCCGAAAACAAAAAGCCAGAGGCTCAATCCAAACTCTTCCATGTACCCCAGCTGATCATCTGATTGGTCACAATAAATCCAAACTATTCTCAGAATTTACTACAAATTCATAAATCTAAAGAATATATTAAGAACTGAATTAATCAGAAAAATGGCTTTAACAGGTTGGATGGACAATATATTGAAATCTAATCTATCTCTTAGTAACATGTCCCACATTGTCCTGCACAAACACCCCCTTGGTCCCACATTCGGCTCGTTGGCACCTGGTCACCCTGGTTTCAAAACCAATAGATTCTTAAATTGTACAGAAGGGAATGATAGACAGGATATATACTAATGACTAAAATATAGCCGTGTCGCTGTCATCTGCAGCTCTGATAAAGAAGTGGAGGCCAGACTCAACACATCAAGGGAGCTGAGGAGACTGAAAGTGGTGTGGGATATTCATGGGTGTGATCTAAGACGTTGCATGTAAAACTAGCATCACGATACTGGCTGTTTCAGTACAAACATCTCTGTTCAGGAACAGAGATATCCCTGTTAAGGAATATTCCACGAGGCACCTTTTGTTTAAGACGAGGCTGAATCAGAACTAACTAACCATGAAATGAGGATTTGTCCTCCTTTTCTGCCTGGAAAAAACAGTTAGTCACGATGTGAAAAAACACGCAAGCCCCTTCAAAGCACGCAAACAATGTATTGTGTCAGACAATGAGCCAGCACATTCCTGTCCACCTGTCCTCTGTCACAACATCACACTCTTTACAGCCAACAGAACTTTGTATTTGCTTTGGCCTGCACACTAGGCTAGCATACACTTTTTCGACAGATGTGTGTGTGTGTGTGTGTGTGTGTGTGTGTGTGTGTGTGTGTGTGTGTGTGTGTGTGTGTGTGTGTAACGTGCGTGCTTGATAAGATAGCAGGGGTTTGTGGCCTTGGTTACATATTTGCAGCATTGAAATAGACGTGCGTCTCTGCACTCACAATGATTTCTGAGTGCACGGAAAGTTTGAAGAGAAAAGGTCACTACTCTGATGATTTCTTTTGGCCTCTACTTCTAAATCAGTCTGATAGCACTTTATTTTCTGGTTCAGTCTGTAGTTTTTCAGCAGAAGCATTTAGAAAATCAAAAAGGACAAATATATATAAGGCAGAGAACAAGAAAACTAACTGAACATACGGATCATATTATAAAATGACATCTGAAATGAAAGTGAAACATATTTTAGATAGTACATAGGTGTCACAGATGAATAAGGTGTCATCAAGTGGTAACAATGCTAAGGTGGCTCTCCTGAAAAATACTTTTTTTTATGTCAGTGACAGCTTTTACAGGTTTAAAAGAACCTATTTTAAGGTGATTTCAAAATTAAAATGTAATTTGCTAAAAACGTAGTCTATGGATCCTCGGTATTAGTTTTGGACTTGCAACCTATAATGATTTTGGTCAACATTATGATTGCAAAAAGGATGGATAAAATTGATGAAACTGCTTTAGAAATGCAGCCATTCAAGCAGAGTTGAAAAAGAATGAACGGAAAGAAACGTTGCATGCTGAATAAGCAAGTAAATAAACAACTTTATAAGCAACTCTCTGTGGGCTAGTTTTGGGAAAAAGCTGTGAAAAAACTCCACTGCACCACGTAGACTCATTAAAGTTTCTATTTCTGTATTCAGAAATTCAGTTTGACTTTAGAAAATGAATTCTAGGTAATCCTGTCTGATATACAGGATTACTTACAAATCTAGTTCATTATTAGAAATTGTACAAAGTCCATTCAAAACTTTTTGGGCATATCAGTAACTGTTGGCTTCCACAAAACCATCTTCTCATGTGTTGTTTTGGAGAAATCTGTACAGTGATGCTCTCGATGTGTGCTTGTTCGCCTCCTCATGTGCTACTGGAGTCATTATGACGATTGGTCACGGGGCATGTGTATAGAGAATATGTGTGAGTGTGCCAGTTGTCTCATAGAGGACCGTTGGACCACAGCTGGTACTCAGCAATAAATAAAACGGTCATGGGCAGCAGCTGTTGTTTGGACTGAACTGAACTGTGGGAAAGTATCTAATACAGACAACAAGCAGCAAGTGCAGTGTGTGTGTGCCAAGTATGATGTCCAGTATACAGTATGTTTCATTCTAAATATAAGTCATTTGTGCATGTGGATCCAGTTTAAACTTTTTTTTTGCTTGATGGCTTCATCTGTACTTTAGGCATGGCCATCCCTTGAGAGCATTCCCCAGGAGGAAAGAGACAGGCATTTTACAATTCCAGTTGATTCAGGCGCTGATTCCCTGCTGCGATGGTTAAGTGACTGAAAACCTCCCAGGGAGAAAGCCTCGATTTCACAAATTGACCAGAATTTGGAATGAATTGAGCCTGAATATCTTTGAACAGCTTGGAACAGAGACGGACAGGAAGCAGCTGTACTCAGATTACACACAGCGACAGAAACACACTCCGACCATGTTAATAATACACACAGCAACACCTTCACAAACAAGAATGGCTCTTTATTTCTTTCTCTGCTTTGATCCCCTGCACAAAGCTGAGGAGCTTTTCAGGGAGTAGAAAACCTGCTCTAATTACACATGCACCATTCAGCCCACTTTTGGCTCAGGCTAATGTTGGTAAAACTGTAAAGCTGAGGAGCTTATACTCAATCGCAAAAGGCGGCTGCACGCTCCTCTACCTCTTTTGTTTCAGTGAAGCGTGCAGCCTGCATCCAATGCATAGGCCCAAATATGTCACAAAAGAAACAAAATTTAGATTTGAATTTCAATTGAACAACTTGAATAATTACCTTTAAAAAAACTAAACAGATAGCATAATTAGAATATATCGTTTAGCTTGAATAATTGCATGGAAAAACTGAATTTTACTGGCATCATATGAGATTGAATGTTGCAAGTTCCAATGAACTGAATGTTAAATTAAGAAATTGAATTTCATGTGATTATATTGCATTTATTTTCATGTTTATTGGAAAGCTATGGTAGCCAACAGGTGCAAATACAAGCGCTCCTGTCCCAACTTGTGTCACTTTTTAGTGTCTCCGTTTCCGTTCAGTTTTGAGCTTCTTGCAGCATTTTTTTAATTGCAAAGTTTTGTGCTTTTAGTAAACCTTACCATGTTTCTTCAAGTTGGTGATTGTTTACCTTCTTGAAGTCGGTGAAGAAGTTTCTTCATCTGTGTATGTTTCGGCACATTTTAGTTTTTAGGCAATCGTTTTTTGAAAGTGCAACACTTCTCTCCTAACAACGTTTTTTAAGCCTGTGCATTTCAATGCTATTATTCAAGTTGATCTATTCAAATTGAAAAGATTCAAATCAGTTTCTTGTGACATATATTTCTGCCTATAACCGGCCCCCATATCCTTTACCCTTAATGCTATAGTCTAGTAAATGAAACAACGCTCTGATGAGGCAGATGATGAAAAACATTGGCAGTGACAGTGATATCACATACACCGAGAATAACATATGTTCTGGTGAATCAAAATCAGTTTGAGCTGCTGCATCCGATCACATACAGACTGTGTAAATGTTGTGTCACATTGCATCTTGTATGATGAAATATATAGACTGGTGTTCTTCCATGAATCTGCTTTGTCAAATAACAATTTTTTCAGGATCATAAACGGATTTAGAGGGCTGTCGTGGCAGTTTGTCACACTGGTTTTATTCTATTTTAACTCACTGCCTTCCTTTCATCTTCCATGCCAGGCTGCCAGAGCACTGTTTCTATAACAGTGAAAGCCGGTAGAATCAGTAGAGCGGTTTTAATGTGAAATAACCTGGTGATCCAGCCGGAAACCTCTAGATATGTAGGTTACAGACGGCGTTGTTTCGCGTCCCATCAGCCCATCTCACCACTCCTCTTACAGAGGGGGATTAATATTTCACTATTGTTGTACAAGGGATTTGTGTGAGTGTGTGTTTGTGAGTGTATTTGTGAGAGTGTCGTGTCCTTATGCATGTGTGTATTCATGCATGCATTTAGGGGTGCATGTGCAGAGGCTTAACTGTGTGTGTGTGTGTGTGTGTGTGTGTGTGTGTGTGTGTGTGTGTGTGTGTGTGTGTGTGTGTGTGTGTGTGTGTGTGTGTGTGTGTGTGTGTGTGTGTGTGTGTGTGTGTGTGTGTGTGTGTGTGTGTGTGTGTGTGTGTGTGTGTGTGTGTGTGTTGCAGATTCATCAGTGCAGCATGGTTGCATCTGCTGTAGTGCATGTCTGCCTGATTGCGTCTGTGAATGCCTTCATGCACTTGTGTATAAGGGTGTGCTCAAGTGTGTTTGCATACACTTATGTTATTTTACTCGACCATTATTGCTCTGATATCAGGACAAAGGTCTCTGTTATGTTGTTGATGCTGTGAAATAAGCCCTGTAGACATGCGTCTTTGCAACACTACATTAACTGTATGAAGAAAAACATTATAAGTATCAAAAGCCGCTTTCAGAACCTTTCAAAAGCAAAGCAGAAGAAGAGAAAATGACCATACTTCCCACTTGATTTATAACCCCTGTAAACAGTTTTGTGATGAGTTCATGGTCTCGATCGCTATATTTCAAGTCGTTTGAGTGTCTAAAGACACTCTTAGGATAAGTTAATGTGGATTACAGCTGCACCTTCCTTGCTAATCAAACCAAATAGCTTATACTAGCAGCGTTGTTGCTAGAGCAACATGTTTTCCCTTGTTGTCTTCATCAGGGTCCATAAAAATGTTGTTGGAATTTTACCTCTTCCGTATTGAAGAAATAGCTCAAATCCAGGTGTTGTTGTGTCTAAAGGCCCTCAGCCTATGTTGTCACGTTGTGACTGCAAACTATCTTAACAGTGCTGACCTTATGAGTAGTGGAGAGTCCTAACTGAGGAAGGCTATCATATTTTATTAGCTGTATTTAACTCTTATTTGTTGGAGACAGGTATGACACCGGAGTCAATAATACAAAGGGATGTATTTGTTGAACAAACTTGGAGGGAACTTCCTGTTGCTAACTGAGCTAACAAGGTTTTTTACTGACAGTTAGAAGAGTCACCAGCCAGAGAGCTGTAGCTAATCACTCTTCAATAAATCTTTATTGAATGAATAAACTATAAGAATAAAAGGTCAGAAAGAGGTAATATGCATAGTTAAGATGAAATTCAAAGAATCTTCGTGAGCGGTAGGGGCTGAATACTGCTGGCATGTCTGCTACTTGAAGGAATGTTAGTGGTTAGCTCCAGCTATAGTGAGAATAAATTGAAGAACAAATGCTTACAACACCCAAAGTCTTTTGTACAGATTCTGAATTCATATCATAATGTCTGTTCATAGAGATTTGCATTTATGAGCATAAAACACGATCACTGAAAAAGTAATGACAACTCTCGTGCTAACCAGCACTAGCATCCATCCACAGAAGCCTGTCTGAAATAGAAGGTCCAATAAAGCCTCCTTACCAAAAGATGTCTGTCAAATAAAACTGCATTACTGACCTGCTTTTGCAAAATATATCAATACAGCTTTAATTATAAGCGCCCTAACACTTGAGAATATTTATTTATTATGGAGTAGTAAAAACTGATATCCTTAAGTGAAAAGTGCACATTGCTTTTCCATTTAGAGTTGCCAGTTGGTAATTGAGCGATTTCTCCTCCTCCGGCTCTATAATGGGCTTGTCATGCTGTGCTGCTCAATGCATCTTCAAAAGGAACCAACTCTCTGTGGCTCAGAGGCGAGGGCTGTAAACTAGGTCGCCAGAATGAGCCGCGGAATTTTGCAAGAGAGGAAAGAAAGTTTGTGTGTGTATGCATTGGGGGGGGGGGGGGGGGGGGGGGTAAAATAGTGCATTATTAAGGTGTAATGGCTCGAGCCCGAGTGAAGGCTTCTGGTTTGATTTATTTGGGTCTGGGGAGAGAATTCTAAATGGGGCTTGTATACTTTTAAAATTCCATAAAGCCATTCATTTATTCAAGAGTCTATTGTTTGTTTGAGAGTTATGTAAAACCGAGGCAGAGTTGAAGGTAAGATGTGGGTAAAATCACAAGGGGTACGGAGAGAAAAGAGGACAGAGTGTTCCTCTGCCTGCATCATCATCAACAAATTCAACTCTTATCACAGCTGACAGTCAGATAAAGGGATGTTCTAACCTCTGAGAGCCCTCAGACACACCACGGCCTCCTGTGTGTAAGAGGTGGAAGATCATCCCTGTCCATTTTTTGTCTGGTCAATTTGTCCCATCCATAAAAGATGTCACGCCATTAAAGTCCCCCCTCTCCTTCCCTTTCTGCCCTAATGTTGCTGGTTTGGAGGGGATACAAGTGTGACTGTGTCTCTAATGGTGTGAGACAGGGGGGTTCTTGCAAGGGATGATAATAGCCTAGTTGAGTGCCAGACCCCGGAGCTTTTACATTTGACGAGGTGAGATCCCATAAGGCTTTTCAACCCCTTCCTGTCAGTCAGAGACCATAAACTGCAGTGTTTGGTATAGAACAAAGCGGCTACAATGTAATCCGTCAAAATTCCGCACCGTCAATGTACGTCCACTAACAGTGCTGGGTCTCGACACTGACTAATGTCTGATTGCATTATCAAAAGAACCTTACGGAGAAATAAAAACAGAACTCAAGGGCAGAGATCAAGCAAAGGTTAAAGACAAATCCTTTCATAATGTTGTCAAAAACGCTTTTTCAATCCGAGCCTGTCAGTGACAGAACCAAGAACTTTTAGTACATTGACAGGTCGGAATATGCCATATGATTTCATTACAACCCTGCAGACCTGGTCCAATAAAAAATAGGTTGGTTCTATTAGTCATTTTGACACGAAACCATGGGAAATATAGGGTTCACAATGGAAAAATACTGAAGTTACTCTTTCAGATTACTTATGCATGACAAACATGGCACCCTGGGCCTCATAATTTAGCTCCATTTCTCCATTAAAACTCAGACCTGCATGGCTTGCTTATGAAATTTGTAACAGAACCTCAGTTGGCTGTTTTGTAATAAACTTGGCCCTTCGTGTGTGTGTTGGCAGTTGTGGGTGATGCAGCAGCGTGCCTGTGTAGAGGCTGGAGATGAATTATACAGAGGCACTATTTTTCTGAAATCAGGCTGTCAGAGCAGAGTACCAGCTGTAGCTGCAGCTGCTGAGCATGGAGTAGATCTGCTGTGAATATTATACAGCATTTACATTTTTTGACCTGATTGACACTGCGATACAGTGGTATTAATACCCAGACCATCCCCTTAGCTGAATCAGCTTTTTAGTGTAAGCCATGAAATGTAGCAGCCTTGTCTTTTTTTAAATATACCCAATGTGAAACTCATGACAATAAAAAAAAAACAAATAGTTGTTGGGAATTGGCTAATTTACCATTTCAATCCTTTTGGTTTTTCTAGATAATTTACTGGTGGATGGACAAGTATGTACCCTGTTACCGTGGTTTTCCCACATAGCCCTGCCTGTGGTTGTGGAATCAAAAGGAGCAGGAAAAAACCAAATTCTCGTGGTTTGTTCATGCAAGAATTCTCATCTGAGAAGAAGACAACTCAAATAAAACGGCCTGGAAGTGAGCAGACTTTGGAGCTCATATTTCAGCTCTTTAGCCGATGCATGAAAGTGGTGGAAAATGAAGGCACTGTGTCTTAGGGGAGGAGAGAGTATGCTTGAGTGGAAATCAAAGAGAGGATCTCTATTTTTTTTACAACCACATTATTTCTGCGTTTTTAACATTTGGTTGATTCTCTCACTCGACGTCACAGTGAATAAGTGCAGTACTGGAACAAGCTTTTACGATTACTAATTTAGCAAGACTAAGATTCTGCTACACTAGCAGCTTCTCAAGGCTCTCCTCAGGTCCAATGCTGCTTTTTTAATGCTAACATCAGCATGCATTCACAATGACAATGCTAACTTGCTCATATCACACAAGGATAATGTTCACCATTTCAGCTTAGCATGCTAGCGTGCTAACATTCATGAGCACTTAAAGAGGCCCTATTGTGCTTTTTGGGTTTTTACCTTTACTGTAGAGTGTTATATAGGTTTCTGTGCATGTAAATGGTCTGCAAAGGCTAAAATCCCTGTGTCCCACTGTTAAAATGTAGACATAGTGATAGTCCTGTACAAAAGTTACGGCAATCCAGCAAATCGTTGTTGAGATATTTCAGTTTGAATCTGGTCGGTTCAAAATATCAGGCTGGGGTTCAACATAGGATGAAGAGCTGATAAAGGAGAGAGCATATACAGGTCATCATAACGTATAAACTGCCTGGATATGAAACTCATTTAACAAGAATGGGAATCTGACATGATGCTACTCTACTAATGCTACTCATTGGAGACAAAGCATTGATGGAAATCAGGAAGAAGAGAGAGGATGTAGCCGTAGACAAAGCAGAGGGTAAAACACAAGACATTAGCATGGGAAAGGAATGGGGGTTGGGACAAAGAGGGTGAAAGAAATAAGGATTAGAAAGAAAAAAGAGAGGAAAGGGAAAAGACATGGATCCCATGTGATTTTATAAGAATTCCCATTTCCTCCATGTGTTAATGGATCCTTTGTTGAGTTGTGTAGCGGTCATCTCACGGTGGGATTTAGCCATAAAGCGATGGTTGTGAAAATAAAAACAGAAGCTTTGATAATGTCAGAGAACACATGCAAGAAATATCTCTGTTCCTGCATAACATGTGAGGCAAGGAGGAGGGTGCTGTAGTGTTATGATGTGTCTGCGTGAGCATGAGAGAAGTGTGAAAAAGAGGCCAGGTTAACACAGAGTTGAAATCCTGAGTGCGAGTACAGCTGCAGAGCAGATTCAAAGATCCTCAGCCTTTAATGTCAACATCTAGCTGCAGAAACACAGCGATATACACACGTGCTTTGAAGCAGAAACATTTCTGCTTTGTGGGGGAGATGAGACCCACTTTCATCTGCTGGCTGTCTCTTCAAATACCTTTCCACAAATTAGAATGTATGATTTTAAAGGGATGAATTGGAAACAGCTATTAATAATTGTTGCTCCATGCTATAAAGAAAAAAAGATCAGGAAGGAAGGAATAGCATTTTAAGATTTCAATTGCTTTCTCCAACATGTTCACATGCTAGTCACTTACTCTTGCCCAGAACACATTGCCATCACTTTTTAACACACTGGGTATTCCTTTATCAAAGTGCAGGGACGTCTAATTTACTTTAATTCGAATTGAAGTTATGGTTATGGTGCACTGCTGAGCAAGGCTTGTGATAAAAAGAAATGGATAGAAAGTCCCCATCCTATGTGCCTTTCCCTACATGGTGGATGTGTTAATGCTCCTATTCGGTCTTGTGTGAGTGCAACCCTTCCCTGTCTTAAGGTGGACTCACTGCCAGTCCGTCCTTGTCCTGCAACTAACTCAGGTGGGCAACCCACCGTCTGCATACCCCTCGGATGCCTATCTTTTTTCGGTCAAGCGTCCAGCCTGTTCCTCTGCATGGTTCAGGGTATAAAGGTGTGTACAATGTTCATGGTGAATGTCTTTGTGGCAGCTCCCAAAATCCTCCCGTGTGTGTCACAGGTGCCACTCATACAGGCTAATGAGTCAACACTTGCCTACCATCAAACTGAACCACACCCTCTGTCTCATCAACATTACGAAATAAATTAAAGAAAACATATCACAGAATTAGGAATTGACACAAGACGGATAAAAGGCAACAATACCTGGAAAACATCACAGATTTAAATAGATAACTTTGTTATGCACGTAAGCTTAGTACATTGTGTACGTGACATAAATATGTTACGGATTCATCGTGGACACGAACAGCGGTCTTCTAGGTGAAAGTTTTGCCTTTTTTCCCGTCTTGATACTCTTGTTATAAATGCTATGGACACTATAGGTGCAAAACTGATGGTAACAGTGAGGTGGAGCATCATAGTGTAGGTGTAGCACCACTGACCAACCTGCTGTATTGGGTTCCTCCAGTTTTTGTGTCAAGCTAATCAACTCCTGGCTCCGTGCCATTTCACCATTTCCAACATTAGCAGTGTTGCATTCTGTTATTGATTTATCCGGGGGTTGGGGGGGCGGGGTTCTGTAATGCCTGTTTTGACCGGCTCATCTCATCAGAGGCTTCGGCCTGGTGACCTACAATTTCCCCTCATTATACGGAGCAGAAATGGGGATAGTCAGAGGGGAAAGGGTGATTAGAGTAATGATTATAGTAAACCTCTTTTATAGTGTCTGCTGCATATAGGAAGAGTAGGGGGTGAGAGGATACAGGGGTTAAACAGAGGGGAAGGGGGGGTGCAAAGACATAACAAGGGGATGATAATGAATACTGCTTACTGATGTTGGAGATAGAAAAATATGGAACGTACTGTGTAAAAACACAATGAGTGATTTGGGGGAATTCAGTGATGTCATTAATGGAAAAAAGCTTTTTGGACGAATTTGAAAAGAAAATACATAAGCAGTTTGCTGTTTGAGGAGGAGAAAGGGATTATGATAAACTGTTGTTGACTCCAGGCTTAGCTGGTTGATTGTTCATCTGCCTGTTTTCCCCGCGGACTATTGGAGCAGCAACCAATCCTCTTACATGTAGCCTGACCTGCGGACATCTAATCCACAGACCTCTTATTCCAGGCAGCAGAGTTTTAACAAAACCGCAAGCATCAGTCAGGGATCGCAACTCTTTTATTGGAAGCATTTGTTGTTGGAAGTGGTGAGGGTAGTCAATGATGCATTCAGACGTGTTAGCACCTTTGGTTCCAAACAGAGTACAAACAGACATTGGAAACATTGATTAGTACATATTTCTGGGCCTTGGGTTTTGCCAATAAGGCAGGTAAAATAAAAAGAAGAAAAACAAATACCCAAGCAGAATGGCAGTGCACACTTTCACTTAAGACAATGGTGCTTTCACATGATCCCAGCTCCAGTAATAAGAAGTCATTCTTCCAAATGTGATGTGTTCAGGAGCTTCAAGTCCTTACTGGAAAACAACATGGCCGCCACTATTGCTGAGAGCCATCAACTCAACATGAACTGCCATGCTTCGGCACAACGGAGTAATACGTAGCATGGCTACATCCAACGTTTGAAAAAAGAAACCAGAAAAGATCATAATATGTGGTTCTTTGGATTATCACTGGCAACTTCATAGTTTGGAGTATTTTGAATAGTCTGCCACTAGGGATCTCACAATCAAAACAACAGCAATAAATAGTTTGGTGATGTTTAGCAGTAGCAAAGTGCCCCACCATTTCTGTCATCCCAGAGAGCTTTACCTTTCCGGTAAGGACTTTTTTTTTTATCTTTCAGGAGGTTTCTACCAGAAGCCAGATTATCCGCAAAGGTCTCCACCTCTCAAAAACAAATGGATTTAGTATTTCATTTGTTAAAACCACTGAATGAAGCTGCCGCTAACTGAATCCTTATAATCCATATGTTGGATGAATCCCACAACCAGTTGCAATATACTGTATATTTGAAGTGACTAAGATCGAAAGAAAATGTGTAAAAATGTGTCATATAATTAGATTAAAATGTAATAAATGTTTTTGGGACATGTCTCATGCACCCAGACGTCCTGTTACAATGATTCAAAATGAAGGTTTTCTCTGCGTGGAAAACATTTTGGAAAACCAAACTCAACATAGTATATGACACAGGTCTAGTTATTTTAAGATATTTTAATGCACACATATACTGTATAAGGTGGGGAGCTCAGGTGTTCTAGTGGGTGTTTGTCTTAAACTGTTCTTAGTAGTTTCCAGCTCTACCAGTATTGATTTTGGCAGCTTTAACTTTCTGATGAATGTTTCACATTTCAAAGTTCACATTTTTTGGCTTTAATGTAGATTATAGGAGCTAAGCTGTCCAGATGTGTGTTTCAGAGGCAGGTGCCTTAGATGTGCAAAGTGTAAACCAAGTGGAAATGTACAGGCAGCAGCCCTCATGAGGCCCGGCGCTCCACATTCATCACATGTCTGTCATTCACACTTTAACTCCTTCACTGCACTACGTGTACATATCCTAGCTTTATGTAATACTGTAACACTGTCCATTGACTCATGCTCTCATTTCCACACAGAGGTATTTTTCATGGAATTTGGTGAATCATCAATGGTACTTTTGCAACATTTTTAACTGTGAGTCATTAACGGACTAACACGTGAAAGGTCACAGACAGGACAGGAAAGATCAATAACACAGGTGTGAGTGAGGTGTCGAGTTCATTTTTAACACAAGTGGTTCTGTACAAGTCTGTGCTCTTATCAAACCTGTGTCAACTGGCACAACATTCAGAATAGATTTAACTGATAGCTGTGGCTCTTGTAGTTTGTTGGCAATCAATACTAGCCCAAAAGCACTTTATATAACCAACAATTAACACTACAATAAATGAAGATAATGATGCTGTTATTTAAGTGTATAATGTTGATTCCTAATTCAAAATATTTGAAATTGGAAGTATAAGATGGAGGTGGTCCGATTGGCCATGTAGCCAAAAGGTTAAACACAATGAATTTATGGAGTTACCCTACCCATCACTATGCTGCAGTGGCCAAACACGTTACCGATGGTCGTATCAGAAGAAGCCTGGGTCAGAACGATATTTAGCATGTAGCTTGGTAGCATTTAGGTGTTTACCGAGCTGGAGTTTAAGCTTCACTTGTAGTCACTCATTAAGGTGACACTCTTCACAACCCCGCACAACCCTGAACTAAACACTACAGCCAGACTTAGGTTGCATTCTCACCAAGTCAGGCGTCGCGGCATCATTAATACGGAGGGCATTAAGCAGTGGCGGCTCCTGACAAATTTCTCAGGGGGGGCAAAAGTTGTGATGATGGCTAAGATGACCCATTCAATGGGTAAAATAATAATAAATAAAAGTCAGATAGCCAGCTTTACAGTGTCACATCTCATTGTTTAATTTGGTTTTCAACCACTAGATGCAACCCCAGACATAAAATATACAATACATTTGGTTCCACAATAAAACACACATTAACAGATAGTTTGTCATCTAATAGTTTGCCCTTGAAATCACTTTTAGCACAGTCTACAATTTATAGCCATCATGGATGCCATAGCAATAATCAAATCAAATTATACTATAATCAAAACTGTAATTAATCAAAATTTTCCAGAACATATTCCATTTACCACTATACAGTTTACAGGTTTAGTAAAGGTATAGAAAACCAACAGACCCAACAGGCATGACGTGCATGCTGCTGATTCTGTGAAACTGAATCATTTACTGAAAGGGGCGTGTTCAAAAAAATCACGCATCAGTGCGTAACTGCGTATGACGAAATCACGTTAGGGCAAGCCCCCCCGGAGCCCATAGAAATGCATTGTATCGTTCGATTTTTGAAAAAACGAGTCTCAACATGTAAGTCTATGAGAGCGCCTGGGGCGATTTTCAATCTGACTGATATCGCCCCAAGGGGGCGGGGCTACTGGTTGGACAGTGACATCCAGGCTGCTGATTGTCGCAGCGATATTCAGGCTGCTGTTTGGACTATACTATTAAGACTTAGACCGGCAAAATAAACTCTTTTCTCTCTTTTTTTTTTTTTTTTTTTTTTTTTTTCGTTTGGCTTAAGGAGGGCGGTGCACTATCGCCCCCTATGGGCCAGCCGCCCCTGGCATTAAGACCCTGGATTTGCCAGTTTCATGCCTGGACTAGTGTTTTCCCCACAACCCCTTATTTGGTGTGAATGCAGCTCGAGAGTAAGCATTGACAGAAGTTGGAACAAAGTGTGGTTGTTGAATTTGCAGAGTACATTTTCTAAGAAGTGGAAAACTTAGTTTTAGAGAATTATTAAATAAATCTGTTGAACTGTCAGTTGAAAGGTATAGGAGATGAAAGCAACAGAATTGTTATTCGAAGACGATAGGAGTTGAAATGTCATTTGACATATATGCTTGATTCTGAAAATGAAATTGAAAAGTTAGTGATGAAAGTATTTGAAGAGCCAAATGTTGGAATGAGAAGTTCTCTCAAGTGTGAATATTTGGGGGTTCAATTGTCAGTCGAAGTGTAGGAGATGAAAGAAGTTGAATTGTCAATTCAACTTCTCAACAAATGATGTCAGAATCTCAGTGAATTATGTATGAAAGGTTGGAGATGAAAGACAAATCACAAAGCAAATGTCCTAAATGAGCTGAATATTTAGAATGTTTAGAGGACAGATAATGCTTATATTAGTATTCGGTGTCTCTACTGGGACATGTCTCCATGCTTTAATGTTCAAAAAGCTCTTTATTTTTCTCATACTGCCTGTGCTGCAGCACCTCTTTTCACCCTCCGTCTGAAACCAGAGCCCAGTCTGCTCTGATTGATTAGTTGGCCGGCTCTGTAGTTATTGATCAGCCGCTTAGAGATGTCCCGCCCCTTAGCCTTAAGCACATACAATGTGTTGGAGCGCTAGCCAATATAAGCGCGAATGTTACATAGTGATGTCACTAGGTTCCGGAAATAAACCAAGGAGTCCAATGGAGGTGTCTCAGGCAGGGGGGGAGTGTATGGGAGAGAAAATCCCTCTGGAGGGAACACAGGGATTTTAGCCTTTCAGACCATTTACATCCACAGAAACCGATAGCACACACTACAGAAAAGGGAAAACCAAAGAAGCATAATAGGGCCTCTTTAAGGAAAATATATTAGGAATTAAGAATCTCCAGGGGGAGAAGCAAACACACAAATTAACGCCATACTCCAGCCTCTATTACATTTTCTTCTATCTGCTACCTCATAAAAAAGAATTATAAGAAATCTTCTCCAGCAGGAACAGTTCAATCATTCACTGTCAGTTGTATCAGTGGAAAAGCTGCTATTCATACACCCCAATGTAACCTGAACAGAGAAGGGCAGAACTGAGGGGTGGTGTGGAATTTCACTTGTTAGAGAGTGTGTGTCACCACGTGTGTGGCAGCGTGTGTGTGTGCTGTATCTTTCTATCTGTGTGTTGGTGTCTATCTGTATCTGTATTGGAGATATTACTTTGTGTTTCCCTCCAGGCGAAACAGAGCTTATATCGAAGTACGTGGGTTTCTGTGCAGTCAGGACGTAATGCATGTTATTATAAGCTGTCATCCCCTCACACTGCAGGGCCTTGTTCTCTCTGCTCCCTCTGTCATCCAACGTCACTGAGGACAGGTAATAGATCTGATCGAGCTCACAGACACATCTTCTTTCTTCTAGTTCCCCCATAAAACATGAGTATATGTTTTCTCTGCAGCTGGTCAAACACTAAATACTTATTTATCAAATTCCCCTCCACAGAGAGGTTAAAGGTTCCAGAAAACCCCCTCCCATTCATTCTGTTAAACCCATTTTTCAATTATATATTTGAGACATCCTTTTAATGCAATTATTGGATCTGAAGACTCCTTTTTTTGAGAGACACAATTTCACATTATATGTATATTTTTTTTTAAAGAATTTCCTTAAATGGTGTAATTCTCCTGGCACTGGTAGGAGAAGGTGCTTCATTTGATTTACTTTTAAGGCATTGTAATATGTTTAAATAATATTTATACAGCATCTTTAAAACGTCTTTTTAAATAATAATATTGCATGTTTTAATAATGAGAAAAGACAGAATAAGTGGCATAAAAATAGAGTTATACAGAATATAAAGCTACATGGGGTCATGAGGTGAGGTTTTTGCAGTGGGTGTCTCTCCCATCCTTCACTTTTTATCTTTTCATCCTAACAGAGCTGTGAACTACTTTAAATCTCCTCCACTTCCACCTCTCTCCCTCTAAAAGGTTCCATCAAAATCTAACACATCACACTCTAGCACACACACCCCCACCGACACACTCCCACACATGACTTAGAGGCTGAATCACCTGTGGCTGTCACTGTGACGCCAAATGAACTGAAGGGAGTCAACTCTACACACACACATACGCGAATATACTAGCACACACACATGCAGCTGCAAATGTATTAATGTGCAAGCTCAGGCTGCATGCTCTCACGTGCATACACACACTTACAGACCCTCCAGGTAACAGGGATTGTACCTCAGGTTGTCTTACTAACCCAAAGTAATTTGCCATCGGCGGTCCTAGACAGAACACACGCATCAGATGCAACACGTAAACCTCCTCTTTGACGGATCATGATTCAAGTTCTTTCCTGTTCTTTGTTTCAGTTTGAACTTTTATTTCTTATTTCTAACTGTGATTCATTCCGTTTGACCTCCGCAGACGTCATTCTGAAGGTCGCTCGGTCCTCCTCTTTACATTGGTAGGTATGCTCAGTTTGAACTATGGGCTGCATAGCTTACATAGTTGTGATGTTCCAGTGTTTGACAGATGACTCTTCAGTAGAACAGACGTTAGAAAGCAGGTCTAAGCATGTTTTACATAAGCAGAGTGAGAGAGGAGATCCTAATGATCAGGGTGTAAGTATGTTGCTGACTGATCTGGGTTTAACAAGCTATTATACACTCATCATTAGTGAGCTTCTTCTTAAGTATAACTGGTTTTAATCTAGTTTCAAACTATTTGCACCATTAAAACTGAAGGAATGTCTCAACTAGTGCTGACTTGGATGAGACAGAGAGGATTTGTATGAACCTTTTATGATTTTTGGTTTGAAAACTGGAAGCAATGCGCTCTGCATCTTTTTTTTAATTGAAGATAACCATAATCAGTGTCATATTCAGTTAGTTTACTAGTTTATCTTTTATTTAATTTCATTGTTTCTGGGCAAACAACAAATAATGGGTTTTTTTTAGCGTTAAGGGCCCTCTTATGCTCATTCTCTGGTTCATTGTGTGTCTCTCCTGGGACATGTCTCCATGCTTTAATGTCCAAACGGTCTTTATTTTTCTCATACTGCCTGTGCTAAAGCACCTCTTTGCCAAATCTGTTTTGATTGGTCAACCACTTACAGATGTGTCCCGCCTCTTAGTCAATAGAAGCGCAGGTATTGCATAGTGATGTCAATTTGTTACAATGGAGTCCAATGAAGGCGTTTCAGGCAGCGCGGGGAGTGTGTGGAAGAGAAACTCCCTCTGGAGGGTACACAGGGATTTTAGCCTTTGCAGAACAAGAAATGGAAAGGGAAAACCCCATAAAGCATAATAGGGCAATTTTAACACAAAACATAAACTATAGGCCACCTAAAAATGAATAGAATAGTCTAAATAAATTTAGAGTACTGAACAGATTTTTCATTTTCTGTTCCGATCTTCTTTTGTGATGAACTTCTTGGAGCAAAGAACTGGAAACACAAGGAGTACACTTAAGGGCTTCAAACTGATGTCAGACACTGAACATTTATTGGAAGTTACTGTGGAAAAAAAACCTTTGCTGAGACATCGTAGTGACACAGCCTCTGCCCAACCAACTATGAGGTTTTCTTTCCCTGTCCATCACTCTTATCCACTCCAAATAGTCTGTCTCTGGCAGGGTCAAACACAGTCGTGTCATTGTCTGAAGATGAGATTGTTTCATGGTCATATCTGGACACAGCTGTGGTTGAAGACCGAGCGCAAAGAAAGGGGCTGCCTTATCATTCTGGTAAACAGCTTCCCCAAGGCCGTTTGCATGTGCATGGATAGAGAGGAGTGAGAGGTGAGGGTAAAGCTCAAATTATTAGAAGATAAACCAACGGGCCTATGAATAATTGCTTATCAACTATCTTTGGTAAAGCCATCTAGCTAAAAGTATCCAGAAACAGTCACAGAAGACTTTCTTAAATCATCCAATTGAACAACGGACAAAAAAAGGCACGAGGTAAGACACTTTGTAAGCGTTCAACTTAAGCACAGTTGATAAAAGCAGCTAGTGTTGACCTCACTGCATCTGCAATCTCCCTATCATTAAAATGACATTGCTCCAAGCTGATGTGTAGCTGAGTGCATGTTTTGACAGAACCAATTTTGTATCCCACAACCCATGTTTGGTAGGCTGACTGTGATGTAACTAGAATGGCACTCAGAGATTGCAGACCTTCGCCATGGCCAAAGGCGCATTCACATGCTCCTTCAATGGTCATATTTCCAGAGCTGGGAAGTAATTTGTCTGACTTTGTTGTTCTTTTAAGCTTTAAGTGGTATGTGGAATCAAAATGCATACTAGAAAGGAGTTTGTAGGATTGAATTCCTCAGAACTTCTGGACAACATGTTAATGGCTGCTTTTTATTTATCTATGTTCATTTGAGTTCAGTCGGGAACACATTTTCTTTGTAATCCGTCACTGCAGGAATGTAGCACAAATGCTCATAATGTTAACAAATGTGAAAAAATAATTCACATTCTCCCGGGATTCTTATGGGTTCTTTCTTGGCCCATGCTACATCTTTCCACCAAGTTCCATGGAAATCAGGTTAGTACTTCTTCCATAATCCTGCTGAGAGACACACAAACAGAGCAACCTAAAAAAAAACATAACCTCATTTGTGGAGCAAATTATTTTAACTGGTAATAGTTATAATGTGCATATAAAGCCACACACACAGACGCACACACACAAACATGATACAAGAAAAACAGTAAAGGACACCTCTTGAGGCCCTCAATTAAAAATGGATGATGTGCTGTAGTGAGCTCTTGGCTGTTCTGCTGAATATTTGATAAACACTCTGACTTTTTCTTTTTTACATTGGCACCATTATGTTGCCCTGGGTATATGGGACAGGAAGCCACACTCTCCTCCACTTCCTGTTTGATAACGCTGATCTCTGGAAGTCTGGGAGGAAACCGCACCAGAGGAAACAGGGATGAGGAAAAGGGGAAGGTGGAGCAGCAAGTGGACTGCTTGATAAAACAAAAACAGGAGAGAATCAGAGCTTTTATATGGATGCATTTAGAAGAGAAATGCACTCCCATTGTTAAGTTATTCTGGATGACGCAGAGACCAAATGGGATCTGCCATGCAATTGTCAAATCAAAAGGGTGAGAGAAGTGTTTGTATTTTTGAAAGGTGATAACAGGAGAGAGGAGGGGGTAATGGATGATAGACAGTTAGAGACAGCAGGAGTAAAAAGACCCAGACAGAGAAAAACATACTAAGAAAGTGCGGCAGCAACTCTGTCACAAGATCCAAGGACTTGTTTTGTCTTTGTGAGAATCGGGGAAAGGAGGAGGAGGCAGCCAGGAGCTGTACATGTGTGTGAACGACAGGGATGAGATGTGTGCTGCTGTGTGTGTTTGTGTGTGTGTGAGGGACTCCAGGGAAAAAGCAGCCCGACTCCAAAAACCCCTTTCATGTGAGATTGGTGCTGTGCCTCTGTCTCCGCGTTATCTCCTCACACAGGCCGGGTATCGCTTTCTCTGTGCTGGTGACTCCGTAACACACACCGAGTGTCTGCAACACAACTTTGGCCTGCTTCCCCCCTCCTAAACTGATTTGGATTTGAGTGAAAAGTGAAGGGCTCAAATAAAGCTTTATGCTACTCCTGGTTTTCACTGAACACATGGCTTCAAGATTCAGAGGCTTCATTGTCATCATTTGTACAGTAGCTACAGCGTAGTTTTGGCAATGAACATCTGGAATACTATGCTCCTCCAAGAATGCAACATACAATATTAACTTAAGTACGGTGACTGGCAGGTGCAAACGCGCTACAATGTTTTAAAGGAGACATGCTGTAGTTTAAAAAAACAATGCAAATATAAAAATGCAAATGTGCTGAAACGCATGATAACGGAGAAACATCCTCACCAACTTGATGAAACATGCACAGTGTGTACCTAAGATAGATTCATTAACGAAACGATGCAAATACAAAATGCTCGAAGTAAAAAACGCTGCAAGAAGCTCAAAACACAATGGAAACCAAGCAACACTAAAAGGTGAGGCACACAGCCAGGACCGGAGCGCTTGTTGACATTCTGGGATTATAAAGTTGCTCAACTGTCACTTTTTTTGGAAACGTACCTAATTGAAAAACTGTCCCAGTTTGGGATAAATAAAGTACTTTTGATGAGAGTTTAATCAGTTTATTTGCATTATCTGATCGCATGATTCCTTCCGATATTATTGTAGATCTGCCATGAGCTAGCTAGCTAACCAAGTTATTTAGCATAAACTGATGAACACAAGCAATTATGAAACAGGCTAACCGTTCCAACAGCTAACTTTTTAATCCCCAAACCTCACCAAGGGCTCTGGTCCCAGCTGTGTGCATCACTTTTTAGAGTCCCCACTTCCGTTTTCTTACAGTGTTTTTCATTTGCATTTGTTTTTTTTATGCTTTTTTTTTATGTAAAAGAAAATATAGAATTAGTTATCAAAAGCAATACATTTGTAACGTTAACTAATTATTTTCTGGAAAAAATGTATGTGTTAATACATAGGAAAAAGAAAGAGACAATAAAAGGATTACAATAAATAAATACCATTGTCATTTAAAAAGACACATTCAGGAAGAAAAAGAGTAGTTTATTTTCAAAGAAATACCCATATATATTAACAAACACACATATTGGATTTGAATTATTCTATAATATTAAGTTATTTCTCTTTTTATTTCACAAGTTGTTTATTTGTTATATTCCTTGTATTTAGTATGTATTATATTCCTTTAGTATAATAAGGAAAATGTAATATAAGCAGCAGTGTAGAGTTCTTTACCAAAAATGAGTAAATCATTTCTTAGGAATAAAGTCCTAACTAAGTATTAGGTGGTATCAATGTTGTGATTCCAATGACTCCACTCACTCAGAAAGGTCAGTAATCAGTGAGGTGAAATTACATGGTTATGGCAGAATGACGTCAATGTGTAAAGAAATGAAGATGGAACTTTCTACACTTGTGATCATAGCACAGACCATCGGTTGATGATGTCATCAGGGGGCAGAGGTTCAGTCCTCTGACCGCCCTCAGGACGTCTCTGTAAAATTTCCCTGATATCCTTTGGTCATCTGATGAAGCCCTGATGCTGAAATGTCGTAAAGAATTACAACAAAAAACAGAGCCTCTTTGTCTTCCTCATTTATTCCTTCAAAATAACTTTTAACAGAGGACATAGGACTTTATGCTCCTATCCAAATTTTAACCCACACAGAATCAACCTATGAAGATACAGACAAAATGTGATTGTCACTGAACTAACTCATTACATTAAATGTCCCTTATAAGATGCTTTTACCTAAGGCAACTTACTGTAGAAAATCTCCACAGGAGCAATTTAGGGTGAAGTGTCTTGCCCAGGGACACAACGACATGCTGACTTTAGTGGGGATTTAACCTGTGCTCCCCTGATCTGAAGAACAGCGCACTAACCCACTGTGCCATAGCCTCCATCATTACACTGTAATTGAAACCATCTCGAGGATCTCTGTTCACCCTCTGTCTGAAACCAGAGCCTAGTCTGTTTGGATTGGTTAGCTGGCCGGCTCCGCTGTGATTGGTCAACTTCCTAGAGATGTCCCACCCCTAAGCGTATCACGTACAATCTATTGGAGCGCTAGCCAAAAGACGTGTGAGTGTAACATAATGATGTCATTATGTTACCAAAGTAAACAAAAGATTGGAGGGATTCTGGGGATTTTATACCACCCTAAAAAGCATAATATGGCCTTTCTCGCAAAGCTAACAGAGAGCAGAAAAAAATCCTGCTAATGAGTTACCTCTGCCTCTCTTATCTGGCAACACTGAATGCTGGGTAATGGAAAACACATTACTAACTTTGAAGGGCTTAGGATCTTTACTGGGAATGTTGCCATCGACACTTAGTTAATAATGTTTCAGGGCATCTCTCATCAAGACGGTCTTTAAAGGAGATTTTTGTGCAAGAGATGTTGATGGATCCGTTTTCTAAATTGTTCATTAAATGACATTGTAGACAGAGTAAAACGCAGGTACTGACCGACTGTAGATGATTGTCCTGCAGCTGCTTAGGCTTTAATTGATTTTGTTATTGGACTTATTTATCAGTGAGGACAGTGATTTGCAAGGCTTTAGCAACAGTCAGGCATCTGTATAATCCTGTTAATCGCTTTCAGTCTTTCTCACTCATTGCTTTGTCGTCTTGCTCTCCATCTTCTTTTGTGCAACAAAGCACTGTCAGTGGATTACGCAAGCACATGCATAGACGGAGAGAAACTAAGCCTTTTTAAACTGTGATGAATGAACTAGAAATTCTGGGGGAAAAAATGACAAGATGAAGAGACAGAAAAAAGAAAAGAGAATATTTAATTCCTTTGGAAAGAGGGCACTTGAAAGCATCTGCGTTGTGTTAAAAGACCTAGTTTGGATGAGGCGAATCAATATTTTACCCCGACTTTTCATCCCCCCCACAAGTCTGCATATGCATCTTTAGATACAATGAAAGACACACAAACATGATTAACTGATACATCGAAATGCTCTCATTGCACTCAAATCATAAAACAGGAAAAACATTCATACAAGACAAGAGTCACACACCCCTCCCCCACCACACCCCCATCTACGATACAGTAACTCAGACACACAGACACTGAAGGCTGCCAAATGTCAGCTGAGAACTGGGGCAGCTTCCTCGCAGGCATGGCCCACAGACGCCTATATGCAGCCAGATGAGGTCCTGCATCCAGCCGAGCATGTGGTTACCACGGTGACCCTGGTCTCTCTCCATCACAACCAATAAAAATGCTAGAAAGCTGGCGAGGGGGGATTGTCTGGGAGGCATTTAGTGGAATGTCATGTGGTATTACCCTAAACAGAGAGTGTGTGTGTGTGTGTGTGTGTGTGTGTGTGTGTGTGTGTGTGTGTGTGTGTGTGTGTGTGTGTGTGTGTGTGTGTGTGTGTGTGTGTGTGTGTGTGTGTGTGTGTGTGTGTGTGTGTGTCAGTGTTGGACATTTAAAGGCTTTGAAAGGGCCTTGGAGGTTGTCTAGATGCTCTGGCGTGGCAATAAAATACACACAAAGGGACGGGTTTATTCAATGTCTGTTTGCTGGCTGATTTTTATCGGATTCTGATTTAGGTTTAGTAGCCATTAGCAGCAGCACTCTGCGCCTGGAGGCTTTATTGCACTGATGATTACACAGGCTCATTGACTCTCTTTTCAAGATCAAGCATGTTAATAGGTGCTATTTAAATGGGCACATGTGACCACTATGTTTTTGTCTGGATGGGTATTGCTTGTAATTGCCTGCACCAATGAACGAGTTAAAGCATTATGGCTAATACTTAAATTGTGGGCAGTTGTGTCCAGTCAGTTTGTCACAAGTGCTAACCAAGCAAGTGTCCTGTATTCAATAATAATAGGCTGTGTTTAAACATCTAAACGTCCTTAAGTATATATTATTGTAGTATACTACAGAATGTACTTATTTGTGCCGTAGAGCAGGAATAATGACAGGGGAGTGTTTCAAATTGAAAAGGGCCATAGTGCAGTTATCGGAAACTGATGTTTGTTAGCAAGCTAGCATTCATGTTATTTTCGTAGTAAAATAAAAATTACCAACTGCTAAATTAACCAATAAACACACTGATGGCTTTTTTCTGACAAAAGTATAGTAGTTATTAGCGAAAAAGCAACACATGTAAACATTCAGTTTGTTTTGGAGTTTAAAGTGCCGTTGCTAGCCAAGATGGTGACCGTTGAGGGTAAGAATTGTCCAAGAGTCATCATATTGCTTTGCATTTTGCCAATCCAGTGTGTAGTCACTTATACAGTCAAAATAGCAAGTGCAAGTAGGCCTCCAGAAGAATGTAAATTGAGACCCAAGAATAGCCTTTTAACTGGTAGAAAAGAATTTTGTTCGACTCTCATTCCAAATCTTTTTACTGTCCGGCTGTTTTTTTTTTTTTTTTTCAAAGGAGTCCTTTGACATTTCAGAAAGTACACATAGGACTGAAAAAAATCTAAAATCTCTCTGTCAGATAACTATGGCTTAGCACAGAGACGGGAAACAGGGGAAAACCGCTAGCATTATGTGCAGGTAACAAAGCCCTCAAGTGGAAAATGTAAAGCCCACTATAAAACATGTTAAAGACATAAACTGTTGTTGTCAACACAACTGGATAGAAGAAAATAACATTAGTGCCAACAAGCACAACATGGCTACCGGTATATTTAATTTTCTCTTATAGAAAAGAGAGCATAAAACCTGAAAACAAGCAGCAGGCTGGTTTATGTTACGGATCAGAGAGAGAGAGGCAGAAAAACTCTCCTGTGAAATACAGCTTCTATTCATTTGATAATGAACAGTCATTATGTGAAACTTGGAAGAAAATGTATAATAGTGTCATCTCTTGCGTTGTCCCAAAACTTTACTGCACTTGCCTAGCAAACAGCTCATTGATTATTAATGTTACAAAAACATTAATTATTAAGGTTGTTAAAAGTTAAGGATATGCAGTGTTATAAAGGGTTGAATATTATTATTATTATTATTTATATTAAGAGAAACTACTAATTTTTATGCAATGTTTTGTATGTATATACGTATAGATATTTGTGCAGGTTTTTTTTTTTTACTTCTGTCTTCATTCCACATTTTTGTATGTTGTGTTGCTTATTTATAACCATATCAATTAAATGACAAGAACCAACATAATTGAAAACCCTTATATCATGTCTCGAGTTTTACTGGCTGTTTTTGTTTTTTTATACATCGAACCAATTAACTCACAAGAACCAATTAGATTAAAACCTGATCTATTCAAGAGTAAATGTACCATTTCACCCATCTGCTCTGTAAACCATAAATAGGTAAATGAAACACAGATTACATATAGTTATCTTCTATCCACATTCTCTGAATTAGGACTTGAAGGTGCAGCACACTCAGTTTATTTTCTATTTATTAAACTGCATTGATTTTTCACTCTACATCAGTCACTGCCTTCATTTGCAGCCATTCTGTCCTGCGAAAATAAATCATTGTGGGTTTAATTAAAACGTGTTGGCTGCTGTGTCACTGTGTGTCTCTGAGCTACAATGAGGGAGCAGTGGGAGCTTGACCCTCAGTGACACTGGGAAGTGGAAGCAGAGAATGCACAGATTAAAAAAGGAAATGTAGTGAGGAAAAAGGAGAAAGGAAGAGACAAAGGTGTGAAAATAAAGAAAGAGGAGGGGAGTGGGGTGCAAGCGGCTCGCTGGTTGTAGTAAATCTCTCTCTGGCAGGACAGAGGAGAGGGCCATGTTCAGATTTATGGCCGCCCGCTCGCGTAATGAGAGAATGGATTGGATCCTTTTCTATCGGCCTCTTCACAGCCTAGTAGTGTCCACAGCCTAAGAGCATCCTCACTGCTGCTGTATGATGATCTATACTGTATACTGTATGATCTGCTACAATATGCAGGTGATTTAGAGCGGATACACTCTTGTCATATGTAGGTCAGTAGCTCATCTCTTCTCCCTGCAGACCCGGCTCTGCCAGCAGTATCAAAGGATTGTCTGCTGCCATGACGATAGAAACTGAGCTGGCTCTGGTTTTGGTTTTTGGACGGGCACACAGACAGTTTTCAAGTATGTGCACGTGCGGAGAAGCACCTATTGAGATGTAATGCAGGGAAAACTAATGGGCTAGTTAAACAGTATAATGGCAGCAGAGATAATAAGGCGCTTCCTCTTCCCTTCTTCCCCAACCTGCACACCCTCATGGGCTAAAGCAACACACAGAGAGATAAAGTGGAGATGATGTTGTTTGGATATCCGCCCTGCCCTGTGTTACTCAAGGGAAAACTCAGTGAGGATCAAGAATGCAGATATGATTTGTCTACAGCAGTGTTGGGTTTTTGTTCAATTTACTCAAAATGTACTCACCTATATCATTTTTGTGATATTTGGAGGCACCATTTAGGTGGAAATGGCAAACCTGTTAGCTAAATGCTATCAATTACAAATCTAGCAGACACAGAGCAAACTAATTTGGATTTGTGTTTCTGGAAACTTGATCGATGTAAGTCCAAAATATTATCTCTTTACCAATTGTGACAGCGATGCTGGTATGGCTTTCATCTTGTGAGTCTATTAATGCATCATCCTGGCAAAAAGCCTGGAGGAAACACCTAATCTAGCATAGAGAAGCTGTTTTGGGTTCTTTGTCAGGTTTATATATTTATGTCTGTTTATATGTGAATGGATTTTGTCAGTGCAATTTCAGAAGGTTGGTGAAAATGTTGTTATATTTGCATAGAAAAGGTCAATGGACAATAATACTTTTAACAGTATCTGCAATTGGTTAAAGCTTAATGTGAACTTATTTTTTGTTCGTCAAAAATAATACTCAACTCAAAATAACTTTTATTTGTTAACCAGAAAAACACAGAGGGCAGCTTTAAGTTAAGTTAAGTTTAAATGCAGAGTACACATGCATTGTAGTATTTTTAAGCTGTGGTATTGTCACTTTGGCTCAGGATCTAACTTCCTCCACTACATAATGCTAATAGAAACCTCTCATTCCACTTTTCAGGATTTACTGTAAGTCTACAAACAATCATTACCTGCAGTGCTTTGCTTCTCCCATTCTGTTTCTAGTCTGTTTAAAGACTCATGATGGGTGAACCAGAAAGGCTTCTTCTAAGGCCTCTAAGTCACTAATACTAAATTACTTTCCGCATGTTGAACACATTACAGAATGATGTCAGGTGTGTCCCAGTGGTATTATGTCAGCCAGTTCCTCAGAAATAGTTCTGGCAGTTTGTAATTATGGTTAGGCTTGTGATGGGTGGGAACAAAGCCCCATGCTGACAGTGACCCTCAGGGCAGCCATTGTTGTAGCTGACTTCACCTGGACTTCTATGGTGGTGTTTGTCTGGTGGTCTGAAAGCTTCTCCCAGAGGGAAATACCGCTGAAGCATTGTGAAAGCAGTGATGGTTTCAACAGCGTAAAAACACCGTTGGTGATGACACTGATACAAGCAAAATGAGCATCAAAGGGTCTAAAAATCCTGCGACTCATTGTGACAAATCATGACGCAGAGATCATGACTGCCCTTAGGGTACACATTATGTGAAAGATTCATTACGATGATCTACTTTGGATGGAAAAAATCACAAAGCTGTGTTGCATGAAAATAGAAAACTACAAAAGCAATTATGGGGCAACACGGACAACTAATTCGATAAAGGTGTTGTGTTTTTCGCCCCCTTACTCTAAAAAAGACAAAATTCCTACTAAGCTGTTTACTTTGCTAATAAAATAAAATATTTTACTCACATTGCTGTTTTTATGCCGCCATATAAAGAGGATTATTTCAAAGTTTAACACTGGTTGCTAGAAACTGCCTCCTTCCTTCATTCCGTTTACCACCTTCTGATAAAGGCACAATAATTGCGCGAATCCCAAATCCTGTTGAAAACCAAGAGCTGGATTAGGTTTAAAGAAGCCTTATTATGCTTTTTGGAATTCAGGAACAAAAGGACATCACTATGTAACACTTCGGCGTCGATTGGTCAGCGCTCCAACACATTGTACATGATAGGTTAAGGGGCAGGACATCTTTAAGAGGTTGACCAATCCCAACAGAGCAAGCCAGACCAATCAGAGCAGACTGGACTCTGGTTTCAGACAGAGGGGGAAAAGAAGTGCTGCAGCACAGGCAGAAAAATAGCTTTTGAACATTGAAGCATGGAGACATGTCCCAGTAGAAACACTGAATACAGATATGAAGCTGATCATGAACATAACACGTCCTCTTTTGGACCGGAAATATGGGCTTTTCCTTTTTGCGTCTTGAGTTGTCGTAAACAAGCAAGACAGTGTGTTGCAAACTGTAATATAAACCCCGATTGAGACGCATAATCCAAATGTGATGTAAACAAGTCCAAAAACACTTATAAAACCATTAAATATTTGCACACACATGTTAATTTTACAAAACTACATTTGGAATATTTACACCAAATATGCTGTTTACATGACCTATATCATATTCAAAATAGTATTGGGATAATAGTGAACATGTAAACAAAGTCATTGCTAAATGTGTTCTATTTTGTGTAAAGCTCAGCATCACCCCTGTGTGCAGTGTGGGTCAGGGATTCCTCTCTAAAGAACTAGAGAGTTGTGACACTGTTGACCTTTAGCAGGGCAGTTAAGTTTACACAAGGCCTTGACCCCTCAGACAGCATTGTTGCTATTAGCTACTGCCTGCCTGGAGGACAGGGAGATATATTGTTCTGCTTGACACTCCTGCAGGAGGAGGAGGAGGAGGACGAGGAGGACGAGGATAACAAGTCTAACGGAAAACAATGAGCAAATACTGTATAAGGACGCAAGATTTGTATATACTTGTTGTTAAAGCCAGTATCAATTAACAGTTTTAGGGAGGCTGATCAGAACAAACCTTCATAACCAATAGATAGACTTGTCTTATTGTAATGAGGCTTAAGTATTATTCCAAGGTGCCCTCCGGTCAAAAGTGTAGGTGCTTTCCTGAAACTGACGATCAGGAAGGGGAGACCCAGCCTTCACTAGCTAACTGTCAAAAGCCATAAACAGCGCTGTGTTCTTCTTTATGACGTGAAACCATAGCCTGGGGGAGGAAAGAAAAGCAAGATAATTGCTCTATGTGTTCCACAGGGGTGGGGCACAGGGAGGAGGTTTAATGGGTTTATGGATGGCTGTCCTGATCAACCTTCTCCAGCAGCTTCATTTTAATGAGCTGTTGTTTCTCTGTCAGAATGCTCCCATGGTCGTTGACATCCTGCAGGCTGCTCAAGGTGAAAAACCCCTGGTTGCTTACATGATGATATCTTTGATTGACTGGGTTGGTTCTCAAAGTTTAATTTGAATACTCATCATCATCATCATCATCATCATCAACAACTTTATTTATAAAGCCCTTTAAAAACAGCTGCAGCTGAAACAAAGTGCTGCACATGGATGAAAACACATAGCACAAAACACAAAAACAACAATAAACAATAACAATATCAAAACAACAAGACCAACGAAACAAATACAGAAACATAGTCTCATGCTGGGTTAAAAGCCAAGGAATAGAAATGGGTTTTAAGAGGAGATTTAAAAATGGGCAGTGAAGGGGCTTGTCTAATGTGCAATGGGAGGTCATTCCACAGATTAGGACCGGCAGCGGAAAAGGCTCTATCCCCTCTGAGCTTCCGTTTAGGCCTTGGTACCTCCAGGAGCACCTGATCAGCTGACCTTAGGCACCGGGCAGGAGTGTAAGGACGGAGCAGCTCAGAGAGGTAAGACGGGGCGAGACCATTTAAAGATTTCAGAACTCAGTAAGATGCTCCTCTGTAAAGAAGTTACAGCCGATATGTTCTGTTTTGCTTTAGGCCAATCCAAGTCTGATGCAAACCAAAATGCGAGACAAAGAATTGTTCTCAATTTGGTGGTGAAAGGTTTCTGAAGTAAAAGTTTAATGAGACTAAACGATTCTTATGAAATGTGCTCAGTCTGTGCTTACGCTTTAGTTTATGTCAAAACGCAAGTCCGTTTCGATTCAATTTCCTTTGGTTCGTACGAAAAAGTTACCACCAAAGTAAAATTTATGATTGCATGATAATTTATTTGCAATAAATAATTTCGGAATGTTCAATACAGCACTGAAAAGAATTAAGAGACCACTGCAGCATTATCAGTTTCTCTGGTATTTATAGGTATGTCTTTGAGTTAAATTAAAAAACAAATGTATTCTATAAACTACTGACAACATTTCTCTGTTGGAATTCAACAGACACTGGAATGGCTGCCATACATGTAGAGATTGAGATTTAAGAAACATTTGGAGTGGTCTCTTATTTTTTTCCAGAGCTGTATACTGTATATATTAATAAGTAAACATAAATAGAAATTCATGCTATAACAAATAAATTATTTCATATTTTGAAATGTTTCTTTGTCATTTGTCTTTTTATTTCTCCATGTATTTATTTCTCTTTAGTTTTGATTTATTTTACCTTTATTTTTTTTGGCACTCATATGACCCCATAATTAGAACCTTTCTAAAAGCATATATCTTTCACTCAACTGAAATATGATATATTTAATCACAATCATTGACATTTGCAACAGGTTTCTGGAATCAGTTCCTGTCTTTAATGTCTGTGTAATGTGTTTTCTAGCATGTCTCGGGGCCTCAGACACTTCTCTCCTCCTACTGACATTTAAATGAACCTTTGCTGATATGTCAGTGTCTGCTGTCTGCTTCTAAGTCATTGCAACCAAACACTGGTGGTTACATTATACTGCAACAACCCCAAACTACTGGGAAGATACATATACATATACACCTTCAGGGTTTCCTGAGGCGACATGCTGTCAATCCGTCAACTGTGGTAGGGCTGACTGACCTGAACTGTTGTGTTTTATCCTTTATTTTGATTTACAATATTGACATATGACAAGCTCCAGGTACACTTTCTGCACCTTAGCTATTTCCAGTTTGTCACGAATGCCTTGTGTGCTTTATGTGCATTGTTTCATTCCCAATTACTCTCACATCCGCACCTTTTCCTGTTCTTAATCTGTCAGTGAGCAGATTTAAACATCTTTCTCTACTTGTCTTCTTTGTCTCTTTCACTCTCTTGCCCTAAATGTGACTGCTGTTGCCTCATCACACAGACCCTGAAGGTAAAAACATCCAAAGGGGAAACAATATGAACCTCCTTAGTGTAATGCATTGTATTTTTCTATTTCATTTCGGTAATATTTCGATATTAACGTGTTCTTTGTGTGCATCTAAGGCTCAGTGGGGGCTGTGCTTCTTCAGAAGTGACAACATGGTTTTCACACTTTGCAGATTAATTAGCTTTTCAGATCAAACAACCAACAGCGAAAAAAAACCCATCAACCCTTTCCCCCCAGAAACAATTAAGATACTCCCAATCTGTCTACTTATTACTGTGTACCATATGACCAGCCTGCCATCAGACATCAGTTAGTGGGGGTACAAAGGTATCTTGCTGTGGGAATTATCTCCATCTGCTTATCATACTGAAATCAAAGGAACATGTTTTCTGGAATGATTTTGTCACAAGTGAGCTGTCCCACACATCTGTTTCACAGTACACTCGCACAAAAACACAAACTAGAGATAAGATCTGATAATATGCAGATTAGAATCTGAATGCTGTTTTAGAAGCTCTACTACACTGAGTTGTCACCTCTTGATGAGATGGGGTCAGATTAAAGAGACAGATGAGATCAAATATAATCTAAATAAATAATAATATCTGAAAAAACCTCAGTCTCAAAGGAAAATAACCTATAAATCATGAGAAAAAGATCACACTTGGTAGATATAAGTTATTGAGCCTCATTTTGGCCATTGTGGTAACTTACGAGCCCTAGAAATGTCTCAAAACGTTGACAGATTATCTCAGAAAAATGACTAATTTATTTGGAAATAATGAATCACTACCTCAAAATAATTACATGTGAATTTCTAAATAATTACTCAAAATGAGAAACATTAGAAAAGTCATTATTTTTGAAAAAGCTTATAATTATTTGGAGACACTTGGTCATTATAAATAAAAAAAATGTAACATAATAAATAATTATTTTCGTAAAAGAGTTATATTTACGAGGACTTTTAATTTCCTCACAAGGACACGTTTCATGTTTTGTTTAACTGGCAGAAATAGGTCTCCATAGAAAGTCGCTTCTAGAGCTATGGATAAAGTAAAATAAAGTATTTTTTATCAAGTGGATAAGCATCATCCTTTATTATCAAGGACATTAATCATCATGAATTGTATAATTGAATGGTAATAATTTGTTAATGGATCTTTACCATCTCTTAAAACATAGAGAAAAGTATGTAGTTATATACGCCCAAACATAGTGGTTCATCTTCTCATGATCCCTAGGTCAATACTATAGACTGTATTATATTAATATATAATCAATCGGTAAGACCTTCGTTCAAACCAATTTGATGCACAGAACGTGTTAATGAGTAAATGCAGTTTTGTGTAAAATGGAGAAACATTGCCACATAGTGGTCAAAACAAGCATTACAGAGTACAAAGTGCGAGCAGCAAAATGAAGCGGACAGTGAAACCATTCATTTGAAGTATGGCCCCGCATATAAAACAATTCAAGTATTTAAACTGGAAGTTAGGTTCGGTAATTTCAATAAGTCTATATGTATCTCTGTGGTGGCGAATCCTCTGCCTAGCAAGATCAGAAACGTGGTAGAATGCTAACTCATTTCCTGGTTTTAGGACCCATTCTGACATTTCTGCAGCACAGTTTAACCAATAAGAATTAAGCTCACGTGATTTTCGGCAAATCGGATTCCGCGGCTCTTAACCGCCGGTTGAGGAAGTATAAATAACCCCGCCTAGAAAAACAGGATCATTTGCTTCTCACTCTAGACTCATAAAGGTCTTGCTGCGAGAGCTACATTTGCCTGTTTCCTATTTTAAGGCATACTCAAGACTTCCCAACTTAAAAAAACATGGTAAGTGTAAAAATATAAAGTTTTCTCAACTTATACGTTGAATATGAACGTGTGTCATCACGCAGCGACCCAACTAGTTTAACTAACTGTAATAGCTGTTAAGGAGTGGCATATATGCTCTCTACAATCGGGCTACACTTTTACCAACTTTTTCTTCAATAGTTCGTTTTAACTCTAACATTGTTAAAATCGGTGTACATTTGACAGGACACAGTCCACATTAAAGTTTGTTCGTGGTTATCCTGTGTACATTGACCCAGTTGTTGGCAGAGGTCAGTGTGCTTTCAGCCTGACACATTCCTCTTTTACCCGCTGTTTGAAGAGGCTAGCCTTTATGTAACTGCAACCACTGGCTTTTCAGACAAACCCTGTTCACTAAAAGCATAACGGGGCCTTAACATTAAATCTTTTATGTTTTAAATATATTAAAAACAAGGAACTACAGCTGTTTTTGGTTAGGGTTTAGGAAATGTATATACTCATGTTATGTGTGAATAATCGGCCTCTGACATAAATAGCCTTTTCACAAGGAGTTGACTGTCCCTCGGCTTAATGTAAACTTCAATCAGGTGACTTTCGTCATGATGTTCTGTTTCTTAAAAAATGAGGGATTTTTTCCAAGTTTAAATATTGAAATATCTTTAGAGCAGCCCTCAAAATGTGATTAGTTGCCTTCAGCATCTCATTTGTGAAGCTTAACACACATATGAGCCAACATGACTTAAATAACAATTAAGTTATAGTCCCCTAACAAGTTCCTTTTTTCCACAGCGCGAGTGTCTTTCCATCCACGTCGGTCAGGCTGGTGTCCAGATTGGCAATGCCTGCTGGGAGCTGTACTGCCTGGAACATGGGATCCAGCCGGACGGACAGATGCCCAGTGACAAGACAATAGGTGGAGGAGATGATTCCTTCAACACCTTCTTCATGGAGACTGGAGCTGGAAAGCACGTCCCCAGGGCAGTTTTTGTTGACCTGGAGCCCACTGTCATCGGTAAACTCTCAGTACAGAAATACAAAGATGCAGATCCTGTGTAGATCAGTCAAACCCTTACATTTATGCTTATTCCCCTTTTTTAGATGAGGTTCGCACTGGAACCTACCGCCAGCTTTTCCACCCTGAGCAGCTGATCACTGGCAAGGAGGATGCTGCCAACAACTACGCCCGTGGACACTACACCATCGGCAAGGAGATCATCGACCTGGTGATGGACAGGATCCGCAAACTGGTGGGTATATTCAGAACTCTAAAATATACAACCAAATAAATCACTTTTATTACCAAGTAAGTTGTCAAATAAAAGGAATTTGAACAGATACTCTACCACCACACCCATCTTCAAACTCTGCCTTCATTTGAACCTATAGTACCCGTCTGGAACGGTTTTGATTAGTCATATGCTGCAAACACAATAGCTTTTCTATATGAATGCGTTTAAAGCAAAATAGACAACCCTGGCTTGATTTAGCAAGTTAATAACCAGTGTTGTCGAACTTCCTGAGTATGTTGAACTCTTAATACATGGCCCTCAGGCACATTTTTCCTGAGGGCCATGAGAAGGCTTTGCCAGGATGACGCACACTGACTCACAGGCTCAAAACAATACCAGTGTCTCTGGAATAGCTGGGAAAAAGTTGAACAGTGTTTCCAGATATTCTTTATACTCTGGACTTTAGTATTTTTCATTCCCTTTGTTTCAGAATTAATCCAAAAGATATGCAACGAATAACTGTATCTCAAATGTGATCATTGTCTCTCCCTCTACTTTCAGTCTGACCAGTGCACCGGTCTTCAGGGTTTCCTGGTGTTCCACAGCTTCGGAGGTGGCACCGGCTCTGGTTTCACCTCCCTGCTGATGGAGCGTTTGTCTGTCGACTACGGAAAGAAGTCCAAGCTGGAGTTTTCTATCTACCCAGCTCCCCAAGTGTCCACCGCTGTGGTGGAGCCCTACAACGCCATCCTCACCACCCACACCACCCTGGAGCACTCTGACTGTGCCTTCATGGTTGATAACGAGGCCATTTACGATATCTGTCGTAGAAACCTCGATATCGAGCGTCCCTCTTACACCAACCTCAACAGGTTGATCAGTCAGATTGTGTCCTCCATCACTGCCTCCCTTCGTTTCGATGGTGCCCTGAATGTGGATCTGACAGAGTTCCAGACGAACTTGGTGCCCTATCCCCGTATCCACTTCCCTCTGGCCACCTACGCCCCTGTTATTTCTGCAGAGAAAGCTTACCATGAGCAGTTAACCGTGTCCGAAATCACAAACGCCTGCTTTGAGCCAGCCAATCAGTTGGTAAAATGTGACCCACGTCACGGTAAATACATGGCCTGCTGCCTTTTGTACCGAGGTGATGTGGTGCCCAAAGATGTGAATGCTGCCATTGCCACCATCAAAACCAAGCGCTCCATCCAATTTGTGGACTGGTGCCCCACTGGTTTCAAGGTGGGCATCAACTACCAGCCGCCCACTGTAGTTCCTGGTGGAGACCTGGCCAAGGTCCAGAGGGCTGTGTGCATGCTGAGCAACACCACTGCTATTGCAGAGGCCTGGGCTCGGCTTGACCATAAGTTTGACCTGATGTACGCTAAGCGTGCCTTTGTGCACTGGTATGTGGGGGAGGGTATGGAGGAGGGAGAGTTCTCTGAGGCCAGAGAAGACATGGCTGCTCTGGAGAAAGATTACGAGGAGGTTGGAGCTGATAGTCTGGGAGAAGACGATGAGGAAGGAGAGGAGTATTAGAAAGGCAAACATTCCCCTTTATTGATCTGTGCCTTTTTTCTCAGTGTTGAGAAAATAAAATCTGTTTGTTCACTGAACTTATTGTTTGCAATCGCTTTTTTTTCCCGACACTCACTGTACTCTCATAATTTAATAATATGCCTAAAACACAACAGATATTCACTTCATGGTCATGTCATTCTAACATTTTTCCATAATAATGATCTTGACAGAGGTTCTCCAACAGAAATAGCACTGGCAAACTACTCTAAATTAAAAATTGTTGCATGTAGTTTTACTTTCAAATACATTTTACAGCATCAGATTATTTCAATGTAGAAATGTCATCTGCTGTTTCCTAAATGTACCTAAGAGTTTAGAATCTGAATTCAACCACGGTAAGTATATTAACTCAAGTGGACATTTTTGAACAACTATTCCTTTTTTTATTTTCATACTTCTACTCAATATATTTAGAGGAAAGTATTGCACTTTTTAAGCTTTATTTTTCTTAGTTACTCTACAGATTTACAATGTAAAATAGACCAAAGATGTGTCATAAATGTATCCACATGGTGGCATTTTAATAATTAATAACCAAAATATAGACAGAATTGGGCTATGGCTTACAATTTGATATTATCTTGAAGGTCCAATAAAGTCTAGAATTATGTTTTATATTTGCTAATAATATCAACCTTTAACATTTTATTTTTGTTTACCAATGTAAGGTTCGAGGTACTCTCAAGCCCACATTACTATTAAATATATCATTATAATTTCATCAATACATTTCTGTATATATTTGTATACTGTATATATATATACTATGTATATATGTATACTGCATATATACATACACACATGTATATTTATATATGTACAGATGTGTACGTACATAATATTTATATATGCATGTGTTCATATGTGACGGTTTAATTAAGAAGATCCCTGATAAGTTGACCAGTATGTTGATTTCCACTGTGTACAAACGGCTAGAACCCACAATCTATTGTTATCTAATGTTCCTCTTCATTTCTAATGTCATTGTGTGGTTCGAAGCAGTATTAATGTTGTAGTTGTTTTCGCCACAAGGTTTCGCCTGTTAGTAAACTAGAGAATAAGCAGTAGAAGAAGAACGTGTCTTCTTCGGTGGTTGTAAGTAATTACGGAGTTGAATGAAGTGTACGGCAGCAGAGCCGTGTAGGCAACTCAGTTCTGTGGATTGTCATGCTGCTTGGCCCACATTCTCCCACCCACATACTGCACTGCCCCTGCTGGTGACAGGAAATACTACATCATTTTTATAAAAGCTCAATTTCTTTTATACTAAATAGGGCTGGACCCAGGCTTGTTTATCACATGATATGAGATTTGATATCGGGGGGATGAACGTTGTCGGCGGGTTGTTTTCGGGTTGTTTTTTGTGAGGTTATGATGCATAGTTCTATTTGATTGAGAAAGCCTGCATTATATAAATACATACATAAAGGCAGTGTCCGAACTACGGGGGGACTCGGGGGATCCGAGACCCCCTGAAACTTGACACGAGACCCCCCGAAAACATGATTTGGGAAATGTTGGGGGGTCTCTAAAATAGTGTTTTCGAGATCCGCGCTCTGAGTCAAGCGCAAGAGCAAGCGCACCCCCCCCCCCCCCCCCCCCCCCCCCCCCCCCCCGAGAGAAAAATGGGACCCCCCGAAAATCTCGGCATAGTTCGAACACTGCATAAAGGTTCTTTGATGTAAATATCAAACAACGTACAAAAACACCTGCAGCTATTAAACGTATGCAATAAGCAGGCCAACTGCAAAGTGTGCAGAACTGTCCCACGCTAAATTATTATAATAATATTTTTTTTTTAAACGAATAACATGAGGGTGACACACAGGTTAAGAGGCTGCGTGCTGCAAGACACCGTAATCATCCCCATGTTGTTTTCTCGTGATTTCTCGAAAACAGGTGTGTGTGATGCGTGCTGTACTGTAGAAAATATCCATCCTACCTTACTGGATTTTCATATAGCACCAGATTAAATTAGTTGTTTGAAGTGAAAGTAATTGCCGATGAAATATGTAAGCAGTTTGGAATTGCCTGCACACATAGTCTACGCTTTTTCTTACTTGATAAATAAACACAACATGCATGAAGTTTCATTGATATACACATGTAGAGGAATAATTCCCTAAAGCATTTCGACTGCTCTTAGAAAAACAGCATTATTAGAGGAACTTTTTAAAAAAAAAAGTTTTCGCGATCGACCTTTTTTGCAGCAGGCATATTTCACATTGAGCCAGGGTAAACCGGGGTAAACCCATACTGTTGTCCTCACCCTAAAGAAAATGAGCCTGCCCTGTGAGGATCCAGAACCCGCTTCTGACAGATCTCCAAGTGGACAACACAAAGAAGAGGGGAAGCTTCCTTTTGCTTGGAAGAAAAACTTAAAGAAATTGATATATTTTCCTGCATTTCTCCCATGTCATGCTTCAGACTGAAATTAGTAAATGCTAGTAAAATCATGAAATATATTTTGGTCTGTTTTGACCTTCACAAGTAGCCTGAGTCCTACACGGAAATTCAGAAAGCAGCAGGGAAGTGATGTGAGGCTGCATGAGTGGGCGGCTGGTAGTTGATGCCCCCCTTGAAACCAGTGGGGCACCAGTCCACAAACTGGATGGAGCGCTTGGTTTTGATGGTGGCAATGGCAGCATTCACATCTTTGGGCACCACATCACCTCGGTACAAAAGGCAGCAGGCCATGTATTTACCGTGACGTGGGTCACATTTTACCAACTGATTGGCTGGCTCAAAGCAGGCGTTTGTGATTTCGGACACGGTTAACTGCTCATGGTAAGCTTTCTCTGCAGAAATAACAGGGGCGTAGGTGGCCAGAGGGAAGTGGATACGGGGATAGGGCACCAAGTTCGTCTGGAACTCTGTCAGATCCACATTCAGGGCACCATCGAAACGAAGGGAGGCAGTGATGGAGGACACAATCTGACTGATCAACCTGTTGAGGTTGGTGTAAGAGGGACGCTCGATATCGAGGTTTCTACGACAGATATCGTAAATGGCCTCGTTATCAACCATGAAGGCACAGTCAGAGTGCTCCAGGGTGGTGTGGGTGGTGAGGATGGCGTTGTAGGGCTCCACCACAGCGGTGGACACTTGGGGAGCTGGGTAGATAGAAAACTCCAGCTTGGACTTCTTTCCGTAGTCGACAGACAAACGCTCCATCAGCAGGGAGGTGAAACCAGAGCCGGTGCCACCTCCGAAGCTGTGGAACACCAGGAAACCCTGAAGACCGGTGCACTGGTCAGACTGAAAGTAGAGGGAGAGACAATGATCACATTTGAGATACAGTTATTCGTTGCATATCTTTTGGATTAATTCTGAAACAAAGGGAATGAAAAATACTAAAGTCCAGAGTATAAAGAATATCTGGAAACACTGTTCAACTTTTTCCCAGCTATGCCAGAGACACTGGTATTGTTTTGAGCCTGTGAGTCAGTGTGCGTCATCCTGGCAAAGCCTTCTCATGGCCCTCAGGAAAAATGTGCCTGAGGGCCATGTATTAAGAGTTCAACATACTCAGGAAGTTCGACAACACTGGTTATTAACTTGCTAAATCAAGCCAGGGTTGTCTATTTTGCTTTAAACGCATTCACATAGAAAAGCTATTGTGTTTGCAGCATATGACTAATCAAAACCGTTCCAGACGGGTACTATAGGTTAAAATGAAGGCAGAGTTTGAAGATGGGTGTGGTGGTAGAGTATCTGTTCAAATTCCTTTTATTTGACAACTTACTTGGTAATAAAAGTGATTTATTTGGTTGAATATTTTAGAGTTCTGAATATACCCACCAGTTTGCGGATCCTGTCCATCACCAGGTCGATGATCTCCTTGCCGATGGTGTAGTGTCCACGGGCGTAGTTGTTGGCAGCATCCTCCTTGCCAGTGATCAGCTGCTCAGGGTGGAAAAGCTGGCGGTAGGTTCCAGTGCGAACCTCATCTAAAAAAGGGGAATAAGCATAAATGTAAGGGTTTGACTGATCTACACAGGATCTGCATCTTTGTATTTCTGTACTGAGAGTTTACCGATGACAGTGGGCTCCAGGTCAACAAAAACTGCCATGGGGACGTGCTTTCCAGCTCCAGTCTCCATGAAGAAGGTGTTGAAGGAATCATCTCCTCCACCAATTGTCTTGTCACTGGGCATGTGTCCGTCCGGCTGGATCCCATGTTCCAGGCAGTACAGCTCCCAGCAGGCATTGCCAATCTGGACACCAGCCTGACCGACGTGGATGGAAAGACACTCGCGCTGTAAAAGGAAAAAAAAAAGTTTGTTAAGAAACTATCGTAAAAAGGAAGCTTGGTTGGCTGATTATTGAGCAAATTTTAAAATAATATATTTTAATGGCATATAATCACATGTGGAGACCTGCTGCAGAGTTAAACGATGTTTTAATAAGAACAGAATAACATAATATGTTTAAGTGTCCTAATATGCACACTTCTATGCATCTGAATAGAAAACACTTTATAAATAAAACAACAATTAAGAGGTTAAATACTGTTCATATTATGTCTCCTACCGAAAGCACATTGACTCAGCTGTTGGCTGATACAAAGCATGACTGGACTTGAATGTGGGACTGATTTAGACAGGTGGCCTGCTCCTTTAAGGAAGGCAGCTGCAAGGGGTTGTGGGATTTGGAGTTCTGTGGGTGCGTGCGTATGAGGAATGCAGCGGAGGCGAGAGTTGGACAGGTGCATGCAGAGGGAGGAAAGTTTAGAGGAAAGCAGGGAAGTACAACAGTAGTCAGCAGTTTGAGAAATAATAGTGTATGTATGACCGTTACTGTACTAAACAGAAATAAAACGGAGGTGTTCAAACGGATTCCGAAGGTCCCGTTCATCTTTCTCCTAAGTTTAAGTGTCTGGACAGCTGGTTACCGGCAACGAACAACGAGCCTAGTCAGAGTGAGCATCCCATCTACTGCGCCTAGATACCGGCGGCAAAGAAAGGCAACACAGGAGACTACGCACTTAAATGTTCTGCAACTGTGTCGCACGGATTGCACCACTGCCACACCCCTCTAGCAGACTAGTTGCGTAAAAGGTCTGAACGTAAATGAATAATCGCCCTTTTCGCCCAAATGGTAAACTTTATAAACGTTGGACCCAGTTCGCTTGTATCTCTAACATGAGGACACGAACATACGGTGTTCCAAAACATCCCTCGCAGCAAAAAGAACTCTCGCGAGATTTGACAAAACGCACCTTGAAGTTTATTTGAACATCTACCACCAGTTAACATTTGAGATGCACGTTCGAAAAAAAAGCCATTAACTGAAATTACAAGAAAAACTAATGTGTATCTGTGCAAATATATAATAACCATAACAAATAAAATATAAAAACATTATACCCGCCCAATACGGAAGTGTCTATATTTCCAAACAATTGGCGCCATTTGTAAATGCGTCACTGAGAATATTACTGTGCCTTTTGAGTTAGTTTTCCAAAATCCCTTTCTAAAACGACATATTAATGACGAAGTTTGGTCAAAAATCTTACACTTCAGCATTTGTGTTTAACTATAAACATCGGATGCGTCTTCTTTAAACAGTTAACGGTAAACTGGATACATTTTCGCATGATGAAACAAGTTCAGAGCGTTGAATTTGGTTAAACATATGTCCTGTAAGTGGAGAAAAGCTTTACTTTCGTACTCACCATTTTCTGAATATGTGAAGTCTACGGATTTTTTTTATTAGAGGAAACCTCAAAGTTAACTTTCAGAGCAAGGCCGTTATGGGTCCAGTGTAAGAAGTTATTGATGTGCCCATCGGGGAGGGGTGAGGGGGGGGATCTGATTGGCCAAAAGCATTAAAAAAAAGTTTAGAGCAACTTTATTTAGTACAAGAACAGTGGCAATACACAAAGCTGTTCAAGGCGGTGTCCCTCAGCTAAGAACATCAGTACTAGGAAAACGTGGTTATTAATAAATACGCGTAATAAATGAATACAACAGCATAAAAATGACTGCACAAGAAGGTTTGGTAAATGAGATGATAAGAAAAATATTCTTGACATATATTTCGAATCTGACGTTCATCTTTTAATTATTATCGTTATTTTAAGTCATTTTTGAAACATATATTTTTCTGACATGATTAATATGGTTATTTTTATTGCTGAATGTCATTAATTCTATCAAGTCGAGAAATAGTAAGCCCTCCTTTTATTTTTGAAATCCTAACTCCTCTTCTTTCTCTTTATCAATGTGTAGTTATAAATAACTTAATTATTTACTTCTGTGTATAATTTTTATATAAATCTCAAGTGGTAGTATGCATTATGCATTTACATTTACTGACTATTTTGCCCTCTGACTACTTTGTCCTCAATCATGCTCAACAAAGTAGTGTTCTCACTCACTCACTCACTCACTCACTCACTCACTCACTCACTCACTCACTCACTCACTCACTCACTCACTCACTCACTCACTCACTCACTCACTCACTCACTCACTTTTACATTGCCAAATAAGGCTTTCATAACGGTGTATTTTTCTTCAATTAGTTATTTAGGCACTCTACAGGAGACATTTGACTGCTTTAGATTAGATTTTTTTAACCCCATTTAGGAAATGATATTGCCACTGCAGTACCTGAATTAAAATAGAAAATAAACATTAACAATAAATACATCCATATCAACAGTAGAACATAGATGCAAATAGTAAATGCATCCTTTTATAATGTTTATAACTGACTTCAAATTGTTTTTCTCATCTCTTAAAAAACATGAACCCCGGTAAAAAAAGAAAGAAAGATTTGTGTCACAATAGTTTCTATTATTGTTTTAAATTATGCCATTGTTTTTGAAATCCTAACTACTCTCCTTTCTCATTATCAATGTGTAGTTATAAAGTACTTCATTATTTACTTGCGTATGATTTTTAAATAAATGTCAATTGGTATTATGCATTATGCAAGTACTTGTACTGCACTACAAGGTCCAGAAGGCCCCACCACCGCATCACAACATTGCACATTCACCTTTGCCCTCATACTCGATAAAGTATTCTGTGTCAGAATAGCAATACAAATATGCTGGCTTCATTAATGCACAAAATGTAAACAATTTCTGTTTTATACCCATATTTCAACCATATTTGTTGTAAACATTGCTATATTTTTTATGTTATTATAGTTATCTTAAAATAGTTTTTAATCAGTGTTTCCATTTTTGTTTTATTGGCATGTATTTTTATGTATGCACCATAAACACCATGACAAATTCCTCGTATGTGTTAACCTACTTGGCAATAAACCTGTTTATGATTCTGATGGACATAATTGCATTTTTTGCTTAATGACTTTGACCTACTTATTCCGCTTCTGGCATACCAAATAGCACAGTTGTATGAGTAATGGAACCCACAGTATTTTTTTCTGTATTGTATTTTTTTTGTTTTGTCCTTTTAACTGCTGCTTAACACACCATGTAATCACAATCCAAAATGGCTCCTTCAATAACACAAACAAAGATATTTAAATATGATTACTCTGGCCTTGCTGTGTAGTGGTAATCCCTGGCAATTACCTATTATTTCATTTTAGTGACCAGTATATATTATGATTTTTCTACTGACAAATTGAACCCACAAGAAAAAAAGAATTCTCTGTATTGATTATTGGTATTTAAAAAGAATGGGCAGTCCCATCTCTGAACACTCCTGCATGGTCTGCAACAGATAGGAACCATCGGCTGTGCCTTGTTTCCCGGGTACAGGCGGACGAGTCGCTAGAGGAGCAAATCAAAATGGCGAGCCAAGAGGAGTCTGTCAGGGAATTCCTCGCTGTTACTGATGTGGATGAGGAAAGAGCCCGGTTTTTCCTGGAGTCAGCCGGCTGGAATTTGCAGGTGAGTGTTTTCTTTCTGTTCCCACTGGGTCGTGTGGAACTGTGAGGCGGGAAGTCAACAGAAAACAGCGCTGACAGGACATGTGAAAGGGGAATAGCTTCCCGGCTAACGTTAGCCTGTGTTACCGGTAATTTGTGCAAGTCACCCTTTGACTATGGCCTGGTCGCTTTCTGTCAGCAAAAAATAAAACCAATACACAATTAGAAACCAATCACAGTCATGTTTACTTAAATTTCCATTCCTGAAGTGTTATCACTAAGCATGTTGACATTACGTGTAGGCTATAGCTACTATGACGTTAGTCCATTGAGCCATGCTAGCTAGCGTTAGCATGAAACGATATGACGCTATATTAATGTCAGTCAACCTGGTAAAGATTAGTTAGCTTCTGACGCTGCCGTGTCAGCTGTCCCGTTGAAAGTCATGTTTGTGGGTAAGGGCACAACTGCAAAGATGCTCAATTAATAGTCAAATAACTTTACATGTATAAGTGAAACTGAATTAATATTATGATCCAGTTCTTTTGATCAAATAGCGCCTCCTCTGTGGAATAGACTATTTTAGACATTAGAGAACTAGACAAAGTAAATATGAACTGTGATTGTGTGAATAAGGATTTCACACGTTATGACACAGCACCTTAAGATGGAGTTAAATTATGTAGCTACTGACTGAAATGTGTTGTCTGATAGGTTACCTGGAACAAGTCATACTAGGTCATTTTATTTAAGGGGCTAAACAATCTGTCAATCATACAGCACCCTTTGTCGTATAACTTCTGCTTCAGATAAGGAAAACATCCCCAAACAAAGCCCATTAAGGGGAACAACTTCACGAAGAGCAACTGAGTGATCCCTCTCTGAAAATAACTCTGATGAAAAATTGTACATAAATTGTAAAATACATTTATTTTTACCTTCATTTGTCTTCTTCCCAGCTCGCACTCGCCAGTTTCTTTGAGGATGGAGCTGATGACGACATAGTGACGCTTCCTCAGCCTGAGATAGGCTCCTCGGTGTCCCGGTCTGCAGGGCCAAGGTGACTTATTGGCTCAACACATTCCAAGAACATGTATTGGCACACTCGTAAGCTTCAATGCAATGTCCATTATTGACCATTACTCTACATTTGTACTAATCATCAGTGCTCAGCCCAGAGTGACCTCCTTCAGAGATATGATGAATGAGGCAGAGGATGACAGTGATGAGGAGGAAGGCCAAAGGTAAGTGTGATTTCCAGTTTGTTCTTTAGCAATGTTACTTTGCCAAATAAGGCAATCATAAGGATGTATTTTTCTTCAATTAGTTATTTAGGCACCTTACAGGAGACATTTAACTGCTTTAGATTTGATTAGATTTATTGATTGCCATTTAGAAAATGATATTGCCACAGCAGTCAAATAGAAAATAAACATTATCATTAAATATAACCATATCAAAAGTAGAATGGATGCAAACAGTAAATACATAAACACCAACAATGATAGATGTGTGTCTACGAAGTACCTCTTTCAGATACACAATATAAATATACATCATGAGTTAGTATACACGATAATACACCAACCTACTACTAACAGAATGTAAACATAGGATACTATTTACAGCATACATTATACAAGTGTTCAAGGTAGTTGCATTTTCTTTTTATTAAGTTGAAATGAAATGCCCTTTTTCTCAAGAAACATAATTAGATAGAGTTGGATAAATGATAGAAAATGGATCAAGGAATCGGAGGGACTAAGGTAGACTCAAAGACACAGTAAAGTAAAGAGTCTTATTTCTCTTTATTTTCATTGGTGGTGACACTTGTTCAAGGCTGTGTCTGTCTGTCGGAACAGCATGCTCTCAGTGTTTGGTTGGTAGCGAGTCAAACATAGCACGGTGTTTCCAGAATGCACCAAACTATTTCTGGTGTTCCATCATTCTCTGTGAGCCGGTCATCGGTGCTTTTCTGCAGCATCGACAGAATCTGCAGTGCAGTGAACTGATTGTTTAAAAAGAATGTTTGCTTGCTCATGCCCTTTTTTGAACAAGCTCAACTAAAGAGAAACAAATGTGTTAAGTCAATTCTAATACAAAATGTACTGTGTGTGTTTCAGGCTTTAATCAGAATAACATTTTATTATTTTCGCAATAATACAATTATGTGGTGGATTATTTTCCGTATATAATCATGACAATAACGTGCATCATATAGATATTTCGAATTTCAGATAAGTGTTTATCGCGACACCACTCACAGGTTAATGCAGAGTACTTGTCGTGGGGCTCAATGAAATACTGACAGAATTGTTGAGAAAACAGTCAGTGTTTCGTTGTGGTGAAATGTGTTAGCCCTGTCTATTTTAGGAATTCTCAGTCCACAAAACTGGGAAAAGTGTTGCATACATTTCCAAAATCTTGATAACCGTACTTAAAAAGTGCTGTTTGGCTATTTAGCGTTGAGGCCTGGTGTATTAGGTTTGTAAGATAAGAGTCTGAGCATTCCAGGGCTTTGCTCAAACTGGGTTCATGGTTGTCAGTAGGACTGCACGATTTGGAGAATAAATACTAATTGCAACTATTCTGCCTAATTTTTGCGAATCACTGTACCTAGCGTACAGACAGACGATATTTGTTTACGTCTGTAAAATACGGTTTGTAGGCCGGGATGTGTTGGAATTAGAATAAAAACTATACATTATTTCCCTGTAGAAAATATCATGCCTATTTGATTTCAATATTTCACAAATGTTGCGATTTTGTTTTATTTTTTTGTGCAGCCCCAATTGTTTGAATATTTGACTGGTCCAGTTTCTCTTTCTCTCTGATAATTACACTCTCCACAGTAACTAATCCCATTTTATTCGCTTTCTGTTGTGAGGTTGTGGGGAGGTCGGCCTTGTTTCGTATAAAGGACACCTTTCTGTGCAGTTAGTGCTGTGTTCACGTTAGTTTATTCAAAGTGCTAGAGTGGTGTCGCACTGAGCAGAAGCTTAAAGTGGAGCTGGCTTTGCTAATACAGAAAAGGAGAACACTACTTATACTTTTTCAATCTTCTTATTGATTTATTCCTCATCAATCTATACCAGAATCATTTTTGACAAAATATAAGCAATCAAGGCTGACTAATAACTGTTCTTATGGTTTGAACAGTGTGTCTCCATAGCCCCAATGTATAGTTCCATTTTTCAGGGGGCACATGTCAGACCGTGGAAATTCTTAGCATATGCACCAAGCCAATGTGAGATTGTGAGCCATGTCTGAGGAGAGAGGACGATTGTGGGAAAACACAACGTAACATGTAGTCGTTATTCAAAAATTGTGTTTGTAGTGACGATTTAGAGCTTCAGTGACCTGTAGCTGAATCACTTATTAATGTAAGACCTCAAATCCAGAACATGACTGCTTTTATGACCCACATTTAAAACCAACTTAACCAAATACCAGAACTATATTGTCAGAGTGATTATTGTTTTGCAAAATGTTCATGAACGAGAGACGACATGTCTCTACTTGCCCCAGTTGATTTCCATTGTATTCACTAGACATTAAACACACCATCTCTCATCCTTCAAAATAAATATTAGAGCTGCCCCTCATTTTTCATTACTGTATTGTCCCAAGAAAAAATAAATAAAAAATCCATTTGTGCCTTAATAAAACTGTTTACCAGACTGAAAAAGAAAAGGCGCAACCCTATGTGACAGTAAAAAAAGACGAGATATTATCTGTGAGCGTGCACGGTGCGACGGCTTGTTCCCTCAGAGTGAGTCCTCTCCGGTAACGGCTTTTGAACACACTCTTCATTCAAGCGATGCGCAACTGATCCTCAAACTACCGCATGGCAACAGATTAACAAAATACTATCAAACATATTAAAAAATAAAATAACGAATCAGCATGGAAACCAGCCGGAACCCCCTCCGATTCATTCAGAGCTGGGCCTGGTCATTCAGGTAATTTTGTCAGACAGGAAATCCAAAGTGTGGATCATTCTGAGTTTATTTTATACACAACGTACCATGCTGTTATAATAACGTTCTTTATCAGTAAATAAATAATATTAAAAAACATAGTATATCATATTCCTCACCCTGCCAGGTTTTTTGCTGGGGGGTCGGAGCGCAGTGGGCAGCAGATCGTCGGGCCTCCCAAGAAGAAGAGCTCCAATGAAGTGGTGGAGGATTTATTCAAGGGGGCCAGAGAACATGGGGCCGTGCCTCTGGACAAGCCTGGGAGGGGGCCAGGAGAGACCAGCAAAGCCAAGGTATGGGGGAACTCTGGAGAACAATGCCATGGTTCTTTTCCCCTTCCTTCTTTGGCATCTGTATAAATTGTTTAATCGCTCAAACAGATGGGTCAGCAGTTTCATCTTCTTCTTTGTTTGTAGTTCTTCTTGCTCTTGAGTAATCAGTGTTTATCTCCTCTCCTCTCCTCTTAGGCCTTTATCGGTGGGGGGTACAGGCTGGGTGCAGCTCCTGAGGAGGAGTCAGCCTACGTGTCCGGAGAGAGGCATGGGCCTAGAAGCCAGCAGGATGTGAGTTAGTCTTAACTTCTGGCTTTGTGTCTGGCACTTTTGGTACTATAGTAGAGAAGAGTTACACACCATTCTCTGCTAACAGCCTAAACAGCATTCAACCAGAGAAGTGTTTTTAAACGTCTTTTAATAAATCTGCCCAAAATTCATTCAATGCATTCTTTTTACACAAACTTCATTCAGTTGCTGTGATGACTTTTTGGTTCATGGTATATTTCAGATGGGTTTGGTTTCAGGTGTTGGCTTCTTAGTCCACCGCCGGGCTGATTTGGAAAGACAAAGGGGCTTATAGGGTTTGACTGTTTGGTCCTGTTTTAGGTATTGTTTGTTTTGTTTACATCGTTAAACTATAACTTCAGTACGGACTCTTAACTTGAAAGGCGTTAAAGTGATGAGCCTAACTTAGCCTTTAAGAGACTATCCAATAGGAGTGTGTTTCTGCACAAAGAATATAGCATATTTTATGGAAAAATTAGATGGTTAAATCCACTAGCTTCATAATGTTCTATGAAATGCCCACTCATACGACTATAGGTTTTCTGTGGTGAGCCTTGAGCACATTTCAGTACAAGCTAACTGAATGATCTCTTATCAAGGCTTCATAAAGCCTTATAAAAACGTATCAAATCTGAAGTGTGCAGGCAGTGGTTCCACATGTACAGGACATAAATATCTGTTGCTGTAACATTGAAGTACTGCACAAGTATCAGCACAGACAAAAAACACAACTACAGAAGTCATCAGGAAAGGTCAAATTGTTCAGTTTTTGCTAAGACTAGGGGTACAGTTGAATTGTCAAAAAAATCAGCTCCTATCGTCTGTTCCTATCCACTATTCCTTGACCTTTGCGTGAAACGTCACAGGGTTAAAGAATAGTGAATCGGAGAATTCAAAAGGTGCTTTGAGAATCCCACTGCACTTACACTATCTCACGTATTTATGATGGGCCAGCAGACATTATAATGTGCGTCTGCTGAACTACAGTTTCTATAAAGCGGACTACTGAAAGCGCATCTACTCTGCACCGTGCTCTCTGATGGTGCCGTTTTATGCTTTATGAACGTGGACAACAGAGTTGGACTTCATTACCAAGGTTGGAATTGAAATAAAAAAGGAAAATGAAACTTATGCTTGTCACCCTCACCCTCCGGTCCACACGTATTAACACACATGAATCCCAGTACGTATGATTATATGAAAAATAAATACAAATGTGTTTATTATAAACTAGTTATGCCTTAACCGATCACTTTCAATATCACAATTCAAACATGTTTTAAAACATTTCAGAAACCCCACACAGCTCAGTAAACACTGAAATGTTGACTGTATTTGAACATTTCAGGAAAAAAGTAACGTTCCTATTTCTACCTTTGATTAATATAGAGCTGAACGTTCAAAGCAAAGCACTTTAGCAACTTACGGTATAAGTGTTAAACTGCTTAATAAGCACCGTAACTTTCATGAAACGCATTTCTCCGTCACCGTGAACGGCCGAATGTTGTGGCATGGTAGATGTTGCGGTATTGTTGCGGTATGTTGACAGTATTTTCTCCTTTCCTTTAGTAAAGGAAGGTTCAGTGTTTCCTAAAGGAGGTTATAAAGGAAGTTTCAAATCTCCTTTCCTATCATCTAGAGCAGAGGTTCTCAATTGTTTTCAGCCAAGGACCCCTTACAAGATAGAGAATACACCACGGACCCTCTCATTCTGATTTGTCATTTTGGACTATATAAATAAAAATGGACTTGACTTGACATGCATGTCCCTTGGAATAATCTGACAGCCTATTTTTTACACTTCTATAGTCTTAGTTATGTGAAAGAACAACACAAGAGAAATGTATTAGAAAGATATTAAATATGTATTAAAAATATTTGCACCGTCTCAACACAGAATACCCATAACACAATCAATCTATTAGCTGCAAGTAACACTGTACCTAAACACAATATCAAAGGGAAATCAAGAGAAAAGTGATCATTTGAAGTCCATTTCAGAATATACACACACACACACACACACACACACACACACACACACACACACACACACACATAAAGATAACACATCAAGTGTTTCACTCTTAGTTCAAATTAAATGATTTATAAAAGTCTAATCACAAAATAAATGCAGGCTATAAACAATTGAACACATGCCTGCATCGCAACATGTATCAAGTAAATTGCAAAACAACAACAACTGCATTGCTACAATCCCAAACCACTACTTGTAATGGCATCCAGCTCTGGACACTATTGGAGTGATGCAAGGCAGTCCATGAAGCTGATTGCGTCTCTCTGCAAGTGAAGACACACATATCAAACTAAATCAATAAATACAACATATCTGACATTTCTGTTGCACACACACACACACACACACACACACACACACACACACAGACACAGGTTAAAGTGGGCCGGAATGATCCAGAACAGCGTTCCGACACCTTCGATTAATAAGTAAATAAATCTGGTTGGCAGTTTCATACATAATAATGTCAAGCGAGTTCACAGGGCTGCCAACTCTCACACAATTGACATTTTTCACATGCTCTCAGCCACAAGTCCATTTTCTCAAGCAGTGAAAAACAAATTCATAACTGATGATGTCATGGTGTGAAAAGAGGACACTACTGCACATTGCGCAACAGCAGCACCAGGCAGCAGATCATCTGAATAGCGAGAAATATACACAAATGTATTATATTGTAATTTATTCCCATGCATGTTGCTCAAAGTAACCTCAGTCAGTCTCACTTCTGCGTCTCTCCCTCTCCTCTCTGCCATGCGCACCAGGCAGGAGTGAGAGTGAGTTACCATGGTTACAGGGACGCTCTGTGTCTCTGTCACTCTGAAACTTCTCGCGATTCCCAATAATACGTTTTTAGTAATATAACATAATTATACAGTGTTAATGTTTCTTGATTAAATCCAAAGCGGTTAGGCAAGGTGGTGTAGACATGTAGGAAATGTGTTTTAAAAGACTATTTTTTCAGAGAGAGAGAGTATGGGCCCGTCCCTCGCTGCACAACTTCTCCATCCTTAGTAGATGAGAGGCATACACGTAGGTCGTTCTCCACTTCCATCCGAGCCCTGTACTTGGTCTTCATGGAGGTCAGCACTGAGAATGATGACTCGCACAGTTATGTGGTTGGAAAGGGGAGCAACACCGGCATGGCAACACCGGCATGGCAACAGCAGCGATTTCCGGATAGTCCTGTTCAACCGAAGGCCAAAAGTCCACATGCCTCCCTTGGCCGAACCGGATTCTCAGCGTCCCGTCGCATGCCAGGTCCAGCAGCTCCTCTTCTGCTTTTCCACTGAGACCCCGCGCTGATGTATGGGCAACGAAGGGGTCGCGCACCCAGTCCCAGGCTTCGGTGTCAACGTCAGTTAGTCAGTCAAAAAGTAATTGAAATAGTCACCAAGGGAGGCAAGATGCGAACCGATTGTATTTTTACAATCTCAGCTGGTATTTGGTTTGTGTCCAAAAACTCTGAGAGTTGGGGGAACATGTCTGTAATGCCATTTTGCACCCGCCTTCTCCAGATCGCTGTTTTGGCACGGAATGCCTTGATTTTGTCGCTTACCTCCAGGATAGAGGCATATCTGCCTTGAACAAACAAACTGAGATCGTTCAATAAGTTGAACACATCTGCGAGGCGAGCTGTGCGATCCATTCAGGGTCCGAGAAGAGCGCTGCAGTGGTTGGCTTGTCATTCTGGATGAACTCACACAGCTCTGAGTACAGTTCGTACACCCGCTGTAGCACTTTTCCACGGGAGAGCCAACGCACCTCTGAATGGAACAGCAGGGTGTCCTGTCCTGCGCCCATCTCCCTGCAGAGCTGGCCGAATAAACGGGACTGCAGTGGCTTACACTTGATGTGGTTGACCACAGATGCCACCGTGCTGAGAACGGAGTGTAGCTCAGGACTCAATGATTTTGACGCCAGAGCCTGCCTGTGCAGCATGCAGTGGGTAGCTATCATCATTGGATTGCGCTCCTTGGCACGAGCAACCACCCCACTCTTGTGTCCGGTCAGCTGCCCCATCCGTGCAAATCGCAATGCAATTCTCCCAACTCACATTGCCAGTCTCCATGAACATATCTATAACATTGAAAATTTCCTCACCTGTTGCTCGCCCCGTCAACTCTTGACAAAATAAAAGACCTTCCAGATTCCTTCCTTCCCACGGGTAGCGAACCAGCGCGATGAGCTGCGCAGAGCCGGACACACCAGGGTACTCATCCAGCTGAACCGTGAATTTAGACCCTCTCAGTCTTTCCAGCAGTTGTGATTTGATATCAGCAGACATGTCCTCAATTCGTCGTCTGATGGTGTCATTTGACAGAGGTACACTTCTCAATTTGGCAGCCGCATCTTTCCCCACCATCACCTCACACAGATCCACCGCAGCAGGGAGCAGCAGTTCCTCCGCTATTGTGTGGGGCTTTCGCGCCTTAGCAATCCTCTGCGTTACCAGGTAGGAGGCCCGCTGCGCTTTAGCAGAAACAGACGTAACATTAACCATCCGTTGTTGTTGCTGGCGGTAGTCCTCGCCCTTCCTCTCAAAAAAAGCCTGGTCTTTTTTTACATAATCTGGATGCTTGGTCTCGAGGTGCCTCAATTTGGCAGGCTTCATCGCCTCATTGGCAAGACACTGCAGGCATATCAGACATTTCGGTTTCTCTTTCACTTCAATAAATCTATATTGGAGATACTCCTCATCGTTTTCCTTACTTTTGTTTTTTGTTTTTCATTTACTTCATTTGTTGCCGTAACCGGTCGTTTTAAAAATCTGTCCATCTTCGTAGTATGCTAGCCGTGTTATATCTCTATGATGCGAGCAGCGGAGCTCTCTGACTGACGTACCAGTTATTGTTGTTTCCACGCTAACGGGTGACGCGGTTGATTTTTAAATGTATAGATTTTTTAGATTAGAACGTAATCTATGAACTATTTTAGATTTAAAAAAATAAAATATTATTTGTTGAACTATGAAGACTTAAAAAAAAAAAATGATATGATAATTTAAATTAATGAATCTGAAAACTTTTCACGGACCCCCTGGTAGAGTGCCACGGACCCCTGGGGGTCTGCGGACCCCACTTTGAGAACCACCGATCTAGAGCATTCGAACAGCTCTTATCATGGCGGCCACTTGGGTACTTCCGGGTCATTTCGCTCCGTTAGGAACCTTCCTAAGCTAAACTGACTATTCGACCGCAACCGAGTTGTTGGGGAATAACATCTATATCTGATGTCATCTGATGTATGACCCATTCTTTGTCTGGTTGCTAGGTACACGTGGTGTTGAAGCTGTGGAAGACAGGCTTTAGTCTGGATAACGGAGATCTCAGAAACTACAGCGATCCTGGAAATTCCAACTTCCTCGAGGCCATCAGAAGAGGGTGAGAACAGTCACATATCGATACACCGTCAGCACACACACTTGACTCTATGTGGATATGTATACAGCTGTATGTTGACCTGTTGTTCCTCTGCAGGGAGATTCCCCTGGAGCTGAGGCAGCGGTCCCGGGGGGGCCAGGTCAACCTGGACATGGAGGACCACAGAGACGAGGACTTCTCCAAACCCAAGGTGGCCTTCAAAGCCTTCGGAGGAGAAGGACAGAAGCTGGGAACGTGAGTGGTTGCTTTATTCCACATGCTTTCTGTAGTGTTTTCCAAACAAATAGCATCGGCTAAATCCAGTTTAGAAAGTTAGTTTTACTTGTTCTGCGTGAATATGAATCATCGGGAGGCAAATAATTGTATAAAACTGCCTCAGCTAACCTCCTCTTCTTCCTCCTCCCACAGTGCCACCCCAGATCTGGTTAACGCCCCCCCGTCCTCTCAGCAGGACCAGGCAGCTAACGAGGCTCAGGCCAGTGCCACCGTCAGCCTGGACTCCTCCCAGCCTGTCACCAACATCCAGATCAGACTGGCTGACGGAGGCCGGCTGGTGCAGAGGTTCAACCACACCCACAGGTGAGTCCTGAGCTCGTTTCTACTTAGAGATGGTATGCACACAAACCATCAATCCAGACAGCTGCAGGCACAAAACTTCAACATTAAAGAAGGAGTGCAACACTCCTGTCGGTGGTCCTCTATGGCTGACATTTCTTTTTTAATTTAAATCTTAAACAAACCACTCATTACTTCTTATGCTATAGCACAATGTTCTTTTCAAATCAACAACACAGACATTTATACGGCCATGATTGATGTGACCTCACTTGGACAGACACAGTAAACCTTGCCATGTTCGTTGTAGCCACAGTTCAAGCTGTTGATTCGCAGTTCAATGGACTATTTTGTCTCGGTGAAAGCAATACATTTCTAAATCAATAATTTTAAAAACTTTAACGTTGGAGCGAATTCCGTTATGTAGTCTAGTTGCCAGCATAGTGAACCTGGAAACGCTGAGTACCCCGGAGTTTTGTGTTAGAAATGTAAAGAACGGTCCCCAGCACATAGGAACTACCGGATGCTAACTTGCATACGTTAGGCAATTTGCACTGTTAGCATTAGTTGAATTAATTGAAATAAATTGCATTTTAGCCTACAGTATGTAAACAATAATACAAATATGACTTGGCCTTGGGGATAAGATATGACTTTATTTACCCTGAAGGAAATTGTTGTGCCAGAGTTACAAAGATACAATAAACAAAACAGCATAATAATAAAACTGTACACTAACAGTGCAGTGAAAAGAGCAAATAAAAAAACTGCTAGAAACATAGATGGTCAAATAATAAATGTAAAAACTGTACAGTGTCGAGCAGTATTGAGTATAGTGCAAAGTGCATAGTGGCAGATACGTAATTGCACGTTATTATTGAACATTATTAGTATTGCACATGATATATGCTTCTACTCCAGCATTATCATTTTCTCTTGTTTTATTATTTATAGATCTGTCTTTGAGTTAAATGATTTTATTATTGTATTCTATAAACTACTGGCAACATTTCTCTGTGTTGGAATTCAACAGACACTGGAATGGCTGCCATACATGTAGAGATAAAGATTTAAGAAACATTTAGAGTGGGCTCTAAATTGTTTCCGGGCTGTATAGCAGAGATTGTTTTGTGATGATGGTAATGGTATTTATATTGCACATAGTGGTGGTGTGGAAGTTCTGGGGGTAATGCGGATGCTGGGTCCATTTCTGACATTTTTAGGATTAAAAATGCCAGTTTTTAACCAAAAAGTAGCCATATTTGTACTCTTGGTGGACTGATGTTGACCACCATGAGTAGTATTGCCACCACTGGATATCCAGAGCACATGATGAAAATGATTCTCTCTACTGTGGACAATTCTTTCTTGGATCAATAGGCAATCTGTCCAATCCAAATGATCCCATAAATCTTCCAAATCCAACCAAAACTAATCAATTTCGAGTACAAATATTGTCAGTTTCTGGTTAAAACTGCCATTTTTGATCCTGAAGATATCAAAAATGTATTCAGCATCCTCAGTAATGCTCCAAAACCGCTCAAAAACTGTCCAAATCAGACCCTGTAGTCTATGATGGTAACTAATGCTAATTAACACAACAGGACTCTTAAGAGCTGGCAAACAGACTATTAGTGAGTGGCTTGCTGCACATTATCCCTTTACTCATTGCAACATCAGTAACCCCCCTGTGTTATTGCTCCCTCAGGGTGTCGGACCTGCGGCAGTTTTTAGTGGGGGCCCGGCCCCTCATGGCCGCCACAGAGTTCGTCCTGATGACCACCTTCCCCAACAAGGAGCTGTCGGACGAGAGCCTGACGCTGGAGCAGGCCAACCTCCTCAACGCCGTCATCGTGCAGAGGCTAACCTGAGGGCGGAGAGAGTAAGAGCACCCTCCCTCTGCCCTCCACACACACACCACCCCCCCCCCCCCCCCCGGTGTTGTGGCTGGGTAACTGCGGCCCTGTGAAACCTGCTTCTGAGGGAGGGGAAAACACGGACTTATGTATGGACTTCTCATTTCTGATTTTTTGTTTTTCTAAAGTGAAACCCCAAGACCCCCACTTTCAACGTCCTCCCCCCTTCTGCGGTGATGGGGGCACTTTAAATCTTCCAGTTTGGAACCGATAAATTAAGAGCTGCAGGATACGCTTACAGATAATGTAGGGTGTTTGGATAGGGGGGTGATTACCTGACAGCAGTAGATGGTTTAACCTGAACACAGCTTCCTGCACAGATGCTCACTAAACCGCTTTTTCCTTTGCCCTGCTCCACATTTTTCCTCTCCTATTATCCCAAATGTGGCCCTTCAGCTCAGTTTATCAGGAGCTGGGGCCTCACCACACCATAACCACATTATAAGTGTTATTGCAGAGATGCGGTTTTGTAAAAGTTTCCACCTCCCTCCACATGAGAGAAGTGTTAGTGACAAAACACTGAGGAGATTTTTTTTGTACCTATACCAGTAGCCCTACACTCCCTCATTCACATGCAGAACCACACCCGTCCCTCTGATCAAATGAAGATTATTTTTTTAAACTGCCCCCATTCCCCCTCCTCTTTATTCCTTTTTATTTCCTTTACAGACTGTCCCAGTTAGACGGTGGCATTTTGATACGGTGTAACATGAAGATCTGTTGCGCCTGGCTTTGCGGTCAAACCAATGGTTGAGCTGAAGAACATTTAGATTGTAAACACTGGTTTGTAGAAGTTGAATTCCTATGACACTGACATCTTCTATGCATCCTGGGGCTACACGGAAATATGTTTGGACCTCTGGTGAAATAAATCCATTTTATGGTTGATGTATGAAGAAATTATGGTCTTGTGTTTTTCTTATAGGTGTGGAAAGAATTTAATTCTAGTGACAAAGTCCACTTTTTAGGTTGTTTTATAAATATGATGTGGTTCTGTCTAATGTTTAGGTTCCATTATATCAGTCAGAACCTTTAGCATTATTTATTAAGGAACTATCAGTTATTTTTGAGAAGCAAAATATCAGAAATATCATTTTTTTTAAATGTGCACAGTCAAGGGTTAGCAATCTAGTGATGCTGGATGCAGCGCTGGCCCGAGCCTTTTAACAACAACAACACTTGATTGGGGGCCCAAAGTAGCTGCTTAGTTCGCTTATGCCTCAGGCCGGCCCTGGCTGGATACACCCAGGAGAAGGAGGTGGATGACATCCCAATGTCAGAATATTTTCAGAAAAGGTATGTAGAAACTTCAAAATGTCCCTCAAACTCCTTATAATTCTCAAAATATTCTCATTAGCCTTTATAAGCTGTGGTTAAAGAAGCTAGAACAAATAAAAATACCCCTATTCAGTTATGTGTTCGGTATCGAATATTAAAGTTCCACTATTATGCAAAATGCACTTTTTAATGTCTTTTATACATTAATGTGTCCCCGGTGTGTAAGGAGACTCACAAAGTGTCACAAAATACAACCCTCTCTCTTTACCTTCTTACCCACATCTCTAAAAACGGGGGTACAAACGAGCTGATCAAGATTTGCTTCATTCGGTTATGACGTCATAACTGAAATGTGGGCTGGCTTTACATTGAACTCCTGGCAACGTCCCACCCACGTGACACGTCCTCCAACCTATCGTCCCCCATATACAGTCTCGAGCTGAATCCCCTCCGCAGCACCTCTGTGTGTCTGTGTTCAGCAGGATGTCTGCAGGAGGGACTTAGAGTTGTTGTGTATATAATACATATAATGTCTCTGTTCTAGAGGTAAACACTGAGAAGTGTTTCAGAAATAATGCTGGATGTGGTTTTGAACATAATATGGGGTTTAATCATGGCAGCGTTTAGCTGAGTATCTCTGTTAGAAACTTCTCTCTTCAGACAGAGATCATGACGCTCCAAAGGGGCGTGGCCAGCTTCAGCTCAGCTCAAATTTAAAGCGACAGTCACAGAATCAGCACTTCAGGAACAGGGCTGAATTAGAGGGGTATGAGGCATGCTACAATGGGTGATCTGTTTGGTATTTTGAGCAAAACACTCACAGACATGTTCTGCATAGATATTGCCCTACAATATATTGTTCAAATATAGCAGAATAGGAGACCTTTAATTGAAAATCTATGATAGTATTTAATGGTAATCTACAACTATATTAGAAGATGCATTCCCCCCCCAGGCACGTGCACATAAAGACCCCAAGGGGGGCTTGAGCACCTGCCCTTTGGCCCTCTAGAGGAATACCTTTTATCAAATATAATTTAACATGGTTTTTTTTTGCCCACATGTAACCCAGCTCACAAAGGCTTAATGACACAGAGTTCCTTGGGATACTGAACTGTTTAATACTGAAGCAAAATAAATTGTGTTTTGTTAGGAATTTTATATCATGTGTATAGTGAATCTGATTTCTTTAAAAGATGTAAAATTGTGCCAAGTTACAATGTATTTAGCTTGTTTGCTTTCGTACATACATCAAATATCATTATTTGTTTGTATTGCCTGCTATTACTGGAAAAAAAATGCATTATGCCTTTATGGAGTAGTTATGTGAAGAGAATTTACTGAAATACATTTAATTTATTTGCATTTATTTTTAAATAACTGTCATGGAGCCATGTTTGGAACCAACCTAAGTCATGCATTTGTTTTAAATACATATAATTCAATGTTGTTTACACCCAAAGTTTTTCATTTTTCCTCCAGCTATATCCATATACAGTGCCCTCCAGAGTTATTGGCACCCTTTTAGATAAAATAAGCTAAACAAGATGCAAAAACTGTCTTTATTGTTTTCCTCATAATATTTCATTCAAAATATTAACAGAAATCTAACCTTTTCAGTGAAGTAAAATTATTAAAAGAAAAACAAATGTGGACTTTAAATAAATATGTACATCCAAAACATGTGCCACAATTATTGACTACCCCTAGAAAATTATTTGATTAAGATCTAACTGAAGTATATTTCCCTTCATAACTTACATTTTAAGGTTCACCTGTTTGATTAAGAGGTCACTCATGACTTCCTGTTTCATTGGGGTATAAATATGAGGTGACAGGCCAAAATTCCCTTTGTCATTTATCACTATGGGAAAGACCAGAGAACACAGTGATGATCTGCGAAAAAAAGTTGTTGAGCTGCACAAATTAGGAAATGGATACAAGAAAATCTCGAAACAGTTGAAAATGCCCATTTCCACTATCAGGGCAATAATTAAGAAGCATCAAGCAACAGGAGAGTAAAGAATCAGCCTGGAAGAGGACGTGTGTGTACATGGACACCACACACCGTGAGGAGGATGGTTCAACCGGCAAAAGTATCTCCAAGGATCACAGCGGGAGAGTTGCAGAGGTCAGTTGAGTCTTGGGGTCAGAAAGTCTCCAAAGCGACCATCAGACGCCACCTACATCACCACAAGTTGTTTGGGAGGGTTGCCAGGAAAAAGACATTGCTTCGATTATCAACAAACTAAAGCGTCCACAGTTTGCCAAACGTAACTGGGACTTTGAATGGGACAGGGTTATATGGTCAGTGACACCAAAATAGAGCTTTTTGACGACAAACATCAAAGGTGGGTTTGGTGTAGACAGAACGATAGCCATACAGAAAAGCACCTCATACCCACTGTGAAGTATGGTGGTGGATCTTTGATGTGGTGGGGCTGTTTTTCTTCCATATGCCCTGGACATCTTGTTAGGATACATGGTATCATGGCCTCTATCAAATACCAGCAGATATTAAATGAATACCTGACAGCCTCTGCTCGGAAGCTTAAGATGGGCCGTGGTTGGACCTTCCAGCAGGACAACGATCTGAAGCACACCTCAAAATCTATTCAAAAATGGTTTATTGACTACAGAGTAAACACTTTGCCATGGCCATCACAGTCCCCAGACCTAAATGCCATTGAAAATGTGTGGGAGGAGCTGAAGAGGAGAGTCCACAAGCAACAACCTCGGAATCTGAAGGATCTGGAGGTATTCTGTGAGGAACAATGGTCTCAGATCCCGTGCCATGTGTTCACCAACCTCATCAGGCATTACAGGAGGAGACTCAGAGCTGTAGTCCTGAAGGACGCTGCACAAAATATTAAATGAAGGGGTGCCAATAAGTGTGGCACACATGTTTTGGAGAACAATATTTATTTAAAGTCAACATTATTATTATTTTAAAAATAAATGTACTTCAGTAAAAAGGTTAGATTTGTGTTAATGTTTTGAATGAAATATAATGAGGGAAAACAATAAAGACATTTTTTTCAACTTATTTCGCTTATTTTTACCAAAGGGTTGCAATAATTCTGGAGGGCACTGTATATTATACAAAAGAAAGAAAGTACGAAATAAGAAAATAGTTAAAGTGTATTATTTAAACATTTGTATTGACATTCAGAATCAAACATAATAATACATCATCATTATCTTTTTCTAAAATAACCCATTTTAACATTTTGAAAGACGAATAATAATAAAGACAGCAAAAGATGTAATAGGTTTTTTTTCTTAAAAGAAATTAAGCTTTTAAGGCGTAACATTATCAATCTAGCTTCCGCAGTGTGACACAATCATTCCAATTTATTTTATAGTATTATCTAACCGGTTTTCCTTCCTTGGACCACTTTTGGTAGGTACTGACCACTCCAGACCAGGAACAAGAGCTGCAGTTTTGGAGATGCTCGGACCCAGTCGTCTAGCCACCAGAATTTGGTCAAAGTCACTCACATCCTTACGCTTTCCCATTTTTCCTGCTTCCAACACATCAACATTGATCTTCACTTCCCCTGTCAGTGAAGGTGTTATGGCTGATCGGTGTATCCCACTCAAAAATCTTTAACAACAACGCTCTCCTTCAAACCATGGTAATGATGTGAATTCAGATTTCCAGTTCCCCCAGAACCAATGGTATTTTGAATCAACTTTTATCTGTAGCCATGCACGCCCACGTGGCAGACATTTAGAGCCAGTTATCTGTTCTTGTGACCTCAACACAACACCCTGAAACTATCGAGCTGCTGTAATGAGTCAACGAGAATGTTAGAAAATCTGAAGTGAATACATTATACAGCTTTTACAGTTTGAATTGAATAGACTAGGACTCATAAATGGAGATCATAATCTACTGTAAAGTTGTTCCAGTGAACAGAAGCACTTTCTTTTATTGCTGCTGGTTTCAAGATGCAGGCGTTGCTATGGAGGCGCGTTTGCTGTGGAGACGTGTCTGCTGGGACACTACAGGATGCTTTGAATAAATTGGCTCCATCACTCAGTGCAACCTCTCTCTAGTTTTACACTGCAGTGTTGGCCCGGAGTAAACAGCAGTCACTGTAAAGTGTTAATTTATGAAGGTTAATTTACGAATTTCTATATATATATATATATATATATATTCTAAGAATGTGATTCTGAAGTGTGATAATGAATCAATGACATTTGAGATTTTAATTTAATGGAATACACACACACACACACATACACACACACACACACACACACACACACACACACACACACACACACACACACACACACACACACACACACACACACACACATACACACACATACACACACACACATACACACACACACACACACACATACACACACACACACACACACACACACACACACACACACACACACACACACACACACACACACACACACACACACACACACACACACACACACACACACACGACCAGAGGCTACTACTAACAGATACAAGAAAAACCCCATCCTTAATGCGCCTTCAAAATAAAAGCTTTCATTGTGCCATGTCTGAAATGTTTCTAACTTCTGAACGTCCAGAATTGGAATTAAGCTGAGAAAAGTATCAGGAGACCCCCTGTTCTTTACACACACACAAAAAAAAGTCATTCCAACAGACACATACTTTGCAGGAAGAGACGTAAAATGAACAGAGAAAACATAAAGCTTGCAAAATGCATATGGTTTCATCACAATCTGTTTTCAATGTCTTTATATAAAATGCAGTGGGTGAACGTAATAAAATACATTCAAATGTAGTATTGTACTTATAAATACCATTTTGAGGTATTTATAAGTACTTAAGCATTTTCGTTTTGGGAGAGAGATTGAATTACCTTACAGAATCAGAGTATTAGCTATTACAAATATATACATTAAGAAATAATAAATACACATTGACATATTATTGATGGCAAGATATAGAAGCACTATATAAAGTCATTAAAGTGAGTACCATCTTTATTAGCTGGGATAAACACATGAATGCATCAAAAATTATATTGCAGTATTCTGAAATGGGACCTTACGCATTAAGTGTTTTTACTAGTTATACTTAAACGTATTTTTTCACGCTAATACTTCTGCTTGAGTTACAATTTGGAAACAGGACTTTTGCTTTTAACAGAGGATCTATACAATTCAGTATTGCTACTTTAACTCATGTAAAAAAAGTACTTCTACCACCAGTGATAAAACGTCATAGTTAGCCTCCATATGGCCGCCAGTGCGCCGGTGTTATAGACAGAAAACCCTTTACGGTGGTTTTATTTTGAAGGTGGAGGCGGAAGTGTGGTTGCATAATGTCCGCAACTGACACTGGTCTCCCTGCAGAGAGCCAGAGAGACAGACAGCTGAGAACATCCGCCGGAGAGCAGACAGACAGACTGCAGAGTGTAGTCGGTGCAGGGACAGCTCCAAACACAGACACAGGAAAATGGGAGTCGAAATCGAGACTATAACCCCGGGCGACGGTAAGCGAGGACACGGACCGGAAATGCGTTTTTGTTAATTGTACTGAGTGCATATAATGTGTTTTTGCATGTATCCAACGGAGCCGCAGAAACACCGCCTTCATAGCGTAGTGTGCCCGTTATAATAAGCGCCTCTTTGGTTTCTCCATAGGAAGGACTTTCCCCAAAAAAGGACAGACGTGCGTGGTGCATTATGTTGGTGAGTTTTAAATCAGAAACTTAAAATCACTCTGCATGCATTCTGCACATTTCATGTTCTGCCCACGAAGGCCATGCAAGTGGGCTGCGGGCAACTGTCTACTACAGAATGAAAAATATCCAAGCATAGTATTACTGTAAGTGTAAATCCCTATATAACACTCTTTTATGAAATGGCACAAAGCGCGATAAACTATGCACAACAGATTCCCCCCCTTCCAGTCAGTGATTTCTCAGTAGGGCAAAGAGGCATGACTGTCAGTCACCGACAGGGCTGCATTGAAATGTAACCCCTTCGCCACATTTGCACTGTGTGGATTAGTGCTGGAGATACTGGGATGTGATCCCGTGCACAGCAGGAGACAGTGTCTGTGTCCTGGGGACAGACAGCGCGCTGGATCCATCACTGCGTAAAACAATGCGCGCTCTAGTTTTTGGGCCGAGCGCTCCATTACAGTCTCATCAAGATCAGTGCGTAATTTGTCTTGGCTGGAGAATTAAGCAGAAAGAAAAAAAAAAAGGAGACGCAGACGGATTCCGCCGCAGGGTTCACTCAGAGGCCCAGACAGACAGACAGACAGCATATTTAAATCTCGTCCGATTTCCGCCGCTTTTCTGTCTTTGTTGGAGTTTCTGGGGGGGTTGGTGGCGTTTAGTTGAGCGGATTATAACCGTCTGGGCGACTAGTCTGCAATACAGCATGCAGTGTTATTCCTTAATGTTTTCTCCACAGACGCACAGTGTTTGAATGGCACTATATTTGAAGTGATCCTAATCTTTCCTCTTAAAGAACTATATGGCATCTCTTACTTATTCATGTTGTGGCCCACAGTGTCAGTTGTGTTGACAGCTGTGGAACCAACATACAGTACTATATTTAAGACTGGTTATTTTTATTATTCATTCATGTAATTATTTGGTGTATAGAATGTCACTATGAAGTCTATTCGTTTCCCAGAGCCGAACTATCTTACAGTGTCTTATTTTGTCCAAAACTATAGATTATAAAAAAGACACAAATATATAGATTAATATAATTAAAGGCTAGTAAATCAGAACATATTCACATTTTAGAAGCTTGATCCAGTAAGACATCTTAGGTTTGATAGGATTAACACATGATCAATGTAGCTGCGAAAACATTTTCTATGACATGAATTATCTGATTGTTTTAGTTTTGGTTATTTCCAAGAAGGACTTAAGTTTGGCTTAAGCTTCATCCGGGACATGAATGGGTGAGGAAAATGTAACTTAAAGGTATGTTTCATATGAAATGCGTCACAGGTTTCCCACACTGCGTAATATTAGGCTGTATTAGGATATGCTTTTTTCCGTTATGGTTGATTGCTGTCATTAACATTGATAAAATATGTTGTTTTCAAAGGCATTTGAAAGTATCAAACATTAAGTCACAGGCTCCTCCAACAATGCAACATAAATAAAGTATAAATATAAGACATAATAAAACTATTAAAAAAAACGATTGGCTGTTTGCACACAAACACACATGCTAAATGCTAATGCCCACAAAGATAATGCTAACATGCTGATTTTTAGCAAGTTTAATGTTTACCATTTCCACAACCATAGTTTAGTTTGTGTTAGCATGCTTACTAGCGATTCGCTAGCTAGCACTTAAGACAACGTACAGGTAAGATGGGAATCTATTTGGGTTAGCAGGTTGTAAACCAAAGTATTGGACAAATAAAAAGTGGGCCTTGAAGGACGTTTTTGGGATTCATCCTCTGGGGAATACGAATGTGTATACTTAGACAGCAACCATGCAACAGTTATACGGATATTTCTGTCTGGACCAAAGTGGCGGAGGTACAGACAGACAGTCATTCATCAGCAGCATATATTAATCAGATGCAAAATGGGATTTCAGATGGATTTGACTTCCCGCCGTGCTAGACTATAAATTGGTCTGCACCTATTCTTAGTTTGGCAAAGCAAGTCTCAGTCTTCTTGCCTGGTAAGACAGACATAACTCTCTCTGTAATACAAGCCTCTATGCTTCAAGATTATGTAACAAGACCAGATTTGGGCCTCTCACAGTCAACCCATTTTTTGTTTCTTTTAAGCATGAGTGTTCATATTCTTGGTGTTGTTTTTAACATATCCCACAAACTACAGGATTTCCTCTCTGGGTGGTTTCCCTTCCTGGCAGGCTACAAAGCAGCCTTGAAATGCGACATGAAACAGGATATTCCATTTGACAAGCCTTTTCAAATGTAGACATCCAAGTGAGGATCAGACCTTGGATTTGCTTGTTTTTGTGAAAGCTCTGCCGGCAGGAAATGATTCATGTTGAAAATGTCAACAGTGTTGTATGGGGGTGAAGTGCACTGTATTGGCTTTTACTTGGAAAGGTCCTTTCAGCTCTAACTGATAATTCCATTAGGCTGCTATCCTGCTGTCCACAAGAGGAGAGCACACCCACTCCAGCCTGGATTACAGGCTGCATCACGCCAGCCGCCCCCTGATGTGCCTAACAACATAAGCAATGTTGCACCTTCTCCCACACCACACACACTCACATCACACACACACCGCCTCGCTGCTACTAATAACAGTTAGAGCGCTGCAGGAAATAGTCTTGGAGGGGTGCTTTTCTGCGGTTTGAAGCGTGTGTTTTCCTGACTGTCACACTGAAACCCACCCTGCAGACAGCTGCAGCGGCTATTTCTGAGATCCTTGGAATCTCTTCATTGGCTTTCTCAATATGCACACAGCAAGGAAGATGCATGTGGGACATGCTTAGAGGATGGATTTGTTTCCAATGGTTATTTTATGAAATGTTATAAATACAGCTTCTTCATCGCTAATGTTACTGCAGAGAGTCTTTTGACATCCTTATCATGTCAGCACCATAGACAGTTTAAATGAAGTTGACTTAGCTTATGGGTCTGAAAATGAAGTCCTTGTCAAATTGCGTTTTTTCCCGAATGGTCAGCAGGGAGCGACTCCACTTCTTGCAAAAAGACATGTATAACAACAATTAAAATAAAACCTCCTTTTCACTTAAATGTATACCCTTAGGGCGGGTTCACATTTAACGGTGAAGTTATTGAATTCAACCTATGAAAGAGTGATTCATTATTTAAATATTCCAGTTAGAAGATTGCGTTCCCAAAAACGGTTCAGAAATAGAAAAAAAATCACGTGGAAATACAGTTTGATTATGGAATACAGCAAGTGTTTATTTTGGCTACTTTGCAATTACAGTCAATTGTTATAGTAATGAACATGGTCCCACTTCCAACATTGTATCCAGTTCCCTTTTAACAATTATGTTCAAAACAGTCAAAAAAACAATGGGTGCGTTTGACTAAGTTGTCTTTGTTCATACAGTTCATGTTCTTCAGCAATGATTGTCTTAGTAAGGAATCCTGTAATGTTGTGCATGTTCAGATGTAATTGCTAGAGCTTTTCCCCACATTATGAGGTTGTGCATTGTCTCTCTCTTTCTGACCGTGTCCGTCTCCATCACTTTGTCCGCAGGCTCCCTGACAGACGGACGTAAGTTTGACTCGTCTCGTGACAGGGACAAGCCTTTCAGGTTCAAGATCGGAAAGCAGGAAGTGATCCGAGGCTGGGAAGAAGGTGTAGTGCAGGTAAGCTGGACAACTGAACTCACAATACTGCATTTTCATTCAAGTCAATACACTTGAGCTTCGTAAATTGCCACAAATTCTTCATGCAGCACTTAATTATTCCCTAAGAGAAGGTTATTCTTGACATGCTACAGTGTACGCTGCAGGAATGAGTTCTAAAATCTGGAAATAAGTTAGCATTGATGCAATGATTGATGCAATTAAATGGGTGTTTGATAAGATGCCTAAATAAGTCTGCGGTTAACACAAGCGTTACAGGTTTTCACATTTGGTTCTATGAAATAAAAAAAGTAAATAGATACTCCACTCCTGGATTTTGAAGTTTTTTCGTGTCTTTAAAAAGCATTTGCCAATAAGTGGCTAAATTTGTAAAGTGGTTGTTAGGGACATTGAAAATGATCATGCCGAACACGAAACTTCTATACTCAGCAGCAGTGACATTGAATTCATGCAGCAGTGTATATAGGCTGTGTATGTATCCTAAAATTAGCTTTGTACTTCTATTGATTTCATTTTCACTTTAAAAAACCCAAATAATTAATTTCACTTTTGTTGCCATGCACACAATTGTCTTTTCTTTAGTAATCCAAAATCCAATAAAAAAAATCGCATTGGCTTTTTGTTGAGGGAACAAGCGTGTTGCTAACTTCTGCACAAACAACAGTCATCACTTCAGTACTAAATGGAACAGACTTCAAAGAAAATACTCAGGCAATTAAGCATCACCAACAGTCATTTGGAGGCAGAAATAATTCCAATTTCAAAAACAACTAAACTCATTTTGCTTATGATAATTTCGTAAGTTCATCTTTTGTAATACAATAAGTATTGACATGGTTCCACTATCGAGATTTTCCCATTAACGTTTTCATTAACACAACAGCAGTGGGTCATCATTACACACTGCGTTATCTCATACACTCAGCTTTGCAGCATTTAGATGAGGTGAAGCTGGTTGCTGTTGAAGAGTTAGAACATCAGTTTTAAAAATCTCGATAAGGCATTAACATAATAATAAAAATATGCTTTTATTGCAAAGGGAATACCCAGCAATAACGAGTAGAGGAGTAGATTTAGAAATAATGAAGCATCATTTCTGGGAGAGATGTTTTCACAGTCCCCTGTGGTTTATTATCCGACTAAGACTGCAGAGATTTCATTATGATGTAATTAATATTATCTTGTGCTGCAGACTAGCTGTTCCTCACCATGATGTTTTTCTCTGTTCTCTGTTTGTGTGTCTACTTGTTCCTCCAGATGAGTGTCGGTCAAAGGGCCAAGCTGACCTGCACACCTGACTTTGCTTATGGAAACAAAGGCCATCCGGGCATCATTCCTCCTAATGCTACCCTCATCTTTGACGTTGAGCTGCTGGGTTTGGAATGAAACAAATTCATGGCCTGTTTCTTTTGTTATGTGTAAGTAATCTGCCAAAACGTACTAACTGCTGGTAACTGTTGGGTTAAAAAGTTTTAGCTACAAATCACATTCTTCCTGTGACAGTAGAAGTCACAGACTAACATCGGCTAACATTCTACTGTACGTGCTAGTCAAATTAGCTTAGTTACGTTGTTTTTCATTTCATACAAAAGTTGTTAAAGTTGAAGTGTTAAAGTGTTTATACAGAGGACATATTAGGAGCTATTTGTGAAGAGTGCTAAGCTTTTAACATACCTTAACAACCTTAGCCAGTTTGTTACCTAACATTTAGCATCTAACTAACAAACTGCTACATAGCTGCTAGGTGGATTTACCAACTCAGGTCCTTTATACAGATATTTCCGCCTTCGTTTAAAAGTGTTTTGTCCACACAACCTTCTTTTTTTTCAAAATATCTCATTGGATTTCAAAAAAAAACTTTGATCGTTTGCTTTAAGTGTCGGTGAAGGCTACACCAACAATACATCAAACGCCACAGAAGAAGATTCTGAGCATAACATTTTTTTCCTTTGGTGGTATTTACAAATGAAACATTAGTAAAAAATAAAAGAAGCTAATAATTCAGTTTACTTATACATATTTCTAACATATTAATAGGACCAATGTACTGTGGATAAACTGAAATGCATCTCAAAGTGTGAACAATGTGGTGTAATGGCTGCTTAGCGTGCACAATAGTGGTAGCCATGTTGTTTTCTTTTCTAGCACATGCTAATTACCCAAAGCAGTGATAAGCATGAGTAAATTGAGGAGATGACATCAATCGTTTCCCAACAATGCTCATTTTTTAATGTCCACATGAAGATAAATTAACCAGAGTTTTGAAAATATCTAAATTAAAATCTGTATTTTATTCAACACATTCTAAAATCGACTTCTGCCCCACTACATTGTTCCTCTTTTCAGTTTATACTGAATGGCTTAAACAAAAGTTAATGGTGCAAATCATAATTCAGATACATTACAAATATTGCTTTCTTGGTATCAGAGATAACAAAAATACATTTTACATGAAAGAAATAACATTTCATCGGCCCCCCAAAAGATCAATCAGTTAAATTTAAACTTCATGTTTTAAATGCTGTAATGAGCCGGCCTTTACGGTAATCTATCTCTGGAAACATGTAATAGTTGTTCAATTATAGATCTCATATATTTCAGGCAGCTATCTCTTACACAAATAAAGTGTACGTGCAGACACTTGTTTAGAGTGGTAATCCTGCTCGGCAAATGTTTTATCGGTTATTTTTCAAGAAGGTGCCATTTTTAGAACCATCCTTGGTAGTGCAGTAAAAATGCGTACAACTGAAATGTGTGAGTAGACTTTCTAAACACACTCTATTCATAACAGTGTTGTTGAAAATGGTCAACAGTACAACTGATTTATCGTTAATAATCTAAATAATGCTTACCTCGTTTCAATCATTGGGAAACACTGTCCTATTCGACTAAGCACACTGGAATAGGGACACTTTGGCCATTTAGTCTTTCCTCAGAAAAATACCTTGGTTTTGTGTATGCAGGATTTGTATCCAAAGTATATTTAAAGGCAAAGGAAGCAGATTAGTGTGTGGGCAAATGTAGTTTTTACATTGAATATGACAACTATTCAAATCATAGTATAGCCTGCTTAACATGAGTGATGGCGTAATTTGAGGAAACACATAGTTTTGTACCAGCCAGTATTTACATTAACCCTGAAATTTGTTTAGGAGACAGTAAACACATTTCCATGTCTACTATTTTTGCCTTCTAGCTGCTACTCATTCTCCAGAGAGCTGCTTGTGTATGCATATTATGTACCTACCGGACAGATAAGATTTTTGGTACCAGCCAGCAGTCTGGCAGTCTTGGGTCAGATGAGGAATGGAGAAAGTCAGATTACTACTTTAAGTGGAGATTTAGCATTTTGATTAAACCCTTAGACAGTGAGGTAAATCTGAGGCAGGCTATTATTTGTCCTCAATCCTAACTTTCCCCCCCTTTTCTCCACAGGTGACTTCCTACCCAGGTGAGCTGGAGAGAAGCTGCACTTGATTTTACAAGAGGCTTGAGTCTATAGTTCCACTATGACAGTTTGTGTTATTTTGTCTCTGTGACTGAGTGAATTATATTTTTCCATCATATTCTTCCTCCTAAAAAAACCATGGGCCATAACCTTACCAACCTCCATGTTCTTAAATCTTGAATTATTTTGAATTGCGCTTTACTTCTTTTTTCTTTGTGTTTTTTAGTGTTTTGCATGGTTACGCTGAAAAGTACAAAATACCAATGAACCACTGGCAGCGACATTCATCCCTTATGCGTATTATAATGTTTGAGAGCTAGTCCTTGTTTTATCACTGAAACAAAGGAAGTATACGAAAAAAATGAAAAGCACACATTTGTATCACCACCAAGTGGAACATCAGGACAAATGAAATGAGTTTCTGTTAGAAAGTAAGGCTTAGTGCTGATTTAGTGGCGATATGTAGTGATATGACAAGTATTTGAAGCCTTTAATGGTGTAACACAGGAACTATTTGCTTCACAAAAAGCCTATTTATACATAGTACCACTGTTTTACCTTTAATTTGAATTACTCCATTGTCTGAATTCTTGAGGGGTAATTGGCGCAAAGGACAACCAATCACAGTTGTAGATAGTTCTAATGTGTGCCTAAATATTTTCACCGGACACATGGTTACTACCTTGCCCTGTCTGCATGTTTGAGGCCCAAAGGAACCCTTAGTATGTACATGTAGAAAGCTTTGCATCCAATTTGCATTATTATTGCCTTTCTCATCTCGCCAAGTCTTTAAACCCCATTTAAAGCCATACACACGTCCAACAGTGCAAAGACAGGATTTGCGCAAATCAATTGGATTGTTCTTTTTTTTTCTTCTTAGAAATAATGGGAAATGCTTGAAATTTACAAAAAGGGGGTTTGAGGAACCAATCAAATTGGGACCTCCCCCCCATTATTTTCTGTAACAACTTCAATGATGTATTTTTCAGATGCCAACTTTCTATCTTGGAGAATCGACAAATCTAATGTGTAACCTATGATGATAGTTTTTTGTTTTTTCTGCCAGTGTCAGGTAAGAACCACACTGCGGATGTGAAGTCTGTGTTGTGTTAGAAAAAGAAGCTGACACAAGGGCAATCGTAGTGGTTTTGTATCTCAGATAAATAGTTTTAAATGGAGTTTAATGAAGGAATATGCTGGCCTGGCTGTCAAATATTGACCGTGGCTGTCGGTGTTACATATTGGCTGAGCTGCAGCTGGAGCGGCTCCTCTGTACTGTGTAGTTATTTGCTGATACTTTACTGTATGCAGACTTAACCAATGATGACATATTTAAAATAAAAGAAGTGCTCTCCACTTGCTTTGTGTTTTTTGTTTTTTTGTAGAAATGCATTTAATCACCCTGGATTACTTCATCTTTTCATTTCCCCCGTTGCGAGACAAATAAAATATTTTGGATTTCTGATCTGTATCAATACTGTTGGTTCATTGTTTTAATTTTAATACTTAACATTTGTTAAGCTAAAAATAATGTTGTATTTTTTTCTTGCAAGAAAGCGAGTTGCCAATGTGACATGACTACTCTTAAGTCAAGTAAAGAATCTAAGTACCTGTGTTCCATAAGGGTGGGCATTTATTTAAAAATCTCAAATACCATTCATGGTTAGGTTATCACTCCTGGTGCACAGATGACCCATGGAAATATACCAAGCTAAACAGTTAGAGCTTGTTAAACATTTTGGCTAATATTTCATGAACCATGTGATCAAACAAAGCAGTATTAAGAAATGCAAACACTAAAAGCAAGAGATGTGCAGGATTTGCAGCCCTGCTTCTTCCCTTTGCTCTACAGATGGGGTTAAATCAGGTCAGGGCTGTTTGAGGCTGTTCGCCGGCACATGGGCCAATGCTCTGCCATTCTCAGCCTCGCACGTCTTCAGCTATTTATATGTTTACAAAAAATGTGTTTAAAGTGCATGTTATACGCAGAAAGTAACTAAATACATTTACTAAAGTACTGTACCCAATTACAATTTTGAGGTAATTGTACTTTACCTGAGTCGTACCATTTAATGTTACTTAGTACTTCGACTCCACTACAATTCAGAGGTACATCGTGTACTTTTACTCACTACATGTATTTAATACCTTTAGTCACTTTACAGATCTGGATGAATGATGTGAAATATAATCAGCCCTTAAATCAGACTTTAGTTCACCTGGAGTAAATCAGCAGCTACCCTGCAGTATACAAAGCCATTCAAACTAGCTGCACCTTTACCAGCTCTGAGAACACTTTAATGATCAATAATTATAAAACATATCAGATATTATTCTGAAATGGACCAATCAAACAATGACTACTTTCACTTTTTGTCCTTTAAGTATATTTTCATACTAATACTTTTTACTTTTATTTGAGTACCATTTTTAATACAGGATGTTTACGTGTGATAGAGTATTCCTTCACTCTGGTACTTCTACTTTTACTTAAGTACAAGATCTGAGTACTTCTGCCATCTCTGCGTGCTAACCACATAGAAAACTCCATATCAATTCAGGTGCTCTTAACTAACAGTCAGTCAGCAGCCACTTTTAGAGATGTTTTGACTTCAATTTACTCCTAATCAAGCCTCTTCATTTTGATCTCCAAGCGCAGCAGATTATTTATATATTGCAATACAGTAAAAAGTAATATTCAAACGTCCTTATTGTACATTAGCAGCGTTATAGCACAACATATGAATGGGATATTAAAGACAGAAATGTGTAGCTGGTGTGGAATAATGTGTGCTTATTGAGTGTGCATGCATTTTTGTCTTGGGGCAGGGTTGGGGTTGGGGGGTTCATGAGCTCTAAGTCACCAGGGGCCCCTGGAGGTACTTATTCGGCTTTGAGTTGCGTGCTTTCTTCTGAGCTCTGAGGGAGCTTTGCAAAGTCTTAGAAAATAACACAACCAAGGAATTATGTGAAAAGCAATATAGTTATTTCTTTGGTGCTTGACTACATATACTTAAAGTAAGGATATCTCAACCTCCGTGGCCCCAAAAAACTTTTGTTAGTCCCACACGTTTTTGAAAGTGCAAGACTGAATTATTGAAATGCCCGCGCAAAATGAATTCTCAACAACCACTTTGCTTAAAAAAGTAGCTTGAATTCCATTGAGAAGAACAAGACAAATGGGAAAAACCTCAAAAATAAGCTACAGTGGAATGTTCTTACTGTATATGATTTCCAGAATAGAAAATACAGATTTGCATTCTGTACTGTAGAGATCAGTGCCATTATGCATTTGGTAGGAGTCAGTGCTCTTCTATAGCCTACATAACAATTTTTTAAACGCTTTTAAAAAATGTATTTGCACACAATTTCAAACACTATGACTTAATGGGAAGATCCATTTCATCTGTGGTGCAGGAGTATGAATTATAAGAGTCTCGGTGATAGTAATGCTATCGAAACAAAAGAACCATCCTTTAGAGAAGGCCGATATATCTATACCTCAAATACCTGCCACTCAGCAACTCACCCTAAAAACATGTAGATTAATAAAAAGCTCTACAGGTAAGAGAACAAATATGTATTTTTGATTATTTGGCGTGAACTGTCCATTTAACTCAATTATCCAATGAAGGATTTAATAAGGGCCCCTAGACTTAGTGAAAACAGTCCCAGTTGTTTGTCAGTACTCTAGATATTTACTGTACCTAAAGGCAAGGGATTGTGGCTCTACCTTAAGGACATTGTAAATATCTAGAATGTGCTGACAGTCGCTCCTTTTCTAATGCAGATCAGAATCAGATTCAGAATACCTTTAATCGTCCAACAGAGGGGAAATTTTCATTTTTACAGCAGAAAGAGCCAAAGACAGCTTAATATTACACCAAGATACTAAAAAAATATATATACAAGAATCACACAATTGCAAAATACACAAAAATAAAAGTATAGCAGCCAGATATGTATTGCACAGTATTTAACACAACAGGGGGCGTTATAGTCAGTGCTGTTATATGTGTAGGGGTCTACCGGGGGCCATGATAAAGTCTGACCACTGCAGGAAGGAAGGACCTGCAGTATCTCTCCATGAGAAACCGCACGTGCAACAGCTCTGTGAAACAGCTCTGTGAAGGAGCTGCACAGACGCTGAGCAGAGGAAGCAACAGAGACCTTTTCACATGGCCTTTCAACTGACCCTACAGAGTGCAGATCACAGAGGCAATACACAGACTAAATATGGCCACAGGATTATACAGGTCATGATGATTGTCATGAGGTGCTGTATGTGTTATTGATACACCATGGTCATGGTGAGTGAAAGTTCATGTGACCGAAACGGGGCGTGACCTACAACGTCAATATTGATTGACGTGGTGTGCTCGACCAGGAAGCCACCAGTGACATCATTCTCCAGAATTCCCCTCCAGGAGAACGAGGAGTGCGACGAAGAGAGAGCAGAAAACAGAAAAATAAAGGAGTTATCCGCTGTCTGATACCCCGAAGTGTTTAAGACGATTTTACAACCAAGACATTAAGGTGAGACTGACTCTGCTTTACCAAACCGTGGTATCATGCCCCCGCTAGCGGTAACTGCTACATGTAGGTTTCGTTTACCTAGCAAGCTAACTTAGCAGTTAGCTTCCTTCCCTGCTGTTTATATCGGAACAAAGACGGTCTGCTTAGCCTCTCAGCTATAAGACACTAGTTTAATCTTCATTTATATGTATTTTAACATGTTCTAACTTGAATATACCATATAATGTATAATAATATATATAATGTATAATAATATATATGTCTTCTTAAAACAGCTAACGGCGGTTGGTTAATTTTTAATGACTGCAGTGAAGCACCATAACGTTAGCTAACATGTCATGCTCTTACTCAGACGTTAGATACACTTTAAAAATAATTACGTTTTCTTCATATTAGTATGAAGCAAATGCCTTATTTATTATAAGTAAACTAACGCCACTTAAGCCCTGCGTGTTATATCTGAGCCTACGTTGTTAAAGCGATATACGGTAATCTAGGCCATGTTTATAAAGGATAACGGTATGCAGTTTGACCGCTTGATAGGTACAGTGTAAGGGTGTGGGTCAGTTCACACAGCAGTGGACCTCTGTGCCGTTTTTAACGCTGTCCATCATACTCCCTCCCACTCCCTCTGTCCTCTCCCCAGCCATGTCAATAGACCGGAATAAGCTGCCAAGAAGAACACATTCTTGTATCTAACCAATTCGTTCAGGTTTCGTTAGCACTGTCGTTCCTTTCCAGTTTACACCAGAGCCACATACTCTCAGGCTGAGTAGCAATGAGCTCAATAGGAATTTTGGTAAAGTAAAAGTCCTGATTTCAAAATGTCTCGTAAGTTAAAGTTTATGCATCAAAATATACTTAAAGCACAAAAAGTACTTATTCTGCCCAATTACCGATTTCAGAATAATATAAAATACAGATGTATTATCAGATAAATGTACCTCAAGTATCAAAAGTAAAAGAACAGATATTTTCAAAGTATTATATTATTATGGTTATTATATTATCCTCTTTTATCTATGAAAGAGCATTTTAGTGTTGTAGTTTGTCAATATGGACCACATTTAGATAATAGAAATACTGTGTAGATTAGCAGTACAGTACTGCATTATACACACTGCGTTTGTATATGTAAAGCGTAACTAGTAACTGTAAGTGTTAAACTAAATATAGCGGAGTATGACATTGGCCTATGAAATGTAGTGGAGTAGAAGTATAAAGTAGTAGCATTAAACACAAATACTCAAGTAAAGTACAAATAGCTCCGAAAAGTACTTAGAGGGAAGCCTCTTCCTGAACTGCTGTAAGAAAAGCAATATCATGGATTTGTGTACTTATTGCACTTCCAATACACAATGGAAGCTTAGTTAAAAAGAGCAGTTTATTGCACTTATAAGATACACCACCAGCTTTGTACCCTTGTTTGGCTTTGTTTATGTAAAAATGTAGGAAATGTCCTTTTACCCTTCAAAGAAAGTCTTTATTTTAACTACAGCAGCAGAAGTGACTGAAGGATTAGGTTATGTCATTGCAAAAGCTGCCCGACCTCATCTTTTTTCCAGGCTTATTCACATAAACTCTGGCCAGCTAGTCGAATTGAGGGTGGAATATAAAGCGAGCAAACAAACACAGCTGTAAAGTAAACACTAGAAGATATTAAAATGCCCTTCTGTCCTCACAAACAATGATGCACTTGTGTGTGAGGAGTGAGGATATCAGAGTGGAGTAGTGGCTAGAGTAGCTGGGAGAGTGGTAAGAACGATTTGCTTATTTTAGGGACTCATGGGGTGTATTTTTCTCCTACTACTGTCAAAATGAATGTTGACCACATATCCTACCACTGTGTGCACAGGGCATGACATCATGGACTCATAATTCCACTCTGTAAAACATTTATATAGACTTTTTGTTATAGGTTATTTTGGCACACTACGTGTTTTTGTAGTATGTTCTATGGTTGGTCATGATGTCTGTTTTTTGTGTTATAAATATAATCATCCTTACTTTGTTTTCCTGTTTCTTACTGAGCAAGATTATGTGCTCACATGTCTTGTGATTGTGACACACATTTGTCACAGTGTGCTGGGAAAATGGTTAAGAAATCAGTAATGCTTCCATAACGGGAAGTGCATTTACAGGTCATTCTTCAGTGGAATTCTTGCTTTTTTTCCTAGAGAATCAGAACTGCTTATAAAGCGGATCATGCATTTGCCATAACTCATTCAATACATTTTGTTTGCCATTGTCATTTTTAAATTCAGTGTTTCTGTTATCAGTTAATAGATTCAGTCATTTAAACAGTTTACGCCGCCAACAGTTTGACCTCATGTTAACTTACACTGAAATAGGGGAATAATTTAGCACAGGTATTGAATCGCTACTCAGTAGTTGGAATACAATCTGAATTAAATAAAGTATTGAAATATAAATGATTAAACATTAAACAGAAAGCAGTTGTCCTCTGAAATGTACTGGTCCCACATAACCGTACAAACACATGCACTTCTACATGCTTACACACATGCACAATCGCATGATGACAGCAGCTTTAACGTATTGCCCAGCCCAAGTATTTTGTTTTGAAGGAAGGAAACATAATAGCTACATTTAAAAATGTAAGACGATTAGATTTTCTATACTTTGTTGATATTCTATAGAACAAACACCTGAAACAATAATTGGCAGAATTGGTATTTTTACTAATGAATGAACGTTGGTTTTAAATCTGACGGACCAAATCTGAAGTCGGGGCATCATTTTGATGGATTAGAACAGTGACTGTGGGTCCTGCTGCGTATGCTGCAGGACTTCCGCCCCATGTAGCGGGTGTCTGCAGGATCGGTAAATTAAATCCATTCTTCAGTGTTCTTGGGAGGCCGTCGTTATTTGTGACTTTGTTATACTTGCTGCTACTCCCGTTAACTTCCAGAAAGTTACTATGGCCCGCTCAACCTCTCTGTCGCTCTTACACATGCACATACGTATCCCTCACTCTCTCTCTTAAAGGGACAGGCTGCCTTAGTCTGCATTATGCTACCATTACAGTTTAGATAGTAAAACATCGGCCATCGGTATCGGCAAAAATTGGTATTCTCAACATCGGCCAACATTTTTTCAATTGGTGCATCCCTAATTAACACTAATTGGATATTCACATGAAATGTCTTTTAGCATAGTAAACATAGATTATTTTGAGAATTACTGTATATCAAGTCAAATTATTGTTGAATTGGAGTTACACCAACAGCGGTCAGACTTGAATGAACATGTGTTTATTACCTGACATTACACTACTGCTTGTCTCAGCAGTAAGTAAGCTGACTGACTGATAACTGTCACTTCCTGTTTCTACTTTAGGCTGCTGTTTTGTTTATGTGCCATAGAAATGATAACTCCTGAGTCTAGTTTGGCACATTATCAAGAAACCACACAAACCATGCATTAACCATTGTCTTTGCCTTTTAGATCCAATGTGTTTTCTCCCTCCACCCTTGATACTGATGTATTAAGTGTTATGGTAGTCTCCTATATGTACATAGACTCTTTTCAGTGTAATGCCATTGGTACATCAACGGAAGGTTTTTTTATGAAAACAGTGCAGAAATGAATTTGCACGATGTTGATGTGAGAATAAAATAAACATGCATTTCAAGCATTCTCAGTTTTTATAGCTGTGGTTTGTACTAACATATCCTGAGCAGAATATCTGTTTCAGTCGTATATGTTATCTCTGCGTCATGTCAGGCAAGTAAGCAGCTTTTTGTTCATAAAGAAGGAACAGGATGTTGCTCAAAGTGGCACACAGATGCAATCCAAGTGGAATTATCAGCCTATTACAGCATCCTTTCAACATCACAGTTTCATAATGATTCAATGTAAATATAGAATATAGCTTAATGGAGGGAAGAAGTAATGGATGACATAAAGCTTTTATGAGTCAATGGTCGGCAAGGTTTATCTATCTAGGCTGTTATCCCCGACAGCAGCTGCCATCCCTCCTCTCCCAGGGCTCTCCCCTTACAGCTGTTTCTGTTTTCTCCTCAGGATGTCCCTGTATCCATCCCTCGAGGACCTCAAGGTCGACAAGGTTATGAAAGTAAGTGTGATTGAATTGAGTCAATAAGACAGAGACATCTGTCTGGAGATGATAAGCTCTGTTTTAGGCTAAGCTAAGTATATTTGCTACTTTTAGCATGATTACAAAAGGAGCTTATGCCTCCTGATCCTCTGGCACAAAGAAAATATGGAACCTACTGTAGAGCTTAGAAATGCAGCAAATTTGCACAAATGGTGAAAAACACAGGTTACTCAGAGTTGCTACATTTTGTGACTAGTATTACAGTGGGGCAGTAGCTGGCTTTTAAGCTCTCTAAAAGTTTAAAGAAAAGCCTCCTGGTGATTAAGGTGTTGAAATAAGTCAGAATTCAGGTGAAAAGATCAAATAAATGTTCTACATTATCTACACTACAGTTGCATTTAATTTAATTTCTATCTACACTGTGTTACCAGTGTTACACAGTGTTTGTACATGCATGAATGACATTGCTTTGCCCATCGCCCTGACCTTTGTTTTTCTTTTAAAACCCCCAAAACTCCTCACAACAGCATCTCTAATTCTGTCCAGTAGCAGTATGAGAATGTTTTTGGAGCTTGACCTATTTTGAGATCCAAAGGTCAATATGTAAGCCTCCCAAATAAATTGAAGTCAGAATACAGTCTCTTAAACCATGGAGGGCCCTTTAACATTTCCACGTCATTGAAGATATCCTTTGTTGCCATGGTACGTTGTTGTGGAGGATTCTGCAATCACTTTATCTGATTACTAAGAGTGGGATTGCCTTTTGTACACTGGATTAATAGTTAGATACACTTAACTCACAAATGTTTAAAGTCATTCCTTAATTCTTGGTTTGAGTGTATTTAAAAATGTATTTCAAATGAAAAATACTGTTTCCTTTACAACCCTACATCATTCATATCTCTATTTTTCTTGTTTTTTGCTTGCTTATATCTAATATTCCCCATTTTAAGTTCAAGAACACTTCAGTTAACTAGTGTGTCTGATTACTTTCTAGGCCCAGGCCCAGTTTGCCCAGACTGCCGCCCCCATGCCAGCCCTCCCAGAGGGAACCTACCAGCCCCCGCCTGCCACTGCTGGGATGCCTGGATCCAGTGAGTCTCGCATAGAATGTTGAACTGTTTTAAAGATAATTGTATCCCCCCTATTGTGGTTCCAAATTGTCAGGATAACAAGCTGAAACCAGTTTTTCTCTAAGGTGTAAGAGTTGTTTTCTTCCTTATCATGTTTTCTCTTTTCCCTTCTTACTTCTGCTAGGAATTTGCTGGTGTCTGTATGTGGGGGGTCTGTGTTTCTGAGCCTGTGCTATTCTTAGGAGCAGAGCAGCTTTGTAGTATTAGGGCTGGATAAAGAAGAGTTGAATGAAGAACTGGAATAGGAGGAGCTATGGGGCCCCCCACACCGGCTATGATTTCTCTCCATCCCTCTGTGTTTGTGACTCTTTATAAATGTTTCTCTGAGCTTCTTTGAAAGCAGACATGCACTTTAAGCCAGGCTGACATGGAAAAAGAAGAGATAAAGGAGGATTCATCCTCAAAAGATTAGAAGTGGGCAGCAGATAGGCAAGGGTCCTTTTCGAGTCCTCAGTGCTTCTACTTATTTTCACTCACTTCCCCCCTTCTCCCTCTCATTCAGTTTCTCTGTTTGGATGCTAAGTCCTGTGGGCTTTCTGTCTTTTGTTTTTACCTCAGCTGAGTGAGCTATGAGTCACCATGGAGACAGGCTCTGGCAGTTGTGCTCGGACAGGGCATGATGGGAAAAAAGGAGAAGAGGGAGAGGAGGTGATTTGAAAAAGAAGGAGGAGGGAGATCCAGGGGTGTAGTAAGCTAGTGGAGAAAAGGGAGGAATTTGTTTGAAAGGGAGACATCAACACGGGAGCGACCCAGATAAGCTAATGCTAACAAAACCTTTATTCTTCCTTATGACAAGGTTTTCTTTTATCAACCATAGAAGAAGCATACCAGATAAAAAGGAGGCCCATTCTTAAACAACCCACATCTGTGGCAGCAAAAATTGAAATAGGGATTTGAATAAAAAAAAACCCGTAAAGTTTCCAAGTGGTAATATTCTTGTTGGCACTGTCCTAAAGACAACTGGTTCTTTTTCATTCCCCTCTGAGCATAATAATTACAAATGTAGTGTCTTTTCACTTTCCGAAGCAGGAAATCTATTCAGGTATTTATAATAAAAGGATTTCCCAATTGTCCTCAAAGTCATTTCAATTCCCAGCTCCTTACGCCAATAAATGTGCGAATAATGAATATAGCATCATCTGGGGACCTTTAGCGGCTTTGAATTGTTCTTTTTGGTCGTTTTGGTTGTTCCATTTCCCCTATGGAGGACGGTAACGGCAAGAAACTAACATTGATTATCTTTGGTAACTGGGGACATCTACCCACAAAGGAGCTATCCTCTTCCTGTTTTTTTAGCGCTGTGGTTGACGCACTTACTGAGCCTTCCTTTTCCCACGTCATGACACCCAGTGCCATGCAAAATTGCATAGTGAAAGGAAATGGTTATAAGTGACCAATATAAACACTGATTGGGTGAATATTCTATAGCCTTAACATTATACATCACCATTTACCTCATCTTGATAAGTTAAAGTAACAACAATCATGTATCTTTAAAGCATCAATAAGACACTTCTGTTGTGTAATTTCTAGTGCTGTCAAACGATAAAAAAATGTACTCGAGTTAATCACAATAACATGTTGTGATTAATCACGATTAATCACAAGTTTAGAATACTAGTATTTACTTGTATTTTTGGGGGGAGATAAAACAAATAAAGAAATGCATGACAAACTGGTTAGAGGAATCAAAGTTTTTACTTCATTATAAGATCTCAGCTTAGTTGTGAACTAGAATCTATTAATTTGCTGAGTAAGAAGTGTCAGGGAGTGCTTGGCATTGCCCACAACATTCGTAATGAACTGCAGACTAGAAGGATTAGCAGACAACCACATAAACACAGTTACAAAGTGACGTCTGCTACAAAGGGAATGTAAAAAACTTGCCTGTAAAGAGTTTGCAAAGTAACATCTCACCCAAATGAATGCTGTAGTGAGTAACAGTGGGCCTATTTAAGAAACTGAATGTCATAGTGTCATAGTCTTTGAAGATACAAAGTGAGCAGTCCCTTTTCACACTCTTAGTTGAATAAGATTATTTTAAACAGCGTGAACTTGTGTGACATGACTCCAGTCAACCTGTTCATACACTCTACTTTTCTTTCAACCAGTTGCTCAGGCAGACCAGCTTGTTGACATTTTCAGATGACAGAGCGGACCTCTTCTTCTGCACAATGTGGCCTGCCAAAGAAAACAGTCTCTCACATGGCACTGTTGAGGCAGGTGTAGCCAAGTACCTCTGTGCAATATGGGCCAGCTTACCATGAGCACCTGTGTGTGCCGCCCACCACTGTAGTGGACATGCCTCTATGCCAACACTAGGCTCTGCTTTATACCTGTCTACAGTTTTGTCTGTGGACAGTGCCTCAACATCAGACTCTGACTCTGACCCCATCAGTAGGAGGGCCATCTTCTTCTTCTTTGGTGGCTCTGGTTCTATTTCCTCTCTGGATGGCTGTGATGCAGGTTCTCTGTCCTTCAGCAACTCACTCAGCTTTTGCCACACCTCTTCCCTCTCTGCTCTGGGCAGGCACCTGAGGTCCTTGAATCTGGGATCTAGAGCTGTTGCTACCTTTAGCCATAACAGGTTTGTGTTGTCGTTTCGTCTGTTGAGGTCCTCTGTGAATGCAGTCTTGAAGCGCACTATGTAGGCAGGGTCAACATCTGAGACCTCCATCGTACGCAAGAGGTGGGAGAGTGCAGGCAGCACTACAGAGCAGGACACATATTTGTCACCACCCAGGAGCTCAGTGACATACTTACAAACACACAAAACCAACAGTATTAATGACCACTTTTAATTCATTTAACACCCATTTAGGGGACAGGCCTAAAATTATTTCTGAAATACAATAACAAAGTGACTGTTATATGAATTGTATTTGCCAGAAAATAAAATTGGAGATGATAAGTATTGGAGATGTGAAGTCACCTTACCTGCATGGCTCCAGCAGTGCCAGCCTGTCATATTCAGCTGAGGTTAGCATGGCTAAGTTGTGCTTCTGCTGTGCTAGCGTTGCCTTCAGTGGGTCTTTGTTGTTTTGGACACGTTTTATCATTTCGAGAGTTGAATTCCAGCTCGTGGGTACGTCCTGGACAAGTGACTGCTCTTCTTGCCCATGAGAGGCTTGCTGAAGTTTCAGCTCTGCTGTGTTTGCAGGACTGTGTTTGAAATGTCCGACTATTTTACGGCACTTGGCTAAAGCACCGTCAAACCCGCTGTCACGGAGAGACACCTGTGATTACCCTCTGTATAATGTGCGCTACACAGGGCATGTGCTCGAATGGTAGACTCCTTGCTCCCGCGATCATATTGCACGCGCTGTCTGTTCCTATAGTGGTGACCTTGTCTGTAATCTCCCACTCCTTTGCAACTTCAAGAATCTGACTAGCACATGCTCCTGCAAAATGCCTTTCCTCTGTTTTCACCACACCTAAAGCGAACGAGTGCAGTTGCCATTTGTCATCGATTAGGTGTGCTGTTACACCGAGGTAGTTATGGTTGCTTACTGATGTCCAGTGGTCTCCAGTCAGTGCAATAAATGTAGCTTGTGCCAACTGCTCCGCTTTCTTTGCCTTTTCGCTGCCAAACAATTCATGAATTCTTGTGACAATAGTTCCCCTTGCAGGTGGCTTGTATGATGGGTCATCTGAGGCGATCTGGATAATACCTTGAAGCCCCTGGTCTTCAACGATGTTGATGGGCCTGCAGTCAACGGCGATCCATTTAGCGATAGCATTGGTTAGCTTAGTTGTTGTCGCTTTGTTGACAGACTTGCCCTTGCTGCACTCTGCCAGTGTAGTTTTGGCTTGATGCTGTCTCATTGCTAGCATCAGCAAAGATGTGCTTTGCCCGAAGATGGTACTTCAGGCTTGTTGTGCTTCGGTGGAAAGACAGTTCATCACTGCAATATGTGCACACAACTTTGGTTTTCTCTAAACTTCCGTCTGGAAGCTTTTTAAAACGAAATGTACCGTTAAGCACACCAGGGAACGCCTCCTCAGTCATCGTGTTATCTGTGTTTGTGACGCCTTTCAGTAATTAAGCCAGGTAAACATGCGCGCTGGAATTACGGTAGGAAGTTGGGGTCAAACTTGATAATATGATTAATTTGCGTTATTTTTTTTAAACGCGTGGTTTCAAGATTAATCGCGGGCGTTAACGTTGACAGCCCTAGTCATTTCTAATTAATAATGTGAAAAGAAGGGTCAAGGGCTGTTTTTTAAGAACTGTAGCTCAAGATAGACCTCTGAGAAGAAAGGGGTCAGGGATGGTTACATTCAAGAACAGTGAACAAGTATTACGTAAGATAATTGAAATGATTTTGTTAGATGAGGAGCCGGTGTGTGTGGGAGAGGTAATTGATAGGGATGGGGATAATTCAGGAGAGCACAAAGACATAAATGTAGAAAAAAAGTGATCCAAAAAAGTCCAGTCAGTGGAGGAGTACAGGATGAATCATGATCTCATTTGGCTGGCAACATGTGGGTGTTTCTCTCTCTTAATGTTCAGTACCTTGTGCAGTGGGGGAGTTCTGAGTGCTGGGGTGGAGTGTGTATTGGGTTGAAGTGACTTACTCACACCATGTTGACTTTAGGCTTGACCCCACCTACTGTAATCATTGCACAGTCATTGTTGTGGAAACCAAAAGAAATATTGAATATCAATATGAGTATTGACTTCACAGAATCACAGAGCTTCTCCCTGGTACTGTGTGTCTATCATGTTGGTTAATGAAATTATTATTATTATTTGCATTATTAATTATCCCACTAATTATACATTTTAAATCTATATGTACAGACTTTGTTGATATTTTTGCTTTTGTGTAAGAGGTTTGGTTGGATTACTGGTCCTTGAAGATATCCATAACAAATCCTGCGCGGTGTGATTGGGTAAATTAATAAGTGACACAATAAAACAAGTTTGAATTGCCATCGACAACTTCTGTTATACAAGAGCAAGAGTCAACAACCTGCTATGAACTCAATGCCAACGTCAGCATGCTAACAATGACATCTCAGCAATAAACACAAAGTACATTTGAGGGTGAAACCATGGCATAGGTTTAGCCTTTATTAAGTTAAGGTAGATGCTTGTTGCTTGAATATGGCCGAAAATGCACTCTAGCCCCATAAAGGACTGTTCCTTTAGCCCCAGTGTAATCATATACTGCACATAGAGGCTCCTTGGTACTTTCAAAGCTCATGAAAACACTCTATATGGATAGTTTAATTCCAATAATTGACTTGCATGCACATTTTCATTTATGTCATTTTGCAGCCACTGGCTGATTTATTTTAGGATTATTTTCCTACCTCTGACTATAGTACTCTCCTTACGTGTCCTTTTACCTTTGCCAGGATAAATGCAGTCATCATTGCTCTGCTGCAAGCGCAACAACAGGCTCTTGTTGCCAGAAAAGTGATGCAGTCACGCAGGCAGGCAAGACGAGGGACAGACAGTGAGGTAGACGAGAGGACAGAGGAGAGACACAGCTTAATCCTGACTTTATTTCACATAACATTTTATTTTGTGTCGGAATTCCAAGAAGAAGCTTGGTTAATATCTCAGTCTCAAGTGATACTCGCCCAGCTTTTTACCTTAGGCTAAGACAAGAGGCAGCTACCTGACCGGTTTAATTCCTCATGTCTTAAATACTTAAGGCATTAGCAATTGACATAACATTCTCAAGGCATTAACACTGTATTACAAACGTTGTGTTTAAAAGTCATTGTTATTTTTGAAAATGAATGCAAACACAGCAATGATAGCTAACACTTATTAAGATTAACAGATTAAAGGGGCCTCTACGTCATAGCAAAGACATAACTGATGCCAGGAAAGTTTTACTGCACTGCATCGCAGCTTATTATCAGCATTCTTTTAATGAAGGGCTAAATGTAGCTGTGGCATTACCCTACTGTGATGGAAACAGTGAGATCAGCTGAGGTGTGTCCATTACAACAATGCTTTACACGTGTGAATTAAAACCATTATAAAATGTACCGTCAGATACAAACTACTTCAATGTGGAGTAAATGCTAATATAAATCCTGTGTAGGAAGTAGAGGTATGGGTTTAAGCAGGGCATATATATACCATATGTATTCATCTATTCGTTATGTAACATTGGTTTACTCCTTTCCCTCTTTCTACGCTCACACTACACTTGCTCGGCTTCCCCCATCTTGTTTTTCATAGCATGTCCTCAGAGCTGCTTCATATAGTAAACAGGTCTCTTCACTCAGGTGTATTTCCACAGACCCTAAAAACTGCAGTAATTAAACCGCTCTTAAAAAAGAATAATCTGGACGCTTCAGCAATGAATAATTACAGGCCCATATCAAAACTCCCATTTCTAGGTAAAATCATCGAAAAAGTAGTTTTTAAACAACTGAGTCATTTCTGGGATGCAAATAACTGTTTTGATTTGTTCCAGTCAGGCTTTCGACCGCACCACAGCACTGAGACGACTGCTCTTGTTATGGTCTTGAATGACATCCACTTAAACTCAGACAGTGGCAGAATCTCAGTGTTAGTATTATTAGATCTCAGCGCTGCATTTCACACTGTTGACCACAACATATTACTAGACCGACTAGACTTTCGGCAACAGTTGTAAATTGGTTTGAATCCTACTTAAAGGACAGGAAACAGTTTGTTTTTATAGGCAGCTACACATCAGAGCTGACAAATATTACATGTGGGGTTCCTCAAGGTTCCATCTTCTCTTTAACATCTGCATGCTACCACTGGCTCAGATAATCAAAAGCAACAAAACAAGTTACCATAGTTATGCAGATGATACACACATTTACATTACCATTTCACCAGGAGACTATGCTTCAATTAAAACACTGAGTAAGTGCATTGAACAAATCAATGACTGGAGGAGTCAGAACTTTCTCCAATTAAACAAAGACAAAACCGAGGTAATTATTTTTGGAGCGAAGGAGGAACGACAAAAAGTCAGTACTGAGCTTCAGTCAGCAATGTTCGAAACAAAACGCCTGAAACCTGGTGTAGTCATGGAGTCAGACCTGAACTTCAACAGTCACATTAAAACAGTTACTGAGTCCGCCTACTATCACCTGAAGAATATATCTAGGATTAAAGGACTAATGTCTCAGCAGGATCTAGAAAAACTTGTCCATGCTTTTATCTTCAGTAGACTGGACTACTGTAACGGTGTCTTTACAGGTCTCACTAAGAAATCCATTAGAAAGCTGCAGCTGATTCAGAACGCTGCGGCTCGAGTCCTCACTAACACTAAGAGAGTGGATCACATCACTCCAGTTCTGAGGTCTTTACACTGGCTTCCTGTCTGTCAGAGAATTGATTTCAAAGTTCTGCTGCTGGTTTATAAAGCATGGAATGGTTTAGGCCCAAAATACATTTGTGATCTCCTGCTACGTTATGAACCATCCATAACTCTCAGGTCTTCTGGGACGGGTCAGCTTTCTGTCCCCAGACTTAGAACTAAACAAGCCTTCAGTTATTAAGCTCCAAATATCTGGAACAAACTCCCAGAACCCTGCAGGGCCGCTGCTACTCTACTACGTTTAAATCCAGGCTGAAAACATTTCTTTTTGCCGCTGCTTTTAATTGAACTGTTCTGATCTAATATTGCTCTGTGACTTTTATTCATGTATTTTATACCTGTTGTGCTTATTTTGTTATCTTTGCTCTTAAATGACTGTTTTTAAATGTTATAATGTGTTTCTGCTGCACTACTTCTTAATGCTCTTAATGTCTTTCATGTTTGTAAAGCACTTTGCCTTGTGTTGAAAGGTGCTATATAAATAAACTTGCCTTGCCTTCATCTCGCGTTTTTCACCAACTTATCCTCTTCCTTCCATCCATCTCTCTGTTTTTCCAGGCTTGTACCCAAACCTGGAGGAGCTGGGAGACTACATGGGTCTGGCCCTAAACAGTGATGAAGTCCAGAGGAACCTGGCGTTGATGCCTGTGGCTGACAATGTGAGTATTGGTGTATGTCCGGGGGTGTCAAAGCATCGCAAAACATCTCAAGAATGACAGACAGAAGCCCCAAGCATCAGCATTAAACAGACTTCACACATCTCCTTCTGGAGCCAGAGAAATAATAATCATTTTTTAAACATGCAGTTACAGCTGGGAGGCACCATTGATATCGTTGTTACTTCCAAAAAGTATTGAGTTTATAATAGAGTGGTGCAGTGATGATGTGTTTTTGAAGGCATATGCAAAGTTAGCATCACAAGGGGCTCCCCTGACAAAATCAGTGGATTTTCCCATTTTGGAATATGGCAAACACATGTTTCTGATACTTTCACTATTTGTTCAGTAGGATCATTTACACATATTAACCCCACTTTATGATTTTTAAGTGTAAATGTGATCATCAGGAGTAAAGAGCTAACGTTAGGCTATGAACAAACAGCATTATGGCTGTGCATCACATCCGCTAAGCTAAATGCGCATAGATTTCATGGAACACTTATTCAGGCATCAGAAGAAAACGTGAAAATCTATACAGCTTGAGTTAATCACAGACCGTATTCTAAGCATCTAGTGGTCAAAATCTCACTCATTTCTAGGTTTTAGGACTCATTACTGCACCACTCTATTTGTGTCAAAAAATGAGAGCCATGTTATGAAAGATGAATTCTGAGACTGACTCATCCCATGCCTGGAACAGAGTGTGGGAAGGTGTGAGCTCTTCACTCCCCTGCATGTGTGTGAGTGTGTAATTCCTGCAGATAGCTCTCACAGCATCATATGAGCTGGCATTCGACCATCTGTGTTCTCTGACATTTGCTGATATCTTCAACTATACTAATTTCTTTGTAATGGTTTTATTTTCTTCATTGTTAGTACAGAGCATATTTATGATCCAGTTTTCAAAAGAGCTGCTTAAAGCATTCCTGATCTCTCCCACTGGTGGAGGGGGAGATGAAACTGAATCCTCCCACACGCCTCATTTGATGCAGCGTTCCTTTTTATCTCCAGCTGCATTTTAATGGAACATCCCTCCTAAATCCTTTCTTCCTCTCACCTCTTTCTTACCCCCACTCTCCCTTTCTCCCCCCCTCCCCCCTGCAGCAAGTGGCAGTGCCCTTCAACTCAGGTTACAGTGGGATGGTGCGGCCTGTGACGGGGGCGGACGTCGGCATCATGAGGGCAGAGATCCGCCCCGGGCTGCGGGAGGTGATCCTCTGTAAGGACCAGGACAGGAAGGTGGGGCTCCGGCTCAGAGCCATTGACAACGTGAGTCAGCAACACACACACACCTGTTCTCTCATTTATTATTCAGCGACTTACTGTCATTAACGCCCTTTCACAACATGCTTCCTTATTCCACTTTTCCACATACGATACTCTGCTTCACTCTAATGTTTTACTCTTTCATGATCCATCATGTTGATCACTAGGGGTTTAAGCAATGCTAATTTAGCAGCTAATGCTAGGTACGGATAAAGTAATCGCCTATTACGTCAACAATCTTTTGGCTGTGATGTGATTAACCCATTTACTCCTAAAACAAGACCCACCTCATGTGTATTTGAACCAATGACAGTGCATTATATGCTGTATGCCTCATGAAAATGACGACAAATCAACAATGTTGCGCTACGCTGCAGCCGGCAGAAGCTTCAAAGCTGCGCTATGCAGCAGCCGGCAGAAGCTTCAAAGCTGCGCTACGCAGCATCCGGTACAAATGGGTTAACAGGGATATTTATTCATTTGATTAGATTTGAATGCATTACAAGCATCATGTCAGAGCTGTTTATCCAGAGTATCAGCTTAATAGTCTTGTAAACAGATACTGAACAAACATACAAAAGGTATCACTTCCTCATGTTATTCCAGTGTAGGAGATGGTGGACCAAAGGCACAGTCATCTTTATGTTATGTAAAACACATCAAGGTGTAACCAAAGCTTATACTGGGTGTCGGTATTCCCCGTTAGTCAAATTTAAGAAAGAATTTTCCTGACTCACTTTTGGTTGTTTAACCCCCCTGGAGCCCAGCAGGGACACATCCTTTAAGACACATTATACAGACTGAGAAGTTCTTTAGCTTACTCCACTAGCATAAATCTTTCCTAGGGTTGATTCAGCATAAAGGGGTGCCACTGTCTTTACATTGAAAACTCCCGGAAGTACTGCGTTACTGTTGATTTGGAGATTTATCTCTAGATCTTCAGCAATGCCACAGTGCACACAAAGTGGTTCCTGTGACCTTTCACAGTGATAATTAAGTTAATGTTTGATATGTTTTGCAAACAGACCTGTCTTTTGTCATGATACCTGGGACACTTGCATCGTGTATAAAACTGAAGTAATTACACCATGGTTAAGTTGGCAACTATAAAAGGGACATGGGGATGTTTATTATCAGTGCCAAGAGCAGTGAAGAATGAATGTGCTCCAGGAAAACCCAGAGTGAATTTTGATCCATGGCCAGCCTGCAAGTGGTAACAGGCTCTTTTGGTGGTTAATTATTCAGTTTGTGTTAAGTCGCACTAATGCAGCCTTTAAAAAGACTGGAATGAGTCGGCAATAAAGAGAAGATTCAGTGTATTGCTTGAATGACACAGCACATTTAACTTTAGAGGGTATTGAATCGTCAAAATGAAAGAAGTCATTCATCAAATAGTTTAGTTTTATTGCAGGAACATCAGGTAACTACTTAATTTGAGAGAGTGGTTCAGACACAAATCTTCTGATGGTTCTGTGCAGTTGAATTGTTTCCGTATCTCTTCTCTCTTGATGTAAGTTTTATCTCCTCTATGTCCTTGCCTCTTTCCTCTTCAGTTGCTCTTTTGTTTTCTCTCCACTATCGCCGTCCGTCTTCATTTCCCTGAACTCATTTTGACTGTTTTTACCGGTTGCCTATCTCCTCTCTCAGGGAGTGTTTATCCAGCTGGTGCAGGCTAACTCCCCCGCGGCCCTGGCTGGCCTGCGTTTCGGGGACCAGGTCCTTCAGATCAACGGGCAGAACTGTGCCGGATGGAGCCTGGACAAATCCCACAAGGCCTTGAAGGCTGCGGCCGAGACCCGCATCGAGCTGGTGGTCAGGGACAGGTGAGGACACAAGATGACAGCAGTTTTTCCTACACCCTGTATCATTCAGCCTCACTTTTCATGCCGACCCTGAAGTTCACACATCACAAAGGCTCCCTCGACAATAAGCAATTTGATTTTGGAATATTGTGAAAAGTACTGAGACAAAGAAAGGCAGTTAGCATCTTACCAGATGTACAAATGAATCAGTGAAGTGTTATTTATAGTATAATATAAGAATATACGTATGACAGATAGCAACAAGTATTTACATGTATTGGTATAAACAGTAGTATAGAAATAGAATACACACAGTATACTACAGAAAAATGATGAGCGTCACTGGCATTTATATAAACAATTTGAATAAATTTGAGTATGCCATAGAAAATATAGCTGTTTGGACAGTTTCATAAATAGACTACGTAACTATGATAATGTGCAAAGTCAGTCGCTGGTTATCGAAGAGTTTGTTTGTTAATGATATGTTTTATTTTGTAGACCAAAACGTGAAAATCTGTCCAGCTTGCGGTAAACACAGACTTTATTCCAGGTATCGAAAAGACACCTTTGAAAAGGGAACCTTGAAATAATCACTCATTTCCTGGTTTTCGACTCATTCCTGAAACACTGTGTACCACAGTGCAAAGTTGTTAATGGCTTAATTTAACAGTTAGGTTTAGAATGTGCTTGAATTTCGATTTTCTCCTGGAGAAATCCTTGATGTTCAACACCTACCATCGACGCGATTATTCATAAAAAAACCTTTTAATATTTTAAATGAAACAATGAAAATTCAAACCTGTTCTCATATCTTGTTTGTTGTCTGCTGCCATGTAATACCTTAAATACCTCGAAAGTGTTGTATTTTACTCTTGAAAGGTCCCCTATTATGCAAAATGCACTTTTTGATGTCTTTTATACATAAATATGTCCCCGGTGTGTAAGGAGACTCACAAAGTGTCAGGAAATACAACCCTCTCTCTTTTCCTCCTTACCCACATCTCTGAAAACGGGGGTACAAACGAGCTGATCCAGATTTGCTTCAGTTATGATGTCATAACTGAAATGTGGGCTGGCTTTACTTTGAACACCTGGCAACGTCCCGCCCACGTGACACGTCCCAACCTATCGTCCCCCATATACAGTCTCGAGCTATATCCCCTCCGCAGCACCTCTGTGTGTCTGTGTGTTCAGCAGGATGTCTGCAGGACGGACTTAGAGTTGTTGTGTATATAATACATATAATGTCTCTGTTCTAGAGGTAAACACTGAGAAGTGTTTCAGAAATAATGCTGGATGTGGTTTTGAACATAATATGGGGTTTAATCACGGCAGCATTTAGCTGAGTTTCTCTGTTAGAAACTTCTCTCTTCAGACAGAGATCATGATGCTCCAAAGGGGCGTGGCCAGCTTCAGCTCAGCTCAAATTTAAAGCTACAGTCACAGAATCAGCACTTCAGGAACAGGGCTGAAATAGAGGGGTATGAAGCATACTACAATGGGTGATCTGTTTGGTATTTTGAGCAAAACACTCACAGACATGTTCTGCATAGATATTGCCCTACAATATATTGTTCAAATATAGCAGAATAGGAGACCTTTAAGTTTGGTCTCTCTTGGGATGCTGAGAGGTTTGGCTCCCTCTGCTGGCTGCTCTGCCACTGACACTTTGCTCTCTTTGAGTTCTGTTTTCACAGACATTATCAAAAAAAGTTTATTTTTATTTGATATGTTCCCATCTGTTTATTTATTTAATTAAACAGATATAGACAGACATACTTTGTCAATGAAAGAGTCTCAGGATAAGGCTTTATAAACTGTACACCAGTGGATTACTAATCCCTTTCTGTGTGTCTCTAGGCCCTTCCAGCGCACCATCACCATGCACAAAGACAGCTCCGGACACGTTGGTTTCATCTATAAGTCCGGCAAAATCACCTCTCTGGTAAAGGATGGCTCTGCCGCCCGCAACGGCCTGCTGACTGACCACTACATTTGCGAAATCAATGGACAAAACGTCATTGGACTCAAGGTCAGACCCGTGTTTCTGTATCTGAATCTTTTGACCAAATTGTCATTGGTGATATAAACTGTTTACTGAGTGCATAAGAAATGCGTCAGACCCTTCATTGCATTGTGGAAAAGGAGGATACATTCAGAACATGCGTGATGATTTAAATGCTTTCTTGCTAATATGAATTTTGCATTGGGATGGCTGCTTGCAAACCTACAGAATATAGCCTAACAAAAGGAGTGTGCGGCGGTTTTGAGTAAGTGAAGCATCTTCCAGCTTCAATCTGTTTTTGAACGTGACGTGAAGCTCAATGGTGTTTCGCTTTTTGTCAGTAAAGCATCCATAGTTTGCTTTGATTCCTGTCTGTTCTCTGGTAGGCATCTAGTTTTCCCCGCCCTGTAATAAAGGCTTAAATGTTTTTCAAGCCCAAATATTTAAGAAAACTATGATGTGGTAGCTATATATCCTCACGTCACTGTTCCTGTGTAAAAATTCCAGGATTCTCAGGTGAAGGACATTCTCTGCACCTCTCCGACCGCCATGACCATCACCATCATGCCCAAGTTCATCTATGAACACATGATTAAGAGGTAAGGCTTTGACCTTTCAGTTCTAGTGTGATGACCACGTACGTGTGTTTGCTCCTCTTTGTCCACGGCTAATCTCACATACTAGAACACCCATCACCCTGATATTTTTGGTGCTCATCTTTCACTGTATTTTTCAGTTCCTCTCATGGTCGTTGTGATTCACAATTTAAAAAAAGCTTTTTTATTAACAGTTTTGTACTATCATTGACTGCTGATACCTCACTCCTCTTAATCAACCAGTTGTATCTAAAGGCATTTCTGTAATATGCTAGGCTATGAACATGCCTTAATAAGTCCTGCGTTGTTGCTCAAAAACTGACATTCATAAAAGTCATATTTTTAACCCCAACCTCTGCTGATTAGTAACCTGTAAATGAGCCTGGAGGGACAAATAGGTGATATTCACCTTGCACAGTTCTGATCTAAATGAAGTGTTCTCTCCTGGTTATTAAAGATAAGTTATTTTGTTTATTTAAAAACATTTCTTAATCTGTTTTTACTTTAAGTTTAAAGCTAAGGGAAATTCTCTAGTGAAGACTTATAGCATGGGCTTGTGTAATATATATATTTTTTCATGCAGAGGTCTATTGTTAGTTTTTATTTATTTGATATTGTTTACTTTTTGATCAATCATACATCTACATGGGTTGATGATGTCATTCCTCATATAGCCTTCCAAACTAATTAATTCTCGCGCTTAATAATAAGCCTAAATAAGAATGGACCAGAATTTCTTCTATTGGTCCTGGGACATCTTCCCAGAGACATTGACCAGCACCAATTCCATTAGTCAACAGAATGATGATTTCCCCAAATTTGCATCCATATATCGCTGAAGATGCAAAATTGTGTCATTAGCGTTTTCTTGTTTGTTCATTTGACGTCTTCCTTTCATGTTCGGCAGTAATAAGTCAGGGTAGACAGGAAGTGGACCAGGAAAGCCAACAATGTATCTTTTTATTCCTTGGGTCCGACCAAGTTAACTAAGAGCACCTTAAATCAACCAAATGTGAGGATTGATTTAGCACTGTGCTATTCACTGACAGGTTATGGATGTGATTTGTGGGGTTTATTTTTATGCGCAACGAGTCGTGTCATATGCTGTATGTAAAGCCCCTGCCAAATGTGTAATATCGGAAAGTGGGCTACATAAATAAAATGTGATTGATTTGATTTTGTTTCCAGGATGTCGAGCGGCCTTCTGCGCTCAGCCATGGATCACTCCGTCCCAGAGGTGTGAGGACGAGGAGGACCGTAAACTGTCAGGATGTCTTCAATACAGAGATATATCTTTCTCTCTCTCCTCCTAACTCAACTCTAAAACTGTCTCTATCTTTATACCACCTCCTGCATTACAATCAACACCATTTCTTTTAACATCTTTAAAATGCCTTTTTTTTCTATTCTTTAGTTACTCAGTATAGTCTCTACCCTGCTACACTTCCCACATCTCTGTCGACGCATCTAGTACTTTTTATATGTTAACCTTGTAGTCGAAGTATTACATGTTTATTTTTTCTATTTGAGATCAAGAACCGTACAAAATGTTTTTTTGTTTTTGTTTTCATGCACACCATCATAAGTCCAGAGCTTCCTCCTCAGTATGGAGATGAGTCATTGGCACGTGACGTTTCCTCTTGTCAAAAATGCTGTAAAAGGCCAATATTCAGGCATCAGAACCCTACTATGGAGATAGCGCTGTGCTCCCAGGCCCTGTACTTAACCCCCGATGTGTGTAAATAATCTGAATTAACACCTCGTGTAGAAAGAGTTTGCTGACTTTATTCCAGAGTCTAGTGTCATTTTTACTTGGCCAGTAAAACAGGTTTTAACAAAGGTGTTGTTTTTAGTTTATACCAAATATTGGTAAAAAATGTCGATTTTGTCATCAAGATTAGTGTTTGTTTTTTTTGTGGATTCCCAACATTTCTACAATATAAATAAATTCTATGCAGCAGTTTCCAGCCTCTCCAGAAGATGGCGAGGTATCATAGAACCACATTTCCTGTCTCTGCGGTGGAATGAGGCTCTGATGTGTTGTATTTGTAGGTACTGGGAACACAGTGTGCACATTCCAGGGGAAAGTGTAGGAAAAAAGGTGCAGTTTGTTGCCTTGTGCAGCTAGGACTTAGCCCTGTGCGCAACACCATCAGAGCTACGAGCGATGAGAGGCACAAGTAGGCGGGATCACAGTGCTTCAATGTGATTGGCTAGGTCAGTTAAAAGGCGTTAGACGGTTTTGCGCGTCATCATTTTTTCAAGGGAATTGTTTGTGCTGGACGGACCCACTAAGTGCACTTTCCACTTCCTTTTTAAAGGTTGTCTTTCCTGTATCCATTTCAACAGCTGTGCTTTTTTATTGTTATTGTGTTTGTGGTGCCTCGTGGAAATGGAGGAACTCATAAATCGTGTATGTTAACCATAGGAAACTGCTGAAATTTGATGCTGAACATCATCCGCTCAAATTGAATGCATTTAAATTGCCCATCCTGAGTAAGAAGTCAGTGAACCTGCTCTCCTTTGCTGTTAGAGGACGCCCCACCCCCTGTAATATTCCCTCCCTGACTGATGAGCACTCAGTCGTCAATTTCTACTTGTTATATAAAAATTTGCTCCTTTTAATGCTGTTCATGTTCGGATGCATGTATTGGTTTAATTTTTAAGGTATGCAATCTGATAAACATCACTGTCATTCTGAAAATGCTAGAAAAAAAATCTAAAAGTTTATATACGAATGTAACCCAGATAATATTGTAAAACAATAAACAGTCTTTCTGTTCACATTGGATTCAAAGTGTCTGTCTTCCCCTTTAGGTTGTTACGTTCATCTTAATCACAAAACCTGTTGTGCTTTTTTGGGGTTTTCCCTTTCCTGCTATAGGTTTTGGTGCATGTAAATGGTCTGCAAAGGCTAAAATCCCTGTGTTCCCTCCAGAGGGAGTTTCTCTCAGACTAGGCTCTGGTTTCAGACAGAGAGGAGCTGCAGCACAGGCAGTGTGAGAAGAATAAAGAGATTTCTGAACATTAAAGCATGGAGACATGTCCAAGTAGAGACAGAAAATACAAAGATGAACCTGAACATGAGCAGAACGTCTTCTTTAAGTAAAATAGCTATTTAAATTGGTTGTTTCTTTAAGGCACAATAAAAGGATGGTTGGTGCTTGATTTGTTGTTTGTTAGTGTGTTGTTGCGCCTGCAATCATTTCTTTATAGATAATATAGATAGATAATCTGACTCACTCCGAACACTTTTGGTTAGAACTAATTTCTTATGCTCCCTAGATTCTCCAGGTCAACGTCTACATTGTTTCTGGAACATGGTGGAGGCACAAAATGCACTTTTGAATCTGAAGATGAGCATAAAAAAAGAATTCCTGGTCAAAATAATAAGTAATAAAAATGAAGAGAAACAAGATTGAGACAAACACACAACAGATACGTTTCCTCCATGCTGTTTAATATAGGGGCTCTTGGTCTGCCTTTATACAGTGTGGTGGGAGTGTGAATGTTGATGTCTCTACACACTACTATTGCCATTAAAATAGTTCATTTACATTACATTATCTGTAAATATTAAGGATGTCAGCTAAATTCCTATACCAGGCATTGAACTCCTTCTATGTTAGTATGTTAAATGACTTGGTATAAGCTCTGTTTACGTTAACTATCATTACATAGGCTATGGAACACATACTCAGACAGTCAGACAAGGAATAAAGCATAAAATGACAATACACATTCAAATATTGACCAATATAAAGAAGCCAAACACACCCACCTCCTCGTCTCTTCCCACAATAATATTCAGCATCATATGTGTTTTAGGATATACGTAGTATATAATCACTCAGTCACCCCCCTTCCACTCAAACTGTACACTGGCACAACCAACACTACAGCAGGAAGTTCAGGTGCATTATGGGACAAAAATAGGACATTTTGAACAGTGTCCAACTCAGGTTTATGGCCTCCTTAGCATTGCAATCATCTTTGAATGGGTTCTGAAAGTTCTGCACGGGATTGATCAAAGGAAAGTGAGAATAGAATTGTAATAAATAAATGACACCCTGTAATCAACCCTTTTCTGGAATTGAAGCATTTATAACAATGGTTGGAATCCTAAACAAGTGCTGGGGGCCATGGTATTCATTGAATAGGAAAATGTAAGGGCCAAAATGACTCCAAGAATGCATTTATCTTCACCAGACCCTATTAGGATAAGTATTTGCAGACATAAAGGCCTTATACAGGCCTGTTGGAAACACAGTGTACATTAAACACATAAAAAGCTATTGAATACAGAAGCCACCCAAACATTTTTGTTTTTAAATCTTGTAAGCACGAGAGAATAACATATATTATTATTTTCATTGCTTTCTTGCGTGCACAAATGACCATTTTGGTGCAAAATGTATGATCTTATGCACAAAACATAATGAATGTTGTGTACAAGAGAATCACGTGCACAAAGGTGTTGAATGATAATTGTGTAGTTTGTGTGTATGCGACACATTTGATCAATAACTTGTGTGAGGGGTGTACTACGAAGTTATTCTGAAGGAATCTGGATTTATTTGGGTTAGCTGACAACGCCTCGGAAGTTCACTAGTGCCAATAATGTATTCAAGATTTGTGTGTGTGTTTATATGTAGAGTTTATGAAAGGTCAATTGAGCAAATAAATGTGTTTTGTGATCTTGATATTAAAACACCAGTTTGGTCATGTTAACATGCTATATTTTTAGACATTAACGCAACAACAATTTTGGAAAGCCATTAACAGCAAAAAACAACAACATTTTTTAACCGATTTTTGTGGTTTTTGGTAAAACAAATTGGGATTTGACCAATTTGTTTTAATTTAGCTTGGGCCTTTAAGTAACAAAGCAACAATAGTTTAGAAAGACAATTTGAGAGATTTTGTGTTTAAATGACAGTCAAATGTGATCTACACCTAAATGGATGCCTTAATACATTGTGCAGATGTTTTACCCCTTATGATAGTACACCCCTCAGCTATATGTCTTGTTTGCACAACATATCAACAAAATCAAAGCACAAAATGAATTAAAAATTAAAATTAAAATTAAAAACAAAACTGGGCTTTGGAGGCTAATACAATAATAAAAATGCACAACAGTTTAAAAAACTTTTCAGACACACATACATTATATTACAATATAAGCAGCTAAAGTATAGACTGTTGTGCATAGAGGTAAATAAAGGAGGCTGAGATGATTGCTGCACCCAACAACAAACCTAAACCTGGATTGCAATAAATATACTCTTTCTTCTTTACATCATCCAATCAAATTACATCCAATGCTGATGTAGTTCATTTATATGACTTCTATCATCAAAGATTTGGTTCACAAAACATAAAAACACATTCTCACGGGAGTATATGGCTTTTTGTAAAACATGAAATAGTTTTAGCCTCCTAATTCATTTTAGCCCAGCAGCTCATAAAGTCAGGAGATGGGAACACAACTCATGAGTCAGACCGTGATTTTGAGGTTCTAGATGAGCAAATATTGAACAGTGGAAGTGGAGAAGAGGCAGTCCTTTGTTTCTAAGGCATTCCTTCAATTGTTTCATGGATCTTAATGCATTGATAATGGCCACTGCAGAAAACTAAACACAGACAGGGGGTTGTCATGATTGTCAATTTGTCACTGACGTCTGACACTTACATAATTTGATCCGGTAGCATAAACACTGCTCATTCTCTACCAGTGTATGTTTTTACATCAGCATTTAGACTTGAATGTCCATTATTTGTACGGCTTGTAGATACATATTGTGGTCAAGAGCTGAAATCAAAAAGCATGAATGAAAGGCAACTGCTTTACAGTATTCACAGAAAATAATGACATGTATTGTATTATTATTTTTAAAGATCTACCTGAATTTTCTGCATTATTTTAGCTACACTTCACCTGTTTTATTTTTGCTCTAAACATGACCAGCACTATATGTTAAACTGCAGACCAACAAAACAATCAGTGGACACAAAACACTTTCGACACACATACAATCTCAACTTCAAGTAATTGCTTAAAATTCATAAAGTGAACAATAGTGCAAAATATGTCAACAAAAAAACCAAAAAACATTCATTCTGATATTTCCTCACCAAATAATTAAACAGCTCAGTTGGTGTCAGGCTATTTTTGCTGGTTGTATAAGAGTGAGTTTGACATTTAGACAAGTTTGATTATACAGTCACAGGCTGCTTATTTACCCTTAGGACATATGAACCCAAATATATGCACAAGATCAGCCAACATAAGAAATTTTAAATAATATTTCTCACATTCATAGAAAGTAAACACCCTGATCCTTAAAGTGATAACAACTTAGGTATCTTTTTGATTTACATTTTGAGTTCACTAACATGTCCTCCATGTCCACAAATGCTTTGCAGAATAATCTATTAAACAATTTTGATTTAATTTGCAGTGACTGACTAACTCTTGTACAGCGGACTTTAAAATACACACTACCAGAGTGACAGTTAAACTATACCACGAGAGCATTAGGTTAGCAGAAATATACAGCACAGAGTACAGACTAAGCACAACTCACTTTATTCAGATCTACATCAAAGTGTCAAACTGACCCAGTGAGTATCTACAAACAAGTGTCTGACCAAAGTAACCCAATTGGAGATTATTTATTTTCAACAATTCAAAAGTTCAGCTGAGTTTGCTTTGAATTCAGTTTAACAACTGTATGACTGAGGACAGGTTAAATAATAACAAAACATAATATCCCTACCAAAACAGTGGATAGGTAAGAGCTAGGCTAGCTGTTTCCCCTTGCTGCCAGTCTCGTTGCTAAGCTAAGTTAAGCTACCTGCCTGTAGGTTGTAGCTTCTTATTTAGCGTACAATCATTAGAGGGTCATTCATCTTCTCATCTAGCTTGCGGCAAGAAAACTAATTGTTGAACGTCTATTTAAGTGTTGAGATAAACTGTGAAAAAGTAGAAACTGTGTAGCTAGAAGATGAAAAGGAAACACATTATGTAGTTTGCCTTCAGTCATAAAACAGGTGGCATTTTCTGCTCAGGTGAAAAATCTATAGATTTGTGGAATTAAGTTGGGACGAAGTTTGTGGATTTATTGAGCTTGAGTTTGAACTTTTGTATCTGATCTGCTTTCTTTAATTTCTGTAATGTTAATCGGGTTAGTAGTAATTATCTACTCTCAGGGTAGAAACACACCGCACACAGCCACCAGCTCTCATTCATTTTCTATAATAGTCAACAAATCCCTGTCCCACAAGTCCTGACCTTTGAAATTTGATTTTGTATAGCATTATAAAGAGGTGCAGGGAAGAAATGTTGTCCTTGGATGCTGGGGTTGAAGGAAATGAAATACAGCTTCAATTGCAAATCACCTTATATAAAGGAGAATTAGATGTTGATATGTCCCCTGGGAGAATGGAATTTAAAGGCAAAATCAATCGATTGTCAGATGTTTTTCCGTCAAATATTTCTTTGGCTAAACTGACAACCACCAACTGATTGCTAAGGCAGTTATTTGTGGCCTAATTTCCTGCTCAATACAAGTCTTTATCCAAGAAGTCATTCTTGTCATTCTCTGGCTTAATTTTCCTTGTATAAACAGAAAGAGTTGAAGCTGCAACAGAATGGATCTCTCCTCTAACAGAGCTGAAGGTTCTTAATGCCTTGCAGTGTTTCAGTGTGTTCTACCCCTTGGATCAACCAGGGTTCTGTGACGACATTGTCGTTATTGATAGTGATAGCACTATGTTGTTTGGTCTAGAAGATGCCAATGACTCAATGAAAACTGTCTGCAGTCATAGGTCATGTGTGAAATCTGAATTAGAGTGGATCCTCCCTTCACTGGTCAGTGAGCGAAGTGTTGTACATGGACACATTTTTATACATACACAAGATCATTTGAACATTTTCAATTCAAGACAGCCTGGTAGACAGATCTATGAACCTTAAAACATTTTCCTGCATTTAAAAAGAAAACAATCAGCGTTAAACATTCAAGCATAGATCATTCATTCCAATCAGCTCATTCAGTTTTGCACAAGTCAGTAGTGTTAGCAGACATCTTGGTAACAACAGCAAGGACCAGTGTTTGGGAGACGATAAGGAGTAGGACCAAACAGAACAGACTTAACCAGTTAGAGATATTAGTCATAAAAGCAGAATTCCTGTCCCGGATGTTCCCCATAGCTGTTAACCTTGGAAGAATGCAGGACAGGAGGTTGTTTCTTCCCCTTTCCTTCGAGGTATTTTCCCACAAGAGAAGGACCCAGACCCACACAGGAGAGGTCGTAGTTAAGGACCACAGAGGATGGACCAGATTCTCCTCTTATATCTGTGATCCACCCATGTCTCCCCCGCCTGCAGGGTAGTGCCTCAACCCACCTCCCCTGCGCAGTGAGTGCAGCGCCACAGTGCAACAGCCCCGCAGCAGCGACCCTATATGATATATGGGCTGCTCACCACGGGCGGGGCCACGACAGAACCACGCCAGTGTTGGCACCACGGGGATTGCCACTGCTAGAAGATCAACCAGGAAGTGACGACTCCAGTAGCTTTTCACAATTGTCCCAGAGTCCGATGACTCATCCTCCTCGGGTGTTGCGCCCCCTGTTGCGCCTTGTTCTTTAGTTTCATCTTCATCATTGTCCTCATCATGCAACTCCACCACAGTGACACTGGCGATCTCCTCGGAAGTGGATCTCCTCGGTTGTGAGGTGTGAGGCTGTTCTATGTCCGGGGATAATCCTGAGCAACTGGGACTCAGTTCTGCTTTCTTTATCTGGGGTGATCCTGCTGCTAGACCAACTTCCTGCTGGCTGTCTTCCAGGCTGAGGTTTTCTAGTGTTGACCCAACCTGTCTGATTTCTTCACAGCTTCCTCCAAACTCACCCTGCATCCCTGCTGATGTCTCTGTTAAATCATCTTCTGTACCCTGAACTTCCAACTCATTCCCTCCCATTGAGCCCCCTTGTGTCTGCTGCTCTTCTTCTGCCAATCTAACTACTGTTGTTTCTTCCTGCTGCGCCATTGTTGCAGCTTCCTTCTCTCTGTTCTCCTTGTCTTGCTTTTCCTCTTCCTCCACATCTTCCTCTCCCCCACACAGAGGACTTTCCATAGAGCACGCTACAGTGGCAGACCGTGGTAAGGAATGGACTGGTGGTGTTTTGGTGACCAGAATCGGCTCTGTGGCCGTACTCATCATCGTTGCAGTGGTTATTGAAGTTGTGGTGGTAATGGAGTCCAGCTCCTCATCGCCCTCATCAGACATCCAGGTGGAGGTGGGGCTGCAGGCCTGGGAACGGAAAGTACGTTGCTCCGCTATGGTATCCAGATCAGAGGGGTAACCTGCCGTTGCGGGGATGGGGCAGCTTTCTGTCTGAATGCCGGTCTCCCGCAAGGAGTGCAGGTAGAGGTGGTGGTGGGACAGGCAGGGATGGCTCCTACAGCCCGCTCCGCCTAGACCACAACGAAGGGATGCAAGCCGCTCGCCTGTGCACAGCTTCTCATAGGTGGAGGAGTGTGGCATGGCTTGGGGCACAGAGTGGGACATATTGCGTGGGAAGGAGCGAGGTAAGGTATGGGAGAAGGTGTGAGGCAATGAGTTGGGCAGAGAATGGGGCAGGGGGTTGTGCAGAGAATGGGGCAGGGAGTTGGGCAGAGAATGGGGCAGGGAGTTGGGCAGAGAATGGGGCAGAGATTGGGAGAAGGTCTGTGCGTAGGAGTTGAGTAAAGATGCTGTTTCTTCAGAGAGGAATGCGGCCTCCAGCAGCAGGTCGGCCCGGCTGGTGATGTTGCTTTCCCCACAACACACAAAACCACTATCCTGGGTGCCATCACCTGACAGACAAGGATAGTCGGGGCCGTTGCCATTGCGGTCCCCAAGTGCTTCTTCACTGAGCTTAGTGTAGGTGGAGCTCCTCGTCAAAGAACGGGCTGGAGAACAGTCACAGGAACAAGACCCCCTGCCTCCTACTGCCGGTTTGGGTATTCCAGGACTTTCCCCTGAAACCGACGCTGGTGCCGAACCTCCAACACGGGTGCGACAGCCTGGTATGGGTTCCCCCTCCTTGGCTAATCCAGCTTGGGCTAGCTCCATGTTGATCAAAAGGTTCTCAAGCTTGTGGTTCTGAGTGTTGATGTCCTGAAAGTACTTCTGGACCCCTATGTCGCCACTCAGCCCCCCAGCATCACTGAGCCTGTCGCGAACAGTGTCCACGGCCTGTTTGAGCTGCTGGATCTCCTGGCGCGCATCCTTCAAAGCCAGTTGAGTTTCAACGCGGTGACATTCCTCTTCAACCCAGTCTTCCTGCATCCTGTAAAGCTGGCCCCTCAGATCGTCTATCTCTGTGTCCCTAACAAGGTGAACGTGGAGAAAAGAAAGGAGCAAAGGGTTAGGGTTTGGGTTAGAACTTGGTATATAATAGTTAACAAAAGAACGGTCAGACAATATAAAAACTGACATTCGGGGCCAATACTAATACTCAGTTTCTCAGTTTCTTACCTGTCTTGTAGAGTGTTGATGGTTTCCTTTAGCCTGGCCCGCAGGTGTCGGATACACACCTCTTTCTGCTGCAGCGGTGTGAGGTACTGCTCTGGTGGAGGTGGCCGGATGCCATGGTTGTCCGTACATGACGTATATTTCGGGTGACGACTAGGAAACAAGAATATGGAAGGAATTTTTTTCTAGATTAACTTTTACCGTAACTACCAAAATCTGTATCACTGAGTATCAAAAATGTACATATGCCTACAACATTGCTAAGTTAAGACTCAATTATATTAATAAAAATTGTATTTATTGTATATTTGAGAATTTCTGGAATATCGTTAAATGAAACTAAAAATTGCAAACAATAATTGGACCTGGCCGACTTTTAAACTTGCATTAATTAGCTTTTTGGCCGTGAGGGGGCCGCAACCCTACAAATCCTTCAAAATTCTTTGGTGTATGTTAGACAAGAGTGAAGACTTAGAGAAGCTTTTTATCTCCTATACTGAGCTGACCATGCACATTCTGATGTCTTACCCTTTGGTGGGGCTGCACTCACTGCCTTTACAAGAGCCTGAGTTGCTGCTGCTGCTGAGGGGGGTGTTGCCATAGGGATCTCTATTACTAGGCGTGGCCGGTGTCCGCCTGTTCAAAAGTTAAATAAATAATGTAAACCCACGTAACCACACCCCAAGCAACCAGGTGACAGTGAATCCTGTGAGCTGTAGAGCCAAACAACAAATTAAAAAGACACAAATGGTCCCATCCATTTCCAATAGCATGCCAATACAACATGGAAATGCACAAATATGCAGACATAATACAAAGGCCAAAATCACTGCTAACAACAGTTCGGAAACAGTTTGGAAACCAGGAAACTCAGTCATTTTGGCACTAAAGAAAAGACACTCAATGATATAACAGAGAAGAAGAAGCATTCATTAACAAAGAATAAAGTGATTGTACTAAATGTACAAAATGTATGAGAAGACTCAAATATAAAAGAAGAAGGGCACACGAGACATGATGCTGTGGAAAAGATTTTCAAATGGTTTCCATATTGTATACATTCCCATGCTTCAGAAATTCAACACTGATAGTGAGAAAAGAAGCGGGACTCAGAACAGACCGAGAGCGAGGGGTCGAGGGGGAGTTTGTTGCACGGCTGTGGCGATCAGGAGACTTGGTGGAAGCGTATCCCTTAGTCGGTGACTTGGACGATGCAAGGCTTTTTGTCTGGCGCATTGAGACCATATAGTCTGTCTCCATAGGAACGTAGTCTAGCTCTATGAACCTGCAGTAGTCAAACCTGCCCAGGCAGAGACAACAGGGTGTTAAATCACAGGAGGACAGCAGAGGATCAAACCACACTGACACAATGTGCATGCTTCCAATGTGTGCACACTATTGCGGTGAGGCAAAGCTGTCTGGCATATAGCATTTGGCTAAGTCATCCAGAGCCTGAGATGCTAATGCAGATCCTAGGTGTCAACAAGCACTCAAACATTGACTTGCCACTCTAAAAGCATTGCAAAAGGAAAGACAGATAGTGCTTTATTCATGTAGGCCACTCTCTTTGACTTTCCATATCAAAGTTGTATTTGAAGCAATGAGGACTTTAATGGAAAGAACACAATCATACAGTCTGAATCCTCCATATCCACATACCATACTGTGACTTTAAAAAATATATATATTATAATATTTTCCATAACATTTTTCAACATACAATATTATGACTTCTTTTCTTATTTTTTCAACACTACATTACACTGTTTTATTTTTGTTTTTGAAATACTATTCTATGTCCTTTTAATCAGATTTTTATGACACTATGACATTATTTTTCAAACTACTCTTAGTTTATTTTTCCTAATTTATCAACAGACTACACTCTGTTGTATTTTGTTATATTTCCAACACACTATACTGTGACAATTTTTCTGACTAGGTTGTTCTTTGTGATATTTTCAACATACAGTTATATTATTTATTAATGTTATATTTGAATCTTCTTTTTCTCTTGGTAGGAATGCAAATAAGCTTTTTTCCTTCAATAGAAATCTCTCCTTCCATTTTTGCAAACGCCTTTGAAAACATCCCCTTATCGATGATGTCAAACCACACATATCGTCCAAAATATAATGTTGAAACACAGTTGAATAAACACATATTTCCACAATTAACTATTGCTTCCATCCTGCTATAGAAAATAAAGTAATATCAGGGTTAGCAGGACAAGGAAGGAAGGAAGGGGGATCTGTGATGGGCAACCTCTGTCAGGACATTCGTTAATGATAATTATTATTGTCACAATCAGTAATATTAAAGACACATAGCCAATCTTGTAATAACAGGTTACTATAAAGATCATGACTGTTGCCCAATCACTGGCCTCGACTGAGGCAGGAAGGGGGGACAAATCAGAGCAGCCATAAGGGATTTTCACACAGGACCCGTTAACTCCACACCACCGCACTGAAGTCCAAACCATGGACACAGTTTCAGCAAACAAGAGTCTTTGTACTCAAACTGCTACCTCCTGGAGCTCTGTCCCTACCCAACAACGTTTTTCTAAATTCTTAGTGAGACATTGTAACTAAAAGTATATAGTCTTACAAATGGTATTATGTAAAAGAAACATGTTTTCTTTATGCTTAATACAATACTTAATGTGTGTGTTGATACATTTAGTTTATATTTAGTTATACTTAGTTATTTTAGTTTATATTTAGTAATATTTGATGTATATTTGGTAGTTTAGTTATATTGAGTGTATATTTCTCCTTACTTCTTTGTATTGAACTGTTGCACCTCAATTTCCCTTGGGATAAATAAAGCTTCTTGAATCTTGAATCTTGAATCTTAATGGGTTTTTGGTCCCGTATAAAAGAACAGAACTAAGTTGATTTATTTCTCTTCATGACTTATCTCCACATGAAACACCTTTACATTTTGTTCTAGCATTTAGCTGCTGTTTCAAAGTTTCACATCTTGTCATTGTTTTGATCACCTATTTTTACAAAACCCCAATATCCTGAAGAATTTTTAATTTGAACAAAACCATTTTTTTGACGCCCACCGCTCCAAAAATAAAGGCCCATTGCTTTGAAAATACTCAACAAAGTTAAGTTCATAATGATTATTCAGAATGACTGCAAAGGCTTGACCTGCCTTATTCTTCCTACGATTGGTCCATCGTGAAGTTCTTAGCCTCATCATACCACGTACTAGCCAATAAGAGACAGAGTAGGGCGGGTGATGCCTTGCCATGGTAGGAAGAAATAATCTGTCATTCTGTATAATAATTATTATACTTCGGTCCAATGGAACATCAAAGCAAGGCAATTGTTGTTTTGGAATAATGGGCAGTCCCCAAATTCACTTTAGGTAGGAGGCTGTGTATCATCACCTCCTGAAAGCATCATTTTGATCAAATGGTCGATCCAGGGTTGCTTAGGGATTCACTGCATCTGTTCAGCCTATGTAACACAGCCGTGGCTACATTTGACACACTAACAAAGTAGTGTCATCCCAAATTCTTTGTCAAAACACGGAAATCAATCTTTTTTGGGGGCTAATCCAAGATTCTAGCAAAGAGTTGTGCTTAGCAAGCGTGTCCTGTGTGATTTAATAAGGGAGGGGGCCAGATATTGAATGCTCGGTTCTTTTTTGAAGATCAATATATGACAAAAGCCAAGACAGAATAGAAACAGGCAGAGGGAAGCAGCTGAAGCGATGAGGGGTTCACAGGACAACAGTGTTTCTGGTCTGTCCAACCACTGGGATGCAACCTGTGTCTGGACTGTGACTGTGGAGGGGGGGTGACAGTCTGGTGGAGGCTGGTGTGGGGAAGTGTTGCCCAGGAAAGGTGTTGGTTTGTGTGGGTGGTTGGAGAATTATTCCTTAATACTGTGGTTTGTTCCTAGAAAAAACAAAAACTTCAAGATTAAGGCAATGTCGGTGCCAACTTCCTGTGGTTGCACTTTCTAGTGTTCATGTCAAACATGGTGCTTTTGATTGAGTGTTTGCGGTGGACCAGTGATCACAGTGATCAGAGTTTGCTTCCACAGCACAATGACTGCGATATTTCCACCGTGCATGTAGCCTCTAAACACAACTTCATGCTACGAAAAATGACATGGAACATTAACCAAATTGTGTTAGAAATTCTCCAATAGCCAATGCATATGCTAGTGCTAATGGGGATCCTTATAAAGAAATGAAAAATAGACTGGCTTTCCATTTTGTCATACCAGGATATAATAGACTTGGAAGTCACAAAAATACATGCTGGTATCAGTGCCAACTTCTAAGATGTTTTTCAAAACTGAGAGCTCCGATAGGGATCTCAGTATCACCATGTTTAAGTGAGACTGGTAGCAAGATGTTGCCTGTAGGCTAGGTCTTGTTTTAGTGGCTACATAGCATGCCAGTGCCAGTGCTACAGCTAGTGAGCATGCCCTCTGAGACTGTAACTGAAGTGAGTCTCACGCAGGAGGCACAGGTATAGCCACTGGTGCCGAGGCCGCTGCGGCAGCCGTCCCTGACCCCACCGCCGCCACCTTGTGCACCGGGACAGGCGAGGGCGACAGTAATTGCTGCAAGCGGTGTTTGGGTTGCAACGCCCTCAAAGGGTTGAATCTAAGGAAAAGAGACGTAGAAAGAGAGGAGGACACCACAGCCACAGATTTAAGAGAGTGTACTGTATGTAACCATAACAACCAATGACCACCATTGGTAGTTTCGGAGGGCATTTATCTGTCTATGAACCACACATAAATAAATGGCTTGGACCTTTCGGATGAGGTCCTGATTAAAAAACTCTGAACACAATCAGGATAAGTGCATTTTTGGCAATTCTAATTGGGTTGTGATTCTTCAGCTTACCAGCCAATATCAATGACAAATAGGCTCTCTGTATTATTCTAGTAGAGGACTGAATCAATGCTGTAACAATCACATATTGTATACATTTGGTATTCAACAGACATTATGTTATTGCATCATTTGAACTGCAGAGAGGGAGCATTTATTCTGAGGCTTAATGGATATGGAAAGAGTCATCACCGGTGCTTATAGACAAAGAAAGCTCAATAACACTGCCTTAACATGTGTCCAGTAAACAGGCTGTGGAATTCCAGTCGCTGTAGGAGAAAACACATCAATGCACTTAATAAACTGGGCTCAGGTTGCAGTAAACTAGCTGTTCACTGTCAGTGAGTAGGAGGTGGCTCACTAAATGCATCTCATTATCAGTAATTCCTCCACTTCTCCATCGGGATCATTAATGTTAAATAAAAATAAAAAAGTACAAGAACTGCTGTTAAAGACAGAACATAGAGGGAGAAAGAAATGTTACAAATCATTATTATAAAAAGGAACTGGGAACCTCACACTGAGAAATGCATTGGTGGAGGTTCATACCTAAAGAGGCCCCTCCCTTTCCTGTAGTAGGTTATATATGTTTTTTTGCCTGAAACGCCTCCATTCGATTCCTTTATTTATTTCCATAACGAAGTGACATCACTATTTAACACTGTAGGCAATAGGCCAAAGGGCGGGACATCTCTATGTGGTTGACCAATTACAATGGAGCCGGCCAGCTAACCAATCAGAGCAGACTGGGCTCTATTTTCAGACAGAGGGTGAAAAGGTGCTCTAACAAAAATGATCAGAATAGGGCCCCTTTAATACCCAAACAGTGACATCATAGAACAGGTTTCATGTCCATATTAGCTACCTACCGACGAGAGCCCAACCCAGACCTCCGATTGGCTGGAGCAGGGGCAGACATGGAGCCGGAACGCCTCTTGCGTAACCTTTAGCTTCTTCCGTCCTCACTTCGTCTCTCTGTTCTGCAGCCTGTGGGAAAAACACACCACATGACCAGTGAGTAACAACACACACACATCAAGGATGAGTTTTGCTGACTGCCTCTGCGTTGGGCTGCTGGTGCTGCTGACTCAAGCTGACACTTAGCTGGCAAAGATAGCTCAGCTGCCATTCACCTTCCAGCCCTGTGGGAGCCCTGGCCAATCATCACTCATTGGTGTCATCTCTGGCTGAGGACCAGTTAGAGTTACCTTAGTGACATTCTCATGTGTTTGTGAGGTGGAGTTGGATACTCAGACTCCTTACTCAAATGAAAGTAAATATGCTTTGGTCTTAAAAAACTCCATTACAAAAGAAAGTCCTGAATTCTAAACATTACTTAAGTATTGTACTCAAAATGCAGTTAAGGTAAAAAAAATTAAAAAACTTACAAAATTTACTAAAGTATTAACTGTGAAAAATTCTCAGTATGCAGTATTCTCAAAGTATTGTTGTATTATAGATATTATATTATCCTGTATCTATAATTACACATACAAGTCATGTCATTTTAAACTTGTCATTGGATATCATAAAATACACACTGGATTATTAGTATAATATAGCATCATATCATTTGAGCATTTAATGTAATTTTATATGTAAAAAGTAACTACTATGAGTGTAAAATGAATGAAGTACAGTAGGTAAGTGGAGTAGATGTATAAAGTAGCATCACATCGAAAATAATCAAGTGAAGTTTGTCAAAATAATAGTTCAGTGAGAGTAAATGTACTTAGATGCATTCCACCGCTGGTGTCGGGGCATTTCTCTTTGTCTATGAGTGAGACCTTAAAGTAAGTGCCTCTGAGTACTCACACACACGTGGCTGTGTGGATTCTAGGACACATCATCTCATAAACAGTTAATCTCTATTCCCCTCAGTGACCCTGCAGAGCTAGACGTTGATAGAAAGACCAAATGCAAATATGTCGCTGACACACTCCGTGGTATTTGCGAAGGATGTAATGAATATGTTCAAGCATCAGAGATAGAAAGGCACAGTGAGAGACAGAGATAGAAGGGAAGTGATTATCCCCATCAATAATACATCAATCGCAATTTAGCAGCTCCTCTGTGCCAGGTGTGTGTGTTTGTGTAAATGCAAAGTCAACTCCCTGCTGAAACACCTCCACACGCTGTGTCTCTGTCACCAGTCAGTGACGATAGGTGGATTATTAGGAATAAAGCCTTGTAATATAATCCCTTTGCTGCACATAAAGGACAGGTTATGAATTAAAATCCTCGAAATACTACAAAGCTACCTGCTGAGTAACTTTATCCATATCTGAGATCTGTTTAATGTATTAAGCATTGTTCAATAATTTCATGATTTTACAGCATTAATGCTTTTAATGGATTTTTAGGAATTACGAGGTGTGTGTGAGTGTCTGTGTGTGTCTGTGTTTCTGTCGTATACAATATATTCTACACCTCAGGGAAAAAGTTGTATATTATTGTGACAACACTAGGATGGGTCAAATGCAGAATGTATATTTCCCCTCTGTGGGACCATTAAGGTCTCTTATCTCTTCATACGTCTTACCTCAATTGCTTCCCCTTCTAGTTGGTGACACATTTACTACATGTAACAATATATATAAATGTATTCAAATATTTGTAGATTCAAAAAATACATATTTGAAAGTGATATTTCACCCATACAAAATGTGGTGTAATTCTCTCTTATTTCTGAGGGGAGTTTTTACAGTTTCAAGTCACTTATTCAAACATTGAACAAAACCGGATCTGTGTGAGATGCTATCTGCAGAGGGTAAGGAAATGGTGGCCACCATTTTTAATTTTTACACTCAGATCATCTTCAAAATATTAAGAGGTCTATTCACTGCTGTGTATGATTATTATTATTATTATTAATAATAATACAAACAAACAAGGACAAACAAAGACAATCAATAAGATGGATTGATGGGGGGCGGGGGGTGGGTATGGATAGGCAGAGGAGAAGAGATGAGTTTGAGGCGGGACTGGAAGAGCGTGAGGGACTTCCAGAGCCCGAGAGCTGTCAGAGAAAAAGGCTCTGTCTCGGAAACGGCGGAGATTGGAATTGAGAGATGGATAGGAGACCGGCTGAGGTGGATCTGAGGGACCGTTGGGGTTGGTAGTGGGAGAGGAGGTCAGTGAGGTACAGGGGAGCCAGGTGGGGTAGGGCTTTGTAGGTGAGGACCAGTATTTTGTAGTTAATGCGGTGGGAGACGGGAAGCCAGTGAAGTTCTTTGAGGACTGGGGTGATTTGGTGCCATGATCTGGTGTGTGTGAGGAGTCGGGAGGCTGCATTTTTAACCAGTTTGAGTCTATTGAGGGAGATTGAGCTGATACCGTAGAGAAGGGAGTTACGTAGTCAGGGCGGGAGGAAATTAAGGCGCAGATGAGTCGTTCAGCTGTACTTGTCACTATCACCTGTAATCCCTTATTTTCTATTACCTGTACCATTGCTGTAATGATTTAATTGGGAATTTTTCCAGAACTTTTTTATAAGCTACCTTGAGACTGCTCTCTATGCTCATGAAACCATGACTCAGTGTTTTCATGTTTCTTTTCTGACCTTTGAATATTTTTTTTTTACAATTCAAATGCACACACTGTACGTATAAAAAAAAACATTTTATAAACCTAAATAAATATTGTATTTCTCTTTTATGAATGGCATTTTACAACCATACACACAGAGTGGCTTTGGCTCAGGAAGGCACATCATACAGGATTTATTAAGTTACGTAACAGCATCCCCGACCACAGACAGACGGAGAGGCTGACACGCAAGCAGCTTCTGTGCTGACGAGGAGGAAACACAGAGTTACAGGGATGGGTGAGAGAAGGAAGAAAGTGTGGAAGAGAAGGAGACGACAGCCAATGAGAGGAGAGGAGGAGGCGGCACGTTTCAGAGACCTTGTGAAGAGGAGAGAGATGGGAGGAGTAAATGAGGAAGGGATGTTAGATGCACCGGTTAATCTGGACACGCACACACACACACACACACACACACACACACACACACACACACACACACACACACACACACACACACACACACACACACACACACACACACACACACACACACACACACATACACACACACACACACACACACACACACACACACACACACACACACACACACACTGTGTCTGCAGTAGTGGAGACACTGCAGTTTCTCTCATCAAAGTCAGTGTGGTGTGTCCTTGCTTCTATGATGATATGACCTTGACTCATCTCTGTAAATCTAACACAACTGTTCTGCAAAGTTGATGTGGATTAAGTGTGTCATGAACCAAAAGCCCACACTGTCCTACCATAGGGTTCATTCATGCTTGGAACCTTAGGCACACTGAATGAACTAAAATGAACTATTTTGACCCCACCACATAGAATGACAGCACATGGGACACATTCAATATCAGTACAGTTTTGAATAGTAAATAGGAAAAAAGGAGGCGGTAGGTACTGGGGTTTGGTCCGCATTCGGAGGAATGGGGTACAAATCCAGCCTTGGAACATTTGCCACATAGCATCAGCTCCCCCTTTCAACACTGTCACTTAAATAAAGGCACTGGTTGTCCAATATAATCAAAAAATAAACATTGCTCTCGCTTTGGAGCAGCAGGGCAAAGGCAATCAATATATGTAAGAAGTTGTCAAAGCTTAAAAGCTTAATTCCACCTTAGCCTACTGATTCTAGAATTAACACATTATTTTGTACGTTTAACATTCTCTCTCTGAAAATTAAAAACAGTCCTCTGTTGAGTCACGTTTGCGACATTGAAGATCATAGCTATTGCGCTGATGCGTCTTCAAGGGGCCCAATATTCTGCTTGTTTGCAGGTTCATATTAGTATTTAGTGTCTCTCCTGTGAGATGTTTCCCTCCTTCAAGTTCAAAAAGCTCTTTATTTTTCTCATACTGTCTGTGCTGCAGCACCTCTTTTCCCCCTGTGTCTGAAACCAGAGCCCAGTCTGCTCGGATTGCTTAGCTGGCTGGCATTATCCTTATATTTGACTATTTCTTATTGTGTATATTTTGTATTGTCTCTATGTTTCTAATGCTGCTGGAACAAAAGAATTTCCCAAATTGGTCAATAAAAGTCATATCTATCTATCTATCTATCTATCTATCTATCTATCTATCTATCTATCTATCTATCTATCTATCTATCTATCTATCTATCTATCTATCTATCTATCTATCTATCTATCTATCTACTATCTATCTATCTATCTATCTATCTATCTATCTATCTATCTATCTATCTATCTATCTATCTATCTATCTATCTATCTATCTATCTATCTATCTATCTATCTATCATTGTCATGATTGCTCAACCGCTGAGAGATGTCCCGCCCCTTGGTCTATTATGTACAATGTTATAGCCCTAACCAATAGAAGCACGAGTGTTACTAAGTGATCTCACTTGAGTCCAATGGAGGCATTTCAGGTAGGGGGGGGGGGGGTGGCATTTACATGCTCAAAATCCCTATATAGCACACAACAGGAAAGGGTCTCTTTAAGGTGCTAACAAATACTACCGTACGTTACAATTGAGTTGTGCGAAGCTTGATACAAAGTGTCCTAACACAAAAACTGTAAAACAACATGTACTAAGAGTTCCAGAACAGAGTGGACAGGAGAGCACAAACTCATGTTGTGGCTGTTTTCAAATATCATTACAGGAATGAGTTTTTTTCAGAGACTAATGACCCCCCCTGACGGAGGAGACTGCAGTGCTAATGCATCTCACAAAATCAACCCCATGTGTAAGGCAGGTGGGGATGGGAGGGGGTGTGTATGTGTGTGTGTGGGAAAGTGTGACTCATACCAGCTACGCTACCCCCTCCCACACACACACACACATACAGGCAAATGCTGGTAGACTGAGGTTTACAGACTGTTAGACAGCCCGGGGGTTTGCTGCACTGACTCACTGCTGTTAATATAGGAGAGCCACTCAAAACACAACGTGTAAAAATATGTTTGTGTTCTGAGAGCTGCTCATCCAAAGCCCCTGTGGTCACAGATATTGTAGATCAAGAAAAAAGCACAAAAACCCAGTGCACCTGCAAAAGGTGGAATGCAGTGCTTACTTCCCTGCATGGTGTTAAGGTACTCCTGTGCTATTTGTATTTAAGTTTGGCTTTATGGATGGATTGTCATTTTTGCATTTTTATGCAAATGAGCCTCATTACAAAAACAGTCCAACTCACAGAGATCAGCACTAATAGCCAACATGCAGTTACAGGGAAATGATTAGCATCCTCAGTGAAATAGAAGCCCATTTAGAAGGACGAGGAAGCAGTTACGTCATGAAAAATACATAAATAATGCTTCCTTAGATCTCTTTTAAGAAAATACAAGTGAAAAAAACAAGAAACATGAATGAATATTAAACAGAAATGATTTCCCTCTCCCTACTTTCTGAAAGCCTAAGTTGAAATACTTCTCTTTCCTCTATAAAGGCCGTTGGGAGGTTTGTATATAAATGACTCTCTGACTCTCCTCTCACAGCTTTATGGCCGTGTGAGTGTTCTTGTTATTGTCATGCAGAAGGCAACATTGGTGTTGTGGTGAGTGTACATCAGCGACCTGTCATGGTGACCATTTGGATTAATTCTTCTGAGTTTTACGTCACAGTAATGTCATGCTTATCAGGGCTTTGAGGTAATACGGTGTCTAACAAAATAAAATGTAAACTTTATTGATATTATTATAGATCAGCAAAACCATATATATATATGTAACACAAATGAAAGATAAGAGATGATTCAATTTGGAAATAAAGATCATCGGCAAGTACATTCAAACACGTTATTGTCAACTAAATAAAAGAACTTCACTTTTTTTGTTCACTTAACTTATGAAATCAAGTTGTTTAGAATGACTGTTTGATGCCATACTTCCCAGCATGCATTGTATTTGGGTCTTCTTGTCACTCATTTGAGAAACATTTTGATTGACATATGATAACTGTCTTTTCTACATGTTTCTCACATGAGTCACATGCAGCATGTTGGAGCCATAGATGGCTTTTATATTATTTAATAGTTAAACATTTATTTTCTTGCCGTTTTTGATTATAGTGAATGTATTCTTGGTGTCGTTATTGAAGTGAGTTAAAGTAGTTTCTATGCTTTTATTTTGAAGGCAGGTTTGGGCACTGGGTGATTAAGGCACCAGGTGTATTTGTATATATTGGAGACAGGTGGGGGTTGGAGTAGATCACTAGCAGGCATATCTTTTTTTTATCAGGGTGATTCAAGCCACAAGGAAGCCATAGGAAACTGTGTTCTTGTGTCAATGATATTTGGTTATGGAAATAAATGAACAGACGCAGATTCATGTCTGGACTTGGACCATTGCCCTGTGCAAGATCCGCTAACTGGTGCCTCAGCAGCAGTGTTTTTTTTGTGTTAATTATCTGTTTTATTTCTATGTGATTTTGGCTGCTACAGTCCTCTCTCTGATAAAATGAAAACAAGAAGGATAAGTATCCACTTTAACCACTCCAAGCTGGTCTCTCTTTCTTTCATATACTACTATGATGATTATGATTATGATTATTATTATTATTATTACTATTAACACACTCATTTTACTTATATAGCCCAATATCACAAATATCACATTTGTCTCTGTGGGCTGTACAGCATACTCTCTGTACTTAGATCACAGTGCACAAGTTAAAACTCCAAAAAACCCTCATGATTAATATGGGAAAAGGGTATAGAAACCTCGGGGAGTGCAACAGAGGAAGGATCCCTCCCCAAGGATGATAGACGTGCAATAAAAGTTGTTTGTATTAACACAAAAAATAACAGAATTACAACATAGACAATCCAAATGACAAAAATGATACTGTGAAGATATACATACAAATGATGGAACAAGGTGGATACAGCTAATCTTTCAGAGGCTGCCAAAAAATAATGAAATAAAATAAATAAATAAGCTGCATATTTTAAATCAGAAATCACTGATTAACTTACATTTCAATAAATCTGACAAAACAAAAATTAAACAACAGTAAAACAATAAACAACATGACACAGCTGACTGAAAATAAGACGAGTGAACTCAAAAAGACCTCAAAAAAACTCATCCAACTCTTGCAAGAAAGTAAATTAGCATATTTCAAACCCTTCATTTTAACACCTCATGCAAATATCAAACATTTGATTCGAGTTTATTCCAAAACTATTTAGCAATATTAAGTCTGCGTCTATAAAAACAGTACAGTACCTACTCTGTGTTTGAATCTATGATTATAGTAATTAATACTCGTTAAATGAGGAGCTCTTAATTAGATCATTTTACAGTCTGATTAGTGACATACAGCCTGTGTTCCCCTGGCCTGAGAAAGTTAGCTACGCTAGCTCGTAGCATTTCTATTTCTGTACACAGTGTCTTAAACTCCATAAGAAGCTTTCCTCTCAGTTAAATTATACATGCAGCACTGCTTCTCTCAGAGGCAAAGAGTCTCTATCGGAGGAGAGGATGGTGATGACTCACATCTGGATATTCTGCACAGTTAGCAACTTGTATTATCATGCTTCATGCTACTCTAGCTACTATAAATACTCACCCAAGATAAGGTGACATTTAGTTTATTGGTGAAACTAACTTGTTCTGTCATAAAATATATTGTTGACTTATATTATATTGTTTGGGGAGCTTAGGTGAAATCAGATCATTAAAACATGGAAAAACCTTAGGAGCCTGTGTTGGAGACCATGTTTGTTTGTTAGCAGTTGCCCGGATTAGTCCCTGTAGTCTACAGGAAGACACGTGGGATTTCTGTGTTTCATATTAAACACAGAGCTCAGATAGTTTCAGATAAAAGCTTTATTCACTGTATGTGATGATCTGTGGTTGAAAAGTTCTTGCTATGTTTTTGAAAAATATAAAACACTTAAGAGGGTGCAGACCTCTGCCAAAGCCAGTAGTGCATTTAAGCGTCCCTCAGATGAACTTTTGGCTTTGGTGGTGTTTTCATGAGCGTTTTAAGTCCTAATGTCAGAACCACGTGGACACTGCATAGAATATGTGTTCAGAGCATTTAAACTTCAGGCTGATGCCAACGGAGTTTTGGTTCTTACTTGATTGCACTTTTACTCAAATTGTACGAGCTGGGAACACGTCTTTCAGAGTATTTCAAAATCACATGAATGCAGCAAACATTCCCTATTTTGCAATGTTGAACAAAGATGAACAAAGTTGAACATAATTTGTGTTTCTGACATATGATTCAGTTCTGCTCTAAAACTTTACTGGTTTTTCTTTGGTCCATTTTACATCCTTCCATGCAGTTCCATGTAAATCGAGCCAGTAGAAAAACCTTGCCAAGAGCAAAGTCTCCCCTTTGATGGAGGTTAAACATTTAGCATTCAAAAAATTAAAAGACCAGGACCCTGAAACTGAAAAAACTATATAATTCAGCACCCATGTATTTTAATATCTGCAATATTCTTATTGTAAACTGTCAAATTGTCTACTGTGAAAGAGTTTTTATGTCCTCTACTTCATAAGCCTTCCCTTGTTTCACTCAGCTCGTAAATACATGACCCAGGATCTTTATCATCACGTATCAGAGCAAAGTGTTTCCCTAATGCTTTTCCCTCTTATAGTGGTGTAGGCCAGTGGAAACACTGATAAGATTGTGACGTATAACACCAGTATGATTGACAGCGTCCTCAATATTACTTTTAGTCTCAACATTACTCTGAGCACCCAAAACGATTAGCCTAAATTTCGAATTGTCAAGCCCAAAACAGCTTCATATCACTGGTGTTCACTGGGAACACCAATGCAAGACAAACATGTGTCATTAAGTTTCAATTTACAGTCCTAAATTTGACCCCTGTAAATATAGCCTGGCCTTGATTTATTATTGTATTAGTTATTCTGTTTTGATGCGTCTTGATGTCTAACTGGCCCAGTTTGACACATTTGAAACCCTATGATGCTATTTATCAGAGGTGAGGTGGTTAACTAGCCGTGTATTTGTTAGTAGGATCACGCTTCAAGTCTCCTTGAAGCCTATTTAAGATGCTTCCAAGACATTTTTTGGAAAGAAAGAGTCTCATTGAGATCAATCAAGCTGTTATGGGCGCTTTACTCTGTGGTGGCATCAGCCATCTTGTATGGTGTGGTCTGCTGGGGCTGCAGCATCTCAGCTGCTGACATGAACAGACTGGTTAAGAAGGCCAGCTCTGTCCTTGGGGGTCCTCTGGACACTGTGGAGGTGGTGGGAGACAGGACAATGGCAACCTAGCTGTCATCCCTGCTGGACAACGTGTCCCACCCCCTCCAGGACACCCTGTCCGCACTGAGCAGCTCTTTCAGCGACAGGCTGCTTCACCCGCTGTGTCTAACATATCGATACCGTAGGTCCTTCCTTCCTGTGGCGGTCAGGCTGTACAACCACCATGGCCCCTGGTAGACCCCCCACGTACATAACAATAGAGACTATGACACCCCTGCTGTGAAGTTACACCAATATGCAATGATGTAAAAACACAAAAACATACACGGACTGTTGTGCAATAACACTGTAATATGTAAATTGGAAATGTATTATGAATGTGTATTGTATATTGCAATAACTTTTTTCTATTTGAAATATTATGTGCATGCCCTTTCTAATAGTGTTTTTTTTTTGTCTCTATCTTCACTTTAGCCGTAACAATGTAAATGTCCCCTCTGTGGGAAGAATAAAGGTATTCTCATTCTGATTATTCCCTCGTGAGACTGGAGGGCACTTGGCCGCATTTCGTTGCACACCCAGTACATCCCCTCTTCAAATTGGTTCAGTCGTAAGGAACATGTGATCATAATGTCGAAGATTTGGTTTAACATTTCCATTTATTGCCGTCCTGCAACAAGACACATCAAGAGAGACTTGCAATGCATCTGATGCCAGGGACACACCAGACTGCGGCGAAGCATGGCTCACCTCTATGATTACATTTTCCTGCAGCAGAAAGTAGACTCTGGCCACAATTTGCCACTTGAAGTTAAACCATAATCTCCTTCTAGTTTGGTTGCAGAATCAAAACAGCAACAACTCGCACTGAGCTCTTAATGGCCTTTGCAGCTTTCCGTAGAGAGCATGGCAGCTCAGCGTCAGCTGCATTTTGACGATGCAGGGGTTAATCGATCATAAGAATTGATGTTGCCTCTAGCACAAGTCTCTATCCACCATCAGCTACATAGGGCAACTAATGACACACAACAGCATTGCCATTCAGGACAGTTCTGTCAAACGCCAGGGCAGAAAAAGCTCCCAGGTAAAGCCCACTGCTACAATTTTGCAACTGTGACACAACATTGCACTGTAAACGTACGACATGTGCAATGCAGGTTGTGTTTGAGAAATTGTCAAGCAACCAAAAACACTGGCTTAAGAGTTAATGTACGAAGCACATAAACAAACCTGCTTTCTAACACTATGACTCTTTGCTTTGGATTGCAAATTACGCTGGTATACATAGACACTGACATATAGACAGCCTTCACCGCAATTGTGGAAGTCACAGTGGCTACACTTCTATGGGAAAACTAAAACCAAAAGAGCAGACTGGAGAGCAGAAATATGAGCAGCTACACTCTCCCTCAAGCCTCTGTGGACATGAGTGTAGTTCAAGAACAAAAGTATGAGGAAGAAATATCCAGAGATACACAAATTATACTCACTGATTCATCCAATCTCTCTTCAGTGATCGCAAGATGGCTATAACGTTCAGTAGCGGGCACAAACAGTGACTGTTGGTTTTTACAGATCAAGTCAATCCTGCAGAGTCACGCTGCTGCTGCAGAGGATGCAGAGCAGCTTTGCTAAGATCCAGCAGAGCACAGCAATAAAACCACAGCAAAGCACCACTGGAGCAACAATCAGCATGATATTCAACACAAAGGGTGAATGTGAAAAAGGGGGATGTGACGTAGAACATTTTATACATCTTGATTTTGTTGTTTTATTTGGCCAGTAAAGGGTTTCTTTCAAAGATTTTTTACATGGTTTATCCCTCATTCTGCTGTGAAGCACATTAGCATTAGTCCTTCAGAAGTTAAACTTTGTTCCATTAATCAGGGCATACGCTCAAAATATCTTACATGTTATTAGTGAGTCAAGCAGCAACGATTAAACAACGCCGGAGCGCTGCAGCCTGAGTGACCATGCTAATAGCCTGTGTGAACTATTTTTCTCAGAGGCAAGACAAGCAAAGAGCATTGAGGAAAACAAGAAATCAATCGATCACGTTAACGCCACGTGGGAGGAGACTGAACACTACACACATCTCTTTCAGTCTCTGTCTGCATTCAGGATGGAGATGCAATGATAGACTATTCAATAAGTAGATCTTTTAAACTTCTTTTGAATGCTAAAAAAAAGTTTAAAAATTGTGTTTTTTGATAGGACTTATAATTTAATACAATAATTCCCTGTCTTTCAGCTTTGTTTTGGTCTTTTCAAACCCCTTAAAAATATCCACATCATTAGCTGTTAAATGTTCCACTTACGTTCGCCAGTTAGTCTTCAATATTTACTGGCTGTCTGAAAACAGTGTGTATGTGGATGATAAAAAAAGAAGTTGAACCAACCCAACCGTAAAGTTATGGACTGTAAAATCAAAACATTAAGCTCAAAGACACTAAAATTACCCATATTACATTTAATGGTAAATATAATGATTGAATATTGCAGCGTTAGGAGAGTTTGGGGTTTCAATATGAGGAGAGTTTGAGGCTGCAACAACATAACTTGTTTTCACTAACTGTGGTTGCATTACAGCTTGAATATGAAAGAGATGAAGCACATAGAATCTTTACAGCCCTCTCAGCTCTCCAAGTGTTTAAAGCAGCAGCAGGCTTCCTGAACACCATATTCCTCAGCATGAAACAGAGTCATATACAGTAGAGGGACTAGCTGGGGAGCACATATATTTACTTTCTCCCCACATGCATATATTCTTTGTATCTGTGTGTTACATTATGAACTTTTGCACAATCCTGCACAAAACTTCATGGTCACTTCACTTTCATAGTTTTCTAATACATTTCAGTATTTTATTTTAAAAAAAGGTTATAGTATTATTATATATCAGGACTTTTGCCCTGTTTCTATGCATCAATTCACCATTAATACACATTACTTTTATGTGCAAACTGTTATGGCAATAAAACTGAATCTGATCAGCATAGTAGGTGAAAAACCATTTATTTCAGCGAAAATCTGAAAGTTTTGGATTTACATTTATCGGGTAGCCAGACATATGGATCTAAATAAAAGTGGCCCAAATCTGCTGGATGGCAACTTCATACTTCCCATGTCAACAGAAAGTTGATAATATGCACGTTTAGTTTTTTCATCTTGAGGCTTGTTTTCACCAGCCACAAGGAACCAAATCTGTACTTCAGGTTAACATACTTCCTGCACTTAAACCAGGACACCCTCAAACTTTTCAAATTAAAAAAGGGAGGTCAGTTGCCTCTGCCACTAACCGATTTTGCAGGTCTCCGCCATTTGCACTGCACAAGCACAAGGTTTTCTGCCATAAACTACTGTATATCTTTAAAAATGCTGTTGTTTTATGATCACATTTGTATATGAAAATGTGTATTTAAAAAAATTGCTTCGTTATATGGCCCCTTGCAGAGAAATTCCAAAGCTAAGAAAGACCTTTCAGATTTATCAATAATCGCCATAGAAGAAAAATACTGATCTAATAACAGAGTTTTGTTCTTGAATAAGATTTTTTATAGAAATATGTTATGTTATTTTATATAATTTGAAATAAAATGAAAGACATTCACAGTTAAGAATTAGATATCCATTATTAATGCCATACATGTTTGCATAAATTTACAGTAAATACTGTATTTCTCAAACAGAAGTTAAATCCATTTATCACTTATTCTAAGAAAGTTAACTGAACCCACTAAAAGGAGTCTTTTTCCTGCTTTGGGGAATGCCGCTGTGTAAAATGTCCTACTTGGGTTGCTGTTCGTTGCTTTCCAATATGGTGGACCAACTTGCACTTGTGTAGTGGAAATCAGGTAGTCACAACCTCCATGGAGGATAAGTTAACTATCCAATTAGGCCTCCTGCTATTTTTATGCATTTGATTCACCCATCCACACTTCCCTTTCCCTCCCAACTACGCAGTTATTACTGAGATTTAAGGTGATACTTTTTGGGCTAAAGCTATTAACTTAATGGCTATGATGCTTATACTTGAGGGTTGCAGGGTACTGGAGCCGATGAGATGACAATGGGCAAGAGGGGGTGGGGTGGCGCCTCGACAAGTCGCCAGTCAATCACAGAGCTGACACATAGAACAAGACAACCATTCACACTCCCACCTACGAGGATTGTGGTGAAAATTGAACTGCATGTCTCAGGAGGATACTGGAGCACCTGGAGGAATCACCGGCAGGCATTGGGGAGAACTTGCAAACTCCTCATAAGATGGAAATGTTTTTTTTTGTTCATGCCAGCAGGAAAAGCAGCCAAATAGTTCATTGTTGTGATTAGAATGCAACCAATAGTTTAGACAGAAAAGGCTTATGGATGGATGCACTGTGCTCCGGAGGAATGGGAAACAACAAGCAGGGGTCTTTTGAGATTCAGCATAAATAAATACCTGAAATGAAGTGTTGCATATTCGTCCTGTGAGAACGCTCACCCTCTTCAGGATCAATAATTCAGGTTGGTTACATTCATCACAAGGCACAGTTGAAGATTTACCCACCATGGGTGCATCTGAGCAAACACCCATGCTGTGAAAACGAATGCCAATCACCATGGTGACGGTCAGTCGACCACTTGTGTGGAACGTGAGCAGGAGGAGAGCTGCCATTGGCTGAGGATGGAGGAGGCTGCTGCTGACAAGATGGCCATGCTGCAAAGGACAAAAGTATCCTGTACCAAAGGACAGTACAATACAGAGCTTTGTGTCCACAGTGAAGACATAGAGTGTTCGCTCTGCTCCCTCTCGCATTTTACAGACTGTATATGGGCTCATTAATAAGTAAAGGTTCATATGCATGGCTCAAGGGACACATTACTGAGGGCAAAAGAGGCTACAACTACTACAAAGTTTCACAAATGTATTAGAAAGGGACACAACAACTATTAAAACTTAAGACTTTTACTATTAAAGAGGAAGCCTTTTACATGTCAGTGTTGTCTCATAGTCAATCCAGTTTCTGTATCCATACAGTGGGGCAAAAAAGTATTTAGTCAGCCACCAATTGTGCAAGTTCTCCCATTTAAAAAGATGAGGCCTGTAATTTTGATCATAGGTATACCTCAACTATGAGAGACAAAATGAGAAAAAAAAATCCAGGAAATCACATTGTAGGATTTTTAATGAATTAATTGGTAAATTCCTCGGTAAAATAAGTATTTGGTCACCTACAAACAAGCAAGATTTCTGGCTCTCACAGACCTGTAACTTCTTCTTTAAGAGGCTCCTCTGTCCTCCACTCGTTACCTGTATTAATGGCACCTTTTTGAACTCGTTATCAGTATAAAAGACACCTGTCCACAACCTCAAACAGTCATACTCCAAACTCCACTATGGCCAAGACCAAAGAGCTGTCAAAGGAGACCAGAGACACAATTGTAGACCTGCACCAGGCTGGGAAAACTGAATCTGCAATAGGTAAGCAGCTTGTTGTGAAGAAATCAACTGTGGGAGCAATTATTAGAAAATGGAAGACATACAAGACCACTGCTAATCTCCCTCCATCTGGGGCTCCACGCAAGATCTCACCCCGTGGGGTCAAAATGATCACAAGAACGGTGAGCAAAAATCCCAGAACCACACGGGGGGACCTAGTGAATGACCTGCAGAGAGCTGGGACCAAAGTAACAGAGGCTACCATCAGTAACACACTACGCCGCCAGGGACTTCAATCCTGCAGTTCCAGACGTGTCCCCCTGCTTAAGCCAGTACATGTCCAGGCCCGTCTGAAGTTTGCTAGAGGGCATTTGGGTGATCCAGAAGAGGATTGGGAGAATGTCATATGGTCAGATGAAACCAAAATAGAACTTTTTGGTAAAAACTCAACTCGTCGTGTTTGGAGGAGAAAGAATGCAGAGTTGCATCCAAAGAACACCATACCTACTGTGAAGCATGGGGGTGGAAACATCATGCTTTGGGGCTGTTTTTCTGCAAAGGGACCAGGACGACTGATCCGTGTAAAGGAAAGAATGAATGGGGCCATGTATCGTGAGATTTTGAGTGAAAACCTCCTTCCATCAGCAAGGGCACTGAAGATGAAGCGTGGCTGGGTCTTTCAGCATGACAATGATCCCAAACACACCGCCAGGGCAACGAAGGAGTGGCTTCGTATGAAGCATTTCAAGGTCCTGGAGTGGCCTAGCCAGTCTCCAGATCTCAACCCCATAGAAAATCTTTGGAGGGAGTTGAAAGTCCGTGTTGCCCAGCGACAGCCCCAAAACATCACTGCTTTAGAGGAGATCTGCATGGAGGAATGGGCCAAAATACCAGCAACAGTGTGTGAAAACCTTGTGAAGACTTACAGAAAACGTTTGACCTCTGTCATTGCCAACAAAGGGTATATAACAAAGTATTGAGATGAACTTTTGTTATTGACCAAGTACTTATTTTCCACAATAATTAGAAAATAAATTCTTTAAAAATCCTACAATGTGATTTTCTGGATTGTTTCCCCCATTCTGTCTCTCATAGTTGAAGTGTACCTATGATGAAAATTACAGGCTCTCTCATCTTTTTAAATGGGAGAACTTGCACAATTGGTGGCTGACTAAATACTTTTTTGCCCCACTGTATGTGTTACATCTGACAATATTTGAGCATTTTAGAAGAAGAAGAAGAAGAAGAAGAAGAAGAAGAAGAAGAAGAAGAAGAAGAAGAAGAAGAAGAAGAAGAAGAAGATATAAGGCCATTAGTCAGTATTAAATGTAAAATAGGGCATGTGTCTTTGTCCAGCCAAAAAAAAAAATAGATATATTGAAACAGGCTTTACTACTCAAGATATGAAAGTAAATCCAATCAGCACTGAGCTAACCCCACAGCCTCCTGGGAATTGGATAAAGCTTGATGTCATTGCAGTATTCACTCTGCAACATTTGAAAGCCCAACACAAAGAGCTGGGCCTCTGTAATCTGTCAGGTGGCACCTGTGTTCATGATAAACAGAAATGCTGCAAGGTCAAACTGCAGCAACATGGAAACCTGTCACGACTTCCCTGGCTGCAAAACATGGATGTCACTTACTTTGGGTTGAGGACACAGGGATCAGTCTCACCACACAGAGCCAGAGGAAGAAGTCAGGGGCGTTACTATTCACCATACTATTTAATGGGTATTCCTGTATGACGTTGACATCGATGCGCAACATGGATGTGACGCCCAGACATAGTGGCGCACAGGATGACAGGACGCGCAAACATCTGCCGGAGCGCACTGCGCAGCGTCACTCAGCTGCATCAAAATAAACACACACAGCAGAAACCAGCTCCAACACTGCGGAAAACACTCCAAAGAAAGACAAAGCTGCACACACCTCCTGCACACTCACTCCATTTGTATGTATTCTAGACCGTTGACACACCATACTCTCCGCGTTCAGCGACACTGGTGGCTTCAATGACAAGCCCAGGCCTTACCTGTGTCCCCTTTCATGTGGTGATGTTAGTCCTTCCGCGCTTCCATCCCCTCGCTTTTCATGGTCTCCCTGCGGTTCTTCCTCCGCTGGATGGAGCGCTGATGCAGGCTCACACACCCGGGGAGCAGGGGAAGAGAGGAGAGGGGGGCCGGGCCAGGGGGATGCAGGAGGTGCGCTGTATGGCTGCCGCGTGAGGATAGGCACAAGAGCGTTTCATATGGATAGACATCTGCGTCACGTTACGTCATATTTTTTTAAAGGGGCACCACGCCTTTTATTTTAAATGCATACATTGTATTAATCTGGTCTATTTAACAAAAAACACAAGTGAACATGTAATGTCATAAATGATAAAGTGTTCAGGCTGCTACATCACTCAGCAATAGTGCATTAATAAATGTGCATTTCATACATAATAAACAATCTCCTTTTATCTGATTGGCAACATTTTCTGATATCTGATTTTATGTTATGAGCTCATGGGCAGAGGTAGAAGAAGTACTCAGATCTTGTACTTGAGTAGAAGTAAAAGTAGACTACCAGAGTGAAGGAATACTCTGTTACAAGTAAATATTCAAAATGTTCCTCCAGTAAAAGTAGAAAGTATTCTCATTTAAATGTACTTAAAGTAGCGACAGTAAAAGTAGTCATTGTTTGATTGGTCCATTTCAGAATAATATCTCTGATATGTTTTATAATGATTGATCATTAAAGTGTTCTCAGAGCTGGTAAAGGTGCAGCTAGTTTTAATGGCTTTGTATTCTGCAGGGTAGCTGCTGGATTTACTCCAGGTGAACTAAAGTCTGATTTATGGGCTGATTATATTTACCATCATTAATCCAGATCTGTAAAGTTACTAAAGATATTAAATAAATGTAGAGAGTAAAAGTACACGATGTACCTCTGAATTGTAGTGGAGTAAAAGTACAAAGTAGCATAAAATGGAAATACTACAGTACAGTACCTGAAAATTGTACTCAGGTACAATATATGTATTTAGTTACTTCCCCCCTCTGGTTAATTGGTCTTGTTGATTAATTACAACCATATAACCATATTTTTGCATTTCACTGACCTGAATTCAACTTAGTTAAAGTATACTCACATTAAAAAAACAACAACTTGGTTTTCCGGGCTATTACCAAAATGATGACCTATTTATTTTATCCTAAATATTGTTCTTTCTTCTCTTCTCAAGTCAGATAATCTCAAATCTGTTGTCTATAATAACACATTTCAACAAATAACAATAAGTCATGAATATTTATTTTTTCTCCTGATTTTATATGCATTGCATGTGATGCAAATCAGTAATCAGATTACACTACTTTTGTATTTCAATTCATTTAGGTTACTGATTTCTTTCTTTTTTATAGGTAACTAATTATAACAGACTACACCTCTTCAGTAACCCTGCCAACCCATATTATGGTATTGCACATTATAGAGCAGATACCCCCAATCCTAATATATGATAAAAACAATGAACTACAGTAATACCATTGCACATACACTATATTATTCAAACTGAGTTATTTCACAGAAACCTCAGATTTGTACTGCTGTTTACTTTAATTCCACCAGAGAGAGCTGTCCACATTCAAATAGGACCAAGATAAGATACTGTATATCAGTATGGAGTGTCTCTACTTTAAAGAGTCCTCTCCTGCTGATGTTCAGGTGTATATCAGTATGTAGTGTCTCTACTTTAAAGAGTCCTCTCCTGCTGATGTTCAGGTGTATATCAGTATGGAGTGTCTCTACTTTAAAGAGTCCTCTCCTGCTGATGTTCAGGTGTATATCAGTATGGAGTGTCTCTACTTTAAAGAGTCCTCTCCTGCTGATGTTCAGATGTATATCAGTGTGGAGTGTCTCTACTTTAAAGAGTCCTCTCGTGCTGATGTTCAGGTGTATATCAGTATGTAGTGTCTCTACTTTAAAGAGTCCTCTCCTGCTCATGTTCAGGTGTATATTAGTATGCAGGTTTTGTGTCAGCGAAGAGGGTACAGGTGGTGTCACAATAGGGTCAAATTCAAGATTTACCAAAGATCACGTCAACAGAGTTCCCTCTCATATCACGTACTGTTAAACAAACTGGTCACATTGTACAAACAAACACTTCAAACACTTGACTAGAAATCTGTTTATTCTCATCACTGCCCAATACTGAAAATATACAACTTGTTGAGCTGGGAAAACATCAGTAAATATGCAAAAGCTTGCCTTCTGCTCAAGATAATCCACAGCCTTACCGCACCTTCGCTCAGACCGCTTACCATCATACGGACAACTGTAAATACACTAACAAGAGGTGCAGCGAGAGGAGATTGTATTTTCCACTCAGGTCAAAGTTATATCAGTCAATCTACATGTTCTGTTAAAGCTGCTCATCAATGGAACTCAATCCCAGCACCAATCAGAGAACAGAATACACTCAGCTTATTTAAATCCCATATAAAACATGGTTAGTGAGGAATCAGCTCTGTCAATACAATCCACTGCACAACCCTCAGTCTGTCTGCACTGCCTTGTGTAATATGTATGAATTGTTTTATTTGCATTTATTGTATGCTGCATGTTTTTACTGATTGTATTTACTTGTTATTTTAAATGGAATTTGTATTTAGGGTGACTTACAACATCTGTCCAAGGACTTCAGATGGAAAATTGGCTCTTGGCACATTTGCAGAAATGCTTATTAATGTGCATGGTCCCTGTTAAATAAATGAATACAAAACAAATGAAACATCTAAAAATCATTTGAATATCGTGGAATATATTGCCTCCACACCACGTCAAATTGTTGCATTTTTCATGCAAAATGAGCCCTGACCAAGTATTGAGTACATTAATCCGGCCCGTGGGAGGAATTTGCAAAGTTTAAAAATGACAGAGAAGAAATTAACTGCAATATTCACAACTTTGATGTATTTTGTAAGTAAACATTTTGTACATTTACATTTATTTAACCTTCTTCCTTAATGGTTTCCTTTTTAGTTTGTATGGTGGTGTGTCAGCATTAATACACAGATGTGGAAATGAATGTAAAATCATTTCTATATCTTGACAAGTTGTTTTGATCATAATGTGAAATACTATATTGCTCAGTTCCAGTACCTTTTGTACACTCTGATCTGCATTCAGATTTTTCATAATGTTTTGTAAAAACATAGTTTATTTAATGTGAACTTTTACAGAAATTTACTTTTTTGCACCAAAAGAAAGGGAAACATTTCGGAGTTATTACAGGTTATTGTTATGCTATGATTTTACTGGTACGGCCCACTTGAGGTCAAATTTGGCTGTATGTGTGGTTTGACACCTGTGACAGAAATGAACATACTTTTCAGAAGGTCAAAATTCCAGTATTATAAATCCTTTTTTGATTGGTGTAATATTATACTATTTTGAGATAAAGGATTTGTGATTTTCCTGAGCTGTATGCCATAATCATCTTAAAATATTTCACTTTATGAATCTAGAATTCAAAGACTTCAAAAGACCTCATGAAAAACAAACTTGAAAGCGAGGGTACCCGGCCCGGAGGAAGTCCGCGGTCCCCTTCTGGAGCCAGGCCCAGAAGGATGACTTGTTGGCGAGCGTCTGGTGGCCAGGCTTGCCACGGAGCCCGGCCGGGCACAGCCAGAAAAAGGAACGTGGGCAACACCTCCGCTTCCCGGCCCGTGTGCCCACCACTTATGGGAAACAACGATGGGGTCGGTTGCGCTGCCAGAAGCGTGGCAGTGAAAGCAGAGGGTCTCGACGGACCAGAACCGGGCCGCAGAAGCTGGCTTTGGGGACGTGGAACGTCACCTCTCTGGGGGGGAAGGAGCCGGAGCTTGTGCGGGAGGTGGAGCGTTACCAGTTGGATCTGGTGGGGCTCACCTCTACGCACAGCATAGGCTCTGGAACCTTAGTTCTTGATAAGGGTTGGACTCTATTCTTCTCCGGAGTTGCCCAAGGTGTGAGGCGCCGAGCGGGTGTGGGGATACTCACAAGCCCCCGGTTGAGTGCCGCTTTGTTGGAGTTTACCCCAGTGGACGAGAGGGTCGCTTCCCTACGCCTGCGGGTCATGGGGGGGAAAACTCTGACTGTTGTGTGTGCAGAGTATTCGGCCTTCTTGGAGACCCTGAAAAGATGGGGCTCCTGAAGGGGACTCCTTAGCCTTGCTGGGAGACTTCAACGCACACCTAGGCAATGATGGAGACACTTGGAGGGGCGTGATTGGGAGGAACGGCCCCCCCGATCTGAACCGGAGTGGTGGTTTGTTACTAGACTTCTGTGGTAGTCGTGGATTGGCCATAACAAACACCATGTTCGAACATAAGGATGCTCATAAGTGTACGTGGTACCAGAGGACCCTAGGGTGAAGAGAGGGGCAGAGTTGTCAACTGATCACCATCTGGTGGTGAGTTGGGTCGAGTGGCAGGAGAAGCCTCTGGACAGACCTGGTAAGCCCGAACGTGTAGTGTGGGTGAACTGGGAACGTCTGGAGGAATCCCAAGTCCAGGAGGCCTTCAACTCACACCTCCGGCGGAGCTTTTCAGGAATCTCTGTGGAGGCTGGGGACATTGAACCAGAGTGGGCGGTGTCAAAGCCTCTATTGCCAAAGCTGCGGCGGGGAGCTGTGGTCTCAAGGTCTTAGGTGCCTCAAGGGGCGGTAACCCTCGAACCTCCTGATGGACACCGATGGTCAGGGAAGCCGTCCAACTGAAGGAGGCCTTCTGGGATATGTTATCCCTGTGTCCTCCTGATGCAGTTGCAACGTATCGATAGGCCTGAAGGGCAGCAGCCTCAGTCATGGCCAAGGCAAAGCAGCAGGTGTGGAAGAAGTTCGGAGAAGCCATAGAGAAGGACTTTCGGTCGGCACCAAAGTTGTTCTGGAAAACCGTCCGACACCTCAGGAGGGGGAAGCAGGGAACCATCCAAGCTCTGTACAGTAAGGATGGGACGCTATTGACCTCAACTGATAGTGTGTTAGGGCGGTGGAAGGAACACTTTGAGGATCTCCTGAATCCGACATTTCCGCCCTCTATGTTAGAGGCGGAGCTGGAGTATGAAAGGGGATCAACTCCAATCTCACGGGGGGAAGTCACTGAGGTAGTCAAACAGCTCCACAGTGGCAAAGCCCCGGGGGTGGATGAGATCCGCCCAGAAATGCTGAAGGCTCTGGGTGTTGAGGGACTGTCATGGTTGACACTTCTCATCAACATTGCGTGGAAGTCGGAAACAGTACCGAAGGAGTGGCAGACCGGGGTGGTGGTTCCTCTTTTTAAAAAGGGGGATCAGAGGGTGTGTGCCAATTACAGAGGTATCACATTACTCAGCCTCCCCGGGAAAGTTTACTCTAAGGTGCTGGAAAGAAGGGTCCGGCTGATTGTCGAACCTCAGATTGAAGAGGAACAATACGGATTTCGTCCTGGTCATGGAACGACGGACCAGCTTTTCACTCTCGCAAGGATCCTGGAGGGGGCCTGGGAGTACGCTCATCCGGTCTACATGTCTTTTGTAGATTTGGAGAAGGCGTATGACCGGGTCCTCAGGGGGCGTAGTCGTGCGGGAATGGGTCTGCAGTTCGGTGGGCTAAGGATTGCACCACTGCTTTATGCAGATGATGTGGTCCTAATGCCTTCATCGGTCTGTGACCTTCAGCACTCACTGGATCGGTTCGCGGCCGAGTGTGAAGCGGCTGGGATGAGGATCAGCCCCTCCAAATCTGAGGCCATGGTTCTCAGCAGGAGACCGATGGACTGTCCATTCCACGTAGGGAATGAGGCCTTACCCCAAGTGAAGGAGTTCAAGTATCTCGGGGTCTTGTTCTCGAGTGAGGGAACAATGGAGCGCGAGATGGGCCGGAGAATCGGAGCAGTGGGAGCGGTACTGCAGTCACTTTACCGCACCGTTGTGACCAAAAGAGAGCTGAGCCAGAAGGCAAAGCTCTCTGTCTACCGGGCCATTTTGGTTCCTACCCTCACCTATGGTCATGAAAGATGGGTCATGACTGAAAGAACGAGATTGTGGATACAAGCGGCTGAAATTTCTCTGCAGGGTGGCTGGCATCTCCCTTAGGGATAAGGTGAGAAGTGGGAGGTGTTCCAGGCACGTCCAGCAAGGAAGAGACCGAGGGGAAGACCCAGAGCCGGTTCAGACCTTCATGGGGCCCTAGGCAAAATTCTGCTAAGGGGCCCTCTTAACTGAACAGTCGCACCTGACACCCAGTGCTTCCACTCATCCCCCCTTTAAACCTATTGCACTAGTGTCGCCATCTGTTAGTCTAACTCAAAATAAATGCAGACCAAATCAGACCAAATCAAATCGAAGTAAATGTGTAACAAATTACTCACCATTAAAAGTGTCCCTTTCTGCACTTTCTTGATGCAAAATCATCAATAATGTCATCATATGATATTTGCTTCCCAACATCATGGTTGATGCTCATGATGGCCAAACCACTCAGACGTTTCTGGGACATGGAAGATCTCAGATAGTTTTTGATCATGTTTAACTTGCTGAAGCTCCTCTCAGCTGAGGCAACTGTCACAGGAGTGACAGCAATTCTCAGGGCTATCCAAAGGTTAGGATAGAGTTCCTCCACATTTTTCTCACAAAGGAAAGAAAGCAGCTCAAAGGCAGTCATATTAGCTGATGGTAGGTCAGGTAAATTCTTGATTTCGTTTGCCAGATCAACTCCACTGATGTCACAGTCTTGGTTGAAGGTCAGAGAATCCAGTGTCCCGGTATTGAGTGAGAGAGGCTTTTGCATTTGAGATGAACTGCACAGCTACGTCAAGCTGCATTGAAGCAGATTGGAGGAGCTTGTTCACTGTATTTGTTCTTGACAGTATCTCACACCACACTACACAGCAAATCAAGAAGCGGTAAGAACCAACTTCCTCTGCAAGTGACTGTGCCTCCACTTTCGCCACAGGATCATTAATCTTCTGTCTGGCTTCCAGTAAGGCTTCTTGAATCTCAGAGGCCTGATACCTAACTGCATGGACACTTTGAAGCCTGCTCTCCCATCTTGTGTCAGTCCATGACTTCACTGTTATGTTCACATGTTGTTTCAAGATATTCCACCTTTGTGTGCCAGCAGAAAAAAAGGTGAACAGCTTTTATACATAGCCAAAAAAAAACAACAGCATCTTTGGAGGATTTGGCAGCATCTGCAATGACGAGGTTTAATGTGTGTGCACCACATGGAACAAACACAGCTCTGGGATTCATTCTCAACTGTCTGGCTTGTACTCCTTGGTGTTTACCTTTCATATTAGCCCCATTGTCATAGGCTTGCCCTCTGCAATTGTCAAATGGAATTTTCAGCTCAGTCAGCTTGTCCAACATGACTGTAGACAGACTTAAGCCAGTTGTAGCCTCAACATTCACAAAGCCGAGGAAGTGCTCCTTTATCTCTGGCTGTCCCTTTAAAGCCACACTTCTGAGGATAATGGACATCTGCTCCTGGTGACTAATGTCAGGTGTACAGTCTAAGATAATGGAGAAGTATTTTGAGTCTCTCACTTGAGTCACAATAGTTGTGAGAATCCTGTCACTCACAAGCTGTATGAGTTCATTCTGTATGTCCTTACTAAGGTCATGAGCATGTGTCTCTCCGTCTTTAATTCTGCTGACATGGTTTTCCAAAACAGGGTCAAATTGAGCTAATAATTCAACCGCTTCTAGAAAGTTTCCGTTATCTGGTTGGAAGAGCTTATCTGATGAACCTCTGAATGCTAGGTTTCTTTCAGCTAGAGACTGTGTGATATTTATGAGGCGTGTAAGGACATCTCGCCATCTCTTTCTTTCAGCCTCCAAAGCTGTCATTTCTATGTGGTCAAGTGTTTTTCCACGACTTAAGCGCAGATCAACTTCTCTCCACTTAATCATATTGCTTGTGTGTTCAGGACTGCCCTCATGCTGCTTCAGAATGGCGTTGATATTTGACCAGTCATTAACACCTTCTCCTATTATTTTGTGGAAAAGAGTTTACAGCAAAAACAATACACAGCGTTGTTTTTCACTGAGCATGAAAGCCAGCTCCTGGTAATCTTTTCACCATTTGACAGCCTTCTCTGTAATAATCCTGGATGGAACCCTCTTCTGGACTTGTCTTTGGGGTAAGAAAAATCCACTCCTGGCTTGAATGGACCTCTGCGCACTAACTCAGTCCGCATACAGTCCGTTAAGACTTGGGGCCAGTCTGCTGGATCATTTGATGGAGCAGAAACTGTTGCTTTAGGGTCTGAGCTAGCTTCTGATGCTTGCTGTACACACGTACTTAACGGTGGCTGTACTGGACCTGTGCTGCTGCTGGTAGAAGGTGGCTCATCTGTGCCTGTCTTATCTGGGTCTGTCCCTCCTCTGGCTGACTGACTGGACTCTGTGCTGCTTGTTAGGAGCATAGCCAGTGTGCGAACTATACCACGGTGTCCGGGGGAGCTGGATTTTTTTTTTTTTTTTTTTTTGAGGGGGGGGGGGGGATTCTGATCTGTGACATAGGCCTATTAAATAGAAAATCCGTTGCACACGGGGTGCCAAAGGTCTACATTTACATGAAACAGAAACAGATTTACCGAGCATGTATGGGCTACGCAAACTTCAATCAACTTGATAATAAATAATCCACGGACCACCAATGTAACGTTTGACTGTTTAATTAGCCTAAGTCAATTTAAAATAACTAAAAATACATAGGCTACATTTCACATGTCATGGGCTTTAGCCTATAGCCGAACACACGCGATAGGTGCGGTAGCGCAGCACCAACCATGAACATATATTAATATTAACAATACAACAATACGCAACGATGCACATAGAGGGAGAGAGCAGACAGATGACAAGACGCTGCATGGTGGAAGAGATGCTGATGGTCCGTGGAGCCACTTGCGGGAGAGAGAGAGAGAGAGAGAGAGAGAGAGAGAGAGAGAGAGAGAGAGAGAGAGAGAGAGAGAGAGAGATATTAGACGCTGCATGGTATTTTTGGCATTTTTTTCAACACAGCAAAATTCAGTTAAGCGGGTCTTACCTAACACAAAAGCGACCACAGCGGTCTGGGCTCAGTTGCTTTTGCTCTAGGTCCACTAGCCCATGATGTGGACAGACGATGACCCGACTTCAGCCAAGATGTGATGAAGGGCGTTGGATCGAATCTCTCCAGTGGAGGTCCATTAAGGTCCACGAAAAGTAGTGAGGAGGTGCTGGCTTCACACAGTCTATTGCGAGTCTTACTGTCCGTGTCATTCATAGCTGAAAAGCCCCTCTCGCACTCCGATGAAGTGGGCAGGTAAGTTCTGCTTGCAATGGACAGTTTCTCCAGCGTTTTGCCTGGTGCAGGTGCAGCATCTTGTAACTTCCAGTCGCGAAGCTCCTGTACTGCTTCACTAGTAGATTCACCGAGTTCTTTCGCAAGGGCCCGTATTTCTTTTTCCCCATACATTATAAGTGCGTTGCGGTCCTGTGGCCAAAAGCGCTTGTTGAGGGGTTTGAGCATATTGACAAGATCTGACTCTGGCATTCGCTTCTTAAGATTGTCGATCACAGACTGGTAGAACTGACCCCTTTTAATTTTGCCGCTGCACTCCACTAGCTCCACACCTTTGAACAGTCTTTGTGTTATGCGGTCCTCGGCCTTCTGTGCTGATTTACCTCCACACTCTTTCAAAGCAGAAAGTACATCGATGCACTGCTGAATCTGACAATTCGCGCTCACTATGTCGATGTCTCTTTGCTGCAACCTTAGTGACAGGGCCTGAAGCTCACGAAGCATGTCTTTCATGCAAGCCAGATCGGCTACAAATCCAGCGTTTGAGAGTTGTTTATGGAGCCCTAGGAATTTCTTCCTTTCCGTGTCATTACGAGATGGATCCTCACTTGCGATTTTGAAGTGTCTTGCTAAAGCAGGGTAGTTGTTCCAGACGGCCTTAACAGTTCTAAAACTGCTTGACACCCACCTGATGCTAAAAATCTGCCCGATTTTTAAAAGCTGCATATTCAACTCCGCTGCTGCCTCCTCCAGGAGTCTCGCATTCTTTGCGGACTGATTGTACAAACTGTACAACTTTGAAACAAAAATTTCGAAGTGGTTACATCCAGCAACAAGTTTAAGAGAGTCATGGACTGCCAATTCTAGCCGGTGACAAAGACAATGTATAGACTGGATTTTGGGGAAGTCCTGTTTTAGGCGAGCAATGACCCCACTGTTTTTGCCAGTGAGGACAGACGCGCCGTCAGTGGCTATGCTGATGAGATTGTTAGACAAAAACTTGTCATCAAAACCTGCAACACGTAGAGCCTCTCTCAGGCTGTTGTAGATGGACTCGGCGTCTGTGCCCTCGACTAACTCTTTGAGGCCTAAAAACACATTATCCACATCTCCCTCACATCACACGTCACATCTCACATATACAATCATATATGCACGTCCGTGCACAGTGCTCTCATCAATAGTGATGCTTATTTTTGACTGGGCCTTTTTAACATTACATACAAACTTTTTCTGCATTTCGAGTGCAATGTGGCCAATAATCTCAGCACAGGATTTGTCGGATCTGTGTACAGCGCCTACCTTTGCCCCATTGATCTCTTGAAGCTGCATGACAGGTGGGAGTTTTTTAAATGCCATCCTTTCCTTTGCTATCATATACGCAGATCGGAAAGCATTGGACGTTTCCTCCAGCAACTTTCCGTTGATTGCGAGAATCTGGTTCGGCAGTATTGCTTGTTTTCTTGTTTCTGCCAGTTCAACTGCCCTGTTGTGCGCCACACTATCCCGATGCTTGTAGATTTTCTTACGCAAGTTGTTCTTAGTTTTACTGGATACGTCCCCGTTCATCCATTCTTCTGATAAGTGCACTCCACCTTTATCAGTACTGAGGAGAAGGCTTTTAGCATCCCTGCAGAGAGTACAGCCTATGGATCCATCCTTGGAGAATAGCCATGGGAGGCGTGTGATCCACTCACTCCACTGTTGGCTGGTCCAGCCATCCGGCAGCCGCCGGACCACCGCAGCAACTTCACCCCCCCGATCTCGAGCAGCAGGCAGGGAGGAAGAGGAAGCACAAGTGGGGTGGTCATCAGCAACATCATCATCTTCTTCCATATCTCCTTCGACCTCTACTATGGTAATTGTAGTCATCACGTTAGAAGCCTCTTCTCTTGGCTCATCTTCTTGTGTCTCTTCAGCACACAAGTTATCTTTAACTGTCAAGTTAGCACTAGCAGCACTGACATTAGCTCCCTCCTCTCTCGGTACTGTTGTAACAGCAGTCACAAAGGATGTGCTTCCACCAGCTACATTCGTTTGGTCTTCTTTATCAAGTTGTTTGGCAGTCTTTTTAAAGAAATTGCCCAGTGTAAGTTGTTGTTTTTTTCTTTTCAACATACTGTCAGCAGCAGCAACAATACCTTGTAAACATGTAGTGCTACAGTAAATAAACGATCACGTGAGTGAATTGGTAGTGGGCGGAGCTGCAAACAGCGGCAAGCAGGCGACACTTTTTTCATGAATCATAAACTCTAAATTGATAGTTTTCACGTGACGTCAGAATGCACGTTGGAGTGCAAGAAAAGCTTTCCACAGCTGTCAGCCACTGGAATTAACGAACCGATTACCTTTCATTCAAAATCACTTAATATCTCTTTGCTTAACATTGTCTGAATAAGGTAGTACAATGCAAGACAGTTGTTGCTCGGTTGATTGTTCAAATCGGCTAAGAGACAAGTCCGGACGATGTTTTTATCGCATAGGCTACCAGCAGATAAAGAAAACTCAGACGATGCTCCTACCCCAGAAAAGCTTCCAAAGTCAAAACAACCCTCAAAGTATGTGTCTTTGCAGTGATCGTTTTATCAAATGGTAAGTTGTTCACCTTATGTAATTAAAATACTTAAACCACCGTCACCGTGTTATGAATCGTGTAGTTTCATAGACTGGCTGAATATCGCAAATTGAGGGTGAGAGTTATCTAGCTCAGAGGATGCTATGCTTTCCCAGGATAACAGTAGGCTAACCTAGTTCAGCCTACACTTTACCAGTTAGCTGCTGAAGCTTGTTTTGAGACAGAGGGCTGATTTGTAAGAAAATAATTATTTGCAAATTCAACTATTCACGTGTATACTTTGAGGGCTGCCAAACTTTGATGGCATCTCCGAAGGCAGGGGTCACGTCTTATTGACTGTAACCACAACCTGTTTTTTTTCCTGCTGCTGATATGCCTAGTCCTGGCTTGTCTCCTCGCCGATTTGAACAACCAACCGAACAACAACTGTCTTGCATTGTATTACTCAGTCAGAACACATTAAGGTAGAGATATTCATTGATTTTGAATGAAAGGTAATCAGTGATCCTAGGTAAATTCCGGTGGTAGAACTAGACAGCTATCGAATGCCTTTCTTGCCCGCCAACTGGGCATTTTGACGTCATACAGCCTGACAACTATGAATAGAATTTTATTTCACTTATTTTACACCTTTGAAAAAAACATTACCCAAAATGGCATTTATTTGGTCATCATATCAATATTTTAGAGAGCTCCCCTAAAATTTCGCAAACCATGTTCCCAGGGGAGCTCATGTCACCACTAGGGGAGCTATAGCTCCCCCTGCTCCCCTCCAGTTCGCACCCTGACATAGCACCTGTAAAATAAAGATCAGGCTACCATTAATTCAGCTCCATCAAATTGACTGCACTTGTTTTACCTTCATATACTTAAAATGTAGGTGATTTAGATTATTATTTAGCACCATTGTCATAATATTTCACGAGTTTTATTTATTCACTAATATATCTGCATCTATATTTGCCTGTGGGCTATCAAAGCAAACAAAATTGAATCTTTGTAAATATTTATCCATTACTTTCCATTTTGTATAAGTGCAGTTGTAACTACACTCAGAGCGATTGATATAACACTTAAATTACAGAAGCTAGCAAGACGCACACGGAGACCGTCCGGGATTCACCCAGGGCTCACCGCCCTGTGATGTAGGTCAAACACGGACTAGCCCCGTCCCTCCCACTCTCCCACCCGGAGAGGAGAGTTACCTGACTGCTGTTGCTGCTGTTCATTTTCATGCACTTTCTTTTTTCTCCTTTCACTCCCCGAGGGATAACTCCGCTTCATCTTGCTGATGCCGTTGATGCACATGCATCACTGGCAATCTGACGTGCGCGAGCAGCGCGACGGACGGTCACTTCGTCACGTTTTGTTTTTTTTCCCCCCACGGGGCCTCTATGAGTTTGCAGGGCCCTACGCAACGTGCGTAGTGTCCGTATTGGGTGAACCGGTACTGGGTAGACCTAGGACCAGGTGGAGGGATTTATATCTCTTCGCTGGCCTGGGAGTGCCTTGTTATCCCCCAGTCAGAAGTTTGGGGCTCTCTGCTGGAGCTGTTACCTCCGCGTCCCTGACGGATAAGCGGGAGAAGACGGATGGATGGACAACACAATTACATGCTGTTGTTGTTTTTCATCCATATACTGTAGTAAACTAAAACAGAGCTTATTGGGTTTGTCCATAAAACAGTGTGGTTGAACTTAACTGTAGGCCTATGTATTAAACTAAAATAGAAAATGTTTTTATCAGCTGAGGTTTTTTCTGTCATTGTTCAGAGTCAGAAGCTGTTTTCCGGTCTGCAGCAGTGCAGTTGCCGTACCAGACCGTGATGCAGATGATGAGGATGCTCTCAATGGTGCAGTGGTAGAAGATCACCAGGATGTGAGGAGACAGATGGGCTCCCAGGAGAGTTCTTCAGTTAAGGAGGGGAGTATAGAAGAGGACCCAGCACACAGCCTTATGGAACACCTGTGTTCAGGGTAATGCAAATTCAGTGAGCGAACATCTGCTCATTATTTTATATCACTGTAAGGAAATGTAATCCATTATGACGCAACCATGTTTTTTAGATGAAGCGCATTGTTATGTGTGGGCAGGTTAGCCTCAATTACTTGCTAAAGGCAAAAGGTAGTGTAATAAGTTTTGCAGCAAGTTTATTGTAACTCTTTAGCTGGATCACCAAAGTCTCTAGCAGAGATGAAACCAGGCAGACTGAATGGACATTAGTAACATTGTTTTCCATTGAGGAAATATGTGATACTTTCTCAGTCTGAGAAAGCTATTTAAGAAAAATGTGTATATTTTGCTTGACTTTTTTTTTAAGTTCAGAAAGAAATCTCAGCACTATTCTTACCACAGTGACTGTATTTTTAATGTACAGGGCAGATACCTAGTTCTTGTATTCAGAGGCAACATCACATTCACTGGTGGTTTGGCTCCACCTAGTGTAGTGAGTTAGCCAGAGAGGGAGAAATACTTTCAAATGTGAAACTACAGCTGACTTTACCTTTTTCTTTGTTGGTTGTTATTTGTTTGTCTGTGTTGAATATACAATTTTTTTATAATGTTGAACCACATGCATAGCAATACTGTAATATATCCATGTGATGGTCATAAACACAGCTGCTGCTGCCAGAGCCAGGGGAATTCCAAATGTTTCTTTGCAACTGAGGCGATGAGCTCCCAAACCAGGGCCTATTAACCACTGGTTCAATGTTAGATGAGTACGTTGTGAAACGGAGATAAGGAAATCAGAACCACATGCAGTTTTAAAAAGGGGAGGCGTGTATACAAGTATAAACAAAAAGCAAGCTTATATGAGGTTGTGAGAGGTTATGTTCGATTGGATGTTCTTGTCGAAGTTTTTATGACCAAGTTGGTATCTCATCTAACTTATGATACTTAAATCAGGTATGCCAGGTTGGTGGGAAAAAGCAGCACCGTTATTCTACTCAGACCTGTCAGGCTGCAATCTTCATCTGCTTCTCCTCTCAATCAATCAATCAAACTTTATTTATATAGCCCAATTTCACACATTTTACATTTGTCTCAGTGGACTTTACAGTTTGTACAGAATACGAATACGACACCCTCTGTCCTGTCATCTTTTCTCGCCACTACGTGCAGGCTTCCATCAGGTTTCTCAGTGAAGGATTAACCAAGTTAACAAGGTTCAAACCACCTGCACTGTATGTAGATAAGATATTCACTCACACATATACATCTATATATTTTAATATCTTTACTCATATCTGCCTATATCACATTACAATAAATGCCCCTCGTAAGACACTTTTATCCAAAGCGACTTACATCTACTCAACACTGGACAACCCCACAGGAGCAATTTTGGGGTGAAGTGTCTTTTCCAGGAACACAACGACATACCAACTTCAGTGGGGTTGGAATTAGTGCTCCCCTGATCCGAAGAACAACGCACTGAGCCACAGCCTACCTGTACATTCAGCTGTTCAGTGTTTTACCTCACGTTATTTTTAGGGTAAGGCTATTTGCACCCCTGGTACAATTAGCACTGTATGCTATTTGTACCCTGGTGCAAATAGAAGTGAATGCTATTCGTACCCCGGTGCACTCAGCAATGTGTTCTATTGGTACCCCGTCTGGTGCAAATAGCAGTGTATGCTATTTGTACCCCCCAAAAAAACCTTTAGACTTACTTTATCCGATGTCAGATAGCAATTAACCAGAAAACCTACCACTGGTTGACTTGTATAAAGTGCTGTAGTGCTAATTATGTTTAACAAAAATGGCAAGTTTATGGCAAAAGCCTTACCTCTGAATTCCTTTTCAGAATTGCTTTCTTCATTCTGCTGCTACAACCATAGACAGTAAAAGGCTACAACAGGTTGATGTGATGATGGAAATTGCGCGAAGTTGCGCTTTCTATCCGGGGACGTTGACACACATGCGCACTTCGCGATGCAACAAACTTCAAATAGTTTAGCCTCTCCAAAACCGGCGCCAAAATGCCTCTGACCAGGGCTCTACGCTAACTTTTTTCAAGGAGCACTCGTGCACCTAAATTAAAAAAAATTTGTGGCACAGAAAAAAAATGGGGGCACAAGTAGGTTTTTGTGCCTCTCCTCAGATTGCGCAATCCACCAGGGTTAAGCGCATCCGCAGAATCTATTTAGTCTTGCTGATCTGACACAGAACCGCAGCGAAAAAAAACACAGTGAGGCAAACAGTACCTCTTCTTCAATGAGGGGGGCGTGCGATAGCCCACCGGTAGAGTGTGTGCTTGTTCTGCCGCCTCTCTTCCTATTTGATCTTGATCGCGAAAATGGAAACATTTCTCAAAACATGGACTTTCTATCCAAACGTGAGGTGATCAATGAAGGGATAGCAATGCCGGAGGTCAAAGGTATATGCTTCAAGCAACAGGGCATAAGATATCTCGATCTAGGCTATACTCGCATTCAAATTGAACCCAAGGATGATTATGAAATATTAAACTGAAAAGGCAGCTAAAGTTTTGTTTCATGGTTGCTTTGGTTATATAGCTAATAATCATAACTTCAAGCATAACGATTTAAATGGGAGAGGTGATTTAGCATGAAATGATATGGAGGATTACGTCGCTATCCATTAGGCCAGAGATATCCTCAACTAAGAGTTAAGAAAGACATCTATATTTCAATTAAAAAAGATATTAGTGCCATCAGAATTATTCGCTTTCTGATGAAGAAAAAACGAATGCCCGCAATGGCTTTTGTGCTCACGAGCAAAATATTGTTTTCTCCACATATACAAACATGGATATTCCAAAATATTGCATTATGTTTATAGTGATGAGATATTGGAAAAGGTTAATAGCTTTTGTTGCCTCAGCTGACATTAAATTGACTGGACTTTTTTCTGCATATTGGAATGTTTGGACGTGGTCCTTCAGTATAATCAGAGCCATCTTAGCAATGTTCTCTTGTACAAAAATATCACTCATTACATTTTGAATTTGACCAATAACAATCAAGTATTGAACCAAGCTGTGAAATAAGTAGACTACAATGTTCCTCAAAGTAGTGAGTGGAAATGAACAATATGAGAAGAGGATTAAATGACAGTACCATCCCCAGTTTACGAAACATGTAGAAGACGTGGAATAAAGAAGCACTGTGCTTTTAGTTGTGCTTTAATTGATTGGATTGCTGGTCAGCTTTAGTATCACAGTACAGAGAGAGAAATACATGTTCCGGACAGACTGGTGTTAAACCGAAATATTGCTTAGCAGGGTGAATCAGTTTATTGATTAAACATTAAATCGAATAAATCTCCAAAACAGTGATGTCATCGATGCCGGACATCCTGGTAGAAGTGGCATCCAGACTGAAGATGTGACATCATCATTCCATAGAGTAGGAACAGACATAAGGTTGACTGTCGAGACAACCTATGTCGTTGACCTTTGAACCTTTAAAAAACATCAAAATTCAACGTGATATATTTCAATGATGAATAAAAAAAACAACACAAGCCTGGATGTATTGTAACGTAATTGTTTATTTTTTACCTGCATAGTTAATCTCCATACAGTGTTCCTTTCCTCCAGCGTTGTTTGGCTCCCCTCTGGACCAGTTACTGAAGGTAAACATAGAGCCATCGCTCCACATCCACACACCCTCCTGAGAGAAATGAAATTAAAAGTCATTGTCTGACTGATGTCTTCCTCTCAGGCTGCAAAAACTGAAGGACAAGATAGGGCAGTCTGTAGCCTGAGATGACAACCCCAGGGTAAAAAATCCCAAAAGAAAAAGCACTAATTGGATTTGGTACAATGTATTTTACTGATGGAAACTCAGACCAGTGTATTGGCTTTTCCACCTGGTCTATGAAGTGCAAGCCAAGAAAACAATGTTCAGAGAGACTTTAATCAATCGACAAGTTACATTCAAACGTCAAGGGGTATTAAACGGCAAGGGACATACCCCCACATTATTATCAGCAGTGGTAGTTCATTGTTTTTGTTTTTTTAAGCTTCATAATGTAAAATTATTTCTTAGAATGGAGTTTACCAGCACAATTAAGTAAAAGATCTCAGTGTGGTAGTCAAATGTTCAGGCAGCCATTTCAATCCATTGTTTATTTAAATATATAAACCAGTAGAGATTGGAGTGAATAACATTGTTGTTGTATCTTGTAGTCCTTATATCTTTGATGCACCTAAATAATAAGAGATACAGTAAATCACTCACCCGGACCGCATCATAGCCTCCAACCCAGATGTTTACATCTCTGCCTGTTGCTTTTTTCACCAACTGTCTGATGAAGTTGTATTCGGTGGTCGATCGGATAGAAGCCAGATTCCCTTTGAGGGCAACGCATTTCGTCTATGGTGGGGAAACAGAGTCAAAGTACAGACAGAATAACAATGTTGTTTGAAAATCTGTTTTAGAGAATATCCCAAACATTAGGTGTTCCAGTTCCTGCACTGTTGTTACATTTCAGTACCTCAGCTGTAGCCCAGTCCTGTGCCTGATTCCTGTAGATGAAACAGCGGGAGCCAAACTGAGTCCAACCATGGCGGCAGATGTTACCGCAATCTACAATTGTCATATAAGAAAGACTTAGTTAATTGAGAGAGCAACAGAAGCAGTGAATGCAGTATACAGATGCTGTCCATGAGGGTGCCATCTTCATTTGGCTGCAGTCAGAGAGTGTTGGATGATGTATTTTGACTCCGTTCTTAAAAGAACCACCGACCATTTTCCTCACCTTGTGCCTGTGGATGTAGAGAACATATTATTTGGAATGAACAGGGTATGATTCATAGTTGAGCCACAGCACACATCGCTCGAAGCTTTGCTTTGGAAATAGTGTTTCTAATTCATTATTTGCTAATACTCCCTAAAGTAACTGTTTTCTTGAGCTTTGGTGTCTCTGATATGGATCTTCAGTTGGCTATACACATTCTTATCAAACTAGAGTCTCCATCGCTTTTACTTATTATTAAATCCCTTTATCTTATCTCATTATCAAATAAGAGACTTCATCTGTGAAACCTCCTGTGGTTATGTTTGAAAAAGATAATGTTAAATGTGACGGAACAATGATATTAATTAAAATAGTCTATTATTTTAATGCACTAATGTATTATCCGTATCAAGCATAACACATATTACTTACATCTGCCTCCATCCACGGTCCACTGGTCAAACAGAGGAGCACGATGCAGTAGACAACTGATGCCATCTGTGTTAGGATACAAAATGTTAAATAAAAAATGTTAGAATTACTAAAGTACCATGGAGTAAATTTTACTTTCATGAGCAGTGTTCCCTTGCACTGGACCCACTTCATGAAGGTCAATTAGAATGTTTTCCTTCACATATTGTACACAAGGGCTATATTTAAGTTTTGACAGTTATTATTTTTAAAACAAACCAAAGACCTTAACCCTTACCTTGCTGTGATGATCAGATGAAGTAGTTCTTGCAGCTGCAGAAGGTGAGTCGTGATAGTCGTGGAAGGGTTAGGGTTCTTTATATAGCTCATCTAGATGGTATACACGTACACTTGTATGTCATTTAATATTGCTAAATACATATTGACAAACCCTTGATTCAATATTAGATTGTTTTATAAGAAATGTTAAAAAAAACAATTACTGACGCTTCAGTGTGTTGCTGTAGCTACAGTAAATTAAACTGTGCATGGCAAGGTAAGGCATGTTTATTTAGATATCTTATTGCAACATGACAATTAAAGTGCTATTGCAACAGAAGCACATACTAAAATGACTACTAAATATAGTTTTTAAAAAACACGGCGGCCCTAAAGGGCAAGTCGAAACGGCATTCCATAAAACACAAGATTTCAAAAAACACTAAAACATTTCAAAGGTTACGGAAAGGGTATTCCTTTAGGAAGAACACTCCTTGTTTGTGATTGGACAGAGCTAGCCGGAGAAACACTGCTGTGACGGGTTGTTTGACAGCGCTACGTCTTTCCTATGCCCAAATTACAGAACTCTTTCAACCCTTTATATATACGATATAAATAGTTGATTTAATCAAATCATTAAAGATCAATTAAAGATGTGAGAGTTGGAGCGGACCTGCAGGTTTCTGTGAGTTTGTTCCAGATATTTGGAACATAATAACTGAACGCTGCTTCTCCATGTTGAGTTCTGACTCTGGGGACATGTCACGATCTGTCACACCAGTTTCCTGTTTCATTTAGAAAATGATTCACCCCCTGTGTCATGTCAGTTTCACATTTGTGAATACGTGTAATATAAAGTTATTTGAATATGTCTTCATAACTAAACTTGGTCATAAAAGTTACAATTAAGTGTGTATGAGAAAGGAAGTACACTGACACATTATTATTTCCTTTAGAAAAAGTGTCTAAAACAAATGTTGACAAAAAGGCTGTGCAAGCAGCAACATCTCAAACACAAGATAGCAACATGTCACCACACCTTAATAGACCAAATTGATTTCACCTCTTCTTAAATCAACACTGGTATTGTTTTACATGAGTCTGTGTCAACCTGACAAATGTAAACCTGTGACACTTCTGTCAAAACTGCTACAGAGGGGGTTTTAAGAACTGTCCCGGGTGTGTATGATGATGCAGACAGATATTGTTACTGTGATAGCATTGCAACTGTGCAAGATGCAGTGACAAAGAAAAAGAAGGCTTAGTTTAAGAATCACCATTGCCCCCGTCCCCCACTTTTCACCCCCAGCCAAATTTGGCGTCATGGCTTGTTCGAGCCTATTGCAAGATGGAATCTACACTGAACAAAAATATTAGCACAACACTTTTGTTTTGGCTACCGTTTTTCATGAACTGAAAAGAAAGATCTCCATTGCATAGAGTTGATCAGGTTGTGGATTGTGTTCAGTTGAATATTTGTCAGCTCCTCTACAATGGCTGTGCGAGGCCTCTGAGTGTGGTGAGTATGCATGACAACATGACACCATACACGCTGTCTGCAATCCGCCTTGCACACTACAAACAGACAACCCTTAAAAGTGCCAGATGCCATCGAAGATGAGCCTTTTTCGGTTACCACAACTAACTGCAATCAGGTCAAGACCCTGCAGATGAGCTTCCCTGTTTCTGACAGTTTGTGCAGAAATCTTTGGCTACGCAAACTGATTGTTGCATCAGATCGCTGGATGCCTTGTCTCAGGCGATCTTGCAGGTGAAGATGTCGGATGTGGAGGTAAATATTTGAACAAGACACATCCAAAGCAAGCAAGGATCATGGAATGCTCATAAAAGACCATTCTGAGTTTGTAGGACTTCAGTGGACCGTGTCTTCTACAGAGTGTTTTATTTGGTCTGGAATTCCCCGAGCTCATGTCCTAAACGCTTTATTAGTGTTAGCCCGATCGTGTTCGGAAATATACCAATGCGTTTTGGCTTTCAGAAAAAAACACTTGCAATATCATTATTCCCGCTCTATTCACTCCATTAGAGAGATCTCTCTCTCTCCTCTGTGTGAGAGGGCCAGCTTGTTCACAGACAGCTGCAGCACCACAGAGATCTGCAGGGCCCAGTTTTTCAAAAAGTGTAATCTGGATCAAATTGATCTGGATTTGGAAATCCCATGTTTTGCTATCCAGGATCACCTGATCCCTCTTACTTTTATGCCAGTTTTTGAAAGGAACATTTGATTGGATCACTGTGATCCAAATACCAAATTTCAAGATTACCAAATCGTGTTTACCAGAGCCTTAAATGGAACCAACAGTGTAGCCTACTTGCTTAGCAAAGAACAACAGTAAGGTAAAATACCGGAGGCCACAAATAGCCATTGTTCATCGTTACCGTAGGAGAAGGTACCGTGACAGGGTGTATGCTGAGCGCGCCAAACCACTTCAGCAATACACATCAGAAGAACTGTATGCACGTTTTGACTTTGGGAGAGATTACATTAAGTACATTGCAGACCTTGTCAGGCCAACACTCCAATGCCAAACCCGAAGGAGTCATGCTTTATCCGTGGAGGAACAGTGCTTAATCGCTCTGGGCTTTTACGCATGTGGGACTTTCCACCAAGTAATTGGTGACAATATGGGAGTGAGAAAATCAACTGAGAGTAATGTGGTGAAGGCTGTGTCAGTAGCACTGGGCAGTCTGATCAATGAATTAGTTTCCTTTCCCAAGGATGACCAGACAGCTCAGACTAAGCACAAGTTTTTTCAAATGGGGAACATGCCTAGAACTATTGGTGCTATTGATTGCATTCATGTCCATATCCAAGCACCTTGTGAAAAGGAGTGGGAGTATGTCAATCGAAAGGGGAGGCACAGCATCAACATCCAACTTGTGGGCAAACGCTGACCTCATAGTCACTAACTGTGTTGTGAAATGGCCAGGTTCTGTTCATGATGCACGCATTCTAAGAGAGAGTGCACTATACAGAGAATTTCAATCCCACCGACCAAATGGCATACTATTGGGAGATAGCGCATATCCACTCCTACCATGGCTAATGACCCCTTTTTCAGTTGGAAACACACCTGAGCAGGCACGCTTCAACTCCTCACTTTGCAGAACAAGATGTGCCATTGAACGCCTAAATGGAGTCCTGAAGAGACGGTTTGCGTGTCTAAACTACTTGCGAGAACAACCCAAGGTGGCATGCAACATAACCCTTGCCCGCATTGTTTTTACATGACATTGCCACCAGTCGTGATGTCCCTCTTTATGACAATGTTGATGGACCTGAGCCTGATGTAGAACCAGAACAGCTGCCAAGGTTCTTACCAAATGAAGGACACACTGGACATGCTATTAGAGATGCAATTGTGAGAAATTACTTTTAATTAGTCTACTGAATGACTGCGTATATTGTTTTGTTGTCATTGCCATTACTATACTGTGGAATCAGAGAGCTGTGAGCAACAGTGACATTTATTTGACAGCTGAGAGCTTTGTGATTTTTTAGATTTTTTGTTTTGTTTACCATATCTCATTAGATGTGACATGCTTCATAGATTTTCTTTATATCCATGGTCACTGTCTTGATTTGTATTCATACAAAATCTGAAGAAATGTACATATCATCAGTAAACATTGATTTTATGATCATTCACTTAAAAAAAACCTCTCTGATTTTGTTTGGTTCGAAAAATCACAACTGAATCCACCTTTCTGATGGGATCTGGATAATCCTGTTTTTTTGGATCAAATAAATCCAAAACCGAGTTCAAAGTTTTGAAAAACCCAAAGGGCAGGTTTGATCCAGATCAAATATAAGATTGGATTACATGATCTGATCTTATCTGGAATCCCTCTTTTGCCGTTGAAAAACCCATTTCCAAGATTTGATCCAATCCGTGATCCGAAATCCCACTGGATTACTTTTGAAAAACTGGGCCCTGCTGATGTTCAGTGTATATCAGTATGGAGTGTCTCTACTTTAAAGAGTCCTCTCCTGCTGATGTTCAGGTGTATATCAGCATGTAGTGTCTCTACTTTAAAGAGTCCTCTCCTGCTGATGTTCAGGTATATCAGTATAGAGTGTCTCTACTTTAAAGAGTCCTCTCCTGCTGATGTTCAGGTGTATATCAGTGTGTAGTGTCTCTACTTTAAAGAGTCCTCTCCTTCTGATGTTCAGGTGTATATCAGTATGGAGTGTCTCTACTTTAAAGAGTCCTCTCCTGCTGATGTTCAGGTGAATATCAGTATGGAGTGTCTCTACTTTAAAGAGTCCTCTCCTGCTGATGTTCAGGTGTATATCAGCATGGAGTATCTTTACTTTAAAGAGTCCTCTCCTGCTGATGTTCAGGTGTATATCAATATGAAGTGTCCTTACTTTAAAGAGTCCTCTCCTACTGATGTTCAGGTGTATATCAGTATGTAGTGTCTCTACTTTAAAGAGTCCTCTCCTGCTGATGTTCAGGTATATCAGTATGGAGTGTCTCTACTTTAAAGAGTCCTCTCCTGCTGATGTTCAGGTGTATATCAGCATGTAGTGTCTCTACTTTAAAGAGTCCTCTCCTGCTGATGTTCAGGGGAATATCAGTATGACTTTAAAGAGTCCTCTCCTACTGATGTTCAGGTGTATATCAGTATGTAGTGTCTCTACTTTAAAGAGTCCTCTCCTGCTGATGTTCAGGTATATCAGTATAGAGTGTCTCTACTTTAAAGAGTCCTCTCCTGCTGATGTTCAGGTGTATATCAGTATGTAGTGTCTCTACTTTAAATAGTCCTCTCCTTCTGATGTTCAGGTGTATATCAGTATGGAGTGTCTCTACTTTAAAGAGTCCTCTCCTGCTGATGTTCAGGTGAATATCAGCATGGAGTATCTTTACTTTAAAGAGTCCTCTCCTGCTGATGTTCAGGTGTATATCAATATGAAGTGTCCTTACTTTAAAGAGTCCTCTCCTACTGATGTTCAGGTGTATATCAGTATGTAGTGTCTCTACTTTAAAGAGTCCTCTCCTGCTGATGTTCAGGTATATCAGTATGGAGTGTCTCTACTTTAAAGAGTCCTCTCCTGCTGATGTTCAGGTGTATATCAGTATGTAGTGCCTATACTTTAAAGAGTCCTCTCCTGCTGATGTTCAGGGTATATCAGTATGGAGTGTCTTTACTTTAAAGAGTCTTCTCCTGCTGATGTTCAGGTGTATATCAATATGAAGTGTCCTTACTTTAAAGAGTCCTCTCCTACTGATGTTCAGGTGTATATCAGTATGTAGTGTCTCTACTTTAAAGAGTCCTCTCCTGCTGATGTTCAGGGTATATCAGTATGGAGTGTCTCTACTTTAAAGAGTCCTCTCCTGCTGATGTTCAGGTGTATATCAGTATGTAGTGTCCTTACTTTAAAGAGTCCTCTCCTGCTGATGTTCAGGTGTATATCAGTATGGAGTGTCTCTACTTTAAAGAGTCCTCTCCTGCTGATGTTCAGGTGAATATCAGTATGTAGCGTCTCTACTTTAAAGAGTCCTCTCCTGCTGATGTTCAGGTGTATATCAGCATGGAGTATCTTACTTTAAAGAGTCCTCTCCTGCTGATGTTCAGGTGTATATCAATATGAAGTGTCCTTACTTTAAAGAGTCCTCTCCTACTGATGTTCAGGTGTATATCAGTATGTAGTGTCTCTACTTTAAAGAGTCCTCTCCTGCTGATGTTCAGGTGTATATCAGTATGTAGTGTGTCTACTCTAAAGAGTCCTCTCCTGCTGATGTTCAGGTATATATCAGTATGTTGTGTCTCTACTTTAAAGAGTACTGTCCTGCTTGTTCAGGTGTACATCAATATGTAGTGTCTCTACTTTAAAGAGTCCTCTCCTGCTGATGTTCAGGTGTATACCAGTATGTAGTGTCTGTAATTTAAAGAGTCGTCTCCTGCTGATGTTCAGGTGTATATCAGTATTGAATGTCTCTACTTTAAAGAGTCATCTCCTGCTGATGTTCAGGTGTATATCAGTATGTAGTGTGTCTACTTTAAATAGTCCTTTACTGCTGATGTTCAGGTGTATATCAGTATGTAGTGTGTCTACTTTAAAGAGTCCTCTCCTGCTGATGTTCAGGTGTATATCAGTATGTAGTGTCCTTACTTTAAAGAGTCCTCTCCTGCTGATGTTCAGGTGTATATCAGTATGGAGTGTCTCTACTTTAAAGAGTCCTCTCCTGCTGATGTTCAGGTGTATATCAGTATGTAGCGTCTCTACTTTAAAGAGTCCTCTCCTGCTGATGTTCAGGTGTATATCAGCATGGAGTATCTTTACTTTAAAGAGTCCTCTCCTGCTGATGTTCAGGTGTATATCAGTATGTAGTGTCCTTACTTTAAAGAGTCCTCTCCTACTGATGTTCAGGTGTATATCAGTATGTAGTGTCTCTACTTTAAAGAGTCCTCTCCTGCTGATGTTCAGGTGTATATCAGTATGTAGTGTGTCTACTCTAAAGAGTCCTCTCCTGCTGATGTTCAGGTATATATCAGTATGTTGTGTCTCTACTTTAAAGAGTACTGTCCTGCTTGTTCAGGTGTACATCAATATGTAGTGTCTCTACTTTAAAGAGTCCTCTCCTGCTGATGTTCAGGTGTATATCAGTATGTAGTGTCTTACTTTAAAGAGTCCTCTCCTGCTGATGTTCAGGTGTATATCAGTATGAGTGTCTCTACTTTAAAGAGTCCTCTCCTGCTGATGTTCAGGTGTATATCAGTATGTAGTGTCTCTACTTTAAAGAGTCCTCTCCTGCTGATGTTCAGGTGTATATCAGTATGTAGTGTCTCTACTTTAAAGAGTCCTCTCCTGCTGATGTTCAGGTGTATATCAGTATGTAATGTCTCTACTTTAAAGAGTCCTCTCCTGCTGATGTTCAGGTGTATATCAGTATGTAGTGTCTCTACTTTAAAGAGTCCTCTCCTGCTGATGTTCAGGTGTATATCAGTATGTAGTGTCTCTACTTTAAAGAGTCCTCTCCTGCTGATGTTCAGGTGTATATCAGTATGTAGAGTCTCTACTTTAAAGAGTCCTCTCCTGCTGATGTTCAGGTGTATATCAGTATGTTGTGTCTCTACTTTAAAGAGTACTCTCCTGCTTGTTCAGGTGTATATCAGTATGTTGTGTCTCTACTTTAAAGAGGACTGTCCTGCTTGTTCAGGTGTATATCAGTATGAAGTGTCTCTACTTTAAAGAGTCCTCTCCTGCTGATGTTCAGGTGTATATCAGTATGAAGTGTCTCTACTTTAAAGAGTCCTCTCCTGCTGATGTTCAGGTGTATATCAGTATGTAGTGTGTCTACTTTAAAGAGTCCTCTCCTGCTGATGTTCAGGTGTATATCAGTATGGAGTGTCTCTACTTTAAAGAGTCCTCTCCTGATGTTCAGGTGTATATCAGTATGGAGTGTCTCTACTTTAAAGAGTCCTCTCCTGCTGATGTTCAGCTGTATATCAGTATGTAGTGTCTGTAATTTAAAGAGTCCTCTCCTGCTGATGTTCAGGTGTATATCAGTATTGAATGTCTCTACTTTAAAGAGTCATCTCCTGCTGATGTTCAGGTGTATATCAGTATGTAGTGTGTCTACTCTAAAGAGTCCTCTCCTGCTGATGTTCAGGTATATATCACTATGTTGTGTCTCTACTTTAAAGAGTACTGTCCTGCTTGTTCAGGTGTACATCAATATGTAGTGTCTCTACTTTAAAGAGTCCTCTCCTGCTGATGTTCAGGTGTATACCAGTATGTAGTGTGTCTACTTTAAATAGTCCTTTACTGCTGGTGATCAGGTGTATATCAGTATGTAGCATCTCTACTTTAAAGAGTCCTCTCCTGCTGATGTTCAGGTGTATATCAGTATGTAGTGTGTCTACTTTAAAGAGTCCTCTCCTGCTGATGTTCAGGTGTATATCAGTATGAAGTGTCTCTGCTTTAAAGAGTCCTCTCCTGATGTTCAGGTGTATATCAGTATGGAGTGTCTCTACTTTAAAGAGTCCTCTCCTGCTGGTGTTCAGGTGTATATCAGTATGGAGTGTCTCTAATTTAAAGAGTCCTCTCCTGATGTTCAGGTGTATATCAGTATGGAGTGTCTCTACTTTAAAGAGTCCTCTCCTGCTGATGTTCAGCTGTATATCAGTATGTAGTGTCTCTACTATAAAGAGTCATCTCCTGCTGATGTTCAGGTGTATATCAGTATGTAGTGTGTCTACTCTAAAGAGTCCTCTCCTGCTGATGTTCAGGTGTATATCAGTGTATCTACTTTAAAGAGTACTCTCCTGCTGGTGTTTAGGTGTATATCAGTTTGTAGCGTCTCTACTTTAAAGAGTCCTCTCCTGCTGATGTTCAGGTGTATATCAGTATGGAGTGTCTCTACTTTAAAGAGTCCTCTCCTGATGTTCAGGTGTATATCAGTATGGAGTGTCTCTACTTTAAAGAGTCCTCTCCTGCTGATGTTCAGCTGTATATCAGTATGTATTGTCTGTAATTTAAAGAGTCCTCTCCTGCTGATGTTCAGGTGTATATCAGTATTGAATGTCTCTACTTTAAAGAGTCATCTCCTGCTGATGTTCAGGTGTATATCAGTATGTAGTGTGTCTACTCTAAAGAGTCCTCTCCTGCTGATGTTCAGGTATATATCAGTATGTTGTGTCTCTACTTTAAAGAGTACTGTCCTGCTTGTTCAGGTGTACATCAATATGTAGTGTCTCTACTTTAAAGAGTCCTCTCCTGCTGATGTTCAGGTGTATATCAGTTTGTAGCGTCTCTACTTTAAAGAGTCCTCTCCTGCTGGTGTTCAGGTGTATATCAGTATGTAGCGTCTCTACTTTAAAGAGTCCTCTCCTGCTGATGTTCAGGTGTATATCAGTATGTTGTGTCTCTACTTTAAAGAGGACTGTCCTGCTTGTTCAGGTGTATATCAGTATGAAGTGTCTCTACTTTAAAGAGTCCTCTCCTGCTGATGTTCAGGTGTATATCAGTATGTAGTGTGTCTACATTAAAGAGTCCTCTCCTGCTGATGTTCAGGTGTATATCAGTATGGAGTGTCTCTACTTTAAAGAGTCCTCTCCTGATGTTCAGGTGTATATCAGTATGGAGTGTCTCTACTTTAAAGAGTCCTCTCCCGCTGATGTTCAGGTGTATATCAGTATGTAGTGTCTACTCTAAAGAGTCCTCTCCTGCTGATGTTCAGGTGTATATCAGTGTATCTACTTTAAAGAGTACTCTCCTGCTGGTGTTGAGGTGTATATCATTTTGTAGCGTCTCTACTTTAAAGAGTCCTCTCCTGCTTATGTTCAGGTGTATATCAGTATGTTTTGTCTCTACTTTAAAGAGTACAGTCCTGCTTGTTCAGGTGTATATCAATATGTAGTGTATCTACTTTAAAGAGTCCTCTCCTGCTGATGTTCAGGTGCATACCAGTATGTTGTGTCTCTACTTTAAAGAGGACTGTCCTGCTTGTTCAGGTGTATATCAAAATGTAGTGTATCTACTTTAAAGAGTCCTCTCCTGCTGATGTTCAGGTGTATACCAGTATGTAGTGTGTCTACTTTAAATAGTCCTTTACTGCTGGTGTTCAGGTGTATATCAATATGTAGTGTCTCTACTTTAAAGAGTCCTCTCCTGCTGATGTTCAGGTGTATATCAGTATGTAGTGTGTCTACTTTAAAGAGTCCTTTACTGCTGGTGTTCAGGTGTATATCAGTATGTAGCGTCTCTACTTTAAAGAGTCCCTTCCTGCTTATGTTCAGGTGTATATCAGTATGTTGTGTCTCTACTTTAAAGAGTACTGTCCTGTTTGTTCAGGTGTATATCAATATGTAGTGTATCTACTTTAAAGAGTCCTCTCCTGCTGATGTTCAGGTGTATACCAGTATGTAGTGTGTCTTCTTTAAATAGTCCTTTACTGCTGGTGTTCAGGTGTATATCAATATGTAGTGTCTCTACTTTAAAGAGTCCTCTCCTGCTGATGTCAGGTGTATATCAGTATGTAGTGTTTCTACTTTAAAGAGTCCTCTCCTGCTGATGTTCAGGTGTATATCAGTATGTAGTGTTTCTACTTTAAAGAGTCCTCTCCTGTTGATGTTCAGGTGTATATCAGTATGTAGTGTCTCTACTTTAAAGAGTACTCTCCTGCTGATGTTCAGGTGTATATCAGTATGTAGTGTCTCTACTTTAAAGAGTCCTCTCCTGCTGATGTTCAGGTGTATATCAGTATGTAGTATTTCTACTTTGAAGAGTCCTCTCCTGCTGATGTTCAGGTGTATATCAGTATGTAGTATTTCTACTTTAAAGAGTCCTCTCCTGCTGATGTTCAGGTGTATATCAGTATGTTGTGTCTCTACTTTAAAGAGTCCTCTCCTGCTCATGTTCAGGTGTATATTAGTATCAGTATGTAGTGTTTCTACTCTAAAGAGTCCTCTCCTGCTTGTTCAGGTGTATATTAGTATCAGTATGTAGTGTTTCTACTTTAAAGAGTCCTCTCCTGCTTGTTCAGGTGTATATCAGTATGTAGTGTTTCTACTTTAAAGAGTCCTCTCCTGCTTGTTCAGGTGTATATTAGTATCAGTATGTAGTGTCTCTACTTTAAAGAGTCCTCTCCTGCTGATGTTCAGGTGTATATCAGTATGTAGTGTCTCTACTTTAAAGAGTCCTCTCCTGCTGATGTTCAGGTGTATATTAGTATCAGTATGTAGTGTCTCTACTTTAAAGAGTCCTCTCCTGCTGATGTTCAGGTGTATATCAGTATGTAGTGTCTGTACTTTAAAGAGTCATCTCCTGCTGATGTTCAGGTGTATATCAGTATGTAATGTCTCTACTTTAAAGATCCTCTCCTGCTGATGTTCAGGTGTATATCAGTATGTAATGTCTCTACTTTAAAGAGTCCTCTCCTTCAGATGTTCAGGTGTATATTAGTATCAGTATGTAGTGTCTCTACTTTAAAGAGTCCTCTCCTGCTCATGTTCAGGTGTATATTAGTATCAGTATTTAATGTCTCTGCTGTGGTATGTCTCCGTCCTTCAATGTTCAAAAAGTTCTTATTTTTCTCATATTATAACTAAAGTTATTCTTTATTGATCCAAATTTGGGAAACATTTTTACCACATTAGCATAGATAAGACATTGCTCATAAATCAGAGGTAAATAAAATAAAAATACATATCCATAAAGATATACTGTCATGAGCCGTGTTTTGTGTCTGTTTCCTGTTTTAATTTTTAATGTTTTCCCTCCGTTGTGTCATGTGTAGTTTTACTTCCTGTCTTTTGGTTTTCCTAGTGTCTGATTGTTTCATTGTTGTCACCTGTTGGCCTCATGTTTCTTCCTCTCCTCCCCAGCTGTGGCTTGTGTTGTGATTAGTGTCTTTGTATTTAGTCCTGCTTTCCCTTGTGTTCTTTGTCAGTTCGTTATCATCCTTCATGTGTCAAGTCCAGTGTTTTTCTCGTCCTGGATTTTCCCAAACTTTGTATTTTTGGAAAACAGCTTTTGGAATAAAGCTCGCCTTTTGTTTGTACCCATACCTGCCTCCCTTTGTTGCTGCACTTGGGTCCTATTTCCCCTTCCCTTGACATATACAGTGGAGGAAATAAGTATTTGATTCCCTGCCAATGTAGTTAGTTTACCCACTTACAAAGAAATGAACAGTCTGTCATTTTTATGGTAGGTTTATTTTCACAGTCAGAGACAGAATATAAAAAAAAAAATGTAAATCCAGAAATGTACATTAAAAAAAAAGATATAAATTGATTTGTGTTTAATTGTGTGAAATAAGTATTTGATCCACTGCAACCAACAAGAATTCTGGCTCCCACGGACCGTCTAAATAAGTCCTCTCGCTTTAAGAAAGTACTCCTGATGTCAACTCGTTACCTGGATAAAAGACACCTGTCCACAGTCAATAAATCCGGTTAAAAAATCTCCACCGAGGGCAAGACCAGACAGGTGTTGTGATCATGGTGGAACTAATGTCTAGGACAGTGGTACTCAACCTTGTCCTAATCAGGAGCCACATTGACGAAAAAATATTTTAGCAAGAGCCACAATCCAAAAACGCTCCTTTCCTCCCTGAAACCATTATGCATTTGAGAATATGGATAATAGTAATATGTTACTAAGGAATGAAAAGCATAATGTACAGTGCAATAACTGTGATTTATTATTTTCACTGCAACCACAAAACACACATTGCTGATCATCACTGCCCATAACAACAGATAACAGACAGCATGTTTACTGATCATCACAGTCCATATAACAGCAGATTATAGACAGCAGCGGTTGTCAGAAGAGTAATGTTGTGCTTACTTCACACTCAATGTGATTTCTGACACTCCTTCTGCCGCACAAGTGATTTGAAGTTGGGCTCTGCGCTGGAAACGGCGATCCGAAGGGCCTCTGTTGTGTGCTGCAGACTCAATCTGTTTCGGTTGCGACATTTTATTTTTGAGAGCGCAGAGAATGCTGCTTCACACCGGTATGTGGACAGAAACATTGAGATGATGCGTCTTGCCAGTCTGGAGATATTTGGTAGATGCCCCACCAGTTTCCAAAAGTCCACGACATCTGTAATCCGAAACTGACGCTGAAGTTCATCTGAGCTCTTTAACTCCACGAACTCCATTTGAAGCTGCACAAGTCCGAGCTGGTCGCTTATTTGCTTCATTTCATTGACCTCAATCAGGAATGGGTTTTTCACAAGTAGAAAAATATTGCTATGGCCCTTGAAGTCGTGGAATCTTGATGTGTAGTTTTGCTTGAGCTCAGTTAGCACGTCACATAATTGTGATTGACGGGGCAGGAGAGCGTCTGCATGCATCGCCATCACTTTCTGCACGGTGGGGAAGAAACGGTAATCAGAACCACGGACACTGAGTTCAAGTACATCCAGTTTGTCAGAGAATACTCTGACAGCCGTGTAGAGCTCATACACGGTCTTGTTTCTTCCCTGCATCTTGAGATTAAGTTCGTTCAAGTGCTGCGTAATGTCACACAGGAACGCAACAGACAGCACCCACTCTTCATCATCCAAAAAGGAAAATCGGGAAGTCTCCCCTTGGCCGACAATGAAGGATTTCAGGGGTTCAAGCAGGTCCATGAAATGTGCAAGCATACGTCCTTTAGACAGCCATCTGATCTCGGTGTGTAACACCAAATCTCCATAGTGAGTGTTAAACTCCTCACACAGCAGTTTAAAATTTAGGTGGTTTCTTGCACGGGCCCTGATATAATTAACCACTTCGATTACATTTGCCATCACTTCATTCAGACATTTGAACTGAGCAAACAAGGCTTGTTGATGCACAATACAATGGTATGGGAAAATACCCTCAGCAGCAACCCCGCCGTTTTTCAGTGTTTCTTTCAGCAAAGCCACGGCTCCGTTCCTCTTACCAAGCGTCGCTGGTGCGCCATCTGTTGTGAATGCTGTGATTTTTTCTGGTCCAATGTTCAACTTTTCTAATGTTTCCAGCACAGCGTTTTTTATTTCAATGCCCGTTGTTCCATTTTCCAGTGAAACCATCTCAAGCAGTTCTTCTGTAATGTCAAACTTACTGTTGATGGCTCGGATAAAGATGAGTAATTGTGGCGTGTCATTGATATCCAAGCTTTCGTCCATTGCAAGGCTGACAAACTCAGCAGATGACAGTTTGTCCTTAGAGTATGTGCAATGTTCTCTGAAATGTTTGTTTCCTAGCTACAGTAGAATCCGACAGTTGAATTTTTTTTGCCTCTCGTTCCAGGTCTTTTTTCTCAGGAAACAACGTTGAACAAGCCAGCAGTATGCAATCCTTCACCATTTCTCCATCAGTATATGGCTTCATCTGTTTCATCAGTTCATGTGTGATTTTGTAGGATGCCTCTGTCGCTCTTTCACTCGTATTAGTGTGGAATAAGTTTTTTTGAGCAGTTCGGTTCTGTTTGAGTCTCGCCAGCTTTTCCGCCCTCAGCTCTCCACCTTTCGGAAAGTCGGTGCTGAACTTCGGGTGTTTTGTGTCGTGATGGCGCTGCAAATTGGACCTTTTAAATTGTGAAATGACGTTGTCACAAAGCAGGCAGATGCATTTTCCCGAACCGGTGGAGACGAAGAAAAACTCGAGTTCCCAGTCCTCTTTAAATGTTCGATATTCCTCTTCATATTTTCTTTTCCTATATTCCTTTGCCATTTTTGCGTAGTGCTGTAAGCTAGTTTTCCCAGTGTGACGGAGCATTTATCTCGCGCACCTGCAATCAGAGCGGGAAACCTGAAATCATTTGTGATTGGTTGTTCAGAGGGAGGGGGGAGGGGCGGCTTAATACACGTGACTTGTGAGTGATAATGAAATGTTGATGAATTCTGCTGACAATGTTTTTGTTTTTCGTTTTTTGAGATTTTTATTTTTTTTAAGTGGGACTTAAAAGAGCCGCAACTAGTCTTAAAGGAGCCGCATGCGGCTCGCGAGCCGCGGGTTGAGTATCGCTGGTCTAGGACATCATAATAATAATAGTTTGAATTTATACAGCGCCTTTCTAGGTACCCAAGGCTGCTTTCCATTTTGTGAGGACAGAGAAAACAAACAAAACTAAAAACTAGGGCAAATAACAGAATAGAAAAATAGAGTAAAATCAAATAGAAAACAGCAATGGCAGCTGTGGCAGAACAACAGGGGACTAAGATGAGTTAGTGATCAGAGGCTATGGTGAAGAGGTGAGTTTTTAATGCAGATTTGAAGATGTCCAGCGAGGCAGCATTGCGGTTCTCAGCAGGAAGAGCATTCCAGAGGTTGGGGGCCGCAACACTGAACGCCCTGTCACCAACGGAGTGGAGGCGAGTGCGGGGAATAGAGAGAAGGCCCGTCTCAGAGGACCGCAGGGGGTGTAGGGATGGAGGAGGTCTGATAGGTACTGTCTAGCGAGGCCATGGAGAGACTTGTAGGTGAGGAAGAGGGTTTTGAAATTGATCCGGGACTTGATCGGGAGCCAGTGAAGGTGGATGAGGGTGGGGGTGATGTGTTGCCATGGTTTGGTGGCGGCAGAGTTCTGGACATGCTGGAGCCTCTCCAGGGTTTTGCTGGGAACCCCGGAGAGGACCCCATTGCAGTAGTCCAATCGGGACGTGATGAAGGCGTGTAAAAGTGCTTCTGCCACAGAGTCTGAGAGTGAAGGCCGGAGTCGGGAGATGTTTTTAAGATGAGAGAAAACACATTTAGTGACAGATTTGATGTGAGCCTGGAAGGAGAGGGTTGTGTCCAGGATGAACCCCAGGTTGCAGACTTCAGGGGATGGAGAGATGGAGCAACCATCCACGGAGAGGAGCAGATCTCAAACCTTCCGTGGTTGTGACTTGGGAGCCACAACCTTGAGCTCTGTTTTTGTGCTGTTAAGTTTGAGTAGGTTTGACGACATGCAGTTTTAGATGTCCTGTAGGCAGTTGACAAGGGATTGAGGGGGGAGTTGAGTGGATGGTTTTGTGCAGATATAGAGCTGTGTCATCAGCATAAGAATGGACTGGTTTGACAATTAGAAAATGGAAGAAGCACAAAATGACCATCAATAGCCCTCGGTCTGGGGCTCCACCATCTAAGATCTCGCCTCTTGGGGTATCAATGATCATGAGAAAGGTGAGGGGTCAGCCAAGAACTACACAGGAGGGACTTGTTAATGATCTGAAGGCAGCTGGGACCACAGTCACCAAGAAAACGATTGGTAACACACTGCGCCGTAATGGATTAAAGTTCTGCAGCACCCCTGCTCAAGGATGCACATGTCCAGGCTGTCTGAAGTCTGCCAGTGATCCTCTGAAGGATTCAGAGAAGGCTTATGTGAAGGTGATGTGGTCAGATGAGACCAAAATCAAGATCTTTGGCATCAACTCGACATGTCGAGTTTGGAGGAAGAGAGATGATAAGATAAGATAAGATGTACGTTCATTAATCCCTGTGGGGAAATTCAAGCGTTTTTGCAGCAACAGATAGAGATAAGAAAAAACTGAACAGATCCACACAAAGATATGAAATAAAAATACAAATATAATAATCATTTACAGATAACGGCTTTAAAACAAACTGTTAGAGCAGAAAATCAAATAAATGATATCAGAATCTTTACATCTGGAGTCCGTTTTGTTAAAAATATACACATGTATGTGTACAGAAAGAAAGTACAGTCAAAGTAATTTTGTGCAGGCAATGCTGCCTAAGACCCAGTGGTGGCTGGCCAATAGAGGGCGCTAGGGCGCCGCCCCACCACTCACCTCTCAACACATTTCCTTGAATAAGACATAAAAAAAATTAAATAAAAATGAAATAATTAAATAAAAATATTTCGAAATATATGTATATATTTTTTTAGATGTGCAACATAAATATTTCATAGTTAATGATGAGTAAAGTTGTTTCGTCCGTTGAAATTGTCTGATTGGTGACGTATTTCCGCCCTGGGGCGCAGGAATCTTTGCCCATAGACTCTCGTTAAAAGTTGTACATGCGCAGTAGCTCCTCTTCAATACAAGAGATAGGACGATGTTGGGGCGCACCTCTCCTGCGCCCCGAGCTGAATGCAGCTTGATTTGGCGGCGGGGCTGACGTCACAGCCTTCTGTCATAAAGTATGTATTGTCCATGTTATATCTAGGGTGACCATTTCCATAACACCAAAAAGGAGGACATTATGCGGCATATCAATAAATTACTATGGTGTACATAGGACTCTGGTATACTCTCATTTACAATACAATTTTGTGTGGTTTAAAGATGATGTTTGTGTAGCTGAATAGGAAAAAATATTAATGAAAAGTCAAAAATACATTGTGGTGTTCAAAAACTGACCACTGAGATGAATCTTTTAAAGTGCAGAGTGCCACAAAGCATAACATGTGTGGACTTAAATGTAAAAAACAAATAACAGGTGACATACATAATAATACAAAAATGCTTTTTTGAAAAGCATAAATAACCTTTTATGTAAACAACAAAGGAGATTGTAAAAAAAAACAAAAACATTTACATTCAACTGCTCAAAAAGTATAGCATTTCTAAAGTGCTTCAGTCTTTTGGGGACTTGTCTTCAGTGTCTTCATCTGTATATGTGTGTGTGTGTGTGTGTGTGTGTGTGTGTGTGTGTGTGTGTGTGCAGCAGTCCACCTGTATTTAAGCAAACTCCACATTCACCCTCTGTAGCAGCTCAGGAGACAACAGCACCTCTGACATCATGGCTTCCAAGCAGGCGATTCCTCTCGTTTCTCCATGCAGTTGTCATCATTGAAAAGACACGTTCTGTGTGTGCATTGCTGCATGGGATGGAGAAAATATAGGCGCTGACCTTCCTGAGATTCACAAGTTGTACATCTGCTTTGGAAAACAGTTTCAAATATCGTTCCTCACTGTGGCAACCTTCCATTTCTGGTGAGCTGAAGGAACCTTCCACCATGGCATATTCCTCATACAGTCCATCCATATCAATGTCCAGATTGCAGGCCTGGACAGCAGCACTGTAGTCTTCAAATGGCACAGAAGTTGTGAGGCCAAGCTTGGCCACTTTGCTATGAAAGCTTGTGCCAGAGAAGTCATATCTTTCACTGATGTATTTCTTTGCTCTTTCATAAAAAAGCAGAAAATCTGCTTCACATTTTTTTGACTAGCAAGGGGGCAGCTGCTTCAGTTAGCTGTTAACAGTAAACCCCAAAGAACCTGTCCTTCATCCTTCTTTCTAGCTTTTGTTTTAGTTCAGTCATTACCTTAAACACTGATGTAATGCTGAAGGATTTTGCCTCAAGTGCTTCGATCGTGTCGGAGAAGACCTTAAGAACATGGCTGAGAAACAGAAAATATGTCTCTGACACCTCATTGCTTTCCTCTCCAAAACATCTCCACACAGTTCTGGCACAGTCCCCCTCACCCTCACACTGGAAGTAACTGGTCAGGGCCTTCCAATATTTCGGGATTCTGTCAATGGATGGCAGCAGGGACAACCACCTGGTGACAACATGCCGCAGCAGGTTGCATCTCCACCTCCACAAATTCACAGCATTCCTTTAATTGCGCTGTTCTGCTTGCTGATATGCTGAAATGGCTGTAAACCTTCAGCACAGCATTTTCCACATCAAAATCAAGGCTGTTTGCTGCATATCTGGTTGCGTTATGCAGAATATGGGCCAAACAGTTTGCAGGGAGCACATCTTTTTGGCTCAGTTTCAACTTCTGATACACACTGTTATGTTTGCCATAATTGACACTGGTATTGTCTGCTGCATATGCAGACATGTTCTTCACTTCTAAGCCAGACATCTCAAGTTTTGCCAGCAGCTGGTTTGTTATGGCCTGTGACGTTTCGTTGCTGTCACTATAGAAATCCAACAGGACATGTTGGATGCCTTCATCAAAGTGAAAATACCTTACCACAATGGGAAAACACTTGGTCGTTGGTCGTGGTCCTTTATTTGAGGCGTCGGTTGCCACGGAAAAGGGTAGGTTGTTTTCTTTTATGTAGTCGGTATGTAACTGTACAGAATAGGGCCCGAGGACGTTCTCGCACAATGCCTTGGCTTTTGTTCGGCCACAGGTCATCCCTTTAGCTGTGGGCGAGTCACTGAAAATATCCCGGTCCACTTTCACGCCGCAGTCTACACTTCTGTACGACTGGTGATGCTTTACAGCAGGGGTCTCCAACCTTTTCCCCTCTGAGAGCTACCTCTAAAGAAAAAAAATTACGGAGAGCTACTTGTGTTTTATATCATGTGTAACATTTATTCACACGTATCTAAATCCCTGAATAAGGTTTCGTTTGGCACAAGCATATACGGAACATACATCCAACACTCACTGTTTGTGTAAGAACATTAATACTCAACTTAAACTCAAAGTATGCACGCCAAAACATTTCTTTCTCTTTTCAACATATTTTTTTTGCATGAACATTTTCAAAATATTGGCAGCCAATACTCACACTCAAAATACAGAAATGTAACTAAATATGTATCAGTATGCATGTCTATGCATTTCTTTCTTTTCAGCCATCACTGATAAACTCACATTTTTTCATAACATTTACAAAACACTGACCTCTAACGCTCACACTTTGTGTGAAAACATAGCCCAAATTGAACTCATCAGCATATGCATTTCTTTATCTGTTCAAACTATAAAACACATTAAACTCACATTTTTTGCATAACATTTACAAAACACTGACACTTTGTCAAAACATAACTCACACCTTTGAAATCACATAGGCTACTATTGATGTTGAACAATTATAACTTCTTAACTTTGTCCACATCACACTTTCAGTAATTTATTCACTAGCCTACATATTCAGTCAAGCACCTTTAGATAGAAGATACCTGGCACTGCATGGTGACAACAAGAGAGCTGTATGCTGGAATATACCCACTTAGGTTCACTCTTATGGAGTCTTTCAAATGTTCATCTGTCAGTCTTGTTCTGAACTTAGATTTGATGACATTCATGTCAGAAAAAGAAGATTCACAGAGGTATGTAGACCCAAACAAAGCAGCTGTCTTCAGAGCTGCTTGACAAAGATTCTTATAGTTTTCTGGCTCAACCAAGCTCCAGAAATGTTCAGCATGCTGTTGAGATTTCAGCTGTATGTCGTTTTGGAGGTTTAAAAGTTCCATTTCCATTTCCACAGGATCGATACAGAAAAGGTCTGCCATCTGCCCAGAAATCTGACTAATGTCCACATTCATGAATGGGTTGGCAATTAATGTCACACAGGGCTCAAGTCTCTCAAAGTCTCTGAACCTGTCTGCAAACTCCCGGCCAAGCTTGATCAAGAGGTCACAGTACTTCTCTGTGTTCAAAGCATCAGCTACCCCTGCATGGATTTCCAAAACCTTTGTGACAGAGGGGAAATGCTGGAATCTTTGGCCTTCAACTGCTGGATGAAAAAGGCCAGTTTTGCGCTGAACGCGTTAACAGCACTGATCATGTTGCAGACGTCTTTCTCTTTACCTTGCAACTGTACGTTCAAGTTATTCATTTTCTCAGATACATCTGTCAAAAACGCAAGATCAAGGACCCACACTGCATCAGATAACAAGGTGGTGTCCTCCCCCCTCTCTTCCAAGAAAATCTTGATTTCACCCAGCAAGGAAAAGAAACGTTGCAGTACTTTACCCTTACTGAGCCATCTGATGTCAGTGTGGAGCAGGAGATCTCCATAGGCCACAGTGCATTCCATTGCTGTCGTTGTAGCTGTATTTTCAGGTCCTTTATCTTTTCTTTTCATAGATTGCTACCAGCGGGAAAGTTCCGTGAGAAAGTGCTGTGGACTGTGGTGAAATGGCGCTCCACATTGCATTTTTTACCGACCGCCACGCTTACTTCACAGATCAAACAAACACACTTGTCCTTTACACTTGTGAAACAAAAGTCTATTTCCCAATTCTCGTGAAAAAAGTATGGTTTTCCGCCTCTTGTTGCATTCAGCGGCCATGGTCAAGCTAATGCTGCGTTCGGTGTTTGCCGCGTTTACATCCGAGGTCGGAGGTTGGAACTGGGAGTGACGTCACATTCGAGGTCGGAAAGTCGGAAAAGATGGACGCGCCTTGTTTACAGATTTAGCAATTACCTCGGGTTAGCACTTGTTAGCAATACCGGTTGATAACAGCGCTCTGTGTCATATTTTCTGAAAACAAATATCGTAGCAACATATCTTCAGATAGAAGATGAGCGGTACTTTATGCACAGGTGACAAATGAAATTGGCATATTATGAAAATTTGTGTTTAAATCTTATATATACAGTCTATGGTTTAAATGTAAACTATTTGGCGAGCTACTTTGAAGGGGGCGGCGAGCGACTGGTAGCTCGCGAGCGACGTGTTGGAGACAGCTGCTTTACAGCATGGTAAACCTTGCACAGCTCAGCAGCGGTTATTTTATTATCCAGGGGCGACGAGGCTTCACGAAAAAATGTCCTCATTGAAGAGGTACCTGCCGCACGTCTATTAGTTTTATGCTTCTCCGTATCTTCATGTCGTTCAATGGCAGCTTTTCCCTTACTGCTTATGTCAAAATCACAACGACAAAGTGTGCAGAAGCCATGAAAGGAGTCTCGACTGCTTTTAGATATAAAATCATGCTCTTTCGTCCATTCTGGATTGAATGAGGTCTTACGTTTTGGCATGATGCGAACTTTCTGTCAAAGAAGCCGGCATACTATGACGTAGCAGCACATAGGAGCCTTGTTTACGTTTTTAACCAATGATATAGCAGATATGTATCTGACACCGCTCTTAGCCAATCATTTGTTAGAACAGATATATTACGGCATTGGACGTTGTGCTGCGTCCCAGCAAAGATTCTAGATCTCAGGTCTTCAAGCCTAGTGCCTCAAGAAGGAGGACAAATACGCGTCCGGCGCACAGGGCATTGAAAAGCGGGTCTGGCCACCCTAGTTATATCTGATATATATTATTTAAATATATAGATATAGAGATATATCTAGAGATAGATAGAGAGATATAGAGATAGATAGAGAGATATTTATTATATATGTATATTGGCCCTCTGTATAGTAATATAGCACATCTGTATATTTGTTCATACTACATCTGTTTATACTATGCCAATTATTCCCACCTCTTTATACTGCCCTTATCTTTACATAATCACTCTTAACTGCATAATCTGTACATACTCTATATATCGCACTTGTTTTTCTTTGCACTTCTATCTATCTATCTATAATGTTTTTTTTGTTGTTTTCATTTATGTAAATACACTTGTTTGATACCTTAGTACATGTATGCATGCTTTTTAAAATTTGTATTATACATTTTGGAGTTATAGCCCCCCCTGGAGAAAACTCCACCAGCCGCCACTGCTAAGACCCCAAGAACACCATCCCCAGCATCAAGCATGGAGGTGGAAACATGATGCTTTGGGGGTGTTTCTCTGCTAAGCAGACAGGGCAATTCACCACTTCGAGGGGATGATTGAGGGGGCCATGTACCATAAAATATTGGCTCCTTCCCTCAGCTAGGACACTGAAATTCTGAAGAAAATCTGTGGAGGGAGCTGAAGCTTCCAGTTGCCAAGCATCAGCCTCCTAACCTTAAGGATTTTGAGAGGATCTGCAGAGAGGAGAGGACCAAAATCCCTCCTGAGATGTGAGCAAACCTGGTGACCAACTACAAGAAGCATCTTACCTCTGTGCTGTCCAACAAGGCTTTCTCCACCAAGAACTGAGGCATGCTTTGCAAGGGGATCAAATACTTATTTCCCACCATTAAATGCACATTAATTTATATCTTTTTTTTAATGTACATTTCTGTATTTCTTTTTGATATTCTGTCTCTCACTGTGAAAATAAACCTACCATAAAAATGACAGACTGTTCATTTCTTTGTAAGTGGGTAAACTAACTAAATTGGCAGGGGATCAAATACTTGTTTCCTCCACTGTACATGTCAGCAGTAGAGGATAACAAAATACACAAAACGGTGAATATATATGCATAAATAATGAAGGATTTATACTTTGGATAAACAGTAAATGGACTTGTACTTATATAGCGCTTTATCCAGTCTTTTTTTTGCTCTATTCACACACATTCATACACCGTTGGCCATGCCATCGGGAGCATCGACTGAGCCACACTGTCCAGCAGTGGTTCAGTCAGTAGGGGCTTGGACTGGGAATCGTAGGTTCGCCGGTTCAAGTCCCCGAACAGACTTTAAATATGGACAGTGGACTGCTACTTGGAGAGGTCCCAGTTGACCTCCAAGGCCCTGCTGTGGTGCCCTTGAGCAAGGCACCGGACACCTCCAATCCCCCCACCCCATTGCTCCCCGGGCGATGCACGATAGCTGCCCACTGCTCCTAGTACTAGGATGGGTTAAATGCAGAGAACCAATTTCACTGTGTGTGCTCTGCTGTGTGCATGTATGTGACTAATAAAGAGGGTTTCATCCTCCGATTCTATTCTAAATCGGGGTTAGGTATCTTGCCCAAGGATACATCAACATGTTGATGGGCCTGGGGCTGGGGTCGAACCCACAACCTTCTGGTTGAAAGACGACCGCACTAGCTCGCAGTATAACCTGATCAGCCATAATATTATGACCAACTGCCTAATGCTCATTGTAGGCACTTTCGGAGGTGGACAGGGGTCAGCATGGGCACCCTGACCGGTCTATGGCTACGCAGCCCCATATGCAACAAACTGCAATGCTCTGTGTGTTCTGACACCTTTCCAACAGAACCAGCGTTAACTGTTTCAGCAATTTGAGCTGCAGTAGCTCTTCTGTTGGATCGGACCACACGGGCCACCCTTCACTCCCAACGACCCTGACCCTGTTGATGTCATGCTTCTCCCCTCTTTAGTTTGAGGGATACAGTATATGTGACCATTAAGAGATGCATGATATGTGCTAGACCTAATCAGGATTAATGCAGGTCTTGTGTCAGGGAAGAGGCTACAGGTGTCCCTCTCATATCACCTACTGTTAAACAAACTGGTCACATTGTACAAACAAACACTTCAAACACTTGACTAGAAATCTGTTTATTCTCATCACTGCCCAATACTGAAAATATACAACTTGTTGAGCTGGGAAAACATCAGTAAATATGCAAAAGCTTGCCTTCTGCTCAAGATAATCCACAGCCCTACCGCACCTTTGCTCAGACCGCTTACCATCATACGGACAACTGTAAATACACTAACAAGAGGTGCAGCGAGAGGAGATTGTATTTTCCACTCAGGTAAAGTTATTTCAGTCAATCTACATGTTCTGTTAAAGCTGCTCATCAATGGAACTCAATCCCAGCAACAATCAGAGAACAGAATACACTCAGCTTATTTAAATCCCATATAAAATGTCAGGGTTTGGGGAAATAGGACCCAAGTGCAGTAAAATGAGGTGGGGTGGAGGGGGTCCGGAGGCGAAGACGGGGCCAAAGACGGGGCCGGAGGCTGCGACAGGGACTCATTGGGGGCTGGGTAGGAGGGCGACGAGATGCCTCTGGAGGACGGGCAGGAAGCCTGCGAGACGGAGGATAATAAAACACACACAACCCAAAGACATGACAGACACGAAACCAGGATCATGACAATAAAACATGGTTAGTGAGGAATCAGCTCTGTCAATACAATCCACTGCACAACCCTCAGTCTGTCTGCACTGCCTTGTGTAATATGTATGAATTGTTTTATTTGCATTTATTGTATGCTGCATGTTTTTACTGATTGTATTTACTTGTTATTTTAAATGTAATTTGTATTTAGGGTGACTTACAACATCTGTCCAAGGACTTCAGATGGAAAATTGGCTCTTGGCACATTTGCAGAAATGCTTATTAATGTGCATGGTCCCTAATCGCCGACCCAGTAACACGTGTTTGAAGCCTGCGGTCCTCCGGACGGTATTTCTTGTCCTTCGGGGGGTCAAAATGCAGAGGTGGAGGGTGCTGAGTCCCCGCTGTCTTCTTCCCTGGTCCACTTAGTGGAGAAGCTGAGGCCTGATATCGATGGAGCAAATTCCTCTGACCTTGGAGGAGCTGAGGGTCATACTTCTTCAGGACATTCCAGTCGCAGCGCAGAAGCCTCTGGAGGGGCAACACCAAAGCAAGCAAGGATATCCAGGGGGAAAGCTGGGAGAACATTTCCTGTGCCATGTCGGCCAAACATTTGCAGGTAAGGGGCAGCTGGTGAGAGCATCGACCAGAAACAAATATCATCCAAAGAAAAAACAATATTAAAAAACAGTAAGATAATAATAACAAGCCCTGGTGCAAGATTTAACTGATCGCCAACCCAGCAAGATGTATACGAAGCTGTCTGGGGCTTCATCAGTCCTGCCAGACGCAACAGTTTTTAAAACCTGCAGCGGCTGTCTGTCTCAGTCGGAGTGGCTGTCCTCTTGGGGCCTGTGGTCCTCTGGACAGAATTCTCCTGTCTGTGCTGCTCCAGAAGCCTGAGGTGGAGGGTGCTGAGTCCCCGTAGTCTTCTTCCCTGGTCCACTTGGTGAAAAAGCAGAGGCCTGAGGTTGATTGAGCGGACTCTTCTGACCTTGGAGGGGCAGAGGGGGGTTCTTCTTCAGGAGGTTCCACTTGCCGCGCAGAAGCCTCCGGTGGAACAACACTAAAAGGGAAGGAACAGGGGTGTGCAGGGGGAAATCGGGGAGGGGAATTCTGGCGCCAGGTCTGCCAGAAACTTGTGGCTGGGGGCAGCTGGTATGACCATCAACCATCATCAAATATTATCCAAACGGAAAAACAATACTAAAAATAGAGTTATATATGAATACAAAGCCCTGGTGCCAGATTTGATCCATTGCCAATCCAGCAAGACGCGTGGGAAGCTTCTTGTGGCTTCATCAGTCCTGCCAGATGCAAAGGTTTTCAAATACTGCAGTAAACTGTCCGTCTCAGTCCGAGTCGCTGTCCTCAACGATCCTGTGGTCCTCCAGACGGGATTTCTTGTCCATGGGGGGACCGAGACCTGAGGTGGAGGGTGCCTCGTCGCTGGAGTCCTCTTCCCTGGTCCTCTTGGTGGAGAAGCCTAGGCCAAAGATGGAGGGTGCCTCGTCCCTGGAGTCCTCTTCCCTGGTCCTCTTGGTGGAGAATCCGAGGCCTGATGGAGCGGATTCTTCTGACCTTGGAGTGGGTGAGGGTGGAGCTTCTTCAGGATGTTCCACTTGCAGCGCAGAAGCCTCCAGAGGGGCAACACCAAAAGAGCTGCCCAATAACTGACAAAAATTGACAAGGTGGGGGTGCCGGCCGAAAGTAGCCACTATGGGGCGGCAGAGGCCTGAGGTGGAGGGTGCCGAATCCCTGGAGTCCTGTTCCTTGGTCCTCTTGGAGAAGCCTTGGCCAAAGTTGGAGGGTGCCTCGTCGTTGGAGTCCTCTTCCCTGGTCCTCTTGGTGGAGAAGCCGAGGCCTGATGGAGCGGACTCTTCTGACCTTGGAGGGGGTGAGGGTGGACCTTCTTCAGGATGTTCCACTTGCAGCGCAGAAGCCTCCAGAGGGGCAACACCAAAAGAGCTGCCCAATAACTGACAAAAATTGACACGGTGGGGGTGCCGGCCGAAAGTAGCCACTATGGGGCGGCAGAGGCCTGAGGTGGAGGGTGCCGAATCCCTGGAGTCCTGTTCCTTGGTCCTCTTGGAGAAGCCTTGGCCAAAGTTGGAGGGTGCCTCGTCGTTGGAGTCCTCTTCCCTGGTCCTCTTGGTGGAGAAGCCGAGGCCTGATGGAGCGGACTCTTCTGACCTTGGCGGGGGTGAGGGTTGAGCTTTTTCAGGAAGTATCGCTCGCCACACATCGGGCAGGGGGAGTTGGTGAAGAGTGGGCACCATGGGTCGGCAGACGCCTGAGGTGGAGGGTGCCTCGTTGCTGGAGTGTTCTTCAGGATGTTCCTCTTGCAGCAAAGAAGCCTCCAGAGGGCCATCACCATGAGGGCCGGGAAGTCCAGGGGGGAAGTTCCGAAGAAATGCCTGCAAAGAATTTACCTGCGGGAGCTGCTGGACGAGAGGGGAGAGACGTCCGATGTCGGCATCACCTTCATCTTCAGTGTCCTCATCCTCCTCTTGGTCCTCTTCCTCATCTTCTTCTTGCTCCTCTTGCACCTCTTCATCATCTTCTTCCTCCTCTTCCGTCTCCTCTCCCTCCTCCTCTTCCTCCTCCTCTTCGATCAGTCCATGGCCACAACCTGCAACAACAACAGCAGCCTCACCTTCATCCTCGACAGCGTTCCTGACCTCACCTACCTCTTCCTCATCAGGAGCGTTGTAGACAGGGACATTACCTTCAGCTCCTGCAGGACGCTCCATGACGAAGTACTCAAAGCCTGAGGGGGGGGGGATTCAGAGTGTAAGGATTTCTAGTGACAGGTAATATTTGGGATTATTTAGCAGTAATGAAAGTTGAAATACAAAATGTAAAAAGCAGGAGAACCTGTTAAAAGCCTGCTGAAGCATGGATGTGGTTAGAATAGCACTGTGGAACTATTCATATCTTACACTGCACTGTAACTTTTATTCATGCATTTTATAGCTGTGGTATTCATGTTTAATGTTACATTTATTAATCTTTGCTTTGGAATGACTGGTTTTAAATGCCATGTGATAATAAGTTTCTGCTGCACTATTTCTTTAAGGTCTTTCATTTTTAGCACTTTGAATGGCCTTGTGTTGAAAGGTGCTGTATAAATAAACTTGCCTTGCCCTACCTTGGATTATAAATCATATAATGTTTCTGATAAACAGCGACAACAATTAAAAGATAATAAGGATTTTGTTATTTGCAATACTATTTTCCTTAATTATAACATCTCCAAAATGTGTTTATAACAGAATAAATCATTGCACATAAACAGCGCTCTATAATTGTAGGGGAAGCTTGCTATGCGCATTTTACGCACGCCATTTTCACAGCTGCCTTATTAGACCAAAATGCGACATCACACAATGTGCAGGAAGATAAATAAGCGCTGACTGTGGATAATGCAGCTACAGACCCGGATCCCGAGAAGAAAATCGTCTTGCTGGACAAACTATAATTGGTGACATTAAGCAGCGTCATTTTATTCAATATTCATTCATATTTAATGTGCAGAGTGCATATGACTACAGTAATGTAATCTTAAATGACCGTAGTAATTTGAAGAGAGCTATCTATAGTTTATTAATCATTATTCTTCTATTTATAAGTAGGAGTGTGTCCTCTTGGACGCGCACATATTTCTCTTCCCTCAAACACTGAACGAGCAAAGCGCATTTCAATATTTACTGTTAAAAGGAAAGTTAATTCAATATGATACTTCAGAAGGAGTAGGCATTTCTACAATACAATAAAGCTTAAACAATCTGAACAAACAGCTCAGGGAGGCAGCTGCACAGAAGAACGTGCCCTGCAGGGAATTGTGCGTCGTTGCCATGAGCTTAAATTTGCCATATTTTTAGCATTCTATGAAAAAAGCCCAATCGCCATTTTGTTTTTGTAATTTGTTGGCAGTTTTTCGACGATATCTCGCAATTTAATTAAGATAACAGTGTTTTCAAATCACTACACTCTTAATAGATACATTCCACAACTCTAGCGCCAAAAAAAAGTCAGTCTTATCCACAAATATTAATTTTACACGGAAAAACCGTGAGTGAGTTTCTGCTTTCTCTAAATCTGATTTTGACCAAAAGAAATGCCAACGTTCTATGAACTTTTCACCTTTAAACTAACAAAATCAAACCAATTTCCACACAGAAACAGCTTTGTATGATATTAAGGGGATAAGTGAACAATTAAAAGGATACAAAAATATATTTTAAAAAGTTTTTGATTTTTTAATATATTACTTTGAGTGTAGTTTCGCAACACGGCCGATGGCCAGCGGCAGGTGCTGCTCCTCCTCTGGGGGGGGTTGAGGGTCTTGTTCAGCCTCTCCGGGTTCCACAGCAGATCAGGGATGTAGTAGTTTTGTTTTTCAGAAGTTTTGTTTTCCAACGGGTTGAATCTCAAAGAGTTTCTCTCCACAGGTGAGTTTTGCAAAAGGTGTGCTCTGGTCAGAGTCCAAGTGCAAAGTGAGCTCAGAACGGTCAGCACCTCTACTTGTAGGACCAACGTTCTGTTTCCATGACATTGACGCACGGTACGTGACAAGAGAGGCCTTTTACCGAGTCTCATATTTGTTCATATATTTTCAGTTTAATTAAAGGCTACCAGGATTTATATTTTCCATGTATGCATACGCAGCACTTTCTTTTCGTTGTATTATAGTACAGCAGCATACATCCCGTGTTTTATCCTTTCCCCATAGGGTAAATTGTGTGTGTTTCTGCCGCTTTCGTTCATTGTGCAAACGAATACAATCTCTAATAATCTCAGCTTCGTTTGGTTTGCATTTTTTTTAATTCTGATTATTTAACTTTACCCAACCCGGTTTCTGCAATACAACACATCTTAAGTCGAAATGTAACAGACGTTCAATGAAACAACTTCTGTAGTAGATGTGATCAGATCTTTTAGAAAGGATAATGTCTCTTCTACCTTTACCTGAGGCCTGATGACAAAAGCAGGGTCACTGTAGAGGATGTATTGAGCGCCGGTCAGTTAATGGTATAGGTTCACTATGGTTATATGCTGTTTGACTTCGCTCAATTCTAGGATTAATTATGCTACTATAGGATTTTTGTTTCGCATGTATGCATGTTCAGCTGTTTCTTTCCCTTATATTATAAAACACAAAGACTTCTGTTTTAATGTTCTCTCATCAGGATAACTTGGTCCTTTTGTGTGTTTCTGTCTCTTCACTTAAAATGACAAATATAAAGCAATATATAATATCTAATACTTAGAAAAAGAAGGAAAGATAACGTGGAACAGTTCTTACATTGTAGGATGTAAATAGTTCGTATAAAGTTGTAAACAAGTACAATTGCTTGAAGTGATCACAGTTATGCCACATCAGATCCTGTGGCAGACCTAAGTCCATGTGCACATCAGTTTATTGCAGAGGAGGAGAAGGACTCAGATCTTGTACTTAAGTAAAAGTACAAGTACTCAGATCTTGTACTTGAGTAAAAGAAGAAGTACCAGAGTGTAGGAATACTCTATTACAGTAAAAGTCCTGCATTCTAAATGTTCCTCCAGTAAAAGTAGAAAGTATTCTCATCTAAATGTACTTAAAGTAGCGACAGTAAAAGTAGTCATTGTTTGATTGGTCCATTTCAGAATAATATCTCTGATATGTTTTATAATTATTGATCATTAAAGTGTTCTCAGAGCTGGTAAAGGTGCAGCTAGTTTGAATGTTTTAATACTGCAGGGTAGCTGCTGAATTTACTGCAAGTGAACTAAAGTCTGATTTAAGGGCTGATTATATTTACCATCATTAATCCAGATCTGTAAAGTTACTAAAGAGAATAAATAAATGTAGAGAGTAAAAGTACACGATGTACCTCTGAATTGTAGTGGAGTAAAAGTACAAAGTAGCATAAAATGGAAATACTACAGTACAGTACCTGAAAACTGTACTTAGTTACAATATACTGTATGTACTTAGTTACTTCCACCCTCTGGTTAATTGGTCTTGTTGATTAATTACAACCATATTTTTGCATTTCACTGACCTGAATTCAACTTAGTTAAAGTATACTCACATTAAAAAAAGTAAACGTTGTTTTCCGGGCTATTACCAAAATGTTGACCTATTTATTTTATCCTAAATATTGTTCTTTCTTCTCTTCTCAAGTCAGATATTCTCAAATCTGTTGTCTATAATAATACATTTCAACAAATAACAATAAGTCATGAATATTTATTTTCTCCTGATTTTATATGCATTGCATGTGATGCAAATCAGTAATCAGATTACACTACTTTTGTATTTCAATTCATTTAGGTTACTGATTTCTTTCTTTTTTATAGGTAACTAATTATAACAGACTACACCTCTTCAGTAACCCTGCCAACCCATATTATGGTATTGCACATTATAGAGCAGATACCCCCAATCCTAATATATGATAAAAACAATGAACTACAGTAATACCATTGCACATACACTATATCATTCAAACTGAGTTATTTCACAGAAACCTCAGATTTGTACTGCTGTTTACTTTAATTCCACCAGAGGGGGCTGTCCACATTCAAATAGGACCAAGATAAGATACTGTATATCAGTATGGAGTGTCTCTACTTTAAAGAGTCCTCTCCTGCTGATGTTCAGGTGTATATCAGTATGGAGTGTCTCTACTTTAAAGAGTCCTCTCCTGCTGATGTTCAGGTGTATATCAGTATGGAGTGTCTCTACTTTAAAGAGTCCTCTCCTGCTGTGTTCAGGTGTATATCAGTATGTAATGTGTCTACTTTAAAGAGTCCTCTCCCGCTGATGTTCAGGTGTATATCAGTATGTAATGTGTCTACTTTAAAGAGTCCTCTCCCGCTCATGTTCAGGTGTATATCAGTGTGGAGTGTCTCTACTTTAAAGAGTCCTCTCCTGCTGATGTTCAGGTGTATATCAGTATGTAGTGTCTCTACTTTAAAGAGTCCTCTCCTGCTGATGTTCAGGTGTATATCAGTATGTAATGTGTCTACTTTAAAGAGTCCTCTCCCGCTCATGTTCAGGTGTATATCAGTGTGGAGTGTCTCTACTTTAAAGAGTCCTCTCCTGCTGATGTTCAGGTGTATATCAGTATGTAGTGTCTCTACTTTAAAGAGTCCTCTCCTGCTGATGTTCAGGTGTATATCAGTGTGGAGTGTCTCTACTTTAAAGAGTCCTCTCCTGCTGATGTTCAGGTGTATATCAGTATGTAATGTCTCTACTTTAAAGAGTCCTCTCCTGCTGATGTTCAGGTGTATATTCGTATGCAGGTTTTGTGTCAGGGAAGAAGGTACAGGTGGTGTCACAATAGGGTCAAATTCAAGATTTACCAAAGATCACATCAACAGAGTTCCCTCTCATATCACCTACTGTTAAACAAACTGGTCACATTGTACAAACAAACACTTCAAACACTTGACTAGAAATCTGTTTATTCTCATCACTGCACAATACTGAAAATATACAACTTGTTGAGCTGGGAAAACATCAGTAAATATGCAAAAGCTTGCCTTCTGCTCAAGATAATCCACAGCCTTACCGCACCTTCGCTCAGACCGCTTACCATCATACGGACAACTGTAAATACACTAACAAGAGGTGCAGCGAGAGGAGATTGTATTTTCCACTCAGGTAAAGTTATTTCAGTCAATCTACATGTTCTGTTAAAGCTGCTCATCAATGGAACTCAATCCCAGCAACAATCAGAGAACAGAATACACTCAGCTTATTTAAATCCCATATAAAACATGGTTAGTGAGGAATCAGCTCTGTCAATACAATCCACTGCACAACCCTCAGTCTGTCTGCACTGCCTTGTGTAATATGTATGAATTGTTTTATTTGCATTTATTGTATGCTGCATGTTTTTACTGATTGTATTTACTTGTTATTTTAAATGGAATTTGTATTTAGGGTGACTTACAACATCTGTCCAAGGACTTCAGATGGAAAATTGGCTCTTGGCACATTTGCAGAAATGCTTATTAATGTGCATGGTCCCTGTTAAATAAATGAGTACAAAACAAATGAAACATCTAAAAATCATTTGAATATCGTGGAATATATTGCCTCCACACCACGTCAAATTGATGCATTTTTCATGCAAAATGAGCCCTGACCAAGTATTGAGTACATTAATCCGGCCCGTGGGAGGAATTTGCAAAGTTTAATGACAGAGAAGAAATTAACTGCAATATTCACAACTTTCACTTGCGTTCAGGTTTTTCATAATGTTTTGTAAAAACATAGTTTATTTAATGTGAACTTTTACAGAAATTTACTTTTTTGCCCTAAAAGAAAGGGAAACATTTCGGAGTTATTACAGGTTATTGTTATGCTATGATTTTATTGGTACGGCCCACTTTAGGTCAAATTTGGCTGTATGTGTGGTTTGACACCTGTGACAGAAATGAACATACTTTTCAGAAGGTCAAAACTCCTGTATTATAAATCCTTTTTTGATTGGTGTAATATTATACTATTTTGAGATCAAGGATTTGTAATTTTCCTCAGCTGTATGCCATAATCATCTTAAAATATTTCACTTTATGAATCTAGAATACAGAAAATGATAATGTTGCTATGATATTGTAATTTTTTTAGATGCACCAGTAGTGTAGCACACTAGAGCAATATAAGCCTAGTTCTGTTGTTGTTATCCTGTATGTATTATTAATATTATAAGTAGTAAAGTTAAACAATTTAGAATTTTATTTTCATCCCCCCCTATTTGCATGCCCCACATGGATCAATGCGCCCTATAGCATTCGCCTATACTGAGAGGAGGAACGAATCCTCCCAACAGCTGTAATCAACAGGTAGTAGAGTATTTATTGTCAAGAAACTGGATTTATTTCAGTGATTTAAGTAGTTCAAGATAATCTAACCCAGGGGTCTCAAACGGAAATTGGTATGGCGTCACCACTGGTATTTAACTCCCACTTCAACATTAAAGTACTAAAAAAAGACAAGATTTCTGAAAATGATGTGTTTATTTAAAATACTGACATACCTGCATCATACCTAACAAAAAAATACAAACCGTTGATTTTTATATAAACAATCATAATACATTTGATTCATAAAGGTGCCTTTCAAGGCTCTCAAGGTCGCCATGCAAGATACATGATACGGGCGGCAGAGTTTGGGACCAGGTGAAGTTTGTGGATGGAGTTGAGAGGGAGAGAAGAGAGTTGCAGTAGTCGATGAAGGAAGTGACCAGGGTGTGAGCAAGGCGGTGCTGTTAGGTGTGAGGGACGGGCGGAGGCGGTTGATGTTACGAATGTGGAAATAAGCAGACCGAATGACATTAATGAGTTTTGAAGGAAAGTTTGCCGTCTAAGATGACACCCAGACTCTTAAACTGAGGGGAGGCTGAGACTGAGGAGTTGTCAATGGAAATGGAGGAACCTTTGGGTTTGGTATATGAGTTTTTACTTTCAAAAGAGGCCTGTGTAAAACTTAAATTGATACATAATCTTGGCATTTGAATTGATTGGAACAGTATGTTAAAAGTCCATATTGCTTATCTATGGAGCAAATTGCGACAGAAATTGGTTGTACTGAAACAGAACCAGCCCTTTATGATCAGTGGGGATAGTTGAAGCTATTTTCTGAGCTGAGCTATAGTGATGTAATTTATAGAAATGCTGCTGCTATATGGTCTTAAACCCAGTCGATCACTCAGATTTGTTGCTGGTGATAGCTGAAACACTTGGCATTTTTCCTATATTTAAGGTTGGTTGGTCTCTTGCAGAAATGCGGGACATTCATTTAGAAGGACTTAGTTATTGGTAAATCTTCCAATGACCAAATTATGGGAACTTTGGTCCCTACAGTATCAAACTTGCTTTTAAATGATTGGCTGATGCCCCTAGAGCATGCTTTGATCGTTGACAGTCTGGCTTTTCTAAGTGCTCTTGATTCATGGAATGATCTTCAAAAAAGAAAGATCGATTCACTGGCAATCTGTGCACGCTTCAAAGACATCAAAATCTAGGTCTGTCAATGCCAACACTCAAGATTTGTCTGGAAACCTTAAAAAGGTGCTCCTGTAATACCAGCATGGATGTGACACATCACTTGGAGACCACTGGTGATCACTAAGCAGCCACTTACTTCGTTCTTTAGTTGTGAAAAACATTTTGCTGAACCATGCACCAGTTTCATGAAGTTGCAGGAGTATGAAATAGTGGACAGGGACCCCACTGAAGGAACAGATAGAGCTCAGTTTGATAGCAGCAGGGATTATAGTCACGTGTTGTGCATATTATAGAGACGGGAATCACAGCTCTCTGTTACAGCTGCTTTGTTGATGCTTTTAGATAGTCGGAAAATTGTTGGACTTGATGCCAGAAATCGTGTTGAATTAAAGTTGAAAAAAAGGTATAATATATTTTATAAACGTTTGTGGTATGCAGAAATCTGTACATCTGAAATTTGTAAAGTAGCTTGTAGCCTAACTGATGATGTGAAATAAAGTCCAAATTACAATTTTGTAAGTAAAGGTAGAAGAAAAATGGAACGTTAGTTACTTTCCACTCACTGGTGATCGATATGATCAGTGATGGGCAAGTTACTTCCAAAGTGTAATACAGTACATATTGCTTATTACTGTCTCTGAACTGTAATGGGTTACCCTACTTTTGCGTTACTTTGTGTTACTTTCACCAAAATAACCGCAAAAATATGGCTTTAAATGCTAAAATGTAGTTTATTGCAGCTCATTAATTAAATCTATCTATCTATCTATCTATCTACCTGGCAGTACACGCTGAACATAGGAAAAGAGCTAGAAATTAAACTCATGCTCCGTTTAAGTGGGCTGAATAATAGCCACGAATCTCTGAACTTCTCGGGGTTCAACCAAGGGGCAGTCACACGCTAACAGTCACTGCACTTGACCTGTTGGACATGTTGGTGGTGTTAGTGCCCCAATATCAGACATAATGTGGCTTGCTGTGCGATTAATTCTACTAACACACCGTCCAATAAATCTAGTCTCCAGTTTTTTCGGTAAGTGAAATTTTATAATTTTTTTATTTATATTTGAGCACCGTTAGCACTAATTATCAGTGTGTCTGCTCCATAGAATGTATAAAGTATCGTCTGTTCACTTGTTAGATTAGCCCGTTAGCTAGCTAATTAGCCATGGGTTAGCCTTCGAGCATGACGCCCACGATGCTAAACGGGAGCGTATGATAGCCACCTTGCCGCTGGAGAAAATACTACTGCATGAGAGTAGCATACGGTAGCATGTAGCCTAGCTTGGCAGCCTTCGCTAGCTTGGCAGCTTCGAGCTAGATGGGCGTGTTTCAGTAGCCACGCCCGCTTCAGCTCCAACCCTATGTCCATGTTTGGATTAGCCGGGAGCGGGCGGGAGGTAGACTGAGAAGATGTCGACAAGTGGGAGTCGCCCACTTTGAGCTTCATTACGGCTCTTCACAAACCTATGGGTGACGTCACGGATACTACGTCCATTATTTGTACAGTCTATGGGTTCAACCAGCAGAGCAGCCCGAGAGAGAAAGTTACCTTCTGTTTCTTCAGCCTGCGCACTCTCCTGTCTTTTTCTTTTCTTTTCTCCGAGCCTGCAGCTCTGCATTGTGAATCTGTTTCTGCAGCCCTCTTAACCAATAGTAAACAGGCTTACTGAGTTACTATTCTACCTGCGCAATTATTTCTCTGGTGTCGGAATAACTCGCGAGGTTTGTGAATTCTTAGAAACAGAACACCACATCATTTCGGGTTAAAATGTGTTGTAACTGCATTACTGAGAATTGTAACGGGTATTACATTACCCACATTTCAGAAGTAATGTGTTATATTACTGCGTTACAGCAAAAAGTAATACATTACTGTAACTCCGTTACTTTTGTATCGCGTTACACCCAACACAAGAGCTCCTGCGGTCACGTGACTTTTGGTTGGGAGCCACCATTTTGGCAGTCAACATGACCACCGGTGCCAGTGTTTTCTTACCGAGCGAGTATACTTCTCATTTTAATTCAAGTGAAATTCGGCTTTATAGTACAAAATTAGAGAGATTAAATATAAGCGACCCATATAATTCACCCGGTGTGCTTTTCAAGAGCATAACCTCCTGCTCTGAAGACGATGTACCCGACTTGCGCTACGCAGACATCCACAGCTATCTTGTAAGCTTTCCATCAGTGTACTCAGGAGACTCCCTCAGAGCGTACAAAAGCTTGGAGGCTTACAAATGGTGTCAGTCCGGCTTCGTAAACAACATTCAACTGTGGAGTCTTACATCCAAAAACTTCGGCATCATCATGGGATAGGTAAGTATTAAATCTATTCAGTTTGATAGGCGTGTAGTTACATGTTTCGTTTGTTGCTGGTAGTAGCTGAAACACTTGCATTTTCCTATTTAGGTTGGTTGCTCTGCAGAATGCGGAATCATTTAAGCTTGTATTGTAATCTTCAATACCAATTATGGAACTGTCCACATTCAACTGCTTAAAGATTGGCTGATGCCAGGATGCTTTGATCGTTACCTGGTTATTTATGCTCTGATTCATGGAATGTCTTCAAAAAGAAAGATCGATTCACTGCACTTGCACGCTCAAAGACATCAAAATCAGGTCGTCAACCACACCAGGTTTGTCGGAAACCTAAAAAGGTGTCTGTAATCGCTGGATGCCTCACTGGAGACCACGGTGACCAAGCGCCACTTACTTCGTGTTCTTAGTTGTGAAAAACAATTGCGAACCAGCACCAGGTTCAGATAGTGCAGATAAAAATAGTGGCAGGGACTCCCCATGAGGAACAGAAGAAGCTCAGTTTGATAGCGGGCAGGAATTATAAGTCACGTTGTGCAATATATAGAGAAGGGAATCACAGCTCTCTGAGATACAGCGCTGTATTGAGCTTTTAAATGTCGTGAAATTGTGACTGTGCCAGAAATCGTGGTGAATTCAAAGTTTGAAAAAAGTATTAATAATTTTATAAACTTGTGGTTCAGAAATCTGTACATCTGATCATTTGTAAATAGCATTTTCAGCCTAAGCTGGATTTGAAATAAGTCCTAATTACACAGTTTTAAGTAAGGTAGAAAAATGGACGTTGTTACTGGTTCCATCTGGACGATATGACATCGATGGGCAAGTACTTCCAACGGATACGTACATATTGCTTATTCAAGCTCTGACTGTAATGGTTCCTACTTTGGTGCACATTTGATGTTCTTATCACAAAAGAACAGCAAAAATATGGCTTTACATGCATACAATATGATGGCAGTTTCATTGCAGTTACATTTAATGTAATATATCATATTATCTACATCTACCGCAGTTACAACTGACTGGAAAAGAGCTAGAAATTAAACTCATAGCCCGATTTAAGTGCTTTGAATAAATCACGAATCTCGAATTCGGTCAACCACAGGCAGTCACAACGCTAACGCACCACTGACTGTATGACAGGTGGTGTGTTATCCCCTTCATGACGAAATGTGGCTTGCTGTCGATAATTCTATAACACACCGCCAATAATAGTCTCACTTTTTTCGTAAGGATTTATTTTTATTTATATTTGAGCCCGTTACACTAATTATCAGTTTCTTCCATGAATTATAAAGTTCGTCCTTTCCTGTTAGATTAGCCGTTAGCTCTAAATTAGATGGGATTAGCCTCGACAGACCGCACATGCAAACGGAGCGTATGATCACCTCTTTCCCTGGAGAAAATATACTGAATGAATATCATACGGTAGCTTAGCTATTGCACCTTCGCTAGCTTGCCAGCTCGGCTAGATGGCGTGTCAGTAGCCCGCCCGCTCAGCTCCACCATCCTGTTTGATTAGCCGGAAGCGGGGAGAACGAAATTCACAAGTGATCGCCCACTTTAGCTTATTACGGCTGCTACAATCATGTGAGCAGGATAAACTCATTATTAACAGTCTATGTACAACCACTGAGCACCCAGAGAAAGTTACCTTTTTTTCAGCTGCCATTCCTGTACTTATTCTTCATTCTCCGAGCCTGCACTCTGCATTGTGAATCTGTTTACGGCAAGCCCTCTTACCAATTAACAGTCTTCTGATTACTATCTCCTGCGCATTATTATCTGGTGTCCAATCAATCTCTCAGGTTTGTGAATTCGATAATACAAACACCACTTTCGTTAAAATGTGTTTCACTGCATTATGATGTAACGGGATACATTATCCACATTTGAAGTTATGTGTAATTATTACAGCAAAAAGTAATACATTACGAAATCCTGACTTTTGTATTCGCACGTTACACCAACCTGGATATGACACTCACCATTGCTTCTATATGTAGGGTTTGTTGGCTTCTCTTTCAGAGAGGCATAACATTTTACAACTACCACCTTGAAGTACAATAATCCTGGAGATGTGTCAAACTCGCTTAAAATGATTAGTTCATGCCCTCGAGCATGCTTTGATCTTTGATCCTGATTCATAGAACACACTTTTAAAGATTGATACACTTTCAAATAGGTGTCAACACACTGGATCACAAACCACATTATATCAACGTGGTAATGTTTTAGCTGATCTGTGTTATGCTTTCTGTTGAATAACTGCTTTGACTTGTCTGTGATATAAGGCCCTGCAATCAGTAAACCTTTTGAGTTTAAATAAAGGTTTAAATTGAATATATTTAGAGGACTAGCATGGAGTAGAACGGTAAAGTAAGGGTCACTCATCAATGGTAAACATAGCCTTGGCAGCTAAATAAATAGCTGTAGTTTGATTGCAACAAAGTGAGTTTTATGCCCGTTTGTACGGTGTCTGCCAGGAGCAAATGGCCCAAACATTTCCCTTAGGAGAAACACGATGCACTTTAACAAACAATTGCAAATAAAAACAAAACAAATTATGTGCCAAACGCATGCAAATAGCGAAGAATCTTCACTAATGCATAAACGAAACGCTGCAAATAAAAAAGTTAGTAAGAAGCTCAACGAAAACTTAAAATATATAATAAAGTTATAATAAATATAAATAATAAAGTTGGCCAACTGTCGCTGACTGGAAACTTACCTGAAATGTAATTTCTATTGGCTCATTTTAACAATGTGATCGCATCATTCTTTCTGAACTTATTGCAGATCTAGTGTAAGGTAGTTTTCTAACGTAGCTTACCTATTTAAAATGTATTGACAAAACACTTACAGTTATGATACAGACTAACTCTGTCAACAGTGACAATTGGACCAAATGTATAATCCCTGAACGTCACAAAGCGCTCAGGTCTCACCTTATTGCTTAATGCAACACTTTTAATAAATGCTGCGCATGTTTCCTTAAGTTGGTGAATGTTTTCTAAATGCTGCGCATGTGTTTCAAATTGGATAAGATGTTTTTTTCTTTGCATGTGCTATGGCAAATTTGTGTTTCTACAATTTGCATAATTTCTGAAGCTGCAAAATGCAAGTGTTTTGTTCCGTAGTCTGTTTGGGCCCTGTTGGCCACCGTAGATTTGCTGTCCAAATGAAGCATGCATTACGTTTTGAAATTTTCCAGGTCCTGTGTGAGCAACCTGGCAACCGGCTCGGGGCTGTCACAAAATTCCATGGTGTTTTGTAACATGGCCACCTCCAGGGTGTAATGGGAAGTGACTACCACCTGCTTTGAGACCCTGCAAACCCACTTAGTACATCTCTTGTCACACCATACAGAGATAATGGGCTCTGTTCCAGAAGCAAAATACATTCAACACAATCCACAGCTCAACCAGAGTCGTGATTTAAAGGGTATTATAGCTTCCAAAGGTGAAATGGTGACAACTAAAATGACTGAATTGACTGAACTTATTGTCAAATGCTTTTTTTCCACAGTTGTATCCTTTTGCTAGCCTTTCTGCAGCTACATTTTTCCACAATACTACTCCCTTTAATACAGGAGATTGAATTTCTCAACAGCTTTCTTTTGAGGTAAAACAGCAGAAGCAAGGTTGCCTCATGCGTCCATGGCTTTGTTTCAAAATCTTACATTTAAATAGATTAGTCACAGTAATGCTAAAAGGCCAAAATTGGGTTTGAAAAGAAGAATCATTATGATTAAACATTTATTCATCCGTTAGGGGGTTTCAGAGTGGAGTTGAAGACTTGTTGCAGCTGGATATTGAAGTTTTAGTAGCCTTCTAGAGATTTGTAACACAAAAGGGGACCACACATTTTAACAATTAGTTTTTTAAATAAACAACTATATTGTAATATTGAAACGCTTCCAAAGATCACGAGAAAAATAGAGGTCTCAGTCCATGTTTTGGGAAGTGGGTAAAGTTGAACATCTGCTTGCATATCTGTTCAGTTTGTTAGGCAAGTCGGAGGAAATGCTTGTATTAACTTTTTGTTAACAGCTCCTGACGTGATGAAGAGATGAAGAATATCATCATTCCTTTCAGACCTGATGCAACCTTCCTAACATTTACACATGAAACACATAAATGTCCTTGTGGCAGCCGGGTGTGGTTAGAGCGCCGGCTGCTGGGGTGAGGGGAGTGGCTCGGCCTGAGACCAGACAGCTGATCAAAAGCAGGTGATCAGTCATTTAATATAAAGCATGTTGGTAACCTGGTTCTGGTCTGTCTTGCAGTAGGCTGGGTCCTGGGAGGTTATCACAGCCGACACACACCGTCCTGGCCTTGCCCGTCCTGGAAGTGCCGGGGAGCTGTCTTTTGTTTGAATTTTCTTATGGAATAAACGCTATTATTTTTGCCCAACCCCGAACCCTTCTGTTAGGCCAGTCGTTTTAGTGATATACCCACCACAAATTGCAATAGTAATGAAACTTGGCATTTTTGCTTCTTTTGACCCATGTAATAACGTAGTAAAAGTCAAGGAAAATCGAGGCATTGGAACACATTCATTTCGAGCAACCACTTTTTGAAAGTTATGCATGAAAATACGCTAATAGAAATGTTATTTCTTTCACATTTCTCAAAAGATGTCAAAAAAAATAAGTGTATGTTGCCTACCTAGAGGTTCTGTGATATATTTATCTCTAAGTTAGGATGTAGTTACCTTATTTTTGTCTTTCAATTGATCACAATGCATAAAAAATGCCTGTAACATGTAGGGGAGAGCGGGGTTGGTTGGCACACAGTTAATTTCCAGGCCTGTAGAGGGCACTGCCCAAAAAATGTAACATTAAAATAAATGATTGCCCTCTTGACCTGAACATATTAAGTTTATCAAAACATCTGAAGGTCACTATCTGTTGAGGTGAGGACAACTTTTCAATTTTGCAGTGTCAAAACAAAAAAAATGCCCCTCCCACTAATACATTACAGAACTGTATTACAAAGAGATATAGAACATGTATTAATTTCAGTTGATAGAGATAGGAATCAGCTATATTTTTATATGAAATTTGAAAGTCAGTGGTGAGTGATGCTAGCTGGCTAACATCATTTTAGTAGAGAGGTGTGTCCTAATGTGGGTGGGGTTGGTTGGCACACTGATTTTGGGGTTGGTTGGCACATGTTAAGCCATTGGGTGCAATTGTATCAACTTATTTGGTTAAAATTAATATGATCTAGTTTGTTTAGAGGTCTATGGGAATAGCCGGCCTGGGGAAGTTTGGCTTCAGTGTCGCTCATACACGTACACACACTCACACACATCACACACACTATACAAACTGTATACGCTTTGCACGACATGTTGCCCTACCTGGCAGCTGCAGGCCACAATCTCTACACCAAATCTCTTTACGTCTACCTGCAGCGACTGTCACGACTGTCTATTCAGCATCCCGAGGTCCACCATCAGTTCCAGAATGGATATCACGTAGTGCGGCGCTCAGATCGGTACTGGGCCGGCTTGTCCACAGATCTTCTGATCGAGCAAGTGCTCATGAGAAGTGTGAAAACCACAGGGGGACTGACAAGGGGTCGTGGCATGAGCGAGTCGCAAAGGATCACATGGCTGCTGTCCACCCCCATATGTGCAGAGGTCAACATGGCCTTGCAAGACTACACATCAGTGCAGTATGGGACCAGTGACCAGCACAAAGAACAAAGAGCAGCTCGACAATCACGGGACACAGACAGGGGTGAAAGTAGTTTTCATTTCTTACAGGTGCTACAATGTCCGGTGTGTCACTCACTGTATTATTTTTTAACTCCGTCTTACCCGGGGGGGGGGGGGGGGGGGGTATTCTTAACTACTTCACATTCTTGTGGGCCTACCTAAGTGAAAAATGACATTACAAAATATTTCAGTTTGTAAATATTTTACTGTGAGTACTTTATTTTCAGTACATTTGGAACTGGACTGAAAAATGCAAAATGATGGAAAAAACTAAAAAAAATATTTAAAAAAATCAAAGTAGGCCTAATTGTCTTCTTCAGGGTGCTGGTGAGCCATGCCACATAACATGCAAAATGGTGGATTCCCTCCATCCAAACAAAATATTTAAAACAAATTCCAAACAGGGCTGAAGTAGTTGTCCTCTTCAGGGTGCTGGCGAGTCATGCCAGATGTGGAATGTGCTGCTCTTCTCCCTTTGGCAAGCCAGGTCTTCACATATGGCAAAGGATTCCACTGGTTGGTTGGGGGGCCAACTGTACTGATGAAGAGAAGGTTTGCAGCATTTTTGGTCGTCAGTTTGCTCCTGTACTCAGTAATGATATTGTTCATCGCGCTGAACCCCCTCTCACAGTCTGCATTACTTGCTGAGAGGGTGTCTACTGCTATGCACAACTTTTTCATGTTGCTTGGAATGCTTCTCCCCCCACTTGCCTTATATTCAACAAATCCAAGGTGTGTTGTTTTCTCATTTACATGTAGAGTATGACACAAAGCCCTCACCTCATCCTCTCCATGTCTGGGATTGGCATGATCCCATTTCTTTGGGTCAAGGGCTGCCATTTGGTTCATCAGTGTGGTGTAACTTTCTTTTCTTTGAGCTGCAACACTGGCCTGTGCTCTGTTGGCTGTGGTTGTGAAGAGCATCTCATTCAAACTGTCTGCCACTGCTTGGATGAACTTTGATGCATCAATGATGGGGGACCTGCCGACTTTTAAATCTTCTTCCTTGAATTTCATGTCTTTCTCGGCCTGACTTGCCTCAACTGCATGCTGTCCTGGGTATGTGATAAGGCTTCCTATCCTCTTGGTGTATGTTAGCATGATGTCATGAGCTTTTGGCAGAGTGATCCCCCTGTTCTGAAGTATCTCAGAGAGATTCTTCAGTTCCATCAGGACATAAGCCATCAGAGCAAGATTTTTCACAAAGTTGATGGAGCACAACTTAGAGAGCAAGCCTTGAAATTTGGCCCTCTCTCTGCCATCTTTTGTGCGGTCTTCTGATGCTTCACGGAAGTGCTGTGCCAGTGCTCCATAGGAATACCAGACTGCATTAACAGCTCGCCATGAGGAGGCCACCCATCGGACATTGAAGACTCTTCCGATTCTTCTCAATGTGATATGGAGATTGTGGGCGCACTCACTCAGCTCCCGCATGCTTTTTGGGGACTGGCTGTATAATGTGTACAGGGCATCAAGGAACGCCTGGAAGTCCTTTGTCCCTCCAGTGGCTTCCAATGCCTGAGCCACCGCCAGCTCCAGCCTATGATTCAGGCAGTGCCATAGAACTATATTTGGGAAGTCATCTTGGAGCAGCTTCCCAACGCCTGACTTCACTCCCAGCATCACATTGGCCCCATCACTGCAAAATCCAATAAGCATCTCCTGCAGGAGCTCCATTGTGAAGCCATTGTTGAGGAGACAGTGCATTATCTTGCCTTTGATGTGGGCAGCAGATAAATTGTCCAGCTCAATCAAATCTAAGGGAAAAGCAATGGGCTCCATCTCGCCGTCAATGCTGGCCTTTAAAAACACAATCAGTGTCGATTTGTGCCCCACACTGGTTGACTCATCAGCCAACACAGTAATTTTACTTTTATTTTCAATTATCCTCCTCACAATTTGATGTTTCATTTGAGTTGATACATGGTCAATTATGTCAACACAGACTGTCTTGCTGTGCAGAATGCGACCTAAATTGAGTGAATTTGCTTCTTGAAGATCAATTAATTTCTCAAAATCTGTAAAAGGCTTGTCATGTTTGGCAACAAAATAAGCGGTCCTGAACACTTTGGCAGTGGCCTCAAACGCATACTCCTGGCTGGTGGCATTCATGTTTAAAAGGATCTCTTTCTGTGCAGTTTTAAGAATCTTAACAGCTTCATTGTGGGCTGCAGATTCTCTGTGCTCATGAATTTGACAGCTGCACGGTCCTTGAATGGCCACATGGGGCGATATTCCCCTCTGCCCAATTGCTTACGATATTAACACCTCGAGATGCGCTGACACCAAGGCCCTTAACATCACGGCATGAGATGCAGCCAAGCATGCCATTTTGGGCATACAACCATTCGTTTTTTGTTCTGAACTGTTCAAATTGCTCCTTTGACCAAACAGGGGGGTAAGCGGTAGACCTACTTGCAGCAGGCCCAGCATCACTTGTTGACGGTCCTGCACCTGCAACGTTACTCTCATTCACACTTGCGTTCTCATTCACTTCCTTCGCGCAAGGGACTGCATGCACCGAGCCATCTGTTTTTCTGACTTTTTCCTGATTTTCATTTTCAATAACTCGGTCCTTTCTTTTAAATAGCTCGGTTATTCTTTTCTGCATTCTTTTATCTCTCCGTATCACAATGCTTTTCTTCACAGCACGCACTTCCTCAATCAGCTTCTGAAAACATCCCCATATATTGGCTGTCTAGTTGATACACTGTAAATATTTTAACACGTGATTATGTAAATATTACAGGGAGTGAGAGGGCTCATATGAATACTTTTTAGGGTGTCAGGAAAACGCTTGCTTACTTTACAAAGCATGCTCACATTTAAATCACAAGCTTACGGTCCTGTAGCCCACTAAAGCGGACGCTCTGCTCAGCTGTGCCACAAACAGCGTGAACAGCCTATTTGAAGAAGAGTAATTTATTATTTGTCCGAGTAGAAGACATGTCTCAGTATGCCACCCAATCACAAAAACATGAAGTTTTTGAAAAGCCGATTTAACATTTCGCTGACACAGTTTTAAAGACGAGAGTCGAGACGACTTCATTCACTAGAACTAACTGCGGAGCAAGCGCGGGCAGGAGATGGAATCAAACGGAACGCAAGCTCCAGAAAGGCACCAACAGAAAGACCAAAATATATGGGATATTTGCAGACGTTTTGAAAACTGATTACCATAGGCTACTGGATGGCTTTCCCATTAGTACAATTTAGTACCATTATTTCCAAATATTTTTTGTTGGGGTCTGAATAGGGGTGGATTTGAAAGCGTCAGTCGATGCAATTGGAAGCTGCGCACGCAGGAGATCCTTTGACTAATGACTATTTTAAGCAAGCCAAGCTGTTATCTTCATCGGAGCTGGTCAAAAATGACATATTGTGGGTAGCCTAGATATGTTTTCTTCTTAAAAGGCGTGCGTTACTGCATTTTTTGGATTTAAAAAAAAAAAAAAAATGTATTCAACATAATAAACCCTTATCAAATCTTACCGGTGCGCCGCACCGCCGCGAAATCTTTTACAGGAACGCAGCACCGCCTCGCACCGGCTTACTTTCACCCCTGGACACAGATGACACGCACAAACTCATTGGCTACCTGTCATCAAAGGATCCCTTTGGAAACGATCCAACTCTGCAAAGCATTGACACTGGCATCACAGCTGGAGATTTGGTCAATGCTGACCAAGCAGCGTCAGTGGGCAGGAAGATCTTAGATGGAATGGTTGACAAAAAGGTTCTTGATCACACGTTCAAGAAAAAAAATCAGGTTGTGACTTTTGACACACATTCATCAGTGAAAACTGGCAAAGAATCTGTTCTGATAGATCCACAACTGTTGTTCCAACGTCTGAGTACGGCAAGATCACGCTGTGATGACCTCAATGATGTCTTCAAGTACGAACTATGCAGTTACCCACCAGCACTGTTTCAGAACATTTATATCCTGCTTGAGGCCGACAAGCCAGCGCTAGCTGAGGCCATTTGGAAACAACTCCCCCTTGCCGTTCGCAACACAGTGCTGCCACAGAATGTGCAATATGTTCTGGATGGTGGGGCATTGCTACACAGAATTCCTTGGAATTCTGGCGAGACCTATGAAGGAATCTCCAGTCACTACATACGATATGTTAGAGACAGGTATGGTAACGCTGTCATAGTGTTTGATGGATATGTGAGCGCACCCTCCACCAAAGATGTAGCGCACAGCAGGCGCGTTCGATCTCACAGCAGTCCCCTTGTCAACTTCACAAAGGACATGGTATGTACTATGAAGAAAGATGACTTCCTTGCCAACCAAACAAATAAACAACGCTTCATCAATCTACTGAGTGATGACCTTCAACGGCAGCACAACGATGTTCTTCATGCAAGGGCAGATGCAGATGTCCTCATAGTGGAGACAGCCATTGCATGTGCAAACACCAAGGACACTGTGCTAGTTGGCGATGACACCGATCTTCTTGTTCTCCTATGCAGTCGTGCTGGGCCCACATCACACAACCTGTTCTTCCGACCTGAGCCTAAGCTGACGTCAAGGAGGCAAGCAAGATGTTGGAATATCGGGCAAGTGCAAAAGACAGTTGGACGCCATGTGTGTGACAAGCTTCTTGTCGCACATGGACTCCTGGGTTGTGATACCACGTCAAGACTGTACTCAATTGGCAAATCAGCAGCTTTGAAGAAGCTGAACTCCAGTGCGTATTTCTCCGAGCTTTTGGCAACGTTCAACACTCCTGGAGCGTCGAAAGAGGATGTCATGACAGCTGGAGAGAATGCCCTGGTTTGCTTGTATAATGGCCAGCCCGGGGAAACACTGGACATGCTGAGGCTTCAACGCTTCTGCCAGAAGGTTTCAACAAGCACTGTCAGAGTTGAGCCTCGTACCCTGCCCCCTACATCAGCATCTGCAAAGCAACATTGCCTATGGGTGTATGTTCAGGTTCAGCAGTGGCAAGGAGTTGGCATGGATGCCAATGGTTGGGGATGGGCTATCCGTGACGAGAGAATGGTTCCCGTTATGACTGAGATGAAGCCTGCTCCAGATTACCTGCTAGATGCCATCCACTGTGGCTGCAAAGCAGACTGCAGCACCCGACGATGCAGCTGTCGCAAGTACAGCCTGGAATGCCCTTCCGCCTGCAGTGAATGCAAAGGACTTCACTGTTCTAATGTGACCTTGCCAGAACCAGAAAGTGATCCAGAAGAAGATTAATAATTTGTCAATGTTGTCTGGTACATGGAGATGTTCATTCAATTCATTCATTCAGATATCGTTTTTTGTTTTTCAGGATTTTTCTTGTAATAAAAGAATGCTGAAATGATTATATGACTCTACTTCTTTTCATTGAATTTTCATTATTCAAGAGATAATTACAGGAAATATCAAGGTTCATGTTTCCAGAGACATATTCAAGCAATGGGGCAGGAGAACATGAACACCGACAGAAATGTCCTACCCTACCCCCCAAAATGCATTACACTTTGAAGCTGGCATGTGGTTAAAATACATTATAACTCCATTGAAGCAATGTTTATATACTAAGATATGAACCTGTTCAGATAAAGCCATCACATTGCAGGCCTCAGGGACATAAAATTGCAAGATCTGATTAGGATTTATCAAGAAAACAGTTGTTAAAAACAGTTGTCTAAAATATACACTGAAAATTGTATGCAGATTTTCTCTTAAAACCTTCTCTTAAGGATTGCAAAATTTGGGAATGTTCCAATGCTCCGATTTTCCTTGACTTTTAGTATGTCATTCTCCACTACATTTGACATTGAAAAATGTCTGTTTCATTACTATTGCAATTTGTGGTGGGTTTGACCCAAAAATGGCATAGAATGACTGGCCTATGTCTTTTACATTCAACCTGAGCGATCCTGCTCACAGTCCTATTTCCAGCAAGTTTTCTACATTGGATTGGATTGGGTAAATGACGCAAACTATAGAAACCCCAAACTAAAAGCATAACTGTAGTGGATAGAAATAAGCATTTATTCACATTTTCTGTAGCTGGTTTACTCCAAATGTGCATTTTTGCGACCGGTCCTATGAATTTGTATCTTGATTTAACGTCTGTTTGTCTCCTCGGCTTCATGGTCCCAGCCAGCCTGCTTGTTCACTCTCCCTCCTGACCTCCGTTAACCACACCACATGCCATCTCCTAATCTCCATTCTCATCACCCCCGAAGTATATTACAATAAATCTGTTAAACATCATCTGCCACTGAGTCTGTGTGCTGTGCTTGGTACACTAGAGACCAATACAGACTGACTGGTAATGGTATTATGAATAAGTTGAGAAGATATTAACCCTTGTGAGGTGTTTAGGTCAACCTTTTTACATTTTTACTAAAAGAAAAACGATACAAGGATATTTCTTTTGTGAAAAGAGATCGACTATGCACATGTTTATGCCTACCTTGGGGTACTCATCACTGAATGTGCCTGAGAGTAAATGTCGGAACTATTTTTGATAGATGCATTCCAAATGCAATGAATTAAAAAATCGAAGTTGGTTTCAGGTCTTTCCATTGCTGTATCTTAATAAGACTTGTGGAAATAAGTTAAACAAAAACCCATTGTTAAGTTTTCCTAAATAAGCATGAATATGCAAACCAAGTCTTGATTATACATGTCGATTTTTTACATACATTTTTTACTTTATCACAAATAAAACCAATGACACTTTCATTCGTATATGGAATACGGAGAGTATTTGAAAACATTACTCATACTGTATATTATCTATGCTCTTTGAGATAAATTGAGATAAAGACGATATATGTTTGGTGCTGTTTGGGACGAATTGACACCTAAGGGTTTAAAGAGGCCTCGTATGCTTTTTGAGGTTTCCCCTTTAATGTAGTTTTCGTTTTTGTGCATGTAAATGGTCTGCAAAGGCTGAAACCTCTGTGTTCCCTCCAGAGGGAATTTCTCTTCCACACATTCCCCCCCTGCCTGACACCCTCCATTGGACTCCTTTGTTTACTTTTTTACCCTAATGAAATCACAATGTGACACTTACGCTTCCATTGGTTAGTGCTCCTACACATTGTAGGTGACAAACTAAGGGGGGGGGGGGGGACATCTCGAAACCGTTGACCAATCACAACTGAGCCAGCCAGCTAACCAATCAGAGCAGACTGGACTCTGGTTTCAGACAGAGGGTGAAAAGAGGTGCTGCAGCACAGGCAGTATGAGAAAAATAAAGAGCTTTTTGAACATTAAAGCATGGAGACATGTCCCAGTAGAGACACTACATACAATGAACCTAATAGGGTCCCTTTGAAATGTGAACATATCACAGGGCTTAAATCATAGAGAAATTCAGTTGGATAGGAGGACACATTTAAATTGCCCTGTACTATTACACCTTTACAGCACCCTTTTCCTTCTTGTTTAATATTTGTAGGGTTTGATCAGATAAGATATCGTTGAATCACTGTGCACATTGGAGCTGGAGGTCTGACAACACCAAACCCTCTTTTGATCCCTGCACAGCTTTTAAATGCATCCCTCCATCTATTGCCAGGATTCAATTTCATGGCTGGTGTGTGTTGGATAATAGACTGAGGAACAATTGTGTGATCATACCTCGATAAATGGGGTTAAAGGAGCTATCAAAGGTGCGATGGAAACAGTGAAACCATTACAGCAGATGGACACATGTTCTCAGGGTGTCTATTAACTAACTCTTATTCTTCTTCCTTCAGTAGTCATAAGGCCCCTCAGGGGACCTCCTGAGGGAGAAGAGATGTGTCAGGGTGAAAGCAACTTGTGTGGTTTCAATTCATTTTCTGAAATGTTTTCTGTTCTCATTGGCTTTATTTTTGATGAACTCCCGTCAGAATACCACTCAGAAAGGAACCCTTAATTGTCCCACAGAGGGGAAATTTTACATTCTGTATTTGACCCATCCTATTGTTAGGAGCAGTGGGCTGCCATATGTACAGTGCCCGAGGAGCAGTGTAGGGACCGGTGCCTTGCTCAGGGACACCACGGTAGCACTTGGTCTTTCGGGGACTTGAACTGGTGACCTTCCAGTTCCCAGTTTCAGAGATCATACTTTGATCCACCCAATAAAACACAATTTTAAGCAAAATAGTTCAGAGATCAGTAGGCAATGCAAGTTCTCAATAATCAAACCTTTAGACATTTATCACAAAGACTGCAACATTTGTGTGGAAATGTGCTTATTGTTGATCTATGGCCGTCGAATAGGGCCATTGTTAGTACAAGTTCTAAAAACCTACAGATGTTTGTCTTATTGTATTGTACAGCACTATTATTTAGGACACCATTATAAAGTCATTCATTTACGAAACAAAATCAAGAAAGATCGTTTTTTTTATGGTCAAGATTGGATCAACTGGATCACAGATATCAATGTATTTATTTGGCAATTTACAATATATTACAATATTGAATCCTAATTAGTGATAGAATAATGTGTTCATATATTCTATACAGTACTGCTCTGTAGCTTTATCTATAACAATATATTTTTGTACGTTGTCAGTTTCTGGCTAGTGTGCAATATATGAAATGGTATATTATATATTACAAATATTTCTTCCTACTTGACTAAACGTGCAAAGTAACTTTAAATGTAATCACTCAAGTAAAAACGCAGATAATAGCAGCAAAGTGCAGCACTTAGTAGAAAATACACTTTCCATTAGTTACTTTGCACCACTGTTGTAATTAACGTTTTAATTTATATGTCGTTTAAGTGTTTCATCGGAACATTAATTAAGCATCCTTTAAACTGCATCCATTCAAACTAATTAAGAATTGTAACGCAACATTATGGCAGCAATAATGGGATCAATTCACACTTCTCAGTGAGATGCTGGTTTCCACATGGCTAATTAAAGTGGGTTAATTAACGTCAAACAATTATTTACTTGTTTGACGAAATCAGAAACAATTCATCTCAGTCGATTATAAGGAGGACATGCCGCTAACAGTTACCATCTTTTCATGTAGACTAAAGTGATCCAAAGAAAATGAGCGACTTTGTAAAGACAATTCAACAAAGAGTAGGGGCAGGTTCACTGACTGACCCCTTTCTCTGTGCATGCAATATGTCCTCCTCATTCAATGTTAACAGAATAAGAGACAGTGGGTGTAGAGAGAAGGAGAACTTTGTGTGAATGCAATGTAGTTGAGAATAGAAAAATCCTGTATATTGTCAGAACAGATTACATTGAGCAGGTGCAAGATGATGTGGCACAGATGTTTTTCAGCACAGGAACAAATGGGATGGTAAAACCATTTTCTACGATACAATTGCATCTGTGAGTATTTAAGTTGCAAATCATTTTCTTTTACGACACACAATAAGCATATATTACAAAAATACATTAGTTTCCAATGTAATACTTAACAGCCTCATTCCACATAGGAAAGGCAAACACGGATTGTCTTACATTTAAGCTGGTCATCTTTGGCTGGGCTGATTTCATTAGTAAGAAACGCTACTCTGAAATTAAAAGAGTGTGTTAGTGCATTTACAACAGCACCGGAGATAGGCTATTGTCAAGTTAGCTTACGTTAGCAAGTTAGCTAAACTAAGTTAAGGTTTTTAATGTTTTGCTTTATTGGTTTAATTTGAATTTGGCATGCAATAACTTAACTATGAAATGAAAACAGAGAAGTCTGAGCATGCACGATAGTGCCAGAGTTATTATCAATGTACTTAAAGCCTGAAAGCAAGATTGCCAAGCTAAAGTTGTTAGCAGCAAGATTGCCAAACTCAAATTAGCAGCGGCCGTGATATTACAGCTTGTTACAATAAACACTCCTTGACACTTGGACACGTTTCAATTTGTTGTAAAAACAAAACAAAAAAAATCTCCATATTTCTACAAATAAAATTGGTAGTCAAACAGCTTTAGCACAACAGTTTTAACTTGACAGCGTTAGCTAGCACCTTAGCCAAGGCTAGCCCTGTGTTCTCATCTCAATTTCGGGGTACAACCTCTATTCCGACATCCCCCTATTACGACATGCCTCTATTCCAACAAACCCCTATTATGACATGCCTCTATTCCGACATACCCCTGTTACGACATACCCCTATTACGACATGCCCCTATTCGAACATGCCCCTATTCCGACAAACCCCTATTACGACATGCCCCTATTCCGACATACCCCTATTACGACATGCCCCTATTCCGACATACCCCTATTACGACATGCCTCTATTCCGACAAACCCCTATTACGACATGCCCCTATTCCGACATGCCCCTATTCCGACATGCCCCTATTCCGACATACCCCTATTACGACATGCCCCTATTCCGACATACCCCTATTACGACATGCCCCTATTCCGACATACCCCTATTACGACATGCCTCTATTCCGACATACCTCTATTCCGACATACCCCTATTCCGACATGCCCCCTATTACGACACAATTTTAGTACCGCCATTCCGACAGTCTACCCAGGCGCATCGTCTTTCTTTCATTTTTGTTTGTGTGTCTTTTTAACATATACTTTTTTTTTTTTTTTTAACATATTCAGTTTATTTTGTATAATATAATATAGCCTATTGTTGTAATGGATGCACGGACTGGTTGGCATTCAATTTCGTTGTTGTCGGATTGCCCTGCATCTGATCTGCAAGGGAGTCGCTCAAAGAAACTTAAAACTATGCAAGCCATCGAGGTTGCTCCCAATTCTGCGGAACTGTAGACTGGAGCCGATGGGATGACGATGGAGAGACTTGGAGGAGCAGTTGCGGAGGAGGGGGGCCCTGCGTGTCTGACAGTGTCAACTACTACTTTGAATGCTTCCACTGAAGTGGAGCTATGCAGACCCAACTCACCATGTCGGAATGGCTGAAAAAAAAGTAAAGTGCCGGTACTCCGACAATGGAAAAAATATTGTCGGAGTGGCAACTTTTTAAAAAAATAATGGAAATGCCGCTACTCCGACAATTAGACATCAATATCGGAGTAGAGGTATGTCGGAATAGCAGCATGTAACCCTCAATTTCAACAACAGCCTCAGACTAAACCCCTAGTAGTAGCTACATTGTTTGTGTAGAAAAGGCTCCAAAGTTGTGTTGGTGTTCAGTATTTTCAGTTGTCGTGTGTAAATGATGAGGGGAGGAGGGGCTAACTCACGTGTTTTGTGTGATGTGGTAATAGGTCAGACGGTGACGATTACAAATATTTGCGGGAAGGTTTCGGTGTGCCGTGTTGTGTTAGTGTGCGTAAATGACGGTGAGTGTTGTCTACAGTACTGTTTGTTATGTTGTTCCTTAATAATTATTATTAAGGTGTTAAGCTGTAGTTCATGTGGATGAATGTTTGTGAGGTTACGCGAGAGATGTTCGGTGTTTCCCGCTAAATTTTAGACGTATTGTTTCGCTAACCCGATTACCGGAAGTAGCATGTCTGTGGCATGTCAGAATAAGATTATCGGCTGCCTCTTTGGCTGCAGACCGGATGTAGAATGTGTTCGACATTCTGTGAAATGTTTTAGTAGTTTCGTCTTGTAAGGTTTGGGAGTGTTATGTAACCCTTTTTAGTGGAGCTACAAAATATATATAAGAACTGTAGAAACAAATGTGATATCTATCTGTGGTTAGTAATGTTGGAAACTCTTGATACGACTACGGAGCCAAGGATAAACCAAACAACACACCAGGAACAACTCAGACACAGTATCTCTCCTTGAGAAAGAACTACTCTTCCCATTTAATGAGAACAGGGAAGGATGAATAGGAACACAGTTATAAAGTAATACACTATTCTTACCCGGGTAAGTATAAAAATAAAAATAAATTATCGAGCTGTATCAATAATCTTTAGGTTCAATGTGCAATCTAACTCCTTCTGTTCCTCACAGCAGATCATACTGTTCAGTCCACTGTGAAAGTGGCAAGTGTTCGTCCTACCGCACTGTTGAGTACGTCGGTTGGGTGTGTGTGTGGAAACAAAGTTGTTAAAGTTCAGGGTTCCAATCTATTACATGCAATTGAGGTTCTAGTTCCTCTCTCTAGTAGCTCGCCATCAAACGTCCAACAGTCTCCAGGCTCCAACTCCAGGTGGGTCTGGAACTCTCCAGATCCACAAAAAACCTGACCTATTGTGAATAAGGTTAGAACATTCAAGCTTCTAATCAGTTCAAAGTATTGGAGAACTAAAGTTACTGAAATAACCGTTCACACTGAATTATAACTAAATAATTCCTCCTTCACATATCAACATTCACTTTCAGATATCACAGCTGGCATAACATATTAATAGTACAACAATAATAATAAGTAAAAGAAAACACATGCTGTGTGCATCCTTTGCTTAAACAACCAAAACATATAGTGTGTACAATTAACAAAGAGCAGATTTGTGTGCTTAAACAGCACAACCTTAAGTACTTAAATCTAAACAATTAACCATTTGGATACCATAACAGATATCCAAACGTTAAACAGATTCACAAACACATACTATCAGATCTCACATTCAGAATAACAAAGCTAACATCTTTAGCATAAATGAATGGCATTCCAACTGAGAGTTAGCATTTGTGGCTAGCGCTCGAGTTAGCGTTTGTGGCTAGCGCTTATCACGGTCAAAATGTCTCTCACCAATGCGTTTCTCCTCCGTGACTAGTGATGACAGGTCCTTCTCGCCGTGCTCTCACAGGATCGCGGAGTTGAAGTTATCCGGCGGATTTTTTAAAATCAACTTTTAATCAACTTTTATAGCTTTTCTTTCCGTGTTTCATATGTTGCTTGTCTCGATAGTTGCTGTCACTCCTCGCCGCAGCTCACGGAAAAAAGAAGCGCCAAGTGCGGAGGTCAACAAAGCGGGAGCTGATATCCGATTGGTTGACTGAGCTAGTATCTTGAAATATAAAAGGCTAATAAAATAAACAGGAGGTAGACGCTGGCGGAGGAAACAATCCTTTCCAAAAAACTTCCAGTTCATCTCTTCTGGCATTGTTCATATTTATAATTGGTTTCTTTTCATATTTCTAATACTGACATTATCTTCTGTACATACTTTAAATATGAATTGAGTAGATTTTAATGTGGATTTCTTTTCAACAGTTCTTCATGCATAGATTATTTATTTATGTTTATTGTATGCATAGTTGACTTTATATTCATGTATTGTGTTAATTTCTCTTGTAGGAAGACCACACATACACATACACAGAGACCATTAAGAGAAGTAATAAAGAAGGTCAAATATCAACTCAGCTCCTCATTTTTGGACACTGGACCTTTGGCCTTAAGTGGTGTTCTGGCCGACACACCGGGGTGAACCTAGTGATAAACTAAAGAACTAGTGCCAACACTGAGTTACCTTTAACTCTCCACTACAGTCTGTTTAAAACATAACTTGTAGAACTTACAGGCTGTGTGGGAGAGAAACACTTCAGGATTTTAGCCTTTGCAGACTATTTACATGCCAAGAAAACCTATATAAAACACTAGAGGAAAGAGAAAATCCCCATTAACCTAATATGGCCTCATCTCTTTTCTTCGTTTGTTTACTCTAGGATTGGAGGTAGGGGGGACAATAAGAGGAAGAGCTTTTAGGGATCATGCTGGCAGGTATCCACAGGAGGAAGTGAGCTGTTACTTCGTTGTTGTCTTCATTATGCAAGGTTGGTGTAGCACAATGTTCGTTTTTGGGGTGTGGAGGCAGATGGCAAGGCAGAGCCTGGAGGGGGGTTTAATGGCAGGATAAAAAAGCACTTCAATTGTATCAGTGAATCCCTCAAGGGGTGAGGCAGGGTAGAGGGGAGAGTGAAGGGAGGAGAAATTAGCAGTCTGATCCATGAGCCTGTTATCAGCATGCTGACACTGAAGCTGTGATGTTACATGATGTGTATCATCATTGGCGTGATGTGCAAAAATGAATATTTTGGAACAAATCTGTTCAGTGTCTGAGTGTTCATGAATCCTAACGTTTCCTACTTGCCGCCCACTCTGCACGCTGCAGACACAGATACACACTGTCCTGAGGCTACTTATCCTCCAAACAAGTAGGATGTTCAATTGAAGCAATAAAATGAATAAAGTATTTGATCTTTATTAATGTTGACTTATTTATGACTAGTAATGCATTGAACAGAAGTTTAATGAGGCGAGCTGCACTAGTTTTTGAACCATACATAAAGGGAACTGGATACAGCGTTTGAGGGGGATCCAGAGCATTCCTATGAATGTTGTTTAGTGGTGTATGATCCAAAATGGCCTGAACATATTAGGATCTCAAAGGGATCCACTGACACCCAATATTCTCAATTCCCGGGCAAGGTGTTGTTTTGTTATTCACATTTTTGCCAGCGGGGTGTGGCTCTTGCAGTAGGCGGGGTCCTGGAGGAGGTTACACCAGCTCTGAGAAGCCCTACCTGGCGAGCCATAGTGTGGACTTTGTTTCGTGGTGGACTGTTTTATGTGGCCCCTTACTTTTTCGTTTGCCCCTGATTAAACACTTTTTTGCAAACATCCCTCATCTCCGTCTGTTTTCTCCCCTGGGTGAGCATAGCTCTCTCACAACATTCTACAGCCTTGTAGTCCTAATTTCTGAATCGAGGTCTGTGCTTGTAACAAGCCTAATTTATTTTTACGTTTTGTTCTACGAGATTAAATAGATCAGCTAACAACCCACTGATACATTTCTGAAGCTTTCAGGTGTTTATCATGTTGCTAACAAGTGCCAAATTGACACTACTCAGCGTCACCACCCCGAACATGAGTCCACCTTTACCTTAGACTGCTAATGTGAGGTCATGTAACCTTCCCATCAGATATTTTGTTTATAGCATTGCACTGGCTTTCTACTTCTGGCAACAGCATTTTGGCTTCATCCTTTATACAAGTGATATTAATATGTGCAGATTATCCTGCTGAACAAAATGTGTTAGTATTCTAAACGTGTTCTAAACAGATCTTATTTTTTACAATATTCCAAAATCAAATTGGAAAAAAACAATTACCCTTGTGATGCCAACTTCCACACACGTTAAAACAGAGTCAGTCAAAGACTCTTAGCCACATGCTGTCACTGTCCAACATCAATCACAAAAAGAACAACTTATATTGATAAAAGAGAAGCTTAAGTGCATCAATTTGCATCAATTTAACGGAGCTGACAGTGAAGCGACTGGAGAGGTCTGCACCTCAGTGATAAGAGTCTGCTGAACCTGCTGATTCTCCCAGCACTTCATACAGCTCTCTGCAAATATCATCAGCCCCCACATTAGAAATAATTGATTCATCTTAGGGTTTTTATCACTTGAGGAATGATTTATGCCATGCATCCGGAATGCAGAAAGCCCACCAATGAACTAGAGTTAGGCCTTTAGCATTGCATTATGTTTCTTTTGGGGTAAAAGTGATATGGCGTATTTACCTTACGATGTCGACCAAACGTTTGTAGTAAAATATTTGAAGAAACTACATAAGGCACAAATTCAGACGATTAAGGTTGATCACATTTTTAGCTGGTGGGTTGGCTTTACACTGATGGTAAATCTCTGTGTAATATCTGGTTTAAGATCTATAAATAATAAGTATGGTTAAACGATAGACTGTGTGATTCTAATACCCTGTACACAGCATCCCTCCAGCCTCTTAACAGCATTGCTGTTGACTGCTCATTAGATGTTGCAGAGGAGCCGAATGATAAGGTGCACAGTACCTCCGCTCCAGGGCCTTCCACCAGCCCAAATCCAAAAAGGAAAAACCCACAAAGATACAAAAATGAGGGTTTAGAGTACCTTCAGGAGTAAACAGAAAAGCAAGAGAAGAGGGAGAAGGAGTAATACGAGGGGGCGGGGGGGGGGGAGGGGGGATACAGCTTTATCTTAATTTGTTTAATTTGATGTTTGTACAGGATACATTTTCATAGATGCATGTTTCCAGTTAAAAGCTGATGGACATGTCCCCAGGTTCTTAGGGCTGGAGTTCTGGCTCTTTCATTAATCTCTGTGTGAGCAGAGTTGGGAGGGCCACTCACAATTACAATTAATAGTTAGGCCTACTTCTTGTCTCAGCTGGTACAGATACAGGTAAAAGTGTTAGCCTGCAGAACAGCTGACAGAGGAGAGAGAACATCTGATCCTTTACAACAAACACTATATGCTCTCTGAAGTTTCTTAGTCACATTGTAATCTTTTAATGTCTTTTTTTTTTACTGTAAGGGAATACAGTAAGCTTTTTATGCATCCTGATTACGTAGTCCTATTACATGTTGTACGTTACTCCTAATCTTGATCGCCTGGAATAAGGTGCTATGCCATGTTTTTTTTAAAAGGTATCCATGGAAAGGGTGTCTGAGAGGGGATATAAGGAAATTGGAAGCTTGAGGCATGGATAGCCTCCATCTCCTATAAAAAATGACTAGCTTTGGGAATTGAAACAATAATACCATAAAGGAGTCACACATGCCTTGACATGAAATGAATTGATAACGTTTGGATGTCAAATAATTGTACCTATTATTTTTGGTTGGTTGATTCTCATGGGACAGCAATATTTTGGACCTACAGCGTTACTGAAGGCCTCATGCTGTGCCAACTGTACAACTGTACTGTCCTCAACCAACTTCTTCCAATGTGTTTCCCCTGGGGTAGAAGTTCGCCTCAGATTTCCATCTAGATAGTTGGCCTGGTAGGACACCTCATGGGCCAGCCAAAAGTATATATGTGTGCTTGAATCTAATTGCAGCAAACACAAACTATGAAAAGTTCATAATGACTTCTACTGTCAATTCTCAGCAGGTTCAGGGCAGAGCATGTCATTAACCCAGGTAATACGTCCATGCAGACAAACCAGCAGAAGACAGGCAGAAGATAGATCTGGGCCGCGTCAAACGTTTTCTCAACCTAGTTTAGATCAAACCACCGCCACTCCAAGAGCAACTTTTAAAGAACACAGTAGAATGCTTGCGTTTGACACGAAGAAGTCAATGCCCAATCAGTTTTGCTCAACATCTATGTACATCCTACGGACTGGCACATGGCTCTTTAGACTGCCAAAGTGGGTGTGCTGGTGTGACTAACTTATAATAACAAGGATTTCAGATCGTAGATAAACAATACATATTATTAATGGAATGCAAATACATGATGGCCATATTATGTCATGGTCCTTGTTTCGTATCTGTCATGTCCTTGTGTTGTGTGTTTTATTTTGAAATGTTTTCCCCACTTGTGTTATGTTATGCTTCACTTCCTGTCTGCGTTTCCCTCCTGTGCCTGATTGTGTCATTGTGTTCACCTGTTGCCCCTGTGTTTCTCCTCCCCCTTCCAGCTGTCTCTCGTCTTGTGATTACCCATGTGTATTTAGTCCCTGTTTCCCTTTTGTCTGTTGTTCGGTCGTAGTCATTTCTTCCCTGGTCTTGTCCATGTTACCTGCCTGGTCCTGTCTCCCTTCATGTCTGGAGCTAAGTGTTTTTCATGTCTGTGTTCCCCTTGCTTCGTGTTGTCGTCAATAGCTTTTGAATAAAGCTCGCGTTTTGTTTTTGACCCTTACCTGCTTCCCCTTGATTTACTGCACTTGGGTCCTGTTTCCCCAACCCTGACAGAACGACCGAACCCGATATGGATCCAGCAGTATTTTTTGAGGATTCTATTGTGGAGTATTCATACCAAATTGTATGTATTTATGGAGAGTGGAGGAGAGCAGGTTCTGAAGAGGCTCAGGATGCAGCTCTTCTTCATGCATGCTGGGAATTGGCAGATAAGCCATGGTTAGAGAGCTCACTGCCGGACTATTTAAGGACATTTGTCACTTCCCCAGAAAGCCTGCACCCTTTCCTTAAACCTTGTGTCACAGCAGCCAAGCCTCCTGCAGCCAAGCCTCCTGCAGCCACGCTTCCGGCTCAAGTTTTGGCCCTAGCAGCCGCGTTCCCGGCTGCAGTTCCGGCCCTAGCAGCCATGTTTCCACGCCAAGCCATGTTTCCGCCTGTCCAGTCAACTCCAATCTCGCCTGTCCAGTCGCCTGTCCAGTCAACTCCAGCCTCGCCTGTCCAGTCGCCTGTCCAGTCGACCCGGCCTTGACTCCGGCCTTGACTCCGGCCTTGACTCCGGCCTTGACTCCGGCCTCGCCTGTCCAGTCGCCTGTCCAGTCGCCTGTCCAGTCAACCCCAGCCTTGACTCCAGCCTCGCATGTCCAGTCGACTGCAGCCTCGCATGTCCAGTCGACTGCAGTCTCACCTGTCCAGTCGGGGGACCCACCGACATCTATTCTGATGGGGGTCCTGCCAACACCTGCTCCGTTTGGGTTCCCGCCCTCACCTGTTCCGCCGTGGGTCCCGCCAACTCTTCATCCCGTCAAGTCGGTGGTCCCTCCAACACCTGTTCCGTTGGTGGTCCCACCAATCCATGTCCCTGTCCAGTCGGGGGCCCCGCCGACTCAAGCTCATGTCCCGCCGACTCTAGTTCATGTCCCGTCGGTGGTGCTGCCGGCCCCTGCACCTGCCTCTTCGGGGAGGTCCCGCCGATGCCAGTACCACCCAGGTTCTCGCCAAAGCCATCCCCTGCCTCTTCGGGGTCCCGCAGACGTCAGTACCAACTGGGGTCCCGCCGACAACAGCTCATGTCCCGTCGGGGGTCCCGCCGACTGGTGCTCCTGTCTCCTCGGTGGCCCTGCCGCCTCCTGCTCTAGGTGCTCCTTACTTTCCTCCAGAGGCGTCTCGCTGTCCTTCAGCCCGTCGTCCTTCAGCCCGTCGTCCTTCAGCCCATCGTCCAGAGGCGCCTCGCCGTCCTCCAGCCCGTCGTCCAGAGGCGTCTCGCCGTCCTCCGGAGCTGTCTCGCCGCCTTCCAGGCCAACCTCCGGAGCTGTCTCGCCACCTTCCAGGCCGTCCTCCGGAACTGTCTCGCCGCCCTCCGGTGCTATTCCGCCATCCTCCGGAGTTGTCTCGCCGCCCTCCGGAGCTGTCTCGCCGCCTTCCGGGCCGCCCTCCGGAGCTGTCTTGCCACCTTCCAGGCCGCCCTCCGGAGCTGTCTCGTCGCCCTCCGGAGCTATTCCACTGTCCTCCAGGTCGTCCTCCAGAGTTCCCTCGCCATGGTCTGCCCCTGTCTCAGGCCCCAGCAGTTCCCTTGCCACAAGCCCTGTCCATGCTCTGTCTCGTCCTCTGCCTTGCCCCCGGGTCGTCCGCCCAAATCCTGCCTCCGGACCCCTCCACCCTTCCTGTTGGATTTTTTTGGACTTTGTTGGGACGTCTGGAATCTGCCCCTTGAGAGGGGAGTTCTGTCATGATCCTTGTTTCGTATCTGTCATGTCTTTGTGTTGTTTTTTATTTTGAAATGTTTCCCCTCTTGTTTCATGTTAAGCTTCACTTCCTGTCTGCGTTCCTCCTGTGCCTGATTGTGTCATTGTGTTCACCTGTTGCCCCTGTGTTTCTCCTCCCCCTTCCAGCTGTCTCTCGTCTTGTGATTACCCATGTGTATTTAGTCCCTGTTTCCCTTTTGTCTGTTGTTCGGTCGTAGTCATTTCTTCCCTGGTCTTGTCCATGTTACCTGCCTGGTCCTGTCTCCCTTCATGTCTGGAGCTAAGTGTTTTTCATGTCTGTGTTCCCCTTGCTTCGTGTTGTCGTCAATAGCTTTTGAATAAAGCTCGCGTTTTGTTTTTGACCCTTACCTGCTTCCCCTTGATTTACTGCACTTGGGTCCTGTTTCCCCAACCCTGACAGAACGACCGAACCCGATATGGATCCAGCAGTATTTTTTGAGGATTCTATTGTGGAGTATTCATACCAAATTGTATGTATTTATGGAGAGTGGAGGAGAGCAGGTTCTGAAGAGGCTCAGGATGCAGCTCTTCTTCATGCATGCTGGGGATTGGCAGATAAGCCATGGTTAGAGAGCTCACTGCCGGACTATTTAAGGACATTTGTCACTTCCCCAGAAAGCCTGCACCCTTTCCTTAAACCTTGTGTCACAGCAGCCAAGCCTCCTGCAGCCACGCTTCCGGCTCAAGTTTTGGCCAAAATTATGAATATATGAATTAATTATTTAATCGTTTAATCGGAATATAATTGAACAGAATATGTTGTTAATTAATGGTTATTAATTGTGACCCGCACATGCAGATTAACGAGCCAGCTGCTGATTGTCGCTGTCATTGCCTCAGCTGGTACAAAAGAGTCCTGCTGACGATACTGTGTTCATTTTGGTTGTGAAGCCATACGTTTTTCTGAAGAGAAATCGTAAATTTAAGTTGTTTATTATATTTAACGTATCTATCAACAACGTTGTCTGGTAAGACACTTTAATTTATGATTAAAGAAGAGAACCCTGAAGAAAGGAAATGCGAAGGATCACATGGACATAAATGTAACAAAAGAAACAAAACATTCTCTGTGTGATGAGTGAGCGGGACAGCCAGGCGCAAAAGCAAAGGACAGAAAGAAGAAAAAACAAAGTGGGAAAGATTGCTCTTCTTATGCCCCGCCCCTTTTTAAAAAGATATATATTTTGTCAATAAACTTGAGATGAAATATTGATGTATACACATTTACCAAACACATACATCCATCAAACCAAGCAAAATTGTAGCATTAAGACCAAGAACTATTCAATAAAACAAAAAAACCCACATATTCTTTACCCATCTAACTATGCGGGTTTATTTATCTCATATCCATACAATATCATGTTTTTAAAAATCTGTCTTGTAATTTCAGGGACTGTGGAAAACAACGACGTTATCAGATTGAGAGTAGGAAAACTGTCCAAGGAAATATCCACAGGGTGTTCTTTTCACAAGCTTTCTTTGCCGCAAATATGCCATGTTTGTCTAATCTCCTACAAATTCATCAAAGCTGTTTATAATTGTCTTTTAATTACTGTTACGACCCCTCCTTCTCTGCCCTGTGTTTCTGCCGTTTTCTGAGGCTGCAGTCAGGGAGGGTCTTTAGTCAGTCGTGGTGAAACCTGTGAGTGTCTCCACAGAGGCTGGAAATACATTTTCTGTCTCTCTCTTCCAGGCTCTGGTGTGGTTCATCTTTTGCCTGCTATCAACATTAACACACATCTTCCTCTCACCCATGCATTACACTCACCACTGATAAGAAACTCTTTACCTCTCGCATCCTGTTGTAAATAGGCCCTACCACCTGCACCCTAAGCACTGGCTCCCCACATGGCTGGGTGCTGAGCACTCTCCTATACACACCATACACACATGACTGCACTCTATTCCAACGCCATTATCAAATTTGACACCACCGTGGTCGGTCTAATACATGATGAAGACGAGTCGGAGTATACAGATGAGATCCTGAAGCTGTCTGCTTGGTATACTGATAACAACCTGTCCCTTAACACGAGCAAAACTAAACAAATGATTATTGACTTTAGAAAACACAGAGCAGAACCCGCTCCTCTTCAAATAAATGGAGACAGATGGAGAGTGTTTCTATCACAGAAGTATAAAGAGAACTGGATACATCGTTCATTGTTTATGAGAGTTGCTCAGTGAAGCCAACATGGACTGACTTAAGAGAGAGCAAAATGTCACAGGTTTGAGACAAAAGTATCCATACGTTGAGTTTTCCCTTAAGGCCGCTATCCAATCTCCCGCTCTCGGCTCAGTCAGATGAATGGACAACTTTTAGACCCTAATGATTCCAATGAGGGCTATAAAAGTGTTTCTTACTGGGTAGTTGACTTTGTTTTCAAAACAAAGTATCTGCCCATTTACTGACATGTCTTTCCCAATGTAAGTCAATGGGAAAAAGTATTTTTGGGCCTAAGATCATCACTCCAGGCCGTCATATAGCTCAGTGGGTAGAGCAGGCGGCCATATACTGGGATTTGATTTCCATGCGGTGGACCCGGGTTCGAATCCGTCCTGGGTCCCTTTGCCGCACGTCTTCCCCTCTGTCTCCCTGTTTCTGACCTGCACTGTCACTGTATTAAAGGCACTGCTTGCCCAAAAAAATCTTAAAAAAAAAAAAAAAAAAAAGATCATCACTCCACATGGAGTCGGCACATAAACGGAGAGGGTCGCACTCAAAATCTTGCTGTATGTTTTTGTGCAATGACATTAAAGGCTTTCTATTCTATTTCTAAGTGAGGGCTCAACACATCTCACATCAGAAATAGATGTATGTTTTGGGAGAGGATATGTCAGGTTTGTTTGCTGATATGTCAAACTAGGACACTGGATGCTAAGAGGGTCATTTTGGTGATGTTTTTATCATTAACGGTTTAGGACTCTATGGTGGGTCAGACTTGGTATCAGTTTGTGCAGGAGTACTTTTCGCCCTGATAGGATTGGCAGCAGATTTCCTATTTGTGGTGTGGTAATTAGGCGGCGTTTAAAGTGTGTAGAGCTTTATGCTCTGAAGCACCTCGTGGCGATGGGAAGGTTGCCAGTTTCTGGTAGCTTTCTTCTCACCGCGGGTTTTGCATGCATAAGTACCCCCCAGCAGGTATTTAACTAAACCTCCTTTCTGAAATAGTTTAGTAACAGCTTTTTATATTACAAACTGGACCTTTATGGTTCCTGAGACAAGCCTCCACGGAATGGGAGAATTTGAAAAAGAAATACAGGGTTAATAGTTCATTGTATATAAATATTGATGAGTTAAAATGCCGAGCAGAGATTTTGCCATTGTTTGTATAAGGAAAATAAAAGGCCATCCACTGGATCTGGAACTGATCAGGGGGATGAAAGTCCTGCAACACAGCTGCATTACTGCCTGAGGCTTTGGCTTCATGCTCATCAAACCACACCGTCCTGCCAGGTAATTCAGATGTTGCCTCATGCTCCTCTCCAAATCTCCAGGAGTGCTCCTCTCTTACGGGCCAAGTTCTTCCAATGGAGTCTCCCAACACTCACAGGATCAAAGAATCCAAGTAAGGGAAAGGGGACTGCTGGAATCCTTTTAAAGAGAGACAGAGAATGCCACAAACAAATCATCAAATATTTTCAAATATTATTTAAGAAAATGGTTGATAAAATGTAAAGGATTTGTTTCTTTATTGTGCAGTTCCTTTTTGAAAAATATTATATTGATGAATAACCAAGTTCAGGTTTTTCCCAAATACTTATTAGAAATGTAAAATCTTGAGGATCCATTCATTGTCATTTTCATTGGGATTGTTTACACATTGTAGCATTATTATAATACATGTAGTTGGACAGATGATGAGAGCAAGGTATATTTACTGTACACACTTGTAGTGTCATGTGACATAGTATCTCATATCATGTGGGTTCAGATATCATGCATCCCAAACATTGTATTTGCGAACAATTGTTCTCTTAATTTAATAAACCAGACGAAAATGGTCCTTTTCTCTGTCTTTACTTCAGCTAAAATGATTAATGGAAACCCCCATATACTTTAAACTTTTGTTAAAAAACTCTTTAAAATAAGAGTCCAGATTTTATAATTACCAAATTAAAGAACGAAAACTAACTGGAAGAAAATGATATCAAAAATACAATTATTTCTATAAAAGGTAATACATTTTGGAGCATGCTTAAATATTTTAAAAGGTCATTTACTCCACGTTCGCCACAGCACTACACACAACTAAGGTCACAAACCCAAAGGGAAAATCAATCAAAGTTAGGAAAACATTGGAACATTGGAAAAGGAAAAACTTCCCAAGAAACCTGGAAGAAACCTTTGGGAGAGCAACAGAGGAGGGATCCCTCTCCCAGGATGGACAGACATGCAATAGATGTCTTGTCTAAATGAAAGATATAATACATTTACAACATAGGTAGTCCAAATGCTGGAGAATGCATGCGTCTATAAATAAGAGGAAGGTGAATCCAGGTGGATGTCAACAATCCTGGAGCAGCCATCAAAGAAGTAGTAAGGTGAGCATCAGGCAGGACTCAGGAGTGTTTCATCTAGCTTACTGATACCGAAACAAACACTGGCGGCACAGGAAACAAGAAAGAAGCTGCACTGCGAGCACCAAATTATAAATCTGACTCACAAAGCTGGCTAGGATAACATTTATTTTCCAAACCGAAGAATATTTGATATTTATGGGTAATCCCAAAGTCTACATACAATATATAATTTTATCCAATACCGAGACAGCTGGCAGTATATATACAGGACGGTGGTTATGCATATCATTTTCATCACCGACTTAAAGATGAAAAGGAGGCTCCAAATTTCATTTACAATAGCTTTAAGAATTGTCCTATCCAAACCAGCTGTGTGGGAACTTTTCATATTCATAATGATTTTGTCATTTGGCAGTAACAATTATAAATTGTAATGATTAACTTGAAGATTGCTCATTGAAAGAAGCACTCTTTGATTGGCTAATTCTGTTAGAGAGGATTTAGCTGGTAGTAATAAATTGATTGCCCCTGCATTAGAGGACACCGTGTTGGGAAACTGCATAACAATAATATTATCCATGTTACTGTACATTTAAAAGCCATGCTGATCTTAAAGGGTAATAATGCTTGAAATTAAACTAGATTCAAGGCAGCGGTACACGACAGCAATAAAAAAATATGTAGAGTGATGTTTGTTTTGTTGCAAAAAGCGGGATCAGAAAAACACCCTAGGAATAACTGCTGGAACACTAGACACAGAGGTACTGAGACAAACTGCCACTGAGAGGAATGGGCACACACAGTAAGTACACTGGGAGGGGGGGATAATGAGACACAGGTGAAACTAATTAGGCTGCCGGAGTACAGACAGGGAACACTAAAGGGGAGAAGGTGTAGACACTAAAACCATGAGAAAGTAGCAGAATAACAGAATATACGTTTTTCACAATGAAAAACAATGGATGTTAATCTTAACACATAAATTACATCATTTAGTAACATAAAAGTTCATAATAAATAAGGAAAAAGGAGGAGCTACATGGATTATTGTTGCACTAGAACTGAATTGGCACTCTTACCTGCGACTGCTGCATTAAGAGGCCTGCTTATCCTCAGCAGGTAATGGATTAAAAAAAAAACATTTGCAGCCGAAAGGTGACTATGCTGACTACATTTCTGGTATACCCTGGAGAGATTAATTATAATTAATTCTAAGCATATCTCATAATACACATATGAAGAATTTGCCTTGGTGTTCATGGTGCATACATAAACACAGATAGATAAGATAAAAAAGTAAGAAAAACCACCTCAAAAATGTAGAAAAATGATTTAAAACAAAATTAGTATACGTTAAGATATAGAAAATTATTTGCATGAAAGGTGGGTACACCTAAGAACTACTTACTAACATACCAACATTCAGGCTGCCCGGACCTCCAGGGGGGTTAATGGGAATTGTTTTGATAAACAAGCTCTATTTTGATGTTTCTTTAAGCGTTCTGGTTACTCATTTACATGCAAGGATAACTCAATAATTGAAAAATGTACACGTGTAATGTTACCCCTGTGCTCATCCTGACAGGCTGTTATGTTACGACCGTCTCACATTTACACATTTTCACATCGGATAACATTTAAAACATGTGTGGGCCTGCACGTTTTCTTAATATTCATCCATGTCTTACACATTGAACTCATAATAATGAAAACGCTGATTTCACATGGGAGAGGTTTTGATGGCCGGTCTGGAAATACGTCCTAAAATGTATAGTTGTGTTTTATAAATTATACAGTTAGCGGGAGATTAAAGGTCACCTATTATGCAAAATCCAATTTTCCGTGTCTTTTAAACATAAATGTGTCCCGTCTCTCAAGAGATTCGGAAAGTTTCAAGAAAAAGATTCCCTCTCTTTGTGTCCTGATCTATTTATATAAAAACTTGTCTGAAAATAAGCTGATCAGATTTTGGCCACTCTGTGATGTCACAATGTTTTTTGGGGTTTTGCAACTATTAGCCTTAACCGTATCACCTGACTCTCCTCCTAGAGCACCATTGTGTTTGTTTTTTTTTTTTTACAAATCCTAACAATAATAATTCTGGGAGGAAAACAAGGTAATAAACCGAGGTTGAAAATGTCCCTTCTTCAATGAAGACCACGAGTCACATTTTTCTAGTACCAAGGCTATGATAAAAGAGCCTGTAAAATATTATTTTCCTCTCATTTATTGACTTATTGTGCTAGGAAAACTCACTCAATAATGGAACTACCTTTAATAGATCTAAATAATATTCTTGTAGAAAAATAACTTTTGCAAAACACTCTTTTTCCATCTTGCAATTACCTACTCAATGACTTGAGTTGACTTTCCTTATTGTCCCTCATAATCGATTATAACTTGTCATCTCTTTAATCAGTCATATTTAAGAGCATTTATCTGCCATTAATTAATTATAATAAGTAATATATTTACAGATCATTTAGATTTAACATTTATAAGTGCAACAAAAATAAAGATCAACAGAGACATTGACGGAGTTTCCTCCTGCAGTGAAAGTGGAGACCATTAAACCCATTGTGCCTATATATGAACAATGCAATCTAACAAAATTAGTTTATGGCTCTTTGCCTCGAAGAGACGACTTCTCAAGGCCGTTTTAATTTCATTCTGATGGCTGAGACTGTGGCGCTCTGCAGCCACACCGGAGACTGAAAGAGCATTGGATTTCATTTATTGACAGAACAGGGGACAGAGGAGATGCACAGTGAAACACTTAGAGGCCCTATTCTGCTTTTTGAGGTGTCCCTTTTCTGTAGTGTGTTCTATAAGGTTTTTGTGCATGTAAATGCTCTCAAAGGCTAAAATCCCTTTGTTCCCTCCAGAGGGAATTTCTCTCCCCCCCAACTGCCTAAACGCCTCCATTAGACTCCTTTGTTTACTTCCGTAACATAATGGCATCACAACGATACACTCGCGCTCTAACACACTGTACATTGTAGGCTAAGGGGCGGGACATCTCTAAGCCATTGACCAATCACAACAGAGTTGGCCAGCCAACTAATCAGAGCAGACTGGGCTCTGGTTTCAGACAGAGGGTGAAAAGAGGTGCTGCAGCACAGGCAGAATGAGAAATATAAAGACCTTTCTGAACATTAAAGCATGGAAACCCCGTAGAGACACTACATACTATTTTGAACCTGAAACCTGATGAGCATAATAGGGCCCATTTAAAGTTACAGTAGTTTGCCTCACTACGTGTTCAAATCTTTCAAATTTACACACTTTCTTCCAATCATGGAAGTTATTTAAAAAAGAGAAATGACAGCTTAAAAGACCCCTACTACTGCCACCAGCTTATGTCACTTATAGATTGATATCACCTTATTTATTTATATAATTATTTATGTGCCTGAATGTATGCATATATGACCAATTCAAAGGTGCATCCCAGTACAACATTGTTCCAAAATTAGTTTTAAACCTAAAAACAGCTGTTACAGGCGGGACTGTTTGCACTCCATAATCTGGTGGTTTCTGCAAGAAACTTTGATAAATTATAGACAAGACAGCAACCTCCTGACAAATGAATGAATGAACGGCTATCTCTCAGTCTCATAATGCATCGCTCATGTTCCACTTAAGAATATGTGTGCAATGTACATGAAGGTTTTGAAAAGTCTAGATGATAATCTAGAGTGGAAATGTATTTTTATTGCCGCCTAACTTCATAACCTTGACAGAGTTGGTATTAGATTTGTGAAGAATAAGTGATGATCCACTCAAGAGGGGAAAAAGGACACTAACACAGATTCCTGTCATGCAATAGGAAAATAGAAAATCAAAATGCAATATAAATTAACAACGTTAACCTTCAAAATGATTGTTATCAATGAGTGGCCTTCTATCTGACTCTCTATCTTTGATGTCTTGTCACAGACAATCCTGTTTTTTTTATCAAAGGATCTGAGGACTTTATCAGTTTCCATGGCAACGCCACAACAGTTTTATTCCCTTGTGTCCGTAAACACACCTAACCATTAGACTGAATTGGTAATGAGAAGTGAAAGCAGAGCTTAATGGTGAACAGGTGCATGTATTAATCGGTGTGTTTATTTGAGTGTGTGTGTGTGTGTGTGTGTGTGTTTGTATGTGTGTGTGCGCGCGTGTGCGTGTGTGCGTGCGTGTGTGTGTGTGTGTGGGGTCATGTAAGCAAAAAGGCTTCATTCAGGAGAACAGGTTATGCTTATAGTCCCAGCAAGGTGATAATCCCCTCTCCCTTTTCACTCGACGTTCAACTCTTTTCAGCTCTTTTTTTTAGACTCTCGATTGCCTTGGCAGCTCAGAAGTTCATTCGTCTCAGGTTTTCCGGTACGTGTGTGTCCGCCTATTTCTTCCCTTCATTTTTGCAGACTGTGCAAGGTATGATAGCTGAATGTTTTCAAGCCCATCTACAAAAATTGAGGTCCCATCTTCAAGGCAAAATGTGTTTTTCAATCCTAAACAACAACCTTAAGAGGTTGTTCCATACTAGGGCTGAACGATTTTGGAGAATAATCTAATTGCGATTTTTTTCCTCAATATTGCAATTGCGATTTAATATGCGATTATTTTTTCAAGGTCCTCTTCTCATGTATTTTTCAACAAACACAAGCAATAAATCAATCGTGATTACAATCGTGAACCTCGTGAGGTAGCAACAGTAGCGAGGCACGTTCTGCACAATACCTGACGTTGCGCAGCATCTTCCTTTTTAAAGCCAAAATAATTCCACACAACTGACGTGCCGCCCCTCTTTGGTACCAAACTTCCAGCCGTGCACTCTTCTGACGAGCCTGAGGCCATTGTGCAACAGGTTCAAGCGCAGTGTTGACTTCTTTCCCTGCCTGCTCGGCTTCGCTCGGCTCCGCTTGGCTCGCTCGCAAGTCACGTAACCAGATCACGTGACCAGTCAAATCGCAGTCTTTGCGGTTGGAAAATTTCGTTTTGTCATATCGCGATATTATCGCAAATACAATTAATCATTCGGCCCTATTCCATACAGTCACAGAGTCTATCTTTGCAAAAAATAATCAAAGAAATGAGGAATGCAAATAAAGGACTAACTTTGGAGTTTGCCCTCTTCCAACAGTTGTCTGATTTCATAAATAATGACATGTTTGAACTTTTTTCTTTTTTTTTACAATATCCGTAAAGGTTACTTTCACCAAAACAAAAAAAAAGACAGGAATTATAACTCTAAACACAGAGACAAAACTGTTTGACACTGTTGTCAGTGTCCTGCAAGAAGACACGCTTGCTCCATTTCTATTCGAATTAGCTCTTCGTCTGTCATTGGATGCTTACAACAACGGACTACTGATCAAGACCCAAGCATGCATTCATACCCGCCGATTACATCGCAATCAATTCTTCCAGCGTTGCAGATGCTGAAGCCCTCTTGCCCGCCCTTAAAGACGCTCGAGTATACCTCAAACAGAAAAAAAAATATGTATGCACGACTTGGATCCAAACTTGTCTTTGTTTTCAGATACTCAGGGAAACACTTATGGTGAGTTCACGCCAAAACCGGACGCAATCCGATTTTTGGGAGCGACGTGATCAATGCAGAGATGTGGATGGACGCGAATTCGCTCCCGTCTAAGCCAATCACACGAAGAACCAAACAGTGAGGACCTCAGCCTGCCATCACTGATGTTGAATCAGAAAACCATTAGATTAGAGTGATGCAAATATTTGCATACTCTATCGAAAGCTTAAGTGGCATACAATTAACTGGAAAGAATATGGCGATCTGGCCTGACCAATGCAACCATCCAGCCCATCCTGTACGTTTCCGAGACCTGGACATTAATTTCAGGATTCCATCACAGTCTTGATGGTTGCTAAGAATCAGCCAACATTGCAGCAGATATCATAGAAACATCCCACTTCTCAGTAAGTGCCTTATGCGGCAATATCTCATGTGGTGTCTCTAGGCATTCACGTGGATGCTCCTAAAAGCACACTGGCTACCGACTTCCTCAACCTCCTGGACTGTCTCCCTCTTACCCAACATATACACGAGCCAACACATAAACATGGCCACACTCTTGATCTTGCCATCACTGGTGATGTCACGGTTACCAAAACCCACACTGGATATTGGCATGTCTGACCACCGGATGGTGCTGCTGGATGTCATTGCCTAACTAAGTGGTTCCTGGCAAAAAAATTACCATAACCTTCCGTAAGACCAAGGACATAGACCATAGTCAGTTTACATCTGCTCTCTTCTCTGGCCTATCCAGGCCCCATGCCGCACTGTCACTTGAAGAGCATGTGCACCGATATAGTAACACCCTGCATGAGTGTTTAGACAGGTTGGCACCTGAAAAAACCAGATTGGTGTCTTTCCATCGCTCTGCCCCATGGTACACTGACCAGTTCAGAGCCCAAAAATCTGAGGGTCGGGAGATTGAGCGCAGATATAGGCCAACTGGCCTAATTCTCCACCTGCTCTCTTTTAGAGATCACCAGAAGGCCTATTCCACTGCATTGAGAGAAAACAGGTCAGCCTACTACTCCAATCGGATTGAGACAAATCGTAAAAATCCAAAGCACCTGTTCTCCAAAGTACACCGGTTGCTCAATTCTAGTGATGCCTCATCAACCCTCAACTGATGACTGCTGTAGTCACGCTGTCGAATTCACCAACCCTGAACTGCTTCCCGGAGGTGACGCAAGCTGCGCTTTCAAAAATCATCTCAGCTATGACCTCTTCCACTTGCACCCTAGATCTAATCCCCAAGTCACAACAGAAAGCCTGTTCTCCATCCATTATTCCCACTGCCAGCACCATCATAAACAAATCCCTGTTGAGTGGGGAGGTTCCCCCCACTCTCAAGCAGGCAGCCATCAGACCAGTCCTGAAGAAATAAAACCTAGATCCTGAGATCCTGAGGTCCGCCCCATCTCAAACCTGCCTTTCTTTGCTAAGGTTCTGGAAATAGTTGTGGCCCGCCAGCTTCATGAACATCTCCACTCTCATCAGTTCTATGAAACCTTCCAATCTGGTTTCAGACCATCTCACAGCACTGAAACAGCTCTGGTGAGGGTCCTAAATGACCTGCTTATGGCGGCTGACTCTGGCTCCCCAAGCATTCTCATCTTGCTGGATTTAAGTGCAGCATTTGACACTGTTGACCATCACATCATTGGTCAACGTCTCAAGGAGGAGGGAATCACTGGCAAGGCTCTGGACTTTTTCAGACCTCTCAGGAAGACAGGAATATGTAATACCTCCAGCACACACTGTGTTACCTCTGGTGTCCACAAAGGGTCAGTCCTGGGGCCACTTCTCTTTTTAATTTACATGCTGCCTATGGGACAAATACTGATGAGCCATAATATACTCTTCCTCACATATGCTGATGACACACAAGTTTACCTCCAAACTGCCCCCGATAAACATCTAGCACTTTCAAAAATCTCAAGATGCCTGGATCACATACATCAATGGATGAGCAATAACTCCCTCCAACTAAATAGCAGCAAATCAGAGGCCATTCTCTTTGGAACACCCCATCAATTACTCAAAACAGAGATCCCTCAAATCATCATCAATGGCCACTCCATTCCTCTCTCCCCTCTTGTATCAAACCTAGGCGTGAAACTGGACTCATCCCTTTCTTTCCAAGCACACATCAAGACTGTCTGCAAAGCTTCCTACTCCCACCTGAGGAACATCTCCAAAATGCGACAGTCACTCAGCAAACTGGATGCAGAAAAACTGGTCCATGCCTTTGTCACCTCCCGCATTGACTACTGCAATTCTGTGCTTGCTGGCCTACCAACAAAAACAGCTCAGAGACTGCAATATGTACAAAACAGTGCCGCCCGGATACTCACTAAAACACGCAATTCAGAACACATCACCCTTTGGCTCCACTGGCTCCCCCTAACCTACCGGATCAACTACAACGTCCTCACCATGGTCTACAAAGCCATTAACCCCACAGGCCCCACCTACCTACAGGACTTGCTTACTACACAACACTCAAAAACATCACGCATCCTCAGGTCATCCAACACCAATCTCCTAGCTGTTCCCCGGACAAAACTAGCCAGCAATGGGAGACCGTGCTTTCTCCTCCCTCGGCCCACGTCTGTGAAATCAGCTACCAGAAGATTTAAGGACCTCTGCATCCCTCTCAGTCTTCAAGAAAAGCCTGAAGATCCACCTGTTCCTCATCACATTTCCCTGACTGTGCTTCATTTGATATTCAAACCTTTTATGCTCTTAACCTTTTTCCTTTATCTTTTTGACACTCATTTCACTAGTTGAATTTTTTTTTAAATGTATTTATTTTTTCAATGTATTTTATTGAATATAATCTTTAGGTAGCTTTTTGTTTGTCTCTTTCACCCCATAGCATTGTGAAGCTTGTCAAGACGCTGTTTTTAAAGTGTGCTATGCAAATACAATATATTATTATTATTATTATTAGGCACTTGAATTAGGACCAGATCGAAAAATACATATTGTGGACTGGTAGCTAGAGGGATGCCAATTCACCATGTTGGCGAGGTGTCCTTGACCAAGGCACTAAAGGATCCTTTCAGGCGGCCCGTCTTCACAACATATCCTCAAATACAGGTCTTCAGGATCCTCTTCATCAATCGATATCTTCAACATCACCACAAGTGTCTAGATCCCCTATTATACTCACATCTGCCCTTCCCCCTTAAGATATACAATGTCAGGATTGGGGTCTAATCGCCAAAGACTATTAACATGTCTATCATATTGTGCAATGTTCATTTAACAAAACATTAAGTCATTCCTGATGTACATTTATATGTGTATATGGGGATTAATAAAGTGGCTTCTTCTTCAATGGCGGGCTAGATTTTCTGGCCACTATTTCTTCAACAAATGTGAACTGTTTTCAGATTTCACCCTATTGGAACATTGTAGGGGTGGAAATCTCCGAACCAACATGACCTACAGGAAATGCTGGAATATTATAGTGCGAGCTCTCTTGACTTGAAAATGATTTTCACACTCAATGATTTTTGGCCACCTCTGTAACTTTTAATAAAAAGGACAAACTTTAATATTTCTGTTCAAATGCTCCCCAACTGAAACTTCAGATTGAGGTTGAAGTCACAACATTGCTTGGATTGATAAAATTGATAGTAGAGGGAAAGTGTTGATGCATTTCTTTCTAGAGAATCAAGCTTTGAAATGGGAAGTCTGTTTATGTGATGTGACATCTGCAACCTGGAGACAGAAGTAATCACGGAGAGGAAAGAAAATTAATTAGAAAGACCGGAATAATTGACCTGGGGCAAGTCAACCCAAGATCGACCAATTGAGTGTTCACCAAACCCAGGTTACTGTTGCTTCACATCAAGTTAATCTTTCATTGTTAAACAGCAATTGCAGTTAAAAATGTAATGAGATTTCATTCTATAAATTAATAGTGTCACTGTCAGATTAGATTAGCTGTAACCCGATGGCTAATTTAATTAGCATTAGCGTCATGTGTTGATTAAAACCACTATCTCTGACCAACTGAATTGCTTTGAAACAGGAATCTTTAACATGCTTATATTCTATGCACCTGATGACTACACACATGATATAACAGACTGAGCTACCAACCCTTACAAGACAGTGCTGAGGATGGCTGCCCCTGTTTCTTTGTGCACAGCATTTTGTCTTGTTTTGTTTGTCATTGTTTTTGTATTAGGCCTATTTATGCTAGACCCAAGCCTGTGGGGAAATAATTTGTTTGGTTGCCAAAGGACCTCTTGTGGTTATGCCAGGGTGGGCAGTGATGATTTAGCTTAAATGTATTTACTTAGATCCCTCTATTTGCATGTTCTTATTGAATTATCCAACTTTACTTTTAATCAATATATATTTGAGATATTATTTTATTGATTTAAATGTGTGATTTTATTGTTATTATTGCAGATTTCTTTTACTTGTGTTGTGTGGCTTTAATGGCAATTTCTGCATGGTTTTACCTGTTTTGACTGGAAAGAGATTTTTTCAGAAAAGAGTGGGGCCAGGTCCAACAGAGCCAGGGAGTCTTTGCTTTAGCTGGCTTGACAAAATGTAAACAATTGATCAGTGATTAAGGGTACCATGACAAGTGTTTATCAACTGTCTTGAATCAGGCTTTCCTCACTTAGCTCAAAGCATGCTCCCATAAAAAGTGAGCATTGCCGTGTTATTTGACTCTATACTGCAAGACTCGAAATAACTTGCCATATTTTTCTTGCAAGGAAAACAAACTGCCATCATGGAAGAGTAGGACAAATATAAACATAAAATAGCAGAGAGTGATATGCCAGCTGCCAAAAAGAGGAGGGAAGAATGTTGGCAGAACATTGCTGAGTGTAGATTTGCAGTGTAAAGCCTAAACCTATAATAGCATTTAATGCACTCACTGTCTCCCGTTACATGCACACTGCATTTTTTACAACCCTGACACCCTAAACTTGATGCAACATATTTAAATGTTATTGAAAATAAACCTTAGACTAATCATTTGTCTAATTTACTTTCTTTTCAAGAAATGCCAGCACTGCAAAGAGGTATTGGCAGCAGACAAGACCAAGTAATAAAACATCCTTCAAGTGTTTGTACCTTCATCTCCATTTTAGTGAATAAATGCAATGTTCAGAGGTGAGGACACCAATGAGACTAGACAGAGAAAAATGGCCCCATGACCCCCTCCCCCCTACCACTAAAGTAAAACACAGTAAAAATGTGAATTGTTTTGTTGTTAACCAAATATTTTTATATATTTTTTGATCTATTCTAATAAAATTACTTACAGTCTCTCCTGTGGTTCCTCTCCTCTTAGCAGTGGAAATTCTTATTGCTGGCATAAATAATGAATCTCACACTTTAGTGACTGTTACGGTTGTTCACCACTTTTAAAATGACAAATGAATTCATTGTTTTTTTACCTTAATTTCATGCTGATTGCTCACTTTTCTTAACCATCTAGTAATGGCAGCTATAGTGATCAGCTTAGAACAAGCCTAACCTACTCATTTTTGCTTTTTTCGAAACTCAAAAAGGAACATCCATAGATAAGCCTTTTCTTATTTGTAACCGGAGCACCTAAGGGATCCACCAGAGTAAGGCCGGACTTGAGATCGAAATCTGTCTTTGGTATCTTTCTGCCATCTCGAATGTGAGGTAGCCGGAAGGGACAATGAAATGAGTTCCAACCCTTCTTTGTTTTGGAGCAGTGATAACGAGACACACGTTGTTAAAATTAGCATCATACTGTTGCTGTTTTCTTGCAATTCCTATTTCTCCCCCTGCCTGTGGTTATTGTTATGTAATCCTTGCATGTAAAAACCTCAACCCTCACTTTACCTTGTTAGGGTTCTTTTATAATTGCTGTAATCAGCAAATACAATGCTTTCTTGAGTAAAGCTGGATGTTAAGCTGCAATAAAGTGTAAATGCTGATTATCTCTGGCATCCACATTGTGGGGAAATACTGTTCAGCGCAACCTATAGTTTGTAATTTGTATGCTACATCTCGGCTTTGGAAGTAGCCTGACAAATGAACTGTTCAAAGAGTCCCCATTATGTTTTTGTAACATAATGCTGTTACCTTTCTTTCAGTCTCGGACAGTATCTCGGCCCCGAACCGTAGTTGGGATGCTCACTGGCCTTTGAATGTCTGACCTTGGGTCGTTGTCAGGACGGTAAGCAGCCGCCCATGCTATTTTTACCTTAACAAAGATGAGGAGGCGTTTGGGTGCCTTTGGAACACCCGCCACTTTATTTCACACAGAACGTGATAACATGTCTTCAAGCAGGTTCATAATGAGCTAAACTGGACACTTTTTCCCTCTCTACACTACACATGTGCGCCTCACCGCGGTCGTCGCTATTCCACAGCCAGACATTTCCCTTTCCCACAACCCCCAGGTGCACACGTCACACACATTTGTGTGCTTGGACACCATTCTAGGAACTGTTTTAACTTCCCGCCCACTGACTGAACATGTTTAAGTTCCTGGTAAATGACTTCACACACAACGTTGCACAGTAATTAGATACACTGCCAAAAAAAAGGTCACAAGCCTGTGGGGGGCAGTGCTATGATCTGGGGTTGCTGCAGTTGGTCTGGTCTAGGTTCAGCAATGTGCCCAAAGAATGAGGTCAGCTGACTACCTGAATATCCTGAAGGATCAGGTTATTCCATCAATGGATTTGTTCTTCCCTGATGGCACGGGCATGTTCCAAGATGATAATGCCAGGATCCATCGGGCTCAAATTGTGAAATGGTGGTTCAGGGAGCATGAGACATCATTTTCACACATGGATTGGCCACCACAGAGTCCAGACCTGAACCCGATGGAGAATCTTTGGGATGTGCTGGAGAAGACTTTGCGCAGTGGTCCGAATCTCCCGTCATCAATACAAGATCTTGGCGATAAATTAATGCAAGACAGAAATAAAAGTTGTGACATTGCAGAAGCTTGTGGAAACGATGCCTCAGCGAATGCATGTCGTAATCAAAGCTAAAGGCGGTCCAACGAATATTAGAGTGTGTGACCTTTTTTTATGACTGGGCAGTGTATCTACACCTTTAAGAAAAAAAGTGCTGCATTTCTCAAGGAAACTAAAGAAAGCAAAAATCACCAGCCATGGGTGATGTAGGCTTCAGAGTCTAAACATGAGCTTCAGGGTCTGTATCCACCTTCCCTTCATCATAACCAAAGCCCCTCTCTTGTTAACTTTTACAGAGGCACAAGAGAAACTTTTCTGACTGAAAACATAACAAACTGTCATGGGATGTGCCCGGCTCAGGAAGGCTCTGAGCGGAGGATTGGTTCCAGGTACCTTCCAGGTATCAGTGTTGTTGGGGAGAAGGGGTGGCTGCTAAGAGCCATAAGGACAAAATTAGCCCAAGTAACATCCTTTTAAACCCTCTGCTGTCTGGTAAGAGATAAAGAAGTAGCCCTGCTGTTACGTCCAGACTACAGAGCAGCTTCTTTCATCAGGCTGTGAGAATCCTGAACTTATCCTCCAAACTCCAAAGCAAAAAGTATTTTTCTTTTTCCCTATGTAGTAACATAGGAAAAGATCTGCATTTGAAAATAAGAAAATACATCTCTTTGTGTCATTCTAAAGGTTTCAAGGTAAAAGTTATATTGAAAGGTACGTTTTCAAAGTTACAGGTAGTCAAAGGGCTTGTTTGAGTTGAATGCAGGATAAAGGGTACGAAGACAACTAAAAACTCTCAGCCCTATTTTAATCAATTGTTAAACCTGGTTAAGAGGGGCAGGAAATATTGTGCAAATCATTATACAACCTAGCATATTAAATTACACAAAGTGATTACCTCATAACATATGCTGAGATTACTGAAATACATTACCTTGACCCAGTCTGACTTGTTTCATTGGATGCAAAATAACTATCAGTAGACTTATATGTGCCTGCTGCCCTTTTTTCTGTTTTTCTGTAAGGAGAACATACAATTGAATTCTCTTTTAACCGGCAAAATGATCTGCAATTGCATTCAGTTCAATTATAAATAAGTATGTAACACCTCATATCTATATGATAAGACGTGCTTAGCTTGCTCTTATCGTCCTTTGGACCAATAAAGAGGACATCTTCAGCTCATTCTCAGGTTCATATTTGTGTTTTGTGCCTCTGCTCTGATTGGTTAACTGGCCAACTCTGTTGTGATTGGTCAACTTCAAAGAGATGTGTGGGAACATTTCCCACCCCTTAGCTTATCACAATACAATGTGTTGAAGCGCTAGCCAATAGAAGGGTGAGTGTTACTGTACATAGTGATGTCACTGTGTTATGGAAGAGAGGGAATTTTAGCATTCGCAGACCATTTACATGCACAAAAACCAATGCAACACATTACAGGAGAGGGAAAACATTAAAAAAGCATAAGCATCTGTCTGACAAGATCAGATCTGATTTCTTTATTCTCTGTATAGTGGTCTCAACTGGACTGTTAAGTCTTTTCATTGCGTTAAATACATTAATAATAAAGGCATACAATGTAGTTGCATAAACATGAGTCATATAAAAGCATAAAAGCCCTCCACCACGTACTCCAGTTTGAAAGTATTGAAGTCCATCATGATCTATGGCCCCATCAAGCAAATGCACAATGCATACATTATGATTTAATATATGAAGCCCTGCATAGAGAAAATCCTGAGACATATATTGAAGCTGACATATATATAATACTGTAGCTCTCTAATGGGACATTTTTGTGTGGACAAATGACTCTGCCCTATAGGGAGGTATGTAAAACTGTATTTACATTTTCTGATATTTTGTCTTGAATTCACTGTGGCTTCGGACACAAAGACACACTCACTAACCCATGGTAAATCACAGCCAGTAGTTTCCTTGTAATGTACCCGAGTAAACCTTAAAACAGTTGTTCAATTTAAACCTGTTTTTTTTTTAGTTCTGTTGTCATCTGTCTTTAAAAAAAAAAAAAATTACATAAATCCATGCTGCTTTTTGAGCTTTCCTCTTTCCTATAGTATGTTATAGGTTTTTGTGGATGTAAATTGTCTGCACCATCTCTCCCACATCCCCCTCCCCTGCTTGACAGTCCTCCAGTGGACACATTGGTTTATTTCTGTATCCATAGGCATAGTAATATAGTCACTATATAACACTCTCCAACACATTGAACGTGATACGCTAAGGGGTGGGAGATCTATAGGCGGTTGAGGCAATCAGAGCAGAGTGGCCTCTGGTTTCAGACAGAGGGTGAAAATGGGAGCTGCAGCACAGGCAGTATGAGAAAAATAAAGAGCATTTTGAACATTAAAGCATGGAGACATGTCCCAGTAGAGACAATAATTAATATAAACTACAACATTGGTTATCAACTTTGTAAAAAATCCCAATAATTTTTTTTAGTCAGTAGCTCATTAAAGGGGCAGTGTCTGCCTGAACAAGTGTTGTGTCAGCAGAGATTCATATTTCAGGTTATGTTTAGTTCATCACTTGCCTGTGGGAGAAATAGTCTCTGCCCACTAAGAGTACCTGAGGCCTGTGTATTTGAAGTGGAGAGGGTCACATCTCCACATTGCTCAAAGCTAGACCCCTGAAACATCTCCATCCTTAGGGACTTCCCAGTGTGCCAGGATTGAATCAGATCTGAAAAAACGTTTTTCTGATGGTATGCCTGCTCCTCAAACACAATAGGTCAAACATTAAAGGCTTTTCTCATCTGTCTTTTCAAAATATGGCTGACAGATTGTTAACTCAAAATTTCAGACTCCTGGATCAAAGCCCTTTGAAGTCATAGACCCTGTCCACCTCAATACTTTACTCCAGGGTATTTCAAGTGGACAGGGCCTGGATATGTTTGCAGTGTCAGCCTGTCCCACAAATGAATAAAGCTGCAAAAGTAAAGAATATCGTAACAAGTTATATGACATTTGATTCCAGAGAGGCACTTCTATTTCCCCTTTTTTTACACAATAAATGAGGTTGAAATGTATATGGTTCAGTGGCTCAGTGTAAAAAGGCACTTTTGAGAGCAGTGGAGTTCAGACCTTCTTACAGTTTAATTAAATCTAACTGCAGGGAGTAAAGTAGACAGGGAATTTCAACATTCTTGATCTGTCAACAGGATACAATCTTAATCCCTTTATCTGTCGGAGAGATATAGGAGTAGAGAGGGATTGGTTGTGGCGTGTGACAAATTCCTAGTGGAGATTTTAACTTTTGCACTCCATTTGGTCCACTTATTATTTTCATCTGTGCATATTATATTTCTCTATAAAACCACAAGGAAGACTGTAATCAAAGACGTAAGCGCTTGTCCTGGCTGCGCCTTCCTCTGAGACAGAATCAGCCATCTGGTGAGGAGAGCAAGGTAAGCCGGGTTCATATACTGAGGGTTGATGAGCTGATTGAAGCCAGGTGTGTGGAGAGCAAGATAAGCAAAGGACACACACAAGCACAAAAAGTGTAGTGTTATGCAACAAATGAAATACTTAGGTCACAGGTTCCTCAACAGTGCAGTTACAAACAAACAAACAAACAAACAAACATGTTTATAAAAATAAAATAATCCACAAAATAAAAATACTGCAAGCTCAGTTCAAAATGTGACTGAAATGTAACATTGTCACCTTATTCATACCTGATGTGTTTGCATCCCTAGATTGTACACATCAAAATATGTTTACAGGTGTAAAGGCCGCTACTAAAAAGGAGAGTGAAGAAGAGACGACCGAGAGAGCTGGTTCTTGACAACAGAGACTTATGGAAAAAGAAATACTGACAAATATTTTTTCCGGAAAAATGAGATATAAGCAGTGTCTACCCTCTTCATCGTGGGCATCGTAAGATCCCTGGCTAATGAAATGGACAAGCTATAGGAATATCTGGAGATAGGCCGGACTGGCCATCAGAAGCAACGGGAGGTTTCCCGATGGCCTGGCCTGTTGAGAGTTCCGCTGGCCTGAGGCTTTCTTGTGTTATGTCTTGTGAACGCAACGCTGGCATAATACAGTATTATGTTACCTGCTGACATGGCCTGTAAACACACAGGACTAAAATAATAGGTGTTTATCCATGAACACAGCATGTCATGAAAGTCTCCAAACAAAGTTGCACCAGTATGAGGCGCAGTGAGAACCAGGCACCTGTCAGACTAGCGATTGGACAAATTTCAGCTCCATGACAATAACGAAGATTTGATTGGTTGTTCCAATCTCCGTTTCTTAGGCAAGGCAAGTTTATCGCACCTTTCAGCCAACGGCAATTCAAAGTGCTTAACAAAATAAAATAGACAACATTGGATGCAAATGCAGCAGAAACACATAATAAAAATGGCATTGAAAAACAGCCATTAAGAAGCAAAGATTGTGAGATAAACACAACAGGTATAAAATACATCAATGAAAAACCACACTGCAGTGTGACAGATGAACAGCTCAATCTAAAGCAGTGGTAAAAAGATACGTCTTCAGTCTGGTTTTAAAAATAGTAAGAGTTGTAGCTGACCTGCAGGATTCTGGGAGTTTATTCCAGATAGTGGGGGCATAAAAGCTAAACGCTGCTTCTCCTTGTTTAGTTCGGACTCTTTGGACAGAAAGCAGACTCGTCACAGAAGACCTGAGACTCCTGGATGGTTGATAGTTTAGCAGGAGATCATTAATTTATTTTGGGCCTAACCGATGTGATGCTTTAAAACCCGGCAGCAGCATTATAAAATCAATTCTTTGACCGACAGGAAGCCAGTGTAAAGACTTCAGAACTGGGCTGATGTGGTCCACTCTCTTAGTGTTAGTGAGGACTTGAGCAGCAGTTTTCTGAATAAGCTGGAGATTAAGAGACCAGTGCGCTGCTGTTAAAAGTAGTGTGGACTGGTCCGACTGAAACTGACGGCAAGGTTAGGTTGTGGAAGGATGGATCCTCATCCTGCTAAAAAAGGAGGAAAGTTGGCGCAGATAGGAAGAGGTAGAAAAAGAAAAATAGCATGCGAGGAGGAGGCAGAAAGTAAGGTAGCTAACATTATAAGCCATATTTTCACACAATTTCATATAAATTTGTATTGCTCTTGTTTCTATATTGTAGCCTGGTGTGCACACAGACTGTCAACTAAACAATTTCTCATTTCAACGTTAGGTTATGGCAGACCCTTTGTGACTGGAGACTGTGAGGCTACAAATAAACCACACCTAATGTTACATATGTAATATAATCATGAGACTCCAGCTAACTGTGGGGCTAAAGTCTAACGTTAATAGAACATATTGTTTTGACAGCAAATAATGTCAGATGAACACATTCTGATTGTGTGGGACTGATGTACACAATAAAATCTAGTAAATTCTAAGGACTTTTAATGCACATTTTTACTTCTTATATTTATGTACATATTTATTTACTTGGATTCTAGAATGTAAACTCAAAGTCACAACACCCTTCTGAGATAAATCATTCTCATACTCAGTATGTGAAAGGGCTGTATAACGCATTTTGTGGCTCCAGAGGGAGCGGTGAAGCCTGATGCATGTAGATCTGAAGACAAGTCTGAAAAAATAAATTGTCAGAGGATGTGAAGTTAAGCCCAATTCTTCATCCGTGTGTCCGCGAGGATCCACTTTGGTCTTCATTCCATCTGTGTGCAGCCCAAAATGTGTGACCGTCTGTATACGCTTAGCAAGGGCCAAATTTACATGCTTCAACTTCTTTTTTTTCTTTAGAGGTGAGTTGGTGGTCTGTACATATCTAGCTGGATGCAGAAAACAAGTAAGCCCAAACGTGTAGTGCGGATAAACTGGGAACATCTGGAGGAATCGGAAGTCCAGGAGTCCTTCAACTCACACCTCCGGCGGCGCTTTTCAGGCATCCTTGTGGAGGCTGGGGACATTGAACCAGAGTGGGCGGTGTTCAAAGTCTCTATTGCTTAAGCTGCGGCGGGGAGCTGTGGTCTTAGGTACCCAAAGGGGCGGTAACCCTCGAACCTCCTGATGGACACCGGTGGTCAGGGAAGCCGTCCAACTGAAGAAGAAGGCCTTCTGGGATATGTTATCCCTGGGTACTCCTGACACAGTTGCAAGGTATCGACAGGCCCAAAGGGCAGCAGCCTCAGCCGTGGCCGAGGCAAAGCAGCGGGTGTGGGAGAAGTTCGGAGAAGCCATGGGAAGTACTTTCGGTCGGCACCAAAGTTGTTCAGGAAAACCGTCCGACAACTCAGGAGGGGGAAGCAGGGAACCATCCAAGCTTTGTACAGTAAGGATGGGACGCTGTTGACGTCAACTGGTAGGGTGTTAGGGCGGTGAAAGGAACACTTTGAGGAGCTCCTGAACCCGACAACTCCGCCCTCTATGTTAGAGGCGGAGCTGGAGTATGAAGGGGGATCAACTCCAATCTCACAGGGGGAAGTCACTCAGGTAGTTAAACAGCTCCACAGTGGCAAAGCCCCGGGGGTGGATGAGATGCGCCCAGAAATGCTGAAGGCTCTGGGTGTTGAGGGACTGTCATGGTTGACACGTCTCATCAACAGGGAAGTCGGAAACAGTACCGAAGGAGTGGCAGACCGGGGTGGTGGTTCCCCTTTTTAAAAAGGGGGATCAGAGGGTGTGTGCCAATTACAGAGGCATCACATTACTCAGCCTCCCCGGGAAAGTTTACTCTAAGGTGCTGGAAAGGAGGGTCCGGACGATTGTCGAACCTCAGATTGAGGAGGAACAATGCGGATTTTGTCCTGGTCGTGGAACGACGGACCAGCTCTTTCACTCTCGCAAGGATCCTGTAGGGGGCCTGGGAGTACGCTCATCTGCTCTCATGTGCTTTGTGGATTTGGAGAAGGCGTATGACCGGGTTCCCAGGGAGATACTGTGGGAGGTGCTGCGGGAGTATGGGGTGAGGGGGTGTCTACTCAGGGCCATCCAATCTCTGTACTCCCAAAGCGAGAGCTGTGTCCTTCATGGACAGGATTTCGAGGCGTAGTCATGGGGGAGGGGGTCTGCAGTTCGGTGGGCTAAGGATTGTACCTCTGCTTTTTGCAGATGATGCGGTCCTAATGGCTTCATTGGTCTGTGACCTTCAGTACTCACTGGATCGGTTCACGGCCGAGTGTGAAGCGGCTGGGATGAGGATCAGCACCTCCAAATCTGAGGCCATGGTTCTCAGCAGGAAACCGATGGACTGTCCACTCCAGGTAGGGAATGAAGCCTTACCCCAAGTGAAGGAGTTCAAGTATATCGGGTCTTGTTCTCGAGTGAGGGAACAACGGAGCGTGAGATGGGCCGGAGAATCGGAACAGCGGGAGCGGTACTGCAGTCGCTTTACCGCACCGTTGTGACGAAAAGACAGCTGAGCCAGAAGGCAAAGCTCTCTGTCTACCGGGCCATTTTCGTTCCTACCCTCACCTATGGTCATGAAGGATGGGTCATGACCGAAAGAACGAGATCGCGGATACAAGCGACCGAAATGGGATTTCTCCGCAGGGTGGCTGGCATCTCCCTTAGGGATAAGGTGAGAAGTTCAGGTCATCCGGGAGGGACTCGGAGTAGAACCGCTGCTCCTTCACCTTGAAAGGAGCCAGTTGAGGTGGTTTGGGCACCTAGTGAGGATGCCACCTGGGCGCCTCCCTAGGGAGGTGTTCCGAGCACGTCCAGCTGGGAAGAGAGTACGAGACTGAGGGGTAGACCTAGGACCAGGTGGAGGGATTATATCTCTTCGCTGGACTGGGAGCGCCTTGGAATCCCCCAGTCAGAGCTGGTTAATATGGCCAGGGAAAGAGAAGTTTCTCTGAGAAGCTCTCTGCTGGAGCTGTTACCTCCGCGACCCTGATGGAAAAGCGGGATGGATGGATGAATGGATGGATGGCTAAAGGGGCTAAAAGTAGTTGATCAATCAGAGCAGACTGGGCTCTCGTTTCAGTCAGAGGGGGAAAAGAGGTGTCACAGGCACAAAATACTAATATGAACTTGAAAAGGAGCAGAATATTTTTCCTTAAACTCTTTAAAAACAACCCGTTTTAACTATTAGATTCACAACACTGTTAAATGTCTTTAATGTGTCTATCTTTTAATAGTGCTTAAGGCAGCAGTTGTCTAAACTAATTTGCTGGGGCCTTACTCTATTCAAAACTGCCTTTCATTTGTAACAGTACCTGTTTGTCATGTATCTTTGTTTATCATATCTTACTTTTGTCTTTGTCTTTTTGTTACTATTTAGTGGTTAGGTTTATTTTGTTGTTTGGGTATTTAATTGGAGGAAGATGTTTTTTTAATCTTGTAAATGAACTCATTCCAATTTCTACATGTGTTAGGAACTTACATTTAGAGACCTTTTTTTTAGTTGTCTGCGCCCCTATTCAAAGCTTCCAATAGCTTGACCATTAGGTCTTATAGTGAAATTTTAACTGCAATGTGAATAAACTGTGAGTATTTTTGCAATAATACCTTGGTGGAGTATTTGTTTTCACCGCTGACTTTCTGAAAGCACCTTAACATTATCATTGTGTTAGGAAATTATCTAGAGTGAACAACAATAGCTGCGACCAAAAAGATGTCATGTGTTTGTGATGGATTTAAATTCTCTTGACATTTTGCGTGATTCTCTTTGTTTCCTCTGTTGATTACAACAAAGACCCTGAGGTGACAAACAAATTAAATGTGAAGAAACTAAACAAATGGGAAATGAAATGGGATCATGTGTCACAGTATTGACCCCGGTCTGCTGCTGCAGACCAGTCGGATCAGGACATTTGGTCTTAGCTTAGATAAATAAGCAACAATCCCTGCAAAACACAAATATCTGTAGGTAAAAGAAAAAACACAATCATGTATCTACACCTGGAGCCTTGCTTTTCTTAAATTGCCTTTAGGATGCTACAAACTCAATGTAGAGTATATTGCTGTGGTAAATGTTACTCTTATTTAAACTAAATCTATCAAAACTAATAATACCAGTGAAGTAAAGCAGAAAACGATTGCATTGAATGAGACATTTCCGTGGGTAATCATGGTGATATTATTTTTTGCCCATGGTTGCTATCATAAACCATTTTAACCAACGCTTTATTATTATAAAAGTAAATACAAAAAGAAAGGAAGAAAAAGTAAGATCTTGTCCTGTGGTGTGTGCCTGTAAGCAAGGAGGGAAATCAAAAATATATAAGCTGCCATTTTAATAAAACATCTCAGGACGTTATGGCGTGCTTGCCTCACATTTCACGCTCCGCTGAAAAAGGCTGCTACGAAAATGTAATAAAAGAAAATGAAATCTAATAAATATTAATATTCTTCCAATTAACTGTGTTATCAATGTCATTTCTGTAAGACCCCAGCAATATCTCATAGTGAAAAGTCACACATTTGCAAAGCTCCACTGCACACAGGAAGAGAAGAGAGGTGAGGCGGTGACAAGCTCAGCATCCCCTCTCGCTGAGACTGATGACAGGTCATTGCCTTCAAAAAAACAGGTCACTTTTTTCATGTGTAGAATATGATAGCTGAAAAGCCTGTCTCGTACCTGCCTCTTTTTACCCTCTGTCTGTAACCAGAGCCCAGTCTGCTCTGATTGGTTAGCCCTGGCTCTGTTGTTGTTGGTAAACTGCTTAGACATGTCCCGCCCCTTAGCCTATCATGTACAATGTGTTGGAGCGCTAGCCAATAGAAGCATGAGTGTTACGTAGTGATGTCACTATGTTACGGAGGTCAACAAAGGAGACTAATGGAGTGTTTTCAGAGAGAAACTCCCTCTGGAGGGAAAACAGGGATTTTAGCTTCTGCAGACCATTAACATGAAAAAAAAATGTTTTTATACACTAGAGGAATGGGAAAACCCGAAAAAATAGTGCCCTTCAAAAAATTTGAAAAAAATTCCATTTGAAGTCAAAACGGAGTGATAAACTATTGGAGACCAATTCCTGGTCTTAAGGAACTACTTTAAATGAAGGGAAAGAAACTAACGTTCTAAGGGTGAATTAAAGCCTCCTCTATTGGGATCTTGCTCCGATAACAGGCTCTGCTTCCCCATACACCTCACACCACCGCACATCACTGTACATATATTTGAAAATGAGATGGTATTGTCATTGAAATGTATCTGTGATCAGTGCAGTATCTCATCTTTTGGGCTCCTTTGTTCTCCACCCACACTTAATCATGTCCCCCCTATATTTGTTTCCATTCTGTTCACTCAAGCGGAATTTAAATGCAATATAATTCTAATTAGCAATGAATAACAAGGCCTGATAATTACATTCGAGTGTCTGCAGGCGTACATTTACAAGAGCCACTTGTCATGTCGGAGGAAGAAAGATGAGCAACACACCTACTTTGTTCGTTTTAGAGTACTTGTGGGTGTGTGAATGTCTTGTGATCTAAAACAAAAATGAATTGATAGGACACATCTACATTCACACTTCTGTCCTGTGACGTCAGCAGATTTATGCCAAATACGGGACCTCTTGTACCTGGAAGATGTTATATAATATTTTAATGGATTTCTGATGGGTCTTTAAAAAAAATATGGTTTTCCTTTCGACCAGACTGTAGCAAAATTAGTAATATTTCATTCAGTTTCATGTCAACAGAGTAATTGATTTACTTTCATTTTAAATTTCACTTTTCTCTTTCTTGGACTCTTCAAATATATTCAGAATTGGCTTGATATGGTTTATTATTATATACTTTTCTACTGTAATGTTGTATACGTTTCCTGGTAATGTACATTTTTAGTATCTATATATCCATCTATCTTTCAATAATCCTGAAAAATGTGTAGATGTTGTACTCAAACATGACCTCATTGCATTAAGGATTTATTTAAATTGCAACTACTTTGCACACTTTATAATGCCGTAAATATCATATGTTACATATGTTTATAGTTTATCAAGTAGTGGTAGGTTATTCTTTTATAGTGTTTTCTATATCTTTTTATGTTGTGTATTTTTATATTTCCTCTAGAGATACATATCTCTTAACAGCAGGGTGAAAGACGTGGGCAGGTACTGCATACATGGAGCGCATAACCAATTGGCTGAAATGCTGTACAGGTACATCTGTGCAGATAATGGACTGGCAGCCCCGAGGTCAAAATGAGCGGCATCTCCAAAGGGGGCTGAGAATGACAAAGCTAAGATCTTGTGGGACTTCCAGATCTAGACTAATGAAATGGTGATGGCAAACTAAACGTACACCGTGGTAATTGACAAAAAGTAGGAGAAGGCAGTGGTGATAAACGTAGCAATCCCAAGCCACAGCAATCAGGAAGAAGGAACATGTGAAGCCTGGGAAATATTGAGGGCTCAGATATCCCTTTTCCAACCAAGCGTTTCCAGGGCCAGTTAGGAGCCGGTACCTTAATGCGAACCATTATTTCCTGTTTCCACTGCAGCACGGCCAGCACTAGGCCCCTAAAACTGGTTCGCATTAAGAACCAAAAAACAGTTTGTCAAGAAGGTTCCACCGGAGGCTAATTAAAGCAGCTATCAGGTGCATTCAATACACAGGTTTCCATGTCAGACTAGTAATGTCATGATAAAAAATATGACGGTAAAATATGAAAGTAAATTAGGCTTATGCCACAATATGATAGCAACAAGTAGTCAAGATAGTCAGATTAGCTTTAGTTGCTATGCTAACGTTGCCAATATAATAACAGAGAAACTTGAATATGGCGTTATGCTGCCAAAAAGTGTCAATTCAAATGGAAACAGATCAATTGATGGGGATGGGTGCTACGCATCAGTAGATGTTGCTTGTGTGACAGTCAGACCGTGAATTACTGCTTTTCCAGCCGCTGTTTCAGTGAGTAAAACAGTTGGTGGACGAGCAGTGTATCACTCCAGCGGTCGGCCAATGCCTAATCTAATTGGTAAATGGTCAAATGATATATGGACTGTAGTTATTATCAGGTCTTTTCAAAGCACTTTACATACAACGAGTCATTCACCAATTCATATCTCATTCATCCAGAGCAGTACACCTTGCTCTAGGGAAGCTAAGATTCATACACATTCACACATTGGCCATGTTCAGGGTGAAGTATTTTGTTCCAGTGATGATCAGAGCACTAACCCACAAACCTGGACAGGGTCTCCAGCAAATCCCAGGACCAACACCCGAGATCACTGTCCAGTAGAGTGCAGTCCTAGGAACAGCTAAGATACTGCAAAGAACCCTCGGGCTCACTTCTGTTTTGTAAATCCTTTTTGTATCCACTGTGATTAATACATTTAAAAATAATGAAAACATGTACAAAATAATACTTGTATTTCAACATTTCATAAGAGACTTGACATGCAATAGAATGATGTTTCCAGAGGATTTATTTTTATTAGTTACATTTTACAGTGCGTTTAACAGGGTAATAAAGTGTACTAGTTTCCTTACTCTCCTTTGAGGATTTTACTTCCGTTCTCCACAACATTATCCTCAAGTGCGCTTGATAGCACAAATGCTTCAAATATTTAGAAGACTTTATCATTGACAACCTTATACATCAGTTTAAAAGAATCTGACATAACAGCGGAGTCTTTGAAGCCATGTGCGCGCTGATAAATATGATTAAGTTGTCCACACGATTGACGGACCATGGGCGATGACTGGGCCATTATAGCTTGTATGTGTGTGTGTGTGTGTGTGTGTGTGTGTGTGTGTGAGTGAATGTTTTCTTAGATTCTGCATGGTTTCATCATGTGGCTGAAGATGCTGGTGAGTTCCTGCTAAAATATGTTATCTGTTAATTCAGTGAGCAGGGAGGCTGACTGAACACTTTGTGATGGTTTTAAATCAACAGTGTCTCAGCGAAGATGTGGGAATTAAGGCTTTTTTTCTGGGCTGAGAGCTTAGAAAGAGTTTTCATTTCTCTAGTTTATTGAAAGCTCAAGGTTATTTTTATTTGAAGACAGGAACACCAAAGACTGCAGACATCCATTAGCTGTGGGGATCAGCTCACTGCTCCCTGGGTGTGCTCTGTTTGTGTTTCCTTATTGCTAATTTCCTCCATTTCTTCCTTCCAACCACCTACCTTGTTATGCTACTTGGAGAGAATGAAAAAGTGAGGAAAGTGAATGACCAGAGAATTGAGGTAAAGAGAATTGGAACAGCTGCTTTTATTCATTGTGGGATAATGTGCAACATGACGCTCGCAGCTGGGAGCATGTATAGCACACTTTCGAAATGTTTCGGGTGAGGATTAGTTTAAATGAATTGCTTTTGTTTTGTTCTGGAAATACAGAAACTCAAGCACCTAGCAACGTATAGCTGCATACTATTGGCGAGGCCTAAAGCTGGATTCACATATGTGATTTGCTCTTTGCTCACCGTGAGGTTGTATGTAGAACCTTGTGGTGAAAACAGCTACTAACATTTTGTGGTTACGTTCTCTGCTAGCTTGCACCGCTACATACAGTTGTTATCTGATTGTTTGCCCTTCAAATGGTCAGCAGCCATATATGTCAAAGTTGAAATAATTTGAACTTTGAGGGCAGCACTTGTCGCCATGTGTGTTGGAGGAAATCTCGGTCTGGGCCAGTTGAATATCCGTACCTTCTTCTCAAATATTCTAACAACACTTTCAGTCAGATTCAGCAGAATTGTCTGGAGGCTGTCTACGTTTGATGCATAATAACTTTTATTACGTCAAAGACATAAATCAGGGCAGACCCTGGGATCTGCCCTGACTTTGACTTCATACTGCTATATAAACGTTGTTCTAGAACTTTATAGCTAAGCCTTCTTGTTGCTTATTGGTTGACCTTGGCAGAGGACGACAAACCACCTCCCTGTTTTTTTGTTTGCAACTGTTTTGCAGACGTTTGCATTTCTCTACACTTCCACACACGTATCCTGGACACATTACGTCACATTGACCGCTTCTTGACCTTCACCAAGATTCACGAAGTTAAAGGAGTTTTACTCCTGGTCCTTTCCAAGAGTCCACTACTCTCCTCCACATGAAGTTACACACTCATTCTGATGGAAAAACTGTTCTGACAGTGTAAACACCCTAACATTACATTATATTACTATACTATATTATTGTGAGTATTATAGAAGTATTATGCGGAATGCTTATTATTCCCTATTATTTTTCTAATAGATAGCATTTCTCCAAGGAAAGTTCTACTCCAACAAGCGGTGCAATACAACGATGACCCTTGACCTACATGTATACTTAATACTAAGTAGAAATGTCTGTGCCAGACTAGCCTTTATTAGAGCATGACAGTGATGAGGGGAGTGGGGAGGGGGGTTGGTATGCCTAAACGGAGAACAAGGCAGATTCAAACCTGTGTCTGCTGCAGAAGAGACTGAGCCTCATAGGCCGCCAGCTCTAACTAACAACAAAATACAGAAGAGCCAATTACAAAGAAATACAGTTTCCATGTTAAATGAGATTCCACTCTCCACAGGCCTACTGTAACACATGATTGTGTAAAGTAATAAGCCATAGATAAATGATATCCAAGGATAAAAAACATTGATATGTGATGTTCTATTCCTTCCACTGCTGTATTCTGATTGATCAGTTGGATGTAGATCCCGATGTTGTAATGCAGATGTTTTCTGTGTTTATACTCATGTAAAAGTAATGGAAAGCTATTTGGATAGCTGCAGGGAGACTCATATTTTCAATTTATCTTGCTTTATGGAAGTGCTCATCTGCACAAATCCTTTGTGCAAAGGTGGCATGACTTTATGGTCCCGGTTGAAAAAAGTTAATGGAAAAATATTATTGGATGGTGTGCAGAGGTAAATAAAATCCCAGGGTAATGTAAAAAGAACGGATAGGCTCCATGAACTATTGAGACTCATGAGGGCCAGCCTGGTTGGGCCAGGTAGGGAATCCAAAAACATGCTCATGTTTCACCAAGTAGTTTCAGTCAATTATAACTGTGATTGCGTTAATCAAACACAATAATCTGTGATAATGACTCATCACAAGTTTGAAATACTAATTTACTCAGGAAGCAAAACATACACATGTGGTGTTGTAATAAAGAAATGCATGACAAACTAGATAGAGAAGAGGGTTTTTGCTTTATAATAGCATGATTTCTGAATTATTGGCTTTAGTCCATCATTTTTTCGACAAAGCTTCTGTCCCTGAGAGCCACTGTGATCACCCTCTGTATTATGTGCACTACGCAGGGCAAATTCTCTCTGCTGCTATCATACTTCGAGCTCTATCGGTGCCTACACTGTTGACCCTGTCCACTATCTCACACTCTAAACCTGAGCATGGTCTAGCAAAAGGCCTTTCATCATCTATCACCTCACCTAAAGAAAGAATGCAGAACATTTGTCATGGATCAGGAGTGCTGTTACATCGAGGAAGAGACGGTTTTTATTTCATTTCCCTGCTTTCTTTGCCCTTTTCACTGATGTGCACTTCATATTAAACATTCGCACTGGCATTACGGGAGGAAGTTGGGGTGAAACTTGGTAATGTGATTCTTTATTTTTTTTTATGTGTAAAGGTTTCAGCATTAATCCTGAGCAATAATGTGGACAGCCCTAGTTTATTTTATGTGGCTCCTTCCTTGCATTGATAAACTTTACTTACAGTTATACACTTATATCTCATGATTGTTAAGTCAGACTTTACAACGATCACGGCCCCTGGTAGACCCCCCACCCACAACAACATCTCTTGTGCAATATCACTTATGTGTAATATACCTGTTGTGGAAATTCCACACTTAATCACCTTCTGGTAAGAAAAGAACAAATCTACAAGCTTCAAATCAAAGTTATGTTATTTAAAAAAGAGCAGAGCATTTAACAGAATCAATTCCAGCCGGAGGCCAGATAACATGCACAACCAATGTCGTAGAAGGATCTGACCCCGATCAAACATTAGACCAGATTCTTAAAGGGAAGGAAGAAGGGGAAGAGCCAATCAAATTCTACATTACAGGATACTAAAACAAAGGGAAAGAGGGTAAAGGGGGGGTTGAATCAAGGGACAAGAGGCAGACTCCCTACAATAAAGATCTGACATCAAAGGAGAGACAGCCAGTTGTCTGTCTCAGCAAAAGGATATTTTCTTAGCTGATACTAATTCAAACTGTGGGAAAGTCTAACATGCTAATTTACAAGACTAACACAAAAGAAACAAATGGTCACAGAGATACAGCCAGTTGTCTGTCTCAGCAAATGGATACTTTCTTAACAAGATTCAAACTGTGGGAAACTTTAACTGCAGAAGAAACTTACAGTGACGTGTATATAATTAAATGGGACTATTATTAATTTCTACGATAATACGTATATACAGTGATATATTTAAGTCCTTTGTACAGCTGCTTATCCAGAAATCCTTTAACTTGATTTATCGATACCCCTTGAAAAGAATTGTTAAAGGAGCTGTGATGCTGAGACTATGTTTCCGGTGGCAACCACTGTAGAATGTCCGATTAGAACAATAAAAGGAAACGGTGTCCAAAGAAATGAGTCTTTATTGAGTCTTCACACCCACAACACAGAGTAAGAATGATCAATGTGTGATCAGAGTTTGTATGTATTTATGTGTGTGGTTCTGAAATAAAGAAAGCAAACAAAAGACATTTGGCTAATGTCCTTGAATGACCTTACAGTTAACACAATGGTATTTAGCATCGCTAACTTAGCAGGGCTACATGTAACCTTTATAATAGTTAACTGAAACATGAGGCTAAACATGAAGCTAACCTATGGCTTGCGCCCATACATTATCAGTTAGGCTACACCTAGCATGACATAGCATTAAATAGCCAAAATTAGCCTAAACATAGCAAACCTAGCAATAGCATGCTAATCGCGATTAGCATAAATTAGCTTGAAATAGCATCTGAGGTAAAATACAAATTAACCCAAAATATCCCTATGATAGTTATGATTTTAGACTAAAAACTGATACACAATGATGCCCAAACACAAAAACTCACCACTAGATGCACGCACACCATCAAACACAAAAGAATCAAATTACTTCAACAGTCAGCCTGCAACAGCTGGACTTCGATCCCACTCCTGAAGATGCCAGAAAAGGAAGAGGTCCTAATGAAACCTCAGCTTTATAGTGCTCAGCCATAGGTGGCCAATTAACTGCCTGACCAAAATAACAATAGCCCAACTTACACATTACCAAAATAATATGAATCGATGGGCTTTTGTACACCCCTGTTGCAACACCTACTGTATTTACAATGTTAATTTTTAACCATCCTGTATGCATGTTTTTTTATGAATCTGTGTTTAATTACTGTGTTTCATTTTCTTTTAATTATTATTGTTTTTATTGTTTTCCTTCTGACTTCTGATTGTGTATTAATGTTGATGTAAGATTTACTTTATTAATCCCAGACTGGGAAAAAGCACTTTGAACTGCCTCTGTGTCTGAAAACACCTTACCTACCTTACCTTACTGATACTGTACTTATTGTTGTCAATCTGGATGGGTACTTTAAAAAAAGAAATATATATATATATATATATATATATATATTTGTGTAACTCTTGTCTTTAATATTTCATGCATGCCCCTCAATTAGTATTATCCCCTTTACTTTTGCTGTAACAATGTACATCTCTGTGGGACTAATAAAGGTATCCTGATTCTAAAACAATCTGTTGGTCCAAATGGAAGCAAATAAGTTTACTGTTCTCAGTAAATGTCAATGACAGTAAAACATCTATAAAGCAACACAACACTGTCCTTAAAAACCTCCTTCAATCAATCATAAGAGCTAAAATCCATTATCAGTTTCTAATCAGATGATTACGGGCATAAAATGAACCAAACCAAACCACAAATATTGTATTCAGAGGCCTGTTGCCATCTTATAACTGATAACTTTAATGAGTTTTCCCACTATGCTCAGCAGTCCAGATCCACTTTATTTATTGTTAACCTGAAGGCAAATATGATACTGCATCATCAGGAATTCAACAAAAGACGCAGTATTGACTCTCCTAGGCGGCTTGTACAAATAGCTACAATACAAACATCATTTTTTATTCATTGGTTAGATTCATGCCACCTTCTATGCTGTCTATCTTCCTCATTTCTGTCATTTGTGATTCTGCTTTTGTTGTTTCCTACTAGATTTGTTTATCCAGAAGGACATATGCGCTGGTTTGTAAACACAACGTGCAGCCGCACAATTCATCATCCCAGGTCTCTGTCTCATTAGTGCCATGTGAATGTAAGATAGACTGCCACAGTGAAGGTCAACCAGGCATTACATTTGGCGGGAACGGGCCTCTATAATTGATTGATGGGTCATTGCTTCATCAGTCTTCTTCAATCTGTTTTCCAGTCCATCCAATCTTTGCGTCGTTCCAATGTGTACACCATTGATGCTCAGATGAATGCACTGATTGGGATTAATTTCATATTCACTCATGCCTGTCTGTTTATTGTATTGAATGTTCCTCTTGCTGTGGCTTAAGCGTCACATATAAAAATCATTGGATCCAAACTCAAGACTATGTTGACGTTACCCTGTACCCATTGGTAGGAAACCATAGAGCAAATAAAAAAACACAATAGGTTGTTTTGATGTAGTGCTAGTTTTTATTATTATTCCTATCACTTAGCTGCCATCAAACCATTTTATACAAGCTAAACTTTGAAATACTGGTACTGGGTGCGTATTTTGTCAATTCTAATATGTATAGGGATGGAACAATGGAGCGTTAGATGGGCCGGAGAATAGCAGCTGGAGTGGAATTTCAACAATTTTTGTTGATTAAGTTTGGACCCCAAACAAACACAGCTATGTTGAAAAGGTACCAGTGCGGCAGCACTTCATCTGTATTTGGTTTCATCCATATCCATAAAATTAGTTGCACTTCTGATGTCTTCTTTTTACTTTGACCATGCATATTGTGTTATACAACAACACATATTTTATCATTTGAAGTTAAGGAAGTATGATTCTTCATCTATATTCATCAAGTGTTTCATACACAGCTCCGGCAAAAATTAAGAGACCACTCCAAATTGTTCTTAAATCTTTATCTCTGCATGTTTGGTAACCAGTTCAGTGTCTGTTGAATTCCAACACAGAAAAAAATGTCAGTATTTTATATAATATAATAAAAAATAATTTAACTCAAATACATAATATTTGAAGTAATAAAACAACAGCAAATGATAACGCTGAAGTGGTTGTTTAATTATTTTCTGGAGCTGTATATTAAAAATACCCATAAGGGTCACCTTGGGAGAAACAAATTGCAAAACAAGGATTTCCCTGAACAATTTAAAATTGAATGAGGATCAAGGGTCAAATTAATTAAGAAAAACGGAGTCAAACTTACTGTATATTGCAAAGAAATGCTGGAGGCTAGCTCTGAATAGTGCATACATGATAGCAATGTCAGACTGTATGTTATATTTAATAATGTAGGGTCTGTATAATTAAATTCAGAGACACAGGACGAGATATTTTATACAAATAAAACAAGTGAACAGGTTCTAGTAGAAGCAAAAAATATGAGTATGAACCTGGAAATGAGCATAATATCTCCCAATTAAGTCTCTATGTAGTTTCTCTTTTGTACCCAATTTATAATGATGTAAAAACAAATGTTTATAATATAAATTCAAGCATGGGTGATTGAGATTGGCTCTGCAGCATTGTGACAAACATTGACGGGGTCATCAGAGGGGCATATTACTTTCATATTAGTCGTGGTGACTGGTCAAAATGTACTCCAATCAAAAAACCACCAGCTAAACAGGGTTTTTGAGTGTACGCATTTTCTTTACATTTTTTTCTTTTCAGAGATCCATACTGATCTTCAAGTCCTGGGCCCAAACCTAGGTTCTGATTGCCGATAAATTAGCTATCTCACGGTCATATGACTTCACATCATTACCGCTAAGCTTACGCTGCTAATATTGTGTACGATGATATCAAGTCTCATTTAATAACTTGTTAGCAACTGTCCTTTTTAGGACACTTCAGGCTTTAGACATTCACCAGAGGAGTATTTACTGAGTTAATTGTCGTAGATCAAAACGTGAAAATCTTTATAGCTTGTGTTAACCACATAACTTATTTCAGGCTTACCAAACACAGACGAGGGAACCAGAAAGTGCCAAAACTCATTCCTGCTTCAATCTATTGACTTGATGTGATCCCCTGCTACATTAGTAACCATCCACAACTCTTAGGTCTTCCGGGCCATGTCTGCTTTCTGTCCCCGGAGTCAAAACTCAACATGGAGAAGCATTTATTTTTTTTGTTATATATCTGACGACTTTCCCGTTGACCGCTGCCTTCAATTAAATCAAACAAACCATATCAAACAACCTATTTATATGTTATAATGCGCTGTTTTTGTGTTGTTGTTATATTTGTATTCTTTTAAAAATGCCTTAAATTTATTTTAATGTTATTTTGTAACCTTTTTTGCCCCGTCTTAAATCTTTTAATGTTTTTTGTAAAGTACCTTGAATGGATTTGGTGAAACAGTGCCATATAAATAAACTTGTTTTTTACCTTGAAGAAAATCAAATTATTGGGGGCATTATGAGGAGTGACTAAACTGTTTCCCACTTTCTTTTCAAAAAGACTGTTCGTTGCAAGAGTATTATCAACTAAATGATTTGAAAAGGTCGTACCTCAAGAATACCCCATTGGAGACATTTGTATACTTTCTTACATCGGTTTTCAATCTGTGTACATGCTTTTCCTTTTTTCACAGCAGTGTGAAGACACAAGCAAAAAAGTGTTTGAAGAAACCGTTAACAAGAAAGATTAACAGACCAGCATAACTGAACTAGATTTTTTTGAGACTTGAGACTGTTCTTTTTCATAAATGTCACAAACATACCAGGGACAGTCTGTACTCCTCCAGTGTCCTGCTGGATATTGTTTGACTGCTATAAATAATTCTTCCCACTGTTTAATCATATTTTACAACCCACACACTACTTCTCCATATTTCTTTATCTCTCCCTCTGGTAATATATTTTGTTTAATTATGGTATTTAATGGGTATTTTTTTGGAAACCCTTCTCTGAAAAAGACTTAGCAGAGTCAAGAGCTAAAATGTAAGTGGTTGGAATTTAATTTGATCACATGCTCATAAAGTTGAAATCACAAATGTTTGCCTACAGCAATTGATCTATAAAATATACTTATGGGAGTTCACCACATAGTTGTGTCCAGCATTATTGTTTTTCTTGGAATGCATTATATTGTGTGTGTTTTTTAGAGTGTACATGCACACATGTTTCATAAATGATTTTCAGCGAGCCAGGGGAGAAAAAAAAGTAAAGGAATGCATTTAAACCCACAGTGCCTGGAGCACTTTGGACAACACTGAGTTGCTGGCTGTTCAGAATTAATAACTATACAGAAAAACATAAATAACAAAGAAATATGTTTTTATTGGTCTGGTGGTCCTTGATCTACTATGGTAGAGGCAGAGTGGAAGAGAGGGAAGAGGTCACAGGAATATTGATTCATATAATTACATTTCCCAACTGTATTATACAGGAGCAGACACTGGGGCTACCCAGAGGAGCACATACTGTCAGAAAATCAATAAAGGAAATATATATAAGTGCTTACATGGATGGAGATTGAGATACCCATGCTTGACCTTTGGCCTTCTCCACCTTCTTGTCTGTAAGGTTTGCAAAGACACGTGCTCAGTATACAAACAGGCAGCTCCAGTTGGCGGTATTGTTCATGTAACATAGGATGCGGCTGGGGATTGTGGTTTGCACAGGTCTCATAAAAAAGATGGTCCACCCTTCATAGCATAATCAGCAGAAATCAATGTTCTTAATATTTACGACTCTTTGACCCACCAATTTTGAATACCGACATATATATCCCATTAGCCTTGTTTGGTTCCTATTACTGAAAGAAGCCGGGAACCTTGTAATCCTCTCTCTTCCATTCTTCATACAGTACCTCCCACCACTTACTTCCATCCCATCTAACTCGCAATCTTTAGTGTAGTCACAATCCAGTATTGTCAATTAACACTTAGCACCCCCTCTAATCTCCAAAACCCTAGAAAGAGTGTGGTTGCTGCCCAACTTCAACAACACCATGATCCCATTTGTAAGTCAGGTGACCCTCTGATCAGCAACTACGGTCCAATTAACATCTTACCTGTAGTATCCAAGGAGGCCGAGAATTGGGTGTCAGAACAGCTTGACTCCTTCTTAAACAACAGTCAATTTCAACTTCATCCCATGCAGTTTGGCTTTAGCGCAAATTACTCCACTGAAACAGCCAACTGCTTTTTCATAGAAGAGGTCCGAGCAATGGTTGAAAAAACTAGGTGTTGTTGGTGCAGTATTCGTGGATCTCCGCAAAGCTTTTGATACAGTCAACCATAAGGTCCTTCAGTTCAAACTGTCAGCTTTTAACTTCTCTAACTCTCATATCATACCTCACTGGTAGGCGTCAGCATGTTATTGTCAATTATCAACTCTCTCCAGCTCTAGACTTAAGCATCGAAGGTTCAATACTTGGTCAATTCTTTTTACCTTACATAGTAATGACAGGCTGTCCTGATGTGGAAACACAGCTATATGCCAATGACACCATGATATATGTGCATGCCAACACAAAGCAGATGGCTGCTGCTAAACTGACCTTGGCTTTGTTGCAGATCACTAGCTGGCTGAACCACTCCTGCCTTCAGCTTAATGTAAATAAAACAGTAGGAATGTTTTGTACAAAAAGAAAATGCAACATTGTGTCAAATATAAGCATCTCAGGTGAAGATATTGATAGTGTGCTGCAGGCTAAGTATCTGGGAATCATAATTGACTCTAATCTAACATTCCAAACACAATAAAATGAGCCAAAGAATTAAGCTATTTTAAATACACAAGAAACACAATGACTTTGAATTCTGCCAAATGATACATGAATGCCATGATAATGTCCCACATACTGTCTCACAACCTGGGGGAAGACTAACAGCTCCACACTGAAGCCACTAGCACAAGCAAACCTAATAGCTCCCATCACTGTACCATCCTCAACAAGCATAACATTCTGAGTTGGGAAGATTAAAACAAATATAGGAACATTGTTCTGGTGTACAAAATCCTCCACAATACAGAGCACTTTTGTTCAGTTATCATTCTCGGTCACAGCAATACAAAACGTTAACTCTATACCCACTCAAAGACATACATACTGTACATATACCACCTTTACAGCTTAAAAACATGGTTCACTGAGAACTACACCTGCACACACTAATCTGTGTTGGATATGGCGTGTGTGTTACATGTTGTGTTCATGGATGTTGCCCCTCGTGTCTGTTATGTGATTATAATGTGCTATATGTGTGACATGCATGTAGTAACGTGTGTTGTTTGCATTTTATTGTTCTCTTTTATCCTTGTTTTTAACTAATGCTGTTGATGTATTGTGATTTTAAGGGTGTCTATTATCATCCGGCTGGGGACAACAGCTGGAAATGAGCAATCTTGGCTAAAGCTGCCCCATTTACTGTTATTTGTGAGAATTGATAAATGGGGACTGTCCACACCACTATAAACTAAACTAAACTAAACTAAATTAAACTTAACTAAACTAAATTAAACTAAACTAAACTAAACCCAAAAAACCTCCATGAACACTTCCAATCTAGGGTCAAATCCAAAAACAGTCCTGATAAAAATCACCAACAACTTCCTCCGTGCAGCTTACTCTGGACCTTCACACCATCTCCCACCCACTACTCATCAAACGCCTGGCTGACATTGGCATCCCTCAGGTGGCACTCACTTGGTTTGCATTTTAGCTCACTCACAGACAGCAATATGTTCACTCAAGAACCACAAATCAAGATGCTCTGCTGTTTCACGGGGTTTCCTCCAGAGGGGATTACTGGGTCCACTCCCTTTCATCATTTACCTCCTTCCCCTTGGCACTATCCTACGGCAACATAAGGTTTTGTTCCATCGCTATGCGAGGACACACAGGTATAACTCTCCACCAAACACAACACTACCCTGCCCCCCACCTCCCTCACCAACTGCCTCCAAGATATCGGGAACTGGATGAGCAGGAAGCTTCTTGAAGCTCAGTGGAGGTTAAACAGAGGGCCTGCTCATTGGCTCCAAAACCACCCTCAAGAAGTTGATTCCTCCACTACTCCATATGTCATCATCGATGCCTACTCCATTCCCTTCTCCTGCCAAGTAAAGACCCTTGGTGTCACTCTTGACAGCACCCTCTGCTTTGCACCTCGCATAAAATTATCACCCAGACTGCAGTCTTTCACCTGCGCAACATTTCTAGACTTCGCCCATCACTGTCCAAATCTAGCACACAAAATCTTGGTCAATGCATTCTTCACATCTAGCCTCCCAGGCGTTCCCACCAAACTTCTTAACAAGCTCTAAATGATACAGAACTCTGCTTCCTGAATCATCATCCGCACTAAATCGCCCCCATTCTCATTCAACTACAGTGGCTTCTTGTTACATACCTGATCGATTAAAAAAACCTCCTGCTCACTTTCAAATCCCTCCACAACCTGGCATCCAGGGGCGTCAAAACCACTGAAAGTGACATGAGCTGTTTAATCCGTGTATCAATTAAATGGAAGCACTTCCAATATAGACATTAATTAGCCCTGAGGGATGAGCATGTTGAATAGTTTCCCACACTTTCTGAATCCGCCTGTGAAAACATGTTCGGCATTCAATTTCTCTGAGATTTTGTCTCGAGTGACATTTATTAGGGTTAATTTAGGGTACTGTATATGTTGCCAAGAAAAAAAACAGGAAAGAGGGGAAAAGAAAAAGACTGCCAAAACATGTTTTGAGTGCAGTGACATTGGTTTTCTGTTTACACTGTTCCAGTATACCCATGGACCGTAGAACAAGTGACCATAAATAAGTGAGTGTCTGACCCTCTGGACTGGAAGACATTCACAGATGTGACACTTTAGCTCTCTGCTAACAATATACTGCCAACTCCGACTCCACTAACTCGCTTCTTTGTCAGCTCATGATTGAAGTGGCTACTTTCCACAGCCACTTTTTGTCTCCCAACACCTGTAATACTGTACTGATACATACAGATGATATACTTGGGTGTTTCATGCCAGGGTGGGCACATGAAAAGTATTAAGTTTTCCAAAGATAAACTTTGTTATTCTGTTATTGTTCATGCTCATTTCCCCGTCGGATTAAGTTTGAAAATACACTAATGAATTTACATAGAACTTCAAGCTGCAATACACTATAATTGTAATATATTAATGAAATGACCGTGTGTAATGTGAAAGAGATCACTCATAGTGACTACACAGTCCATTATCACTTCCTCCGCCTTGAAATAAGGAACACTGACCCTGTGGAAAACTTCAGGAAAGAACTCAAGAAAAAAGCCTTCGTCCTCAGTTAACCTTTTCCATCTACATTCATTGACATGTTTGTGTTACTGTTTTCCTTTTTGTCCCCCCCTCCGGCCCTTCTTCCTATTGTAAAGCGTCCTTGGGTTACATGAAAGGTGCTTTATAAATCCAAGCTATTATTATTATTATTATTATTATTATTATTATTATCATTATTATTATTATCATAATGTAAAATAATTTAAATGATGAAAATTCATTTCATTTATCCCACTTCTTTCTACAGGGTCCAGTCATTACTACTCTTTTCAGCTTGTTCTTGAACCTCATGTATCGGATTGTGACTCACTAACACGCTTCCCCACCTTCCAAACTGACTAAAAACACTTGGAGACAAACCAGAGCCTATGGCACAATGTGAAGCTGTCATTGGGACTATAAGAAACATTAAATTGTAATGGCATTTCCTGGGAAATGTTCCCTACTCTATAATGGCAAATGTTATGACTGACAAAGGTTTATGGCTGCGTAACAAATCACTTTAAAAGGTAAAATGGTATCCGGTGGAGTTCTTGATTGTTATTCTCCATGATGTTGTGTCTCATGCCTGTTTAAGGGTGAGGGTGACACAATAAATTATTACAGCTAGTTTCACAATATCCCACTGTTCGGCATTAGTGTGTCGCAGTGAGCCGATAAAAATATAGAGGAACAATTTTATATATCCCAAGAAACACATTTTTTAAAGGTTTAATGAGGAGGGAAATGCACTTGGCTCCTTTCAACTGTTAACACTATAAGAAACATGTTGTTATTGTCACCATTTGATGTTATATCATCAAATGGTGACAATAACAAACATCAAATATAGGTGAAAAATCTGTTTATAAGATGTCCTTATTATTCAATTCAAGAAACACAAATTGTGCTTTGAGAACACACCAGTTGAACATAAAACGCCATCTAACAAGGACTTTCATTGACATCACTGCTGTAGGCAGTCAGTGTTAGCTGTAGCCACAACTAGTGTCTTTGTTCAATAGCTGACAGGAGAACAGCTAACATTAGCTTGATAAAGACAGTTCAGGTTGGAATTTCATACTGATTGTGTAAAATTCGAAAGAGGGATTAATTTAGTTAGTGGTTAGGGATTAGTTCATATCATATATTACATCAAAGCTATTTTTTGCATGCTTTCTCTGACAGATGTCCAGAAAATCAAACTACTTTGTTTTAATAAGTATATTAAGCAAACAGCACATGTCCTATGTTTGTTTGACTCATCACTCAACTCAGAATTCCTCCTTTTGCAGACTTATACTATGTCACCCAACTTTGTAAAATATGCAGCCCTGCTGTCACAGGATAGTGGAGCAGAAATGGTCCTAGATGCAGGAGGCAGGATGGATTAACAACACCTTTAATGTTAAGGTTTCATCTTTGCAAGGTAAAAGACAAACACACAAAGGAACTACATGTTGCTTGACATACAAGAATCAGTCAAAGACTAAATAAACAAACAACAAAAACTTTAGTATAATCTGAACTAATGAGGGGATAATGTGCAGGTGTACAGGAGGTCAGGTGATTGCAGGGCTGATGGGAAACAGGTGGAACTAAGAAGGCCAGGCAATCAAACAGGAGGGAACACCCACAAAGGCAGGAAGTATAAACAGACAGTATGCAGGGAGAGAAAACTTCTCAAAATATAACAAAAACCAAAAACCAGCATCATGACACCTGCATGTCTTTTGATAGGAATAATTGTGAACAGTTGTGAATACCCTGCAAGTTTCTACTGTAGTTATACTCAGGTGCAGTGATCGCTCTGTACAATGATTACATAATTAATTGAAAGCTATTTGGCATGTTATTTACAACACTATTCTGTATATTTCATTCTCAAGCAGGTTAAATTCAACCTTTTGGTTTTTGTGAATGTGTAGAAACCCTGTAGGCAATAAACTGAAGGAAAGAAAGAATAGTGAGGAATGTGACTGAGTCATTTGTCCATGACCCAGCCATTCTGTCTGACTGCTTTCCTCCTCTGTCCGACTGCAGCTAATGAGAGTGACGGCTCCTCATGACAACCTGTGGGAAAGCCATCCCTAAGCTCCTGTGTTGGCTCTAAAAACAGTTTGTTGTGCAAATTCCAAGAGATGGATTTTAAATGCCTCCTGTGTTGGTTTACCTACCTCCATTAACTGGGCAGCACCATGCTGTTCATGCGCTTGACCACATTTCCTCCATCTGTCTGATTTACTTTTTTCTCCATTTTTGAGTGTTTCAAGTGTCAATCCTTGTCTTATTTCTCTTATATCTTCTTCACACACTTTGTTTTCATCAATTTGGATTTGGATTTGGTTGTTTTGAAGCTATTTTCTGCTTGGCTGTGTTCTTTTTCTTTACCGTGAAGAGCTTTGCCCTGGAAGAAGAGGAGAAGAAGTGAAGTCATGGTTCATTCACTCAGCTAGTGAGGAGAATGAAAAGGAAATCAAGAAACATGGCATGTTGCAGACTCTCATCACAATTTTGGAAACTATTCAGTCTAGTTGGCATGCTCCACAATAATGAAGTTTTTAAGTATTCTGCATGGCAGGAGAATGAATTTACTTATCACAAATGTGCTGCAAAGTATTTACATCTAAATCAAAACTCCAAACTTCCTCACTGCTTATAAATTGAAAAAGTATTTTATTCTTTAAAACGCTTGAACATATTGGGGACTGGAGGAAGCGGACAGAGTAATGATTCAGGACTTTTTAAATAAACCGCCCCTAAAGGCCTGGAGAAAAGGGGATGAGGGGTATTTTTTGCGGGGTTAATGTGTGTCCAGCAGATATTCGAGCCAAGAATTTTTTATTTTGGTTACAGTCTGTTGAACAACTTGAAAAGTGGGAAAGCTTTTAGAGTTGGGAGACGATGGATCAACTGCATTGTTTCAAAGACCATTCTAAGCTAATATAAGACTCAAACATCATTAGATGATAACTGTTTGATTTTCAGAAGCATATTTGCATACCTTTGTGTTTTTCTTGTACAATTGTGAAGTTCTTTACACTCCTAGAATCATCGCAATCTCTAGAAAGGGTTTCTGCAACTCAATAAAGACTTCTCAACACTTTTGAAGGAGATATAAGGCATTAAAATAACAACAACATGCACTCGAACTCATTGAATTTGCCAGGAAAATAAGCAACGTCAGTCAGAGGCAATTCACTCTTACTGTTGACTGCTTACGGAAACCCTGTTTGTTTCTGCCTCACACTCTCATACAACTGGCAACCGACAGAGATGGCGACCGTAAGCAAGAGTGAGTCATTGTTTGTCTTTGAAACTTATAATTCAACCCAATAAACAAAATATTAAATAGGCCCTTTGTGTGTTATATAGGTTTTTGTTCATGTAAATTGTCTGCAAAGGCTAAAATCCCTGTGTGGGAATTTCTCGTAACCTGTAACATATTATTTGCAAGCAATGGGGGCAGCCTTACTTCTTCTCCCTCTGGACTCTAGAGGAACTCAGTGGAACAAGTGATATGATAATACAGGAAAGGCTTTCTGCTTAGCATGCTTATGTCAGTATATATCTCTACAAAACAATACATATACATCTTTGATTAACTTTTATGTCAACACTGCAACCTCTGCACAATTTGTTTATACTGTTTGTTAATATTTATAAGCATGAATCCAGAATTCAGTAGCATTTATTTTAATTTGAGAAGCAAATATAAAAGCTTATGCTACAGTTCTTTTTTATTCCAGCTAAATTCTCTGTGGTATGTGCATGGACAGTGTCAGTAAGCTTCTTTTTAAGCATGCCATTAATTCTGACCAGCGGGCCTAACATTGGTCTCAACTGAACTGCAGCGTAAATGTGTTGGAATGTGTTTAGGTGTCCCGAGAGCATGGTGAGCAGGACTAGCCATGCGAGTGACAGACTAAGAAAGGTGGATTTTAGTTCCTCCTAACTAATAAGCAGTTTCTATCTAGTGCCACAAAGCTTTGATCCACTTCTCCTTATTAGTGGAATCTTCCAGTTTTTTGCAGTACTGAGGATTTCCACAGAACCAGGGGGAATTTATACAAAAGGCCAAATGTGAATAGAGCTGTTGAATGTGGGGTTTTCTGGCGACTGGACCAGGGTTAACTTGTCCTCTTGCCCCAAAATCTGGAAAGAAGGGAATGAAGTGAAAAAAAGGTAAAAAAAAGGAGAGTAAGCAGCTGTTTTTAAGTCAGACCAAATTAATTGATCAAGATGCATTAGAAAACACTTCTTTGCTTTCTCAAAACATGAAGTGCTACTCGTATTTCACAGCTTTATCACACTCAATAGATAGTAGTTTATATGGACTGGCTAGTTGTGTTCTGGCATGTGCTAAAATCTCCATTTGGCAGAGTGCAATAGAGTGGACAGGAAGCTGGCGATGGAGAAAATTGGAATTCCATGCCTACATGTACATCCAGCTCCTCATAGCAAAGGACAAAAAACAGACTTATTTCTCTGACTGGATAAGTTCACGCTCTTGAACAAGGAAAACTTACAGTAGCTACAACCAAAGTTTAAAATGTTGAGAATAAATGTGTTTGAGAAAGTACTGTGAAACTGTCCGCTTGGATGCCCCTATCATAGATAAAACATGATAAGGTTCCTTCTTCTGTCCCAAGGGGGTAAGGTTTGTTAAGCTAACTAGCCTTCTACTTAAAACGGTAACCAAGAGAAACTTCCAAATAATACTGAGTATATTAACTTCACAATGTCAGTTTGTGTAGTTCTAGTTAGTGTGACAGCTAAAAGCCCTGCTGACGACTAGCATTAAAATACAGTTAGCTTCCAGGCCGCCATTGACGTTAGCAGGGCTGTCCTGCTCCTTATTGTATTTAGGGAAGTTTGCACTAGCAATCACAGCTAATGCTATCTGAGTTAGTGTTTCATGCTAAACACCACAGTAAGCATTTGCTCTTGGGACTGTAAAGTAATAACATACTATTTGAAAATAGAAATTGGTATGCAAGCTGAGCAGCCATACAGTTTTACTTTATTTCCGTATCATGCTTATAATTGTAGGACTAGGGGTGGGCAATTAGTCTTATGAGCCTAATGAGAAACTGGGACTGCGGTGGAAGGCCGAACCAATACACTGAACTCAATTCTGCTCAATATCAATTTATTTCTTTACGTATAAAAGCATTATATTGTAAGGATTTGAGAAGATGACACTGGTACCAGATTATGAATTAAAGCTATAAAAAGGTGATGCAAGCATTGAAATAAAGCAAACATTGTATTACTATTGAACAACATTCACTAAAACAACGGAGCAATTTGAATTAAACTAAATTAACACGTTTCTACAGTATTTTGTGTCTTTGAATAAAGCAGTACATTTTAAGGTTTTAAGAACTTTCCAATTGGTAGAGAATATGAAATTGAGTTATATAAACTGTTGCAGACATACCGTAGTAACAAAGCCCACATTTGATCACTTTTTAAAGTTTATTCATTTGCAGTCAGGAAGCGGAGAGTGTCTTCTGCTCTGACTGTAGCTGCGGCGCGAGGATGCTGTGAGACGTTCAGTGTGTGATTGCTTTGGGATGGCTGAGGGGCTCAGCGCCCGCTGCTCGTTGAGGGCGATAACTGCAGAATGATATGTGCCTTCACATCAGAGTCTCTTAACAGCAGACAATAGGACAATAACACTAGAACAAGTTGCTAGGTTTGCTGCTGGTCGCTTTTGACAAAAGAAAAGGCACTGTTCGAGTATAATATTGTAGGAGAAAACCTCTGTATTAGAAAATAATAGGGAATAATACGTATTCAGGATAACTCTACTATAATACACAGAATAATACTGTTTACTAATATAATGTAACGTTAGGGATACACTGTCAGAACAGTGTTCACATCAGAATGTTTGTGTAAGTTCATGAGGAGGAGAGTAGTGGACTCTGCTGCTAAGGCTAATAAGCATGTCTGTGTACAGGCCCCTCTCTCCCCCACTGTGTGTGTGTGTGTGTGTGTGTGTGTGTGTGTGTGTGTGTGTGTGTGTGTGTGTGTGTGTGTGTGTGTGTGTGTGTGTGTGTGTGTGTGTGTGTGTGTGTGTGTGTGTGTGTGTGTGTGTGTGTGTGTGTGGGTGTGGGTGTGGGTGTGGGTGTGTGTGTGTGTGTGTGTGTATGTGTATGTGTATGTGTGAGTGTGTCTGTGACAGGTTGAACGAAAAGGCCACTTTTTGGTTCGGGTTTATTATTCTTCACACTGCCTGAAGCTAATGGGGTACGAGGTTACGATTGGGAAAAGACCACTCACTTGATAGTGAACTTCAGTGAAGGTCAAGAAGCGGTCAATGTGACGAAATGCCTCCAGGACACATGTGCGGAAGTGTAGAAAAATGCAAACTTCTGCAAAAAGTTACAGCATGAGGATATGGAAATCACCGGATAAAGCAAAGGAGGAAAAGAGCCAAATTGGCCACACTGCTTGTCTGTTCACCAAATCGGCACAGTGATTGTGAATATACACATGTATATACGTTACTTTAAAATAAAAATGTATTTCATACTATAGTGTTTTATTTGTCAGACAGTTTATAGATTCTTTATATTCATGGTTAACTGTATAATTTTTTACTCTAATGCTGAATTATTTCTATTTCTATTTTGAGATGTTTCTATTTTAGAATAGTTTATTTGTACTCTTTTTAATTGTAACTATGCAATGCCTTGTTTAGTTTTATGCTGCTGCAACAAAATAAATTCCCAATTTGGGTTCAATAAAGTACCTCTTATCTTACATTATGCCCAGGTCTGGAATAGAGGAACAACACCAGTAATTGTTTTCCATGAGTTATACACATTTCAATAACCAGAGGGTGTTCACTTTTCAAATGTTTTGCTCATTTACAGTTATTGTGTTTTTATATTAGATTTTTGATTCATTATTAACTCTAAATGCGTCAATGTTGGATTATCAATTACTCGTCAGCTCGTTAAGCAGTTTGATCAGCCTCTTGTATGAAATGAGAAATTCATGACGGCTGTTTTAAGGTCATGAAGACAGAAAATGACAACGACACAGCTGATACGGGTTGAGAGAAAGAAAAATGACAAACTTTGGATTTGTAAAACAATGACATCAAATTTTTTACAAATAAATAATTTCTTTTTTTCACAATGATAACGTGAAGTTTACCTTTATATTGCAAGGGTTTTCGAAACCCATGTCTTATGTGTAAGTTGAGACCGTGATGTACTTTTGTAGATGAAAAATGCGTATTCATATTTAAATTCAGTATGTACACAAAATAGGCCTTTCACTGAACGCCTAGATTTAGTTGCTGTGTGTTTATTACTGGGTCCCAAAGTCACAGTGAAAGAGCAATCAACACTTCTCCAAATGATTTCAAATGCTCACTAATAGTTACAGTCAGTCAAGCTGAGAGAATGAACACACAATCCATGCAAGGCCGAGATAGACATATCACAATGTTTGTTTACCATAACTGCAGGGTAGAAAATCCGTGCCTCATGTCAATACAATTTAACAATGCCGAAAATGCATTTTTGATCCTTTCATGTCACATTTATAAAAGCATATTCATAAACTGTAAGCTATGTATGAGCTTTGAGGCCTTGCTGAACATTTCCCATGTCATTTTAATTAGCATCATGTGTATGACATAATATTGTTCATAAGGGACCTTTGTGCAAGTGCCTTGTGAGTCACTTTTTTTTTCAAAGGCTGAAGCTGTACACTTTTAAATGTGTGCTTTAGAAAAAGTCAAACACTGCAGTGTGACGAGTGTGTGTGTGTGCCCTTGTGTAGACAGTCTGTGTAAACTCTCATTGTTTGCTTATCCTTTTATACCCGTAGTAGCCTGCGTAGCAAAAATAATAAAAAGGAAAGACAAAATGTTAACAGCAATGACAGTGCATTGGGATATGATATATCTTAATTTCTTTATTTATATATTTTTTCTACATTGAGGTTATACTATCCATTTACAGGTCTGTGCAAAGGACATACATAAGAACATTTTCCAACTGCATGCACAGTTCAAACAGTTAGCTAAATTAAAAGGAAGTTCTTTTTTTTTAATATTTCATTCAATATGTCTCATGGATCTTTGGGTTTCGGTGATGTTTGGCTAAATGAAGTTTGATTAAAGTATACATAAAGTGCCTAATTCCTTCACAGATTCAACAAGAACACAAATACTGTACAGGAATACAGTCATAGCAAACAATACCAAGCACAGAATTACTTTCACTAATAATAACTAAGTGCATTATAATAAAATGTCCAGCCATGGTATGTTGAATACAGAGATTGAGCATTTTTCTTTGTTAATATTGTACTGTTTTGAAAGCATCATAGCAGTGTTGAGTACTGCAACAGTAAAGCTAAAGTGTTGGGGCAAATTGTTGGTTGAGTGGGCAAAAGGAGATTGACAGTAACATTTGACGGTGATAAATACTGAATGCACATAAGTACATTTGCTGCTGTGTTTTAATTTTATAATTTATTGCATTGTCAGACGGATTTCCATGAACGTTTCTCTAGGTGTTGCTGATGTTGTGTAATTATGCCTGTGGTGACCCCCTCGCTTTACATTCGATGGCATAATAGTAAGGTGCAAAAGCGCTAAAGTGGCCCAAAGTAAGCCACTCCAGTTTCGAAAAAGCGATGCAAAAAACAAACAGAAATATGCTAAAACACAGGAAAAGGGAAGAAACTTCTTCACCAACTTAACAGAACATGCAAAGAAAAGCGCTTCATGAATGAAATGCTGCAAATCGAAATTGCTGTTAGAAGCTCAAAACACAACGGAAATGGAGACACCAAAAGGGAATGCACACAGCTGGGACCGGAGCACCGAGTGACGTTTGGATGTTTATGAAGTTGTATTTTTGGCCAGTAGCTGGGCCACAATTTCCCCTTCAGTGTGCTGCAAATGCACTACACTTTGATTAGAGCCCTGAGATGCAAGGGTTGGGATGCAAGAAAGTTGGGATTGAGAGACAAGTTCTAGAAACATATTGTTTCCCACATTGCAAAAACGTTACGCCAAAGGTTAAACATCTGAATTTAGCACCATCATCAGGTCAACCTTGAATTGGTGGCACAGGAATGAGTCCTTAAACCTGGAGAAGACTGAGAATTTTCCAACTTCTGGTTCAGTCGTCCTAAACTGAATGGTTTTTTGAACGTGTTTATGGTTAGACGCCTGAAATAAGATCTGTGGTTAGCATACCACAAATTACTTTTGTTCTAAGTCATAAAATACATTGGTAAATACCCCAGTCGTGAATGTCTGAGCTTTCATGAGTCATACTGTAACAAAATGATGGTTGCTAACAAGTGACTATATACAGTAAGACTCCAAAACATAATTTCACCAACACAAGTCCGCAGCCATGGAGATTATCCTTCAGAACAAAAAGTGTACCAAAATCAAAAGCGGAAATCCCATTTCTCTTTGTCGAGGGAGCCCTTGCGACTCTAACTTCCTTTTTTGGCCTACAAAAATACATCATCACTTCACCACTCATACTTTTTACTATGACCGGATACTAGCAAACCATATGACATTTCCAAAGCCTTAGCTACTCTTTGAGCTCAAGCATCTCTGAAGCCATGTGGTTATCATTCTGTTATAATGACAAAGGTGCTAAATTGACCACCCTCCTTTTCATGGGACTTTGACACATTCCTGGTACACCATCTCAACCTTTGGCACTCAACCTTGCAAACATAAAATCAGCTACAAAAATAAATTGAAAATGTAAGTAGTGCAAACATAGAGTGATTCAGCTGCTGTGACCCTGGTACTGTTTAATTACTGCAGCCTTTTATAATGAACTCCATTGATTTCCATTTGGATTAATCTCGAGGCTTCTTTCATACAGTAAGTTCCAGTCAGGGTTCTCTTGCCACCAGCTGAAAATAATATAAAATGGGCAATTACTGTTGAATCAATGGTCCTATTATTTTTCATTATATAAAAACAATGAAACATAGGAGGGACGGCCATTCACAGGTACAATTAAGTAATTTAGGGTACTATATAAGGTACATCTAGTTCAGTGCAAGCATGAAGACTGCTTTACCTCCACTCTCATTACTGTACACTTCTATTCCTTTTAATACTGACAGCAACAAGCCAACGGTAGTCCGTTTTTATTCACATGATTAGGTTATAACTTGATAAGTATATGTTAACTCTTTGTAGTGGCATTTTGTCTCTAAAATCAAACAATCGTCAGACAAGAATGTTGATATTTGAACTTCCTGCAAAAAATCTTGATTACATTCATGTTTGGTTAATGTTAAGCTGACAGTATGCTTCTGAATTGAGATGCTTGTCAGATTGTTTGAAAATCTTATAAGCCCCACCCACTACAACTTTTCTGAAACGGCGACACAGCTCTTTCCATAGAAACACAACGGCAACGTCAGCGCAGAGCTGTTTTACCAAATTTCATGTGAATGCAACTTAATACCCTCAATGTCTGCAACATGATTCTTGTATTGGCACCAAACATTCATGAACTGTGGAATCGCCCAATGACTACGTAATGGGCTGGTACTCTGGGCAATAATGATCGCTTTGGTTCAAATCATTATTCCGGAATAGGACTACTGTTTAAATGCAATCAAAGCATCTTATGCAACCCAACATAATACAAAGCCCATTTCACAAACTCCATTATCTCGGCCTTTACAAATGATGTTGCTGAATTAGGGTTAAATGATGCCAATGAAATGTGTTGACACTCTGAAGCAATTCTTGGGTTCCAGAAGGTTTCAGATTGTTTAACATCTTGATTCGGCCCCTAAAGGAAACTTTGTAGGCTATATCCCAGATCTCTCCTTGCCTCTAATTGCTCAAGCAGCAGCTGGTGGGGGGGTATTAGGGAGACGCTCAGTGTCTGTTGAAGAGCTGCTTTCTCTGCCCCTGCAGACTCAACTGTTTTTTTCAAGTGACCCTACTTTTGTTATGCATCAATAATTCACAACATCTGTTCAAAAAGGTCAAAAATAATCAGTTACAGCAACATCCGCACTGTCTACACACTCTTCCTATTTTTAGATGAATGCAGAACACCATAATCAGAAATAATTGTAATATTTGCATGATTTACAAAGTCCATGGACCTCCATATTTCAGAGTCTGATCTGAGAAACAGAGTTTATCTACAGATGCTCACCAAAAGTACAACGAGTGATGTTAGAATCAGAACTTTTGTGATAGTGAAAGTATTGGAACATGCCATTTTTTTGAGAAAATACTTTCAAAAGGTTAAAATTGGTTCTTAAAAATGACGACACAGTAGAGTACACTGTACACTGTACAACACCAAGCACATGTTAAGGATGATCCAGTAAAACATGTACTGTAAAAAACATTTAAAATATAGATTCAAAATTAGAAGATGCTCTTTATCTTTATGTAAATCTGTCTTTCGTTCTTCCGTTGTCATATTTTGTTTTTCTCTTTGCCTAAAGTCATGTTAAACAAATATACTATAGACGCAACAACAGTAACACACAATCTGTAACAAAATCACAGAGGTCTCAGAGTGGGCACATCACAATGATGATCATTCCAGTTCCGGATCAGCCTGTGCCAACCATTTCCAAACCAGTTTCAGAACTAATTTGATTCAGTTGGTAGTATTTCGAGTATTCACAAAGTGCCAGTGGATTGGCTTATAGAAGTGTATTCCTTTTCAGCCCAATCAGTACGGCGTCTCTTTGATGATGTTGGTGGAGAGGGTGTGGTTGCTAGAGATGCTGATGGAGTGGCGGGTTAAGGGATGAGGGTGCATCCTGGCAGTTTGGCGGCAGGGCACGAAGAAGTAGCGGAGTGTTGAGAAGAAGATCTGCCGGTAGGTGGCCGACACCAGGTTGTAGAGGATCGGATTGACGGCGGAGCTGACGTAGAACAGGATGTTGGTCAGCATGTAGAAGTAGTGGTAGAAGTCATACAAGCCACTGCGAGGAAAGAGAAGACAGAAAGCCATTGTTATACGTACATATGTGGCATCTTGAACCTCAATGCTTTCTTAAGATATTAAATTACACATACAATGTTCAAAACGCTCTTTATGTTTCTCATACTGCCTGTGCTGCATCACCTATGTTCACCCTCTGTCTGAAACCAGAGCCCAGTCTGCTCTGATTGGTTAGCTGGCCAGCTCTGTTTTTTGATTGGTGAACTGCTTAGAGAAGACTCACCCCTTAGCTTATCACAAACAATATGTTGGATTGTAGCTAATAGAAGCACGTATGTTACACAGTGATGTCTCTATTTTCCGAAAGTAAACAAAGGAGTCCAATGGAGGTAGGGGGGGAGTGTTTGGAAGAGAAACTTCCTCTGGAGGGAACGTAAGTTTTTCTAGCTTTTGCAGACCATTTCCATGCACAAAAACTGAGGAACATAATTAAAAACAAGGTACAAACAAACAAACAAACACAAAAGAGTTATTTCAAAGAACCTTAAAACAATAAAACATGAACAAGGATACTACTGACATTTTAAGGAGACCAGTAAAAAGAGAATTGAAATAGTCCAAGCGACTAGTAATTAAAGCATGTACAGTAGTGTATAACACACTATAGGAAAGGAAAAACCCCCTAAAAGTATAATTGGGTTCAGTGTTAACTTTCACACTGTATATAAACATATATGAACCACTGTAACCAGGGCCGCCATGACCCAGTTGGTTATAGGGTGGCTGTAAAAACTGTACAGTGTAATGAGATTACAGAATAACAGCTTCATTCTCCTGGGAAGATAATTAAATATGTTGTATGGTGGAGAATCGTCTCTCTTAGAAGATTTGTTCAGCCAACCAGAGAGAGTGAAGACTGCTGAGAATGTATTCATCTAACCCAATAATCTTTTCTCCGGATGTCACTGCTCATTTTCGGCTCTGCTGGTCCACTACTGGAAATACTTTCAAAGTCATTAACAGTGAAACATCTCTAGGTTTGCAGTGCAGGCTTCCCATTATTCTCTTGTGTATTCATGGTGTAAAAAACTACAGGGCAATGAAGGGAAGAAGGAACATTTTCTCTGCTGGAAAATGCATTTGGAAGGCAAACTGTTATCTTTAATTATATGCAATTTTATGTATTTGCTCTGCCACAAGTGAGGTTTTTAACTGTGTGTTCTGGCTGTCCCTCTAGCTGCAGTCAGAGAGGAAGCTACACAGCAGGAGAGGAGAGGGGCATTATGGATATGAAGATTATATAAGACAGGATGACAAATGGGAAATAAAACTTAAATGGAATACAAAGTACATCCTCTAAAGTTTGGAGATAGTTTCTCCATTTATGTTTGGGACACATTTGTGCCAGCAGGTTTCCCATGGCAGCAGTTGAGAGACACTTGCAAATCATTGTTCATAAGATTCATGTTTAGAGGTGCGCTACTTAGAGGAGCATGTCATAATTATAAATCCTATGAATGTTGATAAAAACATGTGAATTTCCATTTTTCCAAAAAGCCTTCTGGCATTAACTATCAACAATTCATGATGAGCTGGCTGTTCCTTTAAAACGTTCAGCATTTTGAGAGAAGTCTTAATGCTTTTATATTGGTTTTCCACTCTACAAGTAGAAGCTTTCCAACTAGGCTTCTTTAGTGCTCACTTACAAAGTCATTGCCACAAGACATACCCTTTATTTTATGTTCTTAGTGCATTTCAATTTGTGTGTTAAAAAAACCTAGGAAACACTGGAAAACAGGAAACAGTATGCAGCAGAAGGTTGAAAAGTTGCATTGGTTTAAAAAAACGGTATTAGAAACACTGAGCCTGTCATGCAATGAAAGGTAAGAATGTATATCTACCCCATAATTCATTTCCAACATTTATTGGATTCTTCCTTTGCCAGTGGTATTCCCTCATAGATGAAGTTTGAGTGATGGCAAATGACCAGACGTGTAATTCTGTTGACTGCAACAGAGATCAGGCAAGATGGGACTTAAAACTATTTAAGCCCCTCACTGTTTAACAGTCTGTGTTGCTTTTGGAAATGAACTGATATGATAAACATTATGAAGTGCCAGTCAGCCCCAAACCTTCCATCCTGCCATTGAACACTAATGTGGTGCAACACTAACACTAACACTGTGTAGATACCAAAACATCTAAAGCATAAGCAAGTATGACCAAATAAGTTGATAAGACGAAAAAATGCTTACAGTAAACATGATAAAGAGGGTATACTGATCTTAAAGTTAGCATTTTAGCTTGACTTACTGTTGCCTTTGAGTAACTTAGGGTCTTGATCTTTTTGTTCTAATATTTGGTCTGCGGTTGTTAGCTGTTTTTTCATAGCTAAATTCTGTTTCTCAGTGGAGTTTCTGTGTCTTATGTTGTAGCTGTTATTCAGCTCTTGGTAGTTGTTTTGTTCTCATATTAGTCTTTTTAGTTGTTTTATGTCACTTCATGGTGACTTTAAGATTCTGGTTGTTACATGTCTCTTTGACATTTGTGACATTCTATATGCAATCGCAGAGAAGCCCTTAAAACATTGGGCACCTGGGTCTGTGCCCAGTCACCGTTCAGTAATTAATCCATGCTCCCACGGGATTATATAGTATTTAATTATGTGCACAGCCAAAGCAAGGATGATTGGATCATAAACAGGAGGATTGATACACAGCTTGATACACACAGATAACAGACTCTTGAGTGAAAGCAAAGGGTTGCAAGTCATCATAACACATCAATGGCCTCACACAGTGGAGGTACTCCCACGCAATATCTCAGTTACTAGAATCTGGGGTATTGATCTATTCTGCTCATGCAATGGAGAAGGGTAATTGAAGTGTGCAGAAAGTCAATCATGTGCGTGTCTGTGTGCATACAGTGACAACATTAAAGATGAATGAGGGAAAGATTGGCAGGGACAAAGGACGGTTGACCTTTTCGTTATATATACTCAGGTAATTCTGTGGTTTCTGCTCATGTAATGGAGGATGACTGATGAAGATGGTGTTTCCAGTCTTTTCTGCGGTAGAATTTTGATAGAAATCTCTCAAAGTGCTAACATTTTTCATTATAATTGCACACGACATTGGGCCAAATGTGGACCTCAGGTGCAGCATTTTTCAAAAAGCGGGGATTTTGTGACTCATGCACATCAGTCATGTTCCTCTCGTGGCAGATTCACAAATGAAATGCCTCGCTGCCATGGCTCTATCAGAGAAGTTGCTATTACCAGGCAAGAATTGCAAAATATTTCACGGGTCGTGACTGCTAGCAATCCCTGCGACACTTACTGATACTCTATACTCCAAACCATCAACACATGGTGCTTCTTGAGAGAAGATTTGCTGAATTCGGCTAGAGATCTCACAGAAATAGCCACACAAATCAATGCATTAGGTGGTGGTGACATTTAAAGTGTTCACTGATGATATTTTATAACCAAAGACATAATGCCAATGGAAAGTCAATAACAATCTTTTGTCATGGTGGACACACACTGTCCCAGGTTCAACAGGAGACCCAGGAGACCATTGTTTATGTTCACTAATGTAAACTCAAATAACAAAATAGACATACATATCTTAACCCGAATCAAGATCTTTTCTTTCCATAATCTACTTGAACCTATTAGATTTGAAGGCCCATCATTACGAAACCCTAATATTTCCAAAAATGTTGCATTGGACCAAAAGCGCATTTGTTCGACAGCACAGTGAGTGATACAATGCTGTACTTACTTGTGAAGTAGGGGTGGAAATAAATAATTATTGACAGATTCTTCAACATTGAACCTTTAAAAACCTGCCAGAAAACTACTTGTCAAACTGTTGCCATGCTGACTTTGGGAAATTGTTTCACAGCATAATTTGCTACATGTACTACTTGTTTAAGACTAGATAAGTGCTAGAAATTAAATATGTTGATTACTAGAAGGGCCCTCGAGTGCAGACCTCCACTAAGGCTGTTTCAATAAGTGAATAATAATGAGTGTTTTTGTCCTTTGAATCGGATCGGCTCCGTAATTTATTGGCTTCTTCCTTTGCCAATGCTGTGCCCTTGTACCAAGTCTCATGAAAATCAGGCATCATATTTTCTGTAATCCTGATATTTTAAAAAGAAACAGCTGTGCGTATTTACAGAACCATTGTCTCCTGGCAACTTGTTTGATGATGTGAAATTTGTGATGTCTCGAGGTCAGGATCTTCAACTTGGAGCACTGGAGGTGGCAGCAAGTGATGATTCCCAACTTACAACTGGTATATTTCAGTCTTCTCAAAACTATCAAACTTAGTTCATTTCAAATAAACACTATTTTAAAATCACGACTCTTGCTGAAGTAACTGAAAAACACTGCTTCTCTCTGTGCACCTCAAACATATATAGGTATATCTCACTTTTCTTATTTGTCATTTCCTCACTCCTCGCTCTTCACTCCCGGGTCTCACCAGAAGTTCACTTTTGTGCGTCATCTTAAGCAACGTCCCATGGCGCTTATTTGTGCCGTGGGACCGAGGAGGAGGAGTGATAATCGAGGAACCACCAGACCAGAGCTATATATATACTAAGAGTTGCGACACTCCCATAGATCTCCGTTGTAAAAAATGGCGGCACCTACTTCCGGGGTATGGACATCGAGATAGTTCCAAACATTGGCATTTGGGCGTTGGACCCCGTTCACTTCCATTGCGGGCGCGTCGATTAGTTCCAGAGGTACGTTGGTGAAATATTTACCTCTTTTGAATCAACAACTGTTTGTATTGTATCACAGGCCCTTTATGATGCTTATACTGGTCTTCATGTGTATATGCACAGCGTTATTATCTATATTTTATCTTGGTTGTTACAACCAATATGCAAGCATTGCCTGCTCGTAGCTAGCGCGACTTCCCCAGCTGTGAAGGTAAGAGTTCGGTAATGAATCGTTAGTGACTTTTATATTAATTATGTTGGGTAACTAACAAGCAGAATTTGGATTGATTATCGGGGGGTTTAATTTATTTTGGGTTTTGGCTTTTATCTGCTGAACCTGACCGTGTCCGCCATCGTCAGTTAGTATCTGTATAGCTCTGCACTTACCTATAGACCCAAAACATACAAGCGTAAATTCGTTTTTATTGTTTTGATAATATGAGTATAGCTTAATGTTAAAATTATATTCTTAGTCTTAACATGATCATGTTGGTGTTGTGGTCCTGGGGGTGGTCACTTTCATCCGAAGAACTGAGCTAGGCGAATGCTGAACGGACCACGGCAAACCTCTTAGCGCTACCACGATGGTAGGCTAATGGTTGAATCGGAATTTATAAGCAAAACCACGAATCAATAAAACAGCCCAGTTACGTTGAAATGAAAATCATGAGACGTCTATCATCAGATGAATGATATGGAAAGGAAAAGTTAAGTTAGAACTACTAAAGCCTGTAGTGCGACCCATGCTAACATGAACACTAAGCTTTTCCCCCCAAAATGTAAAACTAATATTAATAATACACAGCTTTCCGTTGTCACCCTGCCTCTCCAAATGCAAAACTGACATTAACAAATATGCAATAATGCGATGAAATATGAAATTAAATATTAACCACAAACGCCACCTTATTTCTACCTGTGCTAGCAGTTAATCTTATATCATACACAAAGCCAACTCACGATGGCTGACACGGTCAGGTTCAGCAGATAAAAGCCAAAACCCAAAATGAAACAATCAATCCAAATCCTGCTTGTTAGTTACCCAACATCATTAATATAAAAGTCACTAACGATTCATTACCGAACTCTTACCTTCACAGCTGGAGAAGTCGCACTAGCTAACGAGCAGGCAATGCTTGCATATTGGTTGTAACAACCAAGATAAAATATAGATAATTACGCTGTGCATATACACATGAAGACCAGTATAAGGATCATAAAGGGCCTGTGATACAATATAAACAGTTGTTAATTCAAAACAGGTCAATGTTTCAGCAACGTACCTCTGAACTAATCGACGCACCCAAATGCCAATGTTTGGAACTATCTCGATGTCCATACCCCGGAAGTAGGCGCCGCCATTTTTTACCACGGAGGTCTATGGGAGTTTCGCAACTCTTGGTATCTATATAGCTCTGGCCTCCTCCAATCATTAGAGGATTAGACAGACAGAGGGAGTTTCTTTACCACACACGCCCCCCCCTGCCTGAAACGCCGCATCGGACTCCTCTTTATACTTCCGTGACATAGTGACATCTCTGTGTAACACTTGCGCTTCTATTGGGTTGCGCTCACACACTTTATATGTGATAGGCTATTGGCCAGGACATTTCCAACATTTCCAAGCCGTGGACCAATCACAACAGAGTCGGTCAGCTAACCAATCAGAACAGACTGGACTCTGGTGTCAGACAAAAGGTGAAAATAGGTGGTGCAGTATAAGAAAAAAAAAAAACAAGAATAGCAGAATATGTCCTCTTCAACAGAATCATGCACAAAGAGGCTCTACTGGAGCTCAAAAGATGCACATTTTCAAAGTGTCTCACAGTGTATTTAAAGACCAAACAGAGATCCCTTGCTAATTCTTGCAAATATTTAAATCTGTCAATGTTAAACAATGGAGAAACAAACTGAAGTGCATTCAAAAATGCTGACAAATGGCTATCAAAGCTTTAAGCAACAGGAGCAGGCCGATGATTTTTATGTTTTCAGCTGTTTCTCCTCAGGCAGCAACAGAGATACCATAAGAGCTGTTTTCATATCCAGAGGAAATACGACGCTTTCCCAGTAACACTCATTTGCTGAATTGGTGTCTGTTTGATTTAATTAGGAAAACCATAAGGTCTATGCAAGACAAATCGTTAAAGGAGAGGGAGGAATAGAGTGAGTCAGCAAGATAGAGAATGAGAATAGTATAAATGAAAGCAATCTCATCAGGAAGCTGTATCTGTCATGCTCCTCTATGTCAGAACGTTTTTAACTGATGGCCCTCTGACAGATGGTTACAGCCAATATCTGTGTGTGCGTACCAGGGAACTACTGAGTGAAGATCACTGTGTGCAATTTTAAATTATTGCACTGCAGCGTCGGTGTGTTTCTGCAAAGGTCAAGTGAGCAAACAAACTGTTAACCTGGAGGTTCGATCGCATGAGAGGCTGAGAAGAATCATTACTTACTTGGACCAGTCGGATATGTAGCAAAACATCAGGCGGCGAGCGTGATAGGGCAGCCAGCAGACCACGAAGGCTATGACCACCGCTCCTGAAAACAAGGGAGAGAGTGAGAGTCAAGGAGAAGAATAAAGTAGAATGATAAGGACCAATGTACTATTTCCGCAAAACTATACAAGAAGTGCAGAAAATGTTGAGGTTTGTTAGCAAATAATTGCACAATGTTGTTCAAAATCATTTTATGGATTCATAAATTTATATAAATATAGAAGTTGAGAAAAGGGACTAGATTATTGTAGATTACCATGGGAATTTTAATAAACATGTATGAAAAAACATCAGCAATAAGCTTCTTTTCAAGCCAAGCAAAACCTTGCCCAGTTGTTAACAACTTGCAGCTAATGTATCACACACACACACTAGCTCTGCTCCTAGCCAACATTAAGTAGCTTTCCTCCAAGCTAACATCAACCAGTATTCCTTCTAGCTAACGTCAACTAGATGGCTTTGCTAACGTTACCCAGCTCTCCTTCTAGTTTATGTTAACTAGCTCTCCTTGCTAATGTCACCTAGCTCTGTTTCAGCCAATTATGACTAGCTCTCTTTGCTAACTTTAACTAGCTTTCCTTCTAGCTAATGTTAACTAGCTCTCCTTGCTAACGTTACCTAGCTGTCTTCCTGCCGATTTCCAACATTGTTGTTTTTTCTACAATTAACAAATAAGCATTACTATTCGAAATTGAACGGTGAGTCCATTGGACCTATAGATAATGAGTTTACTTAATAAAAAATAAAAATAAAGTAAATCTTGCTGGTTTTATTATCTAGAAGGCATTACTGCCAATAACCTAACCTTGTAGACTAAACTAATATTAATGCGAAAGAACCAGACATATATTCAGACTCTAGTTCGACTTTTAACGTAGTGAGAATTCACTTTTTGTCATTTCTCTTCTCCTGTGAAAGATCTACAATGGCTTCCCTAAAATGAACTGGAGGATTAATGGGGGAGAATCTAACCGATCTAATGATGTGTACCATCCAATTGAGCCCAACAACCCAGTACATGAATTGTCACAGCATATCAGCAAAAAAAAGAGATTTTAAAAAAGTAATCTAACATACTTAAAATAAAAAGCAAAAGAGCCATTAGTTATTAGAAATAGTCTATGGTTTTGTGTGGAACCTTTTTCTTAATTTTTCATCAATTTTAAAGGCCTACTGAAGTGCAGCACTACACACCACGCAGTCTAATAGTACATACACAACTGAATAACATATATCATTGCAACCCATGTCATTGCGGTTGAATTAACGGAGTAATTAATCATTTAAAATTGCGCGCCAGGAAATCGCTGAAAACCTTGTTTGAGACCCTTGGGGTTGGAGCCCCGTCGTGACGTCACAAGTGTAACCACAAGTTTGGCGTCCATTGTTGCCGGTGTGTTTCGTCGTATTTTGCCTTGTCAATTCTAGGCTAAAATGACGAAAATGGCGAGAGGGAAGCGATGCATTGCGGCCTTCTGCAGCTAATATAAATATAATCCACATGTGTCTAATCTATACACATTATCATAAGTGCTATGTAGACCATGCATCCCAGTGATGCAGTCCTCATACTTTCTGACTGTACTATGAACTGTGAAATAGTAGGGCCGGGGCAGCTTTTTAATGGATCTCTTGTGTGCAGTGTATGTAGAATTGACTGTTGTATTGGTCATTGACATTATTATTACTATTTGTTAATAAATGGACTCCTTTCAGTTTTACAATTCCAATGGCACGATTGTCTACTGGTTGTTCATTATCATGGGTCCCAAAGGGTATAACAACTTAGCAATACATATTTGATTGGTTTAAGTAACGTTTCTACACACGATGCTGTTTGGGCACTGTATGTCGCCCCGGGCAGGCTGCAGTGCTTAGGACTCTGGCGCTATATGATGCCCAGGGCTGGGAGGCAGTTTAGAATGTTGGCGACAGATGTCGCCCAAGGCGGTAGACGGGTTAAAGAAAACAATAACAATAACAGGCCAGGGTCAAAAGTAATACTAATTACCATTCTGTATTTTGTAGGCGATCTATATCGTGGTCTATCCCTCCACCGGCTCCGTCGCCCTCACCACTGTCACTGTCACTTAGGGTGGCCAGACGTCCGGCTTTAGGCCGGACAGTTCGGCTTTTCAATGCCCTGTCCGGACGCGTATTTGTCCTCCTTCTTGACAAATACGCGTCCGGCTTGATGCTGCGCCGGACGCCGGACAGGGCATTGAAAAGCCGGACTGTCCGGCCTAAAGCCGGACGTCTGGCCACTAGGGTGGCCACCCTACTGTCACTCCCAGCGTCTGACACGGCTGGCTCAAAGATATATGGCTGGACCCCCAGTGGCTCTGCCATGTCGATTTCTCCATCTGATGACGGCTCAGGGGCATCAGAGAGCTCACTGACGCTCAACGTGTTCGGCACCAACAGAAACAGACATTTTCGCTGAAATCACTCTCACTAGTACTGCTAGCCATGGTTGCAACACCGGTACAGTTACACTCGTGACGTCACGTGAAAGTCGTCTGCTACTTCCGGTACAGGCAGACTGTTTTGAGAAGGTCCTCGCCAGCTGATAAAAATCACTTTTTCTTGTCAATTATTTTGCTTGTACGTGCTCCCCAAAAATACAAGAATTTCACCAAACGATCAAGTCAAATACATAGAACTGAACTGCTATCCCCATTAAAGTAAAAAAAACATTGAGCATACATAATAAGTACAGCCCTTGGATTTCCCAACGTTTCTTTTCAAATGTATTTAAAAATTCTGATATCCTTGGAATGACAATAGATTGGAATGATATTGATTGCCCTATAATTTATTTTATTGCTGGGATATCAATTCCCAGTGACTTTGAGATATTGACACAGGTCCTTAACATTTTTTTCCAACTTATTGACACCTCTGCATGGGAATGAAAGACGGTTCACAGTTTGTTAAAAGATGAGTGTCAGTAAGTAATATTTTTCACAAAATACTTTATCAAATTTTAAAGTCATTTGTGAAGGGACTCACTTTTGTTAGTTTACATGGTGTATCTTTCTATTTAAGACCACAATTTATGGATGACTAATTTATAAATGTCCATAATTCATAAGGGTTTACTTTTTTTTCCTTGTTTATTTTTAGGTCCAAGCACCAACATTATTTTGTTTTTAAATACATCAAATCTTAAACATATTACTTAACAAGGGGGTTAGCAAACTGGCATCATTAACAGAATGCTGAATAAGAAATGATCACTTCCTGTTTGCAATATTCCAATGTACACACATGCAACTATAATCAGATCATTATTCACACTGAATATATAATATCATTAAACTGGCTGTGTGTTCAGATATGACTCCATATTTTTCTATGTAGTACTGAAGTTCAATGAAAGCTCGAGACTCATCCATTTTTCATCTGCAGTATGTGTTCTGGACATTGGTCTCTCTTACTAACAAATCCACTGTCGTGATTTATCAGCTTTACAAGGCATGGTAAATGGTATTTTGCCTCAATTGCAATTAAATCTCCTCCAATTATCCTCGTCATAAGCCTTGTGTCCTTAAGTTCAGTGATCACGGTTCGGATATTCCTGTCAGCATCAAATGTTGATACTTTATAGAGAGCCCCTTGAGCTGTGCCACCCTCACAGAAGAAGCACTTTTGAACATCCAGTCGTGGACGTTTCATTGGCTTTCCCCCTCCAGATTCAACAGCATTCCGCACGTTCACGCACATGTTAAACTTCAGGTGGCAAGATTTGTGCCAAGAAGCAGAATGTGAAGCAAATTTGCTAGCAGTTTCATCATTCCCAATATAGAGTTTAGTTGGAAGAGTGTCAATCGCCCTGAATTGCTTGACATTAGCAATAATTGATCTATAGGCATCAGATTTATCATCACTTGTCCCAGGTGTCTGCAAGGGACATCTCAGGGGTTCAGAGGTGTCTTCCTGGCAAATAATACATAGAGCCCAGTTCAGCTCCATGTTGAAGTCTCAGAAACTAATGTTATGCAAGCATAAAAGAACGACCAAATCAAGACATTCTGACCTGCAACACGTCTATAATAGGAAACCAAAATATCTGAAAGTACATCTAGCTATGTATTGCACACACAAATAGGATTTAATGTGATGTGATGCAACCTAACATAAAACTAATGACCAAACTATGAACTCAGCAGTTAGCTATATGAATAACCTAAAGTTGAATTGAAAAATAAAAGAGAAAACCAAGGTTTCTTAACATTTAAGTATTTTGTCTGCCTTTTTTTTTAAATTCTGCCTTTATTATACAGGGCCTTTTGAGGTTTTTTGAGGTATAAAGTGTCTTGGCACTCTATTTTACACTTATAATTCTGAAGATCTACTGGCCTGAGCACAAATTAACATAAAAGGAAACTTATTCAGGGGTCTTAAAAGGCCATTACCATGAAAGTTTTACTTGAGATCAAAAAAACAAAAACGTTTTTCATGGTTATTGATTTTTAACTGATTTGAAAACTAAATTTCAATATTTCAGCTGGGCTCCTACACTGAAATCATTCAGTAAAATATTTGTGCTTTTATCACCTCGGTAACGGTATTATTTAATATGTGCACCACACCACTGGACTACAGGAAGCAGGGTGTGATTTTTTTACACAAATTGTGAAAATTGGGAGATAGGGATCATGTGCCAAAACATTCAGAAGCCATTTCTATTTGTTCATATCTAAACAATTTATTTATTTGTTAACATCCTGAGTGGATACCAATAAAACATGAAGCATTTCTCATTCAAACAGAACCTTATTTACTTAAAATATAATTGAATTTAAATAGCATAAAACAAGCATGCAAGAGGACATTAACCTCTTCAAAAGATTTATAAAAGAAATGCTTTAGAAAAATAAAGGTTTATTCAAATAGCTGTTTTGGTTTCTTTCCCTATTCATATGTTCTTGGCGCTTTATCTGTTCTCTCATTTTCTTTCTTTTACATGTTCATCCATACTATTGTAATAGGATCAGAAGGCTGTACACTGCATCAGAGGATGGGCTTTGTAGTGTTTTGAGACTGAGCACCGTCCTCTTTGTCTCTTCTGCAATACAATTTCATCACAGCTGTCACTACACTCAATATATTTTGCTAGGCGAAATTGGATTCAAATTCCCACTGGAAGAATGGGGCTCAAACAACCCAACTTCAAAAAAACGAATTTATCGCTTCTTTGAAGCCTCGACTTTGCTGTTCAGCCACATAACATGCAGGAGCCAGTATTGATCTACTGATTGTTCAACACCCAACAACAGCTAAAAAAATATCTCAGCTGCAAAATCTGTAACAGGGCAACACCCGACCTTTAAACAGAGACAGTGTTTCCAAGGTGTAAAAGTAAGTAAAGCTGGCTGCAAAACAGAAAGTATTCTCTGAGTTGCCTAAATATATGATTCATATCCCCCATGTAAAGTCTGTTTTGGATTTTCAGTCACTGCAAACGTACATTAGTTACCTGCAGTGAAAGGGGGAACATTGGCGTTGGCTCAACTGTAAAGAAGACAGAGGCTTTAAATAAATGAACTGCATATTGCCCAAGGAAACATCAATATGTTGATTGCCGAGGCTGGGGATTGAATTTACATCCTTGTGTTTGGTGGAAGACTTTCTACCTCGAAGACGCGGTACTCCTTCAATATCTGGAAGTTGAAGTGCAACAGAGAAAGCGAAATACTTCCCATGTCAGTTTCTTCTTTGATCAGTGGACCCTTATTGACTGAAGGAATATTAATAATACGGGAATGGATACAGACTTAATTACAGCTTCAAAGGTAGGTGGTCAAAAGTCTTTTACGTCAGCCATGCTGGCTCATCTCAATGAATTATTCTTTGATGCTTATGGTTTCCCTAAATTCAGCTGAACCACTGAATAATGAAGAATCTAAGTGATCTAACGACTGAAAAGCATGTTGACAGCCCACCAATTAAGAATTGTGTTTATTTGTCAGAACATGTATCCACATCTGGCAGATAAAGGTGACTTTTTATTTAATTGGGGCTCAGATTTCATTTCTTTCTCATTTCCAGATTCATATTTGTATGTTCTGTCTCTCCTGGGACATGTCTCCATGCTTTAATGTTCAAAAAGCTCTTTATTTTTCTCATACTGCCGGATCACCTCTTTTCACCCTCTGTCTGAAACCAGAGCCCAGTCTGCTCTGATTGGTTAGCTGGCTGGGTCTGTCGAGATTGGTCAAACACTTAAAATAGTGTTGGAAATATCCCCCCATAGCATATCACGTATTACTGCTGTCTTAGGATTTTAGCCTTTGCAGATCATCTATATGCACAAAAACTTTTATAACAAACTACAGAAAAAGGGTAACCCAAAAAGCATAATATGGCCTTTTTAATTTACTTGAAGTCTAGTTTATAACCATGGAATGAACTGTCAAGATTCAGATGAAGAGGTGATGATGCATTCACTTATTCTCTCAAGAATTGTAACAGTTTAACAGAACCGTGATGTCAAGCCTCCCTACACAGAACCAAGAGGAGCTCCAGCCTATCCCCCCACATTGCCAAGAACTACATGCAAAAAGATGGATCGATGGACTTGTCACCACAGGGCTTTTATGAGAAATCTATTCTATGGCCAGGTCAAATCTCCGACATTGCAGGAAAACTCTCTTTTAAAAAGGGGCATTTATCACAGCATGATAGGCCAGCCACCCAACAGAGAGCGATCAAACATACATTTGATTGCTGGCTTGTATTGCCTGTGAGAAGAGAATACATCACTGTCTTACATACATTTCCTTTTTCTTGTTCTTGGCTCTGTGGGGAGATTCTCTACAGATGGTATTTTTCAGACGAAGCTTGAAAAGAAACTCTCAGCCCATCACTAGGCCAACGCTTTGCACTGATTATGTTCCATTCTGTGATGGAAGTATGGGTGTGTGCACATTTTACCTCTTAGTCTACATCTTACAAGAACATGATCATGCAGTACACGAATAAGGCACTCTCAAGCAGTGTAGTCCAGTGGACAGAGCCAGCCTTGGTTCCAGTGTTTTATTGTGTGTTTGTCTTCGCACTTCACCGACTCAGCCCATCAATGAACTAGCAGCAGACAGGGATCTCATTTGCCCGGAAACAATTCCAGCATGGCAGATGTGCTCTCAGTACTCAATTTGTCTTTGTCATTTGGTGATCACACACACAAACACAAACTAACACAGCCGTTTATGAGAGGCAAAAGCGTTGAAACCTTGTCAAACCACCTTCTGCTGCTTCTGCCGTCTCAGCTCTTTGAGTACATGGCTTTGTATACCTCAACCATCTAGTGAGAACTGCAAAATGACATCACTACAACTTTTAGCTTGTTCCGAACACAAACGATGTCCTAATACAATCTCACCTAACAGCCACACAGTTTAAACACTATGTCACACAATGTCACTGGCCAATCATTTCATGTGACATTAAAATATTTATTGTTTTATGAAAAACTGCAGATAAAGTTCTGTTAATTTGTGTTGCTAAACCTTACCCCATCTATTTGTCATAACCCTTAACCTAACCTATACATGAATTTGCCTCCAGCATTGGTTCAAGTGAACCAAAACTAAAAACATTTGGATGTATTTTTTGGAGCTCTCTCTTTAGCTGGACTTTTTCAGACTCATCAAGCTTCAAAAGGACACACCATTTAACAAAATTGGAGCCCAGTGAGACAAACACCAGATAAGGTAAGAGCCCACACAAGAATGTAAGGTATTAACCAGATACAGGATTGTGCAGCTTACTGGAAGAGGGGGAGATGCACAGCTTAAACGTAGGGAAACCACCAACACACACATGATTCACACCCACGTAGGTCATGCAACACGCAGTCATTCATAAACCTAACCCATAGAACACACAACACTGCCCCCAACAGATCTAGAAGGCAGTAGTTAACAATATTTGAAACGTATTCAAGCTATACACCACAACACACAGAAGACAAGACAATCACCACTCAATCATATCCACTAGGTTTAACCTTACAAGTTCACAGACTCACTGGTTTCATTACGCCATCTACACCCACAGAACACACAACCGAACCAAATACATCAGAAACGGGATACACACAAACATTGTCATTATACAACAACAACAACAACAATTAAATAATTGGTCAACCTCAAGGAAACACATAAAGTCTGTTGAGAAGTACCACTGAATTGAAGTTGAAAAGGAACATACAGTAAAGAGTATAATGTAGAACAAATGGAAATGAAGCTGATAAAAATATTGAGACTAATAAGAGTACAATGTAAAGAAATGAAGGCAAATGTATTAGACCAAATTCGACCCAATGTTGAACAGTTTGAAAGGCAATACTAGTAAAAGCTCTGGGAAATATGATTGTACGCACTTCTTCAATTTCTTGAAATCCTATGCTTTTAAAAACTAAAAATGGAAATGTGTATTGCCACATCACCTGACTGTTTTATTTTGAACTTTACTATGATTATCTTTATATCAGTTGAGGTTTTTTTTTAAGATTCTACGGTTCTTTTTATTTCATTTTATGATTCATTTCTTGATTTAGACCATGTCCAACAGTGGCCCTCCAAATGTCCCCTGTTCGTTCACTGGTTCAATGTTCCCAGAACAATTGCTGTAATCCATCCACACATACACCCACACACTCAGATAGAGGGCAGGTCTAATTAAGTTAAAGAAGGACAAAGAAAGGGATAGAAGGGGGAGTCAAGAGGGGAAATATGTCTGTGCCCCGTTCGGGTCAACGTCTCAGTCTCATAATTAAAGAGTACAGAACGTGAAGCGCTTTACAGTGAGGATAAGTCAGGCTCTACGTCACATCTGTGTCATAGAGATGCTGAGACAGCTGAAGTAGTATGAGAAATCACCTTTAAAAATCCTTTTCCCGTAATTTGGAATACCAATGTAATTAGTGTCACTAAAGTGCAACAGCACTCTTGACGCTAAGGGAAAGACCAGCAGTAACTGCGTATTAGAGGCACTGTCTGGCTACTACACACATTTTGACCAAATTAAGCTCTGATTTAAGCTGTGATATGATGACATAGGTCAGAACAACGACAGCAGAACCGTTATAGCTGAATCATTATAGAAATGCATAATGCATTTAATTACATATCCCTAATGGAAGGTCAGAATTGTCTAGGAGATATCTAATAGAATTTGAACAAGAGACAGAGCTTAAATATAGAGTTGTGTATTTGCAGTAACGCAAAAAAAAAAGACGTGCAGAAAAGTATTTGTGCATATTATTATGTCACCGGACTACACTGCTAACACTGTGCGATTGTGTTGGACTCCTTTGTTTACTTAGTGAGGTAACTTAGTGACATTACTATGAAAAACTTGTGCTTTTATTGGCTAGCACTCCAACACATTGTCTCTAAACAGTTGACCAATCACAACAGAGCTGGCTAGCTAACCAATCAGAGCAGACTGGGCTCTGGTTTCAGACAGAGGGTGAAAAGAGGAGCTGCGGCACAGACAGTATGAGAAAAATAAAGAGCTTTTTGAACATTAACGCATGGAGACATGTCCCAGTAGAAACAGAAATACTAGTATGAACCTGAAAATGTGCATAATAGGGCCCCTTTAAATCAAATTAAGCTGTACTGTTATCAAGGAATTGTGATAATTTTGGTTTAGCATTTATTAATGATGAAAATCTAGTTATGCTTAAACAAAATAATATCTCAAATGTAACCGCAGCAGTATGATTCAAATGAAGTGATCAGTATGTTGTTTTACGGAAAAACAATTAGCATGTTATTTATATTGTTGGTTTGATGTAGCACTACATCACTGAATAGATAAGAGTGAGGGATAGGTAGAATTTGTTTAAGGGAGGTGAACGAAGTGCAGATTACTGACAGTTTGATGGAGCACCTAAATTGAAGTAACTAAGAAAATCTAGTGGGTGTGTGTTCTGCTTCAACTGCTCTTCATTTCAATGCAGTCATGTATTTTGTCCAAAAAAAAGGAAATAAAACCTACAATTGTGGTTGAGTTTAGATTTTTTTTTAAGAAGTTGGTAGATAAGAATAAAAAATTAAGCATTTGAAGGCATTTGGGCAAGGTTACTGTAGCAACGGCTGCAGCCCAATATCTTTTAAGTTTCCTTCATCCTCTGCCAGCTGTTTTGCATCGGAAATGAATAAAGTCTCTTTCCCTCTTAGTGGTTTGTGTTACTGTTCAGCAGTTGTTTTCGGCACTAAACAGTCAGAAGATGGCTGATGGGTTGAGAGCAGTAAAATAATAAGTACAAAGACACTCTCAAGCAGCGTAGTCCAGTGGACGGAGCCAGCATTGGTTCCAGTGTTTTAATGTTTGTTTAACGTTAGCTCTGTTTCCCTCTTTAATGTCCAATTTCGAAACAAATGAAATGTAATCCATAAAATGATGTGAAACGGAAAAAAGTTGTGTTCTTTAATGTGGGAAAAGCTGAGCCTACCAAGCAAGTGAAAAGGTCAATGAAACCTAGCTTCCCGTTATGGTAAGTCTACAGTTGCGGCTACTGGTAGTCTTCAAAGATGGCCGACTTGATGTTGCTGACTTCACATTTCCATTCACTCTACGTATATAAGTGTGTGTGTGTGTGTGTGTGTGTGTGTGTGTGTGTGTGTGTGTGTGTGTGTGTGTGTGTGTGTGTGTGTGTGTGTGTGTGTGTGTGTGTGTGTGTGTGTGTGTCAGTGTGGATTGGGAGGATGGTCACTTACGGAGAACGAGAACACCATGGCGGAGTGACTGAGCACGGTTGGGCTCCACAGTGACGTTCAGCATGGTGGGATTTCCACCAATGATGCAGACTCGGTTCTCTTGCTCCGCCTCCCGGAACATTCGAAGCAGCTGATTGGCTATGACCCCGTTCAGAGCAGATATGGCCACCATGGGGATCACAAAAGACAGGAAAGCGTTGACCTGTTGGGAAGAGAGGCAGAACACTTGTGAAGCTCAGGTAAAAAACACAGACTTGTGTGTCAATGGTTCCCAAAATGGTGGGTTGGCCCATCCCAATATGATGTTAGTCATTTAGTAACATTGTTTAGTTTATTTGTTGCATAATTAGGATACAAAATATAAATAGGGAAAATATTAAATCTGTACAAGAGAGAAAGGAATTCTTAAAAGCTTATTTAGAGTACTACTTATTTTAACAAATACGGGGAAAAAAAGAATTAAAACAAAAGAACAGAAAGGAAAGGAAGAAAAGAAAATGCTAGAACCAAGAAGGTAAAATACTATTTGGCTCCTTAAGCTGGCAAGGAGGATTTTAGTGGCATATTCAGAGAATTTGATAATTGTGGACGTTAAAATTGTAAAAAAATAAAATAAAATAAAAAACTAAGGTCAATGAAAATCGTTTTTAGCCTTGTTTGATAGGAGTACAATTTAAGAAATCATGAAATATGCCCTTGAGATCTTGCTTGATTTATGTATTTGAACATAAAAAAGTATGATTTTGAAATGTGTACCTTTTCTATGGACAGTGAAACATCCTATTCTGAATCACAAGTCATTTCATTTGGTAAGATGTGATAAATATGTCCTTTCCGAGAACCAGCACCTTATCGTGGTGGAGAGGTTTGTGTGCCCCGATGAACCTGGGGGCTGTGTTGTCTTGAACCTTGTGTTCCTGGTAGGGTCTCCCATGGCAAATTGGTCTCAGGTAAGGGGCCAAACTAAGATTGGTTCAAATAACCTCGTGGAAAATATACATGAAAGCGAGGATACCCGGCCCGGAGGAGGCCAGGGGTCCCCTTCTGGAACCAGACCCAGAAGGAGGACTCGTCGGCGAGTGGCTGGTGGCCGGGCTTGCCATGGAGACCGGCCGGGCACAGCCTAAATAGGCAACGTGGGCAACAACCCCGCTTCCCCGTCCCGCGGGCCCACCACCTACGGGAAACAGCGATGGGGTCGGGTGCGCTGCCAGAAGGGTGGCAGTGGAAGCAGAGGGTTTCGACGGACCAGACCCGGGTGGCAGAAGCTGGCTTTGGGGACCTGGAACGTCACCTTTCTGGGGGGGAAGGAGCCGGAGCTTGTGCGGGAGGTGGAGCGTTACCAGTTGGATCTGGTGGGGCTCACCTCTACGCACAGCGTCGGCTCTGGAACCTTGCTTTTTGATAGGGGTTGGACTCTATTCGTCTCCAGAGTTGCCCAAGGTGTGAAGAGCCGAGCGGGTGTGGGGATACTCCCAAGCCCCCGGTTGAGTGCCGCTTTGTTGGAGTTTACCCAAGTGGACGAGACGGTCGCCTCCCTACGCCTGGGGGTTATGGGGGGGGAAAACTCTGACTGTTGTGTGTGCTTATGCACCAAACAGCAGTTCAGAGTATTCGTCCTTCTTGGAGACCCTGAAAGAAGTCCTGTATGGGGCTCCTGAAGGGGACTCCTTAGTCTTGCTGGGAGACTTCAACGCACACGTTGGCAATGATGGAGACACTTGGAGGGGCGTGATTGGGAGGAACGGCCCCCTTGATCTGAACTAGAGTGGTGGTTTGTTACTAGACTTCTGTGCTAGTCATTGATTGGCCATAACAAACACCATGTTCGAACATAAGGATGCTCATAAGTGTACGTGGTACCAGAGGACCCTAGGCAGAAGGTCCATGATCGATTTTGTTATCGTATCATCGGACCTGAGGCCGCATGTTTTGGACACTCGGGTGAAGAGAGGGGCGGAGTTGTCAACTGATCACCATCTGGTGGTGAGTTGGGTCGAGTGGCAGGAGAAGCCTATGGACAGACCTGGTAAGCCCAAACGTGTAGTGCGGGTGAACTGGGAACGTCTGGAGGAATCCCAAGTCCAGGAGGCCTTCAACTCACACCTCTGGTGAGCTTTTCAGGAATCCCTGTGGAGGCTGGGGACATTGAACCAGGGTGGGCGGGGTTCAAAGCCTATATTGCTGAAGCTGCGGTGGGGAGCTGCGGTCTAAATGTCTTAGGTGCCTCAAGGGGCGGTAACCCTCGAACCTCCTGGTGGACACCGGTGTTCAGGGAAGCCGTCCGACTGAAGAAGGACGCCTTTCAGGATATGTTATCCCTGGGTACTCCTGACACAGTTGCAAGGTATCGACAGGCCCGAAGGGCAGCAGCCTCAGCCGTGACCAAGGCAAAGCAGCAGGTGTGGGAGAAGTTCGGAGAAGCCATGGAGAAGGACTTTCGGTCTGCACCAAAGTTGTTCTGGAAAACCGTCCGACACCTCAGGAGGGGGAAGCAGGGAACCATCCAAGCTGTGTACAGTAAGGATGGGATGCTGTTGACCTCAACTGATAGGGTGTTAGGGCGGTGGAAGGAACACTTTGAGGATCTCCTTAACCCGACAACTCCACCCTCTATGTTAGAGGTGGAGCTGGAGTATGAAGGGGGATCAACTACAATCTCACGGGGGGAAGTCACTGAGGTAGTCAAACAACTCCACAGTGGCAAAGCCCCGGTGGGGTATGTGAAACCCGCCCAGAAATGCTGAAGGCTCTGGGTGTTGAGGGACTGTCATGGTTGACACTTCTCATCAACATTGCGTGGAAGTCGGAAACAGTACCGAAGGAGTGGCAGACCGGGGTGGTGGTTCCCCTTTTTAAAAAGGGGGATCAGAGGGTGTGTGCCAATTACAGAGGCATCACATTACTCAGCCTCCCCGGGAAAGTTTACTCTAAGGTGCTGGAAAGGAGGGTCCGGCCGATTGTCAAACCTCAGATTGAAGAGGAACAATGCGGATTTCGTCCTGGTCGTGGAACGACAGACCAGCTTTTCACTCTCGCAAGGATCCAGGAGGGGCTGGAGCTGCTCCAATGCGGTAAAGCGACTCCAATTGCAGTCGCTTTACCGCACCGTTGTGACGAAAAAAGAGCTGAGCCAGAAGGCAAAGCTCTCTGTCTACCGGGCCATCTTCGTTCCTACCCTCACCTATGGTCATGAAGGATGGGACATGACCGAAAGAACGAGATTGCGGATACAAGCGGCCGAAATGGGATTTCTCCGCAGGGTGGCTGGCATCTCTCTTAAAGATGAGGTGAGAAGTTCAGTCATCCGGGAGGGACTCGGAGTAGAACCGCTGCTCCTTCGCGTTGAAAGGAGCCAGTTGAGGTGGTTCAGGCACCTAGTGAGGATGCCACCTGGGCGCCTCCCTAGCGAGGTGTTCCAGGCACATCCAGCTGGGAAGAGACCGAGGAGTAGACCTAGGACCAGGTGGAGGGATTATATCTCTTCGCTGGCCTGGGAGCGCCTTGAAATCCCCCAGTCAGAGCTAGCTGATGTGGCCAGGGAAAGAGAGGTTTGGGGCTCTCTGCTGAAGCTGTTACCTCCGCGACCCTGACGGAAAAGCGGGAGAAGATGGATGGGTGGATGGATGATAAATATGTAGCAGCACAAACACAATTGTAGTGGCTGATAAAAGAAAAATAAGACTTTTTTGAACTGACTAGTTAAATGAGAGAAAAGAGGGACAAAGAATGAAAGTATCTTCCATACCATTGTATCCAATTTAATGTACATTTAATAATTCTTAAGAATGTAGAACAGTGTTTGTTCCATTAATGAATATTCTTCATTTAGTTCAATTCTACATAAAAAGTGAGTCTCATGGCAGTGCTCTCATGACCTTTTCTCTCTTTATTCAAGTTAGTTGGAATGAAAATTGTCAGATCAAAACAAAAAGGTATTTATATGCAAATATTGCAAATTCTTTCTTGAAAGCAAATCCTGGAAAATCCATTAATCACTGTTGAGCAGACAGAGAGGGCACAAAAAGGAAAGTGTGTGACAAGATCATGAATCACTGACACTGATGGGAACAAATTAAAATGCAGCAAATCTTGACCACTTCTTCTGCTTTTCAAAACCTTTTTGCAACCATTCTAATGCAGCTCTCCTTTGATTACACCACTTAATGTGATACACTATCAATTCCTTTTTTAGTTTTTGCTGGGATAAAAGGATGAAAACAAATTGCATAATTTTTCAAGCAATTCAAAAGTCCCATTGAGAAACTTAAAAACACTCAATGAAATTGCAGTGCCAACCTTGATAACAATTAGAATGGACACTTTTACCCAAACCTTTCTTTTAGAAAACAAAAAAAGGGAGAATGAAGTGAGCAGTGGAAATTGTTAAGATATGAGAAAGATATCTGTTATGACTGATGGTTCCAGAGCTACTGTGTGACTGTGTGGAGTCACTGCAAGAGGTTCTATTACGGCCCGTACACACGGTTCTGTTCCGTTAACGCTTGGTGGACCTCCCCATTCACTTTTCCACCGCATTGTGGTTCTTTCGCTTCGCGTCGACTCCGTTGCTCGCGTCGAAAGTTGAGAAAAATTCAAGTTTTCAAAGCGCTGACGGAAGCGCCAGCCAATCAAATCGCATGTATGTAAATATGCCGGGAGAGCCATAACTCGACTCATTTCCTCATTTACCAAGAAATGGATGAAAAAATGCTTTTTGAACATTAAAGCATGGACACATGTCACAGTATAGGTACAACATCCAAATATGATATAAAATAGCAGGATGGGCCCCTTTAAGACAGAAAACGTTAATGAATGTGTGAGATGTTCATTTGTATAAATAACTTAAGATTGCTTAATCAATGTAACTAACATCGTTTTTTCTTCACACACACACACACACACACACACACACACACACACACACACACACACACACACACACACACACACACACACACACACACACACACACACACACACAGATCCAGTACTGTTTTTTTCCCAAGGGATAATCAAGGATGAAAAATGTTAATGGCTTTAATGAACAGGCTGGCTGACTTCTGACGGCCCCCTGCCTCCTCCACATTGTTCACTGATTTAAGAAGAAAGGGAGAGCAGGAGAAAAGCAGCAAGGCTTCACACTGAGACATAACCTCTGTGTGTGTGGAAAGAAAAAATATAATTAGCTGCAAGAAAAACTGCCAGATCTTATGTTGATATTTAGGACTGAAGACGAGGAGAGACAAGATTGATTTGAGCTGAAAGTTGTAAAACTAAAAGTTATAAGATTGACAGGGTTTAAAGTGTTGACATTTTGATGCATACGGAAGACAAATATAAGGAGAAATGTTACAATGAATGTTCTAGGTAAAATCAACACTTTTATGGCAACTGATATATAACTCTTATCGTGTGTTGAGAACCAATTTGTCTAAATCCCCTCCTTGTCACAAGAAATTTACGGCTAACTGTTGCATCACTTGTCTCTTTTGTGGCATGTCACTGAAAGTAGCTGGCAGCTCCCCTCCCTGATAAGAAATCCAATATATTTTAAATTAGAGGAAATGTTGTTTTTCTCCTTGGGAGCTTGACTATTTTTGTAGAGTAGTAGGAGCAGAGCATTGCTCGCTGGGAGAAATGTTTGTGGTGTTAATAGTGTGTCAAAATGTATATACTGTATGTATTCATCTTTTGCTGATTACAGGGATAGAACATAAAGAAGACTACTTTTAGTTGTGAAGGAAATGCACAATGCAGGACAAAAACACTGACAAGATCGTCAATCAAGAACAAAAAGAAACTTTTTAACTATTAGAGCCGATGCAAACCAACTATAAAAAATTATGGTTAAACCCTCCCAATCTCGATCTGCAAGCTTTCTGCATTTTAGTATTTAAATCGTGAATCAAGGAGCACTTCTATTCCTTGTGAAAGTAAAAGCAGTGATCTAACCCATATTAACCATTCGACCAAAATGTGTAAGGACTAATGGAAATCCAATAAAGATATTAAAACATTTGACCAAAGAAATGAAAGCCGTCTGGGGACAAATTTTAGTGTAATCCAACAAATACTTTGAAATATGTCACTTGATAGGCTCAAATTGTCATCTCTAGGGCACGTGGCCAAAAACAAAAAGTGCAAAAGTTAATTAAAAAACTATTATTTTATGTCCCACGCGTTACAGTAATCAGATTACATTTGTCTGTAGCACAACAATGTACCACATTACTGTTGATATTACTAAACCCAAAATTATCTTTTCACTTGTTTTACTTTAAGGTCTTCAAGTATCTGCGTAATGGGAGGACAGAAAAATAAATCAAACGTTGCTTTTCTAATTCTTTAAGTAACTACTCTCACACTGAAGAACAGTGATCCATGGAAGGGTCCTCCATTCTTAATAAGGACTGTGTGAGTTGGCAACCCTTATTCCTAATGCGCTCGGTGCAGGTGCTCAGTCTGAGTCGACCAGCTGCTCCACTCAAGGGCATGTAAATATCTACATATGGTGCATATAGACTAGACCGCCTGATTGCAACTACATTTTCATTCAGCATTCATTCCAAGATTGTTATTATCGAATGATGTCTTCCATCGTTAAATGAATCCTGTCACCTAGCAAACTCTTCCATGTGAGTTTGTTTGTGGATTTCATGTTAAGGTAATTTGCATAACCCCTCTTCATTTAATTTGCTGAAAAAAAACCTGCCACAAAAAATGACAGTTAATATATTTGATATTTGTTTTAACTATAGTTTATGTACACTAATAGACATCGCTCGATATAAAATTGAATAGTAACAATTACTTTTTTTTTGTCAAATGAAATAAAAATGCATGTAGTAATGTTTAGTAGTGTATTTCAATAAATAATTTGTAATTTTCTTATATTTTCAAGTAGTTTCTAATATTATCAGCACAATGGTTACGCTAACAAGTTTGTTGACTGACAGTTAGCAAACTTGGGACCAAAATGCAGTTTTAAATTCTAACTGGGACAAGCATATGCATTATATTGTGTTATTTACACAGCAGAAGATATAAAAGGGTTTTCTCACATTTTAATGGGTGAGTGGAACCCGGTAAGTCTGCGGTTGTGTCAGGGGGATGCAGCTCAGAACACGACACAGGACAGCTTTTCTAACTGTCTTGATGAGCAGATGACATTATCTGTCTTGTGCCACAAAACAAATCCACTATGCCTGTTAAACCGGGTAACTTGAAAAAAAGTAGAACCCTCATAAAGTTGGCATCCGTGCCTCAAATTTATCACTGAAAGTAATTGAATTATTCAGATATGTCTTCTTAGATTTTGGAGCATTTGCCTTTTCTTGGATCCTGCTGGACGTGGGTCCTCCACCTTGTCAGACTCTGCGTCTCCAGTTGTGGAAGTAAGATCAGAACTCTGTACTTCTTCCTGCTTGTCTCATCTTGTGCTTTGTCAATCTTTCGTAACCTTTTCCTGGATGGAACAGACAGAGAGTCTTCTTCGGGATCCTTAGCAAGTGTGACTCAACCGGAACTGGTACTTTCAGTGTCACTGTCAGCAGACTCATCCCACCATTCAAACACATCTCTGCTGTTCTCATGAATGACCAGTCTCTCCTCTCCTGGACATCTCCTGGATCAGGCCTGGCCAACCCGTGGCTCCCGAGCCGCATGCGGCTCTTTGCCTGATTTCATGCGGCTCTTACGTTCATATCAAAGTTTGTGTTTGTGTTTTTTTAATGTGCGTGTTCGCTTCGCTTGAGTTCAATACGGTATTTTCATCAAACGCGCATATGCGTGAGATGAAAATACCGCAGTTTCCCAGTAGGGGCAAGATCATTTGAGTAAACAATTAGTGTCAACTTCGCTCTCAAAACGGCAGGGAAAAAATGCACAGCAAAGCGAAAATATGAAGATGAACACAGGACGTTTTAACAGGGTAGGAGAGTTTATATTTTTTTGTTGAACGTAATGGCAAGCCATTCTGCCTTATATGTCAGGCGTCATTAGCACATTTCAAAGCTTCATATCTTCAGCGCCACTTCAGCTCACTCCATGCTAACATCGACCAGGAATTTCCAAAAGAAACTGAACTTCGCAAGCACAAGTTGGTCACAGTTTTTCAGAAAATTTACGAAGCTTTCAGAGACCGTAACACTTGCATCGTATCAACTGGTTTGGAACATTGCACGGGCTAAAAAGCCATACAATGAAGGGGAGTTTGTTAAAAAATGCCTCAGTGACGTTGTTGAAATCTTGTCTCCTGAAAACGACAAACTAAAACGAATGGTATCAGACGTCCAAATGTCCCGCCACACTGTTGAACACAGAATATTGGACATAAACTCGGCTATTGAATCACAGATGCACTGTGACCTTCAAGCATGTGAATATTTTAGTGTTGCATTGGATGAGACTTGTGACATACAAGACAAGCCTCAGTTGGCAATATTTGCACGGTCTGTGTCAAACGATTGTGTGATCAAAGAAGAACTCCTTGATATTGTTCCATTAAAAGACAGAACCCGTGGCATAGATGTGAAAGAAACAATGATGGCTGCATTTGCGAAAGCAAATCTGCCCATACCGAAACTAACTGCAATAGCCACGGATGGAGCGCCAGCCACGATCGGATCTGTGAACGGGCTTGTGCAAAGCTGACCAAACATTTCCCGAGTTTTCTAGTCACAGATGAGGCTTCGTCTGAGTTGGAGATGATCGATCTTTATGAGGATGACCAACTGAAACCTGCTTTGTGGGAAGGGACCATTGAGTTCTGGAAAAGCGGGCCAGTGGAAAAATACCCCAATGTCAAACGGGCTGTGCTTAAGATACTGTCAATGTTTGGGTCAACATACGTCTGTGAGTCTGTGTTTTTTACCCTGAAACACGTGAAATCAAAGCATCGATCTGTTGACTGACACCCATGTGGAAGAATTGCTTCGAGTGGCAACAACGGAATACAAGCCAGATTTGAAGAGGATTGTTCAAGGCAAGGAATGACCAACTAAGCAACATGCATGGTAAAAGAAAAACGCTAATGTAAATTATTATATTTTTGTTTGTGGACTTGGTTTGACTAAGAGTTTGTGTGTGTGAGACAGTGCACATAATGTTCATTGTTGAAAATGACTGGCCTGTGGTCTTAGTACTGTAGGAGTCAAATTCTGTCATTATTATGTTGGTGTGTGACATTTACAATAAATCTGGCTGAGCAGAGGTCTGTGTGTGTGAGAGAGGAAGGGATGGGGTGATGTTCATGTTTGCGCATGTGGCTCTTTGCGGTAACACATTAAAAAACGTGGCTCTTAGTCTCTGAATGGTTGGCCACCCTTGTCCTGGATCGTCCGAGCAGAGGGTCTTCTTTTTCTTGTCGTCGCAGATGCCAGCGTGGCCATTGGTGACAACATCATCGTCCAGGTCATCGTGGTTGTTCTGATCTCTGTTGTAGTCAGCGGTCTCTTGTTGTGCAGGTTGATGCAACCGTGGCACTAAGTCAGTCCTGTCCCTTCGGAGATTCAGGAGAAAACTCAGGTGTTGAATAAAATGTCGCTGTTGATAGGGAACTGTAAGCAATACGATTTAATTAAAGCTAATATTCAAACTTAATATTATTGATTTCAACTAACACAGTTATGTGACATTTGTTGATATAATACATTTAATTAAAGTAAATGTTTTCAGTGTACCTTGAGCATGCCTTCATTTAGTTAAAGGTCCCCTATATTGCAAAATGCAGTTTTTGCAGTCTTTTATACATAAATATGTGTCCCCGGTGTGAAGGTAGACTCGCAAAGTGTCAGAAAATACAACCCTCTCTCTTTTCTTCCTTACCCACATCTCTAAAGACAAACGAGCTGATCCAGATTTGCTTCGGTTATGACATCATAACCGCAATGCGGGCTGGCTTTACTTTGAACCAGGGTGGGAATTTCACGGCGGCCATGACGGCCATGGCCTTCATTGCCCCTCGGTCTGGCCGTGATGCCCCGAAAATAATTGTACGTCCTACGGCCACCATGGCCGTTGTGCCCTGTTACTGTTAAAATGTCGAAGTTGCTTTCAAAGTGTCAGAGCAGTGGTCTGGGCTCTGAACTGCATTAGTCCTTGTAGCTTGGATTGGTTGCGCGCACCCGTCATCATCGCATCATTCAATCATCATTGCAGCGTCTCGCTTTAAGACTACAAGGAGGCCTCGTGTCTCTTTTTGTCAGTGAGTTTATTCATTTCCGAGACAGGTTACTGTCGTCATTAACCACGCCAAAACAACAAAGAGGTGTGTTAATTGTCACTCACACACACATATACCGTTAGCTCTCCCATAGCATTCCCCCGTCTCCCTCTCTCTAGGAACCTCCCCTTCTCCTCACCCAGTGGCGTTTTTATATGTTCAAAACTGGTGGGGCACGAACAACTTAGATATATATAGGCTTTTTGTACCTTAATACATGGACTAAAGAGCGCTGTCACAAAGCAAAACTTAACAATAACAACAACCGTGATGCCTCAGCATGAAAACATCAGACTGTAGGAAAACACAGACACTCGTCACCGTGGTTACAATAGCAATCGATCCATCGGTACATAAACTATACTTTCGCTGACCAAAGCTCCAGTAGATGGTCAATTTCTTTCATGTTCTGTTTGTATTATTTGCCGCTGGTGATGTAGTGTAAGAACTCTCGTCTCCTCTTCATAACTACACTTTTCGCACACACACTTACAGCCAATCAGCTCTGACTTATGAGATGATGTTTCAGTGGGGCTGCGAGCGCTTTGCTCCCCTTGTGATTTATTTTTTGCCGCACACATTGAATGAAAAAATACTCTATTCGATGCGCAGTGTAGTAATAAAGTAATTTGTTTTCCATGTCATTCGTGTGTTTTTATTATCAGAAAGTGAAGTTGTTTATTTGTAAGCTCCAAATCAAAATGTTTCCCTAAATGGCCTTTGTGACCTAAAAAAATTTGTGACACAAAAGGCCAAATGGCTTTGCCCCGAAAATGATGAAATTCCAAGCCTGCTTTGAACTCCAGGCAACATCCCGCCCATGTGACACGTCCCAACCTATCGTCCCCCATATACAGTCTTGAGCTGAATCCCCTCCGCAGCACCTCTGTGTGTCTGTGTGTTCAGCAGGATGTCTGCAGGACGGACTTAGAGTTGTTGTAAATATTATACATATAATGTTTCTGTTCTAGAGGTAAACACTGAGAAGTGTTTCAGAAATAATGCTGGATGTGGTTTGGAACATAATATGGGGTTTAATCACAGCAGCTAGCTGAGTATCTCCCGGTAGAAAACTTTCACAGAGGAGAGAGAGCTGCATGACGCTCCAAAGGGGTGTGACCAGCTTCAGCTCAGCTTAAATTTAAAGCGACAGTCACAGAATCAGCACTTCAGGAACAGGGCTGAAATAGAGGGGAATGAGGCATGCTACAATGGGTGATCTGTTTGGTATTTTGAGCAAAATACTTCACAGACAAGTTTTGTATAGATATTGCCCTACAATATATTGTTCAAATATAGCAGAATAGGAGACCTTCAAGTCCAGGTGAGGTCTTATTCAACTGTTAGTTGGCCTACACATCATACACTCCACAGCAATACTCACATGCACTGGCAAAAGCAACATACAGTATGCTCCACCGGCCCCTTTAGATGCGTTTTGATTTCTGTGCTTCACACCTTCGGATGTGTTTCTTGCACCGCTCAGATTTCTACTTCTATCAGTTTACCAGCTCTCACAGGAGATGGAAGATGTTTGGTCGGTGTTAACAGTCTTTCATACATGCGAGCTGTCAGTATGGATAAAAAAGCAGCAACATTTATTTAGAAGCTAGAGTTGCCCTTAAATTGTCTGTGAATACTTTTGAAGACACAAGGCTACAGCTGGTCCAAGCAGTGAGGAAGCTTATGTACGATCAAATGAGTGATTTCAGTTAAAGCATTAAATTAAAGTAAAATAGGAACATCTTGAGGATTCATGTAAATACAGATTCAACCCCAATGCAGACCAAGAAATGGTATATTTCTTGTGTAGCGACCATGTGGTCACAGTTCTTCCAACACTTCTCACTTGCAGAAACTCTACAACTCCACAGCAAAACTTTAAACAAAAAGAAACGGTATTCAGTCATGAAACTATCATAATGCGCTAACAATACCCACAAGAATAAACTATAGCAAGAGCCAAGGTTATCAAAGTGAACCAACGCCAGCTTTCTAAGCTTAAGCTAGCGTTTAGTAGCCTTGTTAACAACACACTGGTCTTAGTCATTTTATTAAAGGGGCCATATAATGCTTGTTGGGGTTTTCCCTTTCCTGTAGTGTGTTATTTATGTTTGTGTGCATGTAATAGGTCTGCAAAAGCTAAAATCCCAAAGTTCAGGCTAGAGGGAGATTCTCTCCCATATCCCTCCCCCCTGCCTGAAACGCCTTTTTTTTTTTACTTCATTCTATCTGCACAAACATATCATATGAAACCTGAGATTCCACAGATTCTATTGGTATAAGTCTCATCACTGTACAGAGCCATATCTATAAACAGTCTTTGCTGTTTGTGATCAAAAGTTGAGCGATAGTTGACTTGTTATCACCATCCTTGTTTCTTTAAGGTAATTCATTGCTTCAGAGAGCTATCTTCTAAAATGTACTCACACACTTATCGTCCACATTGTTTGAAAAAGCCACAGCTTTCTTAATGCAGCGACAGTCTCACATTTGTTCGTTCAGCACTACAGCCTGATACAACAACATAATACTACCGTTCAAATGCTGACATCTGTGTCATCTGTGTTTCTGCTCCACAGTGTTTCACATTCACATTAACACATTCATCAAACAAATTTAATTTAATTAGTTTTTTCAATTTGGGCCTGATACGACTGCATACAGTAGTTTCAAATATTATATTGCGTATTTTGCTGAATTTTAGTTTGTTATTTCTGTTTTGTAATGTGTTTTAAAGTGTAAGGCAAGGTAACTACAGCTTTTTTTTTATAGTATTCTATAAACTACTGACAACATTTTTCTGTGTTGGAATTCAACAGACTGGAATGGCTGCCATACATCTGGAGCTAAAGATTTAAGAAACATTTGGAGTGGTCTCTTAATTTTTTCCAGAGCTGTATGTGCTGTAAGTAAAACTATTATAAAAAATATAATATATAATAATTAGTCTAACCCTACCCTGTAGCTTATCAGAAACTATCTATAGAAATGTCTCCAATCACAAAATGTAGAAGCATAACATCTGATTTGGCGCTGTTAGGAGATATGGCAAATGGAAGCTTAAGAGACCAACACGTTCTCCTGGCCAATGATGATGAGCGGCTCATGAGCCAGTTCTGTTTACTAAAAAGCTGGTATGAATCTATGTTCTGTATTGGGCCCCAAAGCAGCACCCGCATTAACCAAGCTGTGCCGGTATCAATTAAAGTTCTAATAACAAGGTGATTTCTGAAATCTACAATATTTCAAATAAAAAAACACAGTTGCAACAACGTTTTCCTAATCAAATTGGTGCCATTGACAGCATGTCACTACCAGATTTTCCATTATGATCTAAAGCAGTTTCATTCATTTAAATGTCATAATTATCCTTGTTATGGACAGGTTGCTTGATATTGTATTGGCTCGATGCTGTAGGTGTGCAATAATAATAAGCAATTTACAAACCCTACAGTCAGTGGATATACCCTGAAGCGATGGCTGCGGGAATAGGAATAATGCTGAAGACCTCATTGATGGAGTCGATGGTGTTCCTTTGCATCTGCGTCTTTTTTATTGTGTCAATCTCCCGAACATGAACATTTTTGGCCAACACAGGAGCAGCTGGATGCCGGTCCTCTTGAGACTCCCAGTGGATGAAGGAGAGACCTGAAAGCCTTTACAGCAACCAGCATCAATGCACGCCATGTCTGACAGACCAACCTGCTCCATCAACACTGGAATAGTACTGAGTCCCTACCAAGGGATATCAGTTCTTTGCGCAAGTAGAGCTTCACCCTGAAGTGTATGCTGCTCATTTGTTAATGTCTCTTACACTGTTTGAGACATATGGGACCTTGATCAAGAGGACAAATTGGAGTGGGAACAACAAAATAACTCCTCTCTGTCTGACTTGGAAGGACAAGGTTGAGTCTCAATGGTTCCCAGAGTCAAGGGCGCAGTGGCATTAAATCAGGAGCACGACCAATGAGAGACGAGGAGACCCTCAAAATGACTTCTTATTATCGTTATTTTTGTGATGCAAGTTATACAAAGAAAACATTTTTAAAAAGGTGATTATTGCATCTGCTGTCTGGAGACGTGTGTGGGACTGATTCAAAAGCTCTAATAGTAACATTTCCACAAAGGCTGAGTAAATAACAGACTACTAAAGTTTAATTCCGATTCCCAAAATGTCCTCATAGCTTGGGTTTTCACTCAGAAATTATGTTTTATTCTGAGATTTATACAGGTGTCTGCTTTCAAAATCACTCGATGTTATTTACCACAGGCTCCAATCAAGGTATACAGTAGAAACATCTCAAAGTTAATCAAGATGAACGGGAGGCACCTGGGATAGATTTCATGGCAAAGGGTCTGATTGTAAATGTGGATACTTTGGTTTTCTATTTCACTATATTTAAAAAGAAAAATCAATATCCTAACTTGGCTTTGTCACTATGAGATATTGAGTGTATATTCATCACAGTTAATAATTAATCTTAAAGTTTTTTTGGCCTAAGGCTGCAGCATAACCAAATGTGTTAACATAATTCTCTGGTGAATTGTCATTCATGTGTCAACATTTGTCAAGCAGAATAGTGGTGTCAGAATCTACCAAAATGAACGGAGATGAGATGGATGCAAAATCTAAATTCTACATTTACCTTATAATGTGAATCTAGTCTAGGTGCGTTTCCACACACCTGTGTCACGCATATCTTCAATCTGTGCATAAAATATGTCATTTGTGAAAAAGAAAGAAAATAATGACGCCTTTGAAGCATGCTCCGCTGAAGAGGCAAGAAATCATAACGGTCATTTTAAAAATGTTTTCTTTATGCAGATTTTACCGTTTGAGGTTAAACTGCTGCTCTTTAAATGAAGCTGCTGACTGGAGAATTTGCGCAACCTTCTGCATATCACCATGAACAAACTGCTAACAATCACAGTCGCTGCAGTTTTTCTTGAAAGTTGTTTAAAATTCAACACAGCCCTTCAACCCTTTATTACTCTCTCTATACACCCCTATGTCCAACCGTTCCACACTCATCCCTCCCTCTCTACATCCTTTGGAGTCTCATCAATTCCTTCCTAAATCCCTTTGACCCTTCATCTTTACCTCCCTCCCCCCATATCCCTTCATATCCAGTTTCTGTCTTTCCCTATATATTTCAATTAATCTTTTTGTCTTAGTCTAGGTACAGTCAGTCAGTTCCAGACATCCCTCATTCTTCATCACCCCTTCCCCTTATTTTCAATATCTCCTGGAATTAAATCCTCAACTGACATTACATAACATTGTTGTGGCGTGGTTTTGCGAGTGAATTTAGGCTGTGTATATGTGTGCGATTTGGGTCATTAGTTTTTCAATTTCCAGTAGATAAAACACAAATAACTGTGTATACCAGGAGAAATAATTGAAACACAACAAAAGACACATTAAAAAAATAAATAATGGGTGGACCGGTGAAGCCCAAAATCATCGCGCTTCACAAACAACACGAGCCGAGGGTCCTGACACAGCAGGAGAGCACTCAGTAGAGCACAGTAAACAGGCTCACAGGTGCACAGGCCGAGGGGAGAGCATGGTAAACGCACAGCATGGGAAATGTACTGGAAACTGCAGTAAGTACTTCACTTACAGTTTGCTCACATTGAAGCAATGTAAAAAAGTTATCCTACGATCGTTCAGTCCTTGAGCTTATCTCTCATTCAGGAAATGTTATAAAATGTGCTATTCCCTTTCCATTCATTCGGATGAACGAATGATGACCCGGCAAGCAGCAGGTGGTATATCGGCTTAATTTTGGTCACATCCTGCCACGACTAAGATTAAGCAATACTGTCCTTACCGTGATGAATACATTGATTTTAAGAACAAACATGGTTTGGTTTTAGCACATACACCATTTAAACCGCTATGTAAATGCACAGACTGCCGCTGAAGTGCCGTGGTTAGCTCAGGCCAGAGTTGGGAGAAGTACTCAGATCTTGTACTTGAGTAAAGTAGAAGTACCAGAGTGTAGGAACACTCTGTTACAGTAAAAGTCCTGCATTCAAAATGTTCCTCCAGTAAAAGTAGAAAGTACTCTCATCTAAATGTACTTAAAGTAGCGACAGTAAAAGTAGTCATTGTTTGATTGGTCCATTTCAGAATAATATCTCTGATATGTTTTATAATTGTTGATCATTAAAGTGTTCTCAGAGCTGCTAAAGGTGCAGCTAGTTTGAATGGCTTTGTATACTGCAGGGTAGCTGCTGGATTTACTGCAGGTGAACTAAAGTCTGATTTAAGGGTTGATTATATTTCACAGCATTAATCAAAATCTGTAAAGTGCAGTACTGCAAAAACTGTAGTGGAGTAAAAGTACAAAAGTAGCATAACATGTAAAGTACAAGTACCTTAAAATTGTACTTAAGTGCAGTACTTGAGTAAATGTACTTAGTTACTTCTCTAATTTTAGGGAGAAAAATGTAAACTGAAAGAACTTGTAAAGGTTTAAAAGGTGAATCTTTTTTGAAAGTCTGCATTTGGAGGTTTTAAGAAGTTAAAATAGTTTTCAGGCGTTTTTCATTATTTATATTGGACATTTAGGTTCCAGTTTTGCTGCAGTTGAATGTTTGCTAACTGCATGGAAATTGAATTTGGGCTTTGACTGCTCCTGATACTCTCCACACTTGCCCTCTGACCTCCTCATCCTTACCTTTCATTTCACTTTTCCTTCTCACACACCTTCTTTTCCCTCAGTGTCACTCACTGTTTTCACATTGTTTGGGGGTCTTTCATATCAGTAGGAGGTCTCCTAGAGTAGCATGTGGTGCCTACTTTATATACACAATGCAAAAATATTTTCATAAATAAGCATTTTTAAAAAATGTTATTGGGGCCATTGTTTGTCATTTTTAGCTATACAGAACAGTACATGTCCCTAGACTAAAATGCCCCAGCTTATTGATTGAGCTGCTCTTTACCTCAAGTGGAAAATAAACACCAAGTCTCCAAAGCAAAAACTGATGAGTGGAAATTGTTTCTTTGCTTGAACAGAGTATTTTCTGCCTGGCTCATGAATGCCAATCGCCTTGATGGAAGCATGGGGAGACAATTGCTAGCCTTGGCGCTGTCGCTCAGCCGTGATGAATAATGGGAGACATAAAATCACAGAGGAGACATGGAAGGACCGACAAAAGAGGAATCAGAGAAGGGGGAAATATCAGTGTGGGTTTTGGAAAGCGGGTTGGAGTAAAAACAGACACTCCAGCAGATTATAGTGCTGGTAATGAAGACACAGAAGACAGACATTAGACACAGCGGTTGGTTACATTTCCTATTGCTTTTGTTTCAGTGTGTGTAAAGGGGCACCACCCTGACAGATCATCTGCAAAACACCTCACCTAATCATTTCAATCCTCTCACAACCAAACACCTGGGCTTCTGAGTCGTGCTGAGTTTATGCATTGTAAACAAAGCTTCGACCTGCAGCTCAGCTCCATTTATCATGGGGAGCCGTGGGGACAGGTTTGCGATCAATGTGTGGAAAAAGCGTCTTTCTCACTCACACACTTCATAATGACTCACAGGCTCTTCCCATCACAGTCACATTTCCCCTTAATATGCTCATTTTAACTAATGATTACTTTCATTATTGTCCTGATTTATCGAATTCATCATAAGGTGCCAGGTCCCAGTTTGTGTCTCTCGTGTATTATCATCCAAGCCAAAGCAACTAATTTCCCCCCCAAAATATGCATCTGTTTTAAAAATACATTTTACAGTTCTTCTACGTTGGCCAACAGGTGCAAACGCACAACAGTGGCACAGCACACTTTCAATAGGAACGCGCTGTATTTTTAAACCACAAGTGTGCCAAAACACATGCAAATGAAGATCTTCACCAACTTGATGAAACATGCTCAGCATTTACTAAAAGGGCTGCATAAATGGAACCCTCCAAAATGCTCAAAACACAAGAGTAACGGGGAAACTTGGTAACATTCGAGGATTATAAAACTGGCCAACTGTCCCTGTTGACAGTTAGGCTGTTTCATAATTTAAAAATAACTTTTACGAGGCCAGGATATTTTCATCTGTCTCATGCACTGATCACACAATAAAGTCATCGAAAAATAATATGATACGGTAGAAGTACTTCTGGGTCTCTAGGTGTCATTCAAGCTTGGCTCTTTGTGTGTGTGGCACAAGTGCATTTTGTGTGAGTGTGCGAGCCAGCGAGAGAGAGCCCAGCAGTACCGCTACCGCTGCTCTAACGGATATAGGGAGCTGTTTCTAGAACAAGGTGGAGGGAGAGTGCTCACCTGTCAGACTGAGAGGCTCAGATAACTACAGCTCAGGTAAAGAACTCCCTGAGTGTTTGGATAGTTAACTTTGGTCTAAGTTATCTCAGTGCGTCTCAAACGGTTTGGTCACCCTGTAGGTAAACTACTTGTAGGTAAACTATAAGTATTTCCAAGGCACACCTTTATATAATTATTAAAGTTTAAAAAAATAACAGATTAAATAATAAACGGTATGAAATACTATAGGACAGTAAACAAAAATACAGTTTCAAAACTGGAGTGATTAGTAAGGAGGGAGAGAGGAGAAGCTCAGACAGGTTCAGGAGCCCAGACACACTCACAACTATAAATGAACAAAACATTTTAAATTATTCGTTATTGGCTATACACGATGTCATTGGTTATGGCCATGTTCTAATGATTTATTTGATTGTTGAAATATATACAGTTCTGTTTCATATGAGTGTTGAGGGATGTATCCGTAGATATAGTTTCTTAATTTTGCCCCCAAAGTGCACCAGATTGATGCATTTAACTTTAATATTTTAAAAAGATTTTTCCAAGGAGCATGCCCCCGGCCCCCTTAGAGAATGTGAGGTCCACCCCCCACATAAATCATGTTTACATGGCTAGGATACTAAATTGATTGCACACTTTTTATATAGTAACCTACATAATGTCCATATCAAAATCAGAAAATGTTCATGCTGGGTAGTAGATTGGACTAGTATACAGTGGGGCAAAAAAGTATTTAGTCAGCCACCAATTGTGCAAGTTCTCCCATTTAAAAAGATGAGAGAGCCTGTCATTTTCATCATAGGTACACTTCAACTATGAGAGACAGAATGGGGGAAACAATCCAGAAAATCACATTGTAGGATTTTTAAAGAATTTATTTTCAAATTATTGTGGAAAATAAGTATTTGGTCAATAACAAAAGTTCATCTCAATACTTTGTTATATACCCTTTGTTGGCAATGACAGAGGTCAAACGTTTTCTGTAAGTCTTCACAAGGTTTTCACACACTGTTGCTGGTATTTTGGCCCATTCCTCCATGCAGATCTCCTCTAAAGCAGTGATGTTTTGGGGCTGTCGCTGGGCAACACGGACTTTCTCCCTCCAAAGATTTTCTATGGGGTTGAGATCTGGAGACTGGCTAGGCCACTCCAGGACCTTGAAATGCTTCTTACGAAGCCACTCCTTCGTTGCCCTGGCGGTGTGTTTGGGATCATTGTCATGCTGAAAGACCCAGCCACGCTTCATCTTCAGTGCCTTTGCTGATGGAAGGAGGTTTTCACTCAAAATCTCACGATACATGGCCCCATTCCTTCTTTCCTTTACACGGATCAGTCATCCTGGTCCCTTTGCAGAAAAACAGCCCCAAAGCATGATGTTTCCACCCCCATGCTTCACAGTAGGTATGGTGTTCTTTGGATGCAACTCTGCATTCTTTCTCCTCCAAACACGACGAGTTAAGTTTTTACCAAAAAGTTCTATTTTGGTTTCATCTGACCATATGACATTCTCCCAATCCTCTTCTGGATCATCCAAATGCCCTCTAGCAAACTTCAGACGGGCCAAGACATGTACTGGCTTAAGCAGGGGGACACGTCTGGAACTACAGGATTTAAGTCCCTGGCGGCGTAGTGTGTTACTGATGGTAGCCTCTGTTACTTTGGTCCCAGCTCTCTGCAGGTCATTCACTAGGTCCCCCCGTGTGGTTCTGGGATTTATGCTCACCGTTCTTGTGATCATTTTGACCCCACGGGGTGAGATCTTGCGTGGAGCCCCAGATGGAGGGAGATAAGCAGTGGTCTTGTATGTCTTCCATTTTCTAATAATTGCTCCCACAGTTGATTTCTTCACACCAAGCTGCTTACCTATTGCAGATTCAGTTTTCCCAGCCTGGTGCAGGTCTACAATTTTGTCTCTGGTCTCCTTTGACAGCTCTTTGGTCTTGGCCATAGTGGAGTTTGGAGTATGACTGTTTGAGGTTGTGGACAGGTGTCTTTTATACTGATAACGAGTTCAAAAAGGTGCCATTAATACAGGTAACGAGTGGAGGACAGAGGAGCCTCTTAAAGAAGAAGTTACAGGTCTGTGAGAGCCAGAAATCTTGCTTGTTTGTAGGTGACCAAATACTTATTTTACCGAGGAATTTACCAATTAATTCATTAAAAATCCTACAATACGATTTCCTGGATTTTTTTTCCTCATTTTGTCTCTCATAGTTGAGGTATACCTATGATAAAAATTACCGGCCTCTCTCATCTTTTTAAATGGGATAACTTGCACAATTGGTGGCTGACCAAATATTTTTTTGCCTCACTGTAGAGAGTTTTAATTCATTATTTACATTTCATATTCTTGGATGCTCTATTGATACAGTATATATTTTTTTCGAATGCAATTGTCCGGCTGGGCTAAGCCCCTGGTGTTACTAGATCAAAGCAACACTGTCTGGATCTTTAAAACTGTACATGTGAAGTTCACTCTTTTGTATTTGTGCTGTTAATAATGTATTTTCTAGAGAGTAGGGCTGCCACTTTTAAAGTGTTACTTTTAAAAGGGATTTAAATGTGCCACCCTGTTCTGAGTCTGTTCACCAGATTGGCCACCCCACCAAAAAATGTCTAGACCCGCCACTGATTACACCTGTTGCAGCCTTCATGCTGCTTCCATTTTTTTCATCTTTTGGCCCCTCATATGCTCCTGAAAACCCGTTTGCCATTATGAAAAAAACAAACAAACAAATATATATATATATATATATATATATATGTTTGTTTGTTTGCTTTTTATATATATATATATATATATATATTATTCTAGATATTTATATGATTTACCTATTTTATACCTTTGTTCGCCGACATTTTATTTTGCTGCAGTGTCTGTGCCACGTAGCGTGTTTTTAAGGACCAAATTGTGCCTGCATATTGCTGGTAAAATGAAGCTTTAAAATTGCCACTATTTTCTTATTATGCATGTTAAAAATATACAAAGGTTCATTTAGATGTTAGTTGTGCTAGTTTTTGTTTATAATTCAATACATGAACTGCGCATCTCATATATGCCTGTGCGCAATTCTGCAGAAATATGCATCGTGTTGATATAAGTACTTCTGAAAATCTATTTTTTTTGTTGCACAAATTAGCATGCATTGGGGTGGATTCTCTGAAAACCTTGGAGCAAATGTACTGAATTAAACAATCCATGAATGAATAAACGTTACCTTATTTCTGCCAAGGCTCGAATAACACTTGTTTTTAGCTTGGAAAAATCTAAACATTTTTATAAGCACAAACTGGAATTCTGGGGACAAATTGACATCAAAACAGTCAGTATGGAGAATGGACCTCTCATTTAAAGAAAGTAACACCACTTCATGGACTTGTGTCTCGGAACTCCAGATTCCAATAGCCTAAACTCTGGATAAATCTGCGCGTAAAACCAAAACACACACACGCAGTGATATGACACCTACCTGGAGCACGGTCTTGATGGTGACGGGGGACACGATAGAGGTGCATATCTTCTCTCCTTTACGCATCACCTGGCCCATGACGAAGATCATTGGCGTGGCGAGCGCGAAGGATGCGAGCCACATAGCGCTGATGAGCTTCTTGGTGCGGCTGCGGGACATAATGCTCTTGGCTTTGAACGGATGGCAGATGGCCATGTAGCGCTCCACGCTCAGGCTGGCGATGTTGAGCGCGGTGGCGTAGGAGCAGCTGTCCCGCAGGAAATAGTAACCCCGGCACACCGCGTCCCCGAACACCCAGGGGTGGTGGAACCAGATGAAATTGTAGAGCTCGATGGGCATGGAGAGGACCAGGATGAGCAGGTCGGAGACGGCGAGGCTGGCCAGGTGGTAGTGCACGGTGCTCTGGAGGTTCTGCAGCGTCTTTCTGCTCAGCAGGGTGTAGAGCGTGATGGAGTTCCCCAGAGAGCCCACAGCGAACAAAGCAGCGTATATGACAGTGACTATCACCCTGGAGTAAACATCTGTATTGACTTCCAAGTCTTCGTCCTCCGTGTTGGAAGCGGCGGTGCTGTTTCCAAATGCAAACAATGAGTTATTCCCAAAGAGTCGCTGCGCCAGAGCGCCAAAGTCGTGCCCTGACAGCGTGCCGTTTAAATCCATTTTACCTCTATGAGTGAGAACATAGAAACAGAGAGTACAAGTGTTAAAAGTGAGTGGACATCTGTTGCTGTCGCACCAAGTGAGGAGGGTTTCAGTGTGGGAAACTCGGAGTACAGCTGTTTTTATATCCAGCACCACAGGAGGTGCGCTCCTATTGGATCCGCTGCAATGACGCACACTCATTCAGAGAGGAGCCCGTTCAGATTCACCTTGAAAAATAAAAATAAAGCGAACAAATGTTCGCAAAAATCATTGGCATTTTATTTTAAGTTCACTTTCTGAGGGACATTGTTTCTTCCCAGCACCCACGATACCACGTATAACAATGATACATTTTATTTTCAAAGCAACGAAGGACAACTAACAATTGATAAAATATTCTAAAGAAAGGTATAAAACAGTAAAAAAAAAAAAAAAAGGACAGTAGCAGGGAACATGTAGCGAAACAGGGGACATTACAGTGCACTACAGTGAGCAGGCTAATCTGAAGAGGTGGGTTTTGAGGAGGGTCTTGAATGTGGTGATTGTGTCGGACTGTCAATGGAAATGTTGAGGTAGTGTACTTGTACTTTACTTAAGTACAGTACTTGAGTAAATGTGCTTAGTTACTTACCACCTCTGGTTATAGGCAACAGACTGAGACCGCACGACCGTGTCTCACATTGTGTCAGAGGCTGCAGCTCAGATTGTGACTGCAGTGCTAATGATCCATTCTCAGTGTCGAGAAGTATTATCTCTGGACTGGCGGAGGGGAGATGTTGCTCTAATGGATTCATCACAGCTGCTGCCACTGCTGAGACCACTGAAGCAAAGCTGTCCCCATCTCTCCCTCACACACACACACACACACACACACACACACACACACACACACACACACACACACACACACACACACACACACACACACACACACACACACACACACACATACAGTGGTGGTCTTAAGACGAGATGTTTGTTACAAAAAACTCATTACAACTCTTTTGGTGGCGTCTCCATTTATGTATATTTACACCTGTACTGCAAAATATTAGAGGGAAAGTTGGGATTGTATTTACTAGAGTATCAGGAACTAATCCATATTAGAGTATAGTGATCAGCACACCCCAAGTTTGGAGGAACCAGAAGAGGAGCCGAGCAAAGGCTGCTGCAGTTGGGGCAAGAACAAACAATTATTTTAGCCGTGTAAAAATTCAATATGAGTTTAAGTATACACACTTAGAATAGTTTCAGCACTCAAAGAGGCCATATTGTGCTTTTGGGGGTTTTCCCTTTTCTGTAGTGTGTGTTATAGGTTTTTGTGCATGTAAATGGTCTGCAAAGTCTAAAATCCATGTGATCCCTCCAGGGGGAGTTTCCCTTCCACACATTCCAACACATTGTACATGATAGGCTAAGAGGTGAGACATCTTTAAGCGGTTGACCAATTATAACAGAGCTGGCCAGCTAACCAATCAGAGCAGACAGGGCTCTGGTTTCAGACAGAGGTTGAAAAGAGGCGCTGTAGCACAGGCAGTATGAGAAAAATAAAGAGCTTTTTGAACATTAAAGCATGGAGACATGTCCCAGGAGAGACACTAAATATTAATATGAACCTGAAATGAGCAGAATACAGTTTGACCTAAAAAAAATTAATCTGTTGCAAAGTGCTGAAGTTCATGTATGGCACATTGTTTAAAGCTTGTACCACTTTTTGTTTTGGATTCCACTTCCTATCATGACTTCCTATGAAAAGATAAACATTTATTCATTATCCTTCTTCAACAAGAAAATATTTAAGTGTTATTGTGACACATGGGGTAGTTTGCTGTACCAGTATTATGTCACGGCAAGTAGTATTCATGTTTCGAATTGAGTATTTTTCTATATTCTGACATTTGGATAAATTGCTGTCCCTGCATAATTCATTCAAATTGGGCATTTACACTAAAGTAAAAACAATTTTATGCTTAAATAAAAACAACAGACATTATTAAAAAGGATGCTAGATGATATGAAAGATGCATTGAAGCCTTAATAAATATAACATAGGCTGAGAAGGATTTTTCTTAGCCCCATCTTCCATTAGGGTTGTATTTGAGAAGAACCTGCAGGAGAAGGCACAATCATCATCACAGGATCTCTGGTGGATCACTGGTGCTCACATAGAGTAAGAAGTGAGGTCTATAATGGAATGAGAAAGACAAGATGCATCATAACAGTTATTAATAAAATCACAATATGTTCTCTGAATCTCTGAATACCCAGTAGAAAGGTTAGTTGACATAAGTTAGCTAACATTAGCGGTTAGCGGATTACAGTTTTTAAAAAAAATGTGTATCCTAATTATTTGAAGTGTTTTGAATCACTTTTTGTAAACGTTGTGCATGTTTTGTCAAGTGGGTGAAGATGTGTCTTCACTTGCATGTGTTCTGGCAAATTTCTTATATTTGCTTCGTTTTTTAAACTGCAGCACGTTTTTCCTAATTGAAATGATTTTGTACCGTTGTTGTAAAAAAATTGATATAAAAACAACCAAAAACACCATCACATAAGCGTTTCTGTAATTTTGGCAACAATATGTCCTGATAAAACAAAGTGCCTAGTTTACTTTTGAGAGGATTCTTACTTTAGATATATTGTGCACTAATGCACAGCTAGTCTTTATGGGATCCAAATCGAAAACATTCATTACAATGCCATCCAATCAGCACATTTGAAAACATGTAATAAACTTTACAGTTAACACAAATTGCAAACAGCAGCTAAGGACATCGTTTTTTGTTTTTTTTTTGTCCTGAACAGCAACCCCTTTATTGCAGTTTCGGATGAGTCGTTAAAACGGATTGTTCATTAACAACTGATTGTAAAGAAACAGAAATTTAACCCGTCTTAGTACTAGAAGCAGTGGGCAGCTATTGTACAGTGCCTGGAGCAGTGGGGGGGAAAGGAAAAAAATGAAGGTTTGAAATTGCCCTTAATGGTTCAAAGATGTCTGGTTTTAATTTGTCAGAGAAAGAATAGACAGAAGCAATTTCACTGAAGGTAGGAACTGCAGCCACCTGTTGCTAATGAGCTAAACTGATCTATAATGGCATGCGTCAGATATTCAGTCTCAGTGGTCTACCCAGTTAAAAATCCTATAAATGCTAATAATCTCCTTCACATTATCATTTGCCTAGCTTGCATAAACATGTGTTCAGTTAGTATACAAAAAAGATGGAGATATAGTAGTATGCATGATGTTAACTTCAACAGAAGTGGCACAGAATAGCTTTCCACTTTAAATGCATATACATTTGTGAATGCCTTAATATGAGGGAGAGAATAATCCCAGTTTACCATGCTGTCTGCACCTTCAGGAAAATCCTCATTTCTTTCAATAGGAGAAAATGTAATTACTTCATCAAGAGGGGCAGCTTGCACAAAAACACTCAACACACAGCTCATTTTTTTCCTTAAATCCCCTTATTAAAAGTTAGGAGTTTTTGATTCAAGGTCAGATGAAGAAAAGGGACTTACTCAAGAGCAATATTTGGTGCACAGAGAGCTCTTGGCTGAAAAGTTCATAAAGGCTTCATCGTTCCCATTTTTGCATGCAAAAGGGTATGCTATTTCCATAGGAGATCAAATCTGAGTGCTGTGTTTCATTATGTATGCAACAGTAGCACAAAATCAGTCGAGAGAAAGCTGTGGAAGTCCAAACATTGAGCCTCCTGCGGAGAGGCCGCTAACCTCCAGGCCTCATATAAATGCCAGAAAAACAAGTCTAATAATAACCCATTTATCCCAGTCTGCTCTGTGCAGGGAGGCCGTGACACCGAGATATTGCAGCATGCGAATGGTCTGCAATGGGTGATCAGGGTAGATAGCTCAGCTAACCCCAACACTAACCCTGATGCACAGAACATCAGAGCTGTAACATTGGTCCAAGTATCCAGAATTGATATGATTATATTATTCAGTCGAGCAAACAGAAAAACAAAGAGATCACTACCAAGATGTTGACAACCAGACCCTCTAACATTGACCCTCACTACAGTTTTTCAGAAACCAATGGGTGATGTCACTGAAACAATGTCCATACTTTAAAACGTCTCTGGTCTGAACCAATCCAAGACGCTGATGCAGGTCTGAGGCTGCTGCTTCTTGACTGCGCAGACATCGTGTTCGCTTCTTCCAGATAACTTTTTCTCCAGCACTACCATGTGCTTACATTTGTTTGTGATTTTAAATTAAATTCCTTCCTTTACTTCCTGTGTTGCAGATATCTTGGTCATTCCAGACAGCTCATTTGGTAAATCAGCTCGGCGATGACATTGCAGTTGTGTTTCTATAGAGAGAGCTCCACATTTTCACCTTCTTCTTGAGAAGACATGCCCATCTCTCAAGCAGCAGCTGCCGCCCTAACCATACCCCACTGCCATATTGAAATGTAGCTGAATCAACAATATTGAACTATTGGATGGACAGCAGTGACCTTTGGTGTCAACATTCAAGTTGGTCAGGGTAAATTGTCAGGCCCTACTTTTTTCCACTTTTCAGAGGTGGAGAAGTACTCAGATCTTGTACTTGAGTAAAAGTAGAAGTACTCAGATCTTGTACTTAAGTAAAAGTACTCAGATCTTGTACTTGAGTAAAAGTAGAAGTACCAGAGTGTAGGAATACTCTGTCACAGTAAAAGTATTCAAAATGTTCCTCCAGTGAAAGTAGAAAGTATTCTCATCTAAATGTACTTAAAGTAGCGACAGTAAAAGTAGTCATTGTTTGATTGGTCCATTTCAGAATAATATCTCTGATATGTTTTATAATTATTGATCATTAAAGTGTTCTCAGAGCTGGTAAAGGTGCAGCTAGTTTGAATGGCTTTGTATACTGCAGGGTAGCTGCTGAATTTACTCCAGGTGAACTACAGTCTGATTTAAGGGTTGATTATATTTACCATCATTCATCCAAATCTGAAAAGTAACTAAAGGGAATAAATACATGTAGTGGAGTAAAAGTACAAGATTCACTTCTGCATTGTAGTGGAGTACAAGTACAAAGTAGTATGTATGTAAAAACTCAAGTAAAGTATAAGTACCTCAAACGTGTACTGAAGGACAGTAGTTAAGTAAATGGAATTAGTTGCTTTACACCTCTGCCTTTCATGATCAATTAAGTTTAGATCTAAGTCCATCATCAGGTCAACATTTGTATTGGTCCAATGGTTTTATTAGTCACCAAATACTTTTAAAAACTAATGACTGTCTCATTAGCCTAAGCTGAACTGTGTTTGGTGATTATTTTTAGTAACTAACAACACGCTTAACTAAGGTGGTATACTGTACATGGTAAAATACTTACATTAGCAATGTCACATTGATGTTATCATTAGGTCAAAGCAGGCATGCTAACAGCCCTGCTAGCATGCCTTTGTAGATTAATGGTCTTGTTTCTTTCTACAGGATAATTGTTGTTGATTTAATAATTACTCTGAGTAGAGAAACGGTTATTGTCCTGAGTATGAAAATACATTTATGTTTATTTAGGTTCATCCATCATCACTGGTGTACCCGATTCTGAAGATTAATATTTGTCATAATAAAAGTATTTCAAAAGTGTAATTATGTCTTACTTGGCATGCAGGTCACATCTTAGAAAACATGATGACACATTGTCCCTGTACGATACCCACATAGAAAACAGAATGAGCAACTCTTGGTCTAGCTATTGATTTCAATGTAATTATTTTTTGATTACAAAAAATGAAATGACTGTGCTCATTGCCCTTTTATATGAAATGGCCAAAGAAATACTGATATTATTTCAAAAAGAGAACCAGTAAGGTCCACTTGACATTTCAGCTTTCCAAATGGTTACACTGCTACATAAATGATTAGCCGGGGACTATCTGGTGGGTATCTTCTTGTATATAAATGAAAAGTACTGGGGAAAGAGCCCCAACGGAGATAATGCTCCAGTCATCCAAACAGCTGTGTTCTGAATTAGGTATTTCATATTCAATGCCCCAAGGTTGTGGGCTATTGATTTAAGTATGCAGTGAAATCAGAAGAGACCGACCTGTATAACGATTTTAAGAAATGTCCGAGTTGGAGCTGCACATATTGGGAGGTCAGGGTTAGGGGTCATTGGTTAATATACACTTCAGTATGTATAGCTTATGCTTCAGCAGAAGTTATTTTTTGAGAAAAACAAACAGACTGCTAATTTGATGGGACAGATTCTGGGAGGCACAGGATATTGTAAGGGGCAAAGGTAATGTCAGGGCAGGGAGGACCCCTCGGGCTGGTTTATTTCCTGGATTACTTACATTTTTCCTTGAATGTCTAAAACCTAAAACTCATATAGTAGCATTTTTAGTTTTTTTTTCCATGCATATTATTTTAGAATAAGATGTTGTTGTTTTTTTCTACCAGGAATATATATAATGAATATATAAATGAATATGAATTAGACCTGTTACATTTTTTTCGTCCCGGGCTGGATTCAAACCCAGATCCACCGCATGGGGACCAAGCCCCAGTACATGGGCCGCCAGCTCTACCAAGTGAGCTATACAGCGGTCCAACTTGTTCGATTAAGTAAAAAGAAAAAGGGGGAATATGAGAATTATACACTTTTTTATTTTTCAATAATTCAAATGATATCTCATCTTCACATCGTACGATACAAAATATTTTGGAAGGTTTCAAGGTTTCAAGGTTTTATTTGTCATATGCACAGCAGATACAACGTATATGTTGGCAATGAAAATCTTATGTCGCGTGCTCCTCCAACAACTCCACATACATGGTGCAAATAAGATAAATACAATAGTGCAAAAATGGATAAATGGATATACTGGTATGTGATTTAGTCATAATATAAACGTGGATTATTTCCTAGAAGTTTTTGCTTACAGATATTCCTCGTGTAGATAAGGAGCCACATTTTAATCATGCAAGCTTAATGAAAAAGAGATTGAAATGTCTTTAGTTTTGCAAGTATTGGTCATAAACCAAAGTATTAGTGAAATGTATCCCTTCATAAATCAAAAATATATAATGCTGCTCTAGTTGCAGATGCTTAAAGTGTATGTACCCTCTGTACAGCTGTTGACCCACACATCACACAGGACAGTTTTAATTTAAAACGTGTTACATTTAGGTCTAAAAAATATTAAGCTAAAGCAGACATACCAAAACTACATGTAAAAATTCCCTATATTCAGCCACAATTAACAAACAGACTGTGACCATATGCTAAACTCTATTAGTCTTTGTTGTGGCAGTGTTGGATATTGCAGCAGTTACCTCTGTAGCCCATTCTTGTGCCTCCCATCCCTAATTTAGTAGAAGAGTGACTGTACATTTGTGTAAACAAGTAAAAAGTCTATAGAAAGTTAGCACATTTCGAAGTAACACCATTGTGAGTTGTTGTGCTCTGTAAAAACCTGATAGAAAACATGTTCACCACCATTCATACTTTACACTCAAATTGATTTGTTTGTATCAAAATGACTCACCTCATGACACCTTAGATTTCTGAAGAACATGCAGAGGACCTGAATTAATTGAAGTAAACTGTAAGTGTAGCCTTTACATGGTTTTTATATAAGTATCATTTACATTAGCTTTGACAACACTAATGCATCAATAATCATAATCAAAACATATCATGTGTATTATTCTGAAAAGGACCAATCTGCACAATGACTACTTTTACAGTCGGTACTTTAAAGGTTTCCTATTCTGCTATATTTGAACAATATATTGTAAGGCCATATACAAAACATGTCTGTGAAGGGTTTTGCTCAAAATACCAAACAGATAAGCCATTGTATCATCCCGCTCTTTCAGCCCTGTTCCTGAAGTGGTGATTCTGTGATTGTCGCTTTAAATTTGAGCTGAGTTGAAGCTGGTCACGCCTCTTTGGAGCGTCATGCAGCTCTCTTTCTGAAGAGAGAAGTTTCTAACAGAGAAACTCAGCTAAATGCTGCCGTGATTAAACCCCATATTATGTTCCAAACCACATCCAGCATTATTTCTGAAACTCTTCTCAGTGTTTACCACTAGAACAGAGACATTATATGTATTATATTTACAACAACTCTAAGTCCCTCCTGCAGACATCCTGCTGAACACACAGAGGTGCTGCGGAGGGGATTCAGCTCGAGACTGTATATGGGGGACGATAGGTTGGGACGTGGAACGTGGGTGGGACGTTGCCAGGGATTCAATATAAAGCCTGCCCACATTTCGGTTGTGACGTCATAACCGAAGCAAATCTGGATCAGCTCGTTTGTACCCCCGTTTTCAGAGATGTGGGTAAGGAGGAAAACAGAGAGGGTTGTATTTTCTGACACTTTGTGAGTCTCTTTACACACCGGGGACACATATTTGTGTATAAAATACATCAAAAATAGCATTTTGCACACTAGCAGACCTTTAATTATAAGATCTGAGTACTTCTGTTTACAACACTTAAACTACTACTGACTCATGCTTGCCTCCAAACAAGAAACGAATAATGTTTTCTCCAAGAATTCAAGGTACCATGAGGTGAGTAATTGATACAAAAACGGCAGGCATGTTTTTACATGTACGAGTCTACAGGCATGTTAGTGACTATGGATGGCAATCATTGTGTTTCGAGCTATAATCTTATAGTACATGTGTTAGGCCACCGTCTTTGTCTACACACTTTCTTTCCTTATCGACATCAAACCTCTCACCTTTAATGAAAACTAGCTTCTAACTTGTTTAGTATTCCACTCAGATTATTTCATGGCACTCAACCGGTGAACATGTATTCAGCCATTAACAGTATCAGCCCTTTATGCTTCTGGTGTTTCTTGGCTGTGAATAACTTGAGCTGATCACTATGGTATCATCCCACCTGCCTGCCTTTCTGCAACTTGTTTCCCACAGTCAATGTTAATGAGGTTATTGTCTTTGTTGTTTGCTCAGTGCTCACATTTGTTAATCCTATTCCCCCGAGAGAAGAGTAATTACGTTAACCGGCAGTCTTATATTTGAATGTTTACAAAATTAATAATTATTTGGGCCTATAAAATCCCTTGGGTTTGTGTGTTGTCGTATAGGAACATGATAACATTCATCAACATGTTCAGTGAATTAACATCGGAATGCATTCTTATTGTTTGCAACAATGATCCTTGTGGACGGACGTGCATTCTACAGAAATCATTGACGGCAAACGTGAAGGTTATTCAAGACACTGCTTTCTCTTTAAACAAAAACAATGGAATATTGAACAGACAGTGAAAAAAAAAATCTTAACTAAGGGAAGAACAGTTGACGTTAAAAATAATTCATCATTCACTGGCAAATAGATAAAAGCAGCCGCTTCCACTGATCCTCTCTGTACTTGAGTGTTTTGGCTGCAGCCAATTCCATGAACTGCTTGGTATAATAATGAAAAGCTTTATTTATATACCTTAAACAGGAAGGGTCTAATTGAAATCCAAATGAATGAGCCAATAGTCAATAAACACAATCATCTCTGCACTGAAAGGATGCTTCAGGGGTGTCATTATACTTTCATTAGCTCAAAAAGGTCTTTGTGTTTCACAGACGTGGTGGAACACTGCCACAAACACGCTCCATCTGCATCTGAGTCTGCTTTGTCAAAGCACCATGAGAGCTTTCATGGTGCTATTGATTGTGTTATCTAAGAAAACATGAAGAACAGGCAGTGATCTAGTAGTGACAAATGCATGGTTCTGCAAGGAACAGGGCCTTATGGGCTTAACAGGATTAACCATAATCAGAAGTCGACATACTCTATGTCGTTAAGGGGCGATTTTCATGGTTTTGGCGCAGTGGGCTAGGGCGTTGATTCTTAGATCAAAGGGCATTGGGGAGCACCAGTTCAAAACCAGCCTCGACCGCCACTGCGACAAGCCGTTGTGTCCTTGGGCAAGACACTTCATCCTGATTTGCTCCTGTGGGTATTGTCTACAGTATTCACTGTTACATGTCTGATATGTGTGATATGTAATTTGGAAAAGCACTCTAATAAATGTAATGACTAATTATTATTATTATTATTATTATTATTATTATTATTATTATTATTATTATTATTATTATTATTATTATTATTATTATTATTATCATTATTATTATTATTATTATTATTATTATTATTATTATCATTATTATTATTATTATTATTATTATTATTATTATTATTATTATTATTATTATTATTATTATTATTATTATTATTATCATTATTATTATTATTATTATTATTATTATTATTATTATTATCATCATTATTATTATTATTATTATTATCATTATTATTATTATTATTATTATTAATAATAATAATATTAATAATATCCATCCCGTCTACAGCTGAGGACACTGAATTGATTGGTTGGTCTGCATACAACATGGTTCCCAAAGGTTGTTGAAATTTTTGAATTTGATCCGTCTCATAGCTCACCTGCTGCTGTGGACGCAAGTTTGAATCCAGCCTGACGACCCTTGAGCCATCCATCTCCCCATTTCAAATCTATTTATCTGACAAAGAGAAAACTGGTCCAAAATGATGTAGTAAAAAAATGAATACATTTGAAAGATATGGTTTCCACCTGCCATCTGCCACGAAAAAGTGCAAAGTTCACGTGCATGCATTAGTTATTGAAGCCAATTTATGCAATAAAACAAAGAGCAACTTAACCAAAAGGCTAACATTTGGCAAACCTTCGACTTTGCTTGGAACATTTCATTTTCAAGTCATCCGCGTAACAAACTATTATCCAGGTCTCAAACTATTCCGTATTTCAAAAAATGATGTGATGACTCCTTAAATTTAAGGGAATCTGCCTATAAAGTCCTTGAAATACCTCATTTGATGTCTTAGAAGGTGTTGTAACTCTGACTCCACTGTGATCAAAGAAGTGTTGGGTGCACATGGAAACGGGAAAAACAAGATGCACAAAAGGGCAGTGTCACATTTTTTATAGCCAATATTTGCCTTCTAATTACCATGCCCTTGCTCATTGACACACTTGAAACATTTAAGAGATCCAACATGTTTTGATTAAAGCATCAAAACATAGAATTAAAAAAACGGTTAGAAATAATCAGTAAGATTAAAACAAAATCAACAATGTAGAAGATTTAGGTTTTGATCGCGTCTTGAAAAAAGTAATCAGAAATGGTAACTCGGTTGATTATTTTTAAAGCACCGACAACAAAATAATAAAAAGCGTTGGCAAATTAATCAACACAGCAATCATGTGAAATGTTCATTTAAGGGAAAGATCATCTTGACCAAAGAGCTGACAAAATTCATTCATCCGTCTCGAAAAAGGCCAGACAATTGATACATTTGAAATGGCACTTCTTCAGGCTGAAAGGAGGAGATGGCATGAGGTCCTGACTAGGTTGGTGGCCATCATTCAGTCATTGGCAGAGTGCAATATTCCACTTAAGGGAGGGTCAGACAGGCTTTACCAGCCAAACAATGGGAACTTCAGCAGTAAAAGAGTACTTAATGGGGTTCATTGAAGTGGAATCATCCACTGGAGAAAGCCTCTCAACCGTCCTTCTGAGAGAGCTGGAGGTGTTTAACATTCCCTTTGAGGATTGTCGGAGACAATCAAATGACAATGGTGCAAATATGAAGGGAAAGTCAAAGGGAGTGTTGTGTCTCATCAAAAATGTTAGTCTTGTCAAGTTTCTTGTTTGTGTCATCATGCCCCAGGTCTATGGTTGGTCATGTTTTATGTTTTGTTTAGTCATTTTTGTCTTGTCTCCCACTTCCTGTTTTATTTTGGTACTCACCTTCTGTGTCTCGTTCCAGGTCTCTTGACTCCGTCACTGCCCTCATCAGCGTCAGCCCCGCTCCTGATTGTTTCCACCTGTTCCCTGTTACCTAATGGTTAAATAGTCCTGTCTCCCCCTGTCTTGTGCTAGTTCGTCTTGTCCTGTCTGTGGATCAATAACCAGCGTACCAGCATTTTGTTTATTAATCCTCCATGTGAGCGTCTTGAGTTCTTGCTTTTTTTTGTGCATTTTTGGAAATAAAGTATTTTTTAATACTTTAACTCTGTCCCCTGGGTTCGTGCATTTGAGTCCTACGGCATTGTGTTTCAAGTTCGTGACAGAACGAACTGGCCACAATGGACTCAGCCAACCCGAAGGCGCTTCACGCCGCTCTGTCAGCCCAAGGAGTTCAAATCTACCAGCATGAGGAGCAGCTGGGCTCAATCAGCCAAGGAGTCAAGATTTTTGCGGGAAAACAGGCGCGTTCCAAACTTTTAACTCACTGATTCAATCCCTTTTAACGGCGCGGATGCATAAATTCCTGGGTCTTTCCGCGGGGACTGCCCCCGGGTGACCTCGCCCGGTGTTTGACCTCTCACCCCAAGATTCCTGCTGGCGCCCCCTTTCCCCGACCCCGGGCCTGCTTCATCATAAAACTGCGCCCTGGTTTCCCCCGGAGATTTCCCCGGGGAACTCCAACAACTGCAGACCCTTCCTTTTCCCAGTGCGACCTGCATTTTCAACAAACCCATGCAGTTTTTTCATCAAGACCGGGCAAAGGGTTTGGCCTGAAAATCGTTTTTCCCTTAAAAACCTTGGGAGGGCTGCAGCCGGGGGCTACCGCAAAAGGGGGCCAGAGAGTCCATGATCTGTTCCCAAAATTCCCCAAATTTTCATAAAAAACTTTAAGCCGCTTTTTCAAACCTTCATCGCCTGCCACAGAACCCCAAAAGAAGATCCTGCAGATGCTTCAGCTTACCTTTTCGGGTTGGTTGATTATCCCCATGAAGTTCGCACGGGGGCCCGGGCGACAGGGGGGTTTGGGAACTTTTCCAGCACTCCCGCCGCCTTCGGGGCCCGGGCCCTTTCGGGAGGGCGTATGGGGACCAGCTGGCTCCTTGGACTTTCCCCGGGCCCTTTGAGCCCTTATCCCCGTGTCCTTTCCGGGTGGAAAAAGGCTTCGGGAGGGGGGGAAGCGGGGCCCCAGGGCACTGGTGAAATCCTCCCATTTCCCCGGGGGTTTCCCCCTGAAAAAATTCCCCCCGGGAAGGCCCTTCCCCCCATGACTTCGGCCCCCGGGAGGACGGCCTCGGTTTGGTTTCGGGAGAACCCCTAAAGGGGGGTTTAGGACCAGGCTGTCCCCGGGGGAGGGGCACCCACCGTCTGCGAGAGGGCTGCTTTTTCCCAACCTTTGGCCGCAGGACCCCCAAAAACTCCCCTCCTGTCCCTTTTTAAAAAAACCCGGGCCCCCAGCCAAGGGGAAAGGGCGCGGGGTGGCAAGCTGCCCACAAGATTTTCCCCTTCCTCCCCCTGAAACGCGGGTTTTTAAAACTTTTTAAATTTAAATGATCGGGCCCATTGCCCAAAGGGGGTAGTAATAACTCAGGGGCTGAAAAACCCCCAAAAAATGGACGGGGGGTTTGGGCCCAAACGGTGCAGGTAAAAAAAAAAGGTCCCTCTACCTCACCCCTTTTAAGCCATGCCTTAGAGGGCTGCCTTTTTTTCACTGTTACTCACTGATAGAACCCATTAGATATTATAAAAAAGGGGCCCAAAAGGGAAACAAAAATTTTTCCCATTTTCCAATTTTCTCAGCACCCTTTATTTTGGGGTTTTTTCCCCTGGTTTAAAAATACAAAACCAACCCACATTGACGGCGCCCCGGGGAAATTTTTAAAGGGGGTTTGGGGAGAGGCCTGTATTTAATAGATGCAAACCCCTTGCGGTCGTTCATGCATGGGCTAAACCCCGGGTTGGGTTTTTGGAATCACCTGATTATCCGGATCTGTTTAAAGGGGTCCCCCCATGCTCCCAAGGTTTTTTTAAAAAAGGGAAAGTTTTCAAAAAAATTAAAGCCTTGTCATTACCTCCCCCCCCCCCCTTCGATGCCTATTGCCCTCTAAAGGTGCCCCCATCCCCAAAGGTAGATATTTTTTCCCCATTTCGGGTTCCCGGAGAGGCGGGGAATGGACGATAATTCCTCCCCACTAAAAGGCCGGGATTATACCCACTGCCAACTCATGTCCTTGTTTTTTGGATTCTTCGACTGCCAAGGTTTTTTCCCCAATTTGGTTTTTTTGAAAAAACCTTATCATTTGGGCTTAAAAATAAAAATGGGGTGATGAGGGGAAAGAGGGGGTTTTAAACCCCCCAGTGGCCACTATAAATTTTTTGTGATCCCTTTTTGGACTGTGCAATGCACCAGCTGTGTTTCAAGCGTTTGTAATAAAAGTTTTGCGGGAGTTCCTGAATTTTTTTGTTTTCGTGTACCCTCGTGCATTTTGGGATTTTCCCCCCGACTCTAAAAACCCATTTTAAAATCATGCCCTCGGGTTTCCCTGCAAAATTGCTAGAAAACCAATTATTTTTTTAAGGCAAAAAAACATGTGGGGGTTTCACGCAGAGACCATGTCCTTCCTGGGTACATCTTCCAAATCCGGTTCCCAGATGGCCCCAGCAAGGTCAGTGCAGTTCAATTGGCCTTTAACCCCCCCTTGAAAAAAAGTACGCTTTTTTCTAGGATGAGCCCCCTTGTAAGGAAGTATTAGAAGTTTCGTTTTTCTTAAATTCTTAAAGGTTTCCCCTTCAAAGGGACCCCCCAGGCTGTGTCACCTTCCACCCCTTTAAAGAAAGATTCACCCCCGCCCCTTTATCCCCGTTCCGGACCCCCAGCGGCAGTTTGTGGCAAAGGTCGACGCTTCCAATGGGGGAATTTGGGCGGGGTTGTCTCAAAGCCATGGAAACAAAAAAGAAAATCCGTTTGCCTTTTTAAAACCCCCCGTCCCCCAAGGTTTCAGCGCTTTAAAAGAACTATGAGTGGGAAATAAAGAACTGTTAAACAGTCCAAAACAGCACTTGAGGGAAAGGAGGCACTGGTTTTGGGGGGCCCGGAAACACCCCCTTTATAGACTGGGGCCGGGCCCTAAGAAAGGAGTACCAGAAAATTTTAAACGCCCCCCATCCGCCCGGGCCCGGGGGATGTTAAATTTTTTTGTAGGTTCCCCTTTAGGTTCTTTTTGCCCGGGGGGGGTCCCAGAAACCCGGAGGGGCCCGTTCCCCCACTTCCCTTGGTTAAAACACTAATGGATTTGGGAAAAGGGGTCCCCCCCAACCCAAAAGGGAAAACTGCGTCCTGACAGTGGGGGGACCGGTTTTTCAAAGGGTGGCTTATTTATCCCCCCAAACCCAAACTTCCCCTGCCAAGGGGAAAAAAGAGGTCGTAAAAGAAAAAAGGGATTCAGGGTTTCCCGGTTTTTTCCCACGGGCATTGTTTCTGCAGGGGCCCCCAAATTTTTTTCCCTTCGGAAAGAGGGTTCGGGGGCTCATTGGCGCCACCGTTGTTGTCATCAGGCTACCACCCCCAAATTTAAAGGCAGTCGGGGCGCCTTAAAACCCGGAATGGGGACTTTCTTACGATGTTTCCCCTCTCCCAAACCAAGGCCCCCTGGGGGCGCCACCCCCAATTGAGGGTTTTCCCAAAAACAAAAAACCCCACAGTGCCCCCAGGTTTTCATCCCCGCCCCCCTGCGCCAATGACTTCCACCCCCAGTTTTTTTCGGGCCCAAAGAAGGAGAGGTAATGGTGCCCCTCACTCAGGGGCCCTGATCAGGCGCCCGCCGCGGTTTTGGGCCAACCCCCAGGCCCCACTCAGAACTCCCGCCCGGGTGAAGGCTGTAGCAATGTTTTTTCGCAGGGCGCTCCCCCCTACAAACCGGGCCAGAAGGTCTGGTCCAAAACCAAAAAACCATCTTATGTTGCCTCCCCAAAAAATTGGCTCCAGGTTTGTGGGGCCCTTCCCGGGGTCCAAATAATCAATCCCGTGTCTGTGGGCCCTTTCGGGCCCCCCGGGCTATGAGAGGAAAACCCCCCGTTTCCCTGTCCCGCAAGATCAAACCCGGGGGGCATGAGGCAAACTTGTTTCCCCCCCTCCAAGCCCCCCCCCCGCCGGTTCTTCGATGGGGGACCGGTTTTATTAAAGGGGCCCAAATTTTTGGGCGGGTTTGCAACCCGGGGGGGGGGAAACAATTCCAAGTGGATGGAAAGGGGTAAGGCCCCGGAAACGCGCTCCTTGGGGGGTGCAAAACCCTTTTTTGTGGAAAAAGACCCTTATTCGGGAAAACTTTTTTTGGCAGTCAGCCCGGGCCCTCGGGGTTTGGCCCCAGAGGGGGGGTATGTTGGGGTCTCATAAAAATTTTTAGTCTTTCAAGTTTCCCTTTTTTGTGTCATCTTCCCCAGGTCTATGGTTGGTAAAAATTTTTTGTTTTGTTTTGTAATTTTTTTTGTCTCCGGGGGGGGGCTCCCCTTTTTTTGGTATTACCTTCTGTGTCTCGTTTCCAAAAAAAAAAAAGGTTTTTGGATTCCCCCCCGTCACTGTCCCCGTCAGCGCCCGCCCCCCCCCTGAAATTGGGTTTCCCCCCTGTTTTCCCCGTTTTCCCATTTTAAATGTCCTTGGGCCCCCCTGTCCTTTTGCTATTCGTCTTGTCCCCGTCGTGGGTCAAAAAACCCGCGTCCCGCATTTTTAGTCCAAATGGAAAATTTTGTTTTAAAAAATTTTTGAAAAACATTCCCAAACCCCGCTCCTCTACCCAGTTTACTTCTGGCAAAAGTCCCAATCCCCGGATAATTTAAAAAAGGAAAGAAACCGTGCGGGTGGCAAATTTTTAACGGGGACATTAAAACCCGTTTTTGTTTTGGTTTTTTTACGGGGGACTTGGGTCGACCCCCCATTTTCGGACGCGCCCCTTTACCCCACGGAAATTTTCCAATTGCGTCCCCCCAGGTACCGGACAATAAAAAATCAGGGAAGACAAGGGGGGGGGGTGTTTTGGGTTCTGATTAACAACAACCCGGGGCTCAGATGTGGAGATCATTTCCCTTGGACTGTTTTTCCCACCTTTTTGCACTCATGATTTGGGGTGCCGGGTCCTTTTTTTCGCCGAGGGAAATTCACATCTGTTGTTTTTAAACAGCAATGTGGGGTTTGTTCCGCCGCCCGCTGCAACAACCCCAGCGCTGGAGGAGCTGAATGGGGGTTTCGACAGGACAGAAAACTTCCCCGGGCCCAAAGGGGCATTTATTGGGGCCGGGGATTTTAAAAGAGCCCAACATGAAAAAAAGTCCTGCCGAAATACTATCAGCCTTTTGCTGCCCCCGCGCGGGGGGAAAAAAACTGGCCTTTTTTTACACCTTTCCCGGAAAGGATTTTTAAAGCCCCCCCCGCCCCCCTTTGGCAAGTCGAAACCCCATATCTCTTTTCTTCCCCGTTTTCCGGGAGAGGGCTGGGAAAAGGGACCGACCTTTTGACAAGGACAGTGCAGCGGTTGGGCCAACAAATCTGACTCTGCCCCCAATTGCCCTTTGGCTTTACGGGGAAGGGGGTGTTTGAGGAGGCGATATAAACACACACCCCTGACGCGGTCAATTTTCTACATCGGCAAAATTTCATCGATGACGTCGTGCCGGATTCGTACGGACCCTTCCCCAAAAAGGGGCCCGGGTAAAAACGGGGGTTCCCAGCTTTAAAAAATTTAAAACAGGGCCCTTGCGCCCAGCGGTGGTGATTTGGATGAGTAAAATTCCGGTAAAAGCCCTCCGGAGAGCTTTTTCAGTGCGAAAAAGAAATAAGGGCAAGGGGATTCGAAATTAAAAGGGCTTCCCAAACCCCCAAAAAAGTGGGTTTTGACTTAAAAAAAAATAACAGACTACAAAAGGCAACGAGTGGGGGCGGGGAAAATGTCTGCATCTCCTTTCCCAAAAGAAAGGAAACAAAATTTTTTTGCACCTTTTTGAAGCCCCCCGGTGTGGGCACCAAAAGGGCCCCGGATCCCTGGGTCCCCTGGTTTTTTAAACCAAATTCAGATGTGGGGTAGATCTCGAAAAGGATCAACCCCCAAGGGGTTTCCCGGGGCCCGTGGCTTTCCCTGGCCGTGCCTCAAGGTGTGTCAGTTCAGTGGCCGATGTGTTTTACAGACATTTTCAATAGGGCAAATGCTCCAGGGCTGTGTCCCCCCAAAGTTTTAAAAGAGTCCATATTTTCCCTGCCCCAAAAAAAACAAAACCCATCTTTCCCCCCAAAGATTACCGCCCAAATTGCACTCACCTCCCTCATATTTAAGTGTTTGAGCGGTAAATCAAAACTTTTTCACCTCCCCCTCCTGACTCACTGGAACCCCCCCCGCCAAATTTGCCCACAGGGCAAACAGGTCCACGGATGATTGCCATCTCCCCCCACCCCCCACACTGCCCTCCCCCACCCGGACCAGAGGAACAATTTTGTAAAAGCGTTTATTGATTCCCTTCAGGCATTCAAAACCATTGTGCCCCTCCAAGGTCTTTATTTAAACCCCAGGGACCCTTTGGCCTTTAAAAAGGGGCCCCCTGTGGGCGGAAATGACTTTCCCGCGGGCAGATCCCGGGGAGTGCCCGATGGGGAACATCAATCCCCCAAACCCTTTAACCCCCAAAACCGGGGGCCCCCTCCCCCCCCGGGGGGGTGTGGGTCGCCCCCTTCCCTTTCTCCCCGTTCCCGCCCCGGGGGCTGCGTGGCCCCCACACAGCCCAACACCATCATCCAAATTTGCTGACGCCCCGAACCGTAAACGGCCTGATACAAAACGGGACGAGCCGGCGTACAGAGAGGAGGTCCCGAGCCCGACATCTTGGTGCCCGGACAAAAAACCCCCATCTCAACGTCAAACCCAAAAAAAGGAGCTGATTGTGGATACGGGAAGAGGAGAGAGAAAGGGACACACACCCATCACCTCGACGGGGCTCCTGTGGAGAGAGTCAAACAGGGTTCAGGTTCCTCGGGGTAAACATCCAGTAGGAAACCTTTACATGGCCAAACACACCAGGGTCATATCCAAGGGCGGCCCCCGCAGCGGGTCTTTTTTCCCCCGCCCGGCTGCCCGGGAAGGGTTAACATGGACTCCGGGATACTCTGCAAATTCTACCCGGGGCACCATCGAGAGTATCCAACTGGCTGCATCACCCCCTGGTTTTTGGCAGTTTTTCAAAGCCCTCAAACCCAAAAAACCCCAAAAGGGGTGGTGAAAACTGCTCAGAAACACCAGGCGGAGCTGCCATCCATGGGGGGACCCCTTTTTACCCAGCGGTGGTAGGAAGAAGGCCCGGGAAAGGGTATTAAAGGGCCCCCCCCCAAACCCCAGCCAAAAAATCTGTTCTGTCTGCCCGCCGTCTGGGAGCGGGACCCCCAGCCCGGGCCAAAAACCAACCGATTTAGGGGGAGTTTTATACCACAGGCATAAGACTGTGAAATCCCGAGTGGTGGAAAGTCTCCCCACATCTTTTAAAAGCACAAACTCCAAAAAATACATATATATTATAAAATCGGCATACAATCTGTTTAATTTCACATATCAAATATTATACATATCTGCCATATACATCTTTCTTTACATAAATATGCATCTTTCCTTTCCCACCCCATTCAACAGAGTAAAGTATTTAAATACTCTTAAAATTTTTTTCCCCCTATGTATTTTTTTTTTACATCCTCAAATCCCTTTTGTGGTTTTTTATTGTAAATATTCTTTTCTTTTTTTTGCACTATTTTTTTTTATTTATTTGCACCAATTTTTGGGTTTAGTTGTTGGAGGGGCATTTGGGCTAAGTTTTTTTATTGCCAACAAAAATTTCTGTATCTGCTGTGCAATGAAAAATAAAACCTTAAACCTTGAAACCTTTTAAAAAACCCTTGAAATAAACCCTCAAGGGGTTTTTTTGTTCCCCCTGTGGGGGCCCCTTCTCTAAATTTTGTGGTAGCAGATGCACAAAAAGCTCAACCCAAGGCAAAAATGTTAAATTCCGGGTTTCCCCAAAAACGAAGGGCCCCTCATTTTAAGCCCGCACGTTAAGACGAGCCGAAAACCTGGCCCCACACAGATGGGGGAACCGGGAAAACAGTGTCCCGGGTGTAAAAATTTTTAGCGGGCGAAGTCAGAGAGGGTCTGCAGAGGGAGGAATTTCAGCCACAAAATGCAGTTTTTTGGAAATTTAGGACAGTTTCCCAAGCTGAAGAGGTAGGGTCTTTAAAAATTTTGCCCTTTGCAGTATGGTTTTGGGATGACTATTTTTGTCAAAAATTTTGCATGCAGCCGAATGTTGCAGTCCCGTTTTCCCTGCCCTTTGGATGTGGCCTTTCCCGCTCTTAAAAGGGGCAAAACGCCTTTCTCACCCTCTATAGGGGAATGGATTTAGTTCCCGGCCCCCGGTCCCCAGCAAAGAAACCCCCTGTGAGGAGAAGAATGTGGGAAAAGCCTTTAAAACGAAGAGGCTTTCGAAAGGGCAAAGAGACAGTAATTTCCCAAGAATCACTGATGGGGGGGGTGCAAATTTTTAAAATAAATTGGGAAAATTTTCCCTTTTTTAAAATTTGGGGTTGATGTGGCGGTTGAATCATTACAAGAACGTTTCAAAACCTTAGGTGATGTTGAGGATAAGTTTGGAGTGCTGGTGAACTTCCCTAATCTCCCAGAAGAAGAGCTCACAAAGAAATGTGAAGCCCTCAGTCAAACCCTGAGCTGTGGTGGGCAGTCAGACCTGGATGGGAGGGAATTAGCAATGGAAATGCAGAATTTCCCTGATTTGCCAAAAGCTAGCATGACCACTCTGGAAGTTCTAAGTTTGACAAGAAATCAGGAGAAATGTTTCCAAACATGTGGGTTGCCCTCAGAATTGCTGCTACCCTTCCAGTAACAGTAGCTTCTGCAGAGAGAAGATTTTCAAAATTGAAATGAATTAAAACTTACCTTAGGTCAACAATGAGCCAGGAACGTCTCAATGGGCTTGCACTTATGAGTATCAACCAAGAGGTGTCAAGTCATATATCGTTCAATGACACCATTGACGAATTTGCCATCAGGAAGGCTAGGCCTGTACTATAATACTCCCTTGCACTATACCATGGCACACATTCTCCTTGAGCACCTTACAATGCACACTGAACCACTACAACTATGTTTAACCTCTTTGGTAGTAAAATGACACAGTACTTCATTTTTCAATTTGTTCATTGTTTATATTTTTTTTTCTTTCAAATTCTTAGTTTGATGAAGGTCTGTGCTTTCTAATTTATCTTTTAAATGTTCATTTCATTTATTTGGCAGGGACAGTGCAGAATGTATAAATGAGGCACATTAAAGTCACATGGCTAATTCAGTTGTTGGAGTTTGTAAAAAACGATTTGTGTTGATGTTCCAAAGTTACTGAAAATAAAAATGTTCTGAGACCATTCTATTGCCTGTGGTTAATGTAGGGGGGCACCATTTGTACCAACGTGCTCTGAAGGAATCAGACAGCACATAGCTCTGACAGCCAGGCAGTTCCGCCCACAGGGTTAACCGCTGTCACCTCGAAGGTAATCGGAGGCAGTCAGGTTCTCAGAATATAGGTCGGAGACCGGTTGCCCTTGCAAACTCGGCTAAGTAGCTATTATGAGGTCAACGTGACGTCATTTTCCGAATGCCGTTCCCTGATAATGGTATTCGTGATGTCACTTATGACGTCCTTAACTTTTAGAACCCACGTGACTGTGACGCTATGTGCGTCAGAGCTCCAAAGCTCAAATTTTTTAGGACATATTTTGACTTTTTTCTAAATGACATACAAAATGGTTTCATAACAAATGTTGTATGTGCAATATGTAACCGGAGGTCTTCTACCTGTGTGCCGCTGCTTGGCACCGTGCCAGCGCACTAATTGTGCGCACTGTCTATATAAGCAGATGTGGCAAACTTGGTCTTCCCCCTTTCTGCCTCTCTTGTGTCTAATCTGCAAAACATGCCGCGAAGCCAAAGTACCAATTGAGCTTTCAGCGGGAAAAATGTGGACTGAATGGAAGTTGGACTACCTCAAGCGTCACATTCAGCAGAAAAGTCATTTGAAAGCTATTGGAATTGTACGAAGACTCAAGATGGGACAGGGGATTGGTACATTATTGCAGGAGAGCGCAAAAGACCGAGAGACAAGGAACGAGCTGTCACACAAAACAAAATCTGACCACGAGCAAGTTAAAATTCTCATTGAAAATATTTTACTGGCCATCAAAATGAATGCATCAATGTTGTCAGTTCAACAAATCCACAATCACATGGCAAAGTATGTGAGTATACCAGAAAGCTGGCGAAGCAAAAACTATGCCTTTTAATTTGTGAACTCAATCGATGAGACAGTGCAGAATAAGACTATGTGCAGTGTTAAAAATGCACCCTGGCATACCCTGATAGTAGATGAGAGCACAGACATATCAGTACACAAAATGCTGGTCATACATATTAAATACAGGGAGGAAAATGATGTTAACTATAAAACTGTGTTTGGTGGCATCATCCAGCTGACAGGATGCACTGCTTGTGATATTGTGGAGGCAATAACTCAGTTTTACTCCAAACATGGACTGGACATGCAGAGAAGGGTGATGCTGTCCTCCGATGGTGCCTCAGTTATGCTAGGAAAACACAACGGAGTTGCGGCTTTGTTAAAGCACCAAATACCACACCTAACTGAACAACATTGTGTGGCCCATAGAGAGGACTTGGGCATTGATGATGCCTGGAAAAATATACCTTTGATGCGAGATGTGGAAACTCTTCTTAGAACTGTGTATTCCACTTTCTCTCGGTCCACTGTGAAGAGGGGCAAAATGGAGGACCTAGCAAAGATTCTTGATGAAGTTACACTGTCATTCAGGCCTCTGAACGAAGTGCGATGGCTGTCGCGGCACCAAACTGTCAATGCTGTTCTGAGGAACTGCACTGTGCTTACAGAATTCTGCAGAAGAGAATTCACCGACAACAGAGATCCAGTGGCCAAGTACTGCTACAAAAAGCTGAGTGATTCAAAGTTCAAGGTAACTCTCACTGCTTTGGCAGATGTTTTGGGTGAGCTAGCACAACTCTGCCTCACTTTACAAAGACGCAACCTGACTGTGATGGAAGGACACTGCTTTGCTAGAGCGAAGATTGAGAAGTTGCGTTCCCAGTACTTGAACGAGAAGGATGTACAGTGGAGTGACCGTGTCAAAGAGGCAATGGGGACCTCATCAGCTGATGGCAGAAATACTGGTGAGATTACTCTTTTCATTCGTAAGCTCTGTGATCACATGGATGCTCGTTTTCCAGAGGATGAATTAAAGGAGTGGTCTGTATTTGACATTGAAGCATTGAGCTCAGACATCCGTTTTGACTATGGATCAGCAGACATTGCCACACTGGCAAAGAAGTATGAGGCCATTCTCAACCACCCACAGTCTATGGAGGCCATCAACAGTCAATATGCTGAATTCAAGTACATAATGAAGCAAAAACTCAAACAATCAGCACATTCTCAGATATGGTTGCTGCAGCTTCCAGTGCAGATTGTGAAAGAGGATTTAGTCTAATGAATCATATCAAAACAGCATCCAGAAATCGTCTTGAAGTGGCACATTTGGACCAGCTGATGCGCATAAAGTCAAAGCAAGAAGCAGACGAAGCCATCAACCTGGACCAAGTGTACAACCATTGGAGAAGTGAGAAGGACAGACGTGAAAAATAAGGTAAAATTAAAGTCAAATTTGTGCATATTCTAGTGTCATTTATTACGATTTTTTATTTATGGATATTAATCATTAAATGCTGTTACTACTAGATAATTTATGGGTAGTAGAAATGCTAATAAAAAAAACTGTGTAATGATGTATTTTACAGACAAAGAGTAACAGGAGTTTAAACTGTATCACAAGCAACAGCACATGTCATTGAGCAAAATGTGAATGTTTTAATGTGTGTTATGTCTGAAAGGTGTATGTGTCTCTTTTCTTCCAGAACAGGACCCTCAGCCAGGCCACATCTGATGTTGCTCACAGTGGTGCTCAGGGAGCTTGCCTGTATGCTCGGACACTTGAAAAATTAGACGGAACATTGCTTGCAGGTAAGTTATTCACTTCTTGTTTCTCCTCCCTCTCTTTCTTTCTCCCTATCTCCTGTGTACAGTATATGTGTACCGTTTTTTTTTCTCTCCCTCTCTCTCTGTCACGTGTGTGCTCTCTCTCTCTCTCTCTCCATCTCGTGTGTGTATGTTGTTTTCTCTCTCTCCCTCTCTCTTTCACCTGTGTGTGTATGTGTGCTGTTCTCTCTCTCTCACCATCTCCTGTGTGTGTGTGTGTGTGTGTGTATGTTGTTGTTCTCTCTCTCTCCCTCTCTTTCACCTGTGTGTGTGTGTGTGTGTGTGTGTGTGTGTGTGTATGTTGTTGTTCTCTCTCTCTCCCTCTCTTTCACCTGTGTGTGTGTGTGTGTGTGTGTGCACTGGTTCTCTGTGTTGTTAATAAAGATGTACTGAAATGTTTAACACCTTGTGCTTTCCATGGGGGGAGAGCAGTATGTCTCCTGTTCAGTGGTCTTGCCAGCCTTACGCCACTTGTTCAGAGTTATGGAGCCCTCAGACGATGATCCAGTTTATCTTCTGATGTTCAAGAAGGCCTTTACCACAGACCTAGCTCAACGGAAGGATAGCACCAACCTCAAATGGCTGAAGATCACTACTGCCCTTGACCCTAGGTTTAAAGACCTTAAGTGCCTTCCAAAAGATGAAAGGAGTGAGGTGTGGGCCTCAGTACGTGACCTGAGGATGAGAGAGACACATGCACAACAACCACCTGCTGAGACAACAGAGGAGCCGTCACCAAAGAAGAGGAGGAGGATGTCCATGTTGCTGTGTTCTTCTGATTCAGATACAGATGACTGTTGTGGTCACAGCAGTCTGCTGTGTTTTTCCTCCTCCTGGGTTTGCCACTCCCCCTGTCGGTCTCACTTCACACCTGGCCGTCATCTGCAATCATGCTCACCTGGTCGTCATCTCCAATCAACTCCCCTTCATAAACCCTTGGATTCCCTGCTGTCGGTGCCAGATCGTACTTCGCTCTACAGTGGTAATGATACGTACCCGGCTCCAGTTTACCTTGTTACCTTGTTACCTTGTTACCTTGTTACCTCGCTACCGAACTCTCGTCTCTTGTTGCCTTTGACCACAACCTAACTCTGTTTCCCTCTGCCTGCAGTTATCCGGATCACGCACTCCAGCTCGCCTGCCTCACCCTCCCCCCGGCTTCCGCGTCCTCTACCTGCTCCTCCACCTCACTCAATAAACCCCCTTGCATCAATTCAACACCGTCTCTTGTCTGCTCTTGGGTTCAGAATCGTTATCATAACAGAACGATCTGGCCAAGATGGACCCAGCGGACATGGACAGCATCCGCGGAGCTCTCGCCGCCCAAGGCACTCAGGTTGCTGAGCACAGCCAAGCCCTCCGGGAAGCTATGGAAGCCTTTAAGAATCTCGCTACCCGAGTCACTCAGATGGGTGCGCAATTGGACTTACTAGCCCCCCTTACCACAGCGCCTCCACCGTCAGCTTCACCTCCGCCGGCCCCCACTCTCCCGACACACCTGCCACGAGCTCGTGAGCCTCTCATTCCTGCGCCTGAGCGCTACGCTGGGGACATGGGTATGTGCAGAGCCTTTTTGATCCAGTGTTCACTAGTTTTCAGTCAGCAGCCCCTCACCTATCCCACTGAAAAGGCTAAGATCGCCTACATTCAGGCCCGTTTCTAGGATTTTGGGGGCCCTAGGCAAAGAAGTTGTTGGGGGCCTTTAAAAAAAAAATTTCCGCAATTCTGTGCGTTTTAATCACAAAAGAGGTCAAACATACACTGAAAAGTAGCCTTTATTATTTTTTTTATTTCCTACTGAAACTGCTGCTTGCGGCCCTTGGCCTCAGCAAATGCAGACACAATCCCCTCCAAGTCCAAAGACCTGCGGACGTCACTCTCAATTGACATGAGTGCCAGTCCAGAGAGCCTCTCTTGGCTCATAGTTGACCTCATGTAATTCTTTATGCGCTTCAGAGATGAAAAGCTCCTCTCTCCGGAGGCAACCGAGACAGGAAGGGTCAGAAGTAGGCGCAGTGCAATGCTTAAATTGCTGTACAGGTCCAACAGCTTCTCACTGTATATGTAGTCCAGCATTTTAAATGGGCACCTGGATACTTCATCTGGAAAGGTGTGGACAGCAGAGTTGATCTCCAATGCCAAGTCGTCTGCATCAATATCATGGAGGGTTTGTTCCACTTTCCTGCATCTCTCATGCAATTTCCCAGTCTTGATTGTGGCCCTCATGATATCAATGCTGAACAGGAAGTCGTACAGGGCATACACCCCCTCCAGTCTGGAAAATCTGTCTTTTAGGCTGGTGATGGCAGTGTCAACCAAAGGCAGGAAGAAGTCCCTTCTGAAGGCCTCTTCTGGGGTCGATTGGGTTTCATCTGTACTCTCGTAAAGGAACTGCCTTTTCTTTTTACGTTGCCTTTTCTCAGGCAATTTCCTCTCAATTTCCAGATCTTCTGCAATCTCCATTGCATCCGTTTGGCTTGATGCGAGTCCATTTTCCCTGAAATCTTCTAGGTACTCTGTCACTCCCTCGGTTTCTTTTTTCAGTGTTTGCATTGAAACATCCGGGCTCTGGAGGAGCTTGCTCATATGGTTAACCTGATACAAAACGTTGTACCAGGTTATTGTGCACAGAAGAAAGGACCATGTTTTAAGCTCACCATGTAAGCTTTTTGCTGAGGACATGGTCTCTGAGTCCCCCTTCTCTGTAGCATATGTCTCCAGTGCTGACAGTCCGTCTAGTATTTCAGGTAGATGGTACCGCACTACCTTCACACTGTCAATTCGGGCCTCCCATCTCGTCCCTGAAAGTGGCTTAAGGGTGAGCTGCTTCACATGCTGCTTCAAAATTGCCCAGCGGTGCACAGAGGAACTGAAAAGGTTGTACAGTCGTTGCAGCATACCAAAAAAAGACATGGACAACACTGAAGACTTGGCAGCATCTGACACAACCAGATTTAGTGTGTGACTGCTGCATGGGATGCATAGCGCCTTGTTGTTCAGCTCTAAAATTCTTGCCTGCACACCCTGTTTGTGGCCCATCATATTGCTGCCATTGTCGTATGACTGCCCACGGCAATCTGAAATGCTGAGGTTGTGCTTCTCCAACTGGTCAAGCAGGATTTCACTGAGCCCTTTACCAGTTGTGTCTTCAACATGTACAAATCCCAAAAAATGCTCAGCAATAGAAACAGGTGTTTCACAGTTGACAATCCTGAGAACAACAGAAAGTTGTTCCTTGTGGCTGATGTCAGGAGTGCAATCCATGATCACGGAGAAGTATTTTGCTTTGTGCACTCTTCTTGCAATCTCCTGTAGGATTTTGTCTCCGACCAGCTGAATGATTTCGTTCTGAATGACTCCACTCAGGTAATGCACCTTTGTCTCTTTGCATTGTATTCGTCTGATGTGTTCATTCATTACCGGATCAAACTGTGCTAGGAGTTCCACTTGAGCCAGAAAATTCCCATTGTGGCGATCATACACGGTACTGGTAGTTCCTCTCAAAGCCTGGTTGCGTTCTGCCAGATGGGAAACTATGGCAATCACTCTCCGAATTACGCCTTTCCAGTGTTCAACTTCAAGTTGCATCAACTCCATCTGTCTTTGATCAATCAGTGTACTGGTTTGCAGTCTCCTCTGAAGGTCGTGCCACTTTTTCACATTGTCACAGTGCACCTTTGTGCACTCGTGTTTTTTTAGGCGATAGGAAAGGTTCTTCCATCCACCGTAGCCACAGGTCGTTAAGGCATTGTCACGCTCACGCTTCCCGAAAACAGTACAAGGGAAACAGAACACTCCATCTGTGTGGATGGAATACACCAGCCACGATCGATGTATATTCTCACCATTTTTCATGGTTCTTTTGTAACTGTCCTTGGTGAATCTTCGAGGAGGATTGTCTAAGTTTTGCGGGAATTCAATGTCCATGATTTGCACAGGTCCTTTTTTGACTATTTCACAGCGCATACTGCTTGTTAGGACACTGGGCCAACATCCTGGGTCATCACTTAATGTGGTGCTTGCAATACCTACAGGTACCCCAGTTCTGGATGGTGGGGTGGTCTCTGCCATGTCAATGTCATCTTCCTCTTTGTCCTCCTCATGAAGTGGAGATGGAGTTGATGGCACTGTTGAAAACATATAGTTGCAAATTAATTTATAGCACAATTGCCATGTGGTAAGTACAGCAACTAGGGAATGGTGATCTACTTGTATAATGCTTTAAAAAGAAAGGGTCATTTTAATACACTTTCATAGCACATGGGTGTTAGGTGATAAGTTGAAATTGTGCGGCTTAATGCACCTTCTGTTGAACCACTGCTGGGAAGTGGTGTGGATGCTTCCACTTGCTCCTCCTCAAGTCGTGATGGAGTTGATGGCACTGCTGAAAAATATGTAATTACAAATTAATTCATGGCACAGTTTCATGTGTGAAGTACGACAACTAAATGCTTAAGGTATGGTGATCTACTTGTGTAACGCTTTATAGCAAATGGTCATTTTAATACACTTTCACAGCACATGCTGCTATAACTTTGGGTCACTATGATAGGTGATAAGTTGAAATTGTGCGGCTTAATGCACCTTCTGTTGAACCACTGCTGGGAAGTGGTGTGGACGCCGCAATGTTGTCTTCCACTTGCTCCTCCTCATAAACATGTGACGAAGACGATGTTGATGGCCCTGGTGCAAAAATAAATAAATACATAAATAATATTCTTTTTATTTATATTGCACATTTTGCATGCATTGATCTCAACAACTCAGTTATTCATTAACATTAGTGAATGTCCCACATATTTGAAATGTCCAGAAGACTCTGTGGGCAAGTGGAATGAATACACACAACTATGACTTGAATTAGAAAAATGTAAAGTCATTTTGATAACATCAAGTGTGTTGATAGAAGGCACTAATAATAGGTAGAAAAGAACGTTACCTTCAGTAGCACCAGAGACAACACTTGGTAGAGCGGGATGAAGAAATTTCAGCAATGCCCCTTGGAGAAAGAATAAGTACTGTATGATTAGCTTGGTTATTTTTCAAATGCTTTTGAAATCCTATCATTTTACAGTCTGATAATTGTGGTGAAATAGATATTAAAAGCATTACACACAGTTCCTACTAGGCGGTTTAGTGGCGGTTTCTATACGACTACAGGTGAAGCACTGCTTCACCAAAAAAAAGTAAAAAAAATAATAATAATAAAATCTTACAATAATCCCGTTTTCACTGGTTTGAAAACAGAAATACAGTCACTAAGACGAGCTGTTTTCCTGAAATCAATTCTGTGAGTGGCAACAGCGCCATCCCCGCACCCGTGGTGTGTCTGTGTGTGTCTGTGTACTGTCTGTGTCCCATAGAAAAAGCTCAAAGCTATCGGTACAGTTTTTAACGGTGGTCCAGTGGTATTTACAGCTATCATGGAGACCAACAACAACAAACAGCAGAATAGGTTTAGAAAAGGATTAATTGACACTAAAGTGGCTGTTTTCTTCATGTGGCTGATCTGCGCCGGGATGTTAACCGTTAAAATGTAAATAAAGTAAGTAAATCAACCCAATGGTATTCTAGCAAAATTATTGTAAACTCCCATGTTAATCTCCTATTAAATAGCTAGCTACTACAGGATGGAATAACTATTTCACTGGTTGTCTCAAGGCTCTAACGACTGAAAACATATGTGAAGTTTATTTAGGATATTAAGAGGAATTAATCGTTGATCAATTTGGCCAGCTGATAACGTTATGAACTTATAGTGAAGTCAAAGGTAGCAGTTTAAGTTTGGTTAGCATGCTAGCATGCCAAACCACTGGTTCCTAGCTAGTCGTCGTTACAACCTCGCTACTCTAGCAAAATATGGTATACCCTGCCTGGCACAATTTTCATGTTGATTGTGTATATTCTACTTACCGGTGTCTTGTTTTCTTTTCTGCTCCTCTTCCCTTTTCTTCTTCTTTTTTTGATTGCCGGAGAGATAATTTCGCTTCATTTTAATTTTTCACTTTTCACTTGCACTTGACGCTGTCGCGCTAATGCATGGGAAAGGGGGGCCCCCTCGAGCTGGGGTATTTCGACTACAATGTGTCGTTGCGCTTTTCGGACATCGCATGCTCTAGGGAGGCGCTGTTGCTGCCCTCGCAGTCGCAGCAGAGCCCTTCATATACAGATGACTGCTTATTATTATGAAGCTATTTAAAATCGTCATTGCTGTTGAATACATGACCTGTCTTATTGGTATGCATGTTGTTTGATTCATGTTGCATTTGTATCAGACTTTTCTTTGAATTTTGAAAAAAAAAAAAAAAAAAAAAAAAAAAATCTTAACCTGTCGTCTTTGGGGGGCCTCCTCCTACTCGGGGGCCCTAGGCAATTGCCTACCATGCCTACCTGAACGCGACGGGCCTGCCTACATTATGGGGTCACTTAAGGGTAACGCATTAGAGTGGGCTTCAGCATTATGGGACAGTGATTCCCCAGTCAACGATAATTTTGAGCTTTTTGTAGCCGAAATGAGGAAGGTTTTTGATCATCCAGTAGAGGGAGGGGACGCCGCCAAGCGGCTTATTTCCCTTCGTCAGAGCTCCCGCAGTGTAGCTGAGTTCTCCGTCGAGTTCCGGACCCATGCAGCCAGGTCGGGCTGGAACGACAGGTCACTATGTGGGCTTTTTCTTTCCGCTCTCAGCGAGTCAATTAAGGATGAGCTGGCTACTAGGGAGGAGTCTAACACTCTCGATGAACTGATCTCCCTTTCCATCCGGCTGGATAATCGTCTACGCGAGCGGCGTAGGGAGAGGACAGGCAGTTCCGTACCCCCGGCACTCGCTGCTTCCTATTCTCCTCACTTCCCGAGAGCTGCTCTCTCTGCCCCCGTGACACATGCAGTCACTGAAGAGGAGCCCATGCAGCTGGGGCGCACTCGTCTTACCCAAGCGGAGCGGCTTCATCGGATCAAGACCGGAGTGTGTCTGTACTGTGCGCTGCCCGGGCATCTCATCTCCACCTGTCCGTCACGACCAAAAGACAGGGCTCGGCAGTGAGACTCGGGGCCCTGCTGAGCCACGCCCCCTCCGTCCCCGTTCCTCACTATGCACGCTCACCGCTGGAGGCCACTCTGCTATCCCTCGGTCATCCCTTTCCGGTATCGGCCCTTGTGGATTCGGGAGCAGATGAGAACTTCATCGACGCCGGCTTCGCGTCTCAGGTTGGCATTCAGTTGGAACAATTACCCTCTCCATTAAACGCTAATGCCTTAGATGGCCGCCACCTGGCCCTTGTTACTCACTGTACTAAGCCCCTGGAGTTAATTGTTTCTGGTAATCACCACGAGATGCTTCAGTTTCACGTCATCCGGTCTCCCCTTATTCCCCTGGTTCTGGGCCACCCCTGGCTCAAGCGGCACAATCCCCAATTTGACTGGTCTTCTGGCAAGGTGGTGAGTTGGAGCACTTTTTGTCACTCCACCTGCTTACAGTCTGCCCTGTTTCCAACAGAGGGAGGTGTCCCCTTGCCCCAGGAAACCCCCGACCTCTCCTTGGTCCCCCCCATCTATCATGACCTGGGAGAGGTGTTTAGTAAGTGTCGTGCACTCACCCTGCCTCCCCATCGCCCCTATGACTGTGCCATTGATCTCCTCCCCGGCGCCCCTTTGCCCAGTAGTCGCCTGTATAACTTGTCCCGTCCTGAGAGGGAGGCCATGGAGAAGTATATTAAGGATTCTCTTTCGGCTGGCCTCATGAGACCCTCCTCTTCTCCTGTTGGTGCAGGATTTTTTTTTGTTGCCAAGTAGGACAAGTCTCTTCGTCCATGTATTGATTTCAGGGGACTCAATAACATTACAGTCAAAAACAAGTATGCCTTGCCCCTCATCAGTTCCGCATTTGAGCCGCTGCAGGGTGCTACAGTCTTCTCTAAGTTGGATCTACGCAATGCCTACCACCTGGTGCGTATCCGGGAGGGCGATGAGTGGAAGACTGCTTTTAACACCCCCCTCGGCCACTTTGAGTACCGGGTCATGCCCTTCGGCCTCACTAACGCCCCTGCCGTGTTCCAGAACCTGGTAAACGATGTCCTCCGGGATTTTCTCAACCGCTCAGTTTTTGTCTATTTAGACGACATCCTTATTTTCTCTCGCAACCAGGAGGAACACTTCCAGCATGTCAGGCAAGTTCTTCAGCGGCTGTTGGAGAACAAATTATATGTGAAGGCCGAGAAGTGTGAGTTCAGTGTCACCTCTGTATCCTTCCTTGGGTTCATCATTGAGAGCGGGCAAGTGAGGACCTGTCCCGAGAAGGTCAGTGCAGTGACAGACTGGCCCATTCCCGATTCCCGCAAGAAACTGCAGCAGTTCCTGGGATTTGCCAATTTCTACCGGAGGTTCATCCGTGATTACAGCAGGGTTGCAGCACCTCTCACCCGTCTCACCTCTCCTGCCCGCCCATTTGCCTGGACGCCTGAGGCGGAGACTGCCTTCTCTGGTCTTAAGAGACTTTTCTCGTCTGCCCCCATTCTTATCCAACCTGACCCCTCCAGGCAGTTCATCGTGGAGGTCGATGCGTCTGACACGGGGGTGGGGGCGGTCCTGTCCCAGCGCTCAGCTTCTGATGAGAAGATTCACCCCTGCGCCTTTTTCTCTCGCCGGCTGGTACCTGCTGAACGTAACTATGATGTTGGTAACCGCGAGCTGCTGGCTGTGAAACTGGCATTGGAGGAATGGCGGCACTGGCTTGAGGGGGCAGAACAGCCGTTCGTGGTTTGGACCGACCACAAGAATTTGTCATACATCCAGACAGCTAAGCGCTTGAATTCCCGCCAAGCCCGGTGGTCCCTGTTTTTTGGGCGGTTTAATTTCTCCCTCACCTACCGTCCCGGATCCCGTAACGTCAAACCTGACGCCCTCTCTCGTCAGTTTAACACTATGAACACACCGGCCTCCCCTGACACTATCCTCTCTCCTTCCTGCCTCAAGGTTGCTGCTGTCACCTGGGAGATAGAGTCCCTCATCCGGAAGGCCCAAGTCACCGAACCAGATCCGGGCAACGGCCCTCCTAACCGTTTCTTTGTCCCCAGTTCGGTTCGCTCTCAAGTTCTGGTGTGGGGCCACACATCGCGCTTTGCCTGTCACCCTGGCGTGGGCCGCACCCTGTCCCTCCTGAAGAGGCACTTTTGGTGGCCAGCGATGGACGCTGACACCCGGGCATTCGTGCTTGCCTGCACGGTGTGTGCTCGGGCCAAGTCCTCCCATCAACCTCCTGCTGGTCTGTTACGCCCTCTCCCTGTTCCTGGTCGGCCCTGGTCCCACATTGGCCTGGATTTTGTGACTGGTCTTCCCCCCTCTAAGGGCCACACTGTAATACTCACCGTGGTGGACAGATTTTCGAAGGCGGTTCACTTCATTGCGCTTCCTAAGCTCCCCACTGCCACAGAGACTGCCCAGCTGCTTGTGCAGCATGTCGTTCGCCTCCACGGGATTCCCGCTGACCTCGTCTCCGACCGTGGTCCCCAGTTCGTTTCCCAAGTGTGGAAGGCCTTCTGCCGAGCGCTGGGGGCCTCTGTCAGCCTGTCATCAGGGTACCAGCCGCAGACTAATGGGCAGGCTGAGAGAGCCAATCAGGACCTCGGAACCGCGCTGCGTTGTGTGGCTGCGCGCAACCCCTCGGCTTGGAGTGACCATCTCTCTTGGATCGAGTATGCCCACAATTCCATGTCCTGTGCTGCCACCGGCATGTCCCCGTTCGAATGCTCCCTGGGATACCAGCCACCCTTGTTTCCTGCTCAGGAGGATTACATCTCCGTCCCCTCGGTCCAGCACCATCTCCGCCGTTGTCGCAGGACGTGGAGGGACGCACGCACCGCTCTGCTGCGCTCCGCAGAGCAGAACCGGCGCATTGCTGATCGCCACCGGGCTCCCGCTCCTGCCTATCGGGTGGGTCAACAGGTGTGGTTGTCCTCTAGGGATCTCCCCTTACGAACTGGCTCCAAGAAGTTAACCCCTCGTTTTGTTGGCCCTTTCCCTATTATTTCCGTCATCAATCCCTCAGCGGTCACACTCAAGCTGCCTCCAGCCATGCACGTCCACCCCACCTTCCATGTCTCTCGTTTAAAGCCAGTCTCCACCAGTCCCCTCTCCCCCCCGGACGTTCCCCCCCCACCTCCCCGTTTGACTGACAACCACCCAGATTACACCGTCCGGCAGTTGCTGGACATTCGTCGTCGGGGCAGGGGGTATCAGTACCTCGTGGATTGGGAGGGTTATGGGCCAGAGGAAAGGAGCTGGGTTTCGCGGGGCCTCATCCTCGACCCCTCCCTCATCCGGGATTTTCATCGGGCTCACCCAGAGAGGCCTAGGCCGCCTGGAGGCGTCCATTGAGGGGAGGGTACTGTTGTGGTCACAGCAGTCTGCTGTGTTTTTCCTCCTCCTGGGTTTGCCACTCCCCCTGTTGGTCTCACTTCACACCTGGCCGTCATCTGCAATCATGCTCACCTGGTCGTCATCTCCAATCAACTCCCCTTCATAAACCCTTGGATTCCCTGCTGTCGGTGCCAGATCGTACTTCGCTCTACAGTGGTAATGATACGTACCCGGCTCCAGTTTACCTTGTTACCTTGTTACCTTGTTACCTCGCTACCGAACTCTCGTCTCTTGTTGCCTTTGACCACAACCTAACTCTGTTTCCCTCTGCCTGCAGTTATCCGGATCACGCACTCCAGCTCGCCTGCCTCACCCTCCCCCCGGCTTCCGCGTCCTCTACCTGCTCCTCCACCTCACTCAATAAACCCCCTTGCATCAATTCAACACCGTCTCTTGTCTGCTCTTGGGTTCAGAATCGTTATCATAACAATGACGAGGAGGAGTCCATAGAGCATTGTCTGGATCGCTACAGAGCAGAAATGGACATAGAGGGGTGTCCACTACGATGGTGGTCAAAGAGAGAGGGAGCACATGCCAGGCTGGCACCCATTGCACGCAAGTACCTGTCAACCCCTGCAACCACAGTGCCTTGTGAGAGGTTGTTCTCACTCTCAGGCCACATCATTCAAAAGAAGCGAGCTTCTTTGTCCCCTGAGAACGTAAACAAACTGGTCTGCCTCAGCAACTGGCTGAAAGTAAAGAAGGACTAAGTAAATTATGTCTATGGAGTGAAAAATGTTCAATGTCCTGAATTATTGTTTGTATTTGCACTGTGCATGTGTGCACCTAAAGCAATTAAAATGGTCTTTGAATTTAAATATACTTACTCTGTGTTTATTCTACATTAATTTAATGATTGATTTTACATAAATAAATATTCATTATAAGCTTCAGTCTTGAGTAGAAAAATGCAATTAATTTATTGAAAGATTAATCGCGATTAATTACAGAAATGTGTGCGATTAATTAGTTAACTTTTTTTAATCGATTGACAGCCCTAATATCAATATATTTGGCTGCATGGGAAATAATGATTTAACTTTTTTTTTTACCTTTCCTAATGAGGGATTGATGGCAGGGAATGGGACTCTAATGGCTTCAGGGCAGAATGAAGGTACGGGAAGACAGGGCTGCTGTGATATATATATAGTATATATATATATATATATATACTATATATTTTTGATTCAAAAAGTTTCCATGGTATTTTGAGGAAGAAAAACTGATTTTGGCCACTTGACTTTGAATGACTTTAAATTGACCGGACTTCTTTCTGTGGACTGCATAAAGGCACTTGATGTTATTGTCCATAGCAGCGGTCTGCTGAATGTCCAAATTAACTAATCAGAATTCAACCAAGCTGTGAAATAATTATAAATAATTATCAATATTAGTGCAGAAAAAGTTGAGAGATATGATTGAACTGGCAAACCATTCTGTAACACACACACACACACACACACACACACACATACACATACACATACACACACACACACACACACAAGTGGAGCAAAACAAACACTTACCTATTATCCTGATGACACTCACAAATCCATCTGCATACAGAGTTCCGCTGAACCTATCATTACTATACTCATCTGTTCCAGCTGGTTGTATTCTTATTTTGTTTTGGTCTCCTTTCCTTTTGTTGTTTGAGATTGTGTCCCTGTACCTGCAATAAATACATACACAAAATGCAACTTCAAATTAGTAACAAGGTGATTAATTGGTAGAGGATGGCAACAGGACAATACTGGAAGTTGAAAAATATGAATTTAGACATAGTTACCAGTTGAATTAGTTGTAGTGGTATGTCAAATGTATTGGCATCAAATGTAAATGTACCAACAGTAAAAGTAGTCATTGTTTGATTGGTCCATTTCAGAATAATATCTGATATGTTTTATAATTATTGATCATTAAAGTGTTCTCAGAGCTGGTAAAGGTGCAGCTAGTTTAAATGGCTGTGTATACTGCAGGGTAGCTGCTGGATTTACTCCAGGTGAACTACAGTCTGATTTAAGGGAGATTACGTTTACCATCATTAATCCAGATCTGTAAAGTAACTAAAGGGATTACATACATGTAGTGGAGTTACAGTACATTATTTACCTTCGATTTGTAGTGGAGTAGAGGTACAGAGATGCAACCAAATACTCAGGCAAAGTACAAGTACCTCAAAATTGCACTTAGGTACAGTACCTGAGTAAAGTAGTTACTACTGGCTTACAGTCCTAGAAGAAGAAGGACCACTAGTTTGTTGACCCTCCCTGTTTTGTTTTTCCCTTGTTTACCTGTTGTTTGCTTCAGTTTTTTTGTTGGTTTTTTTTATATTGATTCTTACTAGCCCCCCTGTATAATGGCTGTATTGTGAGCAGACTGACAGCTTTTCTCTGAAGTCTCTCTTCTCCTTTCCCCAGTGATCCCCATTTATTTTGCCCTCTAATTTCTTGTTAATGCCTCAGTGCTTCAGTCTGTACACTTTGAAAAAAAAGGGTGACATTTGGTTGGTAGGCCTGAATAGTGCCTGTGGCTTTTACATGACAGCTGAAATGCAGAATAAATTAAACAGCAGGAAGACTGATAAGTTAATAAATCTGATGTTAAAAGGAAAACTTAACCCGTCCAAGTTTATCCAATTTCATGGTTTCAACAATATTTGAATTGGTGGGAGGAATCGACAATTATTGTGCCAAGGGTCCATAAAGACGCTATGATTATCCTCAAGACAGATTTGTTGGATTTACTCAATTTACAAAAGGTGAAAGACAATTGAAAGAAATTAAAGAAAGTGGTAAATTGGGGTGAAATGTGGATGGCTCACAATGAGTCATTTCTTTTCTGTGATGCTGCAGTGACCCTTCCACTCAATTGACAGTGAACATTCACAATTTCTTTCTGGTTTTAATATTGTGTGCCATCAAAGAGATAACTACTGAAATGTGAAATGTAAGGTTAAAAAAAACAACTCATAAAACCATAACAATACATTTTAAAAGCTAAAAAGGCAAGTATTTTGCTTCAAAATAAAAGCATTTTTGTGGCTCCAAGGGCATTCCCAGGAGGGGGGGTGGGGACATACTCTCTTGTATAGGCCGTCCTCTCCTGCAGCTTCGCTCCCACTATCGGCAGAGACAAGCAGCAGTCACTATTCTTATTCAATCAACTTCAGGTCTTTTGCTTGACAGAGTTCAGCTACTCACAAATAAGAGCACAGCCTGAACTCTGCCGCCTTCTGTCTCAGGTCGCACACTTTGTTCTTGACTGCAGTGGTCTCTTTGTTTCTGCTCGCCTCCTTGGCCCCTGCATTTCTTTCTGGGCCTGCTCCTCAGCTGCACTTCTTGAGTTGTGTTCTAATTTTCAGTTAGCTTAGGAACAGTGATGGGCAAGTTACTTCCAAAATGTAATACAGTACATATTACTTATTACTGTCTTTTTAAAGTAATAAGTTACATTTATTATTGCTGTCTCTGAACTATAATGCGTTACACTACCTTTGCGTTACTTTGAGTTACTTTCACCAAAAATAACTGCAAAAGTATGGCTTTAAGTCTATCTATCTATCTGTCTGGCAGTAAATACTGAACATTAGGAAAAGGGCTAGAAATTAAACTCATGCTCCGTTTAAGTGTGCTGAATAATATGTGATACCGGTAACATGACGTCTCTGTGTGTTATTAATAACATGTTAGTGGAGCCTCTGCACGGCCCTGTGACCTGCTGTATATGAACCAGTCTCTATGGCAGCGTTAGCTCACCTTGTCATTGGTGTGTTAACGGTGGTTTGGCTGACAAGCTTTCTAAAAGCCGGCGATTCCACAGAGGACAGAGGCTGCATATCTTCAACACTCTGCCACGAGTCTCTGAACTTCTCGGGGTTCAAGCAGCAGACCCAGAGAAAGTGACCTTCTGTTGCTTCAGCCTGCGCGCTCTCCTGTCTTTCTCTTTTCTTTTCTCTGAGCCTGCAGCTCTGCATTGTGAGCCTGCAGCTCTGCATTGTGAATCTGTTTCTGTAGCCCTCTTAACCAATAGTAAACAGGCTTACTGAGTTACTATTCTACCTGCACAATTATTTCTATGGTGTTGGAATGTCTCGCGATGTTTGTGAATTCTAAGAAACAAAACACCACATCATTTCAGGTTAAAATGTGTTGTAACTGCATTACTGAGAATTGTAACGGGTATTATATTACCCACATTTCAGAAGTAATGCGTTATATTACTGCGTTACAGCAAAAAGTTACATTACTGTAACTCCGTTACTTTTTTAACGCGTTACACCCAACTCTGGTTAGAAAAGATCCTAATGGAGGGAAATGATCTGGAAGCAAGTGATAGGAGATGTTCAAATTCTGTAGGAGCTTTGAAACTTCCTCTATAACCTCACTTAGATTAGGAAACACCAGACCTTCCTTTAGGAAAGGAAAGGAGAAAATGCTGTCCCACAATGCCTTGCGGCCGCAACATTTGCTGTGGCACATCATTTAGCCGCTCACGGAAACAACCGATCGTGACGAGAAATGCGTATTATTTTAGTTACGGTGCTTATTAAGCATCAAACAACTGATGCCGTAACTTTCTAAAGTGCTTTGTCTTGAACGTTCCCTCTTCCCGCAGCTCTTCTTGTATTTATATGTTCCTGGTCAAATTTGACCGGTCTCTTTTAACTTTTAGCTCCACGCAAGATCTCACCCCGTGGGGTCAAAATGATCACAAGGGGGGGACCTAGTGAATGACCTGCAGAGAGCTGGGACCAAAGTAAGAGAGGCTACCATCAGTAACACACTACGCCGCCAGGGACTTAAATCCTGCAGTTCCAGACGTGTCCCCCTGCTTAAGCCAGTACATATCCAGGCCCGTCTGAAGTTTGCTAGAGGGCATTTGGATGATCCAGAAGAGGATTGGGAGAATGTCATATGGTCAGATGAAACCAAAATAGAACTTTTTGGTAAAAACTCAACTCGTCGTGTTTGGAGGAGAAAGAATGCAGAGTTGCATCCAAAGAACACCATACCTACTGTGAAGCATGGGGTGGAAACATCATGCTTTGGGGCTGTTTTTCTGCAAAGGGACCAGGACGACTGATCCGTGTAAAGGAAAGAATGAATGGGGCCATGTATCGTGAGATTTTGAGTGAAAACCTCCTTCCATCAGCAAGGGCACTGAAGATGAAGCGTGGCTGGGTCTTTCAGCATGACAATGATCCCAAACACACCGCCAGGGCAACGAAGGAGTGGCTTCGTAAGAAACATTTCAAGGTCCTGGAGTGGCCTAGCCAGTCTCCAGATCTCAACCCCATAGAAAATCTTTGGAGGGAGTTGAAAGTCTGTGTTGCCCAGCGACAGCCCCAAAACATCACTGCTTTAGAGGAGATCTGCATGGAGGAATGGGCCAAAATACCAGCAACAGTGAGTGAAAACCTTGTGAAGACTTACAGACAACGTTTGACCTCTGTCATTGCCAACAAAGGGTATATAACAAAGTATTGAGATGAACTTTTGTTATTGACCAAATACTTATGTTCCACAATAATTTGAAAATAAATTATTTAAAAATCCTACAATGTGATTTCTGGATTTTATTTTCTCATTCTGTCTCTCATAGTTGAGGTATACCTATGATGAAAATTACAGGCCTCTCTCATCTTTTTAAATGGGAGAACTTGCACAATTGGTGGCTCAGTCAGTCCAGCAGTGGCTCAGTCAGTAGGGGCTTGGACTGGGAATCGTAGGGTCGCCGGTTCAAGTCCCCGAACAGACTTGAAATATGGAAAGTGGACTGCTACTTGGAGAGGTCCCAGTTCACCTCCTAGGCCCTGCTGTGGTGCCCTTGAGCAAGGCACCGGACACCTCCAATCCCCTCTCCCCATTGCTCCCCGGGCGCTGCACGATAGCTGCCCACTGCTCCTAGTACTAGGATGGGTTAAATGCAGAGGACCAATTTCACTGTGTGTGCTCTGCTGTGTGCATGCATGTGACAAATAAAGAGGGTTTCATCCTCCGATTCTATCTGACTAAATACTTTTTTGCCCCACTGTATATGATGGATGAAAGTCATAAATCTGTCTGATTTGACCCGAACACGACAGGAGGGTTAACATGATTAATTAGTCGGATCCTCCTACTGGCCAATGTGCAGGCTTCAGATGGTTGGTTTTTGGACCCACATCAGTTTCCGAACGGATGCTGGGAACCGATGTCCTTGTTTTACTATAACTTGATCTAATCCTGGAGTGTTGGACGGTGCATTCCTTCAGGTGACTCTGACGTGTGTGTGCTTTTTGGTGAATAAAGGAGTTGACAGGACTGCATTTATTTGAAATTCTACCTCAAATGAATTGATGTTACAAATCAAATTGATTGAATTGTCTTGCTTGTTCTCACGTCTCACTGTCCCAAATGAAAATATTATATTTGAAGAAAATCTGCTGAGTGGGAAAATTGTTTTTCTGTTTCATTTACTCGAGACATTTATCTAACTTCATTAGTTTAATGAGGCTTGAATGCAACATCCCCATTTCCTCAGAGCTGTTTCATTTCATCGCAGTGTGAAAGAGTAACTGAAAACCAAATGTAAAAACACTTTCTCCATGTTGTGGAACTTCACTATCTTTACTTGCATTAATAAAGATACAGAAAGCCAAATCTGTGATGCTGTGTTAGGAAATAGAATGATTTGTCAATGATGCCTCATTACACATCTTCCGCAATCTCTTATACCATTTCCCTTTTACCTACTGCTGGATTTAATAATGACTTTCCTCTGTTCATATTTTTGATGCACTCAGATGTGGACATTGTCTTGAAACCTGGCCTGGATGGCTCTCCAGAGGTAAGTTTGATAATGTCCTCTCAGGAAAAAGCATTCCCTGCTGCCACTTTAAGTAATTTCCCTTGCTGCAGGTATGAAATAAAAAGAATAATCACAGTTATTTTATTTTTGACATTACCAAAGTTGGACTGCTTGTGCCTTTCCCATGATAGATTTTTCTGTTCTCACTCTTCATGTTGCTTCCTCATCCTCTCCCTATTATTCTTATCCTTGCTTCTTTTTGTTCCTTCCTCCACTGTGATGTTCAAAGTGACCTTCAAGATAGAACATTCCCTCAAATAGAGGGACCAGAAAAGGCAGTGAAAAGACTATATCAGAGTTTGAGTTCTCTATATTTTTTCTTGAAACCAAGAGAGTAGGAAAACAATTTCACCCTGGAATTGATAATGTCAGAATCTAAAGGCCTTGATCGGAATGCTTTAAATATGTTCAGTCAAAGTAAGAAAATCTACAATTTTCAGACAATATCTATTCTCCCAGAAAAACTAAGTTAGATTGGTGATGCAAAATTACATCCGAGAAAATGGTATCAAGTTCATACCTGAGAGGCATTCAAATTTTTATTTGTATTTTATATGTTTGAACCAACCCAAGCCGGAAGTAAACTGAAACTCTGAGTTAGGAAATTGTTGTTACCATTGTTACAGCTTGCATGCAACATACATAACAAACCTCAGGCAGCATTGAAACAAAAGCAGCCTAACACAAGACAGAGGGTCCATTATTTTTGGCTTGGTTTGTCCGTCAGCAGGATTACAAATGAATAAATACTAGTATGTTTTTTATGAAAGTTGTTTTAAGGGAGTAAATTATTGAAATGTTTGCTGCAGGTCAGAATCACAATAAAGATACACTAATTATGTGTCCCTTTCACTAACACAGTGATAGGGCCCTTGTGCTTTCTTCGCCAGCCAAACAAATCACTCTTCAAATGGTAAAAACTTGGCAAAGGCAAACATACAAGACTAGATTAACATGGCTCTAGGTATGAGCAAACAATCAGCGGTGGGGCCAATAGTCACACTGGCGGGAAAACAAACAATGGCAGGAAGTCAAGGGCTCTGAAACGAGAATGACTGTAACTTAAGTGAAGTGAACAACGAGACCTGACTAAACCTAACTAAATAGGGACTGGTCTTGGGAACAGCTTGGGATCCAGGCGCTGCTCTTATTTTTGGTTATAGGTTTAACTTCTTCCCTCCTTCTCTTTCGTTATGGTGTCCAGTCATCCTGAATGAGTTGAGACTCACACACTCACTGGGCTTGAAGAAATAAATAGTGGTTTTGCTGCACAGTGCTGTATCCATCGCACCACAACATTTCAAGGCAGGTGTGAGAGTTATGACACTTCAGACCCTACAGATTTATGTTACTGAAGCATTATAAGATGATAATCAAAAAACACACACTTTACCAGGGTTACCCAGGATGGTTGCACTCTTCATCCAACACAAACTTCCTTAAGATACAGGGAAATCAACAATTAGTTCACATAACCCGACTTTTATTTTTTTAAGTGTGCAGATAGATACTCAATCAAAACCTTTTTTATTTGGAGCATTACTCTTTCCCATTAAGATGTGTTGCCTCTCACTCCACCTTATCAAGTTTTTATTAGGTTCATTGGACCGTACCATTAAAAAAGACGTTGACTTCACTATAGCCAGAGTGATAAAGGAAATGCAAAAATAGCTCGCTAGACTGCTAAACTAGACTGCTAAACTAGACTGCTAAACTAGACTGCTAAACTAGACTGCTAAGCTAAACTGCTAAACTAGACTGCTAAGCTAGACTGAGTTTCTTCAAATATATAGACATTTGTACTTTAGCAAATGGCATAGACAATGTTTCCTTAAGTAACAGTTTGTTTTGTTTAGAGCAGGGGTGCCCAAATACTTCCCAGTGGAGGGCCAAAATTGAATGTGGGGGAGGGTCATGGGCCAAAATGTTAATTTTGCAGTACATTAAGTTAAATATACGTGTGCAGTACATTAAGTTAAATATACGTGTGCAGTAAATATATGTGTGCAGTACATTAAGTTAAGCATAGGTGTGCAAAATAAACACTATATCACAAAGTAATTTTGAAAAATGAATGACAATGTTTATTGTGCTTCACATTTATGTTCATAAAATTACTGATCATCAATCTAGCTTCTTTAAATTAGAAACATAATTGAAGCACTATGAAATATTTGAAGACAGACATGGAACATTACTAGGCCTTGGGCCTAACATACTCCAAGGTGACACATTGGAGGCCTAGGCCTACACATTCTGCCTGAAGTAGGCCTATCAGTGGGAGTCATGAAGCCTGTTCTTGGTTTTTAAAAGTCTCTCAATATCAGGCTCAAGCTGACTAACTGACAAAGTGAGAATGTCATGTAGGTGAGAGTCAGATAAAGCATTTCACAGTTTGGACTTATTAAGATTCATCAGGCTGAAAGCCTGCTCACAGACATAGGTACTTCCAAAGAGGGATAACATAACCTGGGCATGTTTGCGGATCTTGCCATATCTGTGTGCGGGAACACATCTGTATAAGTCCTGTAAGGAAAGCTCTCTGAACCTGCTATGGAGGTCTGAATCAGACTGAAGTTCCAAAAGTTCCATTTGAAGCTCCTCACTGACTGCATCCACATTTACATAAAAGGGTTGCAAACAGCTCAAATGCTGTTGTATTTGCAAAAAAATCTTCAAAGCGATGGTCGAACTCCACCACAAGATTGCTGAGAATGTTGAGGTATTTTGGTGTGTCTTCCTCCATCAACCCAACTTCTCTGAGGCTGGGAAAATGTGGCAAATTTCCTGAATGTACAGACACAAAGACCAAAGTAGCAATGTAAGATGCAAGGTTGTTCATGAAATTAAATGAAATACCAAACATCAATCAAATGAGAAAAAAACAACTTCTTTTGTTTTGTATGGCTGCAGTAGGCTATGAAAAACAAATACTGCTACTGTTAGTAGATTTAATGCCTGGATTTAAAAACATCTACATGTATTTTCCACCAACACCAAGTATGCATGCATCACACAAATATAATAACATGGTTGTGATAACAAGCCTAATACATCATTGTATGTTCAATAAAATATTAGATCTCACCTTTTGAGAGATGTCTGCTAAGCAACTGGAGCTTTTGCTTGAAGGCTCTGACATGGTCATACATCTGAGTGATTATCTGGTCTCTCCCTTGAAGCTGAAGATTGAGGATATTCAGCAGCTCTGTGATGTCCACAAGAAAAGCCAGGTCTGCAAGCCAGTGACTGTCCGAGGGCACTTGGATGCTGTTCGTCTTCGTGGCTTGAAACACCCTGATTTCCTCACGCAGCTCAAAGAAACGTCGTATAACTTTCCCACGGCTCAGCCACCGCACCTCCTGGTGGTACAACACATCACCAAACTGGGCATCCATCTCATCAAGAAGAGCTTTGAACTGATGGTGTGAGAGCGCCTTTGAGCGGATATTATTGACAATGGCGACGACATCCTGCATCACGTTCTTCAAGCCTATGTGTTTAGCGCACAGTTGCTCCTGATGCAAAATACAATGGTATTTAAAAATCGAGTTTCAAGGCCCGCACAAGTTCTTGGCACACTTCAAAGTCCTCACTGACGCCTCGCAAAAACACCAGCAACTGTGCTGAGTCAGATATGTCGGTGCTTTCATCGCACGCGATGGAGAAGGCAGAAAACCGACCTGCTCTTTGGGCTATCTGGCTCCAAACATCTTTGGCCATGTCCTCAACGCGGCAGGTGACCGTGTTCCGTGAAAGGCTAATCTGAGAAAAAACCCGCATCTGATTTGGACACACAACTTCAGCAGCAATTGTCAGACACTCTTTGACAAAATCACCTGCTGCAAAAGCTCGTCCACTTCTGACAATGACATTGCTAATGAGATAACTTGCCCGAGTGGCATTTTCTTGTGCAGTAGACGGCTGAAGTAAAGTTCGCTGCTGGGTGGTTAGCTTCGTTAGCAAGTCTGCTACCTTCATCTTGCGATGCTCTCCTGTGTATTTTGCGAACTCAGAATGCTTAGTTTCATAGTGACGACAAATGTTGTTCTCCTTTGAAACAGCGACCCTTTGCTATACATACCAGACACACTGCGTTGGAATCGACCTCGGTAAAAAGATAATCGTGTTCCCAACTTTTTGAATTTTCATTTGTCTGTGTGCCACTTCCTAACACGCTCCATCATTGTATCCTCTCACTCACTGGTCTTGGGCATCATCGGATTGGAGCTGGTAGGAGCTCAACAGCGCCACCCTACCATCAATGTATCTCACAATTGTATTATTTGGAAGTGCACCAATAAATAATATTCAACGAGAGATTCCAAGCGCTGAAGGCGGGAAAAATAGGACAGTGGGCAAGGCGCGGCCCGTGGGCCCCAAATTGGGCAGCCATGGTTTAGAGGCTATGGAGTAACGGTGGGGGGGAATAGTTTATCCAGAGCTATTTAACAGAGCTGTGAAAGACTTTTAAAAAGGTCACATTCTGCTGTGTCAAGTGGACACAATAGTAATCCATGCTTCTCCACCTTTGTTAATTTGTATGCTGGAAAGTTAACTCAACTCTGAAGAGTCATGGTCGGTCCCTATGTTACGCACAGATGCAGAGTTTCCAACATGCTTAAAAGTATTGGTTCAACCTGTTGGGATGACCTTGTGGGTGACATCATTGAGTGTCTCTGCCTCTCACCTGCAGGTAACAATTAATCAAACCTGGGCCCGGTGTGCTGAGCTACTTAGCTCCTGCAGTGGCTCTAGTCTCCCCTCTCTCTCCTGGCTGCACTGGCTGCCTTAAAGGTCTCCTATTATACTCACTTTAGGCATATATTATAGGTCTCAGATATACAGTACATATGTCAAGCCTGAGTGACAGGGAAGGATTGCACAGCAATGTCGATCACACTCTGAGCATACAATTGTCCTAATTATGTTATTTCAATTATGTCACTTTTAGAGACAACTGTATCAGAACATTTTGAAATCAGCGCTCTGAACAGTTGCTCTTCTATGAATAATAGCTCACATGCAGCCACTTTAAAGATGTCCACATGCCAGTTTAAGATATGTGTGTTCCTTCATAATTTAATTTGTACATATTCTGTACATAGAGAAGATATTAAGAATCCTTTTTTCTGTACCATTGGCTTTACTAGAAAAGCATTGTTCTATCAATGTTCCCTTTGATGTATACTTCCTGCTTTCTGATAATTGGAATAAGAGGTTGTTCTGGTAATTGTGGTGGTTTGAGTATGATATGGAGCATAAGATCAATCGCATTCATTTCCCTGCATTTTAACATGTTGCAGTGTAATGTACAGTTCTTTATATTTGTTGAACAAAAAAGAAAATAACATCAAACATGATTATATGTGTTCTGTTATGAGTATGAAAAAAAGCATTAAGTTTAATGTTTTAGAAAATATAATAGGCCTACATGTTCTTATTTATTGTTAGCGTTACAGAAATATAATGTGTTCATGGAATATACATTTCCCTATGTGTATCTATTTAGGTCGTGTTCACAAGATCACATGGTTCTAAATGTCTAATCACGTACCACTATGTTCAGTAGTTCAGAAGTAAACTCATTCAGGTCAAGCGCATTTCAGCTATCTATTTTAGTTGTAAATGCGTTGCATTCCAGAACAATCTGACGACGTCTTATGTCTGTCATAGCATCGTTGGTATGTATTCGTGAGATTGTCAGTAGAGTTTCATCATTGTTTTGGACGAAAATGTAAGTTTGTAAAGTGTGAATGGTCGCGATGTATTACGGCTTGTGAATGCTACGTCTCACGTGTGTGCGCGAAAGATGGTATGACCGGAATGTTAACGTGTTTACTATAAGTATTTTCATGTGTTAGTCAAAATAAGTACAACGAAATGCAACAGTGATTATGCAAATTAGCCTTTATTCATTTAAGTTAAATAGGTGTGGTGCTAATTTGTCCTTGTTCTTGTTTGTTGCAGTTTCACCTTTTCTTTGTAAACGTCAATAAACCTGTGGAAGGAATAAGTAACCCTCAGAGTCTTGATGTTGGGAAAGTTTAGCTGGCCGTCAGGATATTACGGTAGACATATCGGGGACGGAACAATATGTTTTATTAGCAGAATAATAATGTAAAATACTTAACTGGGATAGGAAAGTAGCTGCTTAAACTTTGTGACCTACTACCACCTACTGGTTAGGGTCAGATGAAACCAGGCAGACTGAATGGACATCAGTAATATTTTGTTTTCCATTGATGAAATGTGCGATACTTTGTCAGTCAGAGAAGGCTATTTTATAAAAATAAGTATATTTAGAAAATATTTTAGAAATCTCTATACCTTTTCTACCACAGTGAATGTATTTTGATTGTACAGTGCAGACACCCAGTTCTAGTATTCTGGGGCACTACATTATTTCACACTCAACATTCACTGGTGGTTTGGCTCCACCTAGTGTACCAGTTAGGGAGAAAAACTGGGACACCCTTCAGTCACATTTCTTATGACAGACTAATATTAATCAAGGATGTATCAATATGTCATTTGTAATATTTAAACTGCAAGCAAAGACAATCAGGTCTGTGTTTACCACTTAGGTCATCACAACTCACCTGCTGCAGCTGCAAGTACACCTTCATCTGATCATCACAGCAAGGTAAGGGTTAAGGTCTTTGGTTTGTTGAAAATAAGAACATTAGACTATACACCTTGTATAAAATATGAAAAGGATATCATTTGAATGAATCTTTATGAAGTTGTGTTCACTGCAAGGGAAACTCTGCTCATAAAAGTGCAATTAACTCAATTTACTTTAGTAATTGTAAAAAATGTAATGCAACATTTCTTATCCTAACACAGATGGCATCAGTTGTCTACTGCATCGTGCTCCTCTGCTTGACTATTGGACTGTGGATGGAGGCAGATGTAAGTAATATTTGTTATGTGTAGAAAATGGAAGTAATTCATTAGAAAACAATAGGCTTTTATAATTAATATCATTTACAATTTAAATGAAGAAATTATTGGTAAAATTATGTAGACAGCAAAGCTTCTAGTGTTCCGGGGATGATATAAATCTGGGGCTGATCCATGAATTATAACCTGCTCATTCCTAATAATGTGTTCTTTACATCCACAGGCAACATAACATCACTGGGTGGAAATGAACAATATTTCCCATTTGCTTTGACGGTTCTCAAATAATGAGAAATCGATTAAATGACAGTACCATCCCCAGTTTACGAAACATGTAGAAGACGTGGAATAAAGAAGCACTGTGCTTTTAGTTGTGCTTTAATTGATTGGATTGCTGGTCAGCTTTAGTATCACAGTACAGAGAGAGAAATACATGTTCCGGACAGACTGGTGTTAAACCGAAATATTGCTTAGCAGGGTGAATCAGTTTATTGATTAAATATTAAATCGAATAAATCTCCAAAACAGTGATGTCATCGATGCCGGACATCCTGGTAGAAGTGGCATCCAGACTGAAGATGTGACATCATCATTCCATAGAGTAGGAACAGACATAAGGTTGACTGTCGAGACAACCTACGTCGTTGACCTGTGAACCTTTAAAAAACATCAAAATTCAACGTGATATATTTCAATGATGAATAAAAAAAACAACACAAGCCTGGATGTATTGTAACGTAATTGTTTATTTTTTACCTGCATAGTTAATCTCCATACAGTGTTCCTTTCCTCCAGCGTTGTTTGGCTCCCCTCTGGACCAGTTTCTGAAGGTAAACTTAGAGCCATCGCTCCACATCCACACACCCTCCTGAGAGAAATGAAATTAAAAGTCATTGTCTGACTGATGTCTTCCTCTCAGGCTGCAAAAACTGAAGGACAAGATAGGGCAGTCTGTAGCCTGAGATGACAACCCCAGGGTAAAAAATCCCAAAAGAAAAAGCACTAATTGGATTTGGTACTTTTGGTATGTATTTTACTGATGGAAACTCAGACCAGTGTATTGGCTTTTCCACCTGGTCTATGAAGTGCAAGCCAAGAAAACAATGTTCAGAGAGACTTTAATCAATCGACAAGTTACATTCAAACGTCAAGGGGTATTAAACGGTAAGGGACATACCCCCACATTATTATCAGCAGTGGTAGTTCATTGTTTTTGTTTTTTTAAGCTTCATAATGTAAAATGATTTCTTAGAATGGAGTTTACCAGCACAATTAAGTAAAAGATCTCAGTGTGGTAGTCAAATGTTCACGCAGCCATTTCAATCCATTGTTTATTTAAATATATAAACCAGTAGAGATTGGAGTGAATAACATTGTTGTTGTATCTTGTAGTCCTTATATCTTTGATGCACCTAAATAATAAGAGATACAGTAAATCACTCACCCGGACCGCATCATAGCCTCCAACCCAGACGTTTACATCTGTGCCTGTTGCTTTTTTCACCAACTGTCTGATGAAGTTGTATTCGGTGGTCGATCGGATAGAAGCCAGATTCCCTTTGAGGGCAATGCATTCCGTCTATGGTGGGGAAACAAAGTCAAAGTACAGACAGAATAACAATGTTGTTTGAAAATCTGTTTTAGAGAATATGCCAAACATTAGGTGTTCCAGTTCCTGCACTGTTGTTACATTTCAGTACCTCAGCTGTAGCCCAGTCCTGTGCTTGATTCCTGTAGATGAAACAGCGGGAGCCAAGCTGAGTCCAACCATGGTGGCAGATGTTACCGCAATCTACAATTGTCATATAAGAAAGACTTAGTTAATTGAGAGAGCAACAGAAGCAGTGAATGCAGTATACAGATGCTGTCCATGAGGGTGCCATCTTCATTTGGCTGCAGTCAGAGAGTGTTGGATGATGTATTTTGACTCCGTTCTTAAAAGAACCACCGACCATTTTCCTCACCTTGTGCCTGTGGATGTAGAGAACACATTATTTGGAATGAACAGGGTATGATTCATAGTTGAGCCACAGCACACAACGCTCGAAGCTTTGCTTTGGAAATAGTGTTTCTAATTCATTATTTGCTAATACTCCCTAAAGTAACTGTGTCCAAGCTTTGGTTTCTCTGATATGGATCTTCAGTTGGCTATACACATTCTTATCAAACTAGAGTCTCCATCGCTTTCACTTATTATTAAATCCCTTTATCTTATCTCATTATCAAATAAGAGACTTCATCTGTGAAACCTCCTGTGATTATGTTTGAAAAAGATAATGTTAAATGTGACGGAACAATGATATTAATTAAAATAGTCTATTATTTTAATGCACTAATGTATTATCCGTATCAAGCATAACACATATTACTTACATCTGCCTCCATCCACAGTCCACTGGTCAAACAGAGGAGCACGATGCAGTAGACAACTGATGCCATCTGTGTTAGGATACAAAATGTTAAATAAAAAATGTTAGAATTACTAGAGTACCATGGAGTAAATTTTACTTTCATGAGCAGTGTTCCCTTGCACTGGACCCACTTCATGAAGGTCAATTAGAATGTTTTCCTTCACATATTGTACACAAGGGCTATATTTAAGTTTTGACAGTTATTATTTTTAAAACAAACCAAAGACCTTAACCCTTACCTTGCTGTGATGATCAGATGAAGTAGTTCTTGCAGCTGCAGCAGGTGAGTCGTGATAGTCGTGGAAGGGTTAGGGTTCTTTGTATAGCTCATCTAGATGGTATACACGTACACTTGTTTGTCATTTAATATTGCTAAATACATATTGACAAACCCTTGATTCAATATTAGATTGTTTTATAAGAAATGTTAAAAAAAACAATTACTGACGCTTCAGTGTGTTGCTGTAGCTACAGTAAATTAAACTGTGCATGGCAAGGTAAGGCATGTTTATTTAGATATCTTATTGCAACATGACAATTAAAGTGCTATTGCAACAGAAGCACATACTAAAATGACTACTAAATATAGTAAAAAAAAAAAAACAGTCATGAAAATGCCAAAAGAAAAGGAGCGGACCTGCAGGTTTCTATGAATTTGTTCCAGATATTTGGAGCATAATAACTGAACGCTGCTTCTCCATGTTGAGAACTGTTTTACAAGACTCACCAACTGCCCCCCATTCCAGCTCCCCTCCAAGGAAAGTCCACACAAGTCGATTATCGAATGCACCGGAGTTCAGTTCAAGGAGGAATGTTTTGGAATGTATAATTCCAATGAAAGGAGTTGCATGTAAGTTACAGGCATCTCCTTTCATTTCCGCGTCAACACTCACTAAATATGAATTTCCATGGAATTGGAACTGTATAATAACATATCATAAGGGGAAGCGTCATGACTACATCCAGGGGCGATACTAGGGTCAGAGCTTTAGGGGTGCTGAGCACCAAATGAGCCCCACCACCACCACCCACCCTTTTTTCACACAAAAACAAAAAATATGTCTCTTGAAAAATAATTTTGGATAATCATTCTGATATTTGGGAGAGAAGAGCATCATATTTTGGGGAAAAACTGACTGGAAAGACATGCGCAAATCTTTGAAAAAGTACTTTATAATGCCACACTTTATCGTTCCAGAACACTATTGTGACAGTTCACACAGCAGCCCCCTGTAACAAACACAAAACCCAGTCCGGAGACACATCAACAGTCTGTTAACACTGCAGAGCTCAGTCTTCTTTGTGAGTGCCTGTTGTTTAATCTCTGTAGTCTTTTCTCATTTCTTGACATTTACTCTTCTTCTTCTGCTCAATTCAAATGAACCTGTGTCGTCATTACTGTCAGAAACAGTCTATACAGCTCCTATACAGTTCTTATGAAAGTGTTATGTGCCTCCTTTTATATCAACAGTCTCCTTCTGTAAATTATTTACAAATGGCCAACTCTAACCTACTTGGTTGCACACCTGTCTGAACTTTTATAAACCAATATAAGTCATCAATAATTAATAATAAAACAAGCTTCACATCAAGGGCAAAAAAAGAAGGTAAAATCAAAAAGTCCAAGGTCTTGAAAATACTAAGAAAGTATAGATATTAAAAAAAAGAAAGAGGGGGAAATCTTTGAAAGTACTTACCCTGAATCCTCATTTACTCATCTACCATGTATGCAGGTAATACACTCTACTTTGGGAGAGTTAATCTATGTCGCCGCACTTTGAGGGTGGCAAACCTGTCAATGACCCTTTGGTGTTCAATACTTTCAAGCAACTCCTTCTCAATAGACATAACAGATAGACGTTTGTACACTGTTAGCATGTCCTGAACTGTACCAGCCTCACTCTTGCGCTTCAGAAAGTTTTTTGCAACTATCACTTCCTCTGACTGCAGTTCAATATGGTAATGCAGAGCCAGTGCTGTCAGATGACGCTTAGACAAGAAGTGGCCTGAGATTGGACTGCATGCCAGAATTCCATTGAGCACCTCCTCATTCCCACCAGAAAAACGCCTCTCAAGTTCACAGATCATTCTGTCCAGACAAGGGAACAAAAGTTTCCTCTTGAGAGCTTCAGACTCTGAAGAGCCACAGGTTTCAGTGCCTGCCCCACAAGTTGACTCAACAACAAAGTCATCCATTCTCTTTGTCTTCCGCCTGGGTCCTGAGGATGATTCTGAGACTGCTATCTGGTTTGCCTCACACATAGCTTTTGTTCTGGAGTAAACATCTGCAGCGGTGGTATCACTGCGTTTCTGCTTCATGGTGTCAGTCACTGCATTTTTGTATCTGCTTGGGCAATGTCAATGGTCTCCTTCTGTAGGTATCTGTGTAAACCTGCTGTTACAGACAGGAGGAGAGTGTGGAAAACTATCAGCAAATACACTGAGGAAAATTTACTGAGTTTTGACCTCAATCCAACTGCTGTAGGTGTCTTGATTGTGGCGAGGCACTCAATGATAGCAGGGAAATTATCAATCACTGCAGTCACTGAATGATGCTGGCATGCCCAGCGTGTAGTTGACAACTGCACAAGTTCTCTTGGCTGCAACCCTAACTTCTTTTGAGTGTCAACAAACTTATGGTGGTTTACAAGGGAGACACTAAAGAAAGAATGAAGACTTTCCAGCATGTTGAAGAACTCAGTGGCTTCAGAGACAGCTTTGCATGTGTGGCATAAAACAAGATTTAACTCATGTGCATAGCAGTGCACATAAATTGCCTCAGGGTGCTTTTTTTTTAAATGGGCTTGTACACCCCCAACATCGCCACTCATGACAGCTGCCCCATCGTAGGTCTGTGCCACACATTTCAACTGATCAATTCCCTTCTTTAGCAACTGATTTTCAATTGCAGCTGTTATCGAAATAGCGTCAAACTTTGACACCTCTGTAAGGGCTAGGAGCCTTTCTTTGACGGCATCCTCTGCAGACACGTACCTAACACAAAGTGCCAACTGTTCTGTCTTTCCATCCCTGGCCTCATCAGCCATAATGGCATACATTCTTGATCCCTTTATCTCACTGATGATATTTTCTGTTAGTTCTTGCAAAAACAGCACTCTATCATTTCATTTTGGCTATCAGATGAGAGGTATGTGGTGTTTGAAGGGGCTGTGTATCTCTGCAAGAAGGGATCAAATTTGGTCAAAAGTGACATGCATTCTAGGAAATTACCTTTGTTATGACTCTCATCTGTTTCATCATGACCTCTAAATGCTATGCCTTGCTTCCCCAAGAAGCAGGTTACTGCCACGATACGCTCTAGGTACTCCCTTCTTTCACTAATTTCAGTGGCACTCGCTGCCTCTATCTGCTCCACAACATTCCCTTTTGACAGCCTTGCTTTGTAGCTGTTCCAACAAACCACACTATCCTTATGTGATTGTGTTGTTTCATGTTTTTGAAACTTGCCAAGTGCTTTTTGCCTGTCATTTACTCCATTAACTAGTGCACCATTTTTGACATTTTTGCCAAATACCCTACAAGGAAAGCAGAAAGCAGCATTTTTTCTAGCTGAGTATTCCAGCCATTTGAAACTTTTGAACCACTGTTCTTGAAAGGCTTTTTTTTGTGTTCCAAACTGAGTATGAGGGTATTGAGAAAGCTTTAACTGTTTAGGACCGGTATCCTTGGCCCCTAAATCTGAACAGATCTCGTCTGTCCCTGCTGCTTTGGCTTGGTGGCCTGTATGTTGCTCTGTCTCTTAATTTCTTTCCCTCTCATCCCCTTGGGACTCTCCCTGTTCTTCTCCTCCTCCTTTAATATGAAAAGATGTGTTGTAAAATAATGTGTTACAAAAAGTAAACGTAATATAGGCTACTTAAGGCCAATACGTTAGTATAGGAGTATGAGTGGTTACTGTTTTGCTTGCCACTATTCACTATATGTCAATTTATTGTTGTTGTTTTCTCACCTGGTTCTTCCTGCATGCTCTCCCTTTTTCCTTCTCCATCTCCATGTTTCTCCCTTTCCCTTGGCACTAATTTCATACAACATACAGATAGCTGGTTTATATTATCTGTTACTTCAGCTTAACACTTTTCAGAAAAAAACAAGACAGAGGTCATTATGGACTGTCCCTATCTCTCACCTGAATCTGTCTTTTTTCTTTTGAAGAACTGGCGTATATCCATTGTTCACTGGCAGGCCACACACACACATACACAGAGAGAGAGAGAGAGAGAGAGAGAGAGAGAGAGAGAGAGAGAGAGAGAGAGAGTAACGCTAGGAGTTATCTATCTCATACCATACCCATCTCATACCAGTGTTATAAATAGCCTATACAGACCTACTGTGTGTGTGTGTGTGTGTGTGTGTGTGTGTGTGTGTGTGTGTGTGTGTGTGTGTGTGTGTGTGTGTGTGTGTGTGTGTGTGTGTGTGTGTGTGTGTGTGTGTGTGCACTACTACGCCTACATGAATGTGATGTGCAGTGGCAATTCTAGAGTCTGTTGGAGCCCCAAGCAAAAATTCCCAGGGGGCCCTTCCGACCGGTGTCTTTTACAAATGCTGCTTACGGGCCTTGGCTTGTGCAAATGCTGACACTATGTCCTCCAGATCCACAGACCTTCGCACACTGTACTCTATTGAAATAAGAGCCAGTCCTGAAAGTCTCTCTTGTGACATGGTTGACCTGAGGTAGGTTTTGATTCGTTTTAAAGCTGAGAAACTTCTCTCTCCAGAGGCAACAGTGACTGGAAGAGTTAATAGCAGGTGGAAGGCAATGCTGAGATTTCCATAAAGATCCAGAAGCTGTTCCTTGTAAATGTAATCAAGCATCTCTCTTGGGGAGGCAGATACATGATCAGGAAAGGCATAGACAGCAGCCCTGATCTCCAGAACCAAATCCTCAGAATCAATGTCATGTAGTGTGTTTTCCAGTTTCTTGCAGCTGTCTTCAAGTTTGCCACCCTGAATATTTTTTGACATATTTTCTTTGGAGAAGATAAAACCATAAAGGGCATAAACATCCTCCATTTTTGAAAATCTTTCATCCAAACGAGTGAGGGCTGTGTCCACTAGGGGCAGAAAACACTCTCTGTTAAAGTGCTCATCTGGAGTGGACTGCGTTTCTTCTCTGCACTCATACAGGAACTGCCTGGTTGTTTTCCGCTTTCTTTTTTCAGGAAACTTCATATCAATCTCTAGGTTTTCTGCTATCTCTCTAGCATCAGTCTGAGAGGCAGCAAGTCCATTTCCCCTGAAATTCTGCAGATACACTCTCACTGTGCTTGTTTCTCTTTTAAGTCTTTCAAGAGAAACAGTGGGACTCTGGAGAATCTTGCTGACGTGGTTGATCTGATACAATATGTTGTACCAGATTACAGTGCACATTACAAAACTCCATGTCAGGAGTTCATCCTTAATGCTGGTTGCTGTGGACAATGTCTCTGAGTCCTTCTTCTGCACTGAAAGTTTTTGGAGAGCAGACAAAGCTTGTATGATCTCCGGCAGGTGGTAACGCACCACTTTCACACTGTCAATCCTGGCCTCCCATCTGGTCACTGACAAAGATTTTACTGTTAACTGTTTGACATGTTCCTGTAAAACTGCCCAGCGTTGCACAGAGGAACTAAAAAGATTATACAGTCTCTGGAGAACACCAAAAAAGGAGATGGACACTACTGAAGATTTTGCAGCATCTGCTACAACCAGATTAAGAGTGTGACTACTGCATGGGACACACAGTGCCTTCTCATTCATTTGCAATATTCTTGCTTGAACCCCTTGTTTATGTCCCATCATGTTGCTCCCATTATCGCAGGATTGTCCACGGCAATCTGCAATGCTCAAACTGAACTGGTCCAGCTTCTCCAGGAATGTGTCACACAGACCTTTGCCAGTGGTGTCTTGAACATCAACAAATCCTACGAAATGTTCAGAGATAGATGCGCCAACTGATGGCTCGCAGTTCACCACTCTCAAGACAACAGAAAGCTGCTCGGTGTGGCTAATGTCAGGAGTACAGTCCATTATGACAGAAAAGTACTTTGCTTTTTTCCCCTTTTTGACTATCTCATGAATTACTTTGTCTCCAATTAGTGCTATGATTTCATTTTGGATTTGACTGCTGAGGTAGTGCACCTTTGTTTCCTTGTTTTGGATCCTCCTCAAATGTTCATTCATGATTGGATCAAATTGTGCCATTAATTCCACCTGTGACAAGAAATTACCATTATGTGGGTCATATAGCACATTTGTATGCCCTCTCAAAGCGAGGTTCCTTTCAGCTAGGTGGCATATTATGGCAATCACTCTGCGTATGACACCTCTCCAGTGCTGCATCTCAAGATGCATCAAATCCTTGTTGATCTGATCAATGGCTGTTTTAGTTTTGAGCCTCATCTGGAGTTCATGCCAAGTTTTCATACAGTTAATGTGTGTTTTGGAATATTCATGTTCCTTTAGATGTCCAGCCAGATTCCTCCAATTTCTGAAACCTCCTTTTGTAAGTGCATTGTCCTGTTTACCAAAAACTTTGCACGCAAAACAGAAGACAGAGTCTGTGCTAACTGAATAAAGAAGCCATGTTCGCTGTATCTTTTCCCCATTTCTCATTACCATTTTGTAATTTTCCTTTGTGAATCTACGTGGATTTTTCTCAGAATTCTGTGGGAAAACCACATCTTTGATCTGCTTAGGCCTATTTGTGACTAATGCACACACTTCAGTATGGCTTAGAACACTTGACCATTCTGCAGGGTCTTCTGATGTGGTCAAAGCTGTTGTAGAAGCAGGTGACGTGTCATGATGAGGGGTAGGAGTTGCAGTCCTGCTGGAGGTGGACGTTGCCGGAACTGAATGACAAAAAAAAAACAAGGTATACATTGTCATAAAGAATCTATCCAGGGCATGGTATATGTTATCAACTAAAGTAAAATGTATTGATTTATTAAACTCACAGTCATCTGTATCATAACCTGGGATGGGCACTCGATGTGCCTGTGGTGTCTCTTCCTGCTCATGACAACCACCAGGCGGAGTGTCGCCGTCGGCGATAAACATTTACTTTCATAAGGTAACTAGTAGTTGGCTTAACATGCCAGCTCTTGGGGGCCCCCTAGCGGCTCGGGGCCCCAAGCAGTTGCCTGCCTCGCCTGTTCACAAGCTGCACGTCTGTTCGTCTTGTATACTTTCTTTGACTCCCTCCCAGTTAGCAACAAGCTTCGTGTATCGAAGCTTTTCAAAGACGAGACCGGAAGGACCAATGAGTAAAAATGCGTGAGTTAAACAGAAGATCGAGGCCTTTTCCATGCTGCTGTAGACAGATAAACTACTTCAATGTGGACTGTGGTCAGTGACATGGGGAAGGACAGTGGCATAGCTAGGCCTATTTTAGGTGGGATTCAAAAAAATCTGACATGTCAACATCACTTAGGCCAGGTAACATGGACCTGGTTAACATGAAGAATATATTGATGACGCAATTAGCACAATACACTATGTAGTGGCTTTGCTTAGTGCAAAACTCCAGACGTACTTATCCATCATCATGCCATCTGAGTTGCTTTAATGCTTATTTAACACCTTAAAAAAAGAGTCCCCAAAAATGTTTTAGTGCTAGCATTAGCACGCACACAGTTCCACCTCACCTCAGGGCTAAGTCCACCCAAACTTGAAAACCTAGCTACGCCCCTGGGAAAAACCACAGCTGTGTTTCATTTGTAGACTTATCATTTTATTAATAAATGCTGTTAAATTTAGATGAGAAGCTTCTTGGATTCTTTTTGCATATTCCTACTATAGTATTTAGAACCCTACAATACTAAACACGCCGCCTCCAACTCCCACTCATCGACTCTAAAATATCAACTATTATTATGTGTTTAATTTGGTCATTTTCCCAACAAACATCAGAAGGACTGTGTTAACAAGATATTATGAGAGCTGTGTTATGGCTATGACATAGAGGGCGACAGTAGAAGACGAAGCAGAAAGCACCGAGGACCAGCCCCCATCGCCGCCAACCAATGGGAGTAGACTAGACCGGAAGCACCAAAGATGTTAAAATGTATTGTGATAAAGGAGATAGAGGCCTTTCCTATGCAGCTGTAGACAGATAAATACTTCATCAATGCACCTTAATTGATTTTTTTTTTCAATTTAAAACACACCCGGAGTATGGTTTCTATTATCTGTATGTATTTACTTATACTTTAAATATTTAAACAAGATACACCCAAAGCAAGCAAGGATTATGGAAGGCTCATCAAAGACCTTTCTGAGTTTGTATGACTTCAGTGGACTGTGCTTCTACAGAGTGTTTTCTTTGGTCTGGAATTCCCCGAGCTCGTGTCCTGAACGCTTTATTACAGTGTCAGCCGATAGTGTTAGGAAATATACCAATATAGCTCCTTTTGGTTGGACCCCTCTAATTTTTTTGTGCAATATGAATCAAGATTATGTAGTGTTTCCATCAATTAAATACATTCTCATTTGAAGAAAGCAAGAGAAGCTGACGCTCAACCAGTTCTCCTCCTGCAGAACACAACCAAAAAACATGACATCAAATCAAAGGCCAGAGATGTACTGGCTTTTAACACAAATTCATGTCACGTTAGTTTCTGATGACCTACAACCAAAGCTCCAGCTTTCATGCTCACAGGGACAGACAGTATGTATTTCCAGCAAAATAGCACTAAGTGGTAGAGGTCAAGGCTGGTGTAACAAGGTTTGCAGTAAGTAATTGTAACTTTTCAGCTAGAACATCAAATGGTGCCTTGGGGGCCGGTTGAATTATAACTTGTAAGATTTGGGTGTCAAACATCACTTTTCAAACTCTTTTCTTGAGCCATATGCATCTGCGCACAATGTTCCTTAGTGGGATCATGTCAGGGTCTATATTTCAGTTTTACCTTATATAAATGGAGTCTGTGTAGCAATTCAAACTGAGTCAGGGAATGACTGTAAAGACCACATATCCACAGTGAGGGGTTTAATCCAGAACTTGTTCCCAGGCTGTTTTTAATAGCGGTCAACTGGGGAAAGTTTGGCCTTGATATTAGTTCAGCTTGTTAAAGCTTTCAACCCTACCTTTGTTCTCCCCCCAAAGTATGACAGAAATGGTTGCCAGACCTTATAGTACTTTGTGATAGAGCTACGGTTAGTGTGCTTTAGCTGCTCAGGTTTAAGATGAAACATTACTTCCTCTACCCAGCGCTTATGAGACAGCGGTGCAGCCTTCTTCCAACTAAGGAGTATCAGACGTCTAGCAAGTAGGGTAGAGAATGCCACAGCCTCAGCCTGATCAGTTATTATTCGCGTCTCCTGTGGGATCACGCCAAATAATGCAGTCTTTACTTACTCTATGGTAACATCGACGAAGGAACTCCCAAAAGGGACTGGAGGTTAAACACCTTGAAATGTCAGGCAGAAGAGCAGACACAATTGTTCCAAAGAATTATGAAGCACTCGAAGACCTTAACGCTAGCATCATATCAAGTTGCCTGGAACACTAAATTCAAAGTTTCTGTAACCAATCAGTGAAGAGTAAAGCCAGACCAAAGCAATGTGTAGAGGAAAAGTTCCTGACATTGTGAGGCCATGCTGTGAACATTATTCCAGATTGAGAGGACTAAGTATTCATTTGCCTTTGAATATAAGCGTAAAGAAAAATCACTATAACAAGATGCAGAGACCGGAGACAGCAGAACATTTTCCAAAATGTATATATAATAAAACAGCAACATAAAACCACACGGAAAAAACTGAACTTTGTGACGTGTCAAACAAGGAACCGACAAGAACAGGACAGAATACCAGGATTTATATACAAGGGGGGGGGGACAATTAAAAATGGAGGGAAAACACACAGGGCAGGAAGTAAACACAGAGAAGACACAAGGAGAATTAACTTTCGAAATACATAATACTTCCACACATCGAACTTTTTTCTAAGCCTCCCCAAATTGGCCAGCCCAGCTTATGCCATTTTCCATGGCGCCTTCAGCTTCTCATAGGTCGGAAACACTGGCAGCCTCAGAATAAGGGCACAGGTGTTGGCAGTCGGGAAACTTGCTGGCCCGTCCACCGGGTGGAGGAAATGCAGTTGTGGCTGTGTTGGAAAGCCTGTTGCAGGGATCTTCTGAAGGCCAGTGGCAAAGCCCAACACCTCCCGCAACTTCAGCGTGCTTCCTCCATCTGTAGGAAAAATGTGAGATAATGTTGAGGTCTACATAATGATAAAAGCATTAGAAGTCATTTCATCATTTTAGAGATGAGCATGATAATATTTCAGACTTGAATAGACAGTATACCAGTGTTTCTGAAATGGGGGTAGACTTATCTCTGTGGAAACTGGAAATCGAGAAATGTGGTTTTGGAAAAGTGTCTTTTTTCACTAATACTCAAAACGGATTACATTTTCATCCAGCAGCTACTGAAAGAGCTATAATCTCTAAAAACAATTTAAATCATTCTTGAAAATTATTATATATATATATATATATATATATATATATATATATATATATATATAAACCAGTGGCGGCTGGTGGAGTTTTCTCTAGGGGGGGCTATAACTCCAAAATGTATAAAAAAATTTAAAAAGCATGCATACATGTACTAAGGTATCAAACGAGTGTATTTACATAAATGAAAACAACAAAAACAACATTATAGATAGATAGATAGAAGTGCAAAGAGAAACAAGTGCGATATATAGAGTATGTACAGATTATGCAGTTAAGAGTGATTATGTAAAGATAAGGGCAGTATAAAGAGGTGGGAATAATTGGCATAGTATAAACAGATGTAGTATGAACAAATATACAGATGTGCTATATTACTATACAGAGGGCCAATATACATATATAATAAATATCTCTCTATCTATCTCTATCTCTCTCTATCTATCTCTAGATATATCTCTATATCTATATATTTAAATAATATATATCATATATAACATGGACAATACACATACTTTATGACAGAAGGCTGTGACGTCAGCCCCGCCGCCAAATCCAGCTGCATTCAGCTCGGGGCGCAGGAGAGGTGCACCCCAACGTCGTCCTATCTCTTGTATTGAAGAGGAGCTACTGCGCATGTACAACTTTTAACGAGAGTAAAAGATTCAGCAAAGATTCCTGCGCCCCAGGGCGGAAATACGTCACCAATCAGACAATGTCAACGAACGAAACAACTTTACTCATCATTAACTATGAAATATTTATCTTGCACATCTAAAAAAATATATACATATATTTCGAAATATTTTTATTTTATTATTTCATTTTTATTTCATTTTTTGTATGTCTTATTCAAGGAAATGTGGTGAGAGGTGAGTGGTGGGGCGGCGCCCTAGCGCCCTCTATTGGCCAGTCGCCACTGATATAAACCCTACACACTGAAGTAACATATAATCTGTGGGTGCGCATAGTAACCACACAGTTGTGCCACCCTTTGACCACAAGAGGGAGTACACCTTTAAGTGAGCTTAAGGAGTTAATAAATGTTTGCAAATACATTATGCATACCAATATGAAATCAGTAGGCTAGTACTCTTATTCAGATGTGCTGTATTAAATGTAGGTGGTATTGTGTTTGATGGAACTTTGCATAAGGAATGCAATGTGTGTTCATTTGGCAATTTCTTACCCTCCACCTTCAGAAGCTAGTCTCGCCAAAAGCCAATGGTTCTAGCCTCCATCCGCCTGCGGTTGGAACCAGGTCTTGACAGAGTGCCAGTCCTGAAGGCTGCACTGATGTGTTCTGCGAGCAGTGGCGTCTGGTCCTCACAAACACTTTCTGCATCACAGTTGGGTGTGCCTTCAAAAGATCTAACGCTCCAAAAACAGTTAGCCCTTCGCAAAACCTGTAAATGTAAGAATTACCAGAAGAGAGAAAATGACTAAATGTGTTAGTAAATGCTCTGTCCTGTACAACCTTCCGTTGTACAGCATGTATACATTACATATATTTTGTGCAGATAAGGAATCTTGTGAAAGTCCTCAACCTCATAGTGTTAAATATTCATTTTATTTCCATCTAGCTCATGTTGTCAGTCAGCCAGAAGTAATTTAAATGATGAACTGCTATACTTGCGTCCATCGACATAATGGTGAAGGGCGGCCGCCAGGAGGTCATCCCTCTGTGTCAGGTTTTGGACATATTGCAAGGAGCCCAAGAGGGAGAGCTCCTCTGTGGCCTCCTCCACTGCCTCTCTGGCCCCTTCGACGTCTGTTGCATCAGCGATCTAATGTTAGAAATTTGAAAATTGAAATACAAAAATAATGGATAACATTATGCTACAATAATGATCATTTTGAACTGCCCACCCATATAACTTAAGCAAAAATATATTCTAAGAATAAGTATTTACAGTAAGTATGCTATGCCAAATTCAAAACAGTACACACTATAAGCACACACCAGACCGAACCTTTGCGCAAAACATGAACGTGAAATTAATGAATTTGAATGAAAATAAAGGATGCTCTTGCGTTTTGGAGGTTGGCCTTCAGGGTGTGATCCCAAATATTATCTATACAGGCAGGGAGAGGTTGTAGACCACATACCTGCCTGTATAGGCGCTCTGATAAAAATTGGGGCGATACCAAGCCCTGCACTAAACAGATGATCAGCATTTTGCCGATCATCCGGTAGAGCCCTTTCTGTAATGCTGAAGATGGAAAAAAAGTATTACAAGGTTATACAGTGACCATACAATGTAATATAACTTTTTTTTTTTTTTTTAAAACCTATGAAAACTTACTTACTTAGCATTAATTTGATTGGCTCGTACGATGTCATTTTTTAGCCTGCTTTGGAGACGCTGCAACAAAGTTGCAACATCTATGTGTCTGTAAAAGAAACAGAAAAAAGAAAATGGGAATACTAACAATGGCAATACTCTGTGTTCATGTGTTTTACACAGCGTTGCATGAAGGTGGACACAAATCCAGAGACCTGAGTCAGATCATATAATACATTTCTTATTTTCAGACAACAAATGAAGTTGCAGATTTACTGGTGAGACCTGCAGGTAACATGAATTCTGGTGAAGTCTGTAATCTGTACTGTGGCAACTGTAGCCTAACTTATTAAGTAGGCCTATCAGAATAGAGATATCATCTAAGGTCAAATGACCACCAGATCTCTCAAGCTACTGACATTTATCAAATTACCAGATTCTGTGACACTTTTCCACAACCTTGAAAACATCTGAGCGAATATTCATTACTCACACACTGGCTGGTGGGGAGGGACTGCATTGTGCCGAGGAGCTGCCTGGTGGCAATGGGCTGTGAGGTGGTGGGGATGGGCTATGCGGTGGGAATGGGCTGTGAACTGGGGATGGATTGTTAGGTGGGGATGGGCGGTGAGGTGGTGGGGATGGATTGTTAGGTGGGGATGGGCGGTGAGGAGGTGGGGATGGGTGGTGAGGTGGGGATGGATTGTTAGATGGTGGGGATGGGCTGTATTGTGACAATGATTCCTGAAAAGATAAGACAGTCAGTATTCTTCACTCACCTAGATCTGCAGTACTGCTTTAATCTAACTAAAGTCCTGAATTTCGTGTCCTGACTTGAAACACTGACTTAGAACCTTATTTTCATGTAAATGTACGAAAAAGATAACAAGCACAAATGGGCAAGTGGCTGGCTGAGGATGGGAGGTAGAAGCTAAGGGGGAGGCCTGACCTCAGACGAATAATGGATGGCAGCACCCTGTGGATTCTTATTGGAGACTATAGATTTATCATTATTGTTTAAATAATCTCAGAGCATAGAGCACAGAGATGCTAAAGACCTTGTTTCCCCTCTCTCCTGTCTAAAATTCTAAAACTTGTTTTATATGGGGCAGAGCTATCTGTTCAATTACATTATGAAAAACCTATCCGGTTTGAAACACATGTTACTGAGCCGGTTATGACTGTATGACAACATTTGGTAATTGTCTTTATATTCACTAAAATACAAGTTATTTTTATATCATATCTACCTGAACTTGGGGAACAACCGGGTAATGGTTGAGGCTGGGAGGGATCTTGAGTTTGAGGTGGAGCAGCCCACTGTAAAAGAAGGGAGCTTACTTTAGATATACAGAATTAAACAGTGGTCAATGTTTCATTTATTTTATTTGACCTGTTGTTTAAAAATGTAAACGTTCATCTACCAAATATAAAGGTTGGAACGCCCCAATGCATTACCTGATCTAAGGTCCCTTGGACACAGTGCATCGAGGACCACAAATCTCCGTCGTTGTCCAACCAGCCGGCAGGGTTAATAAGAGTGATCATTGTGGATTCAGAGGTGGGAAGTATAGTGCAAATGCTTCGTTACTGTGTTTAAGTACATCTTCCTTTTATCAGTACACTACTTATTTTTCTGACGACTTTTTAATTCTAAACCTTACATTTTCGGCCGCTGCAGAGAAGGAAGGACAGCATTGGTTATACATATTTTAGTACTATTCTTTCTGGCAGATTTCATCATTATGGCCAACTTGTTATCACCATAGTCCCTACATTTTTTAAAGAAATGCAGTTAATGGGGTTCAAATCGAGATAATTTTTTCTGGCGGAGGAACCCCTTTTGAGCTGCTGCACATGTGAGTTGTATTACTCTCCTGCTCCAGTCAGCACATGACTGTCATTTGTTTCCCAGTGCTAATCTTACAGAGGGCGAGCAGCATTGGCACAAACCGAAAACTGTGGCAAGTGTGAGAACAAAGTAATTGTAAATCATACACACATCATCTCATTATTTCTATCTTGCTTCAATTCACAGGGTGTAAAACCAGGCCCATTAGAGAACATGGTTGTGATGAAGCAGAGAAAAATGTCAGAAGTAAGTTGAGACATTTGAGTCAAGTTGAGACAAGTTTTGTTAAAGTAAGATATGCACACAGAATATCTTTTCAGTCGGACAACTCACGTGTTTCATGAATATGTTTATTAGAAGCAGTATATAGTTTGAGTTTGGTGTCTAGGCTCGGGCCTAATCACGCCACATATTTACATAGAACATTGAATGATGATTAGGTAACTATCCCTAGAGCCTACAGATGGAAGCTGGGTGGCATCAGAAGCAGCATTAGCAAGGCAGAGGGAGGCAGATCTGGCAGCTTAAATAGAGTGGCAAGTTATGGAGACTGTGTTTGGATGGTTGTCAGAATGGCAGGGGGGGGGTTATGTGCGAATGTATCATTGGTGCTCGAGTTGACTGCCTGAACTAGCTCGCAGACTTCGACCCATACAGTATGTGTTGATGTCTCTGAATTTGCTTCAAATAGGAGCAGCACACTATCCAAATACATCAGTGGAGAGCTGCTGGATCTGTCTGTCCTCAAAGTACCAGTGATCTACAAGAACTTCACCCCTGCTTCTAGTGCCACTAGTGGACTCTGCTTCCCCTAAAGGTCAAGCTGGCAGTCTCTTATCAGCAACCCACAACTGCAAGAAGTCACATTGCTGCTTACCATGGCCAGATCTACCAGTGTTTGGCTAAACACTGCATCTATTTGCATACATTTTAGTTTTTTTCTGAACATCAACAGCTGCACTTAAAGGGATAGTTTTGGTCTTTTGAAGTTAGGTTGTATGAGGTACTTATAAGTAGTTATTGTATTATATCCAGACAGGAGCAATAAAATATTTTAACCACCTTAAAGGGGCGCACTTGCAGAGGAAGACACGCTCATTCAACACAGACACAGGTATTTGCTTATTTCCACCACAGGGTTGCGCTGGAGGGCGTGCAGTGGAGAAGAAGCAGAAGAGTCTCTTCAGTTTTGTTTTTAGATGTTGACAGAGTTGTGCTGAGAAATAGAGTTGTCACGAGAGACATAATACAAGTTTGCTTGATTGAAGTGCAACAATGGCACTAATTAAAAATGTTTAACTAAGGGATATATTTTGTAATACATCAATGTCAACACCGTTATCTGGTACATTTATTTGTTGAAAAGACATCCAAATGGTCCTGACTATATAAAGGCCAGTCACCATGGCAAAGTGGAGGCATCAATGAGAGACCATTGTTTATACAATGTAATTTATTTAATGAAAATTTAGTAAATACACTTCCATATATACACCCACACAAACTACTACAGCTAAAATGTAAAAACATAGGATAGACATACTTCACACTAGAAAATTGTGCAAAGTAGTTTAATTTTTAATGCAATGACTGTGAGTTCAAAGTGCAAAGAACAGCCTGCGGAGGAGCCGCTGTCAAATGTGTGTTGAACCATGTCTGTGACGAAATCAGAAAGCATTTAATGTTGCCATGAATGAAAGCACATTTTGGATGATGTCCAGTCCAAGATCTTCTCTACGACCAGCAAGAGGATCAAACTGTGCGGTGAGCTGCTCCATGTCCTCATCTCTTAGCAGGTGCTGGTTTGGAGGAACAGTGACCCTCTCTGGCCAGTCCAATACAACATCCTCTGTACCAGCTCCACACTCTCTTTCTGGATCTTCCTGAGCATCTGTCCTCCACCGAAGACGCTCTGCATGGCAGAAGTGGTGAGGCCTTGCCGTTCCAGGCAACCTTGGACAAAAAGTGGTATGGGACTCTGGTGTCTTTCGGTCCTTAAACCATGATTATTCCACTGGTCCAAAAAAACCTGTAGGTCACGGTTTATGTGTGGGAGATAATGCAGGGCACACATGTGCATTTCATTATCTATGTCTATTATGCCTTCACTCTCCAAGAAGTTGAAGAGGTCGTAATAAACATTGCTAACACCTCGCCACAGGTCACCCCAGAGCCGCTCTATTCTCTGGTTGTGAGTGCTTCTTCCACGGAGAGCACTGCCTCTGTGAGAGCCTCTGAAGATGTTCATCATTAGGCAGACAGAGTTGTTTTCGCCCCCATGGTCGGTTCTGACCCTCGAGGGCACACGATACGTGGCCACCGCGTCCATGAAGCTGGCCATCACGGTGCTGCTCCTGTTGTTGTCTGAGGCCCGGATGAAGACGACAAAACGGCTATAGCCATCTATATCCCCATGAATGACAATCCTCCACCTAAAACAAAAATATGAAAAGTATAAATAAGATGCACAATACATACACTGAAGCAGGAGTTTGGGTTTTGTGGCCTATTGATAGAAATGATCCACCTTTCAAAACCATACTCCAAGTCTGGTATTGGTCATATTTATCTTATTCATTTGTGGTTCCCATCTAGGTGCCACAAGGAGTTAGGTCCCGCAACCCGGTATGCTCTGCGGTGCAGTCTCTGTGACATTGCTCGTAGTGCAGCTGCTTCTGGGTTTATCCGCTTCATGCTGTCCCGCACTCTGCGTCTCTGTATCCACATCTGCTGGGCCTTCAGCTGTGCCCCTACAGATTCAGGGCCAATCTGGTCATTCCCAGCCACTATCTCCTTGATGAGGTCGTCTAGTGCAGCATTTGAGATGGTGGAGTATGTCCCAGAGTGCATCATGTGGAACTGCCTGAAACATAAACATGTCGTAGATATATGAGACCTACGGTATTCAGATTTACTTTACACCATGCATAGTGTAACATGGCTACAACCCCTCCTTGAGACAAGATGGCATTTCCAATATTGAAGAAATTGGCACATACCTCAAACACCATCTCACTTTGCGGAGAGATACTTTTAGAATCAGGGCCATCTGTGTTGCTTTAAAACCACAGGTCCCCAAAAAAAGAGAGTTGCTCTGTTGAAATGCTGAATTGTGGGGGACCTCGACCACCCACCAAAATGAGTGGGGCGTGGTAGCCATAATCACCTGCAACAACAAAATATTATTTTACATTTATTGTCACTGTTGTAAAAGCAACGCATTTCCGCCGTTGTGCCAGAAATCCTCACAATGCTCATTGCCCAGGCTAAAGTTATTAAAACAATGAATGCAGTTTGGCATTGAACCAGTGGACATGAATCCGTGTATCATTCGTTCATTTGTTTTTCCGATTTCAAAACCAAAACCAGAAATCGGATTACGGTTCGTTTTCTCGTTTTTCCGATTTCAAAACCAAAACCAGAAATCGGATTACGGTTCGTTTTCTCGTTTTTTCGATTTCAAAACCAAAACCAGAAATCGGAACCAGAAATCGGATTACGGTTCGTTTTCTCGTTTTTTCGATTATGCACCCCCAAAGTTATTTTAGCCTAAGAATTAAAACATTTCATGACATTATTAATGCACCATCATATCACAATATTCATGGTTGGTTTCATAATTTTCCCACAGATATCAGCAGAAGAAAGCATGCGGGAAAATCGTTCAGCAAAGCGTGAAGTCTGTGTCGCCAGCAACACAGAAGAAGCTACAAGAGAAATGGAGAGAGTCAAAGCGGAGATGTAGGGCAAGGGAAAAAGCCACTAATGCTGTCCTTGATCTTACGCCACAATCACCTCAGGATCATGACCAGCCATTTGAAGAGATCAATGACCCCCCAGTGGCAAGGCCAGTTATCAATGGAGCCTCAGTGGCAAGGCCGGTTCTGCATGAAGTGATCAATGCTGTCCCAGTACCAGTACACGTTTTGTGTAGCACACCAGAGAAGTCCCCCGGAAACCAAAATCCACCCAAAAAAAGAAGAAAAACTAAAGTGACCAAAGAACTACGGAAACTACAAAAACAAAATGAGAAATTAATGAAGGAACTTGAGGCTGAAAGAAGAAGAGTAAATACATTTAGGCGAAAGAATCAACGCCTCGTGCAAAGACGGAATATGGATAAACGTGCTAACAAAAAAACACAAACAAAGCGAGGAAACACTGGAATTCAATTAAAAATATATATTTTACCTGTGTTTTGACTGAATTTAAAATAATAAATTTGACTGTACACAACATAGGCATACTAGTATTCTGTTGTCCAACGGTGCAACAAAATGTCCCGTGGTGCGACAAATTGAATTGTGAGGGGAAAAGGTATTTTAATGAAAAATGTATGTAAAAAGTGTTGGATAGTATAACAATGATATCATCACTATGCAGCTTTAAGGATGAAATGAAGATTCCTTGAGTTTTATACATATTATAATGAATGTAACCCAGACATTTGGGTTAAGTCTCTATGTGTACATCTTATAGTATATAAATAACATAATTCTGAATTTGTTGGGGGTATGTTTGATGTGGAAATATAATTGGGACAAACTAATATGCCTTGTGCTTATCTATCTTACCTGTCCAACATTCTCTGAATTAAATAATGGCATTCTTTATGTCGTTGCACCGGTGGACACATTTTAGGACTACCACACCAAAAAGTGAATAATATGCAAAATATATGAAGAATTAGAAATGGACACATTCAGTTTTGAATTATTCACATATAAGGGAATATAATTATATGTCATTGGACATATATTTTTGAATTATTATTTTTTTCACTTTGGATTTGAGTTCACGTCAACCACCCATATACTCATACCTGGTTTTTTTCTGTCTTCTTCCACAGCAATGTGATGTTCCTGATTTGGGATCTGCTTCTCTTGCGTCTGTTTCCGAAGAGTCTTACTTTGTTATCCCACCGGACAGTGTCCTTCAAGTTCCATTGGATAGGCCACAGTTCTCCAAGACTTCATCTTTATTCCTCAACATTTTTCTCTGCAGTCTATGACATCACTCCTGCTTAAGCTTCTCTACGCTGACTACCATAAGAATTAAGATTTATGATAGAGGACCCTCTCATCCCCTTCATCAACTCCCACCAGACAGGAGATTCAATCTACTACCACCAACTACAAGAACTCCTCAGCAGAAAGCTTTCTTAACGGACAATAAAGTTTATTTATCTATCTTATCGTATTGTTGTATTTTGTTGATATCACCCACGTGATAAGCAGTGTTGGGAATAAAGCATTACAAAAGTATTTAATTACTGTAATGCATTATTTATTTATTTCCTGTAACTAATGTAAGGCATTGCAGAGGGGGGAACTGTAATATATACTAGTTACAATGCTAGTAACTTAAGTTACAATACGTTTTACTGTAACCTGGATTTTAATGGTGTTCAGTGTGGTGGGTCAGAAAGCTATTCCTGAACCTGCAATTTTTTTAGTCTGTTAAAGTTACTTAAGTAATGCAAAAGTAATGCCTTAGGCCTACATTTTAAATAGTAATAGGCCTATGGTAGTGTAAGGGTTGAAAAGACAGTAGGCCTATGCCTATTGGGTAGGCCTGATCAGTAGGCTGCTTTACAGTTTTTGAGTAACTTGCCCAACAGTGGTGATAAGGTGATTTCCTAGGTCTACTCTTGTATGCCTATATGGACTTTCATGGGTTTTTCATAGTAAGCTAGCCTGATATCAGCCAACAACAACAATGCACATAACAATGACAGACCTACGCGAATAGGCTACGATGGAGATTGCTAAGGTAAGGATTAAACATATGACGTATTTATTTAGATCAAATGCTCAAAACCCCCATGTTACAAGCTGCTTCATACAGTAGGCACCGATGATCTTTTACCCTGTGGCTCGCGATTGTTTGGTTTCCCTGACAACCAAACGAGCCCTGCCAGCCCTGCGCAAGAATCCGTGTATCATTCGTTCATTTGTTATCCGATTGTTTCATTTTCCATTTTTGGGGGTGCATAATCGAAAAAACGAGAAAACGAACCGTAATCCGATTTCTGGTTCCGATTTCTGGTTTTGGTTTTGAAATCGGAAAAACGAGAAAACGAACCGTAATCCGATTTCTGGTTTTGGTTTTGAAATCGGAAAAACGAGAAAACGAACCGTAATCCGATTTCTGGTTTTGGTTTTGAAATCGGAAAAACAAATGAACGAATGATACACGGATTGACATGCAATACATTACAGTTGTGGTATACAGTAGCCTATGGACAAAAACATTAAATGTGTATAGGCATAGCAGTATTTCCCACACATAGACTAATTCGTGGTGGTGCGCGGCGCCACAGATTCATCACCATCATTATTTTCTTTAACGCTATTTAAAAAATACGCATCGTATTCGTTAAGCTGCATTTCCTTTCCCTGCTCTCCCTCCGTCTCTCTGTCAGTCACGCGTCTCTCTCACATAGCCTGCACACACACAGCCCCTCCCCTCCGTGCACACCACATGTCTCCATCAACGATATCATCCCTGGAAGCGTGAAAGCTGTGCCTTAGTGCAAGAAGACGGCTGGCGAAATTCAACAAAAGGTTGGTATCACGTGCACCTTTATAAAATCACACATTAAAAAGTCCTATATAAATATTTTATATTTTGAATACAATGTTGTCCCGTCCCGACCCGACCCATAGCAAACAAGCGATTACGCCTTCTTTATAAAGTTAGGCTAACTATAGTCGCAAGTTTGCGGTAAAACATTTTTTTATTTTTACCGCAAATTATTATTGCATAATAGAATATTGTAGTTGAGATCTCCAGGACTTCGCTAACAAGAGGGCGACGATGACGTCATAGGAGGACCCGCCCCCGACGACGTCAGCCTATAGAAGAGTCCGGAGAACCCCATGTGACAAGTGGCCAACAGGATCCAGCCCCCCACTACCAACCAATGAGAGCACGAGAGCGGAGAGCGTCTTATTTTGAAGTTGTTTATTGTATGGTCGGAAAGGGGTGGTTCTATAAAACATGTTTGTATTGTAGAACCGAGCTCTCTTTTGTTCCGGACCGCCAGACAGTAACTACTGATGAGTTCCACTCAGTCAGTGGCCTGTGGACGCGTGTCCCGGACTATTGAGCCACAGCTGTGAAACTTTTGTAAAACCTACCGCTGCATCCTTTTATTAAACACTCCTTTTATAACTTTTAAGGGAGTTTTGCTTTCTTTCTTTTAAACCGACTCCTGGGCTTCGAATAAACGAACATTTCTTACAGTATCCTAATATGAAAAATAATCACATCGTTGTTGTGCAGGTGTGGTAGGCAAGATCTCCGGACTTCAAGTTTTACTTCAAGTAAAAGATCAGCTGTAGGGACGTTAATTAGTATGCCACGTGACCACTCGAAGCTCCTTTCCATGGTTTCTAACCTGCCAGTAAACGGTCTGGTGAAATAGGGGAGAAAAAGAGAATTGGTTGGTAAGTGTGAAAGAGCTCGCACAACCTCAGTTTAGGCTAGATGCTAAAACAAAATACTTTGATTCGTGTTGGACAGTAGCGATATCGGTGGTGGTGTGTTGGAAGAGGGAAGAGGGGGTTTTGAAACTTTATTTTTGGAACGTTATTTCGTTCTTTTTTTTCTACTGGTTTAATTTTATGATCATTTGTTGGGTTATTTGTAGTTTTTGTAAAGTAGGTTAGTTGGTTTTCACGGGTGGTTTTCCCGTGCCTCGTGGCGGGGATGACGTCCTCCGGGACGCCACCGGTGTCTCTGAGACACGGAGTGCGTTTGGTGGCTCAGGCCTCCAGCACCGTGGAGCAGGTGCTGCTGGCTGTGGGGGATCATGTCGGTTATGAAAACATTTCTTATGCTTCCCGCATGAATAAAGCGGTCGTGGTCTTTCTAAAAGACCAGAAATACGTCACCGAACTCATCGAGAGCGGATTAACCCTAGATGAGGAATTTATTCAAGTTTCACCGCTGGTGACACCGTCCACGCGGATCACCGTTTCCGGCGTTCCTCCGTTTATCCCGAATAAATCGCTGGAACGGGAGCTGAAGCGGTTTGTTGAGTTTGCCAGTAATCTCCGCACTGTTGCTCTGGGACGTAAACACGCAAAACTGAAACATGTTCAATCTCTGCGGAGACGTTCATGTTTCTGAATTGTCCCACTCAGACACTCGATGTGTCTTTCCGTGTGAGACACGAAGATGGTTACATGGTGTATGCCAGCTGTAGGAACGTTAAGTGTTTTGAGTGTGGGGAATTATGTCACAAACGCATTGCATGTCCACATAGATGGCACACCGCTCCGTCTGGGGCCCGACACGGGCCCCGGTGCGGGAACCAGTGCCGCGGGTGCTGCGGCTGCACCTGCCGAGGCCCCGGAGGCTGCGGACTCAGTACAGATGAGTGTTGTGAGAGAAGAAACCGGGACGGTGGAGAGTGTGGTGAGTGGAGCTAAAAATGTGGGTACAGGTAAAAGGCTGGAGGACACTGTAGGAAATGTTCTTTTATTCGAAGTCCAGGAGTCGATTTAAAAGAAAACGAAGTGAAGCTCCTCATATAAGTTTTAAAAGGAGTATTTAATAAAAGGATGCAGCAGTAGGCTTTACAAAAGTGTCACAGATGTGGCTCAGAACACACTTGAACAGGCCCAAAAAATAAGATGGTATTTCAAAATAAGACAGTGTTGTGGTTACTCTTAATATTGATTATTATTTCTTACAATTCCCTCCTTACACACCTTTTAAGGTGTAATTATTAACTAAAATCAATATGTTCTTCATCCGAACATTGCATAATACAAAATTCATATCAACGATAGACAATATAACAAATGCCTCAGTGTATGGACTTCCTATATCATCCTTTTGAGCATCTTCATAGAATATAGCAGCCATTAGCTTAATATGGATTGTCTAACTCGTAATTCACATTTTAACACGGTATAACACAATGTTTAATCTTTCGTTGAGGTAGAAGGCACTTGATTGATTCCTACTTGTAAACAGAGGTAAACCATAATAACAACAATCCAAAGAATATATGTATGTGTCTATGTAAACATTACATTGGTAATTCATAAAATGAATGGACTCAGTAATCCCTTAAAAATGCACACTATATTAGAATAGTGAAACATAAAAAATAACCTACTTGCAGCAATATCATAAAAACTAACAACCTACAACCAAGATAAGTAGGATTACAAACTTGGACTATGTAAGAATAGCCCTAATAAAAATTACTCTCTTTCTGTCTCAAAACCTGAAATTTTCCACTTAAACCACCTCCACATGTTCATTGTCTGTATATGCAGGTGGATCATCCTGCTCTTCGATCAACAAATGTAACTGTTCTCTTAATAGAAATTGACCTTGATTTTGCTCTCTAGAGAGGGCCATGGTGATCAATCGGTTAGCTAAGGTGCGATTACATGGTATACAACAACATCCACATAGTACCAGGATTGTAGCCATTGGATAACATTGCACTCATTATCAGAGTCCTATATTTACCCAACATTCTTTCGTACGCTCCTACAAAGGGGTCCTCTAATCCACTATTGACTGCCAATTCGATTCTCAGCAGGGTTCCCCCAGGATTTTTAGTCTTAAATTTAAGACTTTTTAAGACCTTTTTAAGACCACTTTCAATAAAATTTAAGACCAACGTCGCACCTTCCCTGGTATGCGTATTAATGAAAAAATTGAAAATCAATCAATCAATCAATCAAATAAATAACTTTAATGAACAATATGCTCTGAGGACAACAGCTTTCAAAGATCTGCTTCAACATAACATTCACCATATTTAAACACAATAACTGTGTGAGGAGTGCATGTATGCACATGCACAGGTCTGTGGGTGCGCCTTTGTATGGATGTTTTTTCCCAAAGTAACCTACAGCCTGTCTACACTGTATTTAAGTCATTCATTTAAGAACCATTTAAAACAATAACTGTGAGGGGTGTACGTGTGTGTGTGCGTGTGCCTGCATTCGTCTGTGGGTGTGCCTGTGTGCGGTTGTTGCAATCTACATTGTATCTAAGTGAACCATTTAAAACAATAACTGTGAGGGGTGTACGTGTGTGTGTGTGTGTGTGTGTTTGTGTGTGCGTGTGCCTGCATTCGTCTGTGGGTGTGCCTGTGTGCGGTTGTTGCAATCTACACTGTATTTAAGTCCTAAGACAGAATAATTTAAAACAATAACTGTGAGGGGTGTACGTGTGTGTGTGTGTTTGTGTGTGCGTGTGCCTGCATTCGTCTGTGGGTGTGCCTGTGTGCATTTCAATAGATCCTACAGCTTTTGGAGCTCAGCTCTTTTGGCAGCAATCTGTTCGTCCAGTTTAATGAGTTCAGCCATCTTTTCCTTGTGGCTCCTTCTAAAGGCATTCGATTTTGCTATTAGCTCCGCCATCTTGCTGCCTGCTTGCTTGGCTTCAGCCTGGTCTGCCAACTTATCAGCATCCCTGAGCAGATGTTCGGCTACCTCCTTGATGGATCTTCTGTGCTTTCTCAGTTGCTCCAGGTTCTCCTCAATGGCCTTTCGTTTTTCTGACTCTGCTTGAGATTCTCTCTTTTTTCTCTCCGTCTCAAGATGAATTCTATATCTTGCTCTGGAAGATGAGACCGAGGAAAGCAGGGCTGGCGTGAGGGGGACCTTGGTAACCCCTCCATGGAGAGAGATGTAGTCACAGACGATTCTCTGCGCTACAACGGTGTCTTCGTGAATGTTAGCAGTTTCAATTTCTTTGTTCACCGAAAAGCCCCGCTCAACTGTTGCCTGCCCGTGTGATAGAAGTAGAAGCTTCTGGATAAAGGACCAAAGTTGTGGGTAGGTCTCACTGATGATGTTGCTTAGAAAGACATCCAGTCTTTTCTTGAATGGCTGGAAGGACTGAAATTTTTCAGTTCGAACCTCCAGGGACAGCATCTCTGAGAACTTCTGGGTGATCAGATCACCTAAGAAGAGTGGATGAAAGAGCATTCAAATAAATGTATAGCTACAATATCAGTAATATATTATTATTCATACGACTGCTTGATCTAATGTCCTATTGTGCTGTGTTAGCATATGCATTATGTTATGATTCTTATTACGTAGTTCCTATTTTTTGACCATCGGCCGCATTGGGAAGCTTCAATGAACTGTCACATTAAAGAGTGTTACAATACACTTAGTGCTATGCACTGCACAGCATTATTCTAACTTATAATGGCATGACAACAATGGCATAATCAGGATAACGAACTGCATTCGTAGATAAAACAAATAATGCACTTTGAGGTGTAACGCCTGTGCTACCACTTTGAACATGCAGTATTTTTTGATACAAGAATACCATGATGTTCTTTATCCCTTACGTACAGGTATTACATTAGTAAATTGTATGCTTATGTTTAGACCTCATCAATAAAATAATGTATGAATATGTACCAGCAGCAACTCCTCCCTCCAACTGTCTGTCTTGTAGAAACTTCCTGACTATGCTCTTCATCTGTTTCTGACACAGTTCAGGGTTGCTGTACATAAAGGCTGGGTTCAGACAAGTTAATTGTCTAACAATCGGAAACTTCAAAGGGCTCCTCTCCTGAATCTTCTGGACCATTTTGGATAGACACTCCATGCATTGGTTTTGAAAATGTAGGATGGAAAGTTCCTCTGAGGATTTACTCCGCTGTTGGAGTTCCTAAGGATGAATAAGGACTAGCTGAAGTGAACTGTCCCTGATTACAACACAACTGTTTACAACACAACTCTCCTTGCTCTTTCCCTTTAACCACCAAATTGCAATTTTGTGAAACGCCTACTTGTCGGCCATGATTATTTCCAGAATACCTTTATGGCAGTCTCTGCACCAATGCCGATGTCCACTGCCTTTGGATGCACCCTCGACTGCTTGTCAGTGACATCAAGCCGTACCAAGTGCTGAGGTGTGACATCAGTCAGTAGCTCTCGCTTGATGAATCGCCTCAGCAAATTCTACAAAACAGGGAAAACATATCCGAGAATGAAAATGTCTTTGGGACACAGTAGCATCATTGTCACAATACACTTGAGCTATTTGAAATTGATTATATAGATGTAGTCTGTGGTCACATATTGGCCCAAATCAACCAGCAGTAGTCTTATTGTAATGAAAAGAGATGATGTTAAATAAAAAGACATATATTCACACAGATTCACTTAAAAGATTCAGCTTACCTTCAGTAATTCAGCCAAGTCATTGGCAAAGAATGGAAGCACAGGTTCATCCGTTTGACAGGGTTCCTACAGGTTTCTTCAAGTCAAATTCAAGTCTTTTTCAGACCTTTTTAAGACCATTCATGTCAAAACTTAATACCTATTTCACGGCCTATTTCACAGACATACCGGCAAAGAAAAACTTTTTTTTTTTTAAATGTGTTTATTATGATTAATAACGTTATTATTTCTCAAACAAATGTGAAAATGTGGACTGTAAAGCCTTATGGAAGAATTATGTAACTTGCAGCACAGTAGTGAATAGTGAGTACAACACCACAGCATCACAGCACAGACCACAGACAACAAGTCAAACAGAGGTGTGACAAATCTATTTATTAGCTAGCTTATTCCATGCTGGGAATATGGGGAGTAGAGAGACTCCAGAACAACAAACAAAGAAAATCAACTCAACAATAAATAAAATAAAGATCAAAGTCAACTCCTAAGCTCTTCACTTTTAGCAGCGATCTCTTTATCAAGGAGAGCCAGTTCTGCCAACTTCTCCTTATGGCCTCTCCGCAGGAGGTTGGACCTGGAGATCAGGTCAGCCATTTTGCTCCCTGCCTTTGCTTCAGCCTGCTCAGCCAGCCTGTCCGCATCCCTAGCCAGACCCTCAGATACCTCCTTTACGCGTATCCTCTTCACCTTCAGCTCCTGCAGACAGTCCTCTGCCTCCTTCCTCTTGAGAGCCTGGTCTTTTGCCTCCCTCTTCTTTCTTTCGTTCTCAATGTGGATACGATACCTTGTCCTTGCTCTTGCTACACTTGTCAGTAGTGGTTTACTGAGTGGAACCTGGGTATCGGGTTGGGAAAAGAGAACCAGAGTCAGTGACAAACTCTAGAGACCAACTATGTTGATTCTATCAACTTTTAAGTCAACAGCATATTACTAGTGCAGGCAGGATTCATCTTACCTTGGTAACACCTCCATGTTGTATAATGTAGTCACACACCAGCCTCCGTGTGACCAGTGTCCTCATGCAAATTATCTGACTCCACCTCTTTATTGATGGAGAATCCACGTTCAACATTAGCTTGGCCGTGGGAGAGGATGAGCAGCTTCTTGCAGAAGGCCCACAGCTCTGGATAAGGCTCCATGGCACTGCTCAGGAAGATGTCCAGCCTCTTCTGCATGGGAGCAAAGTAGAGGAAGTCCTCACTCCGGCTCTCCAAGGACAGGAGACTGTCAAACTGCTGCAGTATGACATCCCCTATGACAAAACAGATGAGAAAAATTTGAGAAAAACATAGATAAATCATTGGGCATTGCCAGAAAATCAGATTGAAAATAAATTCATGTGTAGCCTATAATTTGCCTCTCTTATTCCTACCCGCAGAAGTATTAGTTAGCTGTTTGTCCTGGAGAAACCTCTGAACCATGCCCTTTCATGTGATTCCTGCATCTTTCTGGTTCTCTATACATTACTGACGGATCCAGGCACACCATCTGCCTAACAGTCAGATACTTGAGGGGGCTTTTGTCCTGCACTTTCCTGATGATGTTACACAGTCCCTGCATGCACTCTCTCTTGAACTCTAGCACCCTGAGCTCTGCACCTTTAATGCTCTAGAGAGAAAGAAATTAGCCATGAATATAGAACATGCCTTCACTGACCTGGTTTCGCCTAACCATTTGTAAAATGATCTTTGAAAACATCCCACTACCTTAAGAACTGACTCTGCACCTAGACCAATGCTGATGTTTTGTGGGCTGAGCCAGATGGTCTTGTCTGTGACATCCAGTTTGGTCAGCTGCAGGGCAGTGATATCGTTGAGAACTTCTCTCTTTATGAAGCGTCTGAGTAGACTCTGTCAACAGACAAACACAAAAATGTCTGGTGCGGCTTTATCTCCTAATCACCAACATCAATCATTTTTTACACCTCTAAACCAAAAGCCCCATATTGTCAAAATGTATCAATTGAGCCCAATCATTGGTTATTATAACGTCAAGTAAATTATTACTATCATCAATTCGGTCAGGTCCTTGGAGAGGAATGGGAGCACCGGCTCGTCTGTTTGATATTTTGTTAGGAAGGGCGTGAAGGTCCTGGCAAGTGCTGCGTAGAAGTGAAATTTGGCCAGAATGAGTGGATCCTTTATGGCTGCTGCAACTGTGTCATAAGATCCTGTGAAAGGGACAGAGGCAGGACATTTCAACAAAAACTATGAAAAGGCCACACCACCACCAGGGTAAAGACACAGTCACAGACCTATTCACAGCATTTTAGTAGGGCCCACCTGTTCCAGGGTTAGGGAGTTTTTTTTGTTTTCACAGCTTCCATGTACAGAAGAAGTGATGGCCAGACTACCAGGGCTCTCTCCACAACCGGAAGGTTTTCTACCCAACGATGGGCACAGAAAGAAAGGGGGAACACACTGGACTTGGTTACGGTGACGTAATCCTCTCTCCTGGCAGGCACATTGTTAAACAATGTGTGCATTGCTCTCAGCAACTTGTCCAGCAGCCATGCAGTGAACCCACACTTGAAAGCATTGTGTAGCGTGTGTAGGCCACAGCTCCCCACACAAATGAGCTGAAGACCTGAGGGTTTCATTGCAAACTTGATATTAGAAACCAAATTCTCCATAGCAGTTCTCTGTATCACTTTGAACTTGTTTATTCAATGTAAACTGCACTACAAATACTTACTATTTTACTTTAATATTACTAATGGATCACATACACTCTCACCCACACACACAGAAATAACATTAGGCCTATAAACTCCTCACCTCCGTACTGCTCAGCTTGATCTTTCTGGAAAAGTTCGAACAGTTTCCAGTTAACACTGGGCCCATCCATTGAAATGGACACCAAGTCCTTGAGGTTCAGTTTGTCCATACATTCCTGAAAAAAGTGCTGCATTTGATTACCCAAGATAAGATGAAGAGATGAGCAGCACATATTGTTAAGGGAAGTGCCTAATTGGTCATTACAGGACTGTGTATACCCCAAAAATGATATCAATATAAACTGAGAAATATTCAGAGTAAAAAAGGTTATGCTTACTTTGAGATGTGACAGCAGGTCTTGTGCAGTGGAATGTCCCATAAACCGGGAGCCCAAATATCTGGACTGAACCTGTCCCTCGTCCCAGAAGCGGACATGCACATCCAGCTGTTTATTTTTTGTAGTCTCGTTGAGGCTCTCATCGAACATCAGAACGAACGGCGATTTGTTGACTTTGGACACCAGTTCCTCTTTGATGAACACCGCTAAACCAAATTTGGCTATGTACGCCGTTTTGTCGGGACCACACGTGAAAGTGGTAGCTATGTCTGAATCCGGGAACATAAATTTGAAAAGATCGGAAACGTTCTCATTTGAATTGTAGGACTGATGTTTGGCGACTGTGTTGAGAGTCCACAACACCTCAGCTTTCATTGTTGGTGTGGACCCAAAGGCTGTGCGCAGATCCACACTAACGGGCGTTGCGCTAGTAGCTGGAAGGGCTGTAGCAGTAACGTTAGCAGCTGGCTGGTTCACGTTACCTGCTACTTCAGACACATTATCAGCTAGCTGGCTAACATTAGCAGGCTGAAACACCCCGGCGACGGAGGGAGTTTGATCCTTCACCTTCATGGAACTGATGTGCTTGGCTGATTTAGCATGAGACTCTAGAGCAGTGGTACTCAACCTTGTCCTAATCAGGAGCCACATTGACAAAAAAATATTTTTGCAAGAGCCAGAATCCAAAAACGCTCCTTTGCTCCCTGAAAGCATTATGCATTTGAGAATATGGATAATAGTAATATGTTACTAAGGAATGAAAAGCATAATGTACAGTGCAATAACTGTGATTTATTATTTTCACTGCAACCACAAAACACACATTGCTGATCATCACTGCCCATAACAACAGATAACAGACAGCATGTTTACTGATCATCACAGTCCATATAACAGCACATTATAGACAGCAGGGGTTGTCAGAAGAGTAATGTTGTACTTACTTCACACTCAATGTGATTTCTGACACTCCTTCTGCCGCACAAGTGATTTGAAGTCGGGCTCTGCGCTGGAAACGGCGATCCGAAGGGCCTCTGTTGTGTGCTGCAGACTCAATCTGTTTCGGTTGCGACATTTTATTTTTGAGAGCGCAGAGAATGCGGCTTCACACCGGTATGTGGACGGAAACATTGAGATGATGCGTCTTGCCAGTCTGGAGATATTTGGTAGATGCCCCACCAGTTTCCAAAAGTCCACGACATCTGTAATCCGAAACTGACGCTGAAGTTCATCTGAGCTCTTTAACTCCACAATCTCCATTTGAAGCTGCACAAGTCCGAGCTGGTCGCTTATTTGCTTCATTTCATTGACCTCAATCAGGAATGGGTTTTTCACAAGTAAAAAAATATTGCTATGGCCCTTGAAGTCTTGGAATCTTGATGTGTAGTTTTGCTTGAGCTCAGTTAGCACGTCACATAATTGTGATTGACAGGGCAGGAGAGCATCTGCATGCATCGCCATCACTTTCTGCACGGTGGGGAAGAAACGGTAATCAGAACCACGGACACTTCGTTCAAGTACATCCAGTTTGTCAGAGAATACTCTGACAGCCGTGTAGAGCTCATACAGGGTCTTGTTTCTTCCCTGCATCTTGAGATTAAGTTCGTTCAAGTGCTGCGTAATGTCACACAGGAACGCAACAGACAGCACCCACTCTTCATCATCCAAAAAGGAAAATCGGGAAGTCTCCCCTTGGCCGACAATGAAGGATTTCAGGGGTTCAAGCAGGTCCATGAAATGTGCAAGCATACGTCCTTTAGACAGCCATCTGATCTCGGTGTGTAACACCAAATCTCCATAGTGAGTGTTAAACTCCTCACACAGCAGTTTAAAATTTAGGTGGTTTCTTGCACGGGCCCTGATATAATTAACCACTTCGATTACATTTGCCATCACTTCATTCAGACATTTGAACTTAGCAAACAAGGCTTGTTGATGCACAATACAATGGTATGAGAAAATACCCTCAGCAGCAACCCCGCCGTTTTTCAGCGTTTCTTTCAACAAAGCCACGGCTCCGTTCCTCTTACCAAGCATCGCTGGTGCGCCATCTGTTGTGAATGCTGTGATTTTTTCTGGTCCAATGTTAAACTTTTCTAATGTTTCCAGCACAGCGTTTTTTATTTCAATGCCCGTTGTTCCATTTTCCAGTGAAACCATGTCAAGCAGTTCTTCTGTAATGTCAAACTTACTGTTGATCGCTCGGATAAAGATGAGTAATTGTGGCGTGTCATTGATATCCAAGCTTTCGTCCATTGCAAGGCTGACAAACTCAACGGATGACAGTTTGTCCTTAAGAGTATGTGCAATGTTCTCTGAAATGTTTTTTCCTAGCTACAGTAGAATCCGACAGTTGATTTTTTTTTGCCTCTCGTTCCAGGTCTTTTTTCTCAGGAAACAACGTTGAACAAGCCAGCAGTATGCAATCCTTCACCATTTCTCCATCAGTATATGGCTTCATCTTTTTCATCAGTTCATGTGTGATTTTGTAGGATGCCTCTGTCGCTCTTTCACTCGTATTAGTGTGGAATACGTTTTTTTGAGCAGTTCGGTTCTGTTTGAGTCTCGCCAGCTTTTCCGCCCTCAGCTCTCCACCTTTCGGAAAGTCGGTGCTGAACTTTGGGTGTTTTGTGTCGTGATGGCGCTGCAAATGGGACCTTTTAAATTGTGAAATGACGTTGTCACAAAGCAGGCAGATGCATTTTCCCGAACCGGTGGAGACGAAGAAAAACTCGAGTTCCCAGTCCTCTTTAAATGTTCGATATTCCTCTTCATATTTTCTTTTCCTATATTCCTTTGCCATTTTTGCGTAGTGCTGTAAGCTAGTTTTCCCAGTGTGACGGAGCATTTATCTCGCGCACCTGCAATCAGAGCGGGAAACCTGAAATCATTTGTGATTGGTTGTTCAGAGGGAGGGGGGAGGGGCGGCTTAATACACGTGACTTGTGAGTGATAATGAAATGTTGATGAATTCTGCTGACAATGTTTTTGTTTTTCGTTTTTTAAAGATTATTTAAGATTTTTATTTTTTTTAAGTGGGACTTAAAAGAGCCGCAACTAGTCTTAATGGAGCCGCATGCGGCTCGCGAGCCGCGGGTTGAGTATCGCTGCTCTAGAGCCTTCACGCCCATGGTACCAAGCTGGATTTTTTTTTTGCATACTGTGCAAAAAGCTTCGAATACGTTGTTTTCCACAGGTTTTACCCAGTGAAATGCTCGTTTGTCTCGCCACGCTTCATTAAATTTGCATTTCCCCATAACCACAGAATGTATCTTGGTCTGTCTATCTCTGGTCTGTGCTGCTATGATGCTGTAGCAAAGTGACGTCTTCCGACCCGGGGCAGCGTTCGTTCTCAATTATTGGTTCCGCCACTCTTTATTTAGGCTGTTATTTAATCAAAGTAATAGTGGTTGACAAATTAAACTTTTTAAAAGAATGCGATATACGGAGAAGTTACATACTGCACAAATTTAAGACCCAGGTATCAAAATTCAAGACTTTTTCAAGTCTTTTTAAGGTATTATTTCCAAATTCATAAATTCAATGCTTTTAAGACTTTTTAAGGACCCGCGGGAACCCTGGTTTGATACTTTGTCAAGAAGGGTGTCACACTTCGTGAAACTGCCATGAAAAAACGCAGCTTTGCCAAAATAAGAGGGTCTTTGGTTGCCACCTCGATGGTGTCATAAGAAGACGTTCCAGGGTTTGGGAGCTTCTTGGTTGTAACAGCATCAACATATTTCTTCATGTCAGGCCAGATCTCAATGGCTCTCTGCACTACTGGGAGGTTCTCGATCCAGCGGTGACCACAGAAAGGCAAAGCAAAGGTTTTGGACTTTGTAAGATTGCAAAAATCCTCCCTTCTTGCTGGCACATTGTGAAAAATAGTATGAAGAGCTCTTAAGAACTTCTATATATGCCACTCAGTGAATCCACATTTGACAGCATTATGTAGAGTGTGTAGCCCACAACTTCCCACTACAACCAACTGGGCACCCCCAAAATGCTCAGCATGCTCTGCAGCATCTCAAGAAAACGCCAATTGACGTTGGGTCCGTCCATGGACAAAGAGACCATCCTCCTCAAATCAAGGTCACGTATACACTCCTACAAGAAATATCAGAAACAAAATTCAAACACCTTTGCAGTATTCTGTCATACAATATAAAAGTGCTCTATAACCATTTGTATCATGCTTTGGGTAGGGGAATATTGGATTGAACAAGTTGCTGATATAACAGTTTACACTATATACATTTTCATATGAAAGGGCAACAGATTTTTTTATTTGTTTTACATTTTGTCAGTCTTAACAGTAATAGACTACATATTACTGTGTAAGATTATAGAAGGCCTATTCATTATTCCACAGTACTGCTATTCCTGCAGTTTGTTGCCAGACTGTGTGAAAAGTTACTAACAAAACTATACTAGACAAATTGCTAATAACTTGTTCAGCTCAGTTGTTTTAAGAATCGCAATTCTTATCTAGGTAATGCACGGTAAGCAACTAAGAAAACATGATGACTCAATATTGACAAAAACGATTTCCTCTAGATGGCAGTAGCGCATTAGCGCGGGCTCTGAAGTTAGCATGGGAATAATTGTACAGCCCTGTTTACCATTTCATAAAGTAGCCTAGCTTATCTCTTGTGCAGAGCCTCACTGTAGCACGGATATGCTCTGCCTATATGGACTTTAATTTCAAAACATCCCTGTTTTACCTTTAGGTTACATATTGAATTATCTTTTATTAAGTATTCTTCAGAAATGTTATCTGTAGCAACTTACCTTGAAATTACTGAGAAGGTCCACCGCCTTTGCATGGCCCATGAACTGCGAGCCAAAATATCGTGATCGAACACGGTCACCGTCCCAGTACCGGAGATGGATGTCAAGCTGTTTGGTTTTTGTGCTTTTGTTGAGTCTTTCGTCCAACATTGGCACAAAACCAACAGCCTGGTTTACCTGCTCGGTGAGCTCCTTACTGATAAAAGGGACGAGACCGAACTTCGTAAGATACGCTGTCTTGTTGCTCCCGCATGAAAATGTTGCCGCGATTTGAGAGTCAGGGAACATGCATTTGAATACATCGGTGATGCCCTCATTGGAGGAGTAGGAGTGGTGTTCGTATACTGTCCTAAGAGTCCATATTACCTCTGCCTGCAGAGTTGGTGTTGACCCGCACAGTAACCCTGACAGTGGTACCTGCTGCAGTGGTGTAGCGCTAGCCACGGAGGTAGACTGCACTGAAGGTGGCACACAGAAAGTTGCTATCGGTGCCTGGCTCGAACGCACTTCAACCAATTTTGTGTGCTTAGCACTCTTCATATGGGAGTTCAAGGCTATATGCCCCATGGTCCCAAGTTTGAAGGTTTTTCTGCATAAAGTACACTGTGCCTCCCACACATTCCCTGGCACAGGCTGAACCCAGTTATACTTAGGGTCGTGTACCCACGACGGATTGAACCGACATTTGCCCATCTCTAGCAAATAGAGTAGCCTACTTTAATGTCAACACATTTTTTTCGGATTTCACTTCGCGCGAACTCAAAGACTGTACCAAAGAGAACACAATGCAATGCAGAGGGGGGTGTCAGCGTCTCAATCAGTTTACAATGAATCGGTACAGGTTGCCTGATATTTAGGATGTAACCTACTAAAATGCAACGTTTGGGTGTTCTAAGATTCGCTGTAACAACGAACAAAAAAATACATGTTGTGGCGCCGTATCAAATAAGGAGGTGGATGAAAATTAAGACTTTTTGAACAAAATTTAAGACCTGTGAACAAAATTCAATACCTTTTCAAGGCCTTAATTTACGAATACTAAATTTAAGACTTTTTCACGTTTTTAAGACCTCGCGGGTACCCTGCTCAGGGTAGTAAATCCTTTTAATGCTCTGGTTACGGATCAATCTGGGGAGGTGTTATTTGGGAAAGTATAGCACAAAGTTCCGAACAGTCTACATACACCCCCTTTTTCAGCAAAAAGCATATCTAAGGCCATCCTATTTTGCCAAGCCATTAGACTGGTTTTGTCCAACTGCTCGTGCAGCCCTTTTACTGCATCTCGGGTGTAATTTATGAATCTCTGCTGGTTATAGTAAATGTAGTTAATCCAATCTACATTCGATTCGATTCGAACCCCGCGGTTATCTGATTTCTTGCCTTAAACTCATCTGGATCTCCCCTGGGCACCCCGATATAGTCAATATAAACTGGAGGAACTAAAACTCCCTCCTGGGGCTGACCTTTTCATTCTGCTGGTCTTGGGGTGCAGTGCAAGCTTTGTTAGCTGTCTGGCTGTCATTGGTACCGCATAGACATGCGTTAGTGTCTTCATACCCTGTTTCCACCGCTATAACCTTCTGCACAGTCAATGTACTCAAATATGTCACCAGTCTATTATTATCCAGTGATTAAGCCTGCACTGTTCCTGTATTATGGACTGCAATCAGGGAAGAATTTGAATCTGCTGGTTCTTCGGGGGTAAGATCAGGGACTACCTCCACTTGGGGTTCGGCTATTTCTACCAAAACCGACCCAACAGTATCTTTTCTAGGAACCTCAACTCACAATATTAGATGAAATGAAGTTGTTTCTCCCCTTGCTTTGCATAGATGAGTGAGTGTGTCTTTAAAGGAGATTATTATAGGATTACGTGGTTGTTGTCCTCATGATAGTGCCCTTTAGCTAAGGATATCTGAGTCTGAAACGTCCCCTGTTTCCCTGTCCGTGGGGAATTGTTATCCCCTTCAGCCCTAGAATTCCAGTACACTGTGTCCCATTGGGGGCACCAGGTGTTATCTGGTGTTCCCCAGGGGGAAATACAACCGTACACATCATGTCCTGTCCAGTCTAGCGGACCTTTTCCACAATTCACCACATCGCATAAATCCAGACTGACAGTGATAGTTTCCCCCCGTGGAACCAAGATTACTAACCTCCCATCCCCCTGGTTGGCTTATCTTTGAGGTCTGAGGAGAAGGGAAGGTTCCTGTAATACAGCTTGAGCATCGTTAATTAGATTGACTTTTCCTGACAAAAAGAACCCAGTGAGCATATTTAACTGTGATGATTTAGCTTTAGACCCTAGAGGACCCCAATTTTCCTTTGGCTTAATCAATGGTTGTGAACCTATTTTACACACATTCATGATAACAGGATTTTAGACAATGAGATGTAAAACAACCTAATAGAAATAATAAAAGTAAGATGTCAAAAATAATTTTAAAAAAGAAAACGTAAAAATAATGGCTTCAACTTTATGGTAACCTCTGAAATCCAAAGGGAATTTACTTTTTCAACAATTTCCAACAGTTAGTGTTTGTGACTTTTGTCTTAACTCTGCCAAATCAGTCCTAACTTCCAAAAGTTCTCAGGAAGGGGGTGTTGTGGGAGCACAATGTGTAAGGTGGTACCAATTAGCTCCTGTTTTACCTTTAACCCGGAGCGCGTGCGAAGTTCACACGGTTCCGACCACCTTGGATCTGCCCACTTTCGTTTGTGGACCTTGACCCTCACCCAATCACCTGGTCGAACAGGAGCCTCTTCTGGTGTCTCACACGGTCCCTCCTCAGATTTTCAAACCTGTGTATATAAAACAGAAATCATATTACTCAGAGCTCTGACATAATCATCCACCTCAATCTGTCTTAGGTCCAAAACTGGACCATATCCCCCCTCCCTTAGAGGTCCCGGCATTGGTCGCCCGGTTAACAGTTCATGGGGTGACAAATGTGTTTTAGCACTCTGAGAGTGACATGAGTGCTAAAGGCAAAGCGTCAACCCAGTTTACTTTAGTACCATAGGTTACTTTTGCAATTTTCCCTTTTAGAGTTCGATTTGCTCTCTCAACGATGCCTTGAGATGCTGGGTGATAAACTGCACCAAACTTATGAACTATACCAAAATATGATTCCACTTCTTCTAAGAATACCATATCTTGGTATAAGTTCGGTTTGGAGCCACTTAATAACTGTTTTTGCATCTTCTCTTTTGCAGGGGATGGCTTCAATCCACCTGGTTAAACGATCAACCATTACCAACATGTATCTAAAGCCTCTGACTACTTGGTCTGCTCCCATATCTGTGTAATCGATACAAATTTCCTTAAATGGAGCATTTGGGAGTGGAAAACCTCCCATTGGGCACTTGTATGCCTTTTTACATTGAATGCACCACAAGTGTCACAATCATTCACAAAGTTTTCAACCATCTCTCTCATGTAAGGATGCCACCACTGTTGCTCAATGTCTCTTGTGGTTCTTGATATATTTATGTGTGTGGGACCATGTGATTGCTCTATTAGCAAGTGCAATAACTTTGCAGGTGCGACTAGGCGGCCATCATGTGATTGCCACAGGCCATCTACTTCTGTTGCACTTTTTGAGAATCTATCGATTTTTCTCATATGGTCCAGCATATTTCTGCTTATCTTTGATATGTTCGGTGGTTAGCTCTCCTTGAGTGTCACTGTTTATACATATCATGTGTTTATTGTATCCTCCTGTCTTCTTTGCTGCTTTATCCGCTGCATCATTTCCCCTTGATATTGTGTTATCCAATGTCTGATGTCCTTTACATTTCATAACTAGAACTTTTGTTGGCAAGAGTACAGCTTTTAGAAGAGCTTTTAACGCCTCAGCATGTTTTACTGGTGTTTTAGCAGATGTCAGAAACCCTCTTCTGATCCACTGGGGTCCATCTATATGCACTGCTCCGTAGGCATATGCTGAATCTGTATAGATGTTGACTGTTTTTCCTTCTGAATGCTCCAAAGCTTTGGTAAGTGCAACTAGTTCAGCTAGTTGAGCCGAAGCAGGTTGAGTGAGGATTTCTGCTTTTATAATTTCGGTATGTTCTCCCTCCTGCTGGATAACTGCATAGGATGCCACATTTCCATCATCCCCCCTTGTAGCAGCAGCCATCACTAAATAAGGTGATGTCTGGTTGAACTAGAGGGTCTGTTTCTAGATCCGCTCTTATCTTCAGCTCCTTTTGAGACACAAATTCACAGTCATGGGGTATGTGATCATCTGAGACCAATCCTTTGGCCATGTTTGATAGGCCTACTTCATAGGTTATGTGTGGTTTTAACAAGCTACTTTGAATTTGGATTTTTCTGATTGGGGAAAATGTAAATGCTTGCCAATTTAGAAATGCGACAACTCCATGTTCTGTGTTTACTTTCAGTGGGTGGCACATTACCACATGCGCAGTTTTCTCGATGGCTTTCGCTAGTGCAGCCAGATGTCTTGCACATCCTGTCTGCCCTAGTTCTATAGTATCTAACTTTGAGCTGTGATACATCAACACCTGTCTCACTCCCCCTTTTTTTCTGAAACAGGACTCCATTCACTACCCCTCCTGATTCAGAAACATCAAGGAAAAAATCTTTGGTATAGTCCGGGGTTGAGAGGTGTGCCGCTTGACCTAGAGCTTGTTTGGTTTTGATGAAGGCTTCTTCAGCCATGTTGTCCATTCCAATATGGCTGTGAGATTGCGGTTTCCAGCCTCTGCAACGCTGTTTCTCAATGGTTGTTAGGTCCACAAAGTCCGGTATGTGAGTCCTACTGTATCCCGTCAAGCCCAGGAATGCAAGCAGTTGTTGAACTGTTTTCGGTTTTGGTTGAGACAGAATGGAGGGTCTTTGTGACTCTGTCAGAGTGAGGCTATTTGCAGAAATCATTCTCCCTAAGAAGGTGACTGTTCTCCTCGCAATTTGTGTTTTCTCTTGTTTGACTTTATATCCTACTTTGGCTAATAGGAGTAGCAGTTGTTTTGTTGCAGCCAGACATGTTGCAGCATCTGGTGCGGCCAAAAGTAAGTCATCTACATATTGTATCAGAGTTACTCCTTCTGGTAAATGTAAAGCACTCAAATCTTTCTTCAAGGCAGGATTGAATAACCCTGGACTGTGAATCCCTGTGGCATACGATTATAAGTATATCTTTGTCCTTTATATGTAAAGGCAAATATATTTTGTACTTTTGGATCTAATGGTAATCTATGACTGTAAAAATACTTATGGTTTGGATTTAGATTCTGCAATGCTACATAAGGATCTGGAACAGGGATATTAGCAGTCTTAGTCACATTATTCACTTATCTCAAATCATGCACCATTCTCCATCCTTGATTTCCAGCCTTTGGTACTGGTAAGATGGGGGTGTTCCAATTTGAGGAGGTAGGTCTAATTACTCCTGCTTGTAATAAGCCCTTAATGGTTTTCCCAATTCCATCCATCTGTTCTTGCTTCAGTTTGTATTGAGGGCGCCAGCGTGCGTTTTGATGGTCTTTTAACTCCACCGAAACTTCATGATCAACCAACCCAACATCATAGTCTCCTGTGGTCCATAGATGTGTTGGAACTTCTAACAGCATGTCTTCTGTGTCTGGATGATTTATGTGTTCTCTTCCATGATCCCTGTCCAGTTCTTGTTTTTCCAGCTGCCAGCTTTCCAAACTGTTATTTCCTATTCTCCACATTGTTTGGTCTTCTGATTGCCACAGTAGGGGTGAATGTGTGGGTAGCCATTCTGAGTTCAGGCCTGTCTTCACCATTGGTCCCAATCTGGCTTCAGAACCTATCGCCACAGCCAAGGTGACATGAGGAACAGATTCTTTAGATCGAACGTACCATTGTTGCTGTTCCTGTGTGAGTTTTACAGCTGCTGCTACCCCTTGTGGTCCCACATATACAGTGGGGCAGAAAAGTATTTAGTCAGCCACCAATTGTGCAAGTTCTCCCATTTAAAAAGATGAGGCCTGTAATTTTGATCATAGGTATACCTCAACTATGAGAGACAAAATGAGAAAAAAAAATCCAGAAAATCACATTGTCTGATTTTTAAAGAATTTATTTTCAAATTATTGTGGAAAATAAGCCACTCCTTCGTTGCCCTGGTGGTGTGTTTGGGATCATTGTCATGCTGAAAGTCCCAGCCACGCTTCATCTTCAGTGCCCTTGCTGATGGAAGAAGGTTTTCACTTAAAATCTCACGATACATGGCCCCATTCATTCTTTCCTTTACACGGATCAGTCGTCCTGGTCCCTTTGCAGAAAAACAGCCCCAAAGCATGATGTTTCCACCCCCATGCTTCACAGTAGGTATGGTGTTCTTTGGATGCAACTCTGCATTCTTTCTCCTCCAAACACGACGAGTTGAGTTTTTACCAAAAAGTTCTATTTTGGTTTCATCTGACCATATGACATTCTCCCAATCCTCTTCTGGATCATCCAAATGCCCTCTAGCAAACTTCCGACGGGCCTGGACATGTACTGGCTTAAGCAGGGGGACACGTCTGGAACTGCAGGATTGAAGTCCCTGGCGGCGTTGTTGTGGTCACAGCAGTCTGCTGTGTTTTTCCTCCTCCTGGGTTTGCCACTCCCCCTGTCGGTCTCACTTCACACCTGGCCGTCATCTGCAATCATGCTCACCTGGTCGTCATCTCCAATCAACTCCCCTTCATAAACCCTTGGATTCCCTGCTGTCGGTGCCAGATCGTACTTCGCTCTACAGTGGTAATGATACGTACCCGGCTCCAGTTTACCTTGTTACCTTGGTAACACTCCATAATAAGGGTCCATAATAAATAGCATACTAGTCATTACTTAACCCTTTAATTAACATTTGCAAATTGTTACTAAAATATCTATTTGCCATTACTTAATGTTTTTGTCATCATTAATTAAATATTAGTTATCTGCATAAAATCTGTATGTTAATGTTTTAACAAATACAAAACAATCTATTAACTAATATTGTATTTTATATTTGTTAATAGTTAACTAAATGTATTTTGGCACTAATTAACAGTTATTTCTTACATTATTAAAATGTTAAATGTGTATATTCAAACTATATGTTAATATAAAAGTTATTGACATATTATTATTTAACTAATTGTTATTAAACTGTTTCTGCCTATCCCAATATGAACCACTCCTCATAGGACCCTTATAATAAAGTTGGTTAAGTAAGGATAACGGCCGCCGAGAACAGCATTTCGTTCCAGAGGGAGATAAGCTTAATTAGAGTAATATATAGCTATCAGCGTGGGGCCCCTTATAATAAAGTTGGTTAAGGGTTATTAATATATTAGTAATATATAACTATCAGTATTGGGGACCCTTATAATAAAGTTGGTTAAGTAGCCACTTAATTAGTTTTAAATTTGTTTTAGTTGATCGGCGACCCTCAATAAGCATTCTAAATGTTCTAGCTAAGCCTGTCATTGTGTATGCTACAGTAGGCTACACAGTGTATGTCTTCAGACCCATCTGCTTGACTGAGAGCGCTATTAGCGCCAATTCTTCCTCGGGGTTATAGGTTAGCGAGACCTAGATTTTTTTTATCAATACATATTTATTACACAGTCGGAGTACATATGTGGTTATTTTTGACCAGGCATTATGTAATTCTTAAAACTTTTATAACAACCAAATAAATATGCATAAATATATATAGAGTCTATATATATTATTTTTTTTCAAATGCGCCAATCACAGTTTGGTCTGCATAGGCTACATCTGACTACTCCTGTTGGAAGTCACAGTCAGTCAGTCACTCACTTCACAGAGCTCAAGTTAGTAACAAGCACAAGACAAGACACTTGGCTGAAGTTCACATTGATGCTCTCTTGATTGCGCAAGCCAGGCTGGAAAGTTTATTTGAAAGTGTAGGTAAATAGTCGGCAGGCACCAGATCTGGGAAAGGCTTAAGAAAGAACACAACAGCATTGAAGAACAAAATGCTCCCCTCCGCCTCCGCTGTCATCAACCATCTGTCGTCTGTCATCAACCTTGAAAGCGGTGGTGATGACTCCACAGACATCCCCAACGTCTCTAAATCTTCTAAGGACGGTAAGTTCGAATACCATGACTTATCAGTCATAAAAAATAAGCTAACTGGTTAGCATTAACACTGGCAACCTGCTTAAAATGTCGACAGGCAACAGATCAGGGAAAGTTCCTAGAAAGAACCAAACAGCAGCGAAGAAGGACAAAACGGTACCAGCCACCTCCACTCAAACATTTGACATCAACCTTGACAGTGGGGATGACTCTACAGATACCCCCATGTCTCTAATCCGAAGAAAGGTAAGTTCGAGCACGGATATGACCTAGCATTACGTTCATGAAAATAGGCTATGCTAACTGGTTATGGTTAGCACTAACACTAGCAACCTACCAATGTCATTTTATGTTAAGTGTAATAACATATGTCCTTAAAAGTTAAAACAAGACTTTTACACATCCTTGTTGATTTTCAAATATCATTTTCTAAAATGGCTTAGTTAACTGTGGATGTTAGCTAAGTCTACCAGTCCTGAAATTTGTTAGCTAACGTTACCAAAGTCATGTAGCATTGCTGATTTGCCAGGTGATGTTTATCTTCACAGTCCTACTTTAAAAAGCAGTGCAAAGGGGAGAAACAACTTATTTTTTTTATTATGCTTAATTGAAATTAAAATGAGTGAAACAGAACAACGTGTGTGCGTTCAAATTCGCTAATGCAGGCGAATGTAACAGTTTTTATTTACTTGGAGGTTTTTGACTAACATTAGCAATGAAGGCGAACGGTCAGGGGAGGCACTGTAGCAGCTGGTTCTGTCGTCGGACTGCAAGAGAATATGTGCGCGCAAATGTGACTTGAAGGTGCAATTACAGTGGACGACCACAATTAAGAGTATTTTTTTGGTTCGCCATTGCTGTTTACAGTTTAAAACGAACATTTAATGCATCCCAATAGGCTACATATCAATGCAAGTCACATCTTCAGGATCTTTTAGAAAAGGCATGTTTTGGTTGTTTAGCATGTTCTCTTGTATTAAGGGTATAAGGGGGAAATGCTAATTTGGTTATCTCATCTGTCCACATAGGGCCTATGTGAAAGATTTGTAAATCCCAAATGAACCAAGAGTACAATACTTAAAGGTGCTGTCGGCAGCATTTTTTTTATTCATATTAGCTAGAATTGTCATGGGATTCTGGAAGTAGAATATTAAATAGGCTGTTTAGGAAAAATCCCGAATTCTCTACCTCCCTCTACAAGCCTGTAATCGTGCTTGCAAAAATCGAGCACTCCCGGCTGTTTTAAACCAATCACGTTAGGGGGAAGGAATCGCTACCTGTCAATCACAGCTTGTGCACAAGCTGCTACGCTCGTCTCCAGAGGGGGAGGGGTTTAGGGGGCAGTTGAGTTTGGAGCTTGGTAGAGGTTGGGGGAGGGACCTGAAAGTTGTATCAGTCGAATTTTCTGACTTTAGCCTCGGAATTTTGAAGACCTGCCGACAGCAGCTTTAAGTTAAACTATATATTTTCTGAAGGTATGATCTTGATGGATCTCAACTGCCCAAAACTTCCTCCACCATCTTGATTGGCAATTTTTCTACTGATTTAGTTGTTTTAAAAGGGTTTTTAAAACGCATGTTTTTATGGACACAATCCGGGGGTGAAACGGGTTCATCCCAAAATGTTAAATTTAACATTCAAATTAATTTGGTGGCAAGGATTTGGTTTCATTGGGGGTTTGGGGGGGGTGTAATCTGGCCCTGGGCCCTTTAAAGCCGGGCCCCATGCAAATAACCGGGTTTTTCATAGTTAAAAAATGGTTTTAGTTTTCTGATGAATTCTTTCAGTTTAGTGCAAATTTCCCAAAACGAGTTCATTATTTTTCCCAAAAATACTCAAGCATTATGAGAATAAAATTTTTTGCTCCAAACAGTATCTTTCCAAAAAAAAATTTTAAAAAATCTCTGAAATGATGGTTGATAGAAAATGGCCGCATTCCCCAGATTTGTTAAGACGCCTTAGCGCAAGCCCGCTTAAGGAGCGCTCTCAACGAATCACAGCTCCGTGAGCGCTCCAAGACGCTTTTAGGTTAAAGCTTTTAACAAAACTGGGGTTACAGGCGCATTCCGAATGCCGCTACCGAAGGTTTCTTTATTGTCGTAATCCCGGCACCTTTTTCACCGTCCGCCGCTTTTCCCCAGGGCTTTTCCGACATTGATGCAATATGCTTTTTTTGAAATCCCTTTTTTTTTTTAATATTATAGCTATATATATAAAACCCATTTCTGTTCTTCATACCCCTTCATATTGAAAATTAAAAAGACTGCCCAAGGTTGGTTCAAAATCAGCGACGAAGACATTTTCCCACTTTTAAGTTTTAAAAAGGGGATACATTTTGTAGCCTAAGCGAGTCCCCCAACAAAATTTTACTCGCAATAATGTTATCAAAACCAGCGAATGTTGGAGCACACGCCCTTGTTTTTTTTTTTGGGTTGTTTTTTTTATTTCCAGGGGCAAAGTGTGGCTGGGGGGCGCTAAGCCGGGGGGGTGGGGCCCGGGCACATAACCTTTTGCAATTGGCATCACCTGTGGTGGTCGGGGCGGATAAAAGGGTGTTTTTTAAAGGGTGTTTTAGTCTTTTTCGAAGGTAGGGTCAGAGCAGGGCTGCTATCGCCACAAGCGTGTCCCGGGGGACGGGGGCGTACGTATATCCATTCGTGCGGACGGTCGTTTTGGGGGAACTGTGGAAGTTGCATTGGGTATTCCCGGTGTTAGTGTTGAATTAAACGCACAACACTACTACGTGCGGGGCGCTGGGCCTGTGTTTTTATTTTATTTTTCTTTAAATTGTATTTTAATATGAAATTTAAAAATAAACTACCAAAACCCTTTCCCTTTGGGGTCGCTTTCCGAAAGGTCAAAAGGCCAGTAGAACCTGTATGGCAAAAATTCCCTCTTACAGAAAGCTGTTTTCGATCCCAAAAGGTGGTTGTTCGGGAAAAAAAAAAAAAAAAAATGAAAATTCCAAAAGGAAAGCTTCAAACCCAACACAATTTAAAATAGGCCCCTATTAATCTGAAGTATACCGCCTCTTCCCCTTTTGCACAGGTCTTACATTCAATCCCTCAAAAATGGCTTGTTCCCTCCACCGCCCGTTCACCGGGAACCCACCTCAGCGGCCCCAGGGCTGAAGGCAGGGGCAGTGGGTTTAATTCAACACCAGGTTTTTAAAAAAACGACTAATCCTGAACTTTCTCATACAAAAGCACCAATTCTGTCGCATTTTCAGTCTTTTAGGGGGCGTGTGATCATTTTGAGCTTTTTAAGTTGAATGGATGACTTTTTTGCCACAGTCTGACTGCTGGGGCAAATTAAAAAATTTTTTTTATCATTATTAATTAGGTGTAAAAAGTAGGCCTAACCTAAAGTCAAATTCTGGTGCATTTAAAACCCGCTGTAGCCGTGGGAAAAAATTGTTCCGCTTGCGGTTTTTCATTGCCCGCGGGATATCGAAAGGGAGCGCAGGAGGAAAAAAACAAGACAAAAAAAGGAAAATTGGGGTTCTTTTTTCTCATACATTTTAAAGGGTTTACATAGTCCCCCATTAATAGGGTTCCACATTAAATAGGGGACCTAATAACATTGGGGCCCCAAACACCCGCTCACAACCACGTGAAAATCGCTCAAATTATATTTAAAAAATAAATTCCTGTAACTACCTCCACCAGTTCCGTTGGGGGCCCCTTTTTGGGGGGCCTTTTCTGCTATTTTCGCTGCAATTAAAAAAAGTTCAAGCTCTTCCCCTCAGTGGAATTAGTTTAAAAACATGATCATGAAGCAATGATGCCTAGGGGTGAAGGTGTCGGAAAAGGTTATGTCGGAATACGGCAGTTTTACAGTGGTATGTCGTAAAGCGGTATGTGGAATAGCACTTGCCCCAACTGGGAAACCCGGCCAATTTGGGGGATTTTTTACCGGATTTTTTAAATATAAAAGTCAATTTTCGTGTGTTAGCTGTAAAAAACCCTGCTGAAATACCCCTTTTTTAAAAGTCACCAACGGGAAAAATCTCCTCCAAAAGGCCCCAAATGAGAGAAGGCTCAAAATAAGAAACTCCAGAAAAGGAAAAAAGGGAGAAAATGCTCTTCGCAAAAACGCATGTAGGTTTACAAACCCACATTTTTTGTATGACACAAAAAATTAACCGCAAAAGTGGTTTTCCCAAAAGGAGGTTAATGGTACACGGGGGATTCTTTTTCTGGTTTATGTTTAAACCGGAAAATTTTAATCAGAGTAAATGGAAAAAATCCAACGAAAAACCTATGGCTGTGTTTTTTTTAGGGGGAATAAAACTTAGGGCACTTTTTTAGAAGGTTTACCACTTCCTGATTAACTTTATCAGGGTTAAACACTAAACCACGTACGGGAATACCCCCTGGTATTAAGTTAAAGGGAATGGTAAACCCCTTATGTAACCGCTTGCTTTTTGATTAAGAGAATGAGACCATCATATTTACCCTACCCCTATTTTGGATTGTGTTCTTTCTTGCTTTGTTTTTTTTGTTCCCCCCATGTTCCCTTGGTTTGTCTTTGTCTTGTGCTTTCCCTTTTTTGGGGTTTTGACATTTCCTAGTGTTGTTTTTTTTTTTCCTGTGTTCCTTTGTTTTCATTCTGAGCTCCGCCCCCCCTTCATCGGGCACTTTCCCGGTTTTCTCCTTCCACCCAACCACCCCTCGTTATCACCCCGTTCGTTTTCCCGATTCTTTCTTTCCGTGTCCCTTTTAATTCCCCTGTTTAGTCACCCGTGTCTTGTTGTCTGTTCCCTGGTTCATTTAGTTTGTCTGCCTTTGTTCCCCTTTGGTGTCAGGCATGGCCCCCAGTAGTCTTGTCACGTTCTTTTTAGGGGGGCCCCTTGGGTTGTGGATTCTGTTTTTCGGTTTCCTTTCTCTGCCTTTCTTTCCCGTGTTTTGTTTTGGCTGTTTTCTTCTGTGCGTTTAAACCCTTTTGGTTTTTTTTTTTTAAACGTTTTTTAAATAAAATCTTAAGTTTTTTTTCCCGGTATCTGTCGAATTGGGGCCTTACCCCCGAACCCTGACCTCTACTTCATTTTCTGGTTTTTACACTTAACCCCCCTAAAAGTAACAACCCGGTCATGGATCATGTTTATTTTCCCCAAAAATATACCCTTTTTAACAAAAAGGAAAATGGTATTCTGTGAAGGCGTCAGCAACACGAAAACTTTTTTTTATTGTTGTTTTTGCAATGGTAGACCCGTTAAAGCTGCCAAAGAAGATCTTCAGAGGAAGACAAAGCTCCTGCCAACCAACAGTTTTTTCAATGAGCCAGCCTCCGCTCTTCCCCTCCTCCTCCCGGGTGTGATATGATGTAAATGGGCAAAAGGGAAGGGGAAGGCCCCCAAAAATCAGACTTACAAAACAAAAAAAAGAGAAGAAGCACAAAAGCCGGTCCGCAAAAAGGGAAAAAATTTTGTAAAATGTTTAATCCATCCTTTATGAAGCAAATTTAAATTTTTAAAGGGGACGCCACCATTTGGGGGGAAAAACACAAATTTTTTCCCCCCCCCTTATCTGAACAAAAGATCTAGCTTTTTCCCCGATCATTCAGCTTTCTCTGAGTTTGACCTGAGAGGTTAAAGCGAAACGAGAAGCACACATGTCCGTTAAGTTCTGTGTTCTGTTTTCAGAAGGGTGAGGGTGGGAAATCCTAGAGTTGAGCCCTCACACGCTGATACAGAAGTTCATTGAAAAGTGACATTATGTGACACTCCCACTTATGCAGACTGGAACTATTCACGTTTGCTCCCATTATAATGTATTATGTTGCTCTACCTTGGTCTGTAACTTTGGTCTGACTAGCTGTAGCCTAGCATAGATCATCTAATCTGATTCAATGTTCTAAAACTGATAGGTCCGGTTCTTGATCATGATTGGCTGAATTGCGTTCGATGCCTGTTTAAAACCCATCACAAACATACACCTTGACCGCTTTTGGTTCAATAGTAATGTGCTAACACAAAGTGAGTTTAGCTGCGCTTTGATGTTGCATGGCAGCCATTCTGATACAGGAAATATATTCTTGGCGAAGAATGATTAGATATGAATACATCGTTACATTTTTCGTTGCTGTGCCATTTCATGAAATCTTGCCGAATAGACGTAGTTACAGTTTTAGAAAAGCAATAAACCACTCGAGTCCGTCGTTTGCACTGATTTCAGAACAGATAAGGGGGGTTTTAGGCACTCCGCTTGCGCGTTGTAAAATCAGTGCAAACGACGGGCTTTCGGGGCTTATTGCTTAAATCTATGCTTGGCTGGAGCCAAAAATGCTACCGTCAGACTCAGATGGCTGGATGAACAGGAGAAGGATAAATCTCAATTACTTAACTCGAGGGAAAGTGGAAAATTGGTGTAATTCCCCAAATGGTGACGTATCCCTTTAATTCTACCCAAACATAAAGTGGACAAACTATTTAAAGGAGCTAGGTGGAATTCTGTATTGTCTTGTATGCTGCCACATAATAATACAATAAGCATTTCAACTCTGTTGTGAACACACATTTTTATGTACCGTCCATAATGTAGGTTTTCTTTATGATTTGCTCCTTGCAGCCCGTGGCCCTTTTGAAGTCATTCGAAGATATAAGAAGGTCCTAAAGGCTTACAACCGAGGTTTGAAACTGTCAGCTGCTTGCGCATATGCCGGGGTGAATGAACTGACAGTCAGGTCAACGGCGAGCATTGCCGAGCTTGCAACAGCGTCCCCGGCCGAATTCACGAAGCTCCTTGAGCAAGCCAAACAAGCAAAGCTCAAAGATGTGGCAGTTGTTTGCGAAAATTACATAAAAGGTGATGTCCAGATTCAAACCAAAGTAGGAGACTTAAAAAGTCAATGCCAATTAATTCCATATGGAAAGAGAGCATAATTGTTTTTTTTTTACCCCAGTTTGTGGGTTTTTTTTGTGTGTGGTGTGGTACTGTTATACAGAATGTAGATGGCCTGTGTCATTCATTCTGTTTAAGTGGTCGGTGTTCCAGTTTTCCACTTTATAAATAAAGTGTTTTCATCCCCCTTCCCAACTGTGTGTGCTGTGATCAATCATTTCCAGTGTGAGAGACCCAGTGTAAAATATTTGTTGTCTTAAATATTTGTTGTCTTTAAATATTTGTAAATAATTAATAATTACTGTTCCAACTTTATTATAAGGGTCCCCCATACTGATAGTTATATATTGCTAATATATTAATAACCCTTAACCAACTTTATTATAAGGGTCCCCAATACTGATAGTTATATATTGCTAATATATTAATTAAGCTTAACCAACTTTATTATAAGGGTCCCCCATACTGATAGTTATATATTACTAATATATTAATAACCCTTAACCAACTGTATTATAAGGGTCCCCAATACTGATAGTTATATATTACTAATATATTAATTAAGCTTAACCAACTTTATTATAAGGGTCCCCCATACTGATAGTTATATATTACTAATATATTAATAACCCTTAACCAACTTTATTATAAGGGGCCCCACGCTGATAGCTATATATTACTGATATATTAATTAAGCTTAACCAACTTTATTATAAGGGTCTTATAAGGAGTGGTTCATATTGGGATAGGCAGAAACAGTTTAATAACAATTAGTTAAATAATATGTCAATAACTTTTATATTAACATATAGTTTGAATATACACATTTAACATTTTAATAATGTAAGAAATAACTGTTAATTAGTGCCAAAATACATTTAGTTAACTATTAACAAATATAAAATACAATATTAGTTAATAGATTGTTTTCTATTTGTTAAAACATTAACAGACAGATTTTATGCAAATAACTAATATTTAATGAATGATGAAAAAAATGTTAAGTAATGGCAAATAGATACTGTAGTAACAATTTTTAAATGTTAATAAAGGGTTAAGTAATGACTAGTATGCTATTTATTATGGACCCTTATTATGGAGTGTTACCGTTACCTTGTTACCTTGTTACCTCGCTACCGAACTCTCGTCTCTTGTTGCCTTTGACCACAACCTAACTCTGTTTCCCTCTGCCTGCAGTTATCCGGATCACGCACTCCAGCTCGCCTGCCTCACCCTCCCCCCGGCTTCCGCGTCCTCTACCTGCTCCTCCACCTCACTCAATAAACCCCCTTGCATCAATTCAACAACGTCTCTTGTCTGCTCTTGGGTTCAGAATCGTTATCATAACAGAACGATCTGGCCAAGATGGACCCAGCGGACATGGACAGCATCCGCGGAGCTCTCGCCGCCCAAGGCACTCAGGTTGCTGAGCACAGCCAAGCCCTCCGGGAAGCTATGGAAGCTTTTAAGAATCTCGCTACCCGAGTCACTCAGATGGGTGCGCAATTGGACTTACTAGCCCCCCTTACCACAGCGCCTCCACCGTCAGCTTCACCTCCGCCGGCCCCCACTCTCCCGACACACCTGCCACGAGCTCGTGAGCCTCTCATTCCTGCGCCTGAGCGCTACGCTGGGGACATGGGTATGTGCAGAGCCTTTTTGATCCAGTGTTCACTAGTTTTCAGTCAGCAGCCCCTCACCTATCCCACTGAAAAGGCTAAGATCGCCTACATTATGGGGTCACTTAAGGGTAACGCATTAGAGTGGGCTTCAGCATTATGGGACAGTGATTCCCCAGTCAACGATAATTTTGAGCTTTTTGTAGCCGAAATGAGGAAGGTTTTTGATCATCCAGTAGAGGGAGGGGACGCCGCCAAGCGGCTTATTTCCCTTCGTCAGAGCTCCCGCAGTGTAGCTGAGTTCTCCGTCGAGTTCCGGACCCATGCAGCCAGGTCGGGCTGGAACGACAGGTCACTATGTGGGCTTTTTCTTTCCGCTCTCAGCGAGTCAATTAAGGATGAGCTGGCGACTAGGAGGAGTCTAACACTCTCGATGAACTGATCTCCCTTTCCATCCGGCTGGATAATCGTCTACGCGAGCGGCGTAGGGAGAGGACAGGCAGTTCCGTACCCCCGGCACTCGCTGCTTCCTATTCTCCTCACTTCCCGAGAGCTGCTCTCTCTGCCCCCGTGACACATGCAGTCACTGAAGAGGAGCCCATGCAGCTGGGGCGCACTCGTCTTACCCAAGCGGAGCGGCTTCATCGGATCAAGACCGGAGTGTCTGTACTGTGCGCTGCCCGGGCATCTCATCTCCACCTGTCCGTCACGACCAAAAGACAGGGCTCGGCAGTGAGACTCGGGGCCCTGCTGAGCCACGCCCCCTCCGTCCCCGTTCCTCACTATGCACGCTCACCGCTGGATGCCACTCTGCTGTCCCTCGGTCATCCCTTTCCGGTATCGGCCCTTGTGGATTCGGGAGCGGATGAGAACTTCATCGACGCCGGCTTCGCGTCTCAGGTTGGCATTCAGTTGGAACAATTACCCTCTCCATTAAACGCTAATGCCTTAGATGGCCGCCACCTGGCCCTTGTTACTCACTGTACTAAGCCCCTGGAGTTAATTGTTTCTGGTAATCACCACGAGATGCTTCAGTTTCACGTCATCCGGTCTCCCCTTATTCCCCTGGTTCTGGGCCACCCCTGGCTCAAGCGGCACAATCCCCAATTTGACTGGTCTTCTGGCAAGGTGGTGAGTTGGAGCACTTTTTGTCACTCCACCTGCTTACAGTCTGCCCTGTTTCCAACAGAGGGAGGTGTCCCCTTGCCCCAGGAAACCCCCGACCTCTCCTTGGTCCCCCCCATCTATCATGACCTGGGAGAGGTGTTTAGTAAGTGTCGTGCACTCACCCTGCCTCCCCATCGCCCCTATGACTGTGCCATTGATCTCCTCCCCGGCGCCCCTTTGCCCAGTAGTCGCCTGTATAACTTGTCCCGTCCTGAGAGGGAGGCCATGGAGAAGTATATTAAGGATTCTCTTTCGGCTGGCCTCATGAGACCCTCCTCTTCTCCTGTTGGTGCAGGATTTTTTTTTGTTGCCAAGAAGGACAAGTCTCTTCGTCCATGTATTGATTTCAGGGGACTCAATAACATTACAGTCAAAAACAAGTATGCCTTGCCCCTCATCAGTTCCGCATTTGAGCCGCTGCAGGGTGCTACAGTCTTCTCTAAGTTGGATCTACGCAATGCCTACCACCTGGTGCGTATCCGGGAGGGCGATGAGTGGAAGACTGCTTTTAACACCCCCCTCGGCCACTTTGAGTACCTGGTCATGCCCTTCGGCCTCACTAACGCCCCTGCCGTGTTCCAGAACCTGGTAAACGATGTCCTCCGGGATTTTCTCAACCGCTCAGTTTTTGTCTATTTAGACGACATCCTTATTTTCTCTCGCAACCAGGAGGAACACTTCCAGCATGTCAGGCAAGTTCTTCAGCGGCTGTTGGAGAACAAATTATATGTGAAGGCCGAGAAGTGTGAGTTCAGTGTCACCTCTGTATCCTTCCTTGGGTTCATCATTGAGAGCGGGCAAGTGAGGACCTGTCCCGAGAAGGTCAGTGCAGTGACAGACTGGCCCATTCCCGATTCCCGCAAGAAACTGCAGCAGTTCCTGGGATTTGCCAATTTCTACCGGAGGTTCATCCGTGATTACAGCAGGGTTGCAGCACCTCTCACCCGTCTCACCTCTCCTGCCCGCCCATTTGCCTGGACACCTGAGGCGGAGACTGCCTTCTCTGGTCTTAAGAGACTTTTCTCGTCTGCCCCCATTCTTATCCAACCTGACCCCTCCAGGCAGTTCATCGTGGAGGTCGATGCGTCTGACACGGGGGTGGGGGCGGTCCTGTCCCAGCGCTCAGCTTCTGATGAGAAGATTCACCCCTGCGCCTTTTTCTCTCGCCGGCTGGTACCTGCTGAACGTAACTATGATGTTGGTAACCGCGAGCTGCTGGCTGTGAAACTGGCATTGGAGGAATGGCGGCACTGGCTTGAGGGGGCAGAACAGCCGTTCGTGGTTTGGACCGACCACAAGAATTTGTCATACATCCAGACAGCTAAGCGCTTGAATTCCCGCCAAGCCCGGTGGTCCCTGTTTTTTGGGCGGTTTAATTTCTCCCTCACCTACCGTCCCGGATCCCGTAACGTCAAACCTGACGCCCTCTCTCGTCAGTTTAACACTATGAACACACCGGCCTCCCCTGACACTATCCTCTCTCCTTCCTGCCTCAAGGTTGCTGCTGTCACCTGGGAGATAGAGTCCCTCATCCGGAAGGCCCAAGTCACCGAACCAGATCCGGGCAACGGCCCTCCTAACCGTTTCTTTGTCCCCAGTTCGGTTCGCTCTCAAGTTCTGGTGTGGGGCCACACATCGCGCTTTGCCTGTCACCCTGGCGTGGGCCGCACCCTGTCCCTCCTGAAGAGGCACTTTTGGTGGCCAGCGATGGACGCTGACACCCGGGCATTCGTGCTTGCCTGCACGGTGTGTGCTCGGGCCAAGTCCTCCCATCAACCTCCTGCTGGTCTGTTACGCTCTCTCCCTGTTCCTGGTCGGCCCTGGTCCCACATTGGCCTTGATTTTGTGACTGGTCTTCCCCCCTCTAAGGGCCACACTGTAATACTCACCGTTGTGGACAGATTTTCGAAGGCGGTTCACTTCATTGCGCTTCCTAAGCTCCCCACTGCCACAGAGACTGCCCAGCTGCTTGTGCAGCATGTCGTTCGCCTCCACGGGATTCCCGCTGACCTCGTCTCCGACCGTGGTCCCCAGTTCGTTTCCCAAGTGTGGAAGGCCTTCTGCCGAGCGCTGGGGGCCTCTGTCAGCCTGTCATCAGGGTACCAGCCGCAGACTAATGGGCAGGCTGAGAGAGCCAATCAGGACCTCGGAACCGCGCTGCGTTGTGTGGCTGCGCGCAACCCCTCGGCTTGGAGTGACCATCTCTCTTGGATCGAGTATGCCCACAATTCCATGTCCTGTGCTGCCACCGGCATGTCCCCGTTCGAATGCTCCCTGGGATACCAGCCACCCTTGTTTCCTGCTCAGGAGGATTACATCTCCGTCCCCTCGGTCCAGCACCATCTCCGCCGTTGTCGCAGGACGTGGAGGGACGCACGCACCGCTCTGCTGCGCTCCGCAGAGCAGAACCGGCGCATTGCTGATCGCCACCGGGCTCCCGCTCCTGCCTATCGGGTGGGTCAACAGGTGTGGTTGTCCTCTAGGGATCTCCCCTTACAAACTGGCTCCAAGAAGTTAACCCCTCGTTTTGTTGGCCCTTTCCCTATTATTTCCGTCATCAATCCCTCAGCGGTCACACTCAAGCTGCCTCCAGCCATGCACGTCCACCCCACCTTCCATGTCTCTCGTTTAAAGCCAGTCTCCACCAGTCCCCTCTCCCCCCCGGACGTTCCCCCCCCACCTCCCCGTTTGACTGACAACCACCCAGATTACACCGTCCGGCAGTTGCTGGACATTCGTCGTCGGGGCAGGGGGTATCAGTACCTCGTGGATTGGGAGGGTTATGGGCCAGAGGAAAGGAGCTGGGTTTCGCGGGGCCTCATCCTCGACCCCTCCCTCATCCGGGATTTTCATCGGGCTCACCCAGAGAGGCCTAGGCCGCCTGGAGGCGTCCATTGAGGGGAGGGTACTGTTGTGGTCACAGCAGTCTGCTGTGTTTTTCCTCCTCCTGGGTTTGCCACTCCCCCTGTCGGTCTCACTTCACACCTGGCCGTCATCTGCAATCATGCTCACCTGGTCGTCATCTCCAATCAACTCCCCTTCATAAACCCTTGGATTCCCTGCTGTCGGTGCCAGATCGTACTTCGCTCTACAGTGGTAATGATACGTACCCGGCTCCAGTTTACCTTGTTACCTTGTTACCTTGTTACCTTGTTACCTCGCTACCGAACTCTCGTCTCTTGTTGCCTTTGACCACAACCTAACTCTGTTTCCCTCTGCCTGCAGTTATCCGGATCACGCACTCCAGCTCGCCTGCCTCACCCTCCCCCCGGCTTCCGCGTCCTCTACCTGCTCCTCCACCTCACTCAATAAACCCCCTTGCATCAATTCAACAACGTCTCTTGTCTGCTCTTGGGTTCAGAATCGTTATCATAACAGGCGTAGTGTGTTACTGATGGTAGCCTCTGTTACTTTGGTCCCAGCTCTCTGCAGGTCATTCACTAGGTCCCCCCGTGTGGTTCTGGGATTTTTGCTCACCGTTCTTGTGATCATTTTGACCCCACGGGGTGAGATCTTGCGTGGAGCCCCAGATGGAGGGAGATTAGCAGTGGTCTTGTATGTCTTCCATTTTCTAATAATTGCTCCCACAGTTGATTTCTTCACACCAAGCTGCTTACCTATTACAGATTCAGTTTTCCCAGCCTGGTGCAGGTCTACAATTTTGTCTCTGGTCTCCTTTGACAGCTCTTTGGTCTTGGCCATAGTGGAGTTTGGAGTATGACTGTTTGAGGTTGTGGACAGGTGTCTTTTATACTGATAACGAGTTCAAAAAGGTGCCATTAATACTGGTAACGAGTGGAGGACAGAGGAGCCTCTTAAAGAAGAAGTTACAGGTCTGTGAGAGCCAGAAATCTTGCTTGTTTGTAGGTGACCAAATACTTATTTTACAGAGGAATTTACCAATTAATTCATTAAAAATCCTACAATGTGATTTCCTGGATTTTCTTTTCTCATTCTGTCTCTCATAGTTGAGGTATACCTATGATAAAAAATTACAGGCCTCTCAAATGGGAGAACTTGCACAATTGGTGGCTGACTAAATACTTTTTTGCCCCACTGTATGTCTGCTAGTGTCAATTCTTCCATTATCCCTTCTTTATCTTCCATCCAGGCTTCCTGATATTCTTCATCTGGACATTGTATATAATAGTATCTGCAATGTAAGGATCTTGTGGAGGCCCATATGGCCCCAAGGTGTTTATCCATGGCTTCCATTCCATATAGGTTCTTTGAACATGTGGGGTGTTGATCTCAGTAGTAATCAGGCGGCTCCAGAACACAGATGTAGTGTTATTTTCTTTGTCGTCTTCTGGATGAGACGCCATGAACAGGATTCTTTGTTGGCCATTATAGGTTTGATATAATGATATTTGTCCTGGAAACTGGATGATCAGTCCATCTGGGTTGCATAGAATTCTTGCTCCAGATTTTACAAGAAGATCTCTTCCTAATAAATGTACGGGACATTTAGGGGTGTCAAGGAATGAGTGCTGCAGGAGTTGCTTTCCAATCTTGCAGCATTGTATATCTTTGTACTTCAGCTCTTCCCGAGTATCCAACTGTTTTGAGGGTGTTATTAGAGAGTGGAGGTTTTCTTCCTTGTAATGAAGTCAAACAGGAGGCAGTAGCCCCAGTGTCCGCCATCATTTCCACCTTTCTCCCTCAATTTCACAGGTGACCATTGGTTCATTTTGAGCTGGAATTGCATCACCTGTCGTTAGATCCTCTGGGCATCCTCATTGTTCTGAGTCCTCCCAGGCTGACATGGGCATCTGATTCATGTTGGGGACCCCTGATATTATTATAATAATAATAATAATAATAATGACTTGGATTTATATAGCGCCTTTCATAATACCCAAGGTCGCTTCACAAAGTGGGGTAGAGGTAGAGGGAGGGGTGGGGGGTTAGGGAGGATAGGCAAGAGAGAAGAGGTGTGTTTTGAGGTGCTTTTGGAACTGTGTAAGAGACGTGGCAGAACGGATATGAGGGGGCAGAGTGTTCCAGAGGGTAGGGGCAAGTACACAGAAAGCCCTATCGCCAAAGGTTCTGAGTCTGGTGCGAGGAGTGGAGAGTAAGTCCTTGCTGGTGGAGCGCAGGGACCGTGACTGGGAGTACGGCTGGAGGAGATCGGTGATGTACTGGGGTGCCAATGAGTGAAGTGATTTCTAGGTGAGGAGGAGGATTTTGTAGCAGATCCTTTGATTGATTGGCAGCCAATGGAGTTTCTTGAGGATGGGGGTGATGTGCTGCCAGGGGTTGGTGTGCGTTAACACCCTGGCAGCTGAGTTCTGGACATACTGCCTCTGCCATTTCCATTTGATCCTCCCCTTTGTTGGTACGGTGTGGTAGCGTATATTGGTGGTTGTTGCTGATATTGTGGAGTATAATTTGGGACATATGTTTGCTGATATTGGGTGGGATGGTACTCTGGTATATATTGTTGCAGAGCTTGTGGACAATCTCTGGACCAGTGTCAGAGTTGGGGAAACAGGACCCAAGTGCAGTAAATCAAGGGGAAGCAGGTAAGGGTCCAAACAAAAAGCGAGCTTTATTCAAAAGCTATTGACGACAACACGAAGCAAGGGTAACACAGGACATGAAAAACACTTAGCTCCAGACATGAAGGGAGACAGGACCAGGCAGGTAACATGGACAAGATCAGGGAAGAAATGACTACGACCGAACAACAGACAAAAGGGAAACAGGGACTAATTACACATGGGTAATCACAAGACGAGACAGCTGGAAGGGGGAGGAGAAACACAGGGGCAACAGGTGAACACAATGACCCAATCAGGGACAGGAGGGAAACGCAGACAGGAAGTGAAGCTTAACATGAAACAAGAGGGGAAACATTTCAAAATAAAACACACAACACAAGGACATGAAAGACACGAAACAAGGATCATGACAACCAGTGCGTGATCTGACCACATCTGTAAAAGTCATTATTCCTATTTCCTTGTCCTCTTGGTCTATAGTTTCCTCTTCCTCTGCCCCTTGGTGAATTTTGGTACCCTGATGATCCCTGAACTGGGGGAGGTGGGGGTGTCCATCCAGCTTCTTATGCTAGTATGGCCATATCTGACATCTGTCCCATTTGCTTTGTTATCTTTTTATTCTTGACATTGTCTATGTCTTTTTCCGCCAGTCGGATCTTCAGGAGTCTTTTAGACAATGTTTTTCATTTCTTCTTCACCTTGCCTTGCAGTTTTGTTGTATTTAAGGTCATAGTGTATTAGATATTCTCTCCATTCTTCAGTGTGCTTGGTGTCTAATCCCACGATTTCTTCCAAGCCTTTCTGTACAGCTGTTGGGAGGTCTTTGATGACTGCATTCGTCCACAGCATTATGACCACTGGAGAAGCATCGTAGCATTCTCCAGTGCTCTCCATCCATACGTTTTCACATCTTTTCAGAAAAGCATGCAGTTCCTCTTCCGTCTCTCTCTTAATTCTAGTTAGGGCAACCAAGCTATGTTTAGTTGGGTAGATATGACTGATAGCAGCCCAATATCTGGCTCTATACAGGTTTAGTGGAGTTTCACCGGGGCGGTGTTCACATAGGGCCTGGTTGTCCACATTTCTCACTTCCAATCTTCCTTTTAGTTGTCCAATAAGAGCCCTCACATCTCCTAAGCAAAGGTGATCTTGGGCAGTGAACTTCTCCAATAAAGTAATCCACCTCTGGCCTCCCTTTGAGAGTGGAGGTAACTTTTGAGACCAGTGATTCCATGTCTCTGTGGGTCCAAGGTTGATATATTGCACCTGTCCCTCCTAGTCCCGCTGCCATTAATGGTAACATTATGTTTGTATCCCCTCCTGAGGATTCTACAGCTTCGCTTCTTATGGTCAAGTTCTCCTTCAATATGGTTAATTCCGTAGCGCCTCCCATAGCACCTTCTAGCACCCTGTCCCCTGCTGTAATCTACTGATGTCCTCTCTTCGTTGTCTATTTGCAGACTCTTCTGAAGCTGTCCTTATTTCATCTTCCTCATTATACCCAGTTCGGGTTGTTCCATTGTATTCTTGACTTTCTTTCTTCTCTTTCTCGTTCATATACCCTTATTCTCATCTCTTCCATCTCTCTGGCGGTTCGATTCAGTGGGGTAGATGTTCCCTGATTTAGGTCATATATCTGAGAAGCTCCAATGTCTGATGGTGCTGTATATGGCTGGAAATTTACAGATCGAAAATGGCAAGTCTAGTTTTCCAGAGTGTTGACTTCCTTGAGCCGAACGATCGGCCTTACTTGTAACCTGATCTTCCAATCCTCTGCTTGGGGGGACTGCTTCCATGTCAAATGTCCCTCCTTTGACATTAAAGATTGGAGCTTGAATTGGAGCTTGGGGAGGAGTGTTGCTCTCTGATACATAAGGAGGGGGAGCCATAGGGAGTTCAGCCAGCGTTGGATATAGCTTCGGAGTTTGGGTAATTGGAACCGCTTGTGGCTTTTCTACTACCATACCTGCAAACTCAGAAGGGCTGAAAAAGGTGACAAACTAAACCGTTGTAGGGGGGTCTGGGGGCATCCCCCCCAGCCAAATTTTGCTATTTTAACATGTAAATTAAGCATTCTGGTGTACTCCCATAAGAAAATAAAGGGAAAAGACAACCTTTTCTTATGGTAACAATGGCACATTTATTGACCCATAAACTGGTCAGTTAAAAACATTTTGAATGTGAAAAGCGTTCAGGACAGGTCAACAGTAAATCCCATTGACCAAATTTGGCAACATATCAACATAATATTATTGTCATTTTTTCCTCCTTTTGGCCTGGACAAGCCTTTCAAGGGCCCGTTTTCGCTGCTTGGCAGTGTGCCTCTTTCGGGCCACACTATCGTTCTCCACCACCTCTGCCCTATTACTAGCAGCACTGGTAGATGGCTGGCAGCCAAACTCAACCCTCCTTTCTCTGATTACAAGCTGATTTTCCTGTCGTTGGGCTTTGTCCCTAGTTCCAGCTGCACTAATGTTAGAACACAACCTCCTATCTACCTCCCCAAACTTCAAATCATCCCTTCTGAACATTTCCACCCCAGTCTGGTTCCTGGTCTGCAAAGTGTATTTAACAGTCTGCACAGCACTGAGGGTGGAGATCTTCATTGACGTTGATCGTTGATCAATGATGGTCCCCATGACACTGAAGGAAGACTCAACCAGGGCACCATGGAAAATTGAGAGGGCAGCCTTGACTGCCTGACACAGTGCAGGGTACTTCCCTGTATTGAAGACGACGGCCCACCACTTGACAACATCCTCTCCATGCTGAAAACTGGGAAGCGCCTGGTCAACATTGAAACGCAGAGTTTCTTGGTCTGTGTCAGCATCTGGTGGCAGCAGGTGACCCATCATATGTATGAGCTTCCTCAAATATATTCTCTTCATCATACCTGCAAACTAGTCACCTTTCGGCGAAATTCGCCGTTTTCAACTCAAAATATGTCATTGACGTGAATCGTGTAGATCCGAAGAGTTTTTTTTTAGGGGGGGGGGGGGGGGGGGGGGGCTGACCGACGACTGACCGACCGACCAACCATAGACTGTATAACAGACTGTATAATGAGCAAGAAACAAGTTTGCTTTCTTCATAATAAATAAAATCTTTGTTCAAATGACTCGCGTTCCACGACCACCGACCAATCATAAGCAAGATAAACCACAGCGCGCGCTTTTTTACCCATCGGTCCCTCTTGGAGAGGAGTGCTCAGTCGTCAGCGAGTGGTTCTTCTGGACAATTTTCGGGATACGTTACAGATACAAGTTTTGAGGTAAATCTAGTAGCAGGTAATCTGGTAAAAACATTGTATGCTGTATCATTTTAACGTTGCTGAAGTAAAATGATTTTAGCCAAATAAAGTGTATTAACATGCTTCAGCTTATCAGCTTGTTAGGTTGCTAGCTAACCTCAGTGAATTGTGTTAAAGTTAGCCGAGCTAGACCAGTTCTACTCACCTCGTTCAATGCCAAAAGAATGCGTTTGTGAAGGCTGATCTCCACAGCATCCGTCCTGTTACCTGATATTACGGCGGCTGTCATTGTGGTCAGATCTGAGAGGGATGAAAACGAACACGTAATGAACAAATACACATCCGTGTGTGGTTTAGTGAGTAGCTAGTAGTGGTGCAACGGATCATCTTTGATCCGTTATCCGTTCGGATCAATTATTTATCGACTCTATAGATTACATGTTCATTCCACATGTTGAATGATGATAGCGTAATACAAATATAGGCTATACATACAATGACAGAACTGCCGTGGGCGATATGTTATCCGTATCCTTTGTTAAAATTAATGTTCAATAGCTCTATGCCAATGGGAACAACAGAATGTGCGCATTACATATGGACCAATGCGACACGTTCATTACGGCCGTGGACCGATAAACACTCAGTACCGTACGCACACCAACCGGCATTTGCGTGTTTAACACCTTGTTTAACACTGGCGTTACCGCCGCTTAACTTAAATAATGAAGAACTGCTTTTAATTACGACTTGGCCGAGATCTTAACGTGCTGTTCATGCGTTTCGCATGAATAGCCTACTACTATAACTCGGAGCGGCGCAGGATATAATGCGCATGTGCGACGTTGCTAGGCAACGTGTACAAAGGCTGGGGGGGGGGGGGGGGGGGGGGGTTTGTCACCTTTTTCAGCCCTTCTGAGTTTGCAGGTATGCTTCATAGCTCTGACCAAAACAACCTGTACTCTCGCTTTGTACACGTTGCCTAGCAACGCCGCACATGCGCATTATATCCTGCTCCGCTCCGAGTTATAGTAGTAGGCTATTCATGGGAAACGCATGAACAGCACGTTAAGATCTCGGCCAAGCAGTCCCGGCGTCACGGGGGGGGGCGTGAGGGGGCATCGCCCCCTCACGCGGACTGTCCGCCCCCTCAATCAAAATAGTATTTTTTTAATGTATTTTTTATTGTTTTTAGTTTTATTACAACAGTTTATGATGTGTTAAAAACAACAGAAAACTCCACTGACAAACCAAAATGAACAGCATGGGTAAATAAAAAAACAGCTTTGCAATTTACGCAGTTTAGGCTACGTCAAATTGACGGTTAGCCTACTGACGGTCAGTGCGTCATCCTGATTCCCGCCATAAAACAAAAACAAACGAAGCAACGTAGCAGCTATTTTAATTCAAGCGGACATTCAGAATATTTTATTCATCTCTGTCTATGGACAGAATGGATATTCGCAAATGGCTGAAAAAGCCAGAAACAACCACACCATCGGCGGCATCACCGCCGCCTGGCAGCAGCAGGAGCACCGGAGAGGACAGGGGACACCTGCTGAGGGAGGAGCCGCGGGTTCAGCCTCGCAGTGAGGAGAGTGAGCTGGGTTCACTGGGACCGGAGAGCCCGCTGTCGCACTCGCAGCATGGTTTAGGCCTACCAGAGGACCTCGGAGTTGACAAGCCAGCTCAGGTTCATCTCAGGCAGTTTCCAAAGAAGCAACAGCATAATAATGACTGTAAACGGTCATTTTCGGCTAATTGGTACAACGAGAGAGACTGGCTTGAATATTCGCAGCAATTGGATGCAGCCTTTTGTTTTCCCTGCAGGAAATTTGGAGGGAGTGACTCCGTTTTCACAAGAACTGGATATACTAATTGGAAGCATGCTAATGATAAGGCAAAGGGATTTAGCAGGCACAGTAACAGCAAAGAGCATCAAGCATGCAATGGTAGCTGGAAAGAGAAGGAAATGCGATGCAACACAGGCAGTGAAATTTCAACCATGCTTAACTCTCATCAGCTTGCGCGAAACCGCCTGTATGTGTCTGCAATTGTTGACATAATTGAATTTCTTGTCTCAAACGAACTGCCACTGAGGGGTGAAGTGGATTCAGTCAATAGCAGAGATGAACTGGGAAGCGGAATGTTTCTCTCCCTGTTTGGTTACACGCTGAGGCAAAACCAAGAGCTTGCAAAGGCTTTCAGTACAATTCCAAAAAACGCAACTTACACATCACATGATATTCAAAATCACATCATTGAACTGATGAGCACGATCGTAACAGAGCAAATTGTTAAAGATGTCGGGGAGTCATGGTTTACACTCAAGGTGGATGGAACTAAAGACCCGACAGGCAGTGAAAATGTATCTATAGTTGTGCGTTATATGGACAAGGACTACAAAATGCAAGAGAGGCTGTTATCAATGCAGACAACGGACAAATGTGATGCCCAGTCACTCACTAATGTTGTGCTTGATGAACTGTCAAATGCTGGCCTTGACGCAAACAAAATTCTTAGTCAGTGTTATGACGGAGCCAGCGTCATGTCGGGACGAGAGGGAGGCATGCAGAAGCTTATTCAAAATAAGTTAAACAGAGAAGTGCCTTACATCCATTGTTTCAACCACCAATTACATTTGGTGATCGTGCATGCTATTTCCTCAGAGAGTGCAGTTGGGGATTTTTTTGAAGTGTGCAATTCCCTTTATACATTTATGAAAAAGCCCACTGTAGCCGCACAGTACAAAGGAGAGAAGCTTAAAAGGCTGTTAGAGCAGCGATGGACCGGACACCTTGACACGGTGTCTGTGGTGCTGAAGTCACACACTGCACTGGTGGACTTCCTGAAAGAGATCGGAACCATGGGAGCAAGTGCTGATGTGAAAATTGAATCTGTTGGACTTCACAAGGCCATTACAGAACGGAGCTTCACATTTCTCACCGGTGTGATGCACAAACTATTGGGGCTGATGGACCCAGCCAATCGGATGCTGCAAGCCGAAGAAACAGATCTAATCACTGCAGTCCAGCTCATTCAAAGTGCCTCTTCTTGCATAGAGGATCTACGATCAGATGCGGAATTTCAGAAACTGTGGTCTGACAGCGATGCAGGTGATGGCGCCGGCGTGCCTGCTCCTCCAAAACGGCAGCGGCAGGCCACCAGGACGCTACAAGACTACGTGGTGAGTGAAAGCCTTGGGCAGCGCGAAGTGGACATTCAACAAGAGTGCAAGCGGCTGTTTTTTGGCATCATCGACTCTATTCTGAGTGAAATGGCTGCACGTTTCAGCGAGCGTAACGGGAAATATATGTCAGCTTTGGACGCTTTGGACCCCGCCAGTGTGAATTTCCTGGAGGCTGAGAAAGTGAAACCACTACTGGATTTAACAAACACAGACATGGTTGAGGCACAGTTCACAGTTGCGCGAGAGTTTTTGAAAAGCCGGTGCACAGGCCAGGGAGAAGTGAGAGTGACTTTGAGTCACCTTGTTGCAAAGGAGTCCAGGGTATTAAGTGCCATGCCAGCGGTAATGACAGCATTCAAACACGCACTAACATTCGGGGCATCAACTGCTACATGTGAAAACTCGTTCTCCACGTTGAAGAATGTATTTAGTGAGCACAGACGCAGCATGTTGCATCGACGCAAAGCCCATCTCATCCAGCTGGCCTTTGAGAATGACCTCAGTAGGAAATTCAAAGATGAATGGAAGGAGATGCTGCTGAGGAGGTTCCACTCGTCAGGAAAGAGGAGACTGCAACTCTACTGAAGGTAAGAGCTGGCCTCCTCTACCGAGTTTACTTCTGGCAAATGTCCAATCCCTGGATAATAAGCTGGACGAACTCCGTAGCAGGGTGGCATTTCAACGGGACATTAAGACCTGTAATGTTTTGGTTTTCACGGAGACTTGGCTCGACCCCACGATACCGGACGCCGCCATTGCTCCACACGGATTCTCCATTCATCGCCAGGACCGGACAATAAACTCAGGGAAGAGCAAGGGAGGAGGTGTCTGCTTCATGATTAACAACAACTGGTGCTCAGATGTGGAGATCATTTCTTCGGACTGTTCTCCCAGCCTAGAGCACATCATGATCGGATGCCGGCCTTTTTATCTGCCGAGGGAGTTCACATCTGTTGTTCTAACAGCAGTGTATGTTCCGCCGCACGCTGACAACAACACAGCGCTGGAGGAGCTGTATGGGATTATCGACAGGACAGAGACTTCTCGGCCAGAGGCCGCATTTATTGTGGCCGGGGATTTTAACAGAGCCAACATGAAGAAAGTCCTGCCGAAATACTATCAGCACGTCAGCTGCCCCACGCGCGGTGGAAATACACTGGACCATGTTTACACTCCTTTCCGGCATGGATATAAAGCCCTCCCCCGCCCCCCCCTTCGGCAAGTCAGACCACATATCTCTTCTTCTGCTCCCCGTTTACCGGCAGAGACTGAAGAGGGACCGACCTGTGACAAGGACAGTGCAGCGTTGGTCCGAGCAGTCTGACTCTGCTCTCCGCCACTGCTTTGGCATCACGGAGTGGTGTGTGTTTGAGGAGGACGATATAAACACACACACTGACGCGGTCATTTGCTACATCGGCAAATGCATCGATGACGTCGTGCCGCGGATTACTGTACGGACATTCCCAAATGAGAAGCCCTGGATAAACGGCGAGGTCCGAGCTAAACTTAAAGCACGGGCCATCGCGCACAGCGGCGGTGATTTGGATGAGTACAGGAATTCCAGGTATGCACTCCGGAGAGCTATTAGCAGTGCGAAAAGACAATACAGGGACAAGGTGGAGTCGAACTACAAGGGCTCCAATGCCAGAAATATGTGGTCTGGACTAAAAACAATAACAGACTACAAAAGGACAACGAGTGGTGCTGAGGAAGTGTCTGCATCTCTCCCAGATGAACTGAACACATTTTATGCACGCTTTGAGAAGCCCCCGGCTGTGGAGGCACAAAAGGCCCAGGATCCCTGCTCACTGGTTTTAACCAGTGCAGATGTGTGTAGATCTCTGAAAAGGATCAACACACACAGGGCTCCAGGACCTGATGGCATCCCTGGCCGTGCTCTCAAGGTGTGTGCAGTTCAGCTGGCAGATGTGTTCACAGACATTTTCAATAGGTCACTGCTCCAGTCTGTAGTCCCCACATGTTTTAAAGAGTCCATCATTGTCCCTGTCCCCAAAAAGACAAAACCCATCTGCCTCAATGACTACCGCCCAGTTGCACTCACCTCCATCATCATGAAGTGCTTTGAGCGGTTAGTCAAACCTTTTATCACCTCCTCCCTCCCTGACTCACTGGACCCCCTGCAGTTTGCCTACAGAGCAAACAGGTCCACGGATGATGCCATCTCCCTCACCCTCCACACTGCCCTCTCCCACCTGGACCAGAGGAACACTTATGTGAGAATGCTGTTCATTGACTACAGTTCAGCATTCAACACCATTGTGCCCTCCAAGCTCATCATTAAGCTCAGGGACCTTGGGCTCAACAGCGCCCTCTGTGACTGGATCATGAGCTTCCTGACGGGCAGATCCCAGGCAGTGCGGATGGGGAACATCACATCCTCCACCTTGACCCTCAACACCGGAGCCCCTCAGGGTTGTGTGCTCAGCCCTCTCCTCTACTCCCTGTTCACGCACGACTGCGTGGCCACACACAGCTCCAACACCATCATCAAGTTTGCTGACGACACGACCGTCATCGGCCTGATCACAGACGGCGACGAGACGGCGTACAGAGAGGAGGTCAGAGCCCTGACATCTTGGTGCCAGGACAACAACCTCCATCTCAACGTCAGCAAAACAAAGGAGCTGATTGTGGACTACAGGAAGAGGCAGAGAGAGGCACACACACCCATCACCATCGACGGGACTCCTGTGGAGAGAGTCAGCAGCTTCAGGTTCCTCGGGGTAAACATCAGTGAGGACCTGACATGGACACATCACACCAGGGTCATATCCAAGACGGCTCGACAGCGGCTCTTCTTCCTCCGCAGGCTGCGGAAGTTCAACATGGACTCCAGGATACTCTGCAACTTCTACAGGTGCACCATCGAGAGTATCCTGACTGGCTGCATCACCGCCTGGTATGGCAGTTGCACCGCCCTCAACCGTAAGACTCTACAGAGGGTGGTGAAAACTGCTCAGCACATCACCAGGACGGAGCTGCCATCCATGGAGGACCTCTACACCCAGCGGTGTAGGAAGAAGGCCGGTAGGATATTAAAGGACCCCCATCACCCCAGCAACAATCTGTTCTGTCTGCTGCCGTCTGGCAGACGGTACCGCAGCATCCGGACCAAGACCACCAGACTCAGAGACAGTTTTATACCACAGGCTATAAGACTACTGAACTCCTGAGCTCTGTGAATGTCTACTCACATCTGTTTATAGTACACATATCTATATATTGTACATATCTGCCATATACATCTGCTATACATAATATATGCATCTGTCCATACCTCCTCATTCAACAGTGTAAAGTATTTAAATACTCTCAATGTATTCCACATATGTATATATTTCACATCCTCAAATCTGTATTGTTAATACTGTAAATATTCTTCTCTCTTTTTGCACTATTTTATTTATGTTATTTGCACCATGCATGTTGAGTTGTTGGAGGAGCACGCGACATAAGATTTTCATTGCCAACATATACGCTGTATCTGCTGTGCATATGACCAATAAAACCTTGAAACCTTGGTTATTTTATCATTTGTATTGTTGCTACTGTTTGTTAGCAATGTGGTTATTGATCATACGTTGTTGGATATGTTAGATCAGCGCCTCTGATCTGTGGAGTCTGTTTTGATGTTGCTCTGTTATGTTTTCTCATTCTATGCAGCATCATGTGACATGTCACCGGTTGCTGTGACTCACCACCCCCCCTCGGTTTTCAGCTGCCCCCCCCTCTGTACTGAGCTGGAGCCGGGACTGCGGCCAAGTCGTAATTAAAAGCAGTTCTTCATTATTTAAGTTAAGCGGCGGTAACGCCAGTGTTAAACAAGGTGTTAAACACGCAAATGCCGGTTGGTGTGCGTACGTTACTGAGTGTTTATCGGTCCACGGCCGTAATGAACGTGTCGCATTGGTCCATATGTAATGCGCAATGCGTTCTGTTGTTCCCATTGGCATAGAGCTATTGAACATTAATTTTAACAAAGGATACGGATAACATATAGCCCACGGCAGTTCTGTCATTGTATGTATAGCCTATATTTTTATTACGCTATCATCATTCAACATGTAGAATGAACGTGTAATCTATAGAGCCGATTTACATAGATAATTCACAACCATGAACCTAATCTGGATCTTAAACCTGCCAATTGCCAACAATTGTTACTACATATAAAATATGTTTTCGTTTTTAGATCGCGTGTTTCAAAGGCATCTGCGTCTTGTGTACATAACACAGCGCAATATGAATAATGTCATTTCCAACAGTGAAGCGTTATATGTGCTTACTGTAAACAAACTCTACACACGGTCGCCAGCGTTTGTAGATTTTGTTCGTAACTCCAAACTTTTCGTAGCTACTAAAAAGTTGATGAATGCGAAACTGAAATAATTGATCTGAACGGATCACGTATCAAAGATGATCCGTTGCACCACTGCTAGCTACTCACTAAACCACACACGGATGTGTATTTGTTCATTACGTGTTCGTTTTCATCCCTCTCATATCTGACCACAATGACAGCCGCCAGTAATATCAGATAACAGGACGGATGCTGTGGAGATCAGCCTTCACAAACCTATTATTTTCGCATTGAACGAGGTGACGTAGAACTGGTCTAGCTAGGCTAACTTTAACTTTGAGTTTATTTGAAGCCCAGGAGTCGGTTTAAAATAAAGAAAGCAAACCTCCCTTAAAAGTTATAAAAGGAGTGTTTAATAAAAGGATGCAGTAGTAGGTTTTACAAAAGTTTCACAGCTGTGGCTCAATAGCCCGGGACACGCGTCCACAGGCCACTGACTGAGTGGAGCTCATCAATAGTTACTGTCTGGCGGTCCGGAACAAAAGAGAGCTCGATTTCACAATCCTAACATGTTTTATTCGCCTTATTCACCTCGAACGTTCCACCGAGCCTGAGGGGTACACTTACCACTTCCGGGAGTTCTCACAACGCGATTTCAATGGCGCCTCACTGCTGTGTTCCCCAATGCACATCATCAAAAAGGATATATATATATATATATATATATATATATATATATATATATATATATATACACACACACACACACACACACACACACACACACACACACACACACACACACACACACACACACACACACACACACACACACACACACACACACACACACACACACACACACATACACTGAGTGTGCAGTGAACCTTCCTCAACCCTGGATACACTGCTCCAAGAACTGAGCAACTCTTATCTTATGAATGTTAATACTTAGCTTACCTTATCACTTACCTGATAGTTATACTGTCATTATAGTGGGGCAGATAACTGTAACAATTGTTCAAAAGTGGATACAAGCACTAAATTTGGTCAATGTATACCTTTGGGGTCATTAATTAAATAAATAACGTTAGCCACTTAAATTTCCAAGATGGCCGCCATTTTCCAAGATGGCCGCCAATTTTGCTTATTGACAGACATATTCTGTCACAGAATTGTACCCATGGGACATATTTTTTTACTTTTACCATTAAATCCTCTATTATTTGCCCTGGGCACATCCATAATGTAAAACATCTTAATGATTGAGGGTATTTTGGTGCGATTTGACAAAGTAAATAACATAGAAGAGGACAGAAAATACAAAATTATTTCAGAAAAAAAAAATTTAATATGAAGAATGTTTAATTAACAGAATGTATCATTTTCTTAAGGTTGGATCTACTTTGTTTCAGAGACATCTAAACATCAATTCACATCAAAGGTTTAAAAGTTCATTGCCATCACGCCAGACACCTACAGCTGCACAGAGCTGTACAGGTAAGACCAAACTGGTAACACTTGCATCGTCCTTGGCATTCTCCCTTGCATCCACATTTGGTCAGCTGCTGGCAACTCTCTGCTATTGGGGAAAGCTCTGTCCAGAGGACCTGCCACTGGTCATCTATCTTGGTCCATCCCCACTCAGAAGGACTCTCTGGTTCTGGTTGAAGTACAGTTGCCTGACTCCAAATGCAGCCTGCCTGGAAGGCTGCACGCTTTATATGCTGAAGCAATGCTGCTTTCGTCGGAGGAATGGCTTCGTATGACCGTTGTTAACTCCTTGACCAAAAGCAATCCATAACTGTTGTAAACCTGCTGCTTGAAGAACTGGCAACGCACTGACTGCTATAACAAGGACGTCTGTATCGTTGGCTTTGACCATGATGTTTTTGCTGCCATTGTTCACTGCATGCTTGGCATGGACAAAGATCCTGGTGTCCGCTTCCTCATGTGTGCATGAACTCACTTCGTCAAGGTCGATGGACTGATTGCTGACCGCCTGCTCCTCTTTGGTCACTATAAGCACATTTGGTGAAAATGTTTGTGCAACCTTGTCAGCAAGGAAGTGGAACAGCTCAGTTTTGTTGTCATCATTTCTGAGAAAATTCCGCCAGTTAGTTGGTATTTTGCCATTGCAGGTCACTTTCCTTCTGGCTCCATGTCCTCTCTTAGACCTGGTCTCTGCTTTCAAACTTGATTGCCGGTAGATGTCAAAGACTATGTCTGTTCTTTTGTATTTCACAGAGTATCCCTCAAGTTTTGGGAGAAACTCAAATGAAGCATAGTCGCCAAATGTCTTTGAGCTCCGTGGGGGCAAACTGTTGATAAGAGCTGAGCCATCAATAATACAGGTTTCCACTTCTGGTTCGGTGTCATAGATTGGGACAAGAGACTCAAGTATGGCTGCCAACTGAGCTTTTTGAGCAGTGTGAAGCCTCCCACCATCACTCAAGGCAGCAGGGAATGGCTGATTCTCATGTTTGAAAAACTCTTTGAGGTCACATTCTCTGCTCTGACAAGAGATGAAAAGCTTGGAGAAAAGCTGACAGTCCTCCTTCAGCACTTTCTCTTTTGAAAAATGGACTGAGGGTGAGCCATGATGGAAGAAGTTGGTGTAGTTCTTCTTGATGGGCTCATAAATCTTGGGATCTTTTTCCTCTAATCCTTTCATGAACTCTTGGAAACGGGCGCTACCTCTCTCAAAGTGAGTATGAATAAACATGGCGACACTTGGGTTTGCAATATCCTTTGTGTCAAGTGAGAACAGATCATGGCTCTCCTCAGCAAAAGGATTTCCCAGATCTTCCAGGACACTGGTTAGCTTCTTGACTCTATCAAGGAATGATATTTGAGCATTTGCCGTCTGTTCGTGGTGACTGGTGTGCTTTGCACCCTCCCTGGCACTGGATGATGCTTCATATTGAAGAACCAAGCGGCTGACCTCAGGTCCAGCTATCATCCACCTCCTCAGTGCTGATGGATCTTCAGTGATACCTATGGCTCCCCCACTTGACTTGATGACAGCATTGGCCTGTTCATGGGCTTGGTCCATAGCAATTGCTGAGAAGACATCATCCTATATGTGCTCTGATGTTTTTTTCACAAGATATCATGGAAAACGCATATTTTGATAATGGCGGAAACAAAATGGCCGCTGCAGCCGACATGAGGGTTTTTCGCGGTGGCTAACGTTCTTTATTGGAAGAGCAATACCCATAGAGTAATTGAGCCAATTTTGGCGCTTGTATCCACATTTGAACGATTCTTATGAAAAAATGCTGTTATCTGCCCCACTATTATACTATCATTGTCAACAAGCAATAGCAACATGCACCTAGCGCTGTCTGGCTTTGCTAATTTGAAACAAGATAATACTGTATTTGAGTAGATATCAATGAGGCTTATGTGATATTACATCAACTAGAGATAACATGTTAATGAGATAAAATCAACATGTTATTTTCAGTCAGACAGGGAAAGGTACATCGTTGATAAAACTCATAATGAACATTTAGCAAGCTGGTTTAAACTGTGGCACTGCTCTGCGAACTGAGCAGTTTGCCCACTTAGCACTATGATACCTGTATGTTGTACGGTGACTCATTTTTCCGCACCGAGGGAAAAGACCTAGCCCTCACAAATATGTGTGTTGGGCTCCTATTAACTGTCGATTAAATACATGTTAAGTTTTAAATAAAATCAAACATAGTACAGTCAACAACTCCATATCACAGCTAAGCTTACTACCCCTAGCTGCTACACGCTAGCAGAAACTGAGGTAAATTAGCGTCCATTCTTACCTTCAATGTCGTGGATAAAACCTTCGATCCAGTTACTGTTTCCTTTAATTAACACCGCCCGGGGGATGTTGCAGTCGGTACTGGCCCACTGCTCCACATTTTGAATTGTTAATTCTGGCAAACAAGAAAGGTTGGTGGTCCACACTGGAGTTTCCATTGCTGGTGCTGCTGAATCTTCCATAGATCGTATGAGTCGGAGTCAAACTTCCGGGTTTGTGTACCCCTCAGCCTCGTTCGAGTTTCAAAATGGCCGCCAGGTGAATAAGGCGAATAGAACCACCCCCTATACAAAACAATATTAGCAGAGAACTTTTAATATTGACGAGAACGTTCACTCTCAAAACCGTTCCGGTATGGTACTGCACCTGGGGGGCGCTGGTGGGCCAGTGCAGAATGAATGTGGTCCTATGGAGCCCCACCCATAGATTCCTACATTTCTTTGGATATAATTTTTTTTTAAATCACTGCTATAGTTTTTTAAACATGGAATGGATAATCCTCACAAACGACACATAGCTAGTATTTTATATTCGCTTGATTTTGACTAAAATTAGGTTTTTGTAAATCAGATGACGTCATGCGTGATAAATTGCTTTACGGCACCTTGTGTCTCTCCTTCCCTTTCCTTTCCCTCGCAGCAACAGCTGCATACGATCGCAGCTGATTTGGCTCCGTGGGACTGATTTGAACTCAGCTCTACATGTTTTGAAAAGGTGTGACATTATTTGATACTCATAATTTACAAATCTTAACAAACAATTAAGTGTTAATGAAGACTTTCTGATGTGAATATGTCGTTTTTGAAAAAATACGTTATTTGCTTCAGTTGGCTATATTAGCACTGTGAGTACTATTACCAGAGGGAACTTTGCTAACGTTAGATATGGTCAGCAGAAAAAAAAAGCTTTGACAATAAAAGTGTGTGGTTAACTGGTGAAAGTATGATGCTGACGAGTTAATACAAGCGTGTATGAAAACAGTTTGTCGATTATATAATGTTAACATATTGTTTTAGTCATCCATCCAAAGTTGTAAGTGAGATCAGAAATGGGAGCTAGGCTAAAGCTAAACGATATTTGACGAGATGCATAGATCTTCGTGCTCCCGGCGCCATGTGACCTTATCATTTTATCTCTGTCACATTCACATATCATTCATGTACATGCTCATAGTTCTGTGTAACTTACACCAGTCATAGACATGACGAGCTACTGTTATCAAAGCAGTTAAAACAAAAAAACCTTCAAGAGAAAAGACACAGAAAGGTTGATATGGTTTGTTGCAGACTAGTCAAAAACAAGCCTGCATTCATTTATTTATACTGTATTAATTAACTTGTAAATGTAGATACTTTTTTTTCTGCCACCTTTTTCTCGTTGATGGCAGAGAGGCCCCTGTTTCTTATCCGGATCTCTGCCCCCAGCCTACACATTGTAAATTTTTTAATCGAGATTTCCTCGATTAAAAGGGCATGTTCCGGGTGGTCTCTGTGGAACTCTTTGAAGGCCTCTGTTCCCTCCAGTGTCTTCTCAAGGTTCTGTCGTACCCCACTCTTTGGCCAGAAGGTATTGATGTTTCTTCCAAATGCCTCCTCCAGATCCCTCACCGCATTAAAGAACCTGGTTGAAGGCCTCATCAAATTCGCGTTGGGAGTGAAGCGTTTGGCTTCCAGAAATGGGTGCTCCTGTGGAGACGCGTAACTGTGATCATGCAGTGTGGAGCCCAGCAGCAGCACTTCACAGTGATGACAGACCTGGATGGCTTGATCCTTCTGCAGCATCCTGACCAACCAGCCGGCAACATAAAATAGCCCCTCTTCGAGGATACAGTCACCAATGGTCTATGGAGGTAAGCGGAAAAAATCTTAGTTTACATGTAAGAGCATATATAGGATGTATTGCATATTGTAGCTTGTCAATTTGCATTTATATTTTAATAATATATCAGTGTATTGATAATGTAGTTAGTTAGGATTTTATGCAAGTGAAATGCAGTGACTGTGTGTTGGTTGTATAATCAGATGACCTGGTCCTCCACAATATCCTGCGCCACCATTTCCTCAGTGGTCCCCTCTGTAGGCAGTGTTTTGGGCTGGAGAGTGAGGGTGGCTGGATTGTGGTCCCCGGGGGATGGAGTGGTGGGCTGAGGTAACATTTCACTCTATGGAGGTAAGTGGAAGTAATGTTAATTCACACGCAAGACATGCAAGGGCATATTTAGGTTGTATTGCACATTGTAGCCTGTGCATTTATATTTTAGTTATATATCAGTGTAGTTTGTATCATTATATTTGTATTTTACTTTGTATTATTCCTGACCCATAGTTATTGTTATCATAATAACAATGTTGTCTACAATGACCTGCACCTCCATATCCTCATTGGTCCTGGAAGGTGGAGCGGCGAGTTGAAGGTTGGCCAGAAGAGGAAATCCGGCATCTTCCTCACAGTTGGAGGTGTTCGACAGTGATGTCATGATATGCAACACACTCAGCCCCCTTAATGCTGCCGTGAATTCCATGGCGCTTGGATTGTATTTGTGCCCTCCTTTGCCACGGATCAGAGAGAAAAGGTTCTACTCACAACAGAAGGAGAAGGTTGTTAGTGATTTTAATTGCTTAATGCTGCTCTCTGGTCTTAATTATGTTGTATGTTTAAGTTCAGGTATCCACTGGATTACCTCAATGCAGTCCTGGTTGAGCTTGGAGGTGCACAAATATTTCAGGCCAGCAGCTGTGGTACATTGCTTTGCAATGTACAGAATGCTCCTGATGGTGGTGATCAAGCCATTCTGGCAAGGAGGTTTGCGCTTGGACCTTTAGTGGTGAGTGAAAGGGGGATCAGTTTAATTGTTGGGGATCAGTTTAATATTTGGGGAGAATTAATAGTTCATATACTTCAATAGTTCATATAGTTAAAAGGATGTCTGTGCCATGTTTGTTTATTTGTTTACTTTTTCACTAGATTTTTTGAAGATCTACCTGAACTGCCATCCTGCTATCCAACCCATGGAGCTGGCCAGGAAGGTCTCCTTCTCCTGATTTCCAGCACCAAGGGGCCTCCTCCACGGGTTAGAGTCCCTAACAGATCTTGTTTATAAAGACATGGCATCAGTGAGACAGGCGAATAAATGGTTACAAAGGTATGAACGTGATTTATGGTTATTTTGTGCTAACAGAGATGTGTCTGGAGCTATTTGAAGCTTTTTCACAAAAACAGAGTGGACAAGCTCATCAGGAAGGCCAGCTGGTGGCAGGGACCAGAACACTGAACAGTCTAGGCTCTATACTGGCCAGCCCTGCTCACCCACTCCACCCCCTGAAGGTGGTAAACAGCAGTTATCTTTTCACGCTCTACCTTGAATTTAGGACGTCAAAAAGTCTGTTGACTTTGTCAATGAAGTCCGCGGTGCCCTTGGCCTCAGGTGGGAGTCTGTTGAGTGTGACCATTGCAGAGATTCCTGGGAGAGAAGATGCTACTATGGTAAGTTTTGTGAGTGAAATGGAAAAGTGAGTGGAATGTGTCTGAAAGTGAAGATGTGTCTGAACCATACCAGCAGAGACTGAATGGCTGAATATCTGAGTGGCCAAGCTCACTCTCATCTTTGAAAAAGCTGGGAGATGGATGTGCTTGTGTGTGAGCTTGGGAGCCATTCGGATCGTGTGCTGCCGATCGATCTCATAGAAATTGGCGATGTGGCGCCAAAGAACATTTATTCCCTCCGTCTGAAAAAGGTAAGTACATTTTATTTATGTATCCACTCACTCACATTTTAAGCCACATTTCAAATGTTGCTTGCTTTAAGTAAAGTTCTTACCTTCAGGCCATGCTTGTGGAAATTATTCCTGATGGACTTAATGAGATGAGGGACATCAAAGATGATGGGAATTTTCAGCCCTTCTGCCTCCACACAGTGGGAGTCATCACCCCCCCCCCTGAGGGTCTAGAGTGGCCCCAAGCAGGTGTAAGGCCCGGACATTGGTGGTGGCTTGGTCACACACAATTGCCTGAACCTAACATGTAGAAAAGTATCAATGCATGGTAAGGATAAAGGTGAAAGCTGTATGTTATGCAAAAGAGATGGTTCTGAGTTGTGTGTTCATTGTACTGTACGTACTGTCAGGCCTATAGCCTGCAGGTGGTGAATGGCTCCCCTGATGGTGTCTGCAATCTCCTCCGACAGCATGGAGCTGGAGGAAAAGAAGTATCCAATTGGCTGGAAGACATTGGGAAAGTGCTTGTTAGGTATGTTTCTCACATAATGAATGATTCCATTCTCAGTAATGGAATAGAATATAAATTGTTGTAGCTTACCTGCTTCCACTTCCCCAGGATTCCCCTGGTCATCAGGACCATTGCGTGCTTGGCGGCATTTCCGTTAGCGGACACCCCATAAATAGTGTCCGTTTTTCTGTTGTAATCGAACTGCCTTTTTATGGCCATTTCCTCAAAAATTAGTGTGCATAGCCTCTCGGCAGATGTCATAGAAGAGACCTTCAGTTTCATCTGGGCGAGAATCCCATGGAGGTAACCTGGCTGTTGGGGATGTAATCAGAGTTGGAGATCAATGTGTAAGTTCTTCATTTACTTTGAAAAAAGCCAAAATCTAAATTGGATACCGATCAGAGGAGAGGAAGATGAATTGAACTGAAAATCTATCCATCCATCTCCCACAGAACATCACTAGTTTCTCACACTGTTCTGATTTGATATAGGTCTATAATAAGGTGTATTATTGTTGTAGCCTAGAAATCTAGATGCATCCTTGCAATATTTATATAATATATAGATTATCTACAGTACAGGGTTTAGATCTAGTCAGTGTGCAAGTGCGCCATATCAGACAAAACCTTGTATTCTTGAAATCTTCATTGGGATTGTCTGTTTTATACATTTTTCTAAATTTGGTCTCTACAATGATAATGTCTCATGACTTATTGCAAAATGTTTATTGAAATAACATCTTTCTTACAGAGAAGTATCCGACTCGTGCCGTAACGAATCTGTGAAGAGTTGTAGGTGAGGGCAGTGCAAAAATACTGCGCAAATATCTGTAATTCTTAGGGCTGCTGTGTAGAATTTGCAGCCCCATTTCCTTCAGAGTCCTTCCAAATCTCCTCCCTCTACCCTTTTTCCCTGCCTCTGACAGCTGGGCCCGGATGAAATCACGGCACTTTTCTGAGCAGTTGGGCAGGATCTCTTTAAGGCTACATGGGGAGAAAATGTTAAGTCCAAAAAACAAGTGTGTACAGCTACATTATACTATTTCCAAAAGTCAAAACCTTTATGCTGTTGTAGACCTTTGGTAATACATTTTGTGTATATGACATATACAGGAAAAAGTAATAGAAATTCAGATCAGGAAAAGGAATGGAAAAGTTAGGGCATTTTTAAGTTTGACTTCAAGTGGGTACTCTGTAATTGTACACCTTATTCTGTGACTGTGTTTTACTTACACTAATGAAACCTCATCTTATTAACTTAGGGCAGAATTTTCCGATGTGCTTACCTGCACACCTTTTAGGTCAAGTTAGTCTGTGACTAAAATGTCATAAGGCCAGTTGTGTATTCTTGCAACAGACTTAGGACTTTTGCAAAATGCGTGCAGGCTGAAAAGCACACAGCTATGCACTTTTGAACTTTTGCAAATGGAAGAATTCTGCCCTTATTGTTTTGTTGGCCTTACTTTGACTGTTTAGCCTTTTGTCCCTTCGACTTTTTACGCTTTGCCTTTGCCTTTTGACCTGCACCCTTTCTTTTAAGCAGCGCCACCTCAGCCTCCAGTTCTTTAATTCTCTATAAAAGACACAAAGGCATAACTTCATAACTGAATAGTGAAATGCTACGTCATTGAACAATTCAACCTCATTTTTCTTGTTTTTCTTCCAGAATCTGCTCACTGAGATGGTTACCTGTCTTAACTGCTCCTCCTCTGGTCCTTTCTCTCTCTTTTCATCTGTCCCTTTTTGTGTATTTGCCCTTTCCTCTGTTCTTTCTCCTTCAGTGCCTTCTTCTGTCCCTTGTACTTCAAGAGCTCCTTCAAGAGCTACAATTTCCCTTTCCTGCACCTTATTCTTTTCATCTTTTGAAAGTTTATAAATGTTAATATTAGTCAGTCTGTCATGATAATTTATGAACTCTGTTAACTCATCGTTTATTGTCATCTTACCTCTGTTGATTCTCTGCCTTTTCAGAGGAGGAGAGGCAAGCAGTGGTGGGTTTCCACAGTTCACCAATGTGGGGATGGCTTCTTGTGTGAGTGCTTTTCTTCCATTAGACTAGTACAGAACATGAAGGACATCGTCAAGGACAGTAATGTCACTGTTGACTAAAAATGTTTCACTAATGTTACACACCAGCACAACTCACTTTTCGAAGAAAGCGCTCCTCAAAATGTAGCTCACACACCACATATCCTCCCTGCATCATTTCTGCATGGGACAGACTAAGTCTGAGGTCAGCCCTTCTGATATTAATGAGCCATCTTTTCCTCCTGAAAGTGAAATCTGATTAAATGTAGTCTTTTTGGACCTGTGTTCTGTTGTAGGTGTCTTGGTTTTCATTCCGTTTCTGTTCAGCCACAACTTTGTTTGCTGTATTGTTTTGTTTACTTGTGTGTGTGTGTGTGTGTGTGTGTGTGTGTGTGTGTGTGTGTGTGTGTGTGTGTGCTCTCTTCTCTGTGTTCTCTTGTTAAATTGCTCTCTCCTATTTTAGACCGCTCACATCATCCCCTTCATTTAAGTTTTTAGCTGTATAGGTGTTTTTGCACGTTTCAATTGGGTACAATGAATTGGGTATTACTTTCTTCTGTTCTGTTCTTGTAATCTCTCATTCACGAAGGCTTTGAAGTCTGCAGTTGTATGTATTTATCTATGTATCTATCTATATGTATATATATATATATGTATTTATGTTATCTATGTATGGAGTAATGACATCCATGAAGACCATGTGTTGAGCTCCTAAATGCTGACATTTTTTTTTCTCTGCCACCTTTTTCATGGAGAGGCCCCCGTCCCTGTTCCATATTCTGATCTCGGCCCTTAGCCTGCACATTGTAAATTATGTAATTGAGATTGCCTCATTTAGCTGGCATGTTTCTGGGTGGTGTGTGTATGTGTTTGTGTTTTAAATAAAAGTCATTAAAATCAGTCCAGTTACAAGGCTGATGCATGCTTTTTTTTTGTCTGTGTTAGGATGATGATGGGCAATCAATCCTAAGATTACCCTGAAGGCACACCTCCTTTAGCATTTGACAAATTATTCGCAGACCTGTGTTTATGAAGTAATTGAGCAAAGTACAATCAGTGATGTCTCTAGTCACATTTGTCAACTTCCTTCAGGCATTGACAATTGCGCAGATTTTCCCTCCAAATTTTTTAAATACCGGCTTTCTTGCGAAGCCGAGCGCAGATAGGCTGCATATAGTACAGATATAACTGAATATAGAAGGAAAACATGTTACCTTTCATCATCCTTGGGGAAGCTGAAATGGGACAGTCCTTTTTGAGAATTTTTGCAATTAATTGCAGCACACTGACGCGGCATCTTTATCTTAATCAACTTTTTTTTACGGAATGTTTAATGTTTAATGTTCTAGAAAGCAGGATTTATCCTTAAGGTAGCAATATAGCAATATCGAACATACGCTCAAGGTAAGAAAACAAACACATGCTCGTAATCAGTTAACTTTCAAATTTATTTTTACAATACAATGTATGTGTGTGGTAGGATCAGTACATCCAAAGTTGACCATAATCAAATAAAAAAGTTCGATTGTAATGTCCTTTCAGAGTCCTCCTTAAGAGCTTTCTTCTTCTCTTTTAACGGCGGTTGGCACCTTAAGAGCGTTGTTGATGTTCTGTGGACAGGTACCACAAAGCGTATTCTTCGGTCGTAACCAGTCGTGAGTTCTTCATTGACCAATCGGCTTTCATTAGCCAGATGCTAGCAGAACCTGGGTCGCAACTGCCCAACCTGTAAGAAAACAAAAGGCTATGACCCCCAGATTATTCCACTTTTGACGAAAAATCCCTGTCGACCTCTCGGAAACCACAGTAGTATTTTGGATTTTGTAGACGATATGCTAGGAGAATGATGTAGCTAGCCGCCTAGCTCCATAGGGGTCCATGTATTCTGCACTCGCCCCCTAGGTGAACTGCAGCCAAATTCGGTACAATGGGGGTGAATAGAGAGTGAAGGGGCTTTCCGTAGACGGGCTTTGATATTAGCTTTACGCTATCTGAGGCTAAAAACAACATCCTGTAATACTACCGGAAATGGACAAATATGATCCGTCCAGAAACAGTGAATTATCTTTTAAAGTTCCGCTCTAATATATTGATTATTTCTAACATTAGCTAGCAACCTAACAAGCTGATAAGCTTAAGCATGTTAATACACTTTATTTGGCTAAAATAATTTTACTTCAGCAACGTTAAAATGATACAGCATACAATGTTTTTGCCAGATTAGCTGCAACTAGACCTACCTCAAAACTTGTATCTGTAAGGTATCCCAAAATTGTCCAGAAGAACCACTCGCTGACGACTGAGCACTCCACTCCAAGAGGGACCGATGGGTAAAAGCGCGCTGTGGTTTATCTTGCTTATGATTGGTCGGTGGTCGTGGAACGCGAGTCATTTGAACAAAGATTTTATTTATTGTGAAGATAGCAAACTTGTTTCTTGCTCATTATACAGTCCGTTATACAGTCTATGGTTGGTCGGTCAGTCGTCGGTCAGCCCCCCCCCCCCCACCCCCCCCCCCCCCCCCCCCCCCCCCCCTAAAAAAAAAAAACTCTTCGGATCTACACGATTCACGTCAATGACATATTTTGAGTTGAAAACGGCGAATTTCGCCGAAAGGTGACTAGTTTGCAGGTATGTACTATCTTCCTTTCCTGGTTTTTCTGCCGTTTGTACCACATTCAAGCTGCTTGTTAGCCCTACACTGACATATTTCAGATGGAGTAGGAGGCTCGTTGCTCTTGCTTTTCTTTTCTCAGCTTTATCCATTGCTTTTTTAGAATGTGAGAACCATGTGGGGCTTCCAGCTTTCTTCCATGCCGATTGCTGTTGTACATATTCTCCATTTTCATAGTCCATTATAGCTTTTCTGTGGACTTTTGTCGGTCCAGGTCTTTGATCGTTGGCTGGGATCAGTCCTCTTGCTTGCCACAGATCCAGTAAGTTCTCCATTTGGTTCCGTACTTTCTTTGGCTCTGTTATAGCATCCGATCTTATATTTATCCTTTCTTTTACCTCTGCCATTGAGCTTGGCTCTGGCATTGTCATTAACTTGTAGTCTGTCATATTATTGTTGTTGTTTTGTCTAACTAACTAATAATCCCATGACCAGTATTTCTATAAAATATTACCTTATTTTAAGATAACTTTATTTCAACTTTTTTTTTTTCTTACGGTATCATAAAAAAACCCTAATACAAAATAAAAAGTACCATTAAAATGTTCAATAAAAAACAAGATATTAAAAAAAACTTAAAGTGCAGTATGATTTATGATATATTTATGAAATTGTGTATGTGTAATGTATTTAAATGTTTATTATCTAATTATAATAATTTTAAACTTCAAAGTATGTGTCAAATACAATAGCTATCATTAAACACTAGTGTAGGTAGGTGATCTGACTTGTGTGTATTGTAGTTTAACACTATACTATATGCCCACTAGAGTGCGCTATTGTAATTCTCATTTGTAATAATTCAGTATATCAACCAGAGGGTGCTATTTCGTTCCTAGGATGCTCGATGTATACTATTCAATACCTCCAACAGGGGGCGCTATTTTATTTCTAAAGCGATGCTGGAGACACGTATTAATTCGTCCAGCAGGGGCGCTGTTTTATCTCTGACCCCGTCTTTATAGGCTACTTCCTGACTGGTTAGCTTCTCTGACCATTACTTCCGATATAATTTCTTTAAGTTGACTTCATCTGCTCCTCTCTAAAGTTTTCTACATTATACTTCCTATTAAAAAATAGTGTTTTAGTCTAAATTAGCTGTTCATTGTATCACACATCACTGTGTATTCAATCAGTTGTTACAGGATGTGTATTGAAACTATTTATTTTAAAAACTTTACTACCTCTGAATTCTTTGTGTTAATGAGTAATGCTAACTTGCTATGCTAACTTGATTAGCCTATTGTCTAGAGCCCCACGTGTAAAGACAAAGGACAATGGGGGTGGGAAACACACACACCACGATTTCAAATCAATTAAAAACACAGCAGCACAGTTTAAAAAGCCCAACACTGCTTTTTAAATCTCCCTACTTTCTATAACAAACAACAATTTTCCCTACACTAACAATTTAGGTATTCGTCAAAACAATGCGGAAAAAGTGGCCTCTAACCATGTAACTTCCCGTTGACTTTGACGAAGCTGACCTCTAATCGGATTTAATCCAATCTTAACTAAATCTATGAAGTATGTTTCGTTAAGTTCCAGAATCAGTGCAGAGGATGGGCCTCCAACCCTCTCTCTGAGACTTCTTCCCTTCAACAAACAGTGGTCCTGAGGCCTTTAACCCCAAGTACCACGCCACTTTTGGCGGAGTGGTCTTCCTTTTTAATATTAACGCTATTACCAACTATGATTGCTCAATAAGGCAACACGCTAATCAGAGACAATTGGAATGTCGGCACAACTCTCAACGTAATTCTGTCGCAAAGATTACGTTTACTGACTCAATCACTGATCACTCTATAGATCAGGCCTTAACGAACAATAGGACTTTTTTATCTTACTTTCTCATCAAAATTATAGTATCAATGTCGCTACGTTGCCGACCTCTAATGGGCATTTACATATTAATTTACCTAAACCACTTTACTATTTCCGGCGTAAAAGGACAAACAATTCACCAGCTTTCGCTGGTAAAAACACTGAACAAACAAACAAACAAGCTTTTGCAAAACCCAGGATCGCACCACAGTTAATTTTAATATATATTAATTTCCTCACTTTAAATAGACAGTTCTGTTAGGATAATCGACCCACCTCGAGGCACTCGCATGTAAAAATGCTATATAAGCTATGTAGATTTTGAAATGAACTGACTCTGCTTACCGTGTTTAGTGGCGCCAGTGAGTGCCTTAACATTATGTCGCCTCTCCCTCCAATCCCCGCCTTTCCGGGCACTTCAAATCACGTCGGGTTCACCAAATTGTAGGAAATGTTTTTTTATTTGAAGTCCAGGAGTCAATTTAAAAGAAAACAAAGTGAAGCTCCTCAAATAAGTTTTAAAAGAAGTATTTAATAAAAGGATGCAGCAGTAGGCTTTACAAAGGTTTCACAGCTGTGGCTCTGTAGCTCAGAACACACTTGAACAGGCCAAAAAAAATGAATAGGGCTCACGAGGTGTTTACTGTCTGTGGGTCCGAGCAAAAGAGGTCGGTTCCTTAGTTGCATTGCTCTTTGTCCAGAGGTCGCCTCTTCCTATTGGTCGCCTCAAATCGTAACAGTACTTCCGGTCAGTTTAGTCAATACGTGGCATAGGGTCATCTCTCTCCTTAGGGTGTTACAGCATCAATAAGGACACTTAATCATTGTGTGTTTAATGTATAACACCACAAGTAATTACCCTATTCACTCTTTATCCAGATTCTGTCCGCTAAGGAAACCAACGCTCAAACCCGCAGTTTTTCTCCCGTCCGGCATCAAGCGTCATCAGGTACATCCGGTTTCAAAATAAGATGGTATTTCAAAATAAGACAGTGTTGTGGTTACTCTTAATATTGATTATTATTTCTTACAATACTGTAGCAAGACAGGTGAGGACTGGTGCTGTGAGACAGGTGGAGGCTGTTGACACACAGCAGGAGCTACCGGCTGGCTCTGATCAGCAAGAATAGCTGGTACAGGCTCCAGACAACAGTGAGGTAGCAGAGATGGACACAGACGGTGAGGGGGATTCTGACAGTGTTTCTGTTGCAGATAGTGTCTCTCAAAATACAGATTTATATTCTTTGGAAGAGATTAATGTCTTTTTGAACGAGTCTTTTGGCAAGTCAGTGGAAGTGAGGGATTTCTTTCCTGACACTAATAAGTTTCTTCAGACAGTGAGCACTCTAGAAAATTGTAGGGATGGATCTGTTGGATGAAAAGAAACAATATCGTCTCAGAAAACATGTCACTGCTGTGAAAAAAGGTGCGCTTGCACCAATGTCACTTTAGACAGAATAGGACAAGAGCCTCATCCTCAGTCTTCCCTTTTATTGTCACAGGTGATCAGAGAGGCTGACTTAGTGGATGTGTGGAGGATGAAACATCCCTCGGTTAAACAATACACCTGGGTGAGAATGCTACTTGGAGGCGTTAGTGCAGCCAGGTTAGATAGATTTTACATGTCTGCCTTTTTATCGCTCGAGCAGTGAACTGTCACATCCAACCTGTCGGTTTCACAGATCATCTAATTTCCTTAGATTTGGTTTTATCCACTGCAGAAAAACCTAGATCGTTCTGGCACTTTAATGTTAAAATTTTACAAGATTTCAATTTCTGTGACAATTTTAAATTGTTCTGCATTAACTGGAAATCAGAGAGAAACTCTTTTCCTTCCCTGAGTCAGTGGTGGGAGGTAGGAAAGGCTCAGATTAGAGTTTTCTGCCAACAGTATACATCCTACTCCACTGCAAACATTAGAAGAGCTATAGAGCAGTTAGAGAGGGAGATCAGTGAGTTAGAGTAGAGTGAGGCTTGTTTGGTAGGTCAGTGGCGTGTAGAGAATAGGCCCAGTCTTCCTGGTAACCTCAGGTGGGGAAACAAGGATTTAAAGGTCCTGGGAGTTTGGTTGGGGACTGGGAACATGGTGGCACAGAACTGGGAGGTAGTGCTGGGAAAGGTGCAAGCTAAATTATCCAAATGGAAATGGCTGCTACCCCAGCTGTCCTACAGGGGAAGAGGTCTCATAGCCGACAATCTGGTCGCCTCATCTATGTGGCACAGACTCCAGGTATTAACCCACCGCCGGACCTCATGAAACAACTGCAGCGGCTCCTTGTGGATTTCTTCTGGTCGGGACATCACTGGGTGCCAGCATCGGTCCTGTACCTACCTGTGGCAGAGGGGGGGCAGGGCCTTGTGGACATCACTGCCAGGACTGCTGCGTTTCGACTACACGCAGCTCAGCGGCTGCTGTATGGGTCGTCTCCCTGCTGGCTGGCTATGGCCCGACTGTTGCTTTGGAAGGCAGGGGGTTTTGGTTTTGATAAACACCTGTTTCTGCTCAAGGCCCCTGCGTACAAGATAACTGGAATTGCACCTTTTTACAGTTCAGTCATCAATGCCTGGAAGATCCTGAGTTTTTCCAGACCACCTGACGCCCGTCCTGGGATGTGGCTGTTTGAGGAGCCACTGTTTGATAGTGGTTTTCTTTCTGGAACCCCCTTCTATTCGGCCACGTCAAGGAGCGGTTTCATCAAAGCAGGAGTGGTAAAACTGGGCCATTTGACAGGGATCTCTACAGAAAGACTGGCTGAAGTGACAGGTGTTCGGTCAACCCGAGTTTTGCAAAACTTGGTAGATGAGGTGTGGCAGTCGCTGTCGCCATCCCACCGGACTTTCGCTCGGAATACGGATCTAGCTGACCAGTGGAGAAAGGGATACGAATACATCTTCCCTCCCTTGAGTGTGGGTCCTGCGGTGGGGGAATGGAGAGAAGAGGAAGGTCTCATGCTGTCCCTGAGGACTTTGACACTTGGAACTTTCAGCTCCTGCAGTGGGAAGCAGCTATACTCTAGCTGTGTAAAGGTGCTCAACCTCAGTTCACTTGCACACGTCAGGGAGTCGAGGTGGACAGATGTGTTTGGCTTGGGTTTTTCCCCTCAGGGCAGCTGGCGTATCCTGTATAAGTCTCCAGTCGAGAAACGGATGGCTGACATCAAATGGAGAATTATACATGGAGCAATTGCCACAAATAAATATAGAGCACATTTTGACCCAGGCACAAGGGAGGGCTGCCCGTTCTGTTTCATGGCAGAAACATTGGAACATTTGGTAGTGTCCTGTCCCCGATTGGCTGGTGTAAAACAAATGGTACAGGAGTGGGTGGAAGGGTTAGGGGAGGTTTTCTCCATACCACTATTTGGCCATGGCCCCAAATACACCCTGAAAAAGAGTAAACCTCTAGCTCCTGCTGTGTCCGACGGGGCATGCGGTGGTGTTGCACAGGGTGTGGGTGATGGTAAAGATGATCACGAAAGGGAGGAGGTGGTTGTGTGTAGAGGTGAAGAAAATCAGGTTGGGAGAGAAGAAGGAAAAAAAAAAAAGAATAAAAATGGTGAACAAAACACAAAAAAATTTAGATAATCGAAAAAATGGTAGAGACAGGTGAGTCTGCAAAACACAGGAGGGAAATATGGAATACAAAACGCATATGGTGAAAACAGGAGAGGAGAGGAAAACATGGGGTGAGCAGGTGGAGGATGAAGAGGCAGCAACAGCAATAGCAACAAAAAAAAAAGACTGCAATAAAAGCAGAATCAAAAGGAAAAACTGTTACAAAAAGCAGCAAAGTAGGGAGCGAGGGAAAGAAAGGAAGAGAGCAATGGCAGACAGATGAGAGTGGAGATGAGATGTCAGACGGCAGTGACGTGAAAGGTTTCAGTGACAGTCAAAAGGAAAAAATGTATACAGCGGAAATGATTCAAAACTACTCCAGACAAAGAACCAGCATGGGGTAGTTGTAGAAGAGTATTTCCCTGACTTGGTCGTTTTTTGTTCCTCGGCCAAGTTCCACCTTAGCCAAAAAGAGGAGTCTGTCTTCACAGAACAAGAAGTTTGGAGACTAAGAAAACGTGTGTATAGAGTACGAAAACAAATAAGCAGCAATGAAGTTAAAACCCCTTATGTGTGTTTTAATTAACTTATTTGTTTTTATTATTGTATGCACTACCTCACTCACAATGGACACTTTTAGAATGGGAAGCTTAAATGTTAATGGAGCCAGAGAGCTAAGAAAGAGAGCCTTAATTTATCAAACAGCAAGAATAAAACATGTCGACGTCCTTTTTTTACAGGAGACGCACAGCGACGTTATTAAGGAGAATGACTGGAAAAAAGAGTGGGAGGGGGAAGTCATTTTAAGCAACAACACCTCTCTCAGTGGAGGGGTGGGCTTCCTTCTCTCCAAGTCTTTTAATCCTGTCTCACTGGAGGTCGAGCGGTTTACCAAGGGGAGGTTGCTTTTAATAAAAGCACGGTTTGACCTTTTTACGGCTGTTTTTATGAATGTGTATGCTCCAACAAACGGTGCAGAGAGGAAGCTGTTTTTACAAAAAGTGAATGAGGTTTTAAACGGCTGTGCCACGGAGGATTTTTTATTCTTGGGTGGGGATTTTAATTGTACGGAGAATGCATCTTTAGATCGCAACCATGCAGAGCCGCATCCAGCATCCCAGCATGCTCTGAGGCGGCTGGTCCACTCCCACGGCCTGGTGGATGTATGGAGAAGGATGCACACAGACATTGGGCAGTACACCTGGTCCCACATCCAAGAGAATAGGATTTCATCAGCCAGACTAGATCGCATTTATTGCTTTAAGCATCATTTTAATACTTTTAAAATGTGCAGTATACTCCCTGCTGGTTTTACAGATCACTCTTTGCTTCTATGTAATGTTTTTATTAGAAATGTTTTACCGAGAAGTGCTTATTGGCATTTAAATTCGGTTTTAACATTTGATAAACATTTTAAAGAGGCCCTCACTTATTTCTGGAGTGTTTTTAGACAGAGGAAGGGAGAGTTTAGCAGTCTTAGGCAGTGGTGGGACCATGGTAAGACTGAGATAAGAATGCTCTGTCAACTGCACGCCCTCAATGTCACACAGGACAACATCAGATCTATGAAAGACCTGGAGAGTGATATAGTGGAACTAGAAACAATAAGCGAGTCCACAGGAGATCGAGGATATATTGAAATCCTCAAAGAGAAAAAGATGGCTCTAGCCAGCCTGCTGGACGTTAAAGTTCAGGGTGCACTGGTCAGGTCCCAGTTTTTAAACATAAATGAGATGGATGCTCCCACTAGTTTCTTTTTCGGCCTGGAGAAAGGGAATGGACAGAGGCAGGTAATCCACTCACTGCTGTCAGTCACAGGGCAGGCATTAACAAAGCCAAGCCAGATCAGGAGGCGAGCTGTGAGCTTTTATTCCACCCTCTACACGAGTGAGTATAATGAGGACCAAACACTCTGAGGAGTTTTGTGCAGAACTACCTCAGGTCTCTGAGGAGGCCAACTCACAGCTCGCAGGGCCGTTGACGATGCAGGCCGCACTGCAAGGCATGCAGGGACGGCGGGCTCCTGGCATCGACAGCCTCTCGGTTGAGTTTTTTAAAGCTTATTGGGACATCTTGTCTCATGACCTGTTAGACGTTTTGAATGAGAGTCTGGCCTCTGGCTCTATGCCAATGTCCTGCAGCAGAGTGGTGATCACGCTGCTGCCAAAAAAAGGGAACTTGCAGGACATCAAAAACTGGCGCCCTGTGTCTTTGCTGTGTGTGGATTACAAGCTTCTGTCCAAGGCTTTGGCCACCAGGCTGGGGAGAGCTATTGAGCAGGTCATCCATCGGGACCAGACCTACTGTGTGCCCGGCAGGTCCATGGTGGACAATGTTCACCTGATTCGAGATGTTTTGGAGGTCTCCAGCTCATTGGGCATTAATACTGGTCTGATTTCTCTAGATCAGGAAAAGGCTTTTGACCGCGTCGAGCACAGCTTCCTCTGGAAAGTAATGGAGAAGTTTGGGTTCAGCGCTGGTTTCATAGCTAAGATCAAAGTGTTGTACAATAAGATTGAGAGTGTGCTGAAGTTCAACGGTGGGCTGTGTGCTTCTTTTAGAGTGTGTAGAGGGGTCCGGCAGGGCTGTGCTCTGTCTGGGATGCTCTATGCACTCTCCCTAGAACCCCTCCTTTGCAAAATACGCTCCAAATGACAAGGGCTGTTTTTACCTGGTTTTAATGGAAACAGGGTTTTATCTGCGTATGCGGACGACATTGTTGTTTTTATTAGTGACCAGAGGGATGCAGACATTTTAACCAATATTGTGACAGATTTTAGTTCAGCATCGGCAGCGAGGGTCAATTGGAAGAAGAGCGAGGCCCTCGCTGTCGGTGAGTGGCGTGGCGGTCTCCCGCGTCTTCCCCAGGGCATCACATGGAAAAGAGATGGCATAAAGTACCTGGGGGTGTTCGTAGGGAACACAAATATAGTCCAGAAGAACTTGGAAAACGTCACAGAGAAGATTGAGGAAAAACTGTCCAAAAGGAAGTGGCTGCTCCCACAGATGTCTTTTAAAAGTAGAGTTTTGGTTTTAAACAACCTTGTGGCATCCCAACTGTGGCATCGCTTACCTGTGTAGACCCTCCCTCAGGCCTACTGGCCCAAATACAAAAACAATTGGTAGATTTCTTTTGGGATGGGCTACACTGGGTGCCACAGGGGGTGCTGTTTTTATCTAGAGAGGAGGGGGGACAGGGCCTTGTCCACCTGGCCAGCCGAACAGCCACTTTTAGAATGCAGTTTCTGCAAAGGTATCTTACCGGCCCAGCTGATTTGGTGTGGAGAGATGCGAGCAGCTGCATTCTAAGACGCGTGAGTAACCTGGGGCTGGATGCTGCTCTGTTTTTAACTGATTTAACCATTTCAAAGTTAAGTGGGTTACCTCCCTTTTATCAAAGTGTTTTTAAGTCTTTGGCCCTTTTTAACCATAGAAGGTGTCCAAAGACTGACTCTCTGCACTGGTTGTTAAAAGAGCCTCTGATTCATGGAGCCAGGCTGGACGTTAGCAGCAACGAGACTGCAGGACTGACGGTGGCGCTGTGCAGATCTGAGACGCTGAGCCTTCAGCAGGTGGTGGATGCAGTGGGGCCGGAGCTGAGCGATGCCCGGGCCTTGGGCTCTCTGCTGGGTCTACACTCTGTCCAAGTGGCCCAGAGGATCTTGCAACTCTGGAGCCAGAGCCTCTGCGCTGAGGAACAGATACTTTTAAGGAGCTACGGACAGGGCAGAGCCAAATCAGATTCAACAGACCCTTTCCTGGAGATATACCTGAGCCCAGGGCAAACCCAGAGAAAATGACCATACACAAAACTGACAAAAAGACAATATACATGAACATTGTCACAAGTATAAACAAAAATGGACTGAAGGACAGGGCCTCCACTGTGTGGAGCACCAGACTGGGTGCCGGAAACGGACCAGGCCCACAGTGGAGGATTCTGTACAAACCCCCCTTAAAGACACGTACTGCCGACCTCCAGTGGAGAATTTTACACGGCGCTATCGCCTCCAATTCTTTTATCTCTGTCATTAATCCTGCTGTCAGTAACAACTGTCCATTTTGTGGTTTTAGAGAGACTGTTTTCCATGTTTTTACAGAGTGCCAGAGACTCACGGGTTTCTTCTCTCTTTAACATTGGTTTTTAGTCTTTTTAGTATAGCTTTTACCGAGAGCGTGTTTATCATGGGGGCTCCATACAGAAAGACAAGTCAGGAAAAGTGGCAGCTCCTAAACTACCTCTCTGGTGAAGCAAAAATGGCTATCTATCTAAGTAGGAAGAACAGAGTGGAAAACAGGAAGGGACAAGAAGCAAAAGCGTTCTGGCTGTGCAATATCAGAGCCAGACTCTGGCTAGAGCGTCGTTTTTATAAAACATCTGGGACTTGGAAGTTTTTAAACAACGTTGGTGTTATAAAGACAATGTATGTTCTGTTGTTAACGAGGACTTGCACTTTAAACAAGTTTTTAAGGCTTAGCTTTTTTTATTTATTTATTCTAGGTAAACTGATTTTTATTGCACAATAAAGCACTTTATTTGAGGTAAATGTACATTTGTTGAACATGTAATAAAGTGTTTTTGCAAAAGTCAAAAGTCTCCTTCTCCTTTTCCTCCTCCTCCTCCTCCTCCTCCTCCCCTGCACATTTGTTTAATTTCCGGTTTCAACACAATTCGGAGCTCACAGCCTGCTGACGAGATGTGTGAAGAGTTTAAAGCTATCAAATCATATAACAGGATAAAGGAAATACAGTTTAAACTGCCATATGCAGGAAAGACGGAAAATCACCGACTGTGTGAACGTGAACATTTATAGAATATCACATTATTACATTTGCAGCAAGCAAGCTTACTTCAATGTCTGGCACATCATAATTAACCGGAGCAAAGTAACTACGAGCATTGCGTACAGTCCACGATACTGTAACTGCAGACGCCGATGTGTCGCCTTTTTTTCATTCAAATCCCATCATCAATCACATTATGCCACATCATAATATATATTTCCTTATGTGTGTCAACTCCTCGAGCCATATCTTCCCATTTCGTTGCTGTGAAACATGAATGCAGAAGACAGAGTAGCACCTCAAAACTCTGGAGAACAGACAGCTGTGGCTAAGCAGAGGGTGCAATTAAGGTAAAGCAGACCTTGCAATAAGTTGCATTACAAAGACTGTTAGTGATCTTAAACATATCATTTTTAAAAAAGGGGAGAGAAAAAATTCTCGTACAGATTCAAACCCCACTCTCCCAAGTGGTTAACCCACACTTTAACCATTACTCCGCATGACGGTTATGGTCTAAGAGCAGTTTAGATTATAGTTATACAAAGAAGGATAAGGCAATTTTATTTTAACAGACAATGAAAGCAGGGACATATTGTTATATTGATTTTTCTTTATGCTTATATTCAAAGGCAAAGGCCTCACAATGTCAAGAACCTTTCCTATACACATTGCTTTGGTCTGGCTTTACTCTTCACTGATTGGTTACAGAAAAACCATGTGGCTAATTAAAACAGAAGGAGGGGCTCATTATAACAAAAACGCGAAAATTAACGGGTGAATAGTGGCGCAGTTGGCTTTCGATATATACGGGCGTTTTTAGAGAAAAAGGGGCGAAATTAACGGGCGGATAGTGGCACAGTTGGCTTTCCATAGAGGGCCCAACACCAGACGCCTCGCTCTACTGCCTCGTTGTGCACCTGTTGTAAGCCTGGGCAGAGTTACTGGTGGGCAAAGAGGCATAGGGCACACGTACAGCCAAAATAAAAACACTACCAAGGCGGAGTCACAGGGAAGGGCTGTACAACCAGTAATGTGGATGACACACTGAACATTGTTGACTTCCTTTCAACAATGTCACGTGGAAAACTTTTAGAGCCAAATGTATTATATTGCTTTATAAACACAGAGAGAAAAAGGTATAATCACTTTAATCTAAATAATAGGTCACATGCAGCTACTTAACAGATTTACACATGCAGTTTTAGATATGTGTACTTACTCATGATCCTTTACAGCTCTGGAAATTAAGAGACCACTGCAGTATCAGTTTATCTGGTTTTAGTATTTATGTGTTTGCGTAAAATGTTTGTTTTTATTTTTTTATTCTATAAACGTTTGACAACATTTCTCGTTGGAATTCAACAGACACTGGAATGGAATGGCTGCCAAACTGTACATGTAGAAATTGAGAATTAAGAGAAATGTGGAGTGGTGTCTTTATTTTTCCAGAGCTGTATGTTCAAACTCTGGAAACTGGAAATAAAGAGGATATTTAGTATATACAGTGGGGCAAAAAAGTATTTAGTCAGCCACCAATTGTGCAAGTTCTCCCATTTAAAAAGATGAGAGATGCCTGTAATTTTCATCATAGGTACACTTCAACTATGAGAGACAGAATGGGGGAAACAATCCAGGAAATCACATTGTAGGATTTTTAAAGAATTAATTGGTAAATTCCTCGGTAAAATAAGTATTTGGTCACCTACAAACAAGCAAGATTTCTGGCTCTCACAGACCTGTAACTTCTTCTTTAAGAGGCTCCTCTGTCCTCCACTCGTTACCTGTATTAATGGCACCTTTTTGAACTCGTTATCAGTATAAAAGACACCTGTCCACAACCTCAAACAGTCATACTCCAAACTCCACTATGGCCAAGACCAAAGAGCTGTCAAAGGAGACCAGAGACAAAATTATACACCTGCACCAGGCTGGGAAAACTGAATCTGCAATAGGTAAGCAGCTTGGTGTGAAGAAATCAACTGTGGGAGCAATTATTAGAAAATGGAAGACATACAAGACCACTGCTAATCTCCCTCGATCTGGGGCTCCATGCAAGATCTCACCCCGTGGGGTCAAAATGATCACAAGAACAGTGAGCAAAAATCCCAGAACCACTCGGGGGGACCTAGTGAATGACCTGCAGAGAGCTGGGACCAAAGTAACAGAGGCTACCATCAGTAACACACTACGCCGCCAGGGACTTAAATCCTGCAGTTCCAGACGTGTCCCCCTGCTTAAGCCATTACATGTCCAGGCCCGTCGGAAGTTTGCTAGAGGGCATTTGGATGATCCAGAAGAGGATTGGGAGAATGTCATATGGTCAGAAGAAACCAAAATAGAACTTTTTGGTAAAAACTCAACTCGTGGTGTTTGGAGGAGAAAGAATGCAGAGTTGCATCCAAAGAACACCATACCTACTGTGAAGCATGGGGGTGGAAACATCATGCTTTGGGGCTGTTTTTCTGCAAAGGGACAAGGACGACTGATCCGTGTAAAGGAAAGAATGAATGGGGCCATGTATCGTGAGATTTTGAGTGAAAACCTCCTTCCATCAGCAAGGGCACTGAAGATGAAGCGTGGCTGGGTCTTTCAGCATGACAATGATCCCAAACACACCGCCAGGGCAACGAAGGAGTGGCTTCGTAAGAAGCATTTCAAGGTCCTGGAGTGGCCTAGCCAGTCTCCAGATCTCAACCCCATAGAAAATCTTTGGAGGGAGTTGAAAGTCTGTGTTGCCCAGCGACAGCCCCAAAACATCACTGCTTTAGAGGAGATCTGCATGGAGGAATGGGCCAAACTACCAGCAACAGTGTGTGGAAACCTTGTGAAGACTTACAGAAAACGTTTGACCTCTGTCATTGCCAACAAAGGGTATATAACAAAGTATTGAGATGAACTTTTGTTATTGAACAAATACTTATTTTCCACAATCATTTGAAAATAAATTCATTAAAAATCCTACAATGTGATTTCCTGGATTTTTTTTTCTCATTCTGTCTCTCATAGTTGAGGTATACCTATGATGAAAAATTACAGGCCTCTCTCATCTTTTTAAATGGGAGAACTTGCACAGTTGGTGGCTGACTAAATACTGTTTTGCCCCACTGTAAGTACCAGTGACTATGCTAGAAGAGCACATTACTGTTGTCGCATGTTCCCTTTGATTATATTACCTTGTATAGTCTTGTTCAGTCTGTTTTTTTTTTGTAGTAGCAGTAGTGGGTTGTAGTAGCTTGAATAATTATTACTTTAGAAGGGAAATGAAAGCCACCTGCAGTTCTTCAGGTGGCTTCAGGTGATCCAGCACCGGGCCGATAAAGTGTGTTCTGGGAAATCTGCACAGCCTGAAAGGTCACTAAGGGCAAAAAGAGAGTGCAGTCTTCTGGCAAGGCCAAATGTACGGTGGCCGACAGTGGCAGGCAAAGTTTCCAGTAGCAGCCTGCCAATTTTATAATCCCCGAACGTCAACAAGTGCTCCAGTCCCAGCTGTGTGCGTCACTTTTTAGTGTCCCCGATTCCGTTGTGTTTAGAGACTCACAGCGTTTCGTTGATTCAGCGCTTTTAGTAAACACTGCGCATGTTTTATCAAGTTGGTGAAGACATTTCTTCACCTGCAGGTGTTTGTTTTTATTTGCATCAGCTGTTGTACCACGTTTGCATCTGTCAGCCACCGTACAATGACCTATTTCGAAATGCTTACAAAAGCATATGCACATGTCTGTGACCTGGATCTGTTTCACAATAGAGTGGGTGAGTTCCTTGACCCAAGCTTGACTAATCCATCCAGAGTTTCATTAAGATCAGGCTATAGACGTATTTCCCTAATTCCTGCTGACAAGCAGGCAAACAACCCGCAAACCTCCTTGGTAAGGATGGAATATTAAGAGTAATAAGGTGATGATATAGTTCAAAGCTCAAACACCATCAAAACTGTGGTGTACAGAAAATCCCTGAAAGGAGTAATAAGATAAGTTCACCACCTATCTGTTTGTTTGTATGAGATGCTCCTCATATGGCTCTAGTCAAAGGTATAAGCAACATTTCCAAGGTGCTTATAATCATCCAAATTCCACAGAAAGTATTATTCTTATTGCAAGGAAAATTAATACATATCCTGAATTCTGTCAAACAAGAATTCTCCTTACATTTTCTCTAAACTCATTTTCTTAATGATTATATTATACAGCAGAAATAAAATGTAAAAAATATAAATATCTAGAGGTCAATATTTACAATTATCAGAGCATGAATCGCAAACCAATATTCATAGTTTGCGAACTGTTATGAGAATATATTAAAGTGTTCTGATCACCCAGGTTTTATTTTAAATGTATACTTAATATGATGAAGAATGTATTAAAAAAGTTACTGCAAATGTGACAGACTGATACACACCATTTGATGGCTATGGTAACACACATTAGTGTTGTAAAATACAAAAGCCAATATCAGATGTTAATTAAATGAGTGTGCAATAGTAACTTTTTCAGTGCTATAAAAACAGCAATAACAAAAACCTGCAACTTAAACCCAAGTAATGGAAACTATTTAGACTCTACATCATTTCAGTAAGATTGACTTCTAGAAATTACAATTTTCTCTCTTTCATACTGTACTGTAAATATAGATTATGAAGTCAAGAGTCTGACTTAAACTGCAGAGTTTTCTATATTCACAAAAGATACAAAATATTAAATAAAATCCGATTTTGGATTTGAGATCAAGTGTTGTGCTGGGTGGAGAGCTCACCATGTAGCAGTTTCAACCTGTTGACACTAGAGGGTCCTGTTACAACAATATCTCCCTGAAATGAGTGATACAACAGAGGAGTGATATTTTTATAATAAAGTATGGGAAGTGCGGAAACTACCAGTGGGGTAGAAAGAAGCAGTTATCATTCCACTGAGGAAACCAGGCAAGGACCAATCAAACCCAGCGAACTATAGGCCAATAGCTCTAACATCACATCTAGGGAAAATAACGGAGAGAATGATAGTAGACAGATTTACTTTTTATTTAGAAAGCAGGGGAATGCTATCCATCGGAGTGGATTCAGGAAGGGGAGGGGAACCATGGACCCAGTAATATGTCACGAAACAGAGATTAGGAAAGCACAAGTTAATAAAGAATCTGTGATGGCAGTGTTTTTTGATGTGGAAAAGGCATACGATGTGGTTTGGAAGGAAGGATTATTGATTAAATGAAGTATGATGGGAATCGTAGGTAAAACATATAATTGGATTAAAGATTTTTTATTTGAGAGATTCATAGAAGTTTCAATCGGAGCAGCATTATCAGGAAAATATACAGTAGAAAATGGAACACCTCAGGGCAGAATCATTAGTCCAATCCTCTTTTCCATTATGATAAATGACGTTTTTTCACACGTTCAAAGAGATATTGGACGGTCCTTGTTTGCTGATGACGGGGCTCTGTGGAAAAGAGGAAAGAACATCAATCATATTAAGGAGAAAATACAACAGGCGGTTAGGGAGGTGGAAAAGTGGATACCAGCTCACAGAGGAATTAAGGGAAATGAAATGGTAGACAAATTAGCCAAGCAGGCTCTCAAACATGAGGAATCAATGGAAATTGCACTCAGTAAATCTGAGGCTAAAAGCTATGTCTTCAAGGAGTGGCAACTTAATTGGGACACAGCAAACACAGGGCGACATCTTTATGCATTACAGACAAAAATCAACAGAGGCAATACAGTCAAGAGGAGGACCAAGGAAGAAATATATTCACAAGACTAAGATTAGGACATACAAGATTGAACAAAACATTACATTTCGTGGGGAAACATCCATCAGGATTATGTGAACACTGCCAGGTAGAGGAAACAGTAGAACATGTTGTGCTGTGTTGTGAAAAATACAGACAATAAAGACAGACACTAAGGACAAAGGTCAGGAATCTTGGAGTGGAACAACCATGCTCGGGGAGTTCCCTTCTTTATTTTTTTTGGGGGGGGGGTAGAGTATTCTGGTCCACAATCCAATACAGTAGGTGGCGGTAATGCACCTGTAAAGATGGATGCCAACCGCCGTAAAAATACAAAAGAAGAAGGAGAATGACTGCTACAGGAGGTGTGGCTTTTCCAGGAAAGTGAAACTTAAGTTTTAGTTCAGTGAGGCAGAGCAGACGGCGGGTTATCATTGTTAGCAGCAGATTCGATTTTGGCGTGTTGGCATAAACCGATTGTGACTGAGTCTGGGCAAGTCTAGTGGTAGGGCATGGAGGATGATATGGAAGAGGACTTTCTGTCCTCGGAAGTATTCATGATTAGCGAAGACTTACGTGGAGTAGGTAGTGGAGGTAGGGGTAGAGGTAATGGAGGTAGACCTAGCACTCAGTGGGGTGGTGTAGCGGGAAGTAAAGAGGAAAATAAGAGGAAAGACCGTGATGAGGAAGAAGAATGTGGAAAGAGCAGGGACGTTAGAAGGAGAATCGTACAGGATCCTGCAGCTGATTTGAAGTTGATTGTGAAATTCAAGGAGGGCCACAACATTAGGGAGGTTGGCTTGGTCCGCTTAACAGCGGGTTTGAAGAAGTCTTGGGGAGAAATTGTACAGGCGAGTGTGATGTTTGATGGGTCCCTACTAGTTACATGCAAAGATGCAGCTCAGAGGGATAAAGTTATGAAAGCCCAGGTGGTGTGTCAAAAGGAAATAGCAGAGGTGAGGAAGTTTGGAGAGCGTGGAGCCAGAGGAGTGATTACAGGAGTGGCGCTGAGTGAAAACTTGGAGGAAATCAAAAAGAATATTAAAGGAGGAACAGTGTTGACTATTAAAAGACTGCTGGCTAAGCGAAATGGGGAAAAGGTTGAGAGTACTTCTCTGTTGCTGGGGTTTAAAGAACTACGCATTCCTGAGAAAGTGATGATTGGTTATATGAGCTTCAAAGTGCGTGAATTCATACCTCCTCCGATGAGGTGCTTTAAGTGCCAAAGATATGGTCACATAGCGGCTAACTGCAGCGGGAGGCAGAGATGCGGAAAGTGTGGGGGTAACCACGATTACGGTCAGTGTGGTGAGGGGGTAGTAAGGAAATGCTGTAACTGTGGGGGGGATCACTCAGCCGCCTATGGTGGCTGTCCAGTGAGGAAAAGGGCTGCGAATGTGCAGCAGGTCAGAGCCACAACAAATCTTTCCTACGCTGATGCTGTGAAAGAGGTAGACAGAGATAAAGGGCAGCGTGAAAAGTTTGAAGCGGTGCGAAAACAGGGTGATGCGAGCCTTAGTTCGGAGCAGCTTGTGCTTTTCATAGCGTACGTGATCAATTGTACTGAGGGGCTAAAATCCAAGAATGAGAAAATAAGGGTAATAGTCAAAGCTGCAAGTAAGTTCCTGAGTCTTGAGGTGACTCAGGATAAGATAAACCACGCCCTGTATCTGAGCGAGTCCCTAGAGTTAACTCCTTCTCCGCCAGTATTAAAACCGATTTAGTGGTTTTGCAATGGAACGCCAGAAGTCTTATTGCGAATGGGCAAGAGTTTAAAGGTTTTATCCAAGAGCTAAGCAAGGTGCCAGATGTTATTTGTGTTCAGGAGTCCTGGCTAAAGAGTCATCTAGACTTTGTAATTAAAGGGTTCACAAGCATTAGGAGAGACAGGGTGGGGAGTTGTGGTGGTGGGGGGTGTGTCACCTTTGTAAAAAATGGAGTTCAGTTCAGGGAACTGAGGAAAAGTGTGGAGTTGGAGGTTTTATGTGTAGAAGTATGGACTAAAGAGGGCAGTGTGAGCATTGTAAACTACTACAACCCATGTAAGCAAATTCAGATGGAGCAATTAGTGGCGATCTGGGAGGGGCTGGGTGACAAGGTAATATGGTGTGGGGATTTCAATGCTCACAGCACACTGTGGGGGGATAAAAATGATGCAAATGGTGGCATTGTGGAAGAGTTTCTGGACGAGGTGGGGCTTGTATGTTTAAATGATGGCTCGCACACACGAATAGACGTAGCAAAGGGAACTGGCTCTGCTATTGACCTCACAATAGTCTCTCAAACTTTAGCAGTCAGGTGCAACTGGGAGGTACTGGACAGCACAGTGGGTAGTGATCACTTTCCAGTAGTAGTTGTGCTTGAGGTAGAAGTAATACGAGAACAGGTGGTGAGGAAAGGGAAATGGAAGTTAAGGGAAGCAGACTGGGAAACCTTCTCAGAGTCTAGTGAGCGCAACTTAATGAATATTACAGCAGGGGGTTGTGTTGAGAGCATGTGTAGGACAGTCACCAATGGTGTAATCAGGGCAGCCGAGAGTGCTATCCCTAAAAATGGGCCAGGTAAGGTAAGAAAGATAGTGCCTTGGTGGTCCAAAGAGTGCAGGAAGGCTATCAAGGAGCGCAACAAAGCCTTTAGAATTTTAAAGAAAACTTTGAACTTTGAGACTTTGATAAAGTACAAGCAGTGTCAAGCGGTAGTGAGGTATACAGTTAAAAAATCTAAGAGAGAGTACTGGAAAGCATTTTGTGAAACTTTGGACAGAACTACCCCAATAGGGAATGTATGGGGAATGATTAAAAAAATGAGAGGCATTAGGAGAGAGCTGGAATATCCAATAATGATGGTAGAGGACAGAGTTATTGTAGGCAGTAAGGATAAGGCAGAGGCCATTGCTAAATCACTGGTACAAGTACACAGTTCAGGGAATCTTACTCCCATTGAGGCAAGAGGAAGAGAAATCACAATAGATCGCTACAGGCATATGTTAGAGGAAGAGATGGGGGAGGAGGATGCGCTAAATACGCCCTTTAGACTGAGTGAACTGAATAGGGCGTTAAAGAAAGTGGGTAGGTCCACCCCAGGAAGGGATGAGATCTGCTACATTATGTTGGAGAAGTTGACTGATAAGGGGAAAGAGGTGGTTTTGGGTTTAATCAATAAGGTGTGGGTGGAGGGAGTTATTCCAGCTGAATGGAAGCTGTCTGTTATAATCCCTATTAGGAAGCCTGGGAAAGATGCAAAGATGCCATCAAACTATAGACCTATAGCGCTGACCTCACAGTTGGGTAAAGTAATGGAAAGAATGGTGAATGACAGGTTGGTTTACTGGTTGGAAAAGAGAAATATGTTGCACAGCTACCAGAGTGGATTTAGGCAGAGAAGGGGCACCATGGACCCAGTAGTGGCCTTAGAAGACTCAATTAGGAAAGCTCAAGTTAACAAGGAGACAGTACTGACAGTATTCTTTGATATTGAGAAGGCTTATGATATGGTCTGGAGAGAGGGACTCCTAATTAAACTCAGGCAGATGGGTATCAAGGGTAGAATATTTCAGTGGGTCAAGGATTTCCTATCAGGCAGGAGAATCACGGTCAAAATTAATGAAGAGCTCAGCAGTGAATATACAGTGGAAAACGGCACTCCGCAAGGAAGCATTATCAGCCCGATATTGTTCCTGATCATGATTAATGATGTCTTTAAAGAGGTGCAGGAATCTGTCCATGTTGCTCTGTTTGCAGATGATGGTGCAATGTGGATAAGGGGGAGAAATGTGGATTTCATTGTGCGTAAAATGCAGCAGGCAGTAGACCATGTCCAAGCGTGGGCCCTAGAATGGGGATTTAGAATATCTATTGATAAAACTAAAACCTTGTTTTTTACCAGAAGGAACATTCCCACGGGTTTGAAGCTGAAGTTATCAGGCGCTGAGCTAGAGAGAGTAAACTTTTTTAAATATCTAGGCCTGTGGTTAGATAAGAGATTAACCTGGTCTGTGCACGTGCAAAAAATGATTGAGAAATGTAAAAAGGTACTGAATGTCATGCGCTGTCTGAAAGGGGTGGACTGGGGAGCCAACAGGTCAGCCTTGAGAACGATATACATCAGCATTATTAGGGCTGTATTTGACTATGGATGTGTGGCTTACAGATCTGCATCTAAGACGCTCCTGGCTAAGCTGGATGTTATTCAGTACAAAGCCCTAAGACTATGTTGTGGAGCAATGAAGTCGACTCCTGTTAATGCTATACAGGTAGAGATGGGGGAAATGCCACTGCATATAAGGAGAGATCAGCTGGCCTTAGTCTATTGGGCTAACCTCAGAGGGCAAAGGGAAGGTCACATCAGTCTACCTGTGTTAACTCACTGCCAGGAGAAAGATAAACCAGGTAGAAGCTTTGGGTGGGTGGTTCCTCAAAAGGCAGAGGCTCTGGGCCTACAGGAACTTACTCTGTGTCCAGCTATCACATATACAGTTGTACCACCATGGCTGTTAAAGGAACCTGTAATAGATTTAATGCTTCTAGAGTTGAAGAAGCAGGAGGAGTTCAGCAAAGAAATGGTTGAGTGCCATATCAGAGCTCAGTACAAGAATAAACTGGTGTTTTTTACAGACGCTTCAAAATCAACTGACGGGAAAGTGGGTGTGGCATTTGTAATACCAGAGATTAAGGTGTGCAAAAACGAAAGGATAAACAATGATCTTGCAGTATACACCGCAGAACTAGTTGCCATCCTCACTGCTCTGACCTGGATAGAGGGGAATAGACCAAGGAGTGGAGTGCTAATTGCCTCAGATTCTGCTTCTGCCTTAATGAGTATTGAGAGTAACATGTCGGAGTCCAGACAGGACATTGTTTTAGAAATTGCACAGGTGGTGAAAGGAATTATAAGTACAGGCACTGATATCAGCTTCCTATGGGTACCAGCACACTTTGGGATAAGAGGGAATGAGTTGGCGGATACGTACGCTAAGAAAGCATGTGTGATCCCTGAGGTCACCTTAGAAATAGCCCACAGCAAGTCAGAGATAAAAACACTTGTTAAGGCAAAGTCCAGGGAGATCTGGCAGAGTGAGTGGAGTGGTGCAGCTACTGGGAGAATGTACTTTGCCATCCAAGGGGTGGTTGGTCATGCTAGACCAACAGCAAGATCCACCAAAGAGGAGGACATTATATCAAGGATGAGGTTTGGGCATTCTGGTCTGAACAGTACGCTATTTGTTTTTAAAAAGCATGCAGACGGAAAGTGTAGTGTATGTGGTGCTACTGAGACCGTGGAGCATGTATTAGAGCATTGTGTTAGGTTTGACCAGGAGAGGCAGCAACTCATCCTTGGACTAGATTCTGAAAGTGTGCAGTTAAGCAGGAAAACAATTCTGCAGATGAGCTCAAGTCAGATGTGCTTTAAGTACCTTTTCCAATATCTAGAAGCCACAGGACTGATTAAAAGGATATAATACCTCCTTTTATTTATTTTTTATTTTATTTTATTCATTTATTTATTTTCTAGATTAGAGCATTTTCGCCCAGACTCACACTCCAATACGGTAGATGGCGGTAATGCTGCTAAAAAGTTGTTTGCCAACCGCCAATCAAATATATAAGAAGAAGAAGAAGAAGGCAGAGCAGACATCATGGCGTCTGGTTCTTACTCCGAAGATTTGACTTGTCCAGTCTGTCACACTTTCTTCACAGATCCAGTGTGTCTTCCCTGTGGACACGCTTTCTGCAGAGGATGTATTCCAGATGGTGTGAGTTCACAGCTCTATTGTCCACAGTGTGGGGAGGCTGCTCCTGCAGAGGGGAAATGTCTCCCCACCAGCCTCATATTGAAACGACTCGCGGAGAAGGCCAAGGCTGAGGTATGTTGCTGCTGTTCATTCACAGTCAATTTGACGGAGCTATTATCCTACCATAACTTTACGAACAAGCTAAACATGTTTTACAAATGCCGTACGAGCAACTAACAAACACAGTGTGGTTTACAAATACAAAACACCATCTACAAACTAATGCATTTTGTTTTGCAAATAAAAAACGTATCCATCAAACAAACACATTACCTTTATCAAGTAAAAGAAAAGTTTTACAAGTATAACAATTATTTCTCTACGATTACAAAAAATCCTACAGAGATAGAAAAAAAAGGTCACGTGACTTTTGGCAGGACTATTCCGCCGTGGTTGTGCTGAGGATTTTCTCACAACTGTCCTGAGCTATTGTCCACAGCAGCAGGGGGCGCTCCGGAGTCCATTTCTACTGAGTCCATTCCATTACACTTTTAGGTCTGCTTAAGAAAAGCTTTACAAATGCAAGCTATTCTTATTGTGTAAAAAATATTTCATTAATTATAACAGTGACATAAGGAGACTTTCATGTATTTTTTAAAAAGCTTTTTGGAATAGCAGCTGCTTGTTTATAATAGTTCTACTAAATTAGTAATAATAATATGACAATTTGTTTAACGTATTCTTCTTAAAGCAAAATTCTCGGGTGTTAAGCTACTTCTTAAAAAGAACTATTCTGGCATGTCAATTACATGGTTTATTTCACAATTGTTTAAATCAACTGCTGTATTTACATGACTAAATTATTTGTTTTTGCATGTTCAAGGCAGCTCCAAAGAACGGTTAAAAACGTTGTGCTGCTAATACATGAATTAAGAGATCAGCAGATTAGTGTGATTCTCCTGAGGCCTATAGGACGAAGCCAGTTCAACAGACTCTGGATATGTTTGAGTTGTTTGGCTAAACTAAACCTAACAAACGCGATTTCGCTAACAGGTCCTACTACGCTGGTTATGAACTCGGTAAGTCAACCCAGGGTTTCTCTGTCTACTACAAACGCGTTCACATGAAAGGGGCGGGGTTAGCAACGTTTGACCAATCACAAACCCGGAAAATGAAAAGTAACACATCATGTTAGACAAATATGAAGAAGTTCAACTTCAAACATCCATGTCTTTAACAAAAAAATAAAGGATAGCTGCAAGATGCAGAAAGAACAGCTGGTTTTAAAAAATGAATGCGTAAATTAACAGATTTATTTCACCAATCACACCCACTCAAGTCAGAACTGAGGTCACAAAAAATAAGCAGTCTCAGAGCCCAATATGACCTGTCCACCAGGATCCTGACCCACAACGTGCTGATGAATGTTCCCTCAAGAGTGGCTTGGATTTTGGGTTAAAACTAAAAAACATTTACTGATGGAGGGGTTGTCAAGGAGTGCATGAGTGCAGTAGCTGAAACCTTGCTTGAGGGAAAACAAAAGAAGAGCTGTGTGAAAAAATAGAGCAAATACCTATGTCGGCATCATCAGCCACAAAGAAAAGTGAGATATTAACCAAGGATGTGCTGCCCAGCTGGATGAAGCCCTTCATAAGGCACCATGTGTAGGCTTAGCTGTAGATGAGTCCACTGATGTTTCTGACAATGCTCAGCTGTTAGTTTACGTAAGGTTCTTCAACAAACACAAGAAAGTGTTCTGTGAAGATATGTTAGGTGTAACTCCCCATTAGACCAGTACAAGAGGAGAGGACATCTACCTGGCCATTAAGGAGATGTTGACAAAGCGAGGAATACAGCCAAAACCAGTGGTTTCAATAACCACAGATGGAGCCCCTGCCATGATAGGGAGAGAGAAAGGAGCTGTGGCAAGAACGAAACATCTCTTACCATTGCATAATCCATCAATCTGTCCTGTGCCTCCCCCTGTCAGATGAGCAAGCTGAGCTGATGAACACAATGAGGAAAATGATAAATTTTCTCAGGGCATCTTCTTCCTATGAGCATCCCATGTTGATGCTCATAGAGAAGTTGATGCAAACGCCAATGATCTTTTGCTGCACGATAATGTGAGATGGCTCAGCAGAGGCAGGGTGTTGGAGCATAGTTGGTCCATCACAAGGGAAGTAGCCGCTTTCTTGGCAGAGAGGAGAAGTCAGAAGGCAACACAGTTTTCTCTCTTTTTAGAAGATGAGAAAAATATGGATAATGTGGCCTTTTTGGTTGATATCACTTCACATCTGAATGAACTGAATTTGAAGCTACAGGGCAAGGACAATTCGATTTGTGAATTGATGACAGCTGTCAGCTCCTTTCAGAGGAAACTTGAGGTGTTCAAGGAAGATCTGCAGGGAGACTGTGCACACTTCCCAGCAGTGCAGGAACAGGTTCAGGGACAGAGACATGTGTCTTCTTTTGTTGACTATGTTGATAAGCTGATTGTAAACTTCAGCTTCAGCTTTGGACAGCAGCTCACCATGTTCATTCAGAACCCATTTCTTATCACAAATCACAGGGAGTTCTCAAAGGAAGTCACACAGCACTTAAAGTGGGCAAATGCCGGGCCTCTCCAGATGCAACTGGTTGATCTCCAAGCAGACGTGGCCCTGAAAGAGCAATTTGGAAGAACTGACTCTGCCACTTTCTGGCTCAATAGTCTCTGAGACAGCTTTTCCAGGTCTGAGGAAAGTAGCCCTATACATCTTCACCATGTTTGGGTTCCACATACAGCTGCAAGGCAGCTTTCTCCACAATGAACATAATTAAGACTAAATATTGTTCCAGGCTCACCAATGAGCACCTTCACATGTGTATGAGAATGGCTCTGTCACCGTGTCAGCCCCGATTTAAAATCCTGGCCGGACAGGCTAGAGCTCAGTTTTCTCACTGAACAAAAGAAAGTCAGTGAGGGAGTGGAATATCAGAGGGACAGAAAGACAAACCTTAAAACTGTTCAATTGTTGTGATTTGTTCCGACTGAAATGTATTATAATTGGCTAAAACTGTTAAGTCAAGATGTGAAACATAAACAAAGAGAAAGGGAAACTCAAGCTGCTGCTGCACTTTATTTAATCTTTCTGAAATTAAGCTCTTTTAAGATGCACACATTTTCAAAAGCTATTTTATTTATTTTCTCTATTTTATTTTGAATGCAGCCCGAGTGTTGCATACTGTTTACCCCTGGCATACAGTATGCAACAATTTAAGTGTTGCATGGCCAGATACGGCTGGAGGAGCTGACACAGATAAGGATATATAATATATTAGGATGTGATAATGATAAGTGCGACACGTCAGCGTCTCCCCCGTAGTGCCGCGGACTGTAGGCAATGCTCTGAGTTACTTTGCTCCGGTTACTTATGTTATGGCAGATATTTAAATAAGCTTGCTTGCTGCAAATGTAATAAAAGTGAAATTCCTCTGAAGATGGGCAGTGATTGTATTTATTTTCATCTTCATATAGATGGCGATTTATTGCCAGTTGTGTTTCCTGCATAGGGCTGTTTAAACTTTGTTTCCTTTATCCTGCAATATGACTTGATAGCTTTCCCCACAAAGATTGGTCAGCAGTGAGGGCTTTCACTGAGTTAATCTCTTATCTGGCACTGCTCCAGAGCAGGTTAGGGATTCAGCATAAATTACAATGGAGATCTACCCTGGTTGAAAGTGAACCAGCATCATATGAAAACTCAGACTTAATTCTTAAGTTACTTTGCTAACCCCAAATCCTGCTTTGTTGTACAGGCCTCTGTTCTCAAATGTAAAAACATGAATGATGCAACATTCAGTAAGAGTGTAGCAACATTCAGACTGCAAACAAAGTGCACATTAAACAAGATACAAGATGAGTACAAAGGTGGTGCAATGAACAGAACTATATGAGTTCTGAAAGACATTTTACACACTGGAGAAAATGCTGCTCCAAAAACTAGTAAAACAAAAATGAAAACAAGATATTTTCGCTTGAAATAAGTACAAAAATCCAATAGAACAAGTGACATTTTGCTTGGTAAGATGGATGTTTAGATAGATCTTTTAATCAGCTGGGGAAACTTATTTTGAACTATATTTTACCTGAATCAGGAAATTTTGATACAACATAAGCAACAAATGCTCAAGTGTTCCGCTTCTGATGTAGATTTTCCAATAAATATGTAAATAAAATAAGTTTCACCTGAGATACAACTGAAAATAAGATTACTTGACTTAACAAGATGATGCATTGTCTAAAAACAAGACCCTATATCTCACTGCATTGTTACTTCTGAAGTTATTATGTCTTAAATCAGGAGTAAAGACATATTCTGATTAGAAATTAGGCAAATATACTTGCAAAGATTTTCGTTTTTCGATTTTTGTAGTGCATAAATTGGTCAGGTATAATGTTTTCATTATAACACTTGTTCCAACCTACATTTATTAAAGAACACTTTTTTTCACAGGCAGCTGAGTTGTGCCCAGAGCATGAAGAAAAGCTGAAACTGTTCTGCGTCACGGATCAGCAGTTAACTTGTATCATCTGCCGAGATGGGGAGAAGCACGAAGGACACAAGTTCAAACCAATCAAAGAAGCCGCTGCATCTCTGAGGCAGGAGTTGGAGAAGGGTATAGAGAACTTCAGTGGGGATATTCTTGCTACAGATAGCTTAGCAAAAAGTCAGAGAGAAGAAATAACAAAAACCAAAGCAAAGTCTCAGCAGCTGACCACCCAAATCTGCAGAGAGTTTAAGGAAATGTATGACTTTCTGAGAAAGAGAGAAAAGGAGATAAAGAAAGAGCTGAAATTCAAAGAGGAAGAAGCTGTTGACAAAATGAGCAAGAACCTAAATGCTATAGAAAAAGCTCTATCTGAGAGCAGAGAGCTGGAGCAAAAGATAAAGTCTGTTCTGAAAACTGAAGATTCAGGAAGTCTCCTAAAGAGCTGGTCAGAGGGCAACAGCAAGAGGACTCCGCCCAGAGCAAAAGATCTCCAAGTGGTGAATGACTCACTGTGTTTTGAGCCCTACGAAAGCCACCTGCAGTTCTTCATGTGGAAGGAGATGCTTCAGGTGATCAAGCCCCGGGCAGAGCTGCTCTCTCTGAACAGTGACAGTTCGGACATAACTCTATCTGATGACGGACAGAGTTTGTTTTGTAATCCCAAAACTAAGCAAGCGAACGTATATTGTGGGAATTGTGGTGTTCATTGTAACAGCCCCCACCTTAAACTGCTGGGGCAGAAGCTGAGGCCTGCCTATGGTTACGTAAACCAGTTTCCTACAAGAGCTTCTCCTATTCCTTCTTCTAATGGAGAACTTGTCATCCACACAAATACTGAGTTCTCTTCAGGGCAGCATTACTGGGAAATAGATGTAGGACATAGGGACTATTGGAAACTTGGAATAAAAGATAATTTCCTGAAATATGAAAGCCAAAAATATGCAACCTATTGTAAAAACAATATCCAGAAACTCCAGGAATTTGGAAACAGACCTCGAAAGATTGGTATTTACCTAAACTGCACATCCAAGACGCTCTCCTTCTATAATGCAGACAGCATGACGCTCATTCACACGATGACATTGGGCTCAATCTCCATGCCACTGTCAACATATGTTGCCATTTACATCAACTCTGAAGAGCCAGATCGAAACCCACTGACAGTGTGCAGCTACTGAGGTCCACATCAATATTGAAACAAGCACCAGGTTGCTCATAGTGTCATCTTGTTTGGAGCAGAAATATCCGGGAATCAGGAATGTTTCACCCCCAGGAGATAAATAGAAAAATCAAGTTACTTTAAAAAACATGACCTTTTGGGGAAGTCACAATAACTAATACTTAGTAAAGATAAGATAAAATAAGATATACTTTATCAATCAAAACGATTAGGAAATGTTTTTGTAGCAGCAGCATGTAAAATCACAGAGTTTAAAAAAAATAAAATTACACATACACAACAAACCGCATCCCATGGATTCATATTTCCATTAGCAGCACACTGACTTTGGTTTAGCACTGCATAGACTGCTGTATACAATAATTATCCTGCCGGTGTATATGGTGCCAACACTTTGATTTCTGCTTTTCCTTTTTTTTTCAAGCAATTGAAATATTTGTTTAAGATATGTTCGTTGAATAACGTGTTCTCTATTTGCAGTCTGATTTTGAATGTTTTTTTAGAAAGTTTTACGTGAGTGAATCAAAGAGGCAGGCAGTTTTCATTCAGAAATCTTTATTTTAATATGTATTTGTTTATGCTACTGTTTTGTTGATGTTCTTAGGATGTTAACTTCCCCAGTTAATTATATTATGTGCTATTGTATTTTTGAAGACTAGATACTTTTCTGGAAGATACTTTTGTTTTACTTGCACTACTTCCACTTATTTGTTGCTATTTCTTGATTATTGATAATGAATCGAGTCAGGTTGTATGTATCTATGATCCTGTGGTTGATAAATTCCTGAAGATATACATGTGATCATGTCAGTTATTTAATGACAGAAGAGATTCATGATTTGATCAAATGGAATTCCAAACTTTAATTTCATTTGGTAAGAGCTTAATTTTGTATTGCAAATTGAATGTATGTCGCTTGTTTCTTCTCTCACGTTACTGTAAGTATTTGTTGTAAGTAACTATAATTGACAGACCATCTATTTTGATTGTTTATTTATCTTTTGAGTACGGGGCAGGCAAAATAAGATGTATTCTTCCCCCTGCTCCTTTTTGCTCATGGAATGTGTAACTAGAGTTGTGTTTTGAATGTGAATTATTTTTCTTTTCTTTTTTTTCTTATGTTGTGCACCATCATGAGCAGAACAAATAAAATGAAATGAAATGAATCAGCACCTATCCTCACTCGGGTGTCTACAACCAGGAGGATAAGCAGGATATCCAGACACAGCTACAGAAGTCAGGAAGAAAACACAAGGGCGCCAGGTGAACACAATCAGACATACACACAGGTGGAAAGAAATCCGGGCAAACAATTCCTAAGGCAGGAAAAAATGACAGGAGACTAAACAAGGCAAGACACAGGTTGCGGTCGAATTGTCCAAACATCAGCTCCTATCTTTTCCTATCCCCTATTCCTTGATCTATGTGTGAAATGTCACAGGGTTAAGGAATAGTGGATAGGAGAATTCAAAAGGACTTAGGAAAACAGACTGTGGTGCTTTCAGGAACATATATTCTTCAGGACAAAGGTTGGAATTGAAATAAAAAAGTAAAACTTCTGCTAAAACTCAAAAAAAACGTTTGACGCTCAACATTAGAAAAGTGTGTTGGTTAAAAAGTACTTAAAGATTAAATGATAACATACATAAAGCAGGTGTTTCAAATATCACCCATGTTAAATTAATACATGAGAAAAACTTGTTTCCAGAATGTTTTCAATCGTTCACCTGGCACTCAAGATAAAAATGTACTTTACCATTTATCTTGATTCCCATGAGAGAAGAGGGTACTATATACCATCATACTATTTATACTTTCTCTTTGTTTTTATTAGACATTGTTAAACAAACACACATTTATCAGGCCATGAGCATTATTTTTAAAATAAAGTTAATGTCGATCAAATAAAATAGGAAGTTTAATAAAGCTGATTTCTAAATATTAAGAGGGTATCTAAATGTCAATACAGCTTAAACTGGTGCTAAAGTTGCTAAATTATTTAAAATGTAAGATTGTATGTTGCTTTTTTCTTTTTTTCTAGGGTTAACTTATCAATTTAGGAATTGAATTCGACTACAAACATTAAAATCAGTTCATAAATGATGCAAATTTAAAAACACCAATGTGCCAAAACACATGCAAAGGAAAAAACATCTTCAGTAACTTAATGAAACATGTGCAGCGTTTACAAAAAGCACTGCATAAGCAACACGTTGCAAATACAACTTACTGCAAGAAGTGCACAACACAAAAAGTGATTAAATAAAATAGTAAATAAACACCATAATGAAGCCAAATTTTCACAGCTTTCTTCTTTCTAATGCTCTAACATTCAAACATTTTAGAGGGATGTTTAATTTAGTTAAGAGTCATTACATTTAGACTCTGCTCTTTAAATCCCAATTTTTCTACCACTTTGTACCATTTTGTATGAAATTGAGGTCTTCTATATAGGCCTACTCTATAATATTTGGTCCATGCAAAGATTACAAAAATGTGAAGAACAATCCTATATGAATGTATCCTGATTTTCTGAGGTAACAAAGACCAGCCATTCTCAACAATGAAGATCTTTGGATACATATATATATATATATATATATATATCTCTACCAACTTTCAATAATGAGAAACTACAGCAAACAGGCTCTGTAAGACTTTATAACTGACAATTATCAATGAAAGTCTGATATTAGGTTTCAACAGGTGAGTTTCATCCAATAAGTGTTTCTATTCCAGCAGATGGCGCCATCAGCCTTTCAATGGTGTGACGGTTGGGTATCTGGCAATTCGTCAGCAACACGTGTCTCATTGTGAGTCAGATTCAAAGCAGATTAATGTCTTGTTATTTTAATTGTATTTTATGTTGGATTGTCTGTTGAGGTTTTGATATATATATATTCCAAGACAGGCAGTCATACAAGAAACATAATATGAAGAAACCTGGAATGAGCTATTGAAAAGTAATATGGTAATATGAATTAAACGCATTTCACTAACACTAGAAAATAATCTGAAGGCTTCATGATGCAAACTCTAGTGCATGCGGCCCGCGGCCCACTTTCAATAGGTCCTCAGCAAATGCTAAAAGTATAATGGAATATGGCCCACACCTAAAACTTGTGCTTTTCTTATATTGTACTTCTTAAATATGTAAATATAATATATTACACAGTATTCATCTGTTAATAAGCCCAATTAGTTCGTATGTTTTTCTGTATGTGGCCCTCAGGGAAAAAAGTTTTGATACGCCTGCTCTATTGGCTCCGAAAAACTTGAGCTGATGTGGAATCTCACTCATCCTGATTCAATATTTAACAATAGACACTTGAACCATTCATTCCCTGATGGAAAAGGAATCAAGGCTTACATTTCGGAAATATCAAGAAGACACTTGATTAGCATATCATGTTGTGTCTTTGTTTGAGCATGGCACACTAAATCACGTAATTTATGGCATTATGTTGATTGCCAGGTCATATGCATACATACTGTAGCTCTTATTCAATATATGACATCACACCAACAACCCTTACCTCAAATAAAATACCTTTAACATTTTTCAAAGCAACCGCACAGTGATTTTAAACCAAAATATACCAAGTAACGTTAGCTAAACTAAAATTACTTTTATTCGCTGACCAAACCTCAATCAAAGGAAATCAAAGTGTATTTGTATAGCCCAATATCACAAAACACGTTTGTCTCTTGCTTTACAGATATAAACAAACAACATGTAAACTATGGAATTACAGCAAAATGAGAAGACAAGATAGTGTGTGAAATACAAATAGAAATCAAATAAGATACAACAAAAGACAATAAAAAAACATAAAACATACAAATGAAATACCATAAAATGCCAGCTCTAACCGAAGGCTTTGTTAAAAACGAAGGGGAAAAAGTTGTGGACACTCTCTGCCTCTCTGATTAAAACAGGAAGTTGGTTCCAGAGAAAGGGAGCTTGGTAGGCGAACGCTCTGACTCCTGATCTTGTTTTGCAGACAGCGGGCACCACTAACAGACCTGCTCCCTGGAAGCGTAATGTTCTAGCAGGGATTCAATTCTATACTTTACTGATAGCCTGTATAGAGCTGCTAAAATTGGAGTGATGTGCTCCATTTTCCTGGTTTTTGTGCATATACGGGCTGCAGCATTTTGTACCAGTTGAAGATTTGAATGGATGTGGTGGGACAGCCTGATAGAAGAGAGTTGCAGTCATCCAGCCTAGAGGTTATAGAAGTATGAAGGATTTTTTCTGCATTGTTTTGAGTGAGGATGTGTCTGATTTGTTTTGATGTTGCAGAGATGAAAGACGGCAGTCCCTGAGACGTGCTTTATGTGAGATTTGAAGGACAAATCCTCATCAGAGATAATACCACATTTGTTTTACTTTAGAGCTGGAGGTCAAGATAATACCATCAAGATAGTTATGTTAATTGCTGCTTCAATTCGGATTTGTTTGGGGCCAGGTAAAATGACTTTGGTTTTGTCAGTGTTTAATAATAAATAGTTGCAGCAGGTCATCCATGCTTTTATAGCTGACACGCATTCTTGTAGTTTTGATAATTTATACTGTTCGTCGGCTTGAAAGCTAGGTACAGCTGTGTACCATTAGCATAGCAATGAAAATGAATTGAGTAGTATTGCCTAATAGCAACATATAAAGAGAAAACATAATGGGTCTGAAGACAGAACCTTGCAGCACTCATTCAGTGTGTTTTTTATTGAGGATTCATCATGCGCAGATACAAACTGAAGCCGTTCTGAGAGATATGACCTAAACCAGTTTAGTGCAGTACCCTTTATGCCAATTGACTGTTCTAGTCCTGGCAGTAGGATGTTGTTGTGTTCAATGGTAGCTACCCAAAGCAGCACTTAGTTTCTAACAAGGATTTTAGAGATGAAGGGAAGGTTCGATATTGGTCTATAGTTGGCCATGAATAAAGTATTTCTGATTCTGATTCTGACTTCAGGAAAAAGGTTAGACAGAGGTTATTTTGGTGAAAGTAACTCGACAGTAGTGTGATGCATTCCAGTTCAGAGACAGTAATAATGTATTGTAACGTATTATTTTAAAAAGACAATAATATATAATTTATTACATTTTGGAAGTAACTTGCCCAACACTGATAATTTTTAGGATAAAGCCTGTTGTTTCAATATCTTCAATGAGGGTTGCTCCAACTCTGCACGTGGTTAAGCAGCAATATGTCAGCGCAGCGTCTATTGTTTTTCCAATCCTGTTTAGATTTGACTCACTTCCGCATTTTATCGGAGCATCAGAGCGTCACCCTTGGCGTTTTCATCCCCCAATATATGATTTTGACAGCTGCAGTCCATTCATTTGCCGTTTCTTTCAAAGTCGATTGAGGAAAATAGCAAAAAAGTATGGTCTCATATGTTCCTCAATACTTGTACTTGATCATGTTGAAATGGGGACAGTTCGTTCTCTCGCAGAACTACGTCAAATGTGGAATTGGGTGTGGTTAAATCTTATTCTTATTCTTATTATTTATTAGGATCCCTATTAGCACTAGCATGAGCACTGGCTATTCTTCCTGGGGTCCTCACACACACAGTCAAACATGCATAAAACAAAACATCTCTATTTCATGTCATTTAAAATTCAATATGAAGTGAAAACAAAAATGATCATCCTATTTTAATCATCATAAAGCCAAAAAAAAAAAGAAATTGAGAATTCTACTTACATAATTATTGTACATAGTCACAGTTCATTTATACTTTATGATACTGAGAAGATTTTTATAGCCACCTTTCAAATTGTACAATCTCTGCATTTTATGGACCGTTAAATAATTCCAGCTGACCATTTCTCTGTACATGACTGTTTTCTGTCTCATATTTGATTTAGATTTGGGTAATACAAACCTTCCTTCCATTGCATGTCGTGTTTGATAGTTATGTGGAGCATACTGCGCTATAAACCTATGTGATAATATATGTGGTAAGTGCATCACTATAATGTTTCTTGCAAAATTGAACAAAGCATAAGCGAACCTCTGTCCGACAGTTAACCAGTTCAGTTTCTCCAGCATTTCCGCCACTCTAGTTCTGTAGGAGCACTGCAGTGCACATCATGCTGCCTTATTTTGTTCGGCTTGTAATTTGTTTAAGTCGTTCTCTGCAGCAAAAGACCAAATTACAAAACAATAATCAAGCTGAAGCAAATGACATCTATTGACAAATATGAGTGACACCCCCCTTCCCATTTTGCATACAACAATCAATCAATTTGTATGGACCAAGATCATTTGTGATCCAGGGTTATACCTAGGAGTTTTGTCTCCTCGACCTATTCAAATTTGGATTGGTTTACATTTACTTGCAATTTGAGTTCACCATTTAACTTATGATTTGGTCCTATTATTACACATTTAGCACACATCTAGCAGCAGACCTGTGGGTCAGTTGATTAAGTGTCTTCAAGGCTGAGACTGTCCCCCCAGTGACCATTTCCATTCATGCAGAAAGACACAAGCCCTCAGACACATCACTTGTTTCATACTGCTGCTGTAAAACAGGGATGCAGGGGTAGTAAAAAATAAGTCGTCAAAGAAAGCCAACCCTTTATTCCATTGCACCAGCCTGTCCTTTCCCCAGTCTGACATTATTATGTCTGGTATAAATTTGCTTTAAAGAGATGTGAACTGAAGTTATTGTAGATGCTGTTTATGATTATTGAGGTCAACAGGTGTGGATTCGCATGTCTGTTCTATCTCGGTTAGATATCATTTTTAATTAAACCTCTATCTCTATCAGCCCATCATACATTTCAAAGATGGAGTCTCTTTTGTTCATATATATCTGCAGATTTGTCTAAAAATCTTCTTCTATTTCGTGTTTTATTGATCCCTGCTGCCTTTCTGAAATTAGCTGGTGGTCATAGAGGGCTTGCTTGGATGGATCAGTGCTGAATGGATTTCACCCTGGGGGAAGTGATCGGGGTTTTTATCTGGTTTACATAGGGTCAAATTATGAATACAGACCAACAAATTCTATATTGGGACAATAAATAATGCTTTCTAGTGTTTTCCTGTCAATCTGTTTATCTGTTGATATATTTCTGAGGAGAGATTGCGTGGTTCATAACCCTGAAGGCGATTGATATGTCATTGTCTTTGATATTTGTGAGTACCTTTATTTAAGGTTTAACTCTAGGCAGGGCAGGGAAAACAAAGCAGAATGATAAACAAAGATCTGACAAACAGGAAAACCAGAATTTAAATACATGCTGAATTAAGACACAACTGGACATCCTGCTGGCGAAGATGGTAGAACTACGAGCATGGTCGGAACAATGGCTATCCCAACTATCCCAATTCTGTATGGACAAAGGGTAACCAAAGAGACGAATAAGGAGAGAAGGGTCCAGATTTATGGAGAAAAAAGGAGATCCAAGCCGTGTCTCCCCCCACTCATCACTGTCAACGTAAGTTCAATGACTAATAAAATGAGCGAGCTAGCGGCGTTAGCCAGGAGTCAGACGGAATCTGGTGTGTAGTCAAATGTGCTTCATTGTAACATGACTGCACCAGGATATATTGGACAACATATACAACGTTTCCATCCAGGGCTTCCGGTCTTTTCGGGCAATGTTTCGCTCAACAACGATTCCATTAATAACGTGTCCAACATTTCCTTTGTTGACTTTCAGACTCTTTGGAATGACAAGGATTGCTCCGAGAGCTTCATCATGTCTTCACCTTAACCTGAGTCTTCATCATGTCTTCACCATGAGTCTGGGTCTTCATCATGTCTTCACCTTACCCTGGGTCTTCATCATGTCTTCACCTTACCCTGGGTCTTCATCATGTCTTCACCTTGAGTCTGAGTCTTCATCATGTGTTCACCATGAGTCTGAGTCTTCATCATGTCTTCACCATGAGTCTGGCTCTTCATCATGTCTCCACCATTACTTTGGTTGGTAGTAATCATATTCATGTTCATATTTATTATACAAAGTATAAACAAGCTAATAAATGAGTTTATGTTGTTATAACTGGAATTAGATACACCTTTTAACAGCTTCAACATTTGTGATGTTTACACATTAATACATCAATAGTTATAATCCAGTAAATATATATATATATATATATATATATATATATACTTGTGGTACTTTAAGTATATTTTTAATGCAATCATCTATACACTTTTTTTAATCCTTTAGAGCCTTTTTACTTTGCTGGGCTGATTTGGTAAAAAGAAGGTGACAGCCATGTATTCTTGGATGAACCTGAAATAAGTAATGTGTCACGTGGTCAGCGGTAAGTGAAAGCGCATGCCATGAAATGAAACGTCAGTAGTACAAAGTGATATAAAGCAGCTCGAATAACCGCACCAAGATAAATGGACATATCAAGATATGGCATTTTGAAACAATTGGAAAGAACTGTATAAGATAAAGAAATACATCTTCACTAGAGAGTGTTTGATGGAAGTGGATCAGTTGCACAAACACAATGAGATATAGTTCACCCACTTACAAGCAGCATTACAAGCAGTACTGAAGATAAGAAGTTTGGAGTAGCCAACATAAATCCATCAATGTGAAGGAAGTCAGTCAGGTAGTTTCTGATAGGGAATTATTTATGTGGCCCTTAGTTGTATTTATTTCAGCCTTTAGCCACAGTCAAATTGTCTATGGAAAGCTGTTTTCCCCGGTATGATAAGGCAGGCTCTTTCTTTGTGCTTGAGCTGCAACCTCAGCTGTGTCCAGATATGACCCTGATAGTTGACCCTGCTTGCTTGAAAGCAGAGTCATGAAACAATCTCTTCTTCAGATAATGAAAGGACGAAGTTGACATAGAGGGTCAGAGAGCAGGGACAGCTGTGAGTTTGTCTTATCAGGTAGATAGACTTGGAGCCAGTCACTCCCTTTTAGGAACAGAACTTGCAGTATCTTGTTGTGGAATGTGGATCATGCTCTTGGGGTTAGTGAAATATCGAGGAGAGGGCGAAAGATTTGATTGGACAGAGGCTGTGTCACTGTGGCCGTAACTTCCAATAAACCTTCAGTGTCTGACATCAGTTCAAAAGCTATCCAGTGAACTCCTTGTCTCACAGTCCTCCTCTCAAAGATTTTCATCAAAGTTTCACTTCAGTGGACGTTTCAGAATCACTTAAATATGGACATCTCACAGTCTGACTCTGTCTAAGCCTTTAAAGCTAAGCTGAAAACCTAAAAACTTTGGGAGCTGCTTATCTTTGATTATTTCGACATAGATTTATTATCTGTCGGTACAGTTTCAATATCAGTGAATCTATGAATACTGTTAACTTCCTGAAAGACTGCATTGCTCTCAATTGACCCCCTTTCTAACGAAGCTGTTCCAGGCCCAGCTCTGAGCTCTGAAAACCAGTTCACATTTGGAACAAAAAATCTGAAGGGCTGGAACTGAGAACCATATAAATTAGATAATAGTATAGAGCTGGAGAACTCATTCTTCAATTAAATCTCGAACCAGTCCGCCATTGTTTGAGTCATATTTACGCTTGCTTCACTGAGACAATCAGCGAGGCAAACGTCCATCGCATGGCTCCTAAATGGCTATGATGGTGGCTGAGCAAACTGATTCAACTTCCGAACAAATTAGAATCATCTAAAACCAGCACAGAACTAGAAAGGAATTCGTTTTAGGTGGAAAATGTGAGAATAATCAATATATCAAATGTTACTATGTGCTTCATTATGTAATTTGCCTAGCTAAAGAAGTGCCTACCTGCCTGCCCTGTAGAGATACCCTACTAAGTCAACATACACTATATAGACAAAAACACTGGGACACTCTTGGGTTTTTCTGGGGTTGGCCGCGGCCCCTTAATTCCAGTGAAGGGGATTCTTCATGCTTCATCTTACCAAGTCATTCTGGACAATTCAATGCTTCAAACTTTGTGGAAACAGTTTGGGGAAGGCCCTTTACTGTCCCAGCATGACAAAGCAAGGTCCATAAAGGCTTGGCTGGATGAGTTTGGTGAGGAAGAACTGGACCGGCCCACACAGAGCCCTGACCTCAACCCCACTATACACCTTTGGGATGAACTACAACGGAGATTTTGAGCCAGGCCCTCTCGTCCAGCATCAGTGTCTAACCTCACAAATGCTCATTTGGATGAATGGGTTCCCACAGACACACTCCAATATCTTGGAGAAGAGAAGAGAAGAGAAGAGAAGAGAATAGAAGTGAAGAGAAGAGAAGAGAAGAGAAGTGAAGAGAAGAGAAGAGAAGAGAAGAGAAGAGAAGAGAAGAGAAGAGAAGAGAAGAGAAGAGAAGAGTGGAAACTGTTACAGCTGCAAAAGGGGGACCAACATCATATTATTGCTTAAGAATTTGGCATTTGGGTGTAATGTGTAGATGTCCCAATACTTTTGTCTATATATTGTATTTACTCTGTCTAGAGTCCAATAAAAGTTTTACGTTAAGTTTATTTTCCCTTTTGCCAATGTTTGAATATAGATCTTTTTCATTCTTATTTTTTTTCTGTGTTGTTGTTTTGAATCAAGCCTTGGTTGGTTAGCTTTTCTCTAAACACACCTTGGCTAGTCTTACGTTGGTTCAATAATCGCCTTTGCAGACCATTTATATGCACAAAACCTGTATAACACACTACAGGTAACGGGAACACCAAAAAAGCATAATAGGGATCCTTTAAACATACCATTTGGTTGGTGAATCATTACACCCTGTACTCACTATCAGAGCAATCCAAATCATATTCAGGACTTCTAGGCAGTCTTAATCACGTCTTCATTTATTTATATTCAGCCTGCTCTTGTTATGATCCATCAACCTTGAACATCTCTTTTTGTCGTGTGAGCTGCAATCTCTCACTCCAAAAGCATGCCTTTGTTCTGAAGGTCTGTTCTCATCAGATAATTTAAATGCCCCTTCATTCCAGAGGCCAGCAGCAGATGAGACCTGTTAACAGCCAGGAGGTTGACTCAACAGCTCGACGCTGGTGGACGCTTGCTCGAGTTAATTAGTAAAGGTGCCCTCATCTGGGAGATGTGACAAACTCATTAGCAGCCATGTTAAACTGAAAGCTGCGGGGACACACAGGGAATGTGGTGAGAAGTCTTTGGTGTTGATCATCCTCCCCGTATCAGGATCCGACACAACTGCCACAAACATGTCAGGAGAGCTAATCCTGTGTGCAATTAATCCACAGCACAAAGTTCTTCAGTTTGAAAAGTCTATTCTGAGTCATGCTGCACAACCAGAATTAGTTAGACGGCCTCTACCCTGAGAACTGAGAGGAAGTTCTGTGTGTTTTCATGGTAACCCCTTCTTGAAAAATGCTGGGAACTGACAACCAATAATTAGTATAAACAAAATATATATAAATAACCTAACAATGGATGTGTGGACATGCTTTTTAGTGGAGTGTTTACTGGAAATAGTTCCATTCCAATGATACCGACCTGCACTGGATTGCTTTACAAAAATTCAAATGTAGTCTAAATTCAACTCTTTGACCAGAGTTTCCAGAGTTTACGTAGGCAAGCTGTAAGTGATAAATCAAGTCTTTCATGTAACACTTGGAAGTGTCTCTGTAAAGTAGCGTTTAGCATGGCTCATCGTTTTGAAGGATGATAAGGAATGATTCTTATCATTAGCAGAGAATAATCTACTGGCAGCAGCAATGGGTCGGCGGTGGCCACTATCACTATAGTATGTCAGTGGTTTGTTGCATGCAACATGCAAGCTAAAGAGATTACATATAATATACCACATATGTTCTGTTGACGAAATGATGTATCCTCTCGCTTGACAGTGTTTGCCCTCATGAACACTCATATTAAGAGAACTAGATGCAATGTCAGAGGCAGGATGCAGAGTTCCTAAGGAAATTGCTTGGTGTCCCATGAGGTTAAAATGGCCTGACTCGCAAACAAAAATACCATTATCTCGGCTCTTCGTGTTTTGCTGAAGCCTCGCCTCCAATCTCGACTCAGTCAAATGAATAGAGAAAGAAAATTACTTTGGATTCAACGCACATTTTAGGACCTGATGATTTAAATAAGGGTTATTGTAATGTTCACACTGAACAGTGGCGGCTCCTAAAAAAAATCTCGGGGGGGGCAATTTTTTTCTGATAATGATTAAGGCGACCCATTCAATAAGTACGTTAAGCAAGACCATATCAATTTGTTGTTAGATGATTAACTCAGACAAAGATCCCTGTTGTTTCCACTAGACAGCAACACACAACAGAACTATTACCTCTAGCTACATAAGGTACAGATGGAAAGCTATGGAAGAAGGTTGCATCCAGGAGCCTCTATAAGCAGAAATAGTGTGGGTCCACAATAAATGATTCTACTTATTATTATATTAACTATTTACATGAATCCAATGATGAATGATGTAAAATAGCTAAACAGGCCAAACGATATTGTGGCAGCGGGCTGTGGTTAGGGCGCCGGCTGCTGGAGTGGTAGGAGTGGCTCAGCCGGAGGCCAGACAGCTGATCAGAATCAGGTAATGAAGGGCGGATTAAAATCATGGTCGTAAACCTGGTTCTGTTCTGTTGCAGTAGACTGGGTCCTGAGGGAGAACGGTCTCCACCGCCCACGCAAGACGAAAGCGACTAGCCAGCAAGGACGTTGCTAACGGGCTGTTCGGAAATAAATATATTTTGTCTCAAAGTACCAGTGGTCCTTCCATCATTGGGAACCCAGGTGTGAGCCCGAACGCTCACAGATATGTTCAGAACAACATAAAGACAGGGGCAGCATATTAAGTCAAGAATTTATTGACTGATCACCGTAACATGTTTCAGATGCTCATCAACAACTTTGTCTAACTGTGCCACGAAGTCGACCAGTCCAAGAAAAATGCCAGGGTTGGTGGAGCCCTCAGTTTCATCTTTGCCTCGCAAAGCTAGCTCACACACCCCGCAGCATTTCACACACTGGACAAGCCGGTTGAGGATGTGACGGTTCTGGCTCACCTCATCATTGTGGCGATGAACAGCTAGCCTGTATGCCTCATCCAGTTGAGTGGCAATGTTCACCCTCCCAAAAGACGAACATCTCAAGCAGCTATCCATGTGGAGCTTCCACAGCTCATGTTTCTTTATTTTTTCAGATAGATGGTGCATATCTTTTACACCAGTAGTCCAAGCATTGCTGTCTGCCGTGCCACCTTCAAGGTGAAAAAGTACGCAGGGATAGCAGAAGACTGGGTTGGCTACTTCACAGCCTGCTAGCATGGTTTTTGCTCATACCAATTTATAGAAAGTCCTCGGGTGTAGGTCTTGCCCCCCTTAGTAGAAACTTGTTGAATGGTTAAATTTGGTCTTCGAGGTCCTGATTGTTTTAATGCCAATTTATCTGGATTTGCACGCCGACTAAAAGGAACTTCTTTGAAAGACACAATGGAATTGCACTGAACGGTAGCCAAAATAACAATTTGTTTATTGGATTTTTTCACACATAACACAGTTACAGAAGAGAAATATACAGGAGTGCAAATGCAGGTGTTGTAAAATAAAATTTGAAAAAAAGGTGACATAACAATATTATGACATAAAAAGACTATTACAGTAAGGATGTATACAAACAAATAAGTTAAATGAAATACAAAAAGAGATAATAAAGCAAAAAAACCCTAAAACCAGTCACACCCACCCCTACCTCCAGACAGGGCCAGATTATGCAGAGTATGCATGTTGTCAGCTACAATAGGTTGTTGGATGTTCTCAATGTATTTCCTAAAGCCAGACCAGTAATTATCAAAGAGATGTGGTTTTCTTTTGAGGTTAAATGTATGAGGAGATTTCTTTTAGCCACATGGACACAGGAAGGGGTTCTGCACTCTTCCATAATAGAGCAATACATTTGTTAAGCACCAGTTTGATTAGGTGCACCTTATTCCTTTTGTTAGAAGGGATGTCAGAGATATCGCCTAACAAGGCCAGTTTGGGTGTACAAGGAATCTCAAACCCAGGAATCTCTTTAAGAGTCTCCCATATTGACCCCCAGTAATGTTTTGATTGAATACATTACCAGAACATGTGAATTAGACTGCCTGTCTCTGTCTTACATCTAGGGCAAAGATCTGAAATTGATTCATTTATCCTATGAAATCTTTCAGGTGTAAAGTAGGTTATGTGAATAATATTGAATTGCAAAAGTTTATGTAGGCTGTTATATGAGAAAGCCGGGCTTTTTCACATAATGAGTCCCATTCAAAGTCTTCAAAGGTGCAATTCAGGTCTTGCTCCCACTTGGTCCTATCGTTCAGGGGTTTAACCTCTGTAAGGGCCAGGATGCGGTTATAGGTTAAGGACAGGATAACTCTGGGGTGCTTAACACCTTTTACAACATTGTCAATTGGGAAGGACTTTAGGGGAGAAGAGTTTTCACCATGAAGTGTGCTTAAAAAGTGTCTGACTTGCAAGCTGTTCAAAGGTCATAATTAAGTTATTCTGGTAGAGATCCCCAAATGTTTTGATTCCCTGAGTGTGCCACATCTTGGTTATTCCATCTCTAAGTGCACATGGCAGAGCAGTGTTGGTGTGGAAGGGGGTATTTCTGTGACGTATGATAACACTGTTGAGATGTTTCTGGAAATCAGACCAGATAAACGCTAGCCATCTTGAGGCAGTGGCGTTTTCTCCCGGAGGCCAAGGGAGGCGTGGCCTCCTCATTTATATTCGATAAAAAAATATCCATGAGTTGGGATTCATGACGCACATTTTAGGTTCCAAATATGCCGTGTTTAATTCCCTGATGTCATGTTTTTCTTTGAGCGAGCAAAACAGCGCCCCTATAGGTGAAATACTGCCATCTAAGGAGGCCCGTTTAACTTGGCCTCCACTACTACTAAGGGTTTTAGCCAATCAGATTGAAGCTCGGCTTGTCACCGAACGCTCATCAAGGTCAATCAAACTGTAAAAATTTAAAAATGAGGAGGCTAGCTTGTACGTGCCTCCTACACTAATATGTAAGTACGTAACCACACACAACCATGCTGTTGCTAACCGTGAAGGAAGGTTAGAAAGTAAGAATGGATGGCGACGGAGACCCAGAGTTTTTTCTGAGAAACGATTTCACTAAACTACCGTTTGAAATTCAGTTAAAAATAAAACAGAAGGGTAGGTCCACTCCGAATCTCGACCTTACTCAGGGAAGAGCTAAAGGAAATACCCGGACGTTTTGTGAAGGGAACTATACGAGAACGGACTGGCTAACAGGGAGTGTAATGCTAAATTGTCTTTTCTGCTAGCCATGCCTCTTGTTTGACCGCTCCAGCACCTTGAACAACCCATGGGCAACGACAGGATTTGTTGATCTGAAAAACCTCTCGCGGGGAATAGAGAGGCATTCAAAGTCCCGTGGTCATATAACATCCGAACTCACTGATCATTTCGCCACCATTAAGGATAGGAGAATGGCATTTCTCTACAAATAGTGAGTAAGCTTACTTTATTTCTTTATGCAGTGTGACAGCCGAGGCTTTCACTTTAGCATCCTGCGGACAGCGGTGTGAACCCGTCAGAGACTTTTAGAATGTGAGGCCACCTGTAGGCTACAGTTCAGTGTATTATTGAGATTACAAATATGGGTGTAAGGTTTTGTGTTGTGTTTGTTTAAGCTTGTTGCGATATGGTGTCAATAAATAGCAGCAGCTGCAATCATTTGTCCTGATTTATTTATGCTACTTTTAGTCACATTGTTGACATGGGTATGACGTCATTCAGTAGCTTACGATCTCTCTGGCCTCCTCTGTAAAATTGGCCACGCACCGCTACTGCGTGAGAGTAGTAAGTGACTTGATCGAAGAAGTGGCCCGCTTTTTTTCTCAGTTACGTATGACGAAAGCGCGTAAGTGCAAGCCCTCCCGGAACCCATAGAGATTGCGTTGAAAGCTCTGACATTTGAAAAAAATGCATTTTACATGAGAGTCTATGAGAGAACCCAGGGGCGATTTTCAACCTGACTGAAATCGCACCTAAAGGGGCGGGACCATGTGAAGCATGATTGTAGTCTGATTGGACAATGACGTTTTTGACAGATCTAATGTCTAGAACACCGGAAAAAATTCCCTAAACCGCCCCTGACACTGGAACTTTTTTAGATCAGAAACGTTTACAGACCTGTCGTTCCCAATTTACATCAATGGGAAACAGTCTTTTTTTTATATCAAAGACTGACACCAGATATGTCCTCCAAATCCCGGCAAAGAAGGCTGCATTCGTCGCAATCTTTGAATTGGGACTGCTTTCAATGAAGTTGTAGTACCACTGTTTGGCCATTACAAAACTGTCAACGCCCGGCGCTCTTCCTGGGTCCCCACTCTGGAAATGTGACAGGAAGGGAAGTTTCGGATGACAATCCCAATAGCACTTAATTTCCTTCTTTCATTCAGCTATTTATTGTATTTTTATTATGTTTTTTCAGCCGGCCTCTGACGTGGATCTTAACTGTTAGTCGGATTCGTAAATTGCTTCTTCTTTTTTTTTGGTGATGCTATATCGATCTGTTTGGACTTAATCCTGCAGATCAGGTCAGTGAAGGATATGGCATGTTAAACAGACTGTGTCAAAGTGGTGCAGCTGGAGTGTGACAATAACATGTCACATCCCATGAGGGACATTGAGAATAGTTGTTACCAGTGTCAGTGTGTTAGTGTACTGTAGGCTATGCGTCTACAATGCACTGTACAAGCTGATTACATAAATAAGGAATATTGTGTCATTTTAAAGTTAATCTCGATCAGCCTGATGGCCTGTATGCTCACTGCACATTGTCCTGCTTATTACATGGCCACATACTCAACAAAGTAACAACTTGACTCCAAAAATGTATTGAAAATTATTTTGTTGACTTGAAAATTATCGCTTTGGTTCTGCTAAGAAAAATATATATACTTTCCACGTTGTTTCTAAGAATTCACAAACATCGCGAGACATTCCGACACCAGAGAAATAATTGTGCAGGTAGAATAGTAACTCAGTAAGCCTGTTTACTATTGGTTAAGAGGGCTGCAGAAACAGATTCACAATGCAGAGCTGCAGGCTCACAATGCAGAGCTGCAGGCTCACAATGCAGAGCTGCAGGAACAGATTCACAATGCAGAGCTGCAGGCTCACAATGCAGAATGCAGAGCTACAGGCTCACAATGCAGAGCTGCAGGAACAGATTTACAATGCAGAGCTGCAGGCTCGCAATGCAGAGCTGCAGGCTCACAATGTAGAGCTGCAGGCTCACAATGTAGAGCTGCAGGCTCACAATGCAGAGCTGCAGGAACAGATTCACAATGCAGAGCTGCAGGCTCGCAATGCAGAGCTGCAGACTCACAATGCAGAGCTGCAGGCTCGGAGAAAAGAAAAGAGAATGACAGGAGAGCGCGCAGGCCGAAGAAACAGAAGGTAACTTTCTCTGGGTCTGCTGCTTGAACCCAGAGAAGTTCAGAGACTCGTGGCAGAGTGTTGAAGATATGCAGCCTCTGTCCTCTGTGGAATCGCCGGCTTTTAGAAAGCTTGTCAGCAAATCCCCGTTAACACACCAATGACAAGGTGAGCTAACGCTGCCATAGAGACTGGTTCATAATACAGCAGGTCACAGGGCCGTGCAGAGGCTCCACAAACATGTTATTAATAACACACAGAGACTTCATGTTACCGGTATCACATATTATTCAGCACACTTAAATGGAGCATACGTTTAATTTCAGCATGTACTGCCAGATAGATAGATTTAATTAATGAGCTGCAATAAACTACATTTTAGCATTTAAAGCCAAACTTTTGCGGTTATTTTGGTGAAAGTAACTCAAAGTAACGCAAAGGTAGTGTAACGCATTACAGTTCAGAGACAGTAATAATGTAATGTAACTTATTACTTTAAAAAGACAGTAATAAGTAATATGTACTGTATTACATTTTGGAAGTAACTTGCCCATCACTGGTAATCGAGTATATAACAAACTCTGAAATGTTCAAATTGACCAATCAAAATCATGTATTCACCTAAACCGTGTAATTACAAATTATAACATTCCCGGAATGCGACCCACCAGACAAGTGTAACGGTGTTGATGAGTAAATGTTTATCTTAGCATCCTTGGACAGAACACCATCTGAGAGTACAGTGGGGGGAAAAAAGTATTTAGTCAGCCATCAATTGTGCAAGTTCTCCCATTTAAAAAGATGAGAGATGCCTGTAATTTTTATCATAGGTATACCTCAACTATGAGAGACAGAATGGGGGAAACAATCCAGGAAATCACGTTGTAGGATTTTTAATGAATTAATTGGTAAATTCCTCGGTAAAATAAGTATTTGGTCACCTACAAACAAGCAAGATTTCTGGCTCTCACAGACCTGTAACTTCTTCTTTAAGAGGCTCCTCTGTCCTCCACTCGTTACCTGTATTAATGGCACCTTTTTGAACTCGTTATCAGTATAAAAGACACCTGTCCACAACCTCAAACAGTCATACCAAACTCCACTATGGCCTAGACCAAAGAGCTGTCAAAGGAGACCAGAGACAAAATTGTAGACCTGCACCAGGCTGGGAAAACTGAATCTGCAATAGGTAAGCAGCTTGGTGTGAAGAAATCAACTGTGGGAGCAATTATTAGAAAATGGAAGACATACAAGACCACTGCTAATCTCCCTCGATCTGGGGCTCCACGCAAGATCTCACCCCGTGGGGTCAAAATGATCACAAGAACGGTGAGCAAAAATCCCAGAACCACACGGGGGGACCTAGTGAATGACCTGCAGAGAGCTGGGACCAAAGTAACAGAGGCTACCATCAGTAACACACTACGCCGCCAGGGACTTAAATCCTGCAGTTCCAGATGTGTCCCCCTGCTTAAGCCAGTACATGTCCAGGCCCGTCTGAAGTTTGCTAGAGGGGATTTGGATGATCCAGAAGAGGATTGGGAGAATGTCATATGGTCAGATGAAACCAAAATAGAACTTTTTGGTAAAAACTCAACTCGTCGTGTTTGGAGGAGAAAGAATGCAGAGTTGCATCCAAAGAACACCATACCTACTGTGAAGCATGGGGGTGGAAACATCATGCTTTGGGGCTGTTTTTCTGCAAAGGGACCAGGACGACTGATCCGTGTAAAGGAAAGAATGAATGGGGCCATGTATCGTGAGGTTTTGAGTGAAAACCTCCTTCCATCAGCAAGGGCACTGAAGATGAAGCGTGGCTGGGTCTTTCAGCATGACAATGATCCCAAACACACCGCCAGGGCAACGAAGGAGTGGCTTCGTAAGAAGCATTTCAAGGTCCTGGAGTGGCCTAGCCAGTCTCCAGATCTCAACCCCATAGAAAATCTTTGGAGGGAGTTGAAAGTCCGTGTTGCCCAGCGACAGCCCCAAAACATCACTGCTTTAGAGGAGATCTGCATGGAGGAATGGGCCAAAATACCAGCAACAGTGTGTGAAAACCTTGTGAAGACTTACAGAAAACGTTTGACCTCTGTCATTGCCAACAAAGGGTATATAACAAAGTATTGAGATGAACTTTTGTTATTGACCAAATACTTATTTTCCACAATAATTTGAAAATAAATTCATTAAAAATCCTACAATGTGATTTCCTGGATTTCTTTTCTCATTCTGTCTCTCGTAGTTGAGGTATACCTATGATAAAAATTACAGGCATCTCTCATCTTTTTAAATGGGAGAACTTGCACAATTGGTGGCTGACTAAATACTTTTTTGCCCCACTGTAACTCAAAACGTTGGGATGTCACAGACATTTAAAAGATTCATTTCTTTGTATCCCTCCACTAAAGGATAAATCCGAGCCAGCTGCAGGGTTATCGGAGAGATGCAGAGAAAAGCCACATCCTAAATCAAACAGGCTCACAGTCTCCCCAGTTGGAAATAAAGCATCATTTTTATTTGCTCTGGAGATTAAAGACCAATACATGCCGGATTAAAGCAGGAAGACACAACTTTGTCCAATTTATAGAAGCCTATAAAAAACACTTATTCATTTCAACCTCCTGATATGCACTCTATAAATAATCAGGCTTTGGGAGTAATAGATTACTTAATATAGAAAAAGGTATTCCTTAGCAGTTACATTTAAAAAAAAAAAAAAAAAAAAAAGCATAATTATTACTGGTACATTTGAAAAAATTGGGGATTACTAAAAGGATTACAATATTAAATGAAAAATGAAAAAGATCATCTAGTGTTTGTTGTAAAGGATCAGATGTTCTCTCTCCTCTGTCAGCTGTTCTGTTCTGTAGGCTAATACTTTAAGAGTGAAGCTATTCTTTCTTTGGTTCATTTGTTCTGTTTTTAATTCAGCAGGTGAATTTATATGTTCAGAAAATAGTGTGTGTGAGCTTAACTGTGTGTATTAAACTAAAACGTAGCATTTTCTGTCAGCCCAGATTTGATTCCTGCTTTTAAACTGTAGTATGTGCTGGTGTGTTTCAGTGTTGGTGTATAGGCTGCTGCCTGAATATGCTTCATGAAGGCAGGCTTTCCTATCAATACAATCATTTTTGTTCCTAAATATCTTGGTTTCCTCTTTTCTAAGGTCACAGTGTTCTGCTAAATAATAAACTCAATATAGATGTGTTTTTTCTCTTGTATTTATTTGCATTGCATTTGATATTTAGGTGATCCAAAAGGTATGGAAAGTAATCAGGTTGCATTACTTTTTCATTTTGACAATCAGGTTAGGTTACTGATTACTTTAACTAGTAACTGTAACAGAGTTAGTAACCCTGCTGTTTTGATGGTAGACTGACTGATGATCATTAACCACCAGGGGGCAGTTTGTAACCGTGATGAGTCTCCAATAGGTTTCAATACACATTCTGTGTTTTATACAGGTAAAGAACAAGCAGCAGTGACAATAAAGTGCAGCACACCTGCATTGTATTATGTTGGAACAGATTGTGCATCAAGTTTAATATTTAAAGTATAATAATATGTTTTTTCAGGGAATTTTGTGTAGGCCTATTAATAATTATAATACATTCACCAGCAACTTGATTAGGGTACACTCGGGTTGGACCCCTTCTGCCTTCAGAACCGCCTTAATTCTTCGTGGCACGGACTCAACAAGGTGTTTTGCACACTATCTCCACTTTAAAGTAAAGTATTTGTCATATTTTACTGTACTTCGATTTTTTTGTAGCCTATTTATATTTTGTGTAAATATTATCGTTATTTTATTAGTTCTTTTTTTTAAATTTAAATCTGCTCTTTTTCTACAACATATTCATTTTACTGTGACCCTACCAAAGAAGAATCCTTTAATGTGTTAACATACTTGATTCCGATTCGGATCCTACACTTCCACTCATGAGACCACTTTCGAAATCCATTGCCAGTAGTGCCACTGTTCAGCCTTCTATAGACAGTAGTGGAAAGTAAAGAAGTACATTTACTCAAGTATCAACATTAGTCAATCCAGTAATGAGAGAAAAGTTTCCAGTCTTTGTCCCTCATGTGATTCTGCAGTTATTATTTGTGATCACATTTCTTATTTCAGCCAGGGATACAGAACACCATGTTACAATACACATACAGTACATACCACGTGAAGTAAAATACATACAGCTCCCTTACAAAACAAACAACAACACACCCTCCCCGGGACCCCTGTGGACTGGACCAAGCACCAATAGATAATGAGCAGCATAAAATTACACATAAAAACACAAACAAGTGTATGTGTATCTCTGTGTGTGTAAATTTGAGTTCTTCCTTCCGATCCGTTGACTCAGGGCGTAACGTTTAATTACTTCATTTGTAATTAGATTCTATACCTGATAAGACTTTAATCATCAAAACTCTGTAACAGAATCATATTGACTCCAGCTTTAATCACACCCGTCCTGTCCTCCGGTGAGTTGTAGTGGAGTGTGTGCTGGCAGACAGGGGGCAGCACTACTCCTCCAGGCTGCTGAGACTGATCAGTTCCATCAGTTCCCAGGGTGAGGACCAGCTGAGGACACAGAGCTGTAAATGTGCTGGGACATGGTGTACTGAACACTGAGCAACACACAAACACACAGACCAAAGAGGGAAGCCCTCGCATGGCCAAAGTGTCAGCACTTCACTGATCCAGATCTATGGTTTGACTTTATTTAAAATTGTACTCCTGTAGTTTTCATGTTATACATCATGTTGCTCTTTATATTTGTGTTTTTGTTCCTATATAACATTCATTCCACAGCAAACAGCTATTTTGATCATAAAATGGCAGTAAATGTCATGATTAAATTATATTAAAATGAATGTATTGTATATCAAACAACAAAGTGTAGGAAAAGGTAAGAGGAATATAATATAGCCAAAATATTTGGATTATATTTGAAAAGTCTGAATGAATTTATTAAAATCGTTACATTTATGAAAGTAGGTCAGCATTTTAAGCCAATAATATGTTGATAAAATATTAGATTAATGATGTTACTTTTATCTACTGGAGAATGGGATTGTTTAAAGGGTGGGATATGTACAGTAAACCTGTCATTTAATAAATATGAAATGGACCATAATGCAAAATGAGTATATAAGTATAAAATCTGTTATGAACAGTGGAGTACTTCTTCCACCACTGTTCATAACATCTTATCTTACAGCCTGTTCACTGAAGGCCATTCTTCTTTGCTGAGGCTTATTCGTACGCTGCTGGAATCTTGACATTTTAATAGAAAATGTATAAAACCTTTGTGAGGCAAGGCCATCCTTTCTCTGTGATCAGTTAAGATGTTTAATTCCCAAATGTTCCTTCAATAGAAAATATTTTTTCACATTCTTCTTCAAAACTATTACTTGACTTGTTTTTTTTGTTACGGCCTTCAAAGAGTCACGCTCTCATCCCGGGACGTAAATACTCACTTTGAACCATTGTTTCTGAACTCCACCAAAATAAAATGAGTTATGAGATGAGATGAGACGAGATGAGATGTACGTTTATTAATCCCAGTGGGGAAATTCAAGCGTTTATACAGCAACAGATAGAGAAGAGACAAAACATTACAGATTCACACAAAGATATGAATTAAAAATAAATAAATTGTGAGAGTATGTTTGCTGTCCTTGTAAGTCGACGGACCTCCAGCAAACTATCTGCTAAATGTGCTGCTCCCCTTGGCCTTACAGGATGTTCAGAAAAGTTCAGATCATTGTTTGGCTTTCAGACTAAAAATAGAGGTTAAAAAGACTAAATGTTGGGTTGGCTTCCCTTAAAGGAGTGCCTATTTGCACCTGGGTGAAAATAGTCGAACGACAGCTATTATAAAGTATACAAGGTGATACTTAGTACAGTACATCTCTGCTGGGATACAGGGATAAAACGTATGAATACATGAACACAATTGATTTTCTTTACAGCATCGCTGTTCTCTCACTGTTTGTGTTATTCAAATGAAATGGTGAAAATGAACTGTGAAAAACGAGTTGTAAACGGTTAAAGTTTTACAAAAAATTCTGGTGGTTTCTAATAATTTGCACCTAATGTGTGACATCTGGGTACATGTTTTGCCATCCTATATACTTCTGGGTGTAAATAGTCACATTGGCTATGGCAACCCGGGTGTAAATAGCATCGGAAGCTACAGACACCCGGCATGATGACATGCATTGCACCACAAAGAAAGCTGCACCCTGATGACAGATTTATAGGTTGAAACAGTCACTTATTATCCTCTGGATGTTGTTGTTGTTGTTGTTGTGGTTGTTGTTGTTGTGGTTGTTGTTGTTGTTGTAGGTATGTTTTCCTATCTTTCCACATAGGAAATATACACTGGTACAGCAAAGAGAAAACCAATAAAGACAAACAATTAACAGTATTAAATACAGTGGCAATCGCACATTAATAAAATAAAAATCAAATACACATTCAAAGTAGAAAACATAAGTAGCAGCATTGTAAGAAATGTAGTAGAACAAATATAGAGTAACTATTATTAGCTGCCAGATGACGTAGTAAATAGCAAAGTATATAATGCACGGTGTTATTTTACAACATTGTTCCTGAGTATTACTGAATGAGCAGTCAGTAATGCTCAGGATAAGATTATTTATATTTACAATACATCCAGAAAAATGTAATGTGGCTCCACATTAATAAACTACAACAGGACAATCATTTAACATGTTTTTGCTACTGATAAAAAAAATAATAATAGAAAAAAAGGCCATTCTCCCTACTGAGTACTTTTGATACAGGAAATACTTTTTACTGATTTTACTGAATCTTCTGTACATAGTAATTATACTCATGTAAAGGACCTGACTGCTTTAACGACCACAGATGCAGAAATGCATGAATGAAACTTAAACACATCGCTTGAAATATGATGTTAAATTAACACGAGAATAATGGGAAAGAAAAGAGAGCATGATGACAACAGCAGAAGGAGTGAAGCCTACTTCCTACAAATACATTCAAGTGAAAGTAGGGTGCATGTGGATGGCAGAGAGTGCTGTGTAATCTAATCTGTCGCTGGCTCCGTTTCCTGCTGAGTCATGCTCAGGCGACATATTGGATTGAGGACTGTCATCCAGGCCAGAGCGGCCGCTGCGTCCACGGCCTGTTCTCACTGCAGATTATAGGCCTGTGGATTAGGATTAGTCAAATCTATGAATACCGGAGCACGTGTAGAATAGGAGAACAGCTCTTCAAAAATATATACACTGAAAAAATGTAACGTTGACTTTAATTAAATATATTATGTCATCAGGTTTCACATAACTGTATTAGGTTAGCTGAAAGCAATAATATTAAGTTGAACCAATTATTTTTTATTTAAACTTAATGTTATTGCTTTTAACTAACCTATTACAATTATTTGTTTACATAATACATTTAATTAAAGTCTCAGTTTTTTCAGTGTACAGAACTGTTCATACTCTAGGTGCAGCTCAAAGTACTTTCACAACAGGGCACATATCACTAATTCAATAAAACCAAAATCAAGAAGTCAGGTCAGACGTTGCAACCACACATTCAGCATAACAACATAATATAACAATACAAGGGGCACAGGAGGGTAATAGGTGTGATAAGAAAAAGAAAATAATATAAAATAAATAATGATTCTTCGAAAATAAAATTAAATAAAGTAAGACATAAGACAAAAATAATAAATACAGTAAAATATTAAAACCTATAAAATAAATAACTGAATACAAAAATTATATTATTAATAATAATAACAAAATAAATAATTAGAATAATAAGAATGATAAAGATTTTTTTTAAATAAAACTATAACATAAATAAAACCATAACCAAAAAAAAGATTAAAAGACAAATTAAAAGGGGATGTCACTAATAAAGAAGCTAATCTAAAAAGACTTGCTGCTATTGTCACCAAGGTGTAGTTTGTTAGTATTGAGGTCACCTGTTATATGCCAGGGCGGATGACAAAGAGGATGAGCTGTTTTTTGCTACTTTCTTCCTAGGGTCATGCCATGACCAAAGTAATGGGATACAAGTGGCTGAAATGGGTTTTCTCCGAAAGGTGGCGGCCATTTCCTGGTTATTTGTGTCGCTAAAATGTAGTCAACAGAAAATATCCAAGCCAAATCACCGTCTTTGACATCCACCCCGGCCGGACATGCAACAAGTGCATGAAATACCATAAACCACAACCAGGTGAAGGTTACCAGAAATGTACCAACACCCAATGTGCGCGGTTTAAACAAATGGTGGCAATAATAGAATAAAACACAAAGGCTAAATTAGCCTCTTGGCTCCTACAGTCACAGAAACTTTGTCCATATTATACATAGTCTATGTTCAGGACAGCTGAGCACAAGACCTATTTCCATGTAAATTTGGAATCCAAAAGAAATCTTAACATTTGAGTGCTAGTCTGTATTTTGGATAAAGGGAAACAGCCCTGCAGCAGGTACTTTTAGCTGTGGGTTGATGGGTTTTATAAACTATTGCTACTTGGATGATAAAGAACTTTTATATACAATGAAAGATCACTGCAGTTTTTTGTGCATGTGTAAAAGGTTCCATGTTAGCCTATAAACCAAGCTACTGAACTAATTAATACCAAACAAATGGCATCAGTCACTGAGAGACATAAAAACATACTTGAGACACCTTGATGCTGTCATCAGAGTGCATGCTGCTCTGTTTGATCAATACTTCTTTTATGCCTAAACACAATGGGACAAGTCATTAGGGCCATTAATGATCAAATGGCACATTAAGAACATTATTTTTTGCTCATTAAAATGAGCAGACTGTGTAAAACATCTAACTCCCACACGGCACATTAGTGAGCGTGGAGCTGAAAGGATGTACCTAATGGAAGACTTCAAGGTTGTTCAATGGTGGGATTATTTTCAGACACACTTTATCTAGAACATGTTACAACACTTAGGGATAACCAAAAAAGATGTTATGAAACTGGCATTCACTCAGTCATTTGTGTATCAGACAAAATATTCTTTCCATAATCAGTTTTGTCGGGATGAATGGAAGGCATACACCCAACCTCAGATCCTCACTCCAATCATGCATGCAGCCTGTTGCAATTGCTCCTGCTACACTGATTCAATGTTAGTTCTTAGACCACTTACTCTGCAACGAGATTTTTTTCTGACTCGTGTTCAAATAATTCAAACCTTTGGTGAAGATTGTTAGAAATAATCAATATATTGGAGCGGAATATTAAAAGATAATTCACTGTTTCTGGACGGATCATATCTGTCCATTTCTGGTAGTATTACCGGATGTTGTTTTTAGCCTCAGGTAGCATAAAGCTAATATTGTATTGTATATGTGAGTAGAGGGAGAAGGACCAGTGGAGTTACATACTAAACACACCGCCTCTACCTCTCACTCATTGATGCTGCAATGATACAGTTGCCTATTTAATAACTGATAAACCTCAGAAGAATTGCATAATAGAATATTGTAGTTGAGAGCTCCAGGACTTCACTAACAAGATGGCGCCCGTGACGTCATAAGAGGACCCGCCCCCGACGACGTCAGCCTATAGAAGAGTCGGGAGAACCCCATGTGACAAGCGGCCAACAGGATCCAGCCCCCCCCCGCTACCAACCAATGAGAGAACGAGAGCGGGGCGAGTCTTATTTTGAAGTTGTTTATTGTATGGTCAGAAAGGGGTGGTTCTATAAAACATGTTTGTATTGTAGAACCGAACTTTTGTTCCGGACCGCCAGACAGTAACTACTGATGAGCTCCACTCAGTCAGTGGCCTGTGGACGCGTGTCCGGGCTATTGAACCACAGCTGTGAAACTTTTGTAAAACCTACTACTGCATCCTTTTATTAAACACTCCTTTTATAACTTTTAAGGGAGGTTTGCTTTCTTTCTTTTAAACCGACTCCTGGGCTTCAAATAAACGAACATTTCTTACAAGACCCAATGTAGTCATGGAAGGCAGGTGAGTCTTGATGGTTTAAAGTAAATACACAAATTCACTACTGTGACACTAAAACGTAAACACGCATGAGGTCAAATAAACACAAGACAAGACATGACTCGGGTTAATAGGTTATCACATTGTACATTTACACAGTCAATGTATACAACAAATTACAATCCATGCTTACAGCTTTCCCGCGTCTTACTGGCGAAACTCCATTCACACACCTGAACATGCGCACTAAAATATGCTTTGTAGCAGAATCTACCGTGGCCGGCAGGTGCAAACATTCTACAGCTACCCAAAACCTTGAGAAAAACCCTGAACATCAACTCGTGCTCTGGTCCAAGCTGTGTGCATCACTTTTTAGTGTCCCCGTTTCCGTTGTGTTTGAGCTAAATGCAGCATTTGTTTTTGTAGTTTTACGATTATGTATATAGATATTCGTGAAGATGTTTCTTAATTTGCGTGTGTTTTGGAACATTTGTGGTGTTTTATTATCATTTTTGAAAGTGCAACTTGGTTCTCTTGATTGTTTTGGGTCGTTGTAGCGTGTTTGCCCCTGTCGGCCACCATACCAATCTCTGTTGTAAACAATAATAAGTGTAAACCTTTGCATCGTCCAAAAACATCAATCCTTTCAAAAACATTAAATGCATAATTCATGAAAGTCCTTTATTTACCTAAAATGGCATATAATTGAGTCCGCAAGGAACAACCAGCATAATCCTAAAGAACTAAAAACCTGTAGTGTTATATAAAGAGAAAAGGCATGGTAATGTTGATATTGAGGCAGATTTAGGTTTTTTTACGTTCATAGAAACAGATATTCGTGTCCCTGTCCTTCTTTGCTCCTTTGCCTCCTCTGTCAACATCGCAATATTGCCAGCTAATATTTCCTTTTCTCTGTGTTTTCGGCTACCAGTTTTCCCTTAATAAAAACTAATTTTTTATAAAAGCTAACTATAAGACCATCATTACACTGTACGTAAGGAATGTACAGGGGGGGGAAATGTAGGTATTTTTTGAGGAACAAATAATTTGTTAATATGTAGCTATTTAATTGTTGTTTTTTTTCCTGTCCTTATATTGTTATCATTGCATTGCATTGCATTTTTAAATACTCTAAGAGATGTTGGAAGGCTGTTATTTTTTAAATGCTCTCTGCTAGGCTGTGATGCAATGTATATATCTAGGGCTTTTATTGTGAAAGGGAGCTCCTGACCAGTTGGCAGAGTGGATTAAAATAGCTAAAGCGCATTCACACATGTCAGAGGGACTGTTTACTGTACACTGAACCCAAAGACACACATATCAATGCTCTCTCTGTTCGTGTGTGTGTGTGTGTGTGTGTGTGTGTGTGTGTGTGTGTGTGTGTGTGTGTGTGTGTGTGTGTGTGTGTGTGTGTGTGTGTGGTGTTGAGCCCCGCCCTCATGTTCTATATGTTCAGGAACATGTTGTTCTCTGGCAGCAGTCCGTACACACCACCATCATTTCCTCACGATGCAGCTCATGTTATTTACCATTGAAGTGAATGTACATTACACAGTCTGCTTAGAGTCAAGGCTATAGAATAATACTCAGTCTTTTTTAAGGGTTTTTAAAACAATTACATAGTGTGTTGTGTTAATCTTAAATTGTATTCATTTTTATCACTGATCAAATCTGGTTTCAATTAGATCAAATATAATGTGGATTTGTGGGCACTGTTATAATGTCAAAAAAAATGATATATGATATATATATATATTCTAGCTATTTTTATTATCAATATAATATTTGTAATTTATTTTTCGCTGAAAGTTGAGGCAAATAATACATTCTTTTAAAAGTCTCTTACTTAAAAAAAAATGTATGACAACTTTTATTTGCCAAAAATTATGTAAATTGCACTTAAATAATTGAAAAAGTACACACAAATAATAGACTCTTGATTCTTCAAATCTAGTTTGTCTTGTCTGGGATTCAAAGAATTCCTGCGCGCCTATTGGCTGCCTGCTGCCGGTGTCACAGCTGTTTCTATCTTCCCTGATGCAACCGCGTCTCCTAAAATCTCCCCACCCCCACCGCCTGCCTCTTAGCTCCATTTCTCTGCCTATAGCTGCCCCTTACACCCCCCCCCCCCCCCCCCCCCCCCCCCCCCCCCCCCCTTTGGAACACCGTGTACCCAGCTGAACATAAAGAGCACAGAACACTGACATACTGTTGTCTGCTGTGTGTGTGTGTAAGGCTTTGTGTGAGGGCGTTCTCTGGGAAGTATCACTGGGGCTTCCCTTTGTCCCCCAGCCGTCATTAATCTACAAATGCCAATTAGTCCAGCAGCCTTATCACGCTGTGCAGAGCTTTGTTTCTGACTGGGGCTGTGGCAGCATCTCCTGAAGAGTTGTTCATAGATCTCACTTAATATTCCTCTCTCTCTGAGACAACAGGATCCTTGCTCTGTTATTCTTTAGATGTGACCCTATCAGCTGCTACCACTGCAGCTGCTGCTCTTCCTTTAGTCTACAGAGAGAGTAATCCAGACATTAAACACATACACAGACTCCTAATGCTGGTCACACAGGGGTCAGCAAACTTTCCTATCTGTGTTTTATATTTCAATGCAGCCTCTACGGTCACTGCTTTGACTTTTAACATTACAATGTTTACTGTTGACGATTGACGTTAGCCTCATTAGCGTCATAACTTGGTCACATGGTATAGTAAAAGCATTAAAATGAAATTCAAATAGCTTTGTCCTATCGATTCAGTGTAGTAATACAATCCTGTGATACGAGATATCACCATAAAGGAAATGACAACCATCATCTGCTCTGTAACTGCTAGTTTTATACGACAGTTCTAAATTCATAAGATTATTCCTTACTAATCAAGTCTATGATTTCAGATCACAATGCTGTCAACTTAATTAATATCATCTTCTAGACAGTTATTCAATAATAATGGAAATATTTGAATAGGATGGAGACCATTGTTATTTGTATCAAAACATCACTTTTTAATTCTAAGTTCCTTATATAGTTTTCAAATATTTGGTCAAAATGGTTCACAGTTCATGACTTCAACAGAAATCGCTTCACACAGCCTTGATGATGTGCAGTCTTTCCCAAAGTTATTTAAAGGAGATTGCTTTATAGTTTAATGGTAGTTGTAATTCTTTACAGACCCCTAACAACAGCGGCATTTTCTGCAACACCTGCGTTTTCTCCTGAATCTCCGAAGGAACAGGACTTGCTTAGTACCACGGTTGCATCAACATGTGCAATAAGACGCACATTACATTAAATGTTGTTGCATGTATGTTATATGCTTTTAAAGTCATAAAAAGTCATCTTTTTCAGATCAAAAACATAATGTTGATAAATATACATAATGTTGATACATATTCTGCTCATTTTCAGGTTAACATTAGTATTTAGTGTCTCTACAGTGTCAACTCTCCATGCTTTAATGTTCAAAAAGCTCTTTATTTTTCTCATACTGCCTGTGCTGCAGCACCTCTTTTCACCCTCTGTCTCAAACCAGAGCCCAGTCTGCTCTGATTGGTTAGCTGGCCGGCTCTGGGATTGATCAACCTCTGCATGATGTCCCACCCCTTAGCCTATCATGTGCAGTTTGTTGGAGCACTAATCAATAGAAGCGCGAGTTTTACGTAGTGATGTCATTATGTTACAGAAGTAAACATAGGAGTCCACTGGAGGCGTTTCAGGCAGGGGGGGAGGGTGAGGGAGAGTAACTCATAGGGATTTTAGCTTTTGCAGACCATTTACATGCACACAAACCTACAGGTAAAGGAAAACCCAGGAAACTATAATAGGGCCCCTTTAATTAATAAATAAAGTTTTTCTGATATCAAAAACTGACACACAGGAATTGTTTTGATCATTTATTCCAAGAAAAATTGTTAAACATATTTACAGCAAAAAAAAATGATGCTTTGTCAAAACATCGAATGGCTCGTATCAGCTTTATTAACAAAAACAATTCTTATTTACCACATTAAACATTTCTGTACACACTGGAAATATGCATTAATAGAGATAAAGGTTCAAGATTTCACACACAATTGTTTGAGAACTGTGTGGCTCTGTACGGTGTTTACAGTGAGGCAGTGAAACATTTTGCATAGTGTAGTAAAGTGTTTTCAAGTGGAATCATTTGTAGAAGAGCTCAATGAAACTGCTCTGACAGAATATGCACTGTAAAGTAAATGTGGAGTTAGATGATTAAATAAACATGTATATGAACACTGCAGAGCAATTCAGAGATTAAACATCTAGAGTTCTGGAAAGAGAAAATCTCTTTCAAAAAACTGAATACCTTCATGTTTTAACAAGTTTTGTGTTAGCATTCAACTGCTACACCCACTCTTTGACAGGTCATGGGTCCTACACCCTCAAGATAAGATGTAATTTAAAACGTCAGATTGCAATTTGAGGAATCTACTAAACGTTCAAAAGGTGCATCCTCTTTTCTGTTGTGTGTTTTATCCCTTTATAACCCTAACTACCACACCCAGGGTGCTCCAAATTGATGCATCTAGCTCAACCACAAGGCTACAACAGTTTTCTTCCCTGCTTTGAGTGTGGCTAAAAGCTAAAACCATTTATTACTTTAGAAATGCACACAACAAGGCCTCCAGTACACCTTTAGGGTTCTAATATAGCCTTATGGGAGATGTAATTGTTGAATGCTAACAGCACAATTGTGGACTAATCCCTTTAATCCAACTATAAGGACAAAAGATAGCAGGTGTTGCTGATGTAGCCGTCGTAAAGGGAAAGCTAGGTGTTAGCTAAGCTAAACAGCACACAGAGAACTTCCCCTTGTATCTAAGACAAAGTTAATAAGACTGCGAAGGTAAGATGTTCAAAGTGCTGAGAATGAGGTAGGACCACACAACAAAACACCTTAAAATGTACTACTACTGAGTCACTGAAAGTAATCAGATGGTATGCAGAGCTATGAAGCAGAGGGGTGAAGTGATCGCTAGCAGAGCGTTCTGTACGCTTGAATCATTCTGTGGAAGCTTTCCCGCTCCTGTTGTTCTTCTTGCTTCCTGTCACCTCAGGTCATAAGGCTTTACATTGTTGTTTAACACCAGGGTTCAGGATTTGTTTTAATTAAATCACGTCTTTTGCAAACTAAATCACACTGCTTGCAACCATCAACTAACTGTAACTACGTGCCACAGCAGAGCAGTTCAGTAAGGAGGGCAAGTGAGCTGGAGACAGTTACAATCCCATGGCTGCTTTGGGGGCTTATTTCCAGATGGCAAATCTTCAAATTTCCTGCGAGAGCCTTCAAATCACTCATGAAAGATTCAGCCAGATGTCTCAATACTACTCCGTAGAATGCCCTGCATTCATATTACACTAATCCAACACCTTCACACTCTCAGGGTGGAGAACAGAGCTCTCTGAATGACAGGTTATAACTGATTCACTACTTGTTTTAAAAGTCATAAAATGCCACACTCAACCTCAATGTAAAAGACATTCAGTACAAAGTTACCATACAGTCATAAGCTCATGAAATGATAATGATTGTTATGACTTTAAATCAGGAAAATATGTTCACACGTCTGACATTATGATAAACAGATGTTAGCAATTTGTCCAACAGCTGCTCTTTGGATTCAACAGGAACATAAAAACCAATCGGAATTCCCTGCTGCACATAGTTTGGTTTCAATAGCGCAGAATTGAACGCAGGCCTGCTACCTTATTAGTCTTCCTTACATTAGCGTGTCTGGGATTTTGACAAAACACTTTGATGATTTAGTTTATATTTTAGCTTCAACATCAAGGATGCACTTGCTTTTTAGAAGAGGAGGGCCACCAAATGATCACAACCACACTTGAAATGATTGCAGCCAATTGAATTGTTTAGCAAAGGTGACATCATTGAAGGCAAATAACTTCCATTGGCCGATTGCACATTGCTGCAGAAAGACACCTGCATGATTCTGTTTGTCTTGGTGTGCAGATTTCCACTGTAACAAACATTTTATTCCATGATTCAATCGCACTTGTTTGGAATTTTTAAGGCACAAAAATGTATTGTTATCACACACTTATGGGTAAAATGACACTTTGAGCTTAGGACCAGTACTTTACCTGTTCCACAGCCAAACACATTATAAATGTTAGAGAGGTGCAGGCCTATACTGGGGCTGTCGGGGAATAGAATTAAGCAAAAATATAAAACAACAAAGATCATAAACCTTGTTGTCACATCTGCTCAGTCACTATCCAGCTGTTAGACAGCTCCCTGGTGAAAGTGATTGTAACTGGACTGGGCTGGAAGTCTTAGTGTCTGGTTTTGCGAACAGACAGATTTGGAATCATTAGCCAGTCCATCACTTTCTACTCAGATCATGATTGTTGTCTTCACATTTCAGTTTTTCCTTTTTCCACTGGAGTCCACGTCCATGTAGTAAACGAATCTGCAAACACACAAAGTTAAAGAGTCAGCATGGAGACAGAAAATTACAAGTTAGGCTTCAATTCCATTAATTCCTATAAAAGGATATTTTATAAGACTATTCATCCGACCACCATTTTTGGATTTCCTGAAATTAGATGTTTAAAAATTAATATAGGGGTACATGCCAAGTCTCTGATTTAACATTTCCTCACTCAATCTTTGCTCGCTTACTTCCTCTCTTCTTCTTCTTACGATGTTTATTGGTGTCTTCTAACACCTTTCCTTCTCTTTTGTTCTTTTTCAGTTCAGCAATCACCAATACAGAGTTTTACGTATTCCTTGGTGTTTTCTGATGGAGGAAATATAAGTAGCTTTTTGTGGCCACCGTTGACATTAAATTGACCAGACTTCTTTCTGTGGATTGATATGACTGCACATAGTCCCTAGTCAGAGCCAGTATCCTCCTTAGCAACGATCTGCTAGTGAAAAAAGTGCAGGCCGCTGAATGTTGGAAAATCATCAATCATAATCGAGTTATTATTGAGATTATGTATTAGATGTCATTTTAAACCAGGAACAACAGACTTATTGGTAAGAGAAAATACAGTCTTTTGTATATAACATTTATATAGTTATGTTTTATGCATCTTGACAGACATTGATGCCTCAATAAAGCCACACACTGGTCGATAATGGAGTTCTCTCTGCCTGCAGCCAAATGACACCACCAGCTGACAACTGGGTGTATTGGGGGGACAGTAGCTCAGGCCATTGAGACTTTGCTTGTAAATTGGATGGTTCAACCTAATGGTACGTGCATGAAAATGGCAGCCCCTTTGCTCTGAAACCTCTCTTTAAAATATATAAAATAGGTCCGATGTGTACAGGTCCCACATGTATAGGTTTGTGTATTTGCACTGTACTGTATATAGTAACAGAGATTAATAATGTATGTGTATGTCTTTCTGTGTATATATCTAGGTACAGTTCAGCGCTGTGCTCTAATAATAGCCCAGCGGCTAACGTGCCTCAGCGTGCAGCAGTTTGTTTTCTGTTCTCTTATGATACAAAAGCTCACAGCACATGGTATAAACACAAGTGGGTCAGCTTAGCCGGCACGCGTGTCCGGGATGACGTGCAGAATGGAGGCATGGAAAAAGCTTATGTCACTGCTGTGGATGAGCACTTTTAATGTATTAAGAGGAGAATACTTAGGCAGATGATTTAGAATATAGGGGTTTTGGATAAATAGCACCCCTTATTGAAAATAATTCAAATATTGAGTATGAAAACTGCACAAGAGTTCATCGGGTTCATTCTATATATGTTCTTTTTGGATGTCACTGCAGTGCTGTCCGGTCACAAAGTATCCTGTCATGCTAAAAGCCCGTCGTGCTATCGATCTGTTTTTATGCTCCAGGGGTTGACAGAAGCCATTGGTTAAAGATTTAATCTCCTTTGTTCATCTCTCAGCTTTTTAAAATGCAAAAGGATTCCAATAATCCCTCACATCAACCCTGTTTTTCTTGCCCTACCATCACACTCAAATCTGTTCTTTAAACAGAGTTTTAAAAGACGTGTCATGGTGCCCTGAGGGGCCTGTCAGTACTCACTTGGCATGGCTTCAACCATTCTTTTGTTTCCAGAGAACAGCTGTGAGGAGAAGTTATACCTATGTGTGAACTTCCTGAACTCTGAACATGCCACCACGCAACTCCACAGTGCAAATGACAGACTGTAAGCAGCTCATCAGCAAAGATGGAGGTGTGTTGAAGGCGGAACAACTATTTGTTTACTGCTTTTACAGCTTTCTTTATAAGTAGGTAGGTTTAAGTCAGCCACTATTATCTGGAAACTCAATAACTTCTGAAGGGCAAGGGGTTTAAAAAGGAGAACATGCTGCACAAACTTTGATCTGCTGAATGGACTCCAACTGTTCCATTTCTTAGGATTAATTAAATAAATGGCCCAATATTGGCTAGTTTGGGACATCCAAAATAGTTGAAGTAAAGCTATATTTTAGTGGCCATATAATTCCCTCATACCTGTTCTGGGGAAAAAATATTTTGGGAATAAATGAAGTTGATTGGGTTAATAAGGTCATTTATTTCTTCTTCTTTTTTTTGTACTTCAGTGTTTCCTTGTTTCTTTGTTGTGATTTGCTTATACTGTATGTAAAAAATATGAGTTTATATTCAGAACAAAGTGCATCTGTTTTAAGAAATATTTTCCAGGAAATGTCCTTTGATATAGCAGTTACATTGATTTAGCTTTCCTGTAAAGTGTAAGGCAATATTGAACACATGAAATACATTCAGTGGGATCCTGTTATTGTTAAACCCAAAAGCAGACCAACCCTAACCCTAATGGACTCATCAGAAAGTACCCTCTTTGGGAAAGTGGTTTGCTGGTTTCTTAAGAAGCGAAGATTGAGAGGGAGTGTTAAAATGTTGTGGTCACATTCTCCTCATGTGGTATGCATAGCAACACATTCTACTCTGCTGGCATTCACAAAAACGGTTCATTACGCAAGTTACGGTGTGTGCCTATTACTGTTTTTAGATTAAAAACTGACCATTTTTTCCCAGCAGTTATAGAGGAAAGACAAAGTGCTACATATAATCAAATCTGTACAGTTTCAATAACTGCAACTGTAAACAAGCGGTTCAAGGTTTGTTTCATTGTTTGTTCCAACATTTGTCCTTTGGGTAATCCTGCCATATTGAAATTCTTATGTTCTCATTTTGTCCCAGGGCAGATCGATCAGTCGATAACAATAGTGACAGAGCAAATTCATAAATCCCAAAGTAATATCAAAGGGAGGACATTAATCTCTGCTTCCTGCAACAGATGCCAACCACATCTTTATCCATCTATTATTAATGACCGCTGTCAGCTTTGGTAGAACCATTCACCCAAAAGGAACTGTCAACACAGCAGTGGGCCGATGAGAATCCAAAATATGAACGCGTCCAGCACCTGCATGACTGGCGCGGCTTCAATAGATGGTACGCAGACTGTAAGGGGATTAACATGGTGTTAAGAGCTTACAGCCTATTAGATCCACCACAGCCTTCATGAATGGGGACAGCGGAGTGGAAGAGATGTGGCTCTGTGTTGTTCCAGAGCATTGTGGGAGGACAGTGATTCTGGACTGTGGAATGGTGTAGAAATGAGTCCTAAAACCCAGAAATAACATCCTCTTCTGGAAGTCAACATTTTCTTTGAACTTGTTTGTGGTCAGAAGCCTGAAATAAGCTGAAGAGCTTTAACGTTTTTGTTCTATAACAGTAAATACCCCGCTCAAGAATGTCTGAAGCTTCAATGTGTCTTAAAAACGGCGGTTGCTAACAAGTGACCAAAAGACATTACAAACCTTCATCAAGCTGAAATGAGACCGCCTTCAGCTTAGCGATGGTGATACGCGGCTATGCGACCAATATGTAGCTTGTTTGTAGCCTAGCGTTAGCTTTTTACCTCTGCTGATTGCATTGAAGCTTTAAAGATCACAAAGTGGTGCTAATATGTGGAGATTATCCTGCCGAACATAACGTGTTGGGTATCATGAATGTGTGTTTTCCTCTTTAAATTGTACCACCCACTGAATGCTTACTTTTACAACCATGCCGTGTAAGAAAGCCAATGATCAATGTAAAAATCCCATAAAAGGTGGCCTCTTTCTGGCATTTCCCAGCCCCTCCTTAATACCCCGAGACCATCATTCTTTCTAACCCTATGCTCCTTAGAATATTCAGATAAGATTAAAGACACATGCTAAGAGTATTCACCCCCTGCTTCAGGGCATGAGTATCTTTATTACAGTATCTGGAGGCATTCATTCGTGCAGTGCGAGGACAACACCCTGAAAATGCCTCAACTTGTAAAAAGCCTGCTTATGCAGTCAATAAAATAAAAAACAACTCCCAAAGTGAGGTGTGTGCACATCAGGCCAGGGTTTACAGAGCTCTGGCCCACTTTAGAGTTGGCCCACAGCTTGAAGGCAGCAAGAGGACAGAATGTTCCAGACCGAGGCTCCAGAAGCCCTGGAACAGGAGCTCCTCTGTCATTGTGAAGAAGAGGAGGAAATGGAAGGAGGAGGTATGGACAGAGATTGATGGGCAGGGGGCTGTCACACAAAACTGATGGTTACATCTTAAAGGGATCTCCAATCCTCAACCTCATTACATATTTTGTATTTTCCGCACACAGTTCCAAATGCTATTTATATATATATATTTGCATAAAACAGGAGCGCTGTTTTCACTGTGGGTGAATCGGCCAGTAAAGAAAGTCAGTTTAGTGGATAAGTGAAGAGGTTAACACTGAAAAACAAATCAAAGAATCTTCTTCTTAGTCCATATTTTAAATACAAATCACTGACCAAAAACGTACAACAACAAACATATTTAAATCAAAACGCCACATAGAAGGAACCTTGTCATTCTAACAGCAGTTGTGGATATCTATTCTGACACGTGGTTAAAGAGGTGAGAAGATACCAAAGTCAGTATTAGATTTTAAAACCAATGATATGTCATTACTGGAGGAGAAGTAGCAGAAAAATATACAATACGCAATACAAATACAACATTAAAATTGTGATGTTATATAATGTTAATGCTATCCATCTCCACACTGACAAATGAAACAATGTGCGCCCTACATGTCGTTCCCTCAGAGATAAGGAGTGTTTAATCCCATCAGGGCTGTCAGTATCGTCACTGTGCTATCGTTAGCCGACCCCTGAGTTAACCAGCTCTTGACATAAATACACAACTTCCACCCCACCTCCTCTCAGCTCGGGCCTGTTGCATAACATGCCATCTCATCGAGCAGCAGGGGGGGGGGGCAATCTGCAGCAGAGGGCAAGCATGCATGCAACAACACCCTCAATCCAACCTGCTGACAGCCCTGAAGTGTCACGTCACAGGCTAACAGAGAATGATAGCAGGGTCAGAAAGCTAATTCTCAAATGTCAACAAACAAACTGACGGAAGGTCAAGTCATTCAAGTCATTAAACAGAAATAAAACATAATTAGAAGGTGAAATTAAATGACCTATATTGCGGTTTTCGCCGTATTGCCCAGGCCTAAAGTAAGACGCTTTCATGTCTCCATGCTTTAATGTTTAAAAAGCTCTTTATTTTTCTCATACTGCCTGTGAAACCAGAGCCCAGTCTGCTCTGATTGGTTAGCTGGCCGGCTCTGTTGTGATTGGTCAACCACTTATCTTATCACACATAATAAGTTGGGTGCTAGCCAATAGAAGCATGAGTGTTACTCTGGAGGGAACACAGTGATTTTAGCCTTTGAAGACCATTTATACCAAAACCTATATAACACACTACAGGAACAGGTAAACCCTAATTAGCGTAATGGAGCACCTTTAAAACAGATAATAATAATGTAAAAAATATACTCTATTTCATGAGATGATGCTCTAGGTCTGAAAAGCATAAGTAATTTAAGAGTAGGTAAGATCTGTTGAATACTACAGTTTAACCTGCACACAGCTAACAGCTGTGACAGCTTTATCTTCTGCTTTTTGGAAGGCAGTTTCACTTGAGTAAATGTCATGCTAACAGAGATGTGTTTCTCTAATTCCTATTTCCTTAACTCTGGGAACAAAAAAGATTCAGTGCAAAGCAGAAGTTACAATCTTTCACAATCCACAGTAATAAGAATGAATAATAACTTGTATATTTTTATTGGAGCATGTTTAGTGTTTTCATTCACATCATTCTCAGATGTGAACCAGAAAAACCTTTATGCTTCCAAAAAATTACCTGCTTTCATCTACACTCTTACAATGTCACACACACACACACAGCCTGACTGTGTGTTTTATTTAAAGCCGGACGGTTTGCCCTCAAGCCCAGGGTGTTCCCTGTTGGTTACAAGTGCACATTTGAGAGCTGTGCTCTGAGATCGCCCTTCTTCACCTTTCAAATTCATCAACACACTCCTTTAAGCTACCTACAACAACCCTAGTAGCATCAGTCATCTTGTTAACCTCATCAGTAGATCCTGTCTGTGCACTCATGTTCTTGCAGCAGATACCTAATCCTGTTTCCTGGACAGTGACGTGGGATACTTTGGCAGAAAAGGGGCAGCAGTCAAGCTTAGGAACTATATTCAAAGTGAAGAAACCAGGCCAACACTTTGTCTCATGTCTTGTGGTTGAGATAGTGGATAGTTGGTAGATGGTAGTTGGATAAAAGAAAGTTCTAGTTTGTTACCAATTGGATCAAATTTTCAGTTTTCTGTTCATTACAATCAGTATGAAAACACAGGACTAATGAAAATCATTGATGAGATCTTGATCTAACAAATTAGAATGAGAAAACTAAAGCTATCAATGAAATTATCAATCCCAAGCATCCACCGCAATCACATTGTACTGCCATTTATTTTGACAACACCTTAAATGCACTCAAGTTGGGGCTGCAATACTTCTTCTCCGTGGTGCTACAGTGCCTCACTATCACCTCTAGAGGAATAAGTGTTATTGCAAGAATGGACGAGCTGGGGCCAAGCCTATTGGAAGTGTGCCGGACGTTAAAGTAAATGTTTTTAGTGGCCAAAAGGTGTTACTACAACTGCTGTGTCAGTCACTTCAAGCCAGAAAATAGTTTTTTATCAGTGACTAAAATTGGGACATCTGTACCTTTAACGTTTTTTGGTAAACCAATTTCACAGTCTTAAAACTTAAAGGTTGTAACAATAGCTTAATTCACAATAATGTTTCAATTCCTTTGACTTAGCCAAGATCTGCAGTTTTCTTTTGAAGCACACAACTAACTTTAAGCTAGCATTGATAAAAGGTAGGAAGATAGGGGTACTATAAGATATCAAGGAGGTCAAGCTTACCGGGGCAGGAAAGGGGTCCCTTCTTTGTCTAGTTTGGGTAAAAAAAAGGAGAGGTTTTGGAAATGCTGTCATGCAGAAAACGTGACTTGGTCCATCCGCACCTCCAGCTGGAAGGCGTCTGGTCTGTCCTGAGGGTTGACTGCAAGCATGTCCTGGAGGAGTTTCTTCACCCCTTCAGACATGGAGCTCCTGGCCTTCTGAGGGATGTGGAGAACCATCTTGGGGTTCTCCAACAGAGCTTCCCCAACAGGTACAATCTCTGTTCCCTGCCGTATATATGTACCCAACAGTTCACGCTTGGAATCTGCATCGATGAAGGTGATCCGCTCGATCATCGCCCAGATAATAATGCCAAGGGCGAAGATATCAGCCTTTGCTGTGTAGTGGCCCTCCCACACCTCAGGGGCCATGTAGAAGTCTGAGCCACAAGCTGACGACAGCCAGAACTTGTTTATGTTGACAATGTTGTTGTTCTGATTGTTGACTCTGCCGCCTGCTCCAGCTACAGGATGCTCTTCACAGTTCTTAGAGTTTAGGCCAGCACAAACTTTACTGAGGCCAAAGTCAGCCACTTTGAGAACGGGTGAACCAGACTTCTGTGAGATGAGGATGTTGTCTGGCTTCAGATCACGATGGACAATGTTGTTCTTGTGCAAGAAAGCTACGGCGCTTGTCAACTGGCGCATAAAGCTCCGGTTGGTGCTAGGGTCAGGCCGGCGGGACAAGATATACTGATTGAGGTCCCCACCCTCACAGAACTCCATGACGAACCACAGATAGCATGGCTCCTCTGGGTGGCCCAGGATGCGCTCCCCTGCAACAAGCAGATTGAAGATCGACAGATAAACCTGATTAGTAATTGTCATTTAGTCTTTTGTTAACACTTAAACTAGTGGTAATCCATGCCAGGACCAGTGTATTACACTCATTCAAAACACAAATCCAGTATGCACAAATACAGTCCTTTTCACCACAATATTTGACATGCCTTTTTTTTACCTGCTACAGCTGAGCAAATACATTGTATATTTCACAAGAACTCTTGGAACTTTGTTTACATTTAATGTAGGCTCATGCACTTTATCTACTCTTTGCACTTTCTGGTTGGATGCAAACTGCATTCTACTTTGTGCTATTCTAATCAAATTATTGTCTGACTATCCAATGAGATTTTGATACATAAAGACCTAACTTATCTTCATGTATCGGTGAGTTTCAGTCATCCACAGGTGTCAGTAGAAATAGGTATGTTGTACTCAAGCCACACTATTTCCAGTTGTTTATCTGTGTGTGCAATAGATAGTTTCACATCTGTGCCGCTTCAAAAAGAGTTGCATTTGAGGATTCCAACCTCAAACCATTTAAGACTTCTCTTTTTGACAAACAGTGGATGGGTCTTGTTGCTCTCAGCCAATTGTCAATCTAAGACATGGGGGTCAGGGTCTCCCCCATAAAGAGGTAGTAAAAAAACTGGATCCTGACAAATCTCATCTCAGGTTCAATTTAATTAGCAGAGGACAGGGACAGTAACTTTACTTAATCTAGATAAGATAAATAAAGATAAATATTGGGAAACTAAAACTGGACCAAAACTGGATTTTTAGGTGAATGACTAATAATCAAATTTGAGGGTCTGGATGAAAAAATGTGTTGAGACCTTGTTGTAGCTCATCAGCCACACAGCACTCTCTCTGTACTTGCTAGCTAGCATCACCTGATGTTTTGGTCCTGATGATTTAAAAATCAGGCTCGAATAGACACTTATGCTTTTCTCACAAATAATTTCTTAATTCACACTGCTAGATCAGCTTCATTATATAGAAATATACAATACTGTAGGTTAAACTGGTTTACACATGTTAAAACAGCTCCCCTAAACTGACCTGCCCTGATGAACCCGGATTGTTTACTACATGGCTTTACCGATGACATCAGATTATATTACGAACAAATCCTTTGTATTGTTTCCTGTAACCTAAATATACTTGTATAGTCACTTGGTGGCTGTGAAACATGTCCACTCAAGATTAATATTTCATCACAAAAGCCTGAATGGTGACACTTGTATAACAGGCAGGCACGTTCTCAAAACAAGAGGGAGGACGGTAAACTGATTCATTTAAACTGGGGTTTTTTATGTCAGCATTACTTTAATGCAACATTTCTATTTTTATAAAGATACATCATCTAGATATTTCTCTTCGGCCAGCTGTGCAACAACAAATGAGGTGATAATAAGGTCCAATTGGATTGATTACAACAATAACATAAGTCAATAAAAATGTATCAGTCGTAAAATAAACCTTTATTATTTCAGTATAAAAACCCATATTACACTGAATGGTCGTGTCTTAGTGTTCAAATGTACGGTCAACCAGCAATGGGTTAGCATGCTGCCAAGTAGTACACTGTGTTCTTTTGTGAGCCGAGCGAAACACAGTGTACTCTCTGAGCCTACTATAGATAACGTATAGAAACAAAGGGAATGTAAAACGATAAATGAAATATACTATTTGGCTTGGTGTGGTTTCTAAAGGAAAACAATTCTGCTTACACCATCTGTCGTGTTTGCATGGGCTTAAAATACGTTTAACCATGTTGTAGATGAACTCAGTCTGCATGAGAAAAAAATAACTGAGCCTTTAATGCAAGGCTCCAAAAAAAAAGAAGGGATTTAGAGCTAAATCTGGCAAAATCACTCTCCCTTTTAAATTACTTTATAAGTATATTAATTTTAAAGGCATGCATTTGAGGTCACTTTCGTTAGCTCACCCTTCCATGCATGCATTCTTTGATCATTTGTATTGGTGTCATTGTTCTGCTGACTAAGGTGTAAACAACACAGTAGCCTGTACCTTTGAGTGACGTCTCCACCAGACGCAGGTACTGTTTGGACCGCTTGTTCCCATGGCTCATCTTCTGGGCCAGGCCCTTCCTCTGCAAGACACACTCCTCCAGCTGCACCACATTCTGGTGTCGGTTCTCCAGGCTCGTCAGAGCCCAGAACTCGGCCAGAGCAAGTTCTACATTTTCCGGGGCGTCGCATTGGAGCCTCTTCACCGCCACCCTGGCCCCTGTTTTCCGCGCTACGGCCTCATACACCACCCCATAGCTTCCCCGGCCGACCTCCCGTAGCAAGCTGTACCGTGGAGACACAGCCACAGCGGGCTCGAGACGGTCATTCCGCATGAAGCTAATGGAGAAACAGTCGTCGTCTTCTTCCTCCTCCATGGGCTCCGTGCGGTTGTTGTCCTCTACCCGTAAGGAACGGAGCACTTTCCCCAACTCCCGCTTCATCTTCACGGCCACCCTCCGCCTGCAGCCCCGCACACCGCCGCTTACCTGTCTCCTCTTCTTCCCGTTGCAAATATCCATAACTTCTTTTTTGTTGAAAGTAAGCATGAAGGGAGGACGTGTTTATCTTTCATTACTTAAACTGGAAACTAATAAAGTTGGACGTCCTCACGTCTGCCTGCTTGTTTTTCGTGGAGATTAAACGCCAGCCTGTCAACAGTGTGGAGCTTTTTTGCTGTTGGTAGTGACAAAGCTAGTGTCCAGCTGTAGGGACTAGTTTACCCTCAGACAAAATGTTCCAAGTACACACAGAGAACAGAGGGCGGGCTGTTTGCTGCATACAGGCGCTGATTGGTAGAAACAGGAGACTGCTGCTGCTGCCTTTAGTGAAAGGGGTGGAGAGTACATGGAGCACGCTAGGTTTGTTTTTATTTTGAAAATAGGATACATTAATGCTGTAGGTTCTGGTGAAATGCTGAAAAGCTTAGAGAAAGTTACAGAGAGGGACAGCTGCTGGTTCCTTCCTCCTCTCAGAGGCGGGGCAGGGGCACCTGCACCGCATAGACAGTACCCCCACTCCACAGCATTGACAATCAGGGAACAAAGGCAGCCAAAATTCTGAGGTCATAATAAGACTGTTTGCAAATAGTTCTGAAGTATTTCATTTCTTTTTATCATACATTTCACTTTTCTATTTAGTTATACTGATTGTAAACTATAATTCAATGTTTTACCTCTATACGTTTTTATTTCTGTACTTTATTAAATTTTCTCTATGTCCTATTTTATTTATCCTTTCTAAAAATAGCAATAGAAATGCATTGAGTTTATATGTTAAAATTGTTAAAGGTAATCTCTTCCACACACACATTCATACAGTACTCACTCATTACAATGATATTGAAATAAGAGAGATTACAGATTACAGTACCTCTCAAATCCATTACAAATATATGATTCAAATGTAATGTAGCCTAGTAAATGTGTGCAAATGCAGCTTGCGTCTATATATTTATTAAGTTACAGGAGACAGAAGACCAACAACGCCACATGGGGAAAGGAACCTCAGGAAATAGGAATAGCAGGGAAATCATATACCAGCTACCAAAAAAAATCTCTTCATATGTCCACCACCGTAATATTTACTGAGGGACAGAGATTTGGATTTAAAAAACACACATATCTGTGAGTTTTTCATTTTTATTCAATTTAATCAAAATAGGAATTTAGAAAGAAAGGGTTGCTGCAAGATAGACTTCAGCTAATTGGTAAATACACCATCATAAGTATTATTTATTTTTAATATCTGTTAATATTATAAGCTTATGTGTAAGAAAATATACGAAAAACAAAGCTGATTGAGACCAATCAATGGGGTTGCATGCTACGCTAGGTTTGTCTGCGGTGCTATACCATATACTCACTACAGGTGATTCACAGCAAACCACACTCACCACTTGTGAGTTCTAGTGCTTTTTTTTCAGAACAACAATACCGTTTTGTGTCATTATTTTAAAAAGGAGAGAATAATCTATTTTTTTTCCTGTCTTTTCATTAGGTTGGTTGTATTATCTTCTATAATGTTTAAATATTCCTTTGTTCTTAAGCCATCTGTTCACACTTGCTCTAAAAAAAAATACATTTATTATTCACTGTATTATTCACCAGTATGAAGTTTACATATGGAATAAAGTATCCGTTTTTTTCAATCCTATGTGCCATGATGATCTAGCCAGGTTAAAGTAGAACCACCTCCAAAATACAGGAAAGATTATAGCTTTTGGCTCAATTTAGCTCACTAGCACACCAATCTGGCTTCAAAGTACACCTCTCAGATGTAGTATTCCATGACCAGGTGCCATCTTACCACTCCCCCAACACGAAGCACTGATGATGCTAGTCATGATTTTAACAGAGAGAAAAACACTGCTCTTTAGCCTAGTGTTAGGTTTGTCTTTAATGACACATTTATCTAATAATATTCTCCATGTAAGCAAAACAATCAACAGGATAATTGATACAGCAAGTAGATTTCTGCATGGACTGCACGGATGGTAAGTAGTTTCCCAGGAAATGGCTCCAGAACTGGTCAGCTCACACCATCTTCTCCGACCAGCACTCTCAGACTCAAGTTACAACACTTGAGGGGGTGAAGAGTTTGGGTCTTCCCGTGAGGAGGATGTTAAGGGTCACATGGTCCGCATAGACTACATCTATGGAGACATAGCCCAATTAACAAATACAGTATGATAATGAGTATTAAGACTATTATATTTCATAAAATCTTAAATAGTCGCCGATAATAAGTTCCACTACAGCTAGTTAGGTGCATTAGCTCAAGGACACATTAAAACAGTTATCCAAAAGGAAGGAAGGAATTCAAAATTATTTAAAAAACCAAGTATTATATTGAATAATATTATTAAGTATGTTTGTCTGTGTGACTTAACATAAATAAAACCACCTCAACAGGGGCACCAACTCTTGAAAATGAATGAATTGATAGCAAAATATTTGTGTGCGTGTTTGGAAGAGATGGTTTGAAGGCGTAATATTAATTTTGCATTGGAAGGAAAATTACCCGTAAGTACCCACGTGTCAGCCATAAACTGTTTAAATTCTCTACATGATTAGGAGAATAACTTCACCTTTCCTTCATTTTGTGAGAAGGGAGTGTGAGTAACCATTTCCTTTAACTAACTTTATCTTTCCGAAATGTTCTTCACTGCTCATGTTCACTGTCCTCATCTGACCACATCACCTTCTCTGAATCCTTCAGAGGATCACTGGCAGACTTCAGACGGCCTGTACATGTGCATTCTTGAGCAGGGGACCTTGCGGGCGCTGCAGGATTTTCATCCACTACGGCGCAGTGTGTTACCAATAGTTTTCTTGGTGACTGTGGTCCCAGCTGCCTTCAGATCATTAACAAGTCCCTCCTGTGTAGTTCTGCTGACCCCTCACCTTTCTCATGATCATTGATCGTGGAGCCCCAGACTGAGGGCGATTGATGGTCATTTTGTGCTTCTTCCATCTTCTAATTATCAAACCGGTTGTCTCTTTCTCACCAAGCTGCTTGCTGATGGTCTTGTCTTCTATTCCAGCCTTGTGTTGGTCTACAATCTGGTCCCTGATGTCCTTAGACATTAGTTCCACCATGATCACAGACCTGTCTCTGGTCTGGCCCTCAGGGGAGAGGTTGTAGTCTGTTTGATTGACTGTGGACAGGTGTCTTTTATCCAGGTAACGAGTTGACATCAGGAGTACTTTCTTTAAGCGAGAGGACTTATTTAACCGGTCCAAGGGAGACAGAATTCATGTTGGTTGCAAGGGGATCAAATACTTATTTCCCACAATTAAACACAAATCAATTTATATCTTTTTTATAATGTACATTTCTGGATTTCTTTTTGATATTCTGTCCCTCACTGTTAAAACAATATATATGTATACATGGTTTGGGGCTGCATGAGTGCTGCCGGCTGTGGGAAGCTGCAGTTCATTGAGGAAACCATGAATGCCAACATGTACTGTGACATACTGAAGCAGAGCATGATCCCCTCCCTTTGGAAACTGTGCCGCAGGGCAGTATTCCAACATGATAACGACCCCGAACACACCTCCAAGATGACCACTGCCTTGCTAAAGAAACTGATGGTAAAGATGATGGACTGGCCAAGCATGTCTCCAGACCTAAACCCTATTGAGCGTCTGTGGGGCATCCTCAAACGGAAGGTGGAGGAGCGCAAGGTCTCTAACATCCACCAGCTCTGTGATGTCGTCATGGGGGAGTGGAAGAGGATTCCAATGGCAACCTGTGAAGCTCTAGTGAACTCTATGCCCAAGAGAGTTAAGGCAGTTCGGGAAAATAATGGTGGCCACACAAAATATTAACACTTTGGGCACAATTTGGTCATTTTCACTTTCGCTGCCAGCGGTTTAGACATTAATGGCTGTGTGTTGAGTTATTTTGAGGGCACAGCAAATTGACACTGTTACAAGCTGTACACTGACTACTTTACATTGTATCAAAGTGTCATATATTCAGTGTTGTCCCATGAAAAGATATAATGAAATATTGACAAAAATGTGAGGGGTGTACTCACTTTTGTGAGATACTGTATATACGTGTAGCGGACAGAGGAGAGCTTTAAGTCTTTGTCTTTGTGTGTGTGGCAATGTTTGAAAGGTATTTTTAACGCCGAGTTAAGGAGGGAATTGGTCTACGTGCAACTCTGTATGTGTATGTAATACTAATATCAACCAGAGAAACAATCTCGTGGTACAAATGAACTTAATGCAATAGATCACACAATAAAGCTCTGTCAATTACCTTAGAAAAAAAGTTAATGTTCTAAACATATATAAAGTATACAGCCCCGGAAAAAAATAAGAGACCACTTCAGCATTATCATTTTCTCTTGTTTGATTATTTATAGGTATGTCTTTGAGTTAAATGTTTTCTTTAGTTTTTTTTTATTGTATTCTATAAACTACTGACAATGTTTCTTTGTGTTGGAATTCAACAGACACTCGAATGGCTGCCATACATGTAGAGATATAGATTAAAGAAAAATTTGGAGTGGTCTCTTGATTTTGTCAGGAGCTGTATCTTCTTCATGTTCCACAGGTTCCTTTGGAACTTGCAGCTTTGGCACAGTGGGGACTCGCAGGACAATCAGAGCATACCAGAGGACTCCATTAACCCCAGCACGGGTGGTGTTGGCCTGAGACAGGTCCACTGAGTACTTCTCCTGTCCGGATCTCCCTCCTGAAAGTGTATCCAATTGCAACAACTGTTTACTGTCGTTAACTGTGCAGAACAGCAGGGCAGAGGGAGATGAAACTGCAATAAAGAAGCACTGTGCGATCTCCAGCTGTTGCTGCATGTTCTCTGCTCAGTGTCCAACCTATAGACTAGTCATGGCTGCTGTTGGGCTACCATGGGGAACCATTTGCAGTGACCCTATTATAACGATCAAATCAGCATGATGACATCTGATAATGAGGGTTGACTCTTTATCTGGATTGCAGACTTTGTAGGTGACAATACCTTTTCTGGAAGGGGGAGCTGGTAGTTGTAATGCAAGTTAATGAGAGTTGGTCACCTCTGGAAGCACCTTGAATGGGGAACCTATCATCATCAACCATGGCTTGGATGCTAGAGCCATGGAAAAGGATGCATGTAAACCTGACGGAGAATGCGGGGACTCAGGTCTTCTGCTTGACCCTGTATTTTAAGGTCAGAATCTGTAGACAAGAGCATGATGGTGATATCAGAACTGTTTAACACCACAAACAGACTAGAGTTCCCCCACTTGGATTTTTTTCGCAATGAACACTTCCCTGGAGGTTGGCCCTCAAATTCTGTGTGAATGAGCTTCACCTTTCAGTCTAACAGCCGTAGAAACCAAAAGGTCGACCTGCGTACAGGAATATAAAAGTTACACACTCAGCGGCAGCAACAGTAAGGGTGCCCAGTTGATCCGCCCAAAGAAAAAGTCTTTTTGCGTTTCGTTTGATAATTTCTGTCTGAAAGACACAATCGAAGACGAGATTCTACTCAAACATTTGCAGTGAGGTCATCTGAGCTTTCTAAAAAGTTTCTATATATTCAACTCGAAGCGTTCGGAAGGTCGTTCAACAAAAAGTGTAGCGCTGAGAATAAAAGACACTGGGAGCGGCTTTCCACATTGTTATTGTCATAACATTTAAAAAGATGCTGGTGCTCAGAAAGAGGTGCTATCTGGTGCTTCCATGTCCTTCTCATGGAGAGCTCAAAAGGTAGGGCTCAAGATCAAGGCATCGACTTTTCTGACTTCAGCAAATCTGAGAAATCAATGACTGACAGCTTCATTTTGTCTGGTTCCTCTGTTCTGTTGACAATGGGCCCTCTTTTGCTGGTGCTTAGGGAGCCCACTGAGAGGGGGCTTCACATTAGAGCCCCAGTGGAGTTCCTTGTAGCCTTGGTCTTGAAGAGACATGCCAACAATGAATGCACTCTGATGGTTAACTTTTCGAGAGCCTTACATTCAATGATGGGGGGGACATTGCCTGTCATCTTATCTCCTTAATGCAGCACCTTGCTTTACGTGCCTTTGGATACATTCTATTCTATTGTTGGTGAATTCTATTTAGTGATTAATTTTGTATAAAAAGTGCAATATTTCCATCTGATATTTAGTATTTAGCAAGAAATTAACGTTTTTAGGCAGCTGGTGGATGAGGAAAATAATACAAAACCTTTAAGGACTTTCTATTACCACCATGCTAGAGAGAGCAAGGGGTGAAGTCGATGGAAAGTGATTTCAGACCAAACAATGGCATTTTTCTGACGAAGAACAGAATTTAATCGAATAAAGACCTGTTGAGATGCATTAATCCCCTTCTTTACCATCACGCACGCAAGCATGAAAAGCATGCAATTCTGACCTCTTGTGGGTGATCAAGAAGGACATCATTTAAATAGCAATTTCCAGATAACGTTTTGTCACATGATGGCATATCAGTCGATAAAAGCATCAAAAAAGAGTGTAACCTGAGTCATGCCCACCAGTAAACCCCATGACCTCCACAAGTCAGATCATTGTTCAAAAGTGCCTCTGAGAGCGATGAGTATCAAAAGCACATTGAAGGCGCACAGGAAAAGGTTTGTGCCGGTGTGTGTGTGTGTGTGTGTGTGTGTGTGTGTGTGCGTGTGTGTGTGTGTGTGTGTGTGTGTGTGTGTGTGTGTGTGTGTGTGTGTGTGTGTGTGTGTGTGTGTGTGTGTGTGTGTGTGAGAGTGTGTGTGAGAGAGTGTGTGAGTGTTCAGAGTGAGACATCATGATCAAGTGGAGGTGGATATTCGTACCCCATTCACTCTTGTGTAAGTGTGTGTGTGTAGCTCTGACCTTGGCCTGCAGACGTTTTGTGTTGGAGGGCTCTTCTTGCTCTATTATGTTGCCTGTTCTGCTCCCGGAAGAGAAATATATTTCACAAGTTTCAGGGTCATTGACTTTAGCTTCTGACTCACAACCACGTCTCTAAGCCTGGTGTTACCATGCCAACCTGAAGGCCAATACCAATGAGGAAGAACTGCACGGACGGAGATGAGTGTCTTTTCTCTTGAGTTTCCTTTGTAGTGAATTGGTTAATTGGAGGTGATGCATGTCTCTGAATGTAGCATAGAGACCACCTTTAGTCAGTTGGAGATGTATATATTTCTCAAGGATAACCATGTTTTGTAAGTCTATTTTATATTCCTGTATATATGGAGAATGTATTTCCTTCCTATACATTTTAACTGTAAAAAAGAATGACAGAAACACAGCACATATATCACATTTATTTTGGTAGAAGAATGTATATATTTGCTGTTATGTTCACAGCCTAATAAAATCCTCTTGTATGTGCATAAACAGAGCCAGAGACATTGGACTTAAAGAGGGATGTTATCTGGTCCTTAGTTCTCTACCAAATGTTTTCACAGTGGAGGGGGGGCTCATTTTTATGGAGTTAATCTCAATATTAGTTTTTCTATTAGTTAATTTATTTCTTCCATCAGAGTTAACACCAAGTTTCAAGTGAATTCATGAAGTTTGTTTTTGGATGGACTTGAGATGCCGTTATTACTGAACAAAATGTCATGCTGTTTTCAGCAAATTGTGCATGACACTGGCACAGTGTGGTGCGATTGGAGAGGCCTAGGTCCATCTTTTTATTTTAAATGGGCCCTATTCTGCTCATGTTCAGGCTCATATCTGTATTTAGTTTCTCTACTGTGACATGTCTCCATGCTTTAATGTTCAGAAAGCTCTTTATTTTTCTCATACTGCCTGTGCTGCAGCACCGCTTTTCACCCTCTGTCTGAAACCAGAGCCCAGTCTGTTCTGATTGGTTAGCTGGCCGGCTCTGTTGTGATAAGTAAATGGTTTAGAGATGTCCCGCCTCTTAGCCTAGTAAACCAAGAGTCAGATTTGAGCCGTTTCAGGCAGGTGGAGAAGTCTGTGAAACAAAAAAACTCCCTCTGGAGGGAACACAGGGATTTCAGACTTTACGGACCACTCACATGCACCAAAACATACATAACATGATGTGGGAAAGGGAAAACCTCAAAAAACGTTACAGGACTCTTTTAATAAAGAGGTTTCCAACCCCAAGTTCAACCTGATCCTAAGTCTCAGAACAATTTTAAACAAGGCATTGATATCTGCAAGCTGGAGCTTCTGGGAGGACTTCCATACTACCTAAGGGTAGGAGGAAAGAACTGAGGAAAGCATATGCCTTCTAGCATTCTTGCAAAGAACCTACCCGTATCCATACTCATTCTACAGCACATTTAAATTCAACCAAGAGGGGCCATGCAGGACGAAATCACATGATATTAGCTCTACACAAGAAATGCTGGATCATCAGTTGTGAAGCCAGCAGACAAATCAATTACAACGTGTGGTCAGCTGCTGCCTTAAAGGAAGGGTTGCCAGCTTAGAGGATTCTGCCAGATTTGCCACTGTTCACTGATGTAGGAATGGACTTCTTTAGACCCGATAAAGTGAAGAGATTTTGCAGTCTGATAAAGAGATATGGAGTTGTGTTGACATGTCAGTCTAGCAGGAAAGTACTTCTCGATATATCCCACTCACAGGTCAGGACTGTGATATGAGAACTGCCAATGGAGTGAATGTTATTGGAGTTGAAAGGGAACTGAGAGAAGACCTTGAACATCTTAATCACAACAAGCTACTGAGTGCTTTACTGCAGAAGGGAATAGAGGTATATTCATTCTTGATGACTCCAAACCACAACCTAATTAACAGGTCCCAACCACTTCTTCCTCATGAACTCTCACTGAATATAACGACTGGTCAATTGTTCTTGAAGCGCTTGGTGGGAGAGCGTCTTCCTCTGCCTCAGGAGAGACAGAAATGAACATGTTATGGTGGTCATCATGTATCCCAGTGCTTCATGTGGTTCTTGGATTTTGGGAAAGGTAGCAAAGACCTATTTGGACAATAAAGTAAGCTCTGGTTTGCTCTGGGAAGCTGAGATCCAAGATGGGCTACTTGAAAAGGTATGCCACTAAACTCTACATGCTTTTGGAAGCCTAAGGGCTGCTGATAAAGAACAGATCCCACCTTGGCTATGAAGTAACCTCTGGCTAAATGAAGATTAAAGGTACACATGCACATACACCCGTTGGCTCATCTTTCAAAATATCTCATAGTAATATAGGTCAGTATCATGCTGTAATTGTAGCCGCACACCAACTCTGTTGTGTAGGAGCCATTTAGCATGTTTATGTACAATGTATGTAAAGAATACACTACAGTATTTGACCACAAGAGGGTGGCGTGTGCAAGTCTATAAGGTAACAATGGTCAGGTGTTTTATTGTCACAGGTGAACAAGGGATCTTGGTAGGCGGGATCACAAGGTTCTAACCATAACCACAGCCAATGGAATTACAATCAAGAAGGGATTACTTACCATACATAAGTAATACATAGTTGTCTTATATTTTTAAGTTTCGAACCCACCTTCCTTGTACATATTAACTTAAATATAAGTGTCTTTAAAATTGTTTATATGGTATCATGTTTGTATTACAGATAAAATATTGTACAACTTAATACATATGTAGGGTCTGTTATGACTGGCTTTGCAGAGCCTTCAATGACTTTGGGAAAAACCACCTTGTAATAATTTTTTTATTCCAGATGTTGCTTGCTCACTGTTCGCATTTTTATTGCAAGTAAAACCGACAATAATATAATTGCAAATTACATTTTAATTAAGTTAATTATTAATCACTATTTTTTGCTTTCATCTAACACCCTCTTGGCCACCTTCTCCAGCCCTAATATTGTGGACACTGCCCTCCAGTAGATGTGTTTTAATTATGATGCGCAGCCACCCGTTATAAACCCCATTGTCCCTGTTTTGACAAGGACAAACCTGATTCAAAGATCATTTGCGATAAATAAAACAACGCATAGTTTGATGACAACCTGTTCCAGTTTCAAATGCACATCGTATCTCAAGGAGCCAGACAAACTGTGAGATCTTGTCTTCCCTCACAAACTTCTAGATCAGTTGATGATGGTGCCAAACTGTTGGCCTCCAAAACGACTTGGCTTTTTTTTAGCCCTACTTTTTCATATGGTAACTGCCCCCTTTTCATTGCTCTGGTGATGGTTAGACACAATCACAAAGAGGCAATTTTAAACTAAAAGATTTTCCAATAAGTTGAAATCCCAAAATAAACCCTAAAAATGCAACACACCTGAACAAGCTGAAGGTCCACAGAGACTGTAGGTGCTATATTTAGCAGAGTGCCCTGTAGAACGCATGACAGAAGGTGACACATTTCATGTTGAGCATTGAATACATGACAATTTTGTAGATGACATTATTATGTCATCTACATTTGTAGATAATAACTGGCTCAAAGAAACTCTTAGCATGCTTCCGTAAAGTGTCATACAGAAAAGTCTGGAGGTGTAGGGCTTCATGAAAACACGACAAAAGAAAAAGTTGTAGAAAAGTCCACTGCTGATCATATTTATTTCCAGTAGTGGAGAAGGTAATATCAACACTTTCCCAGTCAGAAGAAGAATGCACCAGTGAAATATCTAGCTGCTGTTTTCCAAAGGTTGCCGAACTATTGTGGAAGTAGCCCCTACTTCCACAATAGTTTGGCTATGCCATTGTCTGAAGTAATTAGAGGTAGAGAAAAAGTTTGTGACCCCAAACCCTAACCCTAACCCTAACCCTAACCCTAACCCTAGCCTTTATATTTCCAACATTATTACATGTACATATTATGGTATTATTACATTACATGTAGCAAACATAAGACACTTCAGACATTTTTGCTTCAACAGAGGCCATATTCATGATCCTCAGTTTAGAACAGTGGTTCTCAACTGGTGGGTCGCGACCCAAAAGTTGGACACGGACCCATTTTGAGTGGGTCGCAGTTATGCAAGGGAAAAAAAAAAAGTTGAGAAAAAACCTTAAAAATCACTTTTATTTTAGATTTGTTATTTTCTAATGCTGCGCGTGCAGTAGCCGTTTGACTGGAAATGTCGGAGACCAGAAACGGTTTTGAAAACTGTCACGTAGTGATCCAGCATTGGCTCCAAGTCGTCATTTTATTTCATACAAAAAATAATGTGCTATATATATATATATATATATATTACTGCAGTGGTTCAAAATTTTGGGGCGTGATTTATTGACGAAGGAAAAAGTGTGTCCTGAGGCTTGACCAGTTGAGAACCACTGGTTTAAAACATACATTAGTGTCTTCCTCTTGCTAGTCCTCAACCCCAACCATGTCTATGGATTAGTTTTAAAACTTTTAACCTTTAAAATGTATTGAACACTATGTACAGACCACTCATACTGTAAAAACACATGAACATACATGCACATAATACACTTTTAAAGCATAAAAAAAGCGCTGGAAGAAACAAGAATAGTACAATATGAGGAACATTATAGTGAAGGCCTCAAACTAAAAGGTATCTAAGTTGGTCATCTTTTGAAATGGAGCTTTTATCAACTGTGTCTGTAGCTTAAAATGCTAATGAGCTGCTGCTAATCTAAAATGATTGCTTCAAAAAAACACAATGGTGATCCAGGAGGAGATTCAGGGGATAAGGTGGGTGGGTCTTACCTTGGTTGGTTATTGACTCATGGTTGCACAACCAAAAAAACATTATGACATCACTAAGTATCGAAAATCTGATTAGTTTTCAGACATTTTCAGTTTTTATATAAATGGATCTGGACAAAAAGAGAGGGAGTCTTTTTCCTGAAACCTTCTGAATCTCTTAAAACAGAGGGGACACATATTTATGTATCAAAGAAATGAAAAGTACATTTTGCGTAATAGGTGACATTTAAGTTTGCAGTATATTTACTTTATTTGCATAAATGTTTTGTTTTTTGCTTGTAGTGCGTACTATTTGGGCTTGTCCTTATTAGTTATAATAATTATAGCACTGACACAGTAGAATAAGACAATTAGGTCTTTTGATTAGCATTTCCTTGCTGTATTCGCCAGTTGGAGACACACCAGGGTGAAGACAGAAGCCAACCGTGTGTTTCAGCCAAAGCTGAAGCAGATGCGGGATTCATTTTTTTAACGTGTGTTTTTAAATCTGTTCATAAATTGTTTTCTTTTATAACAAATAAAAGCATTGTTGACCTTCACATCTGTCTGCTTGCTGTTTTGGGTCAGCAAAACACTCCAGCAGGAAATATGTTTATCACTTAAACCCGTAGCAGTAACCATACAAAGGAGATTCCTTTTTATTGCAGAAAACAACATCTTCTCTTCCTGCTGTTTCCACTGAACAAAGCACTCGACCTCCTGCTCCTTTCTGATTCAACGTCAACATCCCTAACCCTAACCCTAAGGAGAGTTTGCATTTATTTGCATCTTCATATGGACTTAAAATAAAATCCTACTGCGCATAAATTAGATTTGCATTCAGTGTGAACACACCATAACAAGCTAACCAAACATTAGAATTTAGTTCATAGCCGGAATCTGTGTTTTTACCCATTTTAATTATAGGATCTGTTGGTTTTGAAGAGAAGTTGTCCTCTACAGAAAAACTCCCTGAACAATAAATAACGAAGTAACCATCCATGAGAAGATGACTGAATATGGCAATGGTGGTGGGTTAGGGTTAAGTTTAAATGTTTATTTGACTTTAATCAGAAACAGGAATCCTTTATTAGTCCCACAGCGGGGACAGGAAAAGTGGCCTTAATGCAAAAGTGGCATAGCAGGTAAAAAAAAGGCATACAATAAAACAGAATAAGCTAACATATTAATATATAGAAGAAAAGCACACAATAGTTATCTGGAATAAAAATAAATAAGAAAAATAAGTGCGTAAGTACGTACACATCCATGGATAAAAAAAATGATGAACAGCAACTTCAGAGCTTAGTGACATACAGGAGACAGAAGGGCATGTGATTTACAGCGACCTCAGTCATTGGGGGGTCACACACAATAGTCAGCCTAGAATGTTAGACAATTGCAGTCCTGCTGCTCAGCATCCAGCAGGGGTTTCTCTGTGACCTTGTTGGGATGGAGTTTGCAGGGAAAGTCCATGTTGCAGGCGAGTAAATGACAAAATGCTTTTAGGCGCCTTGCAGGAAGTCTGAACGACACGCTGCGTCAGAGCCACACAAAGGAAATGTGGGAAGTCAAGCAGCTGACTGTCTGATGCATCATTTATTAGTGAGTGATAATGGAAATTCAACGTTATCTTACTCCACTATACAACAGGATAAACAGGGGAGGTGGATATGTTTTTACTAGAAGAGAATTAGAAAGTGGATATTTTTATAGTTCTGAGTGGCATCAGATTTATATTAGAAAGATGAGAGGTTTATTAGAAGTTACAGAAGGCAGACAGACAAATAACATCATTTGTCTTGGAATCACCATTCATTTAAATTCTATATCCTTCTATTTTGAGTTTGCAGAAATACAGCCTCAACACAGACAAATGTCCTTTTCCCATTGGTGCACCTTTCAAGTCATTACTCTTTTGTTTTTGCATCCAAAATGAAAAAGAAAACAGGCCTGCAGATGGTTTTCTCTCTCGCAACATCAACCATCTTCATGCCTCATGTAAATCCTTTCCAGTATTTCTTTCTTCTGGTAGGCCGAAGCAATTTCACTTTGAAGAAAAAAATAAATAAATGAAATGTAGGATGTTTTTGATTTCTATTCATTTTAAGTTGAAGGGGCAATTTGTAAAATAAGGCAAAGATTGTGTTTTAATTATTAAAAATGTGACGAAGTTACAGTGTTGGCGTTATGTCAAAGAGGTCTACGTGTGGAGCTCTACTCCCTAGCTGCTAGGCACTAGGTCCGGCCGTCCTCCTGAAGGGGCCATCTCAAGAAAAAGTGTCCCGCAACTTTTTTCCCGCCAGCTTCCCCTTTTAGCTCTGAACGCTTAAAATTGAAAATATTGACAAAGAAGCGACGGTGATGTCACTGTAGAAATTGTTTTTGACATCAGAAACTATCATTACAACGACCCCAGAGCTTGCTTATTGTATGATTGGCCAGGCAAACCCTGCCAGTAAGTGTGTGACTTTTATCTTCCTTCTTGCTCTACGGCAGAAAAAAACAATGTCAATCAAATATAAAGAAGCAGAAATAGATGATAAAATACAAAGCGGGAAATGCTATTTTGTCTTGGAAAAGATGTGTGACATTGTTGAGTTATCAAGGGAAGATTGTCTGCCCTGCCAGCACCCTTTCTGCCGGAAAAAGGCACAATGTGCAACAAGGAATACAGGGGCTTAATGTTTAATGTTTGTAGTCGACGTATTTTTGGATATTTTGGTACATTGGATTGGCCTGCATCACAGCTGCATCAGTTTACGAGCCGCCACAGACGCTGACTGATGCTGTCCTTTAGAGAAGCATTCCTCCTTCAGTTCTCCATCCTCAAAATGTACACATTGAGACACAGTTCTTGGTTACTGCTACAGCAGACCCAAATATGGCTAACACAAACTTTAAGTCAACAAATGTAAGGATAACAAATTCATTATTATATCTAATTCTCAGAGTTTCAGCAGTTTGCTCAACTTTTGTTATCCTTGCGCCGCAGTTGGTGAGCATCTGGCTTGTTTTATAACTGATGACTGCACATTCATATTGTATGGACACAAGAAGGGTGAACTTCCGCCCACTATTTCTTTGGAGCAGGTGGCCAGACATTAAACATTGCATCTTTTTAAATATTCAGCTGTAGGCCTACATGTATCTGTTTGCCATTCTTCTCAGTAATTGGTAATGGGCCTTCATTATTCGATTTAATATCAACATAATATAACCTGATGTAATGAAATTCAAACAAAGAATTAGTCATTAATATGATATTTTAAGGGTTGGTTGACTCCAAGTTCCATGACGCGTCTTTTTCTTGAACTGGAACCATGGTCTAAAAGACATTTGAAACCACAGGTCTAAAACAAGAATACAAAAAAACAACATTTCCTGTCCCTCCAGTGCCAGGGTCTGAGCAAAAATGTGTTTTCCATTCTGTATAAAGCAAATTGGTTCCTAAGTAGCTGTTACCGGAACTTGTTACGCTGCTTAACTGAATACCTATTTCTGATTGGTCAATTTGGACATCCCAGAGGTATGCTATTTTTTTGCCAACAGCCTGCTACTAAGGAGGACAATCTGATCAAGGGACTGCAGTATGTCATATCAATCCGCAGAAAGAAGTCTGTTCAGTTTAACGTCAGCTTTGGACATCAAACATTAGAGTTCCAGAGAAATCAACAGAAGAACACAGACAGGAAGTAAACACTATAGGGAACAGCAGAAGAACACAGACAGGAATTAAACATTAAAAGGAACAGCAGAAGAAGACAGACAGGAAGTAAACATTAAAGGGAACAGCAGAAGAAGACAGACAGGAAGTAAACATTAAAGGGAACAGCAGAAGAACACAGACAGGAAGTAAACATTAAACGGAACAGCAGAAGAACACAGACAGGATGTAAACATTAAGGGGAACAGCAGAAGAACACAGACGGGAAGTAAACATTAAAGGGAACAGCAGAAGAACACAGACAGGATGTAAACATTAAGGGGAACAGCAGAAGAACACAGACGGGAAGTAAACATTAAAGGGAATAGCAAAAGAACACAGACGGGATGTAAACAGTGTAATAAGCGAGATAATGATCACATTTTCCCTTACTCACCATAATAATTTCATGTACATTTAAAAGTAAAATGTCAGGTTTAGTTGAAAACCTCCAAATCTCGCCTATGTCAGTCAGTCTGTCCACCATCAGTATTGGATGAAAATAAATGAAATGATGGAACAACACAAGGAATTTACCATGTAGAGCATCCTGGGAAACATCACTGCCTGGTAATGAAAATGTACCAAACAGTAATCTGGAAACGCATAAAAAATATAAACACAAGTTACTCACATAACCAAATTTATCCCAAAGTTGCTCCCGTATTACCAGCATGGATTTTTACCATGAATCCCATGGCAGTGAAACAGAAATAATGCCTAGGATCGGCACCTCAGACATTGACTGGAAATCAGTAAGAACCATCACTGCTTCAACCATAACCACCCCAATGCATTTCAGCTGGCCAGTTTCTTGAAGAGATATCAGACAGTGTCTCCACTGTAGGAACAGATAATGATTACTGTATGATAAAGAACTACTTGCACTACCGTCAGACTGTGTTGACTGTGTCGAACTTATGTATATATTACTTACATAGGTTTTTTTTCTGTATACCCCTTTTTACCCCCCCCCCCCCCTTTTTTTTTCTACGCTCTTATCTTTTTATGTTATATTTTCTTGTTTATATTTGCACTGTGGGACTGCCAGAAACGGCATTTCAATTGTTGGTATGTATAACACATGTGGAAACTTTGACAATAAAGTGGACTTTGACTTTGACTTTGAGCAGCAGGGATAATATGCCCTGTGTAGCAACCAAAATCATGTGAAAATAAACAGATAATTAACTTAAAGTTAAACGGCCGCTGATGCACCAGTTAGCAAATTGTATGCAGTGCAAGGTCTCTGACAAGAATCTCCGTTTTGTCCATTTATTTCCATGATCAATATACAATGAACACAATTTCCTATTGATTCCCTTTCTATTCCTTTCCTGTCGCTTTCCTTTCTTGCCCGAATAACCCTGGTAAAAAAAGCATGTGCCTACCGGTGCCCTATTCCCACCACTACCTGTCTCCAATCTATACAATTACACCAGGTGCCGTAATCACCCAGTGCCCATACGTGCCTTCAAAATAAAATCCTGGAAATTACTAAAATAAATGTTTGACTATAACATAAATCTAAATATAGCTCCAGCACCCTGTGTATCACACAACATACAGAGGGGGGTCACAGTGGCTTTGTCAATGCTTTAGCTGAGTGTTGGAAAACTGTGCATAATTAAGAGATCATGTTATAATAAAGTGAAAAACCCTCTGATTTCCTTTATCTTGCATCTCTTTATTACAACACCACACAATATTGGTTTTATCTCCCAAGAAGTAATTAAAAGTGTTTAGAACAGATTATAATTGTGATATTCTAATTATTTGACAGCAGTACTACACACATAGTATACCTTATGTGGAGTCTTTTACTGTACTAAATTTAATTTTTTAGTACAGCATCCCCCTTTTGAGGGCTGTTTTTGAGTGTGTTGTTCATAAAGCTTGTTATTTACAGCATATTAGTAATCTTACAAAAAAAGTCTGTCACCATTCACCATCACAGCGTCCTTTTACTCAGTGTCAAGGATGCCTTTTCACACTTCATGTTGGTAGAAAGCATGTGCTATTCAAGGCCGCCATGGTTTGAAGCACAATTACTTTGAGTTTCCTTTGATGCAGAGCTTCATGCTTTTCTGATCTGCACTACTTGTCTTTACTATCTGGCCTCTTTCACGATCTCTGCCTCCACAGAAGTGACTCCAACTCTAAAAACTCTGCCTTCATATCATTAATAGCTACGTACAAGTGGACTATGACGTCAATGATTTTATATTAAACGTTAAAAGATTTCCCCAGCCTATCAGCGTTGCCGCAGCACCGTGAGTCACTTCGTATATCTAGTCGACGAGGTGACATTAAAGTCGTCCTCCACCCATCAAGAAGGTTTATTTATGGTGGTGATGGTAGTTTTTCTCAACGGCTGCTATGGTTACCTTCACACCAGATAGTGTAGAGCTCAGGTTGGCGGTGTTGTTGTCACTTGTTCGCTCACCTCACTTGGATAGAGGCGTGTGTGATGATGATGATGATGATGATGATGATGATGATGATGATGATGATGATGATGATGATGATGATGATGATGATGATGATGATGATGATGATGATGATGATGATGATGATGATGATGATGATGATGATGATGATGATGATGATGATGATGATGATGATGATGATGGAGATGATGCATGGAAAAGCCTATGGAGGTTTTACCTATCATGCACTTTGTCAGCAACTCTGTCATGGTGCGATGTGTGTCTCAAGACATAAAGCAGCATGTGCTGATTGAGAGCAGGGAAATGGAAAAACAATGAGGACATTCATTATAACATGGCCATTGAACACAAGACAAACAATGCGAGGTTATTATCTATGTTTCTGAGTATTTGTCCTGTAAATCATCTCTAAAGGTTTTACTCTGTGTGTGTGTGTTTGGGTGTGTGTGTCCACCAACATCTGGGAGTATTACGCTCATGTTCTGTGGGAGATGCAGGTGTATCCAGGTTACTGGGGAATGTAAATGCAAACACGGCTACTCAAACAGGAAGGGGGAGCATTTATGAAACCCAGGGCGACACACTTCATTGAGTATTGTCTGAGTGCGTGTGTGTGTGCGTGTGTGTTTGTGTGTGTGCGTGCGTGCGTGTGTGTGAGGATGATACCTGTTGGAATGCTTTTTTTTCTTCCTCCTTGGGTTATAGGGTTGTGTCGAGTGAGAATCAAACCTGACCTCTGTTGTTTGATTCTAACTCTGTTGTGTTTGCCTGTTTGCTTCGGTTTTCGGGATCATATGCAGGTCAAACAAGAGAAGCAACACTGAGAGATTGGGTGTGAAAGCAAAACAGACCAACCACATACCTTCTGTGATAATAGATATACGTGATTATAGCATATATTTAAAATATGAACCCTCCATTTAGAACATGCTTCAATATTGACACCACTGGAAAATTACACTAATGTGCAATAATGTAAACAAATTAAATTAAACCCCAAAACAACAAAGACATCACTGTTAGGAGACAACAATTATTTGCAATATTTTACCAACCATCCATCCATCTTCTGCCGCTTTTCCGTCAGGGTTGCAGAGGTAACAGCTCCAGCAGAGAGCCCCAAACTTCTCTTTCTCTGGCCACATCAGCCAGCTCTGACTGGGGGATTCCAAGGCGCTCCCAGGCCAGCGAAGAGATATAATCCCTCCACCTGGTCCTAGGTCTACCCCTCGGTCTCTTCCCAGCTGGACGTGCCTGGAACACCTCCCTGGGGAGGCGCCAAGGTGGCATCCTCACTAGGTGCCCGAACCACCTCAACTGGCTCCTTTCAACGCGAAGGAGCAGAGGTTCTACTCCGAGTCCGAAGTTCTTTCGGTCATGACCCATCCTTCATGACCATAGGTAAGGGTAGGAACGAAGATGGCCCGGTAGACAGAGAGCTGAGCCAGAAGGCAAAGCTCTCTTTTCGTCACAACGGTGCTGTAAAGCAACTGCAGTACCGCTCCCACTGCTCCGATTCGCCGGCCCATCTCACGCTCCATTGTTCCCTCACTCGAGGACAAGACCCCGAGATACTTGAACTCCTTCACTTGGGGTAATATTTTACAAGTTAATACAATCATTACTACTGGCTGCTACTCTTAGTCCGTCCATGTATGTGACTATATGTGCAATATTAATTATAAACCACACTTCATTCTACAATATAACACTATTTATTATTTATTTATAGGCAACCAAGCACATTTCCGTCATTTTGCACTCTGTTTAAAGAGGCCCTATTCAGCTTTTTTGGGTTATCTCTTTCCTGTAGTGTGTTATATAGGTTTGTGTGCATGTAAATGTTCTGCAAAGGCTAAAATCCCTGTGTTTCCTCCAGAGGGAGTTTCCCTCCCTCACACTCCCTCCCCTACCTGACACGCCTCCATTAGACTCGTTTGTTTACTACATGTATTGGAGGCCCCGCTGGGATGATTAATGTCATGACACGGACGGAGATTGCCTTTGACTGATGACGACGGGAGCGTGCAGCATCGGGGCGTGGCTACATCAGACACAATGGACCTGAAGGAGTTGGCAGAGACCGTCGGGTCTCAGAGACTATGGCTTTTGCAGCTTGATCAGCTCAAAGAGATGTGTGATGAACTTAAATTCCAGGTGGAAATGTCATAATAAGGCGAGCGTTAATCTGATTAATTACAGAATCTATAGACAATACAATCAATGTTGAAAAGGACGATGTTGCAAGGTACTATCTAAAGAAATTGCTGAAATCAGTTGAGCAAATATAAGAAAGTACAATACACATTGATAATGAGGTAATAACAGAGAGCACAGCACATAGCAGCCAGGAAACAGCTAAAGAATTGAGTTAAGAAGAAAAATACTCACAGCTTCAACTAAACAGTCAAGTTCTGCAGGATGAAGTTAGGAGACTGAGTTAAAGAGAACAGAGCACCTTTAAGACAAGTTTCAGCTCCACAATATGTGTTGCCTACTACTGTGAACAGGTTTCCTGAAGTGACAGTAAGGAGAGATTTCAAGATCTGTGGTCAGATTGGGGAAAAGGGACAGGAGGACAGACTCTTACACAAATCTGATGTATCAGATGGACAGAGGCCTGATTAAAGGGCACAGTGAGGTGGAAATAATGGAAGCGGTGATCAAGTCAATCAGTCCAGGTTTGAGTATTCGTGATATGCTCGAGATAAAAAGTGACCTTACTCTTCCACAGTTGAAGACCATATTAAAGGGACATTTCAAAGAAGACAGTTCAACAGATATGTACCACAGACTAGCAAACATAACACAAGACTGTCGTGAGTCTCCTCAGAACTTCCTCTTTAGAGCAATTGAGTTAAAGGAGAGGCTATTACTTGCTTCAAGGGAAGTAGGGTCAGATGAACAGTACAGTCCCGAGCTCATCCAAAAGACATTTTTGAGGTCAGTTAGTACTGGGCTGTTAAGTGCCCATATCAAGTTTCAGCTTAAGTCACATCTTGACGATCAGACAGTGAGTGATGAAATACTCATCGACAGGATGAATATAGCAGTGAGTGTTGAATCAGAAAGACAATCCAAACAAAGGAAGAACATAAGCAGGAAACATATAGGATGCTATAAGAAGAAATGGCAGAAATAAGGAAAAGTATAACTTACTTCCAAGGGCCCGCCCGCCAAGTGAGGATGAATGTTAAGAGAGGATGTAAAGCGTGTCAGGAGCAGGGAGCAGGTGCTCAGTGTGAACACTGCTTCAAGTGTGGACAGACAGGGCATTTCTCAAGGGGCTGTAGAGGTCAAAAGAGGCTGACAGGGAAATCTGATGGTATGAATGTGACAATCCAGACTGTCACCTCCACAAAACAATTAGCTCAGAGCCAAGCTGAACCAGATGACAAGGTGCATGAGCTTCTTTGCGATCGAATCAGGCAGCTGGAGACGGAGTTAGAGAAAAATGGGAAAGCTGAACAGACGGTGGGTGCTACATACTTCTGGCAGAGGATGAGACTCTGATTGGCAAAGCAGCAAACCAGACACCAATACCCTTTGCTGGCTGGGTTGAGCTGAAGTTCATGCTGGGATCAAAGAGGGGCCCACAGCCAGAGCTACTCGTGCCAGTGCTGGTCTCTAATGAGCCCGGAGTAGCAGAACCACCGATCATTGGCTACAATGTGATTGAACATCTGGTGATGAGTGGAATGGAGCAGCATCCAGAAGAGACACCTGCTGTGGTAAGAGAAGCTTCTTCCATTGACTGTAAAAAAGCAGAGGTGTTGATCCACATAGTGCGGAGCGATGACCAGAATGAGAAGGAGGGCGTGGTGAAAGTTAGAAAAATAAAGACAGTGATTCCAGCAGGGTAGACCAGGGAGGTTAAGTGTAGTGTGAGGACAGGCCCCCTTTCAACAAAACAGGATGTCCTTTTTGAACCAGATGAAATACCAAAGTGGCCAGAGGGGGTAAACATTACTGAAACAGTAATTTGCCTACAGAAGGGTAATTGTTCTAGGGTGGCAATTCCTCTCACTAATGACAGTGACCATGACATTACTCTCACCCCTCGTACAGTGCTGGGACAGCTACGGCCGGTTAAGGCCATTTACCCATTAGAGGTAAGACCAGCTTATGCTAGTGACAACAGGGCTAGCGCTCCTGAAAAGCACAAAGGGGAACACAAACACTTGGATACAGACACATCTGATTCATGGGATCTTCCAGTGTCAGTTGATCACTTGACTCCAGAGCAGCAAGAACAGGTGAGACAGATGCTACGAGAAGAGTGTGCTGCATTTTTCAAGGACGAGAATGATGAGGGATGCATTCCATCTCTGCAGTTAAAAATTCTGCCTTTCTTCAGCTCCAGCGGAGTTTCAACGCAGTATGGAGGAGTGCCTCGCGGGTTTGAGGGATGAAAGCTCTCAGCCATATTTGGATGACAATCTTGTCCACAGTATGTCTTTTGAGGACTAGCTGCGTGACATGAGAGAGGTGTTATGTCGCTATCAAGCACATGGAGTAAAGCTGACAGCTAAAAAGAGTAAAGTGTTTAAAGACAAGGTGAAATTCCTTGGAAAGATTGTATCCAAAGATGGCTACTGCATGGATCCTGCAGAGTTAGCACCAGTACAGGCGCTCAAGGACCGCAAACCTGAAACTGTGGGAGACCTGAGGAAAATGTTAGGGTTCCTATCGTACTACTGTCCATATATCCCAAACTTTTCACGTATTGCCAAGCCACTGTACAGTCTGTTATCCATCGAGAAGACTGCAGTTCGTAGGGTCCAAGGAGCAAGCACAAGTAGGAGCAAGCTACTCCTCTACCCTCAAGCCAGCCAATCAGCTGGACAGAACAACACCAGCTCATAGAGTACCTGCTGCGCCCACCACTCCTGGGTTACCCTGACTTTGAGAAACCGTTTGTGTTGCATTGCGACGCCTCTCAGGAAGGGCTTGGTGCAGTACTGTACCAGAGCCAACAAGGCAAACTGCTCCAGAAACTAACTACCACCTCCACTCTGGAAAGTTGGAGTTTTTAGCAATGAAGTGGGCAATTTATGAAAGGTTTCGAGAGTACCTATATTATGAGCCCTCGTTCGTTGTCTACACCGACAATAATCCTTTAACATACGTATTGACCACAGCGAAGCTGAATGCCACGACACATCGGTGGATTGCTGAGCTAGCTGACTTCAAGTTTTCAATCAAGTATCGGCCAGGAAAAGTCAATGGAGACGCCGATGGCTTGTCATGAATGCCATTGGACATGGAGTAGTACATCCACACATGTTTGCAGGAAATGGAGCCAGAGACAATAACCACTGTCACACAGACACTCAAACTTGAATCCCATGAACGTGAGCCCTGGATGTGTCCAGCCACCATCACTGCAGCATGTACAGATGTAGAGCAGGAACGAGTAACATCCCAAGTGGCAGAAATCTCCATCGAGAACCTACAGAAAGCACAAGAGGATGATCCAGTTATTGGCAAGGTGCGAGAGTATGTTATGAAAGGACAGTGGCCACATCTGAGAGGAAGAGACTGTCGCTGTAGGGTATTTAAGGTTCAGACTGGAGCCACACAGACCACACAGGAAACAAGGTTGCACTCAAGTTTAAGTTTATTCTCTCTTAGTCCAAAAATGGTGAATTGGAGACAGGACTGGATGAGTGCCAATGATGAGTACCAATGGTTCTACAAAGACAGAAAACAACATTACAATGCTTTGTCCAAAGTAAAATACAAACAGAAATGTTGCCTTACAATCGCAACACATGCCACATCAAACGTAGACAATTCAAACGATATCTAGTCAAGCTTCACATTAACTTCATAATCAACAAGTTAGATCTAATGAACTATTAAACTTACTATTAACATATTAGCAGTTAATACCTAAACATGATCCTCATCAATAAATGAAACTGGACTTACATTGAAATAACTCCAAAAGACACATGGCACACTTCACCAAACAATTTCCAGACGTGTTTAGGGACAAAGAGAGGAAGTCCCGCCCTTACAGGTCTGTATTTAAAGGGTAGGCAATGATTGACAGGTAGATTGTTCACTTGTACCACCTTGTGGAGCGGAGGGGAAATGCACTTGTAGTTCTTTGGAACTTGTAGTTTCTAACAGCCGCCCCCGGAGTTGTGCAGCAAATACGTTACGTGGTTTCTTCTTCAGTGATTTCAGGGAGTGGGATTAATCTGGAGACAGGGCGTATGTATTCTCGACCTTGAATGGTGATTTTAGCACTGCGAACCTTTCCATCTTTTCCAGGGTAGGTTTCGGTTATCCTTCCGATAGGCCAGGATGCTCGAGGTAGCTGGGGGTCAACCAACATCACAACCTGGCCTGAATCCAAATTCTCCTTGTCAGTTTTCCATTTCTGTCTGACTTGAAGGTTTGGAAGGTAGGATCGGATGAAAGCTGACCAGAATTTGTCAGCCAAGATTTGACTGTGACGCCATCTTCTCTTACCAAGAAGTTCACTGGGACAGTAGATTGCTTGGGGAAGAGAAGAATCAGGCCGCCCCATCAATAACATATTTGGTGTAACTGGATCAAGGTCAGCAGGGTCAGAGGAAATGTATGCAAGGGGTTTCGAATTCAGAAGGCCCTCTACTTCAATAAGGGTTGTATGTAGGACTGTCTCAGTTGTTTGTTTTGGACTTTGCATCTGGTGGGAGATGGTGTATTACAGCAGGATTATTGCTAGCCCATTGTCTGATGTCAAATCCACCATCCGCAAGAAGGGGTCTCATTTTGTTAATGAGGGACTTGGCCTCATGAGAGGAAGGGAAGCTTTGGAGGCAATTATCAACATAAAAGCAATGTTGGACAGATTGGAGGACATCCTCATTACTTCCAGAGTGATCTTGGACATGTCTGTGTATTGCATAGGTGGCACAGCAAGGGCTACATGTCGTTCCAAATGGTAAGACTTGCCATTCATAAACAGTGGGTTCCTGGTCCAGTTGCATCCCTCTCCATATAAAGCGCAGTAGAGGTTTGTCCTCATTCAGAAGGCGTACCTGATGGAACATTGCTTTAATATCTCCACAAATGGCAATAGCATGTTGGCGAAATCTGAGAAGGACCCCAAGGAGAGAGGGCCCCAGTGTTGGTCCAGGCAGAAGACATTTGTTCAGATTTTGGCCCATGTATTCAAAAGAGCAGTCAAATACGACTCTGTGCTTGTTGTTGTGTTCAACAATGTGATGTGGGAAATACCAGTGTTCATTTGATTGATCTACCTGGTCGCTGGGAATCCTTTGAATATAGCCAGACTGCACAAGTTTATCCAGCTCTTCTTGGTATTTCTTTGCCAGTGGGGGATCTTTGGACAGGCGTCTTTCTGTAGCACAGAGACGGGGCAAGGCAGCTTTCTTGGGAGCTCTAAGGAGAGCAGTGTTGGGAGCTCTTAGCAGGGGAGTGGCATAGCGCATTACACCATCTATCTCTACTCGTACTGTTTTGGAATGGAGTAGATCAAGGGCTAGCTTGTCTTGTTTGGACCGTGTAGCTGTTTTCTCATTAACATAGGGCAAGGTGTCAATCTGCCAGAGCCTCTCTACATTACTGAGCAGCTCACTTTTGAAACAGGTAAGAGCGAAAGACAGAGTGTGATGATGAGTTTGGACTAAACCGGCTGGTCCCTGCAGAGCCCATCCTAGCCTGGTATGTACAGCCAATGGGCCACCAGGGGGCCCTATGAGAATTGGCTCTATGGCTGTAATAAGATGAGCATAGTCTGAACCAATGAGTACAAGAGGGCATGCATGTTCAACAAGTTGTAATGGAACATCTCTGAGATGGTGATACTGCTCTTGTAGCTGTCTCACAGGATATGTGTGCTCTGACAGGCCAAGATTGTCTGCAGTGAATGCACTGCTGATAACATGCCTCTGGTTTGGCTGGTTGATAGGGGAAATTTCAAAAGATACGGATGCTCCATGTACTTGCACTATATCTTGTCTTACGGTGCGTAGTGAGATGGTCTCAGGCTGAGCTGTGAGGCCCAAAGACTGAACAGCTTGGGGGAGTAGAATGGACCTGTCAGCCCCATCATCAAGGACTGCATATGTGGTGAAGGTCTTCTCTCCATTGTAGAGACATACATTGACAACTTTCAACATGACCTTATGGGAACGGTTGGGTTTGTCCATGTAAAGGAGCTCTGAGGGGGAGGATGTAAGCATCACTGTGACTGATTTGTTTACATTAACATCATGGAGAATGGTTAGGTGAATCTCCTTACAAATGTTACATGGCCTCTTTAATGTGCATTTGTCAAATTTGTGTGTTCTCCCACATTTACGGCATCTGTCCTTCTCATTGATCCATTTCAGAATGTCATTTTTTGAGAGTTTCTTGAAGTCTGGGCATGAACCAAGAAAATGGTCTCTGACATTACAGTGAGGACAGTAAGGTTTGGGCTTAATTTCTACCTTCTCCTGTGCGCTTGATGTAGTATCCTTTTCCCATGTTGACAGGTAGACAGAGGAGACAGGTCTAGAGGGCCGGCGTTCATTTACAGCTTGTGGTCTTTTGTCACCAATTGTAGGTCTTTCCTGTTTATGGAGTTCAACCGCTCTCTCTGATATGCGTTTAGCTCTTGTCTTTGACTGCAGCCAGGTTGAAAGGTCAAGGAGGGAGTAAGTTCGGTTTGCCTGCCCAGTAATAATGCCACGTTTAATGCAGTACTCAACAAATCCATCTCTATACTGCACAGGGAGTTTGCTAAGCAGTCTGTCGACATGAGAACCACATCTTAATTCAGAGCCATTAGGGCCCTCTAGGGACAGCAGCATTCCCACCAAAGCATGGATGGAAAGGGAGAAATCATCCAGGGCCTCTACATCGCTTATGCGAATAATGGGGGAATTCAATATTGCTCCAATTTCGCTCTGAACAAGGAGCCTTGGCTGACCATATTTCTCCTCAAGCGCTGCAAGAGCTGTGGAATATGGTCTAGCATCATGCATGCTGGATCTGGCCAGTTTGTTAGCACCTGGGTGCTGCAGATGGTCCAAGAGGATCTGATATTTATAATGTTCAGTAAGATGTGGGTGATTTTCAAGGAGGTTGCTAAGAGCCATTCTCAGGAGGGCAAACTCACTCTCTTGACCACTCTTGAACACAGGAAGTGAAGGTCTTGGTATCCCATATGCTGAGGCTATTAGCAGATCCATGTTATTGGGGGGTTGAATATGTGGATAAAGAGCTTGTGGCTGCTGGGATGATGTAACTTGCACTGGGGGCAATCTACCAGTCGAAATGGGCCATCTAGGATCAGGCATGGATGCAATATAAGCAGGAGCTTGGACAGTCGCTGACGGTGCAGTTGCACGGTGAATAAGAAGGGAGGAGTGTGGTACACTGACAGAGGCATGGTGACTGGAAGGCTGGGTAGACACACTAGGCATGGACAGCACTGCAGCTTGAGCAGTAGCTACAGGGGGCAAAGGGCAAGACTGAATAGAGCCTATGGACAATGGGGCTGTTTGAGGTGCAGCAACAGAATTGGGAGCTTGGAAAATGGCTACCTTTGGCTCCATAGGTTGAGGCATAGGAAAGGTTTGGGGAACCCTGGGAAGGCCAGGCTGAGGGAATAGAGAAAACTGTGAAGCTGCGAGAATTTGATTGTCAGCATGCGGAATTCTTGAGGGGGCAGGAGTGAATATTCTGGATGGAGGCAGATCATAAAAGGAAGAGGTGGCTACATTAGGAGGTGAGGGAAAGAGAGCGGCAGCTCCACAGGGGTCATCAAAGAGGTTTTGTTGAATGAAACTAGTCACAAGCTGGGCTGAGTCAAGCTCTAGTTCTTTCTGGCGAATGCGTCTATTAATCGCAACCTGTCTGACAATTCTCTCTCTGTCCTTGTGCGCCTCTTCCTGCCACTGCTGAGCAGCTTTGGCATTCTTATCAATCAGTTTGCATTGTTCATCCAGGTCTTCTTCCTCCTGTCTTTGTCTTTTCAGCTCCTCCAGCTCATCTTTCTTCTTCTTTGCCTCAAGCATGCTGACTTGGAGGTCACTCAAACAACTAGTGTGGCTACTACTAGAATGCCTACTGGTGTGAGATCTAGCAGGGAGACTAAAGGTCGTTTTTGTACGACCCCTCTTACTATGAGAGCTACGGGAGCCATGGGAAAGTGTATGCGGCCTTTGCGATCGCACAGGAATACTATAGAAATCAGGGGGCCGTGTTTGCCTTTTCGGTCTAGTCCCTGGGTCAAGGGCAGGTGGCTTTAAGACGACTTCACAAGGTACTGATGGCAAAGGGATTTGGTCCTCTTTGTGAGAGGTAGGTAATGGGAGTTTAGGTGAAAGGCTAGGCTCTGTTTGATGAGTGGGTATAGATGGCGTAGGTGATGTTTGCGGGGGGGCTTTATCTTCTGCGTAAAGCTTGGTTGCGTCTAATTCACCTTGGGATCCATCCGCACACTCAGTGGAGGTAGCCTGACCTTCAGTGGTCTCAAGTACAGGGGGCTCATCAGTAGACCTTATCTCGTCTGGTTGTACATCGGCCATTGTCTTCGTGTGGTGTGTGGCTCAGTATCCGGCTCGAAGGACCAAACTGTAGGGTATTTAAGGTTCAGACTGGAGCCACACAGACCACACAGGAAACAAGGTTGCACTCAAGTTTAAGTTTATTCTCTCTTAGTCCAAAAATGGTGAATTGGAGACAGGACTGGATGAGTGCCAATGATGAGTACCAATGGTTCTACAAAGACAGAAAACAACATTACAATGCTTTGTCCAAAGTAAAATACAAACAGAAATGTTGCCTTACAATCGCAACACATGCCACATCAAACGTAGACAATTCAAACGATATCTAGTCAAGCTTCACATTAACTTCATAATCAACAAGTTAGATCTAATGAACTATTAAACTTACTATTAACATATTAGCAGTTAATACCTAAACATGATCCTCATCAATAAATGAAACTGGACTTACATTGAAATAACTCCAAAAGACACATGGCACACTTCACCAAACAATTTCCAGACGTGTTTAGGGACAAAGAGAGGAAGTCCCGCCCTTACAGGTCTGTATTTAAAGGGTAGGCAATGATTGACAGGTAGATTGTTCACTTGTACCACCTTGTGGAGCGGAGGGGAAATGCACTTGTAGTTCTTTGGAACTTGTAGTTTCTAACATCGCGATGACATCTCTCTTCTGGTAAGGGAGAAGAAAAAGTTGTATATCAACGAAAATGGAGTCCTGTACAGGAAATCAGTGGCTCGAGCTCCACTAGTGTTACCTACAGCATTCCATCAGCTGATCTACAGGGAGCTACATGAGGAAATTGGGACACCTTGGAGTAGAACAGACACTCAGTTCGATTCGTGATCGATTCTATTGGCCTCATATGCAAAAGGATGTGGATCATTATGTGACCAAGGTGTGTAGCTGCCTGAAACGGAAGCGTCCGAACAAGCCAGCAAGGGCACCGCTGGTTAATATAGTAACCACTTATACGCTTGAGATTGTATCAATAGACTACCTGCATCTGGAAAGCTGTAAAGGAGGATATGAGTACATCCTAGTAGTCATCGATCATTTTACTCGCTTTGCTCAGGCATACACATGCACCAACAAGTCAGCAAAAACTGCCGCTGAAAAGATCTTTGGAGACTTTGTGCTCAAGTTTGGATTTCCTGCCCAATTGCATCATGACCAGGGAAGGGAGTTCGAGAATAAGCTGTTTTCCCAGCTGGAAGGTTACTGTGGTATCCAAGGCTCACGCACAACACCGTACCACCCAGCTGGAAACGGTCAAGCTGAAAGGTTCAATCGAACACTCCTTTCCATGCCCAGGAACCTGCCGGAGGAAGCCAAGTCAGATTGGAAGAGCCCTTTGCATGCGTATAACTGTACGCGCAGTGAAGCAACAGGATATGCTCCATATTACCTCCTGTACGGTAGAAACCCCCAGCTGCCCGTGGAAATTATGTTTGGCCTGGCGCCAAGTGACCAGAGCACTTCTCACAGTGAATACGCAAGTAAGTGGAGGAGGTGGATGCAGGAGGCATACAGGCTGGCATCACAGACAGCTCAGAGGGAGCAAAATAGAGCATAGAAGCAGTATAACCAGAACACTTTTTGAGTTGAACTACAGGGTGTAGAGTGTTGGTCCGGAACTTCAGGGACAGAAGGGGACCCTGGAAGGACTAGAGTACTGCAGAGGAACCTGTTACTGCCCTGTGACTTTCTGCCTGTGGAAGAAGATAGGCAGGAGAAGGAGAAAAAGAAAGCGGAAAAGGGACAGCCAAACACTGTCAAGGGGAGGAAAAGACAGGCAAAGCATGAGGAGAGGGACCCTGACAGTAGTTCAGAGGATGAAAGTAACTGGAGGTTCATCACCACACAACCAGCTGAGCCATTCGACCAGGTCCGAAGTGAGCTGAGTGTGGAAGCAGAGGAATTCCAGCCACCAGCAGCTGACAGAGAAACAGAGCAAGGCGGTGGGGACGATGACAGTCCAGAAGAGGGTGATGATGGTAGGCTGAGCAGAAGTGATGTGCACAGCAACAGTAAAAGACACCAGTTCATAGTCACATGTTGAGTTTATTGTTGTGACAGTTTAACAAGAAAGAGAAGAGTTTATGGTAGCATGTTAAGCTAGAGTAAAACGGTGAAATTCATGCAGTATAGTACATTAATTCCTGTTAGTTAACAAGTTGAGTACCAGATCAGACCACTTACAGATAGAAGATACTGGGACATACAGTATGTGAGGCATACAGTAATACATGTAGGTCTGTGTAATGGGTTATGGGGTAGAGATAGGGTCAAAGCCTTTCAGTCCGAGATACATAATCCGCATGAGTTGCGGAGTAGCACTTTAGTCTATCACCTGGCCAGTGATGTCTGTTGCTGACACGTGACCTAAAGGGAGATGAATGTCATGTCAAAGACTGTTGTTGTACAGAGATTATCCCGAAAGACTGACTTCATTTCACCTAATGCTATAACTCACCAGGTGAAGACACGAGTAGTCTGGTAAACCAATAATGTCAAGACGACATTCATTTTGGAGGGGAGAGATTGGGGCCCTCAATAATGTTGGCCATATTGATGGACACTGGAATGTTAATGGACATGGAAACTGTATTATTTTGCTATGGGCACTGTAGTATTTTTTTGTATTTGATCATTTGTAATGTTCTGGTATATGTGTCAATCTGCAATAGCAACTATAATATTTTAGTAGGTCAAGTTATGGTTACAATGAGTAAGGCTCATACAGGCACTTAGGGCAGCTTAAGGCTCCTTTTAGGTGAAGACGTAGGAGGGGCACAGTCGTCACTCATTATAAACCTAGCCAACAGTATGCAGCTGCGTTGCAGTGATGTGCTTGTGTCTCTGTATTTCCACAGTGAGCAAAAGCAGTAAAAAGATGCATTAAGGTAGTGGCAGGGATGTAAAACGAATGTGTAAGAGTAACAGACAACCGGTGCTGTACATATGGGATTTATATCTGAGTCTACAAGTAAATGAGTAAAAAGAGTGTGTCGTGTGAAACAGTGCTTCACCTGGTCGCTAATATGGGAATCAATGGTGTAACCATCGCTGATATTAAATGCAGTAGTGTAACCTGTTGTAGGTTGCTAGAGTATAAGTTGCGTATTTGTGCAGAATAATGTCAGACTGAGTGTGTGTTTTGCTGGTTGTTAATGCAAGCGGACATGTGATATTTTATGTTTTATGCAAGTTCAAGAGTGCGGGTGAATGTTGATAATGTGCGTCACTCATTAGACCTAGCCGACAGTATGCAGCTGCGTTGCAGTGATGTGCTTGTGTTTCTGTATTTCCACAGAACGAAAAGAAGTAAAGAACTATTTTAAACACACGCACGCCTGGAAGTCCCTTTTGTGTCCAAATGTGCAATACATGCATAGTGACGCTTGTATTGGCTTGCGCTCCAACACATTGTACGTGATAGGCTAAGGGCTGTGACATCTCTGAGGAGTTGACCACAGAGCCAGCCAGCTGACCAATCAGAGCAGACTGCCAAATGCCAATGGAAGGTAACTAAGGGTGTGTTTACATAGCAAATGCAGCTGCCTCAAGAAAAAGCCCTCCACTGGCTTTTTAATCGGCTTTACGTTGTTGTTGTTGTTGTTTTGTTGTGTACATCTCAAGTTGAAAATCTCTGTTCTTTTCAGGAAAGCACAGGTGGCTTCACTAGAAATGTAAACTTGTTTGGGCATTATATGTCATAGACACCATAATGATTGGTTGTTGCTGCAGTGAGTTTTTTCCTATGACATGGACACACACCTCTCAAAGAATACATTGTAAACGATCATTTGAAATGATCTCCAAATATAATAATCATAACCCTAATGTCATATTTAAGATATAGCCTGGCTCACTAAATCTCTTGAAAACTATGCTGTGTCAAATTTCACGGAATCCACAACATGCAACAAGTTTCCCTCATCCAGTTTAAATATATATATAGGCTATCATACTCTCTCTGTAAATGAGATAGAGAGAAAGAGACCGTGAGAGACTGAATGAGAGAGTGAGGGGGTGAGTGTATGTCAGAAGCCTAAGGAGTGGATTAATCATTTATCGGAGGAACAGCAGAAACAAATGGAGCTGTGTCCTTCAGGAGGAGAGCAGAAACATCATCGTCTTCTTTGGTTTGCACGACCGTAATCTGCTCAGAGATCCTCCTCTTCACTGACTCATCGGACTGTGAGACAAAAGTTAAACACCGCAGAACCTGAGTCTAAAAGAGTATGAAAGGTAAATGTCTAAAGACAAGCCAAAGATACAGGGTTGGGAGGGTTACTTTTTATTTATTATTATATATATATTACAGTTAAAAAAGCAGGAATCAAATCTGAGCTGAGAGAAAATGCTCTGTTTTAGTTTAACACACACAGTTAAGCTCACACACACTATGTTATGAACATATACTGTAGGTTCACCTGTTGAATTAAAACAGAACAAATGAACCAAAAAAGAGAAAACCATAAAGCAGATTCAGGCAGTAGGCGTATAGATTCACACTTAAAGTATTAGCCTACAGAACAGAACAGCTGACAGAGGAGAGAACACCTGATCCTTTACAACAAACACTAGATGATCTTTTAGTGTTTAACAACATTGCAATCCTGCCATTTATCCCCAATCTTTTGAAATGCACCAAGAATCTGATTACATCTGATTCTAGACTAACTGTTAGGGATTAAAGCCTTTTTTTGTATGCTGTAAAACCATTGCTTCCATTATCATCTTTAAGGACCTTGCTGTCATTTCTTTGACGTGGACTTCAGACGTCCGTGTCTCCACTGTTTGATTCATATTTGTGTCTTGCTGTACTTCCTGTGAATCTCACAGGTGTTAGTGTGGTGGATGAGTCTTAGTCTTCATGTGATTTCAGCAGATCTTTTTCACTGAAATGTTGTGTAGTGACAGTAATGGTGAAATACTGTATAATGATGCTTAAGTACACTTATGGGGTACTTGTAATTTACTATTTTCATTTGATGCTTTTTAATACCTATACTCTCTTTAAATGACAAATTGTACATCACAATGCATAAAAACAATCTAATATTATATTTTTTACTGCACTTCATTTATCTGACAGCTTTACTTACTTTACAGAAATAGATTATTTGCTAATACAAATTATAAATCAACTTATAAATCAATTTGTCATATAATTATAGGTTAAATTATCCAGAAGCAGTATGCACATTAATTATATAAGTTCCACCTTTACCGGCTGTGATTTGAATGCACATTAATGCAAGTAATACTGTATATATGATTCTGTATGGGGCCATTATGCTTAACAAGTACTTTTAATTTTGTTTCTTTAAGTATATTTTCAATGGCAATAATTTTGTACCTAAGTAACATTTTAATGCAAGACTTTTCCTTGTCGCAAAGCATGTTTTCAATTTGTAATGCTAATGCTAATTTTCATAATCTTTTTTGTGTTTTGTGCCTCTACTGGGACAGGCTTAGTGGTTAGCCGGCCGGCTCTGCTGTGATTGGTCAACCATTTAGAGTCCGACCCTTATCAGGAAGCCAGTTGGAGCTTTAGCCAAAAGTGTTACATAGTGATGTCAATATATTACGGACAAGGGATTCCAATGGTGGCGTTTCAGGCAGGGGGGGAGTGTGTGGGAGAGGAACTCCCCCTGCAGGGAACACAGGGATTTTAGTCTTTGCAGACCATTTACATGCACACAAACCCATAGAACACACTACCCTTAAGCATAACATCTAAGTACCTCTATCACCACTGACTAGGAGAGAGATTATAAAGCGTAGGTCCTCTGTTTGATCCAAAATCAGGCGAATCAAAAACCAAATCGAATCCATGTTCAATCGTCAGACACGTACATAGGACCGCACACACAATAAAATGTGTTTATTTTTAGAAGCAGTGGGATGAATGTATAAATGTATTAAGAGAAACCACAACAGTAAACATCATATTTTAAGGATTTGCCTGTTGCTGTTTTCTATTTTTGGTATTATCCCAGTACCTCGTGAAAAGACCAAAACCAGCAGTGTGCTAGTCTGTCTCTCAATACTCTGACCCTTCTGTCTCTGATTGGTTAGCTGGCCGGTTCTGTTGTGATTGGTCAACTGCTTAGAGATGCCTGTTAGCCTATCACGTACAATGTGTTGGAGCACTTAACAAATAAAAGTGTTGCATAGTGATGTCACTATGTTACTGAAGTAAACAAAGGTGTCCAATGGAGGCGTGTAAAGCCGGGGGGGGGGGGGGGGGGGGGGGTACGTGGGAGAGAAACTCCCTCTGGAGGCAACACAGGGATTTTAGCCTTTGCAGACAGTTTACATACACAAAAACCTAAAGAACACCTATATGCACCTGACTGGATGCTTGATCAAAGACAGTATTGTCGCACAGAAAGAGCCAATAAATCACCACAGGAGCCACCACTGTTTTACACACAGAATCAGATCAAAACATAGATGGAAGAAAACAAGAGGGCCACGAAAAGAAATCCCACTCCAGGTTGCTTAGGAACATATGGCGAGGTGACAGAGGCTGATTACAAAAGGAGCTAACGTGATGCTCAAACACTTACCGGTGGAGCGCTTGGATGGAAGAGTAAAATAATCAAGTAAATCTGAGCACTTTTGGTCACTGAGTATTCAACACACTCTAAAGCACCACGCTCTGAGGTAGCCTTCTTTCTTTGTTCATCTATTCTGCTTTTTTGGTTTTCCCTTTCCTATAGGTTTGTGTACATGTAAATGGTCTGCTAAGGCTACAATCCCTGTGTTCCCTCCAGGGGGAGTTTCTCCCCCATACATTCCCCCCCACTGCCTGAAACGCCTCCATTGGACTCCTTTGTTTACTTCTGTAACATAATGGCATCACTATGTAACACTCCCACATGCACCATCAACATGATGTGCTAAGGGGAGGGACATCTCTAAGCGGTCGACCAACCACAACAGAGCCGGCCAGCTAACCAATCAGAGCAGACTGAGCTCTGGTTTCAGACAGAGGGTGAAAAGAGGTGCTGCAGCACAGGCAGTATGAGAAAAATAAAGAGCTTTTTGAACATTATTGCATGGAGACATGTCCCAGTAGAGGAAATAAATAATAATATGACCCTGAAAATGGACAGGATATGTACTATTTAAATCTTCGGTCTAAAGAATCTGAATTTTCACAACTGGTGCCCCAATGAAGAATGAAATCAAATTTCAGTGTAACCGATAGCCATCACTAACCAAATTCAATGGACATGCAGCTGAGCTTACAGTTAAATTAATGCTTCATATTGTGTTGATGAAGGTGTACCACACTGCCATATAACTGGACACCTGTGTGTTGTGTTCAGGCTTTGGGACTAACAGATTACATGCAACAGGACTACAAATGAGGGATTACAATGTTACTTACAAACTGAAACTACAGTTTAAAAAAGCAAGAATAAAATATAATCTTTTTACGACAAACACAATGTGCTCTTTTAGTTTACTACAGAGAAGGACAGTTATCCATCCTGATTACGTCATCCTGACACACAGGATATATGTTACTCCCCAAACCTGGCCATTAGTGGAAAAAATGACATTGTACATTTGGCTCTTTAGTAGTTCTTTGGGTGTACTTCAGATCATTCTTCCTTTGCAAAGAATACATCCCAGCATACTGTTGACTGTTGAGCTGAAGCATCTGTGTCAAGATGACATGCTGGGTAAAAAAAAACAGTATATATTCCAGCTCTGCCACAGCTTTGTGTTAGAATTGTTTTTTCAACGCAAAGGAAGAAAATCCAGAAGTAGAGCCAGGATTGTTTCTGCTAATGAAGGACAAATGAAACCCAAATAAGATAAACCATGGTAACCATAGTAACTACCATGTTCTGCAGAGTATAATTCGAACACAGATCCATGAGGTTTGCTGCAAGATGTGAGAGTTGACCTTGAGCACTGCATTCAGCGTGTTCAGGGTCAGCCTCTCTCCCTGAGGAGTGGCACTGACTGGAGAAAAGAAGAGCTTCTCTATTCAGAACACTGAATCCACAACAGGAAGCGATGTCACACAACTTTGTCTAAACAGCATCATCAAAACTGAACTTCCTGGCTGTCCCCATTGAAAAGCGAAGTCTGTATGGATATCAGAGGCGTCATTTGCGCTGGGGACGCTTGGGACATCTCCCCACCACTTTTTGAAATGGCCAAACTTATAAATGTTTTGAAAATACAAACAAAGAAATACAATAAACAAAAACTGTAGTTTAGTGTCAAGATGAGCAATTTGGACGATTTTTAACAGAAACTTTTACCGGAAAAAAAAGAAACCATCTGCAGTGCGCAGACACTGCCCTTTAAAAAGGAACGTTAGTTAAAAATAATTCCTCCTTGCTGACTGTAAAACATGCAAGAATAAAATATAATCTTTGAGGTAAATGTCTTTTTGCTTCATTTTATTTTCCGAGAGTACCAGAATGCGTATGTTAAAAGGGGTCCCCCCCAGACCACCCTGCAGGGGATCAGTTTGCCAACATCATTTTCTTAACATATGAGTGTGCATTTGCGTCACTGTGGAGAACAGGCGTGTTCAAGACTTTTTTTTAAATGACGGAGATCATTGGCCTCCTCAATAATTTCCCCCCCTCCATACATATATAATGGTTCCTACGGAAACAGTGTGTAGCCTGACTGTGTAAATCCTGCCTACACAGGCGCTTCTAGCAAATAATAAGGAAATTAGTTTGTACAAAAAAAAGGATGGCACGCAATACAGTTGTATTTTTATCTAAAAACAGTCCCCTCACCCCTTTTGAAAACACAGTGAAGCCCATGATGGATATATAAACATTCAAGTTCAAGTATATAGTGTGTATAAGTGAAGTGATCATACACTGACAGTATAATTATAAAGAGTCGTAGGGATGATAAAACACTTGTTATGGCCTTTTTCCCAAACCATTGTGTCAATTGATTAATTGTTAAAGTGATTTTTTATGTAAAAATGTTGTGGAGATTTCCTGCTATTTATTTTATATCACATAGTTGCACATTTTCTTTTCATTTCATACACCAAACAATACAATTAAGGAATAAAATATGCAAATTAATTGATAATGAGCACACTATATGATTAGTATTTCCCGAAATATTATCACTTTATTCTCATTGAATCCCAACTTGATTCTCGTAATAGGCCTTATATTTTGGGTCAAACAGATGGCCCTCTGGTCGGTTGCTAATAAGATGTCTGTAGGAGTGTGACGTGAGGAGGCTCTGTCCTGGAACAGTTTGCACATATTGTAAAGAATCTCATTTTAATTAAAAAAAACAGAACAGATACTTTGCACAATGTTTGAATATTATACAGTATTCTAATTTATTCTGTATACTTTGTATTTTTTAGATAGATTTGTCCATCTAAATGTGTCTTCTACTGTAGATATATATAGATATATATTTACAGTATATATATGTTTTTATTGTATTCTATTTGTATTTTTTAATATTTTTAATTCAGTTAACACAAGTTAACAATGCTGCTGTGACAAAACTGTTTTCCAACTTAACATAAAAAAAGGTCTATAAATATAATTGAAAGGCACTTGTGGACATAGTGTGTTGCTCTCAGTTACATGTCCTAGTTTTCTCTTTATTCCTCCAAAAACCGAGATGAGAAGCCCCACAGGGTAACCTTGGTCCTTCAATGAGCTCCAAAAGGACCTTGAAAAAAGATCCGGCCCAGTCGTCATGTATCCGGGTCCTCCCACTGTAACACACAGCACATGCTGGCCTTGCTGCTCCTCTCACCAACAAAGCAACCTGAAGGCATTTACTGCAACAGGAACCAAATGAGTGTAATGATGCTCTACAGTAGATTTTCAGAGAGATGCGGGAGGTATAGTATAAAGAACGTCTGGTTGCCTGATTCATGTTCTATATTATTGCCGCTGTTAGGTAAAAACCTTGCATTTGTATGAACCTTGAGGACATTCTATGTTGAGTTCATCTGTCGCAGTAACACACATACATGAACCTGTCATTCCATCCTCACTACAAACGATGAGACAATGAGGCAATTCCTTACTCATTATTATTTATTTCTGCTTATATCTATTTAGTTTTTCCACATCAAGCACTAACCAAAGGATGCTTACTCTCACACTTCGTATGAGCTTCAACGCTCAATCCGACAGCGCTCGAGCGAGGAGGACATCACTGTGTACCGATATAAAAGCGACCCGGTCCCTGACCATCAACATTCAGTGTCTGCCCATCCGATCTGCTCCAACAAATGGTCTTTTCCATCACCTTTATGATAGTGTCAGACTGCCATATAAAGCTCAGGATAAACAGACAAGGCCTAAAGGAAGCTTTTCCTCTTTTTTCGAAGACGACATTACTCTGTGTTCTTTGGATGAAACAAATCAGATCTGTAGAATGCAGCAGACTGACCAGTTCAACCTCCTTAGTTCTCACACACTTCACAGTTCCTCCGCTCCCTTCACTGGAATTTCCCGAATCCACTTCAAGATCCTAGTACTGACAAAAATGTTGTAACAAGCTTCACATTGATATCAGGAAAGCAGAACTTCTGCTAAACTCTCAGTGTGTACCTGCATTAAACGCACCATTACACATTCTGTGTCCCTTTGTATAAAATTAAGCCGTCCTTTAAAGGTGCCATAGAATGGAAAGCTGTATCTCCCTTGGCATAGTTGAGAGGAGAGTTCGGTACATTGAACTGACATACCGTGAACCTCAAACACCATTGTTTCCTCCTTCACGTGCTAATCATGAATATGCATATCACAGCGGTAAAACAGGCGAATTACAACAATCCCTGTGTGTTACGTCACACACGATAGTCCAGCCCCAACATTTACATACACCAGCAGCTGGAAACACTCACGCTAACACTAACCACTCCGTAACATTGCTCTCCAATCTCCGACCAACTGGCTGTTCTTCAAATTCATTGGTTTCCTCCTCCAATAAAGGCTCAGAGATGTAAGGTTGGATGTCAATAGCCTCCATGGTTCATCTCTCACAGTTTTGCGTCCTTCACTTACTTCTGTGGGCTCTGAGGCAGCCATGGGTTGCTCCTTTTAAACCAGCCAATCAGAGCAGAGCTCATCATCATTATTTAAATGAGCCCCAAATAAGGTAATTCAGCTTGTTTCATTCTAGGACCAAATCATAGGGTTATAAATGGGCCTGTAAAACAAAATCGCATCTGGACATTTTTTGGATCAACCAAAGTAATAAACCTTCTTTGCAGACATCAGAGAACAATTTAAAATACCAGATAGATGCATTCTACGGCGCCTTTAAGGTGGGTGCAATGGGCATACTTGTACATGTTGGTTTGTACCTGTTCATAGGGGGTGAGGGGTAAATAGGGGCCAAAAAGCAAGTCCATGCCAGGACTGCTAAAAGGTTCCTTCGGCCATGGCAGTCTGTCAATGTGCCATGAGAAATATATAAAATATCCTCCATCACATTATTGTCGTACAGAAAGAGCCAATAAATCACCACAGGAGCCACCACTGTTTTACACCCAGCATCAGATCAAAACATAGACGGAAGAAAAGAAGAGGGCCACAAAAAGAAATCCCACTTCAGGTTGCTTAGGAACATATGGCGAGGTGACAGCCGCTCATTAGAAAAGGAGCTAACGTGATGCTCAAACACTTACCGGTGGAGCGCTTGGAGAGACGATAGAAACATTTGAGCTTCTTCCTCATACAGAGCACTTTTTGTCACTGTGTATTCAACTTGCTCTAAAGTCAGTAGCACCAAGCTTTGCCAACTTCATTTTCTGCTGCAGCTGCTTCCACTCTCCTTACGTGTTGTGTCATTGACTCAATATTCAATCTATATGTAATTTAATGGTGACACAAAGGAGTGATAACTTCTCCATGCAGCAGAATCTTCATTGATGCACAGATTCTCTAAAGGACAGCTCGAGCATTTAAGGTGAGGGTCTGACTGGGGTCCTTTTTTACATGCCATTCTGAACACTGTTGGTGTGAAAACAAATAGAAAACAGCAAACATGCTTTACAGAGGTGACATATAGCCATTTTCTTTCTTCCTAATATATTTGAGTGTGACAAAATGACCAAAATTATGGGGTCTACAGGGACCCACAGCTCATGTTGCCACCAAGAAACCCTGTGCATATTAATCCAGCCATGGCCATTAGCAGGTTTGGGAAGGTTACTTTAGATATGTAATCCATTAGAAATACTAGTTGTAATCAGTAACCTATCTGAGTCAAAATATAAAAGTAATGTAACCTGATTATTTTCTGTTACTTTTTTATTCTTTTAGTTCTACTTCTTGATACTCCTTCATTTGGGGTAAGGACTCATTCCCTACTGATCCATATCTATTTTTGTTTTTTCACCTCAAGCACCAACGCTTACTCACACACTTTGTAGCTATGAGCTTCAACACTCAATCTGACAGCGTTAGAGCCAGGATAAATATATGCCTGGAATGACTACTTCTGTGATAAAGGGATATTAAAATGTATGTATAAAAAACAAACCCATGACTGAGGGTGGTTTTAACGCTGCTACATGGCAGTTTATTACTGACACATGCAACTGAGGAGCAGAATGAGAGCTAATGTAGCTAATGCTAGCAAACTAACGTAGCTAGCTAGCTAGTGACAATGTTAATATAGCATCTTTCATAGTAGTTCACAGTATTAGGGGGAGATTCTCCATGGAAAACATTCAAATGGTTCTTTTTAGTTCAGTGGATAAGAAATAAGAGCTCGACCATATTCCACTGTTCCCCACATTACTAGCTAATGGTATCAATGCTAACGAAAGCTTGTTGGCACATTTGTAGCCCCTGAATAACATAGACCTTACTTACCAAATAATTGTTGAGCATGTCCTTAAGTATATCAATGTAAAATGAAAATTAACTGTTTATTTATAGCCTATATTTTTTGGCCACCTATGTGATGTGGGCCTCAAACTAACTAACTCATGACTCAGTGACTCACAACTGTCGAGGGTATGCGTGTTGTGTATGCTTTCAATTTGTGTGTGCATGCGTTCTTTCACAAAAAAAAAACTGACTGAATAATTGTTTGAAAAGAGGTTGTGTGGGGATATTTGCCTTTTTGCCAACATGAATATCATTTCATTTTAAATGGACATAAGAACAGCAAAACAGCATTGAACTGAGGGGCCAGGGGGGACTGTTTACATCTGGTTCCACTACACTAAACTGGCCATTTTAATACCTTTGGCCAGCCCCAGTGGCATCTTTAGACCTGGGCATTCGGGGCTATAGCCCTCACAGCATCTCAAAAATGTTAATCACAAAATATGAATGTTAATAATAAAACTTTGTTACCAATAATTGAAACAATAGTCCCGGATCTATTCATCTGTCATTCCGATGATGCCTTAAAGCCCTTGAAAATAATAATATTGTTGATCAAAGTACAGTACAAGTACTTCTGAGTCTCTGAAGAGTGACATCTGGTCATCATTAAGGCAATAGTGATATGTCTTTGCACAGCACAAAGCTAAGCACTATGTTCCAAGGCAAGCACCCATGGAAAAAAAAGTTCTGGGCTGGGCTAAGCCCCCAATGTTTCAAGGTCCTAACTACGCCCCTGCTCAGCCCTGAAGATATCAAAGCGATACTCTGTTCTTTTACTCAAGCAAAATATCCTATAGAACATGTTTTAAATAGTCTGATACAAGGAAAAGTCCTGCATATAAAATCTTACTTAAGTAATAGTTCAAGCATCAACATCTTATTAGGGTACTTGTTATAGAAAATGGCCCATCACATATCACATATATAAAATTATGTTTAATTACTTTAAATAATGCTGCTTGATATTTTGAACCCAGATGACAGCATTTATTTATTTTGATTTGATTATTTTGTATTAATCTGTATCTGCAAAGAATATTAAAGCTGTCAGATACATGTTTTGGAGGAATAAGTATTAAGAATCATTAAAAATACTCAAGGAAAATATATCAAAATGATATTTGAGTACAGTACTTGAGTAAATTTACTTCACTACATTCCACCATTGGCCATGTCTAAATCCCCCATTACGTACGCATCATGTTCATATTTGGATCAGTGTTCATGTCTCGTAGGTTATACTTACTCTACTTGACTGAAAAAGAGAAAAAAGTTTGTTTATGGACATATTACGGTGTGATTTACAGCCCCAGGTTTGATCGCAGCCCCCAGGGATGGAGTGATGATGATGATGATGATGATGATGATGATGATGATGGTGTTGTGCGGATGGGATGAGCTGCGCTGCTGCTCCTAAACGTCCTGTGTGGGCGTTAAGAACTCCTGAAGCGGTGAGACGCTAGGACTATTCACGCAGTATATTTCCCTCCCATTGGTCCCTTAATAGAAGCTGCGCTGCTGTGACACAGCCAAGTCTCCGGCGATAAAAAGAAAAGGCGACGCACCGCGCAGGAGAAACGCAGAGTTGGAGGGTGGACTTCTGATGCTGGATGCGCCTCTGCGAGCCTTACAACGACTGGAAGTATCTGTCCAACTCCTGAGGTACTGATTTCATTTACTTTAATGTCTGTTTGATTTAAATTAAGACTTTAACCTTTTTTTTCTCTCTGATTGGTGTTAAAAAGGATTACTCCATAACGCATTGCGCATGGGTCTCCACGATTGGTGACAATGGAGTTACTATCGAAACTGAGTGAATTGAGAGTGTTTATTTACAGAAATTATTTCCATGACTACAGGTGAAATTATCTCATGAATTGTACTAATTCAAATTGTAAAAACTGAACGACCTATGGTGTTTTTCCATTTGTGTGTGTCAGGGATCTGGTGAAGAATGGAGTGGTATGTCCTGGTGCTGATGCTGAGCTTGCCGCCCTCCATCCATGCAGATTGCTCTTCCCAGTGTCAGAAATGTGTGCAGCAGATCATCAGTCCCGACGCCTTCAGCAGCATGGTGAGACACATTCACACGGAGCTCACATTCAAGAGAAAGCAGCTTGAAAAAAATCTTCTCTTTTTCATGTTTGGCAGCAAAAGCCTAAAATGGATTTGGGATGACTTCTCACTCCTACTTGGAGACGGTAGTCATTTAAAATGTCTCCAAATACTTAATTTGTTTCTTCCCAGGGTTTTATCGGTAGTTCAGACACAGCCAACACCTTACCTGATTATTTTCCCCTTAAGGAGCGTTAAATTATATTAAGTGATATCACCGCTTCCTTTATTGGCGCTTGATAGTACAAAATACAAGCTAATTGATTTACTTTACGCAACCAGTATTTATAGCCATCGACACGTATACATGTACTAATTACTGGCTCTGGCAAATAAGCAAATAAAAGTGTTTTTTATAATTATTTTAAAATATTTTTTCGTTAATCCTTAAATTACAAATGCCACATTTGTCAGGGTCAGTACTAATGAGTAAATGTCTGACACCCGATCAGTATGGTACATCTAAAATAATGTCGAGGACATCTTAGTTTTTAGTCTTTTACTAATAAGCAGAAATGAAAAGTTAATAGCACTTAAAGGTCCTTAAGGGGATTCAGGAAAGGTGTTTTCGGGTTGAGCTGACGGGAAAACTTTGGAAAGGTATTAACCAAACCAAAAAGATATAAAGGTCACACAGTAAGGTATAGGCTACCATGCGTCCACCGATATGTGTGCACAGATATTGGGTTTACTCTGTTCCTCTGTGTCCTGCAGTCGTGCGGTGCCGAGTGTGTGGGGGGGCTGCAGAGCTGCGAGACGGCTCCCGCGCTGGCGGACTTCAGGCAGGATGAAGGCGCAGAGGAGGAGGAGAGTCAGCAGGCAGACCTGGTCAAGCGCTACGGTGGCTTCATCAAGAGGATCGACAAGAACAAGAAGAAAATGTTGGGCTCCCCGTGGCGCGACAACTACATCCTGGAAGCCGAAGCATTGCCCAAGAAATACGAGGACTTGTTGAAGAGGCTGGAGGAGAGGGGTGCGGACGGGCCAGATGCGTCGGAGGACCAGATGCTCCATAAACGTTATGGCGGCTTTTTACGCAAATTCGGCCCCAAGACAAAGAGGAGTAGCTCCATGGAGCAGGAAAGCCAGGAGCCCGAGGAGGTGCAGAAGCGCTACGGGGGATTCATGAGAAGGATCCGGCCAAAGTTGAACAACCTGAAGTGGGACAAGCGTTACGGAGGCTTTCTGCGCCGCCACTTCAAAATCTCTGTGCGCTCAGCGGAGGAGCCGTACTACTCCTATGATGACTTGAGCCTATAGATGCTGCAAACTATAAGAACTCGTGCAGGTTCACTTGAAACGACACCATGTATCCAGAATGATCATATGCCTGCCCATGTTGCTTTACTCGGTTGCCTTCTGTGTAACTCATCTCCGTGTTATTGCCATCATCGTCTGTCATTCAATAATGGATGCTTGTTTAATAAACTATGAATAAAGCCATGTTCCTGTTTGACTAACAAGTTAGAAGGGAATCCTGATTGACAGAGTTCCGCTTCATTGCGCCAAGCCCCATCATGCCAAACCCACAGGATATGTGATTTTATATTTTATATTTATCAACAGAATCATACCTGGACATGACACGCCTAAAATATATATAAAAAGTCACTATCAAATTCGGCATGCACCATACACTTTTAATGCATTTTAAACTTTAATAAAACAATTGGTGACATTTAATTAAATATAATGATGGGTTGTGTGATGGGTTACTTTGTTGCCAAATATATATTTTTAATTTTCTATCGCCAAAACTGACGAACATTTTTTCTTTTAATGCGAGTTTGAAGATAAAACTAATAAAAAACTCGATAGATGTTTTGGATTTTCAAGTTGATCGATCACTTTCTTAGTGTGAGCCATTAGCTGTCAAAGTTAAAGAGTGCAAAATTATTCATATTACCAATTGATTTAAATTAATGTTTTTGCCATTTCTGTATCGGATAATTTCTCACAATTAATCCAAAATTTGCCTTTGTTCTCTTTAGTTCTTAATTCTAAATTGTTCCACTAAAATAAAGGGATAATTATTTAAAATATTCCTCCTTTTTCTGTGATCCAAAACCGATCGAATTATTGTGCAAGTACTCTAAAAGTAAGTTTTCAGATCAAGATAACAGAAGCTATAACCTGACACAGGAATCCACTGGAGACAGAAGGTCTGCAGACCATCAGAGGGCTGACAGTGAGGGTGTGGCGCCATCTTGTGCAAAGGGAAGAAGTGTCCAGGGACGTCCCACAGCTTCTACAAGACAAAAACTCACTGTTAAAAAGCAATAATAAAAATGATTTAGAAAAAATTGAAATAAAAATAAATAAAAACTCAGAAGTGTCACGATAAGTCCCCATACTTCTATATATTATCCAGTAAGCGTACAAATAAAGCAAACAGGATAAAACTCAGAAACACAAAAATAAATGCATTTGAAAAAAGTGTCTACGGGATGAAATGCACTCAGAAAATAATAATAACAATAATAATAATAATAATAAATAAAATACTCAGAAGTGTCAAGTAAAGTCCCAATGCTTCTAAAGGATAAAACAAACTCAATGTGTTCACTTATAGTAGAATACCATTCCAGATGTGAGACTCCCGGCCTGCCGCTACTTCATCAGCCTTGCTTCGGATTGGCTGAAAGACACCTTAGTACAAACACATAAAGTGACCTGAGAGAGGACTCATCATACCTCCATCTTGATTAGGCTGCCAGAGGTGTAACTTAGTACATTTACTAAAATACTGTACTGAAGTTTAATTTTGCAGTACTTCAACTTAACGTGAGCATTTCAATGGCTACTTCTTACTTCTACTCCACTACGTTTATTTGACACTTAAACTTACTTTATACATGATAAACATGTTGTGTTTAAACGGTATATGTTTACTACTCATTTTAAAATTATTTTAAAAGAACGTACCTGTATTTTCTACGGATGAAAACAGAATAATATAATATCCTATGATAACACAGCTTTTTTTAAAGAGCTATTCTTCACAATGAGTATTTTTACTTTTGATACTTGAGTACATTTAGCTCATAAGACTTTTACTTAAGTAACACTTTGAACTCAGGGCTATTACTTGTAACAGAATATGTTTAGACTGACAGCAGCACTTTTTCTTGAGCAGAGTAGCTGAGATCTTTTTCCTCCATTGATCATTACCGATTATGTTTCTTTAATACTTTTATTATTTTTTATTCAAGTATCTCTTCACACCAAAAGATATCAGTGTAAGACCTGACGACTGCTTCAATGCAGCAGGATGCATGAACTATAACCCTGCTCTGTTGAATTTATCTGCATTCAAAAGGTTTTTATTACTATTTGCTTGATGGTCATTTGTCTCAACAGAAAATAGCATACATGAACATGCAAGTGGAAAAACAGCTAATTTACTCGTTTTATCACCTCAACAAAATGTAGTAAATTGTTATTTGAAGACAACTGATCAAATTTCATTTGATAAAGACATCTGGAAGCAATCAACCAAACAATAAAATAGGAGTAAAAAAGTACACATTATATTTACACTCACAAGTTCTTTTTGAAGACTGAGCATTTATTACTAAACTCAACAACACTGTTTGACGTACATCCCTACAGAAACACACAGCGGTATCAAATATATTAGTTACATATTTACAGACCGATCCCTGCTGACACACGTCACTCCGATACAAACGCAGACATTGAAGGACATCTACAACTCATAAAAAGGGAACATGAGGACGAGTCCTCAGCCGCCATTACATCAGAATAATGACAATAACAAGCGGGAGGGACACATCTGTCTCTGTCTCACTGCGGCTCCTCCGACTGCCCCACCCCTTCCTCTTTAACCTGCTCTGGCTGACTCTCGCCATCGCCGTCCGCCTGGCATTCCTCTTGTGAATCGTCCGCAGCGGTTGCCGTGGTTTCCAGCACACTGATGCTGCTGCCCTGCTGCTGGACGGAGGACAGGCTTTGCATCGGCAGCGTCACCAGCTGGAACTGAGGCCCCATAAGCTTCACCAGGGACCCGCCGGCTGCCCCCTCCTGCCCCCCCGCTGCCGCCGACAGCACGGTGAGGCTGGTGGCATCGCCCTGCAGCTCAGACCCAGAGAGCGGGGAGGTCAGGAGGGTGTACCCGCCCAGGTTAGTGCCGGTTCCTCCTGCCACGGTCAGAACCCCGCCCATCTGGTTGAGAGTGATCTGGGTGGGAGCGGCGTTGAGGGTGGCCGGGCCGGAGATGGCTCGGGTCAGCCGGGGGCGCTTGGGGGTGGGGGGTGCAGGCACCGGAGTGAGGGTCATCAGCACGTTGTTGAGGTGCTGGGATTTGCTCTTCAGCTCCTTGGCACGCTTCCTGTGCTCATCACACTGCTGCTCCAGCGCTGCGGGAACACACACACCATCAATACACCCACCATCAATACATACTGTGGGTCTACGATGACTGTATCGCAGCACAGACAATAAATATTTGTTTGTTTCATTTGCGGGCATGAGGCTGGCTTTGGAGTTCTGCCAGCTCTCTCCCTTTCCCCTTCTCACACACACACACACACACACACACACACACACACACACACACACACACACACACACACACACACACACACACACACACACACACACACACACACACACACACACACACACACACACACACAACACACACACACACACACACACACACACACACACACACACACAGTGTCAAAGTGTCAGAAAATGACGGGACATCCTCCCAATAATTCAGAAATCATGTTATCATAAAGTAAACCCCCCTCTGATTTCTCTTCTTAGTTTGTCATGCAATTCTTTATTACAACACCACATGTACACCTGTCCACAACCTCAAACAGTCATACTCCAAACTCCACTATGGCCAAGACCAAAGAGCTGTCAAAGGAGACCAGAGACAAAATTGTAGACCTGCACCAGGCTGGGAAAACTGAATCTGCAATAGGTAAGCAGCTTGGTGTGAAGAAATCAACTGTGGGAGCAATTATTAGAAAATGGAAGACATACAAGACCACTGCTAATCTCCCTCGATCTGGGGCTCCACGCAAGATCTCACCCCGTGGGGTCAAAATGATCACAAGAACGGTGAGCAAAAATCCCAGAACCACACGGGGGGACCTAGTGAATGACCTGCAGAGAGCTGGGACCAAAGTCACAGAGGCTACCATCAGTAACACACTACGCCGCCAGGGACTTAAATCCTGCAGTTCCAGACGTGTCCCCCCTGCTTATGCCAGTACATGTCCAGGCCCGTCTGAAGTTTGCTAGAGGGCATTTGGATGATCCAGAAGAGGATTGGGAGAATGTCATATGGTCAGATGAAACCAAAATAGAACTTTTTGGTAAAAACTCAACTCGTCGTGTTTGGAGGAGAAAGAATGCAGAGTTGCATCCAAAGAACACCATACCTACTGTGAAGCATGGGGGTGGAAACATCAGGCTTTGGGGCTGTTTTTCTGCAAAGGGACCAGGACGACTGATCCGTGTAAAGGAAAGAATGAATGGGGCCATGTATCGTGAGATTTTGAGTGAAAACCTCCTTCCATCAGCAAGGGCACTGAAGATGAAGCGTGGCTGGGTCTTTCAGCATGACAATGATCCCAAACACACCGCCAGGGCAACGAAGGAGTGGCTTCGTAAGACGCATTTCAAGGTCCTGGAGTGGCCTAGCCAGTCTCCAGATCTCAACCCCATAGAAAATCTTTGGAGGGAGTTGAAAGTCCATGTTGCCCAGCGACAGCCCCAAAACATCACTGCTTTAGAGGAGATCTGCATGGAGGAATGGGCCAAACTACCAGCAACAGTGTGGAAACCTTGTGATACTAGAATTTAAACTTAATTATTACATTTGATTAAATCACAGATTATTATTGTCAAGACAGTTTCTCTTGTTTTATTTTTTATAGGTTTGTTTTTGAGTTAAATTATTATTTTTATTTTATTGTATTCTATAAACTACTGACAACATTTCTCTGTGTTGGAATTCAACAGACACTGGAATGGCTGCCATACATGTAGAGATAAAGATTTAAGACACACGATAATAATTTAACCCAAAGACATACCTATAAATAATAAAACAAGAGAAATGATAATGCTGAAGTGGTCTCTTCATTTTTTCCGGGGCTGTATATATATCTTTTTATTTATAAACTAAACTAAACCCTAGTAACCCTACACAGTCACCAGTGAACACAGAGCAGCGGGATGCACTGACCGGCCAGGCTGCGGGTGTACTGCTCTCTGTAGCGATCCATCTGGCTCTTATGACTGGCCAGAACCTTCTTCACTAGGTCCAACATCCCAAAGTTCTGCACTATGTTGTTGAGCAGCACAGCATCTGGAAAACAAAGACAGGAAGTTCAGAGCGACAGAGCAGTGTTTGATATTAAAGAAGAGTTCTAGACTCTGGAGATTGCTACTGAAAGCCTTTCTTAGCTGACTCACGTTTGGTAGACTAGTCATTTTCACTTTCTAGTCATGTTTAAGACATGAGGAAAAGACAAATGCATTTATATTAGTTTAGTATTTGTTTATAGTGTCACATAAAACTGTAAATGAGGCAGCTTTAGCCAACCTTGCTCATATAAAGTGTGTACTTCTGATGCTCTTTTTAGTATAGAGTGTCATCTTGTGCAGTGAGTGAGTCGAACAATTTCTCTTCAAACTCTTGTCATTAAACTGGTTTGTACTGGATAGCATCTCCTGTCGTTTGGCTGGAGTTTGTGTGCCTGCAGCACAACTACAGTTCTTTAACATTAGTTGCAGTTAAACTGTCCAATTCAGCATTTATTTGTTATTAATACTAATACACTTTTTTAAATTGAAGTATACGTATTATATATAGTATTACAATATGCACATTTCTACTTTGTTTGTATAAATATTTTATTTTTATTTGTAATGCACGTATTTTTGTATGTAACTTTTTTAAATTTCATATTTTTACTACAATTTATTGTTCAGAATTCAGCATTAATATGTTATTAATATTTTAACACCATCTGTATATATTGTTATAAAGTAGTTAGATGTTTTTTTCCCTTTTCCTGACCTTTGACCTGCAGCGGTGGGTCACACACTCTCTCCTGCAGCCCCTTCAGCACCTCCTGCAGCTCCTTCTGGAAGTCCTCCACCACCTCCTCCATCAGACCAGCATCCTTCACCGAACGCCAGAATGCCACCGAGTCCTCTGGACACACACACACACACACACACACACACACACACAAACACACACACACACACACACACACACAATAAAGTATACGCTCCAACAATTCTGTCCACATTAAGGTGAGTGTGTGTGCGGGTTGCTGATCACCTCCGATGGCGGTGACCCACTCTGACGTCTCCTCCATCACGTCAGGGAAAGAGGCTGCTGCTCCATTCACTGCACCACAAAAAGAGCTTCTAATGTCAAACAAATAAATAGATACAGATCCCCTCAAATCTTAAGGGTTTGAGGGGATCTGTCGTACAGCAGTGGTTATAAAATGTCAGTTATCGCTATTATTAAAGCAATAACACCATGTTTGACGCTTTCAGACTTACAGTCAGCTGATGAGGGGGGGGCCGGGACCAGGTCAGCAGACTGATCAGTGCTGATCGACACTTTGGTTCCCACCAGGTCTATCTTAGTGCTACGGCACGTGTTGGAGCACACTTTCGAGTGTTGGTAGAAGTCCAGCTCACCGGAGTCCATGATCTTCCTGAGGAATAAAACATGATGAAAGGCTTAGAGCAGCACGAACAGAACATCTGATGGAACAAATAATGAATATTATTTCGCTGAAGAAAGCTTGTAAATATACAGTGGGGCAAAAAAGTATTTAGTCAGCCACCAATTGTGCAAATTCTCCCATTTAAAAAGATGAGAGAGGCCTGTAATTTTATCATAGGTATACCTCAACTATGAGAGACAAAATGAGAAAAAAAAATCCAGGAAATCACATTGTAGGATTTTTAATGAATTAATTGGTAAATTCCTCGGTAAAATAAGTATTTGGTCACCTACAAACAAGCAAGATTTCTGGCTCTCACAGACCTGTAACTTCTTCTTGAAGAGGCTCCTCTGTCCTCCACTCGTTACCTGTATTAATGGCACCTTTTTGAACTCGTTATCAGTATAAAAGACACCTGTCCACAACCTCAAACAGTCATACTCCAAACTCCACTATGGCCAAGACCAAAGAGCTGTCAAAGGAGACCAGAGACAAAATTGTAGACCTGCACCAGGCTGGGAAAACTGAATCTGCAATAGGTAAGCAGCTTGGTGTGAAGAAATCAACTGTGGGAGCAATTATTAGAAAATGGAAGACATACAAGACCACTGCTAATCTCCCTCCATCTGGGGCTCCACGCAAGATCTCACCCCGTGGGGTCAAAATGATCACAAGAACGGTGAGCAAAAATCCCAGAACCACACGGGGGGACCTAGTGAATGACCTGCAGAGAGCTGGGACCAAAGTAACAGAGGCTACCATCAGTAACACACTACGCCGCCAGGGACTTAAATCCTGCAGTTCCAGACGTGTCCCCCTGCTTAAGCCAGTACATGTCCAGGCCCGTCTGAAGTTTGCTAGAGGGGATTTGGATGATCCAGAAGAGGATTGGGAGAATGTCATATGGTCAGATGAAACCAAAATAGAACTTTTTGGTAAAAACTCAACTCGTCGTGTTTGGAGGAGAAAGAATGCAGAGTTGCATCCAAAGAACACCATACCTACTGTGAAGCATGGGGGTGGAAACATCATGCTTTGGGGCTGTTTTTCTGCAAAGGGACCAGGACGACTGATCCGTGTATAGGAAAGAATGAATGGGGCCATGTATCGTGAGATTTTGAGTGAAAACCTCCTTCCATCAGCAAGGGCACTGAAGATGAAGCGTGGCTGGGTCTTTCAGCATGACCATGATCCCAAACACACCGCCAGGGCAACGAAGGAGTGGCTTCGTAAGAAGCATTTCAAGGTCCTGGAGTGGCCTAGCCAGTCTCCAGATCTCAACCCCATAGAAAATCTTTGGAGGGAGTTGAAAGTCCGTGTTGCCCAGCGACAGCCCCAAAACATCACTGCTTTAGAGGAGATCTGCATGGAGGAATGGGCCCAAATACCAGCAACAGTGTGGAAACCTTGTGAAGACTAACAGAAAACGTTTGACCTCTGTCATTGCCAACAAAGGGTATATAACAAAGTATTGAGATGAACTTTTGTTATTGACCAAATACTTATTTTCCACAATCATTTGAAAATAAATTCTTTAAAAATCCTACAATGTGATTTCCTGGATTTTGTTTTCTCATTCTGTCTCTCATAGTTGACGTATACCTATGATAAAAATTACAGGCCTCTCTCATCTTTTTTAATGGGAGAACTTGCACAATTGGTGGCTGACTAAATACTTTTTTGCCCCACTGTAATAGAAAAATTCCATTGGCTTTTTGTACAATAAGTTCCAGGTTGTACCTGGAACTTATTGTACAATAAGTTCCAGGTTGTACCTGGCCAATGGAATTGTTCTATCATATTTACAATTATAGCAGGAAAAAACTCAGATTTTCTTCTGACAAGTCAACCCTGCGGCACTCATCACATCTCTTTTATATTTTACTATACTTAGGTAAATATCAGAGTATTTGAACAATGATTTTTGTTTAGATTAGAGTAAAGAGCCATATGAAGGACTATAGCATGATTAAACTGGTCATTCTTCTATGAAACATGCAAAAAAAAAGAAAAGTTCAGCGTATTTTTAAGCAAATGTTGCATTAAAAAAAAGAAGGTTTTGGGCTCCCTTCTGAAAAGGCCATATCCTGCTCATTTTCAGGTTCATATCAGTATGTAGCGTCTCTACTGGGACATGTCTCCATGCTTTAATGTTCAAAAAGCTCTTTATTTTTCCCATCCTACCTCTGCTGCAGCACCTCTTTTCACCCTCTGTCTGAAACCAGACCCCAGTCTGCTCTGATTGGTTAGCTGGCCGGCTCTGTTTTGATTGGGCAACCGCTTAGAGATGTCCCTCACCTTAGCCTATCACCTAGAATGTTTTGGAGCGCTCGCCAGTAGATGCACAAGTGTTACATAGTGATGTAATTATGTTACGGAAGTAAAGAAAGGAGTCCAATGGAGGCGAATCAGGCGCGGGGTGGGGGGGGGGACACACCATATTTAATATATCTGATGAGTCCAGACCTGAGCATGGTGCCGTTGAGGCGGATGGCTCTCTTCCAGTCCTTCAGAGTGGATTTCCCCGCTAAACACACAAACTCCTTGGGGCTGATGAGCTGCCCGTTGAACTGAAGGGAGGGGCAAGAAAAACAGCATGAGATGATCCGATTAACCATACACTTAATCTTCATTTCCTAAAATGTGTTTGAAATTAGCTTTTTGCCGATCTGTTTGTAGAAATACCTGGACACATTTCACGTTGATCCCCGGGCAGACAAACTTCTTCCAGACCAACGTTGCTTTGGTGTCTCCACAAGTGATGGGGTAGAATTCATCAGATTCCACATCCACCTCCTCAGTCAACTTCACTGCAGAGACCAAAACACTGTCAATTCTTACATCTGATCATGTAAACATGCAACAACTTTCTTATAAAATGATAAACATCATGTGTATTTGAAACGCATATGGTCAGCCCCAGCATGATTTAGTGCACAGTTACAGAGGTAAGGCAAAGCAAGTTTATTTATATAGCACCTTTCAACACATGGCAATTCAAAGGGCTTTACAAAATAAAATAAAAGATATTAAGAAAAAAATGCATCAGAAACACATTACCAAATGGCATTTAAAAACAGGCACAAATAAAGCACAGATAATAAAATAAACACAACAGGTATAAAATACATGAATAGAAGCCACACTGCAGATGAACAGCTCAATCTAAAGCAAAAACATTTTTTCCGTCTGGATTTAAAAAACAGTAAGAGTTGGAGCGGACCTGCAGGATTCTGGGAGTTTGTTCCAGATAGTTGGAGCATAATAGCTAAACGCTGCTTCTCCATGTTTAGTTCTGACTCTGGGAACAGAGAGCAGATCCGTCCTAGAAGGCCTGAGACTCCTGATGGTCCATAATTTAGCAAGAAATGGTTAATATATTTTGGTCCTAAACCATTTAATGCTTTAAAAACCAGCAGCAGACAGACAGGTAGCCAGTGTAAAGACTTCAGAGCCTGAGAGCTGTTTATGGAATGAAGTAAAAGCTTTGGGGCAATTCCTATTAGAATAGCTTTGCTCACAACACAGACTCTTCTGTTTTTGAGGCATATACAGACATGAAAAGTTAATAAATTGTCTGGAAAGTTTTCAATACTGTATTTGATTCACTTGGAAGTAAACTGATATGCTTTAGCTCTCTAAATTAGCCCATTTTAGCATTAGCAATGTTTTTTCTGTGGAAAAGAGCAGCAAAAATCTAGGAAATAGTGCAGGTGACATTACCGATGACTGCCTCTTCCCTGGACATTGAATCCGTTCTGTTGGCCTCAGCTTCTGCTTCCACTGATGCTTCGGTGAGGATTTCCTCCCTGTAAAACCACAGTGTTTGATTTAGTAAATTGATCAACAGGACAATCAAAGCCCACACTGTGTTCCGGAGCAGTGTGTGTGTACATTACCCAGTCTGAGCGCTGAGCTCTGCGCTCAACATCACTGCCTTCTCCTCCTCCTCCCCCACAGATGAGAGCTCCTCACCCATGCCGTCGGGTATGGTGACGATCACTACCTCCCTCATGTCCTGCATGCTGACCTCTGATGAAGCCATGGAGAATAGATGGAGCTTCACACAGGATGACAGCAGAGAGGAAAACACTGATGTTGATTATATCAGTTTAAATAATGTAGTAGAAAAATAATAATAATTGAAGAAAATCCACTTAATTGTTTGTATTTTTTCTATTAGTAATGTGTGCTTTTTGTCAATATTGAATTAGTTATCTTACTGTTAGTCATTGCTTGCCTTTTTTACTTGCTATGCCACTTCAGCTGTAACACTGTCATTTTAGCACTATAAGACTAATAAAGGAAATCAGATTCTGAAAAGGGTTTGCCTGATCACATTAGATTTATAATTCATACCAGAAAAGAAAATTAGGGCTACAATATGTTTTAAGTGTGACCAAAAGTACGTTTTCTGACTTCGTCAGAATCTCACTTCTCTCTAATAATTCTGTATTATTTCTCATAATTCTAACTAAAAAAAAAAGATCTCCTTTTGTTTTTCGCATGTGGCCCCTGATCCTCTTCAAAGAATACACTCAGAATGGGGTGCACTGTATAACAACAAGTAATAACACCTTTCAAGTAATAACACCTTTCAAGTAATAACACCTTTTGGAAGTAAAAATAACATGTTTTTAAAACTAATTTATGCGCTAGAAAACATGGCGAGTTTTAAAATAAAATGAAAATGCATTCTGTGTATTTCATGTATACTGTTAGGCAGTGGTGTAATGTAACTTAGTACTGTTCTTTAGTAAAACATGTGGGTAATTGCACTTTAGTTAACTATGTTCACATCATGCTACTTTATACTTTTACTCCGCTACATCCAGCAGGCTAATGTTGTTCTTATTACTCACTACATTAGTTCCTTTGCAGATAAAGGTTATTATTAAACAATATACACCACACACACATTATTATATATTATTACAGGTGAAGCTACCCTAAAGTAATTCAAATAAACCCATATTTCCCAAGTGCAATAATTTATAAAATATAAAAAACAATATCTCGTGCTTAAAATGGCCATTTTACATTGCAGGACTTTAACTTTTATTTATATTTATTTGTACACTGTAGTACTGCTACTTTACTTATTCTGAGTACTTCTTTCACTTCTTTAGAGTATACCCTATTGGACATATTTTAAATGCTGGTGCCTTTAAATATCAACTTGCAGTTTTGAATGCAGTTTGGTATGGCCTCTTATTTAGCTAAGACTGAATGTGACAGCATAAGGCATTTGGGATAATATGAAATCTTACCTTCAGTCGTCAGTCGCGTAAAGTTGTCTCGTCTTTGGGTGAGGAGTGAGTGTCTTTAACACCAGAATGGATGGATGCTAGCTAATGTTAGCTTTGGATGCAAACTAGCTAAATACTGCAGTTACTATTTCCATGGAGCTGGCAGGGTTCTCCTATTTCAAACACAACGCAGACCTAATTCTTAATTATTTGTGTTGGGACTTCTTGAGAAACAAATTTAAACTCATATTCACGAGACTAAATTTGTGTTATTTACGGATATATTTTTTGTTGCGGATTCTTCTTCGCTTGAGGATTAACGGCAGCTTCTTCTTCTTTGGGGTTTTACGGCAGCCTGCTTCCACTGAGCTGCAATTCCGCCACCTAGTGGGACTAGTTCATTACTGTGACAAATGTAAATCCTTTTCAGACCAATGTGGGTCAAGAGGTCAAACAATCAGTTTAGTACTTTCAAGGGATCTCCTGTGCTTGGCTAAACGTAAACTCTAAAGTTCCTGATGCTGATGTTGAGCTGTTGATTTTGTGAATGCTGATTCTGAAGTCTGATTTCTAACTCAGGCAGCATTGATTTTGTTGCTGACCCATATGCCCAGTGGCGGTTCTTCCATTAGGCAAACCTCGGCAATTGCCTAGGGCCTCAACCAAATAGGGGCCCCCAAATCTGACCATCCCAGTCACAGTAAAGACACAAAAAACGAATGTTAATTTGTTACTTAAGTGAAGTAAAAAAACAAAACACATTTCTAATAAAAAAACAAGAAATATCAGCATAATACCGAATTAATGTCTAAATAATAATTGTCCAAGCACACATACCCCCCTCCATTACTGTGCATTGACTAGTCCATAATATGATGACGTAGCAATAATGACGTGCCTTCAAACCAAAGCAGCGGGAAGTAAACTGTATGCGACTCCGTAAAAATGAAGCGGAGCTACGAAAGTGGTTATTCTAAAAAAAAGAGAGCAAAAGAATTGCAGATACACTGCCAAAATTAACGTCCTTTGGCTTTTTTACATCTCCTGCTGCTACAGCATCCGCTGTAGTAGCTCCTGAACTTGCTAGTTCTACATGCTCAGCAGGTATTGATGAGGAACATGTTGAAGTGGAAGGAGAAGTCGCTATGGGTGCCGAAGGAGAAGAGGTGGCTATAGAAGCCGAAGCAGAGGAACAGGTGACTCTGGATGATGAAGACGAAGGTGATTTAGTGGTGAGTAGTGCTAGGCCATTTACCACCAGCAGTGGAGATAATTTAATAATAGGCGACGACCCTGCACATTGGCCAGAAAAGTTAACAGACAGAGAGCGTTGTTCAATAGTACAGAAAGGACCAGTGTAGATACGAGGAGATTTCCCCCAGAACACTCAGGGCAGACGATTCACAAACACGTACTACAACATGAACATGAAGAATGGCGAAAAAATCCAGAGGTCCTGGCTCGTGTACAGCATGATGAAAGACCGCGCTGTTTGCTTCTGTTGTCGGCTGTTTGGCAATTGCAACAAGCAGCAGTTCAGCTCCGATGGCACAAACGATTGGAAAAATTTAGCAGCCTTCTTAAAAGATCACGCGAGGTCTGCCGATCATCTTGATAATATGGCTGCTTGGCGAACACTTCATCAACGGCTTCAAACAGGTAAAGCCATAGATAATGTGAACCAAGAGCTGTTTGTAAATGAAGTTAACAAATGGAGAGAGATTCTGAAACGACTGATTGCCATTATTACACATCTGGCCGAGCGCAACTTAGCTTTTCGAGGCCATTCAGAGAAGCTGTATGAGCACGGCAATGGAAATTTCTTAGGCCAAGTTCAACTGATGGCTCAGTTTGACCCTGTACTGAGGGGCCACGTGAAGAGGGTAGCTGAGAAAGCAGTCTCTGAGTGTTACTTCAGTAAAGTGATTCAAAATGAATTGATTTGCTTGATCGGAAGCTGCGTGACGAAAACAATAGTGGAGAGGGTGAAGAAAAAAAAAATACTTCAGTGTCATCATGGACTGCACCCCAGATGTCAGCCATGATGAGCAGCTGTCCGTGGTGCTGAGGATTGTGGACTGTAAGCCTGGCGAAGGAGTGTCTATTCATGAGCACTTTGTTGGCTTTCTCGTGGCAGAGGACACAACTGGGAAAGGCCTACTCAAATTGTTTTTGGGACACCTCAGACACTAAATTTGGATCTTGCTGATTGTCGTGGGCAATCCTACGACAACGGCAGTAACATGCAGGGGAAGAAACAGGGAGTCCAGAGCAGAATCCTGGAGCTTAACAACAAAGCACTCTGTGTCCCATGTGCCAGCCACACATTGAATCTGGTGGTTGGTGATGCTGCCAAGTCTTCTGTGACAGCTTTAAGTTTTTTTGGACTGTTACAGCGACTGTATGCTATTTTCAGTGCTTCAGTTCACCGCTGGACAATCCTTCAAAAACACGTGACGGATTTTACCATTAAATCACTCAGTGCAACAAGATGGGAGGCTAGGGTGGAGTCCGTGAAAGCTGTCCGATACCAGCTGCCTGAAATTTTGGATGCCCTAACCGCTCTGAGGGAGTATGCTGAGGGAAAGCAGGACTCTGAATGTGCCTCCAATGCCAACAGCATTCACAAAGAGATGAAGAAATGGCCTTTTCTGGTGAGTACAGTTGTATGGTACAATGTCCTATTTCACACAAACAAAGTCAGCAAGCTATTGCAGAGCCCCAAGGTGTCAGTGGAGGTCATGAGGAGAGAGGTCCTTGCAGTGATAGGATTTCTGAAAGATTATCGAGAGGATGGATTCAACTCTGCTAAAACAGATGCCAGGGAGATAGCAGAGAAGATTGATTTGGAGATGGCCTGGCCAGAGATGCGCCAGAGAAAGAAGAAAAGGCAGTTTGAGTATGAGGGGAGAGAGGAGACAGTGTGTACTGCAGAAGAGCATTTCAGAAGAGAGTTTTTCCTGCATATGGTGGACACAACCCTGGTCACAGTCAGGGAGAGATTTTCACACATGGAGGGTGTTTTTGAGCTATACGGCTTTCTCTACTCCACTGACCAGATGCAAAATGTCATGCAGGGAAAGGAATTAGATGAATGTTGCCACAGGCTCGAGAAGAAAATGAATGATGTTGATGCAGAGGACCTAAAGCAGGAAATAATTAATGCAGTCAGAGCATTCCCCCCACACGTCTCTTCACCTTTCCAGATGCTGGATTATGTGTACAGGGAAAACATCCTTGACATTTACCCAAATTTGAGTATAGCTCTGAGACTACTGCTCAGTCTCCCTGTGACTGTGGCATCAGGGGAAAGAAGTTTCTCATCACTAAAACGACTCAAGACTTACCTGAGGTCCACCATGTCTCAAGACCGCCTGTCTGCCCTGGCTGTTATCTCTATTGAACATGAAATCACAAAAACACTGGACATGGACTCAGTGATCACAAGATTTGCAGAAGCCAAAGCTCGCAGGGTCAGACTGTAGAATGTATACAAGGCCTCTCAGCTATACACAGCTGATGTCAGATGATTCAACCTGAAATGAGAGAGGATGAGACTGTTGAAAAGAAAGTTCAGAAAGTTCAAAAAGTTAAAAGATCAAAAACAAGAGAAACTTGGCAAGGACAAGAACACGAAGAAGAGACTAGTAAGACAGGCACAAAGGAGAGAATGAGACCTGATAAAGGGCAGGAAAAGCACATGAAGAAGAGATGAGTGAGACAGGCGCAAAGGAGAACAGGCAAAACAGGGACACAGATGAAGAGTAACAGGGATACAGACAGAGAAAAGGAAGAGAGGGACAAAGAGAATGTAATCATTCAAAAACATTTATTTATATATATTCACAATTATTTATAATGCTCCATGATTGACCTGGTGTTGATTTTTGTCGTAGTGAGAAGACAACAGGGGAAAAGACAGATGAACAACATCACCTTCTATCAGTGAGCCCTGGCTGAACAAGGTATTTGATTTGACAAAGTACATTCCTGTTGTATAAGGATCCTTGCCAAATGAAACACAGTGTAGTGAGTGTTTTTGTTCTAATGCTGTGTTTGTCTGTTTTTCAGGTTGGGTTCCATACAGCTGCTCACCACTTTTCTATGATATGAAGACTTTTGAGAAGACGACAACAGTAGGACTTTACAAATGCTTTCTGTCTCGCTCACACACTCCTTTACACACACACACACACACACACACACACACACACACACACACACACACACACACACACACACACACACACACACACACACACACACACACACACACACACACACACACACACACACACACAATAAAGTATACACTCCAACAATTCTGTCCACATTAAGGTGAGTGTGTGTGCGGGTTGCTGATCACCTCCGATGGCGGTGACCCACTCTGACGTCTCCTCCATCACGTCAGGGAAAGAGGCTGCTGCTCCATTCACTGCACCACAAAAAGAGCTTTCCTCTGGACACACACACACACACACACACACACACACACACACACACACACACACACACACACACACACACACACACACACACACAGCTTACTCATTCACTCACTCACATTCTCTCTCTCTCTCTCACTCTCTCTCTCTCACACACACACACACACACACACACACACACACACACACACACACACACACACTGTTTTGCCACTCACTCACTCACTCACATGAAATGGTGAAGGCAACATGGAAAATGGACATTTGAAGATGACTTAACTACCTGCAAACCTAAACTCTCTCTCTCTCTCCCATTGTTTTTCCTGTTACTCACTCACTCACCCACCCATTCACTCACACACTCAACCACTGCTTTGCCTGTCTCTCTGAATAATAAACATATAATTTTGCCAAATGCTGGAGCAATCTGAAACTGATTTTACTGTGGAGAGTTAAGACCATTGTTAGTGACAGTGCACTATTGGTTTATTGCGATTCTTTAATCTCAATTTAAAGCAAGGGTATTGGAATGGTTATTTGGTTGATGTGTGTGTTTCAAGAATGAGGGCCCCATGTCTATATTTTGCCTAGGGCCCCAAAATGGCTAGATCCGCCCCTGCATATGCCATGCTGCCATATTGCAGTCTTGAACAGATCAAAATAACATAAATATGCATTTTAGCATTATTATGTGAATCCCTAATCTGAAATCAAAAATGTTACCTCCCTTCAAACTATTGCAATCCCGTTTTTACAGGCCATCCTCCTAAAATATTATTTTCTTAAAAAAACATTATTGTCCTTTTGCTAAAATTGTTCTTCTTCTCCAGATGATTTAAAGTCCCATCTCCCCCACCTGGTTGACCCCTTGATGAACTCTATTCACATTAAAATGTACGTTTTTTATCCCCTTTCAGAGAACCAGATTTGTTTTTAAATGTATAGAAGAGTATAGGGCTGATTACGCTTGCTACTTTTGGAGTGCCATTACCCACCACATCTTTACCTGAGATTCTGATTATGTTGTTACTTGGATATTGAATATTTCTATACCCCCATTAAATTCCTGTTATTTCAGTATCAAAAATCTTTTATTAGTCCCACAGCGGGGAAATGTACATTGTTACAGCAAGTGGCATGGACGCAAAAGACACATAGCACGTAAAAAAAGGCATGCAATAATACATAATGCGCTAACATATTAATAGAAGAAATGCACAGTAGTGATACTAGCATAAAAATGAAGACAATTAAGTAGGTAAGTACTTAAGTACTTAATGACCTATGTGATGTAAGGTGTTGAGACATTATACAAATATTGGGACATGTATTACAATGATTTTTTTTCACATAAAGGTTATTATGGCACAGTATTTCAAAAAAGAGTCTTTTGCACATTACGATTTTATTGCACAAGATCTCAGCAGTCTGTATTGTGTGGGTCTACCAGTGGCTGTGGTGGTTATACAGTCTGATTGCTGCAGGAAGGAAGGACCATGAGTCCCCGCGGGTGCAGCAGCCACTAAAGGAGCTACGTAGTGCAGACAGGGTGTCCTGGAGGGGGTGGCCAGGATACATTGTCCAGCAGGAAGGACAGCTTGGCTGCCATTCTCCTGTCTCCCACCACCTCCACATTGAAGACCGTTGTCATCATCATCATCATCATCATCATCATCATCATCATCATCATCATTTATTTATTCACAAGGTTAAATAAAAATACACACAGCAGTACATTCATAAGACATAATTGAGGCGTGAAAGCTTAACAACAGGGGCCCAGACATTAAACATAAAGTATTTACATTAATATTTTATCAATACATACTGCATTGGAGAGACAGCATATATTAGACAGAAACATTGCAAGCCAAAAACATATCCCACACTAACCAAGAAACCTAAAAACTAAACTACTCGCACCCTAAGTACTGAATGGCCTAAAATATGTATTTCATCAGTCTAAACATTGGTTTAAAACTCAACAGGAGCCTTAGTGTTTTTTTCCAGTGTTGCATGACTGCCATCATCAGGAGGTATTTTCATTTGTCAAATGTTCCTGTTTTCCTGCTCCTGTTAGCCCTTAAAAGGATAATTTCTAAAAGGATTTACTTATATTTTCTTTCTATACATTTATAGCAACTACAGTTACCCAGAATATGAGGAGATGATTATAACCTCAGTGCAGTGATGTCTTACTCTTGCCTGTATTGACATGGTTTGTAAAGTAAATCTCAACTTTTCTCCTTAACTGTACTATCTGTGTTGGGACTATAGATGCATTAGTAATACATTAACTTGAGGATATTCCAAATCCTCCACCAGAGTTTTTAAAAGCCAAGGAGGTATTATTGGCCCTATCAGAGTCGGACTTTCTCATATTGTATATTTTGGAGGTTAAAGATATAACATCAGCTCCCCAGTCCAAACTTACAAGGTAACCCCTCACATTTATAACTTGTTTTTAAAAAATGTTCATGTGTTTTTAAATATGGTGCTACGGGATTTTTTACTGGACAGGGAGTGTAGGAAAATGATCATGCTATGGAAAATAACTTAAGCCATCAGACAAGTGCAGAGAAAAGTATGTTGCCGGGCAATCGCTTCAGGGAGGAATCCCCATGGGTAGCAATAAAGCAGGTTTGATTCCACATAGAAGAAACAGCAGGTTCTGGGGAACTTGAAGTGGAAAATGGACAGTGAGTGAACACCAGATTAATGAAACAGAAATACTGTGTTACTATACTACTCTGTAGGCCTACATTATAATTTAAGAGGAAACATGTTCGATACTAAATATCTTGGTTTCTACAGTTTATGTTGTCTTAAATATTACACAATCCAGAAGTAACAGAAAGTAATCAGGTTACATTACTTTTTGATTGTGATGCCTAGATTAGGTAACTAAATACAATTTATGAAATTTTAAAGTAACCAATATTGGACTGTATGTTGTAATTCGATTCGACGGACAGTAACGTTAGAGGGAACTAATCGGCATTTGCAGCCTCTAATCTGCCAAATCCAGCAAAGAAGACACACACCGACAGAGATGCGCATGCGTGCTGGCCACTGTTATGAAAACATGGCGTCCAGCTTGGTTCCGCCAGAGATGCTAGTTTTTTCCAGTTTTTTTTAATAACAATATTAGTCCCCTTCCAGTTTGACTCATACATTTCCTCCCGCGGTGCCTCAGGGCTAAGTTTGAGTAACGTTTTCCTGACATACTGGGGAAATGTCTCTCTCTCAGTGGTCAGAAAAGATACTCCAGCTGCTCAGCCGAATGAACAACTTTTATTCACCAGGTAAGTTACACGACACTTGGGCACTGAATTAAACATGCGGTCTACGATATGTATGTGGTTTGAAGTAGTCCCCTCCACCTTCCCTTCAGGCTCCTGTCGGGCTAGTTGCTTTAGGTTTGAAATAAATGGAGCACAGGTCGGCTGGATTCCTCCTCAAGTCGCCCCGCTGTTGAGTCGGTTTCCAGATGTGTTTAGTCCGCCGCAAGGGAGCGCTGTGTCCCTGCGACCCAGCCTGGACTCACACGGGAGGAGGTCTGAGGCTGTGGACGCTGTCCTGCAGACCCTGAGGCAAGAGGGCATCTTCAGCTGCCTCAAAGGATGGAGAGATGAGGTGAGACACACACACACACACACACACACACACACACACACACACACACACACACACACACACACACACACACACACACACACACACGCCGACTCTGTTGTGATTGGTCAACTCCTTAGAGATGTCCCGCCCTTTAGCCTGTCACGTACAATGTGTTGCTGCACTAGCCAACAGAAGCGCAAGTGTTACATAGTTTAATGTTACAGGAGTAAACAAAAGAGTCCAATGGAAGCGTTTCATGCAGGGGGGTGTGGGAGAGTAACTCCCATATAGGAATTTTAGCCTTTGCAGGCCATTTACATGCACATAAACCTATAGAACACACTACAGGATAGGGAAAACCCCCAAAAGCATAATAGGGCCTCTTTAATGACTTCCAGAGATATAATGCCATGGATTAAACATTCATGGATTAAAGGGATGGTGGTTTCTTCTGTCTTATACACTGGACTTGACCCTGGACTGTATACTATAGTGATAATGTGAATATGTAAAATAAGCCTAGAAGTTGTGAATAACATCAAGTGCATCGCTGTAATTCTGATGCATTCCTGTCTTTCAGAAATACAGTGTGATGTCAAAATTCTCTGAGCCTCCTCTGATGTCGATGGAGAGATCAGCTACAAGTCAGTTTTGGAACCCACAGTGCCATGTTATATCACTGTTCGTGTTGTACGAGCTTATTGTGATGCTTCACACGCAGGTCTGTTCGGTGTGAAGAGGAGTGGAGTCCATATCAATGGCTACACTGTCAGTGACGGGGGGGAAGTCAGCATGTGGCTTGCACGTCGCTCCTCTACTAAGCAGACGTACCCTGGACTGCTGGACAATGTGGTGAGAGAAGACACTGTCTACATATACTACATAGTAGATACTTACTATACAAAGGATAAGTCTTAAATACAAAGTTCTTCCAATTCAGATTTCCACAAATGAATGAGTCAGTGTTTTGTCTCTGGAGGCAGCAGGTGGTCTGGCGGCTGGGCTTGACATCAAACAAACTGCGATCAAAGAATGTGAGGAGGAGGCATGCATTCCAGCAGCCATTGCGGAGAAGGCTCGTCCTGTTAGCACAGTAAGGTAAGCTTGATTTATTTAGATTTTTCTTAAAATGGTGTGTGTGTGTGTGTGTGTGTGTGTGTGTGTGTGTGTGTGTGTGTGTGTGTGTGTGTGTGTGTGTGTGTGTGTGTGTGTGTGTGTGTGTGTGTGTGTGTGTGTGTGTGTGTGTGTGTGTGTGTGTGTGTGTGTGCGCGTGTGTGTGTGTGTGTGTGCGTATATTTTTTGTCTTGTTTTTTTTATTATGTTTTTGTTTCTTCTTCTTTGTGGGGATATACTTTTATTTAATGTCTTATGCCTAAAAAACGAAATACCAAGATCAATATTTGTTTGTTTTTTTAACGTAAAAAAAGAGTAACACCGTATTAAATGAGGACACAATCTAGTAATTCACTAAAGGACAGTCTTTAATATAACAAAAAACAATGTAATAACTAACTACTCCTGTGCATCTCTAGCTACACCTATGAGGATGAAGACGGGGTGTTTCCAGAGAGCCAGTATGTCTTTGATTTAGAACTTCCTGTGGGGTTCAAGCCTAAAGTAGGGGATGGAGAGGTGCAAGAGTTCTACCTCCTGCCCATGGACAAGGTCAGTACTGTGGACACGGTCTGAATATGAATCCTGTCAGATAACAATAATCTGAGGGGAGACAGAAATACCACAGGAGGGTTTGGTTATGGCTCTGTCTTGGTTTCAGGTGAAGGAACTCCTGGCCACTGAGGACTTCAAACCCAACTGTGCCATGGTGGTCTTGGACTTCCTCATTAGACACTCGCTCATTGATCCAGACACAGGTTTGTGACTATACACTGTTGTGCTTTTTGGAGGTTTCCCTTTCCTGTAGTGTGTTCTATAGTTTTTGATGCATGTAAATGGTCTGCAAAGGCTAAAATCCCAAGGTTGAATCCCAACAATTGCTCTGTCCAGCCCTCCAACATATACTATTGGTAGGTTAAGGGGAGGGACATCTCTAAGCTGTTTGACCAATCACAACAGAGCCGGCCAGCTAACCAATCAGACTGGGCTCTGATTTCAGAGAGAGGGTGAAAAGAGGTGCTGGAGCACAGGCGGTATGAGAATTTTGAACATTTGAGCATGGAGACATGTCCCAGTAGAGACACTACATACTGATAAACACCTGAAGATGAGCAGAATAGGGCCCCTTTAAGTTATGCATCAACAGTATGATTTTGTTAATGTCTTGCGTTGATTGTAAACCTTTCATTACAGAGCCGTGCTATCAGGAATTTGGGGCAGGACTCCATCAGACACTGGATTGAAGCTGAGGACTGAGGCAGAGACACTTCACCATGGTGATAACAACAACAGCTCCCTCTGTGGTTTGTACGGACGTGTTGGTTGCATACACCTCCCTTCGACCGCCCTGAGTGTCCTCCATCAGCTCTTCCAGTAGGAGGACCAGGTGCATCGTTCAAAAGATGGCGAATGCAATTTAATTTAATCCAAGCAATGTTTGCACTTTTTATAAAGAGACAAACTTGACAGGAAAATGTATGCATAAAAACGGGAGAGATGAAAAACTGCGGCACTGTTGGCAGAAGGAAGAAAGGAGAGAAACATTTAAAATAACACCATCAATCTAAATATTACGTCTCATGTATCATGTATGAAGAAGTGTGGATAAAAGACAATGTTTCAATGAACAAACAACGCCTGTTTGATACTCCTGAGTGCACACAGAAACATAATAAATACAGATGTTATTGCAAACAAACCCCTGGAATATGTTCTATTATTATTACAATCTTGCATGTTATAAAATGTATTCTCATAAATGATGCGGTAACCAGGACAGAATGACTTAAACTGACACTGTTTTCCATTTCTATAGACACTAGTGTATGGTTTTATATATTATATACAGTGGTGTGAAAAAGTGTTTGCCCCCTTTCTGATTTCTTATTTTCTTACATGTTTGTCACACTTAAATGTCTCAGATCACCAAACAAATTTCAATATTAGACAAAGATAAGGTACACATTTAGAAATGCAGTTTTTAAATGAAGGTGTTTATTATTAAAGGGTGAAAAAATTCAAACCTACATGGCCCTGTGTGAAAAAGTGATTGTCCCCCCCTGTTAAAACATAAATTTACTGTGGTTTATCACATCTTTGGAAAGCTGAGTTCAATTTCTCAAGCCACACCCAGCCGCTGCCACACCTGTTCTCAATCAAGAAATCACTTAAATAGGACCTGCCTGAAAAAGTGAAGTAGACCAAAAGATCCTCAAAATCTAGACATCATGCTGCGATCCAAAGAAATTCAGGAACAAATGAGAAACAATGTCATTGAGATCTATCAGTCTGGAAAAGGTTATCAAGCCATTTCTAAAGCTTTGGGACTCCAGCGAGCCACAGTGAGAGCAATTAAATACAAATGGCAAAAACATGGAACAGTAGTGAACCTTCCCAGGAGTGGTCGGCCAACCACAATTACCCCAAGAGTGCAGCGACGACTGATCCAAGAGGTCTCAAAAGACCCCAGAACAACATCCAAAGAACTGCAGGCCTCACTTGCCTCACTTGCCTCAGTTAAGGTCAGTGTTCATGACTCCACCATAAGCAAAAGTGACCTGCATGGCAGAGTTCCAAGACGAAAACCACTGCAGACCAAAAAGAACATAAAAGCTCATCTCAGTTTGGCCAGAAAACATCTTGATGATCCCCAAGACTTTTGGGAAAATACTCTGTGGACTGACGAGACAGATGTTGAACTTTTTGGAAGGTGTGTGTCCCATTACATCTGGCGTAAAAGGAACACAGCATTTCAGCAAAGGAACGTCATACCAAGAGTAAAATATGGTGGTGGTAGTGTGATGGTCTGGGGCTGTTTTGCTGCTTCAGGACCTGGGAGACTTGCTGTGGTAAATAGAATCATGAATTCTGCTGTCTACCAAAAAATCCTGAAGGAGAATGTCCGGCCATGTGTTTGTGACCTCAAGCTGAAGCGCACTTGGGTTCTGCAGCAGGACAAGGATCCAAAACACACCAGTAAGTCCACTCTGAATGGATTAAGAAAAACTAAATGAAGACTTTGGAGTGGCCTAGTCAAAGTCCTGACCTGAATCTGATTGAGATGCTGTGGCATGACTTTAAACAGGCGGTTCATGCTCAAAAACCCTCCAATGTGGCTGAATTACAAGAAATCTGCAAAGATGAGGATGCCACAATTCCTCCACAGCGCTGTAAAACACTCATTGCCAGTTATCGCAAACGCTTGATTGATAAACACCTTCATTTAAAAACTGCATTTTGTGTTTACTTGTGTTATCTTTGTCTAATATTTAAATTAGTTTGATGATCTGAAACAATTAAGTGTGACAGACATGCAAGAACACAAGAAATCAGGAAGGTGGCAAACACTTTTGCACACCACTGTAGTTCTGTCTTCAAATGTGTTTATATTGTTAAGCATATTAGAACTTGGTTTTTGAACAGTAATATACACATAGGCTACATAAACTAATAACACCATTTGTCGGAGGGAAAAAGTACAGCTAACCAGCAGCAGCATTAATTTCAATATGAGGACAGCAGGTCTGACATTTTAAACAGTATTCACAGAGCAAGGAGAGACGCTCGTTTAATTTAGTTACCTCGTGTGTTTAGAGCAGGGGTGTCCAAACTGCAGCCCGGGGGCCAACTGCAGCCCATTGTCCATTTTGATCCTCAGCAAATTCTAACAGTTTAATGGAATATTCAAGATTCAAGATTCAAGATTCAAGAAGCTTTATTTATCCCGAGGGAAATTGAGGTGCAACAGTTCAATACAAAGGAGGAAGGAGAAATATACACTCAATATAACTAAACTACTAAATATACATCAAATATTACTAAATATAAACTAAAATAACTAAGTATAACTAAATATAAACTAAATGTATTAACAATAAGAGCAGCTTTGCAAATATGAAATAGTGAAATAGTTACAGTAACTACGTAGGTATATACAATATACAACAATACGTATAGTGCAAATGGCAGTACAGTAATAAGATAACTAATACAACTAAGCTGAATACTAAAAACTAAATACTAAATAAAGTGACATGTGAAAGTGAAAGTGAAGTGAAATGACAGCATTGGATGAAATAAAGTGTCACTGAGTCTCCAATGTTCCTCTATGGCCCCCAGCTGAAACTTGTGGTTGTCTTATATTGTACTTCTTAAATATAAAGGTAAAGATATATTACACAGTAGTATTCCTGTGTTAATAAGCTCATTTTTCAAATAAATTCAGCCAATTTAATTAATATCAAGCTTGAAATATACCCTTCCAAATATAACTTATAAGCAATCTGAGGCTTCTGTTTAAAGGGATGAGCTGCCGAACCCCTGCGGCGAGCTGTGATGTAGGCTGGTTTTTTCAAGCATATTCAATTGTAAAGCAGAATGTACCTTCATTTGATTGATTTTGCTAACTTAAGAGACGAGGCAGCTTACCTCACCTCTATCCCTTCGTACTTATCTGTATGTGGCCCTCATTGAAAACATTTGGACATCCCTGGAGTAGAGGGTAGTAAGGAAGCAAATGACTTAGCAAAAAACAAGGACAAAGTACACATCAGTAAATAAATGAGGCAGGAAACAGGGAATAAGTTCATGTCTTATTTTATAATTCAAGAAGTGTATTCCATCCTGAAGTCTCTGTTGTCTCTTCCTTCTTTGGGATTGTTCATAAAACTAATCTCATTATGTATTCAAATGTTGAAGAAATAAATGCTATAAGTAATGACGTGTCTTAAGTAATGTGGCTACACTGCATTACCTGTGGTATACTGACCCCATGGTGACCGGTAGACAAAGCATGACTCAGCATTTGGTCATTCTCAGTTACAATTTATTTCCTTTAGAATACATTACAAAAAGACAACTGGAGAAATGCGAGGATATGTTTGCATACAAAACAATATTCCTCTAACAAATAACCAGAGGTTGCTTGCATTGAGCATTTCGTAATTTGACATTTTTTTCAAAGTGTGTATACCACACACACTGAGGTTTTGTTTTAAGCGGTGTGCAAATAATACAACATAAGCCAGTGGAATATCATGTAGTTCAAATAACATACAAAAGAATAAAGAAGCAGAAAAAAAGGCCGTGGCAGACAGGTACACACCTCCAAATAAAAACCAATGCTTTCAAAATGGGAGTGTGGAACAACTGAACAACAAAAAACGAGTTAAAAACAGAGGCTGCAATTACTTAAGATCATGTCTCTCTGATATCATGTACATTTCCACAGCAGCCTCACTGAAACTGGGAAAATCTAATGACCTGCGGCAAGTTTTCAATATAAATTCAGTAGTGTGTTGCATGTCCTTGATGGTACCTTCACAGCAGTACAATAAAAAAAGAGATTTCTTTTAAACTGAAAAAGGTACGTCTGTTAAAAAGAAATGGACAAGGCTGTGAAGTGGCCTAAATAATGCTGTGGAAATGTACATTATACAGAATTTGGAGGACGAGTTGAGCTTGCATCAACAAATTAAAAAAGATCAGAAAACATGGAGGCGCATTACTAAAGTATGATATAAAATATACTCATGGGAAACTAAAATAAAGGCGTTTCTCGAATATAAACCTGTGTGGTCCTCTCTGTAGAGGAGGGAAATTAAGGCCCCAATACTATTTCAAAAATGACAGCTTTAATTTTGTTAACCTTTTTAATACTCAACTGTTGACAGTGTTTGACAGTCCTGATCCATTGAATCACAAACAGTTTTCTGACTTGATCTTTCTTAATGTAGCGTTCTTTAACAAGCTTGTATAAAACACTCAAATAAGTTGGTCTAATACCATCACATATTTATGCTCCAATGCCAATAATCAGCGTGATGGAACAGAAAGGCCGTATACAGTTTATATCGCCCCTGGGTAATAAGAGGAGCGAGAAAGAGGAGCACCGTCACACTGCAGGCCATGGAACGCTCCCAACACTTAGGGGGTGCACTGAACCATTGAATTCAGGATGGAGAAGACCACAAAAAACTACAAACCCTCCACACTAATTCATGCTCGCTTCATGATTTCCTGTGTCCTAATTATGCCGTTTTATTGGAAAGCTTTAACAATTGTACTTAAATCTATACACTTACTCAGGTGCAGTGATGGTGGATTTTTTTGTACGCAGACCCAGAAGTAAGCACAAGGGCTCCCTCAGCTAAAATAAACGGGATTTTTTTTATTGGATTTTGTAACAGATGTTTATGACACATACACGTTCTGCTCTCGTTCTGATAATCTCCACATTTTTTAGGAATCTTAACGCATAAATGCAACCCTAACTGTTAGTGGGGTATTTATTCACATATTTCATGTCGTCGAACTCAAATCTCAAACGCTTGCATTAACAGACCTTATTTCTGGGGAGAAAAACATTGAATTTGAGACGAGGGAGCCCTAAATGCTAACTCATTTCCGGCTTTCTTTGTTACTCCTTTAGCCTGGTTGGACTGTCTTAGCTTCTCCCTATAATGCCCCGATCAATTGTGCCCAGCTTGGTGCCCCAGAAGACACTAGAGAGGGGGTGTTACTTGGCCTGGTTTGTCCCACCCCCACCCCGAATCCCCCACCCGACCCGTGTGCCCTGACGCTCTATAGCACATTGCAGATGCCCTTTTTGCCCCGCCTCTTGGCCTGCAGCGCTGCCCTGGTGGCCATCTCAAACACCTCCCTCACTCCGTCCTTGGTCTTGGCCGAGCACTCCAGGTAACCGAAGGCGTTGATGCGGTTCGACATGTCTCTCGCCTCTTCTGACTTCACCGGCTCCTGTTGGGATCAACCATAGACATTAAGGAAAATCATCAAGTCATAGAAAACACAAAACACAATTTGCATGTGTGATTGAGATCTTTTGTTTTCCCATAATGGAACAGCATAATAGCTGAATCTGATCTTTTTTATTCGGATTTGGGCCAATTTCATATATTAGTCCACTCCCATACATGTTCATAAATGAGATCCATGTCTGATTTTTGCAAAGCCACCTTTGTCTGAAGTCATATCCGAATGTAGGAGCCATATGCAAGGTCTCTGTGGTTTTTTTTCACAGATGGTGGGCTTGCAATGGAGCTTCGGACAAAGTTAGTGGTGGTTAAACCAGTGTACCAGTGGTTTAAAAAATATAATAACAAATCTAAGTCATGTTTCTTCCTCCTCTCCTTTATCATCTGCTAACAACCTTTGTGCAATATACATAACCTCCTTCAATTTCACGTTTACTACTATGATTTACATATTTGACCTTTTGTTTTTTACTTAATTACTAATAATATGTGCATAGTTAGCCTTTTTTTGGCTCACTTTATCTGCTGTTGTAATAATGTAAATTTCCCTGTTGCGGTACAAATAAAGGATTTCTGAAACTAAACTCTTACTTTTGTACAGCCCGGTGATGTGTGTGTGGCTTTCTATTTATTTTTCAGTTCAGGTCTGTGACCATTTCACACAGAAATTGGAAATTGGCCAAATTATTTTTATTTTAAGTATTTTAATAGAGCAGTAAGGCTTGCAGTCTTATGTGCACCGACAGTCACGTTACTCCTTAGGAAGAATTAGCATTGAGCTACACAGAACTCCAGAGACATGGGAATGAGCTCCACACAGGACTGACCTGTTTCATCTTAGCCAGCTCCCGGCGTGTGTGATCGTCATTACGCAGGTCTTTCTTGTTCCCCACCAGAATGATGGGCACGTTGGGACAGAAGTGCTTCACCTCAGGAGTCCACTTCTCTGGGATGTTCTCTGCAACGAGCACATGAGGTACATGTTGAACATGGAACAGACGCAAACAGATTGTGTGTAACAAAAAAAAACAACAGAAGAGGAAGTCTCACCCAAGCTGTCAGGGCTGTCGACGGAGAAACACATGAGGATGACATCAGTGTCGGGGTAGGAGAGAGGCCTCAGCCGGTCGTAGTCCTCCTGACCCGCCGTATCCCAGAGAGCCAGCTCCACCTGCAACAGCACCAAATTACTGCCAGGGACATCCCTACAGACTCTGCCACTGTTAACTTGTAATCTGAATTTGAACTATTTTGTGTAAACTCATTTGATTTGTTTTGTTTTTCTTCTGCAAACAGAAATAAAAATTGATCTGGAATTCCTGCTTGTGATAATCTGTAAAAACATGCCGTTGACATTATCCTTAAACCTTACTATCCTCACAAGACAGCAAAAACCCAAACTTATCATTCTTTATAGCTTTATTTAAATCAAATGTCATGAGAAAACTCATGATTTATAATTTCAGAGTTTTTAGGCCAATTTTTAAGTTTATTTCCTAGATTTTTACACCGATTTACATTCAAGGTCTCCTATTATGCTCTTTTATGGACTATATTATAGGTCACAAATATATTTTAAAAAACATGTCTCTGACGAGTTTTGCTCAAAATACCAAACAGATCATTGATTTTAGCATGTCCGCTATCCCTCTGTTTCAGCCCTATGTTCCAAAAGTGCTGAACTGAAGGTAGTCACGCCCTTTTGGAGCAGTTTCTAACAGAGATACTCAGCTAAATGCTGCCGTGATTAAACCCCATATTATGTTCCAAACCACATCCAGCATTATTTCTGAAACACTTCTCAGTGTTTACCACTAGAACAGAGACATTATATGTATTATATACACAACAACTCTAAGTCCCTCCTGCAGACATCCTGCTGAACACACACACACACACACACACACACACACACACACACACACACACACACACACACACACACACACACACACACACACACACACACACACACACACACACACACACACACACACACACACACACACACACACACACACACACACACACACACACTGCGGAGGGGATTCAGCTCGCGACTGTGTATGGTGGACGATAGGTTGGGACGTGTCACGTGGGGGGGACGTTGCCAGGAGTTCAATGTAAAGCCAGCCCACATTTCAGTTATGACGTCATAACGGCAGCAAATCTGGATCAGCTCGTTTGTACCCGCATTTTTAGAGATGTGGGTAAGAAGGAAAAGAGAGAGGATTGTATTTCCTGACACTTTGTGAGTCTCCTTACACACGGGGACACATATTTATGTATAAAAGACATCAAAAAGTGCATTTTGCATAATAGGGGACCTTTCAAGAGACAGGGCTATACTCTATATATGCATTCATGTTAGGAAAACAAGTTCAAAGCCTGGTTGTATCTGATTTGTAAAACTGTCATTAACTCTACATTTTATGAAGGATTAAAAAAGATTGACTGCCTTGAATTGATCCATTTAGAATGACAAATTGAATGTCTTTCATAGAGCGGTTACTCATTAAATGTTGGGTTATTATATTAAAAGGGGTGTGGGTGTGTGTTTTCTTAAGTAGCCTAGCTTAGCATAAAGGCTGGCAGCAGGGGAAGACTGACTCCGTCCAAAGTATGATATTCAAAATTGCCAATTTGGGTTTTAAAGGACATGCTGGAGGTTGACTGAGCCACGATTTGTGACTTCTCAAAGTCTGGTCATTCGCTGGTTGCCAGGCAATCATGGGACATTATAAGGCCTGCAATCAGCTGTCATTATACAGATAACCAATCAGATGGAGATGGGAATGAGGGAGGGACTTTGAGTAAGGGCCATGATGATATATCGCCAAATACTACCTTAGCGTAGATTAAATGCTCTTCATATATACAGTATCTCCCTGATAAGTTACTAGAAACTGAAGGCCACTGGGAAGTTTTTTTTAGCCGATTGATATTCCATGCAGTTTCATTTGAAATCTTACATTTTTACCTTGGACTAAAACATATATACTTCCTTTTTTCAATAGAGTGGTGTAGTGATGACGTATTATTGTAGGCAGACCAGGAAGTAAGCATTGCAACATTTCCTTCAATAAAACCAATGGGACTTTTTTTTATTGGATTTTGGTATATTGCAGAAAATAAGATGTGGCAAATTAAAGTTTATGATACGTACACCTTTTGCTCAGCAGGATTATATGTGCATATCCACAATACTGTTGTGATTGTTAAAGCATACAGGGAATTTCCAGAAGTAAAAAGCTAACATTATGATATAAACAAAATACATCACGTTCACAAGACTTCACGTCAACACCGCTTATCTAAAGGCGGCTAATATTTGGTGTGGTGTTTAGCAGTCTCATTTGGTTACCTTTTAGCAACTGCTGTTATTATGACACGTCAAAGTTGCAGACATTCGCCAGAGGGGTATTTACTGACTCTTTTATGTGATATACCAAAACGTGAACATCTGGTAAGCTCAAATTAACAAAAACCTTATTTCTAGAATCTAACCAAAACTGTATTCCAAAAACACATTGATTTTGAAAGGAAAGAGCCTGGAAGTGCCCACATGCTAACTCATTTCCATGTTGAGGACTCATTCCTGCACCACTTTACTGCATGTATTATTCCTTCCTTAACCCTTCAGCCTGGTTTGACTTGTTTCACTTCTCCCTATGCCTCGATCATTGTAAGCAAACGCAGAGACATCATTAATCAATTTGACAACCTGCCATGGTCACAACTTAAAAAAAAAAAAACACAAATTCATGGCTTTGTCAATGGAAAGTTCAAATGTAAAATAAAAGATAGCACGTCTGTAATGAGCAGCTTACCTGTTTACCATCCACCTCGATGTCTGCCACATAGTTTTCAAACACCGTTGGCACGTACACTTCAGGGAACTGATCTTTGCTGAACACTATGAGGAGGCAGGTCTTTCCACAGGCTCCATCACCCACGATCACTAGCTTCTTTCTGATTGCAGCCATCTGAAACGAAAATAAAAGAAAGATATTTTTATCAACATGCAAGATCGGGAAGTTGAGACTGGTCATTCAAATGAGACGGTGATGACTTCCTTTAACAAGGGCTGAATGTTTTGGAAAAAAAGTATATAATTTAATATTCTTTTTACTGATATAGCAAAGGCAGTATGACATTGAAAGGAAAACAAGGTCTAATTATTTACAAGGAATAAATCTTTTTTCAGACATCTGTTGATTTGCAGGCCAGTACATTTCTGAAGCAACCCAATACTTCATGCAGAATGTTGATGCATTTTTACAAACATTGCACCTCCTGCGTCGACATACCTCCCCCAGAGTAACACCTCTCAGTGTGGCAACAGAAAGCCTCACTTACACTAGTGGTTAAGCAATGTGTTTCTTTTAAATGGCTGATTCCCATATTTAGAGAGTGGGCGGCCCGATAATGACAATGTTATGTTGCTGTTGTCTTTTTTTGCATCTGATAAAATACATTTATTAAAACCACAAATGAGGCAAAAACTTGCTGAATTTGAGTCTATTAATTCTCACATTGACTCTCACTTGATCCGATTTGCACTCTGTCCTGCAGTGCACTTATTCTAAATAAACAAAAATGTATCAACTAAATAAATAAATCACACATACATAAAGTTATCAGTATATAACAGCACCTCCTTTAGCCTGATAGACAACTATCATGTTTAAACCTACATAAATACGAATAAATAATGTCAATAGTGAAGTGGTGTTCCCTGGTGTAGTGAAATAGTGCAATTAAAAAATAAGTAATGTAAATTGGCAGGTCGATTATGTCAAAATGGCGTCTACAGGCACTATCTTTTGCATCTCACAAATGTATTTATTTCTACAATAATCAGTATTTATTCCACTGTAAAAGATTTAAATATAAATGATGTTCTTGTTTATCTTATTTAACATGAATATAGAGTCTTGCATTTACTTACAACATTCTTTGTAACCTTTAGCTGATTGTATTTTATGTACATGTATATAGTTCACTTCTCCTGCCTTACTTGCAATATAATCTTGCACTATTTCATGTATACTCTGTTTCTACCTGGACTATTTGTATGTTTGTTTTTTTTTAAATGTGTTTAATGACTATATATATATATATATTTACGTTGCACAGTTGGAGGAGCCTGGGAGTTAAGATTCCCATTGCCATAATTACACTTGAGTTACTGTGCATATGAAAATAAAGCCTTTACATCTTGAATCCATTACCTACACACAACCAGCAAAATACTAACCATCCTCTTCCCATCTTGCTTGAGAGCAAATATACGGGGCATTATTTTGTAGTCACAGTACATTATAATAGAGAGACTCATTTTTGTTCGGAAAATGACCTTATCAACTTAGTGCCTGATTTAAATTCAACCAGCCCTAACAGTTTTTAGTGGATGGAGCTAGTACTAAACGCATTCAGATTAAATGGTGTACAGCCTGCCTTATAACCCCATACTATAATTGAAATACTACATGCTTAAGAGAATGACATCGAGTTGATAACGTTTACACACCTTCGGAAAATGGTTTAGTTATAATATCCTAATACGGCGTTAACTTGAAGTCGATTTGGCAAGTTTACGTTGCATTATTACTTCACTTCCTCACTGCTATTTGCCTCAAATTTAAGGAGAAAATGTATCTGCCAATTTAACCTCTGATACATTGGGTCGCATCACAGCTGATTTATAATCCTAAAGGCACATAATCTTCAATAATATCCTTTTTGGCCTATGTTTATCTGAATCCGTTACAGTGTCAGCTAACTTCTAGCTACCAGCAGTTTCCATTGCAGCTATAAAGCTAGGTACTAGCATGCTAACTTTGCTTAGTTTTTCGAGACAGCTGGTAGCTTGGTAAGATAGATACATTATATTTGAGCACACGTAATTGATTTTAGAACATACCATGATATATAAAGCAAGTTAACAGAGATATATCATGGGTAACGTGAGTCAGGTTAACGTAATTGTACCGTTTTATTGGAGATCCTCGCCTTTCTTTAGTTTTCCTGTCGGACCTTACAGTCCCGCCCCCAGTGCCACGAAGATTGGGTCCACCCACATTACATACTTTCAGCCAATGGGACCTGCCGAGCTCATGAGTGAGTAGTTAGGGAGCCAATGAATGTTGCTGTTGCATGTACAAATCTCCCAGTTCTGTCTTCGGTAGAAAAAAGTTATAAGCACTGTTTAGCCTGGGGTCAAGCATCCAAGGGCTTTTTTTGTCGAGAGTGTGCATTCAAACCCTGCTGCTGCTGGAGTTTTAACAATGCATTATTTCCATAAATCTTACCTCTGAGAATATGTTAAGAGTGATGTTAATAGCATGTCAACTGGGAGAAAGCACGTTGTTCTTCTTTTACGGTTGAGATTTAGGGCCACAGCAGATATAATGTAGGCTACATGTTTAATCTGATATATATATAATAAAAAAATATCCATGAGATATTAGAAAAATGACTTGACAAAATCTTAAATCTCAAAAGTAAACACAAAGGAACCCAAACTGTTATTAGACAATTACAACTAATTAACATTTTTAGGTTTTTGTTTATTTTGTTTCCATTCCAAACATTTTGTTATTTGTTGTCAAATGGTTTTTTTTAGATGTATTTATACTATGAAATAGATTTACTTAAATATAAAACTATGCTCCATCAAAAAGTGCCACGTTTGAAACACATTTGCTTTTACAGAGGCTACTGCATCCTGCTGTTATTTTTACTTGTAAAAAACCGTGTTTGCATACAATCTATGGTTTGGACTGCAATCATTTTGCGTCTCCTCTTCTTCCCCTTCCCAGATCCGATTTAAAACAGGATTGCAGGTTACTTTTATTTTGAAGGCAAGGCGGAAGTATAACAGTTCCCAGGAACTCTACACAATGTTGTTGTTTCGTTTTTATCTATTAATCCATGGACACATGCAAAAAAACTGAGGATTTATTAACCATGCATTCCTTATTTCAATCGACAATGATACACAAAAAGTAGTCCCTTGTCATTTATATTTCAGCATTTTATTTAGCACTTAGCGAGGATCACGTGCTCAAACAGGAAGTGAACTTGTATGAGCCAATAAGCGGTGAGCTGATGATCCTGAAGTTCGTCATTGGTTGGTTCAAAAATAAAGGCGATTCAAGCGCTTAACGGCTTGAACTACAGACCAAATTTGTGTTGCTTTGAGAACGGACGGCCTCGGTAAGTGTTTTTAGACACTTTCTACATTTTTAGGACCCATGTTTCATCCGTAATTGCGTAAATATGTGTAGTATTACTAATTCATTAATGTGTTAATGTATCAATTAGAATAAGCTGATAGTTTAATACGCGTTAGAAATGATGTTCAACTTTAGAATGCTAGTTTTCCCTCGGTCAAGCTAGCCTAACCTAACGTTTCATCTCAAATAAGAAAAACATGACTCCCAAACTGATACTCGGAACTTTTATGCCAACTTCTATAAGTACAGCTAAACCGACTTCTCTTTCCAAGTGTTTTTCCTTTTTGTTCTACTATTAAAAATACAACCTACGCTATCAGATGTAACGTCGAGCTGTCTCCTTGTTTAAAAACAAGCTAGTCGCCGTTGGTTGCATAAGGTTGACTCGCCGCGGACACATTGTTCATGGGGACTTTTTTTATTATCAAAGATTGATCAGGTCAACACTTTTCTTGTTTAGGTGAGTTGTCGAATAACACATATTGACACTATGGCGGACAGCGAATCCAATGATCGCTACGAGTTTGATGCCCCGTCGCACGTAGTGGACCTGCTAACGTTAGCACAGCAGAATGCTGAGACCGAGGACAAGTGGTTTGGTAAGTCTTTCTACTTAACCTGCATCCGTCTGCTATTGATCCAACTGTGAACTGTTGGAACCAGAATCTGGTTTATTGCCAAGTAGGTTTACACTTTTGTAATTGTGCATACATAAACACAGTGAGAGGAATGTGGTTGCAAAAAATGAGCAGATTTAAAATGACTTCATCAACTTAGACATGTATAAAAGAAATATAAATATATAACCATTACATACAATAAGATGTCCGTTTAATGTGCAAAATATACGGAGGAATGTGAATGTTAACAGTATGACGATGCACCAGCGGTGCACCAGTGTGCCTATGGGGGGAGATTAAGAGTTAGTGCAAAACAAATGAATTCCCTTTCTTTACACAATGTTGAGGAAACAAATAATTTCTTCAATTTAACAGCAAAATGCACAGGATTTATTTGTAATATCTATAATTCGTCTATGACAGTTGACGAGGTGATTGCATCTTTAGGACATCAGTTAATTGTAAATGTAAATTTCCTGCTGTGGGACTGATGAAGGATTTCTGATTCCAATTCAGCAGGTTCTTTCTTTTGTCCCCACACAAAGTGAGTTTGGTGACACCACAGATATTTTCCTTAAACATGTGTGGGGTCAGTTTACCAACAGGGCTTCTTTAGTTTTGAATCTTGGAAAAAAAGATGTGACTGGCCGATATTTAGCCTGTGACGTTATGTATAGGGTTAGGAAAAAAATGTAGAACACTTCCAAAAAGACAAGAATACATGACATTTGTAAGACTGCAACTACAACTCAGTCAAGAGCATTCATTTATTAAACACAAGTGAATAGCTGGTTCTCCCTCTGGTTGGATAATAATTTCAATCTCATGGAATATTTTAATATCAGCACTTCAGTGCAGCTTCTCCCGGACCCGCTGCTAGCTGGTCAGGAGTGCAAGTTCAGTTGCACCCTCCTGTGAGGTTTGATCCACTTCACCATGTCTGTCTGAAATCCCTATTACAAGTTTGACTTTAAGCATAATATGACTAGCAGTTACAGGTATTTGTGATATTTTTGAGTTGTAACAATTGAATAGCCCCAAATAATTACGAAAATGATAACCCATACTACAGTACAGATTTGGGTAATTTTTCAGTTTAGATTAACCATCAAGAATCTGTAAAAGGAGTGTCCCCCCTCTTGATCTTTGACTGTCTCTTGTGTGCAGAGGAACAGAGCAGTGGGGCAGGTAGCCACCTTATTACGCCTCTGAGGAACAGCATAGCCTTCAAGAGCAGCCATGACCTGGACCTGCCCCGAGCCATCGTAGCCCCCCAGGTCAAGGTGGACAACCCAGGTTGGTTATTTTGTTTTTTCCGGCCATTTGGTTTCACAGTAGTTACAATTGTTTTAATGGATGTTCATAGCATTCATTTAGTCGATAAATAAAGACAACATATCCTGCTCATTTTCAGGTTCATATTAGTATAAAGTGTCTCTACTGGGACATGTCTCCATGCTTTGAGGTTCAAAAGCATTTTAATTTTCTCATAAAAAAGCTTGACTAGTGTGTAATTAGCCTGTAGGTATCTGTCGTCAGTTGCAACGACATGAACCCATAACTTCTTTTTACATTTCAGCTCCTAGTCCACCCCCATCTCCACCTGCTAACCTGGTCACATCCTGGGCTGCTGGTTCTCCGGCTCGCACTGGTGCACGCCCAAAGAGGACCTCTAACCCCCCCCCAGCACAGCCTCGCAGGTAAAGTCATGGTTATGGCCTCTCTTTTGCTACAACAAAGCTGCAACCCAGTATGTCATTAATTCAAAATTTAAAGCAGAAACATGTGGCACTGATCATAACCCTCCCCATCAGATTATGATACATTAGCCTATTAACAGTTGTTCTGGGGCTGCGTGATTTTTGGGGAGTAAAAAACAATTGGAAATGTTTTGACTGATATTGTGGCATAAGAAAATGATATTCTTTCTGCAGCATCATTCCCATTACTAATGAAACACGTTTTTTCATGAAGTCTATAGAATACCATTTGTTGGCTGGAATGTGCAGCTCCACAGTTCAAATTCAACCATTAAATAATGTGCTTCCTGCCATTTGAATCAGTCCATATTGCAACTTTTTGAACTTTTCGATTAATTATGCATGATGTCTGTGGCATCTTAGTTTGAAGCTTTCACAGAAACCATAGGAGTGCAGCTGGAAAGATTAGGACTATAGGCAGGGTCTGTAAAAAAAAAAAAGCAGCTTCTAATGAGTTGCATTGTGGGAAATGCAGTATTTAGTAGGGGTGTAACCGTTCACAAACATTTAGGTTCAGTACGTACCTCAGTGTTTAGGTCACGGTTCGGTACGTACCTCGTGTTTTAGGTCACGGTTCGGTACGTACCTCAGTGTTTAGGTCACGTTTCGTTCGTACCTCGGTTTTTAGGTCACGGTTCGGTACGTACCTCAGTGTTTAGGTCACGGTTCGGTACGTACCTCAGTGTTTAGGTCACGGTTCGGTCGTACCTCGGTTTTAGGTCGCGGTTCGGTACGTACCTCGGTTTTTAGGTCGCGGTTCGGTACGTACCTCGGTTTTTAGGTCACGGTTCGCATCAGCAGCTTGACGTCAGGACTTGTTGTCAGTTGGTACATTCATTGTATTTTCATATTTTTTTCTCAGAAAAATGAACTTGTCCACATTGCTTGCAGAAAGATCTGCTGGCACTAACAATGTCTCCTGCTGTGGAGAACACCCTCTCGCTAGGGCAGTGGTTCTCAAACTTTTACAGTCAGGCCCCCCTTGGGTAATGGAAATATTTGAGCCCCCCCACCCTGAACCCGGTTCCGAACTAGAATGGTTGGGTTAATTGTATGTAGTAGTACACACTTTACATTTTGTCTGCTAATAATATCCACACACAAAGATCCAACTATAACTCTGTATGTTATTATGGATAAATATAAACAACTGTGAAATTAATGGTATTTTAATTTGTTATTTGTTTAGTGAAAAACTAAACAAATTGGAAAGAATAAAACAATTAAAATTGCTTTATTTATAAATATGGTGGATTCTGGGCTGCTAGCACACATATCATACCTGCAGTCACCAAGTACATTTACCAAAGTACTGTACTTGAGTACAATTGAAATACTCAAGTACGTACAAGTATCTCAGGTTTTGCTACTTTGTACTTCTACCCCGCTATAATTCAGAGGTAAATGGTGTACTTTTACTCCACTACCCTGGCAGATCTCAGTGTGCACGGGGCTGCAGCGTGTCTGTGAGCGAGTCTCTCTTGTGAAGAGAGCGGAAATAATGTTATTGCAAGTTAGAAAAGTATTTGGTTTGAAAAAATGTGCAAGATAACTTTGACCGTGAAACCAAACCCAAACCGGAGACTTAAATGATGCCGGAGGATTTTCAAGCTCAACTTGAACTGTGGTCGCCATATCGACTGTTCTGCAAACAACTGACTAATTTCCAACGCATCCCTGACCAGCTCTCATAGTATGCTCCCGTCCAATGAAATGACTTGGTTGCCCTATGACGTTGAACCCAAAGTGAGCAAATTACACTGAATGCAGCGAAAGAACGCAGCACCTGTGATTACTTACACTTTTTCACATGCTCATTTTTTTACGTTCAACCTTATATTATATATTCGTTCCATGGGCCCATACCAAAAATATTTTCGGTATGAATACGTATGCCGTTACACCCTTAGTATTTAGTGTTCTAGACCCTTGCCTTTTTTACTTGAGATTAAATGTGAGTGAATACATTTCTCATTGATTTAATCATTTTAGGGTTTCAAAGCGGTATTTCAAAGAGGTGTCCAGTGGTCCCGCTCCACCGTCAAAGAAGAACAGGAAGTAAGTGACATTTCTCTCACGTTCCCCACACTGATGTTCCAGTACTAAAAAACACAATGCTCCCCATAAGAGACCCAGTCAAAGTTGTTCCTTTGTAAACTTTTGTCCTTTAAGTTTTCTACTTTTATTCTTTGTTGTAGAACTCCTGAACCTTGCAAGTCCACCAGTGTCCTCCGCCGCAGTAACGGCCTGCAGAACAGCAGGACTGCGCCTAAAAGCCAGACGGCAGCTCCATCTACTTCAAACACAGAGTAGGTCTTCTTCTTCTGTTTGTCTTATCATCGCACTATTCAAAGATGAGTTATAGCTCAGGCTTCTCTCCAAATTGCCATCAAAAGCAAAAATAAATGTTCCTACATGTTGATATAGTCCATTATGGTAAGCCTAAGTGTGTGTCTTTTTCAAAGCTTTGAATAGGAAAGCGCTACTTTACATAAGGCTCAGATGGAATGCAGGTTAAAGCTGAATTTTTGCTAAAGACTGACATGTTCCTAACAGGCCATGCAGCTCAGAAGATCAGGAGATGGAGCGCATCAGGACCCTGCAGAAGGAAGTGGCTCTGCACCGGAAGCAGAACGAGGCCAGCTACAAAGCGGCTCTGGCTGGCAGTGAGTGGCTTAAAGCATCCTTTAGCGAATTGTGCTTGCTTACTGTTTGGCACCATTTTAAATAGATCTGAAAGTTGTAAAAGGAACTTTTTTTAATTTCAGACCCACCACCAAAGAAGATGGTCCTGTCGTCGACGGTGCCCAAAGAGTTCCACTTCAACACAAACTCTCGTCACAAGGCCAGCGCTTCATCCACCGTCACACTGAAGGAAGTGGACTTTATCAGCCAGCTGCGTAAACCCTCCTCCCCTGTGAGTACTTCCTGTGTTCTGAAACCTTTTTAAAGTTTGAGGGGCCGCTTATAATTGACTTGAGAGAGGTTAAAGGTCGGGGGATCCTTTGGGCAAACTGCTGCTTTAGTTAACCCGAGTTTGGGTCAATTTACTACTTTCTACGTTACGGCTACGTTTTTAGAGACCGTGGTATCTATAAGCTCCGACTTTATCGATACTGTAGAAATGTAAAACTTGTATAAAACAGAATTCCTATTTGTTATTGCTATACAAAAGATATCTTTCACATTTGTATCAAACCAACTACGTTTTTAATTTGCAAAATCATTATTTCCGCTACTCTCATTCAAAGTATAGTGATACTTTTCAAGGCTCGATGTAGATAATGCTCGTTTGCCATAAGTATTTTCATGGAAACACGAGCAATCTGTCCAAAAATCTGGCCAGCAGCATCATATTCAGTCGGAGAAATGCAACATTTTTCACTACCAAAACCTTGCAGCTCTGTTGCCCCAATTACGGGTAACGTTACCATGTCAGATGCTCAGAAGTGGGAGAAGTTAGAGAAGAAAACTAAGAGTGTAGGAATACTGTTACAAGTAAAAGTCCTGCATTCAAAATGTTCCTCCAGTGAAAGTAGAAAGTACTCTAAAGTAGCGACAGTAAAAGTAGTCATTGTTTGATTGGTCCATTTCAGAATAATATCTCTGATATGTTTTATAATGATTGATCATTAAAGTGTTCTCAGAGCTGGTAAAGGTGCAGCTAGTTTGAATGGCTTTGTATTCTGCAGGGTAGCTGCTGGATTTACTGCAGGTGAACTAAAGTCTGATTTAAGGGCTGGTTATGTTTACCATCATTAATCCAGATCTGTAACGTAACTATAGGGATTAAATGTAGTACACCATTCACTTCTGAACTGTAGTAGAGTAAAAGTACAAAGTAGCACAAAATGGAAATACTACAGTACAGTAAAAGTCCCCCAAAATTGTACTTGCGTACAGTAATTGAGTAAAAGTACTTAGTTACTTTCTGCTGGTATGTTATGTGTGCTACAGCCCAGAATCCACACTATTCATTAAATAAGGCAATGGTAATTCAGTTTTTCAATTTGTTTAGTGTCTGCACTCAAAACAGGGTACTCGGTTCTCCACTCAAACTGCTTCTTTGGTGAAACATTGCTGGATAGAAACTACAGATTTATAAAACCCTGGGCTTCATTCTGTGTAAAAACAGACTCATCCTGATGTTGTTGGCCAAACATATTGAAGGTCAAGCCAGATGTGGACAACTTGAGGCACATCTTCAATAAAACGCCTTCTTCCCCTTTTTTACTCCTCCAGGTAAAGGCTCTGAAAGGCGCCACCGTGCCCAAACCCTTCAACCTATCTACGGGTACCAAGAAGGAGGTAGAGGGGCCGGGGGCCTATGTGCCCATGGCCCAGCAGATCCTGCAGTTCCAGAATCGAACCCCCGATCGCTACCACCTGCGCAGTCGCAAGAGTATAAACAGAGGTGTGTTTAGAGCCGGATTAGTTTTAAAGATGTGTGTGGGATGTGCATAGGGGGTTGAACTGACAGACATTTTGTGTTCCTCAGGGCCCTCGGGAGTGAAGGGGGATAAGCTGAAACTCACCCAGCCACACACGCCTCACCTGATGACCCGCCGGAGGAACCGCCCTACCACCACCAAGAGCAGCGCTGAGCTGGAGGAGGAGGAGCTGGAGAAACTGCAGAAGTAAGAACCACATTTTTGTAATTTAATCAGGTGTTCATACTTCCAGGGATACTAAACTGTCTGTTTTTTATTCAGGTTTAAATTCAACGCCTTGGAGCTGAACCGGAAGATCCTGGAGAGCGCAGAGTGCCTGAAGAGGCCGCCGGTGAAGGAGCCCACGGTGCCCGAAGGCTTCCAGCTGCAGATCGAGAAGAGGCTCCACGAGAGGCAGACCAAGAAGCCCCAGGAGGCCGAGGAGAAGCCGCACAGCTTCAGAGCCCAGCGCCTGCCCAAAAAGATCCTGGAGGGAGTAGTGGTGAGTCTCAATCCTACCAAGCTATAAGATTATTATCTCTGTGAGGATGTCACATCAACAGCTTTCCTTCTGATGACAGGGGTTGCCAGAGAAGAAGGTTCTGCAGCCGACTGTGCCAGAGTCCCCAGCTTTCCTCCTGAAGAAAAGGGTCCGTCTGGAGAAGGTGGAGGAGGTAAGGACACGTCTTGTGCTGTCTTCCAATCAACTGTGCAACCATGTCCTACATAGGATACAGTATAAATAATCAGCCGGATCCGTGCTGCACCTTTCTAAGCCAGCTTTATTCTGACCCGTTACCACAAGTTTTACTCTTCTTTTTGGAAATGTATGGTTAACCCATTTAGGCCTAAAACACCTGTAAAACCTATGGGCGATTTTAGAAGAACCCTCTAAAACCAGAAGTGTTTCTGGAAATTCAGCAATTGTGTCAATGCTTACTAAATAATTGATTTCTCAGCCTCTGTAGCAGATAGAAACAATATTCAAAAAGTATTTGAGAGCTTACAGCTGTGGCTTTCATGAGTGGCCTCTGCAGGAAAATCGACTTTCACCCCTGGGGTGCAGTTGAAAAAACTCTGTGGATTAGAGTGGTAATTCTCCGTCCTCCACTCGGTTTCAAAACCTTCGAACTCATGACCATCATCATCGCCGTCTTCAAACGTATGTCTTAACCACAAATCCTGGTCGATTGGTTCGACGGGTTCAAAGTCGTCAGCAATAATGTCATCAGCGCTGTGCAGATCTTCAATGTCACTACCTTCACTAACTTCAGAATTCCCTCCGCAGTAGTCTAAGTCTGCCATGATTGTTCGAAAAAAATCAAAAGAATGTATACGTGTATATTCTGATGCATTTCATTGGACTAAGAGGTCGATAATGAATGCAAAAAAATACCACAGAGCTCTTGTACTAGAAAATGACGTATCAGTTTTCCCGGCTTCAATGGTAGAATGACACAACAGCGCTCCCGGTTTTAATGGTAGAAATGCGGCAACGCTTTCCCGGCTTAAATGGGTTAAAGGTCAACATGTTAAATCATGTTATAAACTTGACTTCAGAAGACTGCAGATGCTATACATTTGAATAAACCCCCCCCCAAAAAAAATCATAACTAAAGTGTAGTAGAGCAGCACACGTGTGTCTGGCACTAGAACAAACCTTTATCCAGAAATAAAAACAACGTTTAGTACAAAAACTCTTCTGTCACCTTAAAGTAACCAAACGTTTATTGTTCTGCCAGGTAAAGCAGCCCTCACCAATTAAGGCCCCCCCAGTGCCTCATTTTGGACTCGCCTTCCAGCCGCAGCTTGAGGAGAACCACCACGTGGAGGTGTGTCCTTTCTCCTTTGAAGAGCGGGATCGAGAGAGGAGGGCCCTGAAGGAGAAAAGGCTGGAGGAGAAGCGCAATGGAGAGTGGGGATCTCTCACACACACACACACACACACACACACAGTAATAATAAAGACTCGACCGTTAAACATCTTCCTCTCGTTTCCTTGAACTTTCCAAGGTGCATCAGTTCAAGGCCCAGCCGCTGCCACACTTTGACACTGTGGTCCTCCCCGAGAAGAAGAAGCTGGAGCCCACCAAGCCCGAGCCTTCAAGCTGCTGCTGGACGAGCGGGGAGCGGAGAAGACTAATCGATGGGAGCAGATGGTATGATCATTTTCATTCTCAATCGTGTCCATCTTTTACTTGAACTTGAATTCAGCTTTCCAACTCTTCTTCTTGTAGGCCAAACAAGAGCAGAAGCGAGAGGAAGCTGCAGTATTCAAAGCCAGGCCCAACAATGTCACTCATAAGGAGCCGTTCCAGCCTAAGAAAGAGCTGCGGGCTCCAGTGGGTAAGTCTTGTCACTCCTACACACAGGAAGTAGAAAGCTGAGCGAAGTCTGCCATTGGCTGCATATTTTCTTATTCTTTTGGGAGCAGAATGATGTGGAGCCGAACGAAATGTGACACTGAACTGAATCTAATCTGGTTTTTAGGGCTGCACCAGTTTAAAAAATGTCGACTGATGTTTAGAATAACAATGTTGACGATCTTTTACTACGTAAACTGTAATAGTAGCATAATGCTGACTGTGGCATGTGTAGAGCGAGAAGTTGAGCGAGCGTAGTAGGTTTTCTGGAAGTTAACGAGAGTAATAGCAGTATAACAAAGTCACAAATGAAAACGCTATGCATCCTCCCAAGAACACTGAATGATGGCTTTAATTTACCGATCCTGCAAACACCCGCTACATGGGGCAGAAGTCCTGCAGCATGGCGCGGGGGCCGAATGACTTTAAAGACAGTCACAGTTATAATCCTTCAAAATGATGGCCAGACTTCAGATTTTGTCCGTCAGATTTAAAACCTACGGCGCTAACCCGACTTCCCCCAGTCACCGAGCAAAAGATAAACTTCGGCGTCTACCATCGGCACATGCCACATTATTTACAGATGTGGTGGTAAATAGGGCTAACATGGCCTTCGTATAGCTCAGTGGGTAGAGCAGGCGGCCATATACTGGGGTTTGAGTCCCTTTTGCCGCACGCCTTCCCCTCTGTCTCCCTGTTTCTGAACTGCACTGGTTGCCAAAAAAATATCTAAATAAATAAAAAAGGGTTAACATCGGCCGACGTCTCCTTACTGGTTTTGCCTACATCTCAAGCTGCACTCGCATGATATCAATAAATCGGCTTTGCGCTGGTGTTGCAGTTGTCTTCCTCAACAGAGCGGTGCCACCACACAAGGCTCGTGATTGTGGGATGTCTGTATATAGTAGTGCTAAACTGCACTAGCTGATTTCACTTCAAGGCTCTGCGTAGCATGCTAAGATGGATTATACAACTGTAACGCTCCGGAAGCTAGGCTGTAGATTGACATATTATTCACCAGTTGCTTGTATTGTGGCATTAGCAGTGTGGAACAGTGGCATAAACCAATTTAAGGTCAGGTATATAAATATATACTCATGTTGTGATATCAGACTATCATCAGATAGACCTGTAAAAAGGTCCCCCCATGATGTTTCTCTCTGGTACCCCTCTAATAATAATAACGCTTTATTTATAAAGCACTTTTCATGCAGCAGGTGCAGCTCAAAGTGCTTTACAAGTAGGGCACAAATTAAAATCCACAAGAAAAATTCAGCATAACATAGAATAGTGGTAGGAGGTAAAAGGTATGATAATAAAAACAGATAATGATCCCTCAAAGAAATAAAAAACTAAATAATTTGATACAACAAAATATAAAAAAAGGTATTGGAAAGCTAAGAGTCTCCCCTTTCCAACAGTCTGTACACGTCTAAATGTGGTTGGGGGGTAGATGTGACTGATAATTCTCCTTGGGAGTTGGGACTGAAGCTGAAGTATGTTCCTGTTATCATCATGGTCATCCTCTTCCACAGTGGTGGAGGCCTTTGCGCTGTCGACAGAGAGGCGGGCCAACGAGCGCCAGGAGTTTGAGCGTCTGGCCAGTGAGAAGGAGGCTCTCAGGATGCTGATGGAGGAGCAGCAGAGACAAGTGGTAGAGCAGAGGGAGAGGGACGAGATCAACAGGATGCGGCACGATCAGGTAACTCCAACAAAGATTTAGCTTTTATTTTTGCACTTCTCAGACATACTATGTGTTTTTTTTCCTGATATGTACAACGTACTATGTGTTCTGCTTTTTTCAAATGTTTGCAGTGCTGTAGTTTTATCTATATTTATCACTGATTTCAATGTGTGTTTAACTGACTCACTCTGTTGCTATGTCCTCCTGCAGGTCCACGCTGCTCAGCCCATCAGACACTACAAACCTGTGGCTGTGAAGAAGAGTGAAGTCCCCCTCACCATCCCCCACTCTCCAAACTTCTCTGACCGCTTCCGTCTGTGATCAGCCGGACTCAGTCACTCTTATTTAACCGCTTCAGAAGTTGTTCTGACCTTCCCAGTACTGTGTAGAGCGCTGGCTGTACATTTGAGATGCCAGAAGCTGTTTTACTGTCTCTTCTTTTTACTTTAGCCACCTGTTGTACATTCACACTTTCTATCAAAGTGCTTTGCAATGAGGTTCAATGTGTTGCCCACACTTTGTCATTCCAAGCAGCATATTCTGTCTTTTTTGCTTCTTTTTTATGTCGCTTTTACTAAATAAAGTTCTGGAAATGTAGCCAGTGTTTTCTGGGAATTCTAACAACTTCAACAATTTAGCAACTAGTTTTTTCTGAGGTTATTTTATAAAATGTCATACAGTTTATCTGTGGTGATTCAGCCTGGAGAATATGCAAGGATACAGAAAAGGCTTTCTGTTTGGAGGGCCAAGAAGGCTTTAGTTAAATCTTTCCTTGTTATTTTCATTCTTTACAAATTTGTTTTTGGAGTTTGGTCCACCAGATTTCTTTCAGCGTTTTGTTTTTTTTATATGAAGTGGCGTAAATGTATAAAATATGCATGAGTTTAAACTTGACATTAAAAGAAAACTACAAGAATAACTCACTAGGCTTGAGGTCATTCAACAATATTTTTGAGTCATATTAAAGAACCTTTAGAATGTAATGCTGCATTTGTTACAGCTAAAGTGACTTAATTCCCTCAGGAGTTGGTGAAGACTGACAATAATCAACCACATCAGATACTGTTTCTAAAACCATCTATATAGATGTTTTGTTCTCAGCCCTGAAGGCTCATCACATAATGCATGCTACCGGACAAAACAGCAATAATACGTCTTAACAAATAATTATTTTTGGATTAAAAATGCTTCAAATAGAGATACAGCTCTAATTGTATCTAGGGGACGGTTAAGTGTTGCACCAATGAATGACGGTTCATTCAATCTGATGAAACTCTTACTCAAACAGGCTCATGTTAGCTGAATATGATGCTGGTACCGATAGGTGTTATCAAACTGAACTGCTGGATTTGGACATAAATAAATCTGCTTCTCGTCAGCTTTGGCCCTCCTCTTCTGACATGGCGAGGGACAGTCGTTCACACTGTTTGGTTCACAGATTTATTCAAGTTGTAGTCGTAGCTCAGTGATGGCTGGTAACAAGAAATGACAATGGTGTGGATATAACCCTTTAACTCAGCTGACCAATATCACTGAGTGCACCAGAGAAGGACTTCAGTATCTCTCCCAAAATGCAGTTATATTGCAGAACAATTAAGGGAGTGTGGCCTTTATCAATTAATATATACACAAAATAAATAAAAGAGAGGCTTTAGCGGGGTTTGGAAGTGTCTCAGTTCAAGAAAGAGTTAGAAAATAACTACTTTGGCACAGTTAGTGTAAATGTAACAATACTCTCCACAAGCATCGGTAAGATATTCGAGCGGGTAATTTCCTGAGGAGTCCATGTGACCGAGGCCTGAACCACTACACACTGCAGACCAGCAGACGCTGCACCACAGTGCTTCTAAATGAACATTGGTCCACACACGAATTCAGAACTGGGACTAAAGTAACACACATGTACTTCTTTAGAGAATAAGAAAACTGGAGTTATGAGGTGAGAGGTTGGAGTGTGAAACACCAGGTGTTCCGCTAGCACAAGAGCTACTTCCTGCTAACGGCACACCTGGCTGAACATTGTTCATTCTTTATACCGTCTTTGGTTTGAATTAAATCACATTTTATCTCATTTTCAGGTGAAGGATGATACAAATTCAGTGACTTTATCCTACAGCAGGCTACACAACGCTGTTGGATCACTGTTTTCTAACAGTGTTTTACAATCCTTTTTTTCACCTTTTAGAAAACCTAATGCCAGGACTTTCCACGCTCTATTTCCCTTAAATTCACCAGGCACTTTCTCAAGGCAGGTGGTATGTGAAACGATGACACAATTGCGTGAGACATACATGTAAAAGAAAATCAAATGAATTTCGACTTCTGTTCCTGCACAAAAAACTAAATCAGCACTTTAAATGACTCTAAATCTCAATTTGGGGGATGCCCCGGATGCATCACTTACTCTGTGCAGGTTCTGCGGGTGATATCACTCCTGCTAATATTACTGAGAAGCTTTGGTGAAGTGTTACTTTGGAGCCACCTGTCTTCTAATGTGGCGCTAACATGTTCCATTATGCAGCTGAGTGTTCCTCACAGAGCACGGGTTCTGTGAGGAACACTGTATGAGAGTCTTGGAGTAACGCAGAAACAACATTATTAAGACATGAAAACAAGCAGACGAGAAGAGCGGAGGAGTAGAGAGCAGCCGTGATGCGTTCGGATGCGGTCAGCCGAGGGTCCTGTTGGCTTTGGAGCCAGTGATGAGTTCAGGGGTCCACAAAGGACACAGCGATGTAGCGCACCCCCCCGGTGGTGGGCAGGCCTTCGTGGTAGTGCGTGAGGCGACCCGGGTGCATCAGGGTCCAGCCTTTACGAGGGGCCTGGATGGAGCAGTCGTAGCGGAGGAACCTGCACCCTCCACCCTGCAGCACAACAACACACATGTTATCCTCTGCAGCTCAAACACAACGGGGGGGGGGGGGGGGGGGGTCTATCATTCAGCATTTCACAAGCAAGTAAACTTGTACGAAAGTGCAAGAACTAAGTGTCACTTATTTAGTTTAGGATAGCTAAACAAACAATTACAAATAATAAGTAAATAACAACATGAATGTGTTCTGAGCTGAGCATGGTTGCACTGATGCTGTGCAAACTGTCACAAGAAACTGTACCCTTAGAAAAAGGATAAGGGCCAACGTTATTTAAATTCTGAAGTTCTTTCTTTTTATAAATTCTGAGATTAAAGTCAGAAATCTGAGAAAAAAAAGTCAGAACAAGTTAGATTTTATGTTCTCAGAATTCTGCCTTTTAACTCAGAACAAAAATGAAAACACTCTTGGTTGGATCTAAATAAATTCAATTTAATGTTGGCCCTAATCCTCTTTCATTAATACCAGCTCAATGTATGTGTACTTTTATTTGTTCTCTAAATAATCAAACTGTACTTAAAAAATGTCACTGTAAGAAATGTTAGGTTCAATCCTCAAAGGCCTATATGTATATTTATCATCAGTTAATAACTAACTAGCATTTTATCTGACTCCACATAGCATGATGACAATATGGGCTAATATCTGAGGGTTTAGTCCAGGTTGAAGAGTATTATAGGAAACACCACGGATGCGACGATAAAAACAAGGCCCCCAGCTTCATGCAACAAAAACAGACTGACAGACACGGAGAGTTTGAAACACCGCAGACGTGTGTGTACATGCCAGAGATAAGATGGCATTCCATTTACTACGAGATGAACCATGATGGCACCCTCTGTGCTGCTCACTATGTGCAGGCCTGGGGGGCACACATCCTTTCTGATCCTAAATATCTTGGTTTCTTCATTTTTAAGGTTTGTTGTCTTAGATAATGCACTTGAATTAAAAAATATATATTGATATTTCTTTTCATTTGTATTCATTTGCTTTGGCTTTGACATTCAGGTAACCCAAAGTAAGAGAAAGTAATCAGAATACATGAAGTTTCTGTTTTTTCTCAGATTAGGTGATTGTTCTTACAGGAAATGAATATTCATAATGGAGTGAATGTTTAAGTTGCCCTCCCAACGCTACCTGCTTATGTTTGTCATTAAGGTTGTACAGGGGACACCCTCTTCTGTTTTGGGGTGTAATCATTTTGATCTACCAAACGTCACACTTCTACCAACCTCTGACCACTCACCTGGTAGTCCAGGCCCACTTGGTTGAGTGCAATGTTTATAGTGAATGTGGAGGCGTCGTGGTGCGGTCTCAGAAACGGCTGCTCGTCTGGCTTATATCTAACTACAAAGGCCAACTCAAACTGAGCCTGCAACACACAGACAGAGAGGAGTCATGCAAGCTCTGCCGTGGACACGCCTCCTTTGGACGCCCCGGCAGCTCCTGCTCAGGAAAAGAGAAAGCGTCAGGTGCTCCTGCTCCAGCATTCACCTCCAGACAGGGAGCAGAGAGGAAGCAGAGAGAGAGAAAGAGAGAGAAGACCACCCCCCATCGTCACATCCTGGAGCTGCCTCCAGCTGCTCCACATTTACCTGGTAGTCTACGTCTTTGCTGTTCAGAGCTATGTTAATAGTGAATGTGGAGGCGTCGTGGTGAGGCTCGAGCTTCGGCTGCTCGTCGGGTTTGTACCTCACCACGAAGTTCAGAGGGGTGGCGCACTGATGAGAGAGGACACGTTAGGCAGCAGCAGCACACCCTACCCCAACGAACACGACAGCAGGGTTGAACAGGGGATGATTGTGTCCTAAAATGTTTGCCATTTTTTGTACTTCATGTACGATTGACCAACATTACTAGTAATCAAGCTTGAGGGATTCAATAAAAGAAAGCTAACTGTATTCCCTTATTCATTCATTAAAGAAAATTAATCAGATTACTGTCTTTCTATAAATACAGGATTACTAGCAGGATTACAATGTTTTCTAACCAGAGCATCTAGTGTTTGTTGTTAAGGATCAGATGTTCTCTCTCTGTCAGCTGTTCTGTTCTGTAGGCTAAGACTTTCAGAGTGAATCTACACGCCTACTGCCTGAATCTGCTTCATGGTTTTCTCTTTCAACAATAATACATTCTAAAATGATTATCTCCTTCCACTGAGTCCATCATGTGTAGCAGATAATGAATTGAATGTTAAACCTTAAAAAGTAGCACATTGTGTTACAGTATGCTACCCAATGCGCTTTGTTTCTAAATGATCTTTGCTTTTGTTATGATCATTTAAAGCCATGTTAGGATTAAGGTAATGACCTCTCTTTCTTATCATCTATCATCACAGAGATTCCTTCCTGAGACACCGTCAATGTAAGAGGAGGACAAAATCCACAGGCCTTGTTGTATGCAAAACATGTTTTCCAAAGTTTATGTGAGGCTGCTTTTAAAACACCACCAGCCTGCTTTTAAAACACCACCAGTCTGCTTTTAAAACACCACCAGTCTGCTTTTAAAACACCACCAGTCTGCTTTTAAAACACCACAACTTGCACTTTTTACTTTAGAAGTTCCTTTTTAAGACTCCTGGGTAATGTAGGCTATATCTCTGCAAGTGTGTGTAACTGACAGCAGGATATCAGTGTGTTTATCAGAGACTTTATGGTTTAAATACTAAGGGTTGTCATTGGCCAAAATAAACAGCTCTTAAAACCTTGGAGGGACAAAATGAATCGTCACACTGTGCTACTCTTGTGGACTGACAGGTGCACTCTGGGAAATGAAATGTAGTCCACTCTAAAAGCTGCAACAAAGTAAATGACATCAGACATCATCATGTTAAAAAAAACATACAGACAGTTACATTCTTAAAATGTGTGACAACCAGTGGTCTAAAGTTACTAAGTCCATTTAGTCAATCACTGTACTTAAGAACACATTTGAGGTACTTGTACTTTACTTCTTTTCTGTGCCACTTTCTACTGTTCCTCTGCTACAATTCAAAGGCAACAATGACATGTTTTACTTCTGTAGTTAATCTTCAGCTTTAGTTACTTTATAGATTCGAAGAACATTTGAAGAACTTTTAAAATATGATGTTTTGATGTGGATTACACTATACATTATAATGAAGTACCAAAAACAGTGAGTGGTTTGGTAGGAAATCAAGGAATGAACTGGTTTTTATTTATTTTGGTGCAAAACATTAAAAAGTATTTTAAAAATATTTTAGAGTTTATATTGTTTTCCACAATGATCACTTTTACTCCAATACTTTCCCCTAATCATACTTAAATACTTTTACTGAAGTACAATTATCCATGCAGGAGTTTGGAATGCAGTGATAGTGAAAATAAAATAAAAAAGCACTATTTGAGTTCATTTAGGCCTTGTAACTAATTCACCAGCACTTATTATGGTATGATCGTGTTGTAAGTGAATATATCTGGCTTTCCTCGTTGTTCAGAGTTTGAATATTTATGGTTTTTGCACTTATTGTAAGCCATATTTTGACATAATGACATGATGGTGTGTCCAGGCCGTACCTTGGTGTAGTATCCAGGATACATTTTCTCTGTGATGGGTGCAATGTACTCCAGCAGGAATTTGTGCCACTCCTTTTCAAAGTTGATTTGGTTCATGTGGATATCTATCGTGGGCACGTTCTCATAGCCGCCTTGGATTCTCTTGTCCTGACAGACAAGGAAAATTGAAATATAAAAAATTAAAATCGGAGCCAGCACATGACCTACAGCAGACACACATGACCTACAGCAGACACACATGACCTACAGCAGACACACATGACCTACAGCAGACACACATGACCTACAGCAGACACACATGACAGAATGCTTTCTAAATATGTTATCTCTATATACAATAAGACCTAACCAAGACACTATGCAGAGCTTTAATATTACATTCATTTTAGAATATGAATTACATTAATTAACCATTTCAATAAGTCATTCATAATGAATTGGTTTAACTTGTAATTATTTTTCTTTCTATTATTCATTATTAATTAAAGTAATTTCCACATAATAAATGACCTTATTTCATATTGTATAAAACTGTTGTCTACAGGACGCTCAAAGGAGGTATTTTATGAACATATATGACAATGTTAAGCATTTATTTGAATTTTTTTAGAATCACTGCACTGATGCAAAACAAACACCCTTTCATAATGTACCGTGTTGTCTCCTCCGGACCACTTCCCAAAATGCTCCATTTCTTCAACAATGTGATCACAGGCGACATCGGAGAAAATAGGGAACCAGTACACATCAGGACAGGGCTGAGGGACAGAGGACACTGGTTACCACAGGACATCTTCCACACTGCTGTACTATACGATATGTAACCGTGTGATGCTGTTGCACTCACAGTCTCGATCAGCTTGTCTCTCATGATGTAGGTGTAGTTCTGATGGATGTAGCGCTCCTGCCAGTCCTGAAGGAAACAAACACAGAGCAGAAACTGAACCACTGCAACAAGCAGCTAGGGCCGCACACTGATAGAATACTTAAAGGCAACCATTACTTTGTCTTCCCACAATGAAATAAAAACATGATGGACTGCGATATGAACCTTTCACTCTGTTGTGATGCAAAGATGCTTAATAAGCAGGAGTGCAGAACCATGTGGAAGTGAAATCGGAGCACTGCTGATTTCATTCTGGGTTAAAAGCTTTGGTACAATGTTATGTAACAACTGAGTCATCTTTGCAGGGAATAAAAGTAAGGTAAGTCCTCTTTTTCTTGGTTTTTATTTCTATAAATGCATCTTGAACATGCTTGTGGAGTAGACAAGGTTTGAAATTACTTTTTTGTTTTACCGATAAACCTCACTTTATGATTGTGAAACATTTAATATCTATGTAGTTAACATATTAACATATTAATTGTATCCTTTTAAGATGAGTAGCCATTCAGATATTGCCAAACTCACTTCAATATCTTATTTGTTTGGTTGAACCTTTCTAGGCCTGCTATTGGCTGATTCAGTGTTTGAGGAGGGCATTGTGGGTAGAGGTAATTGTAGCTCTTTCTTATTACTGTGAGGAGAATTCAGCATATCTTTTCTCTCAGCAGCCCTGCACTAAAGTGAGGAGGTGTTTCTACAATGTTTTATACCAGGGGGTGCACACTGTTTTCACTGAGGGCCACATACAGCAAATATACAGAGTGCTGGGCCCCTAACTAGAGGAAAGCTATTTGTTTGGCCCTTCAATAGTGTTTTATTTGTCAGATAGTAACACATTCTTATCTTCAAGGGCAACTCTACTTTTTTAGATATGATTTATTTTCTATTTTGAGATGTTTGTATCGTATAATTGTTTATTGTCTACTCTCTTCATTTCTCATTATGTGCAATACTTTGTTTTACATGCTGCTGCAACAAAAAACATTCCCAATTTTGGATCAATAAAGTTGATCTTATTTTGCCTCATAAGTTAAGTTATAAGTTAACAAAATCAATTAAATGTAGAAAAATTATTCTTGATACTTGAATATGTTTTTAAAAAACAGCCTACATCTCAGCTCTCCGTAGGGTTTCATTTTGGTACAGTGTTGGCAGCCCATCACTTACAACAGAAGCTTCAGACTGCTTATAATAAGGGGAGATATGGAGGGTATATTTCAAGCTTGTTTTAGAAATAATTTATTGGGCTTTTCTTATACAGTATTTAAGAAGTACAATACTGTATAAGAAAAGCCCACATTTCAGGTGTGGGCCATATTCCATTTATTTTTAGAATTAGCTGCGGCCCGATTTAAAACGGACAACGTGTCACAGTTGGCCCCCAGGCTTTAGTTTGGACACCCCTGTTTTATACACACAATGATCTAATGCCATTTCAATAACCCAGATCCAACAGAGTGGGGAGCCCCCCCATCACTACTTATAATATTAAGAGTCTCACCACTGGGTTTTCAAAGATCTGCCACAGGTCGTTATGGAGATGGCTGGTCTGGTAGGTCTCTGTTGACACGATGCGACCGAAAGTGTGCATGTTGGTCACATGCATGAAGACTCCCTGAGAGACAGAAGCGCATATTTTACATCTAATTAGATCTTAGAATTGATCATACGCCGCAGTTCTTGCATATATGTACTACTACTGTTGTTAGTTTATGAAGAATCCACTCTCACTGACCTTGTTGCGGATGTTGTGGCAGAAGGCCATGTCGGGGTCTAAGATGTCAGAGTTGAACAGATCGTACTCGGTGAGCTCAGACCGCAGGACACCAGCCTTCACCAGGTACACATTCGACACATACGGGACATTCCACACACCCCTGGAAACAAGAACATCTGAGACAAAGTACACACCAACACGAGGTCTGACAGCGGGAGCAGATTGTGCTTAACTGAGGGAGAGAGACCCAGGCCTGTAGGAGACAGCCTTTATACAAATATATTATTTTGTCTTTTAGTAACTTTGCTGTTTTCCCTTGTTGTTGGTGCAACCACAACATTTCCTGTGTTTACCTGATGTCTTTTTATAGCTTTAGGTCCATTTCTATTGCAGCACTTTAACAGAGCCTTAAAGAAAAACACCCCCTGTTTGGGCCTTTAATTTGAAATGCAAACAAGTGTTGAAAACAAAAACAAAAATGGAAGAAGCAATTAGATATATTAAGCAAATAAGTATGTGAACTGTTAATACCTCAATGCCTATTAATAAGAACCACATTTTATATGTTATATGTAATATGTAACTGTGTAATGCTTGACAACACTGCTGTTGTGACAAAACTGTAACGAATTTGGGATAAATAAGGTATCTCTCTCTCTCTCTCTCTCTCTATTTATAATCCTTGAGAAAGATAATTGGTAATTCTATGGATTGCTCTTATTTGATTTGCTGATGAGCTGCAGTGTTCCGGGAAGTTGTCTGCACTTCTATTTGTCAGCTTTTCAGTCTTTTCTTCACACCATCATTTAATTTTACAATCAAAGAAATATTAAAGCATCTTACACTCTGCGTCCTTGAACGATGTCCACGTAGTCCTCAGACCTGGCGTAGTAGCCCTCTGCACTGAGGGCCCCCCAGAAGTTGCTCCACAGTCGGCCAGCGCGAGTTATCATCGGGGCCACAAAGGGACTAAAGAACAACAAAGTGTTACTACATTTATAAATTGAGAAACATAGAAACATAACTCATGCAAACAACAAGAGATGTGACCCACAGCCATCAGAAGACATCAGCCCAGGATAAATGTTTACATTTGAATATAAATAAAGTATACTTGCAGGTTTTGTTCAATGAGAACTTTGAGTGTGTTTTCGTTCTTTAAGACCACTTCAATGTCCACGCTGAAGAAATAGTCACAGTCCTCGTCTTTCCGGCACACATCGCTGAAAGGAAGGAGATACATACGGTGTGTGAGCGTGCATCACATGTTCCTGCATGGTCTCCAACAACATGCTGCACCAGAAAGCAAACACAGCTCAGCGGTAGCTTTATTTGTCCAATGTTGTTGTGACTATGGATGAGTGGGCATTTAATTACATTACATTGAAGATTTCTACATGACACCAAAAAGCTCCAAATATAGTGAAATTAAATAATACCAAATAATGGAAAACATTTTTGAAAGAAAGATATATGAAAAAAAAGATAAATACATAGAGAACAACACAGCTAATGGAAATGGTTTTCAATAAATGCTCAGTAGTACTAACAATCTCATCTGGAAAAAACAATGTGCAATGTTCTGATTCAAAATGAAATATGATGTTCTGTCTGGCAGGGAGCGGTCAGGGAATGACTGCAGACTGTTTCTCGGGGAGCTTTTTCAACTGTTCCTTTAAGATAAAAACACTACAAGTCTGCACAGTAAACCAGGAACATATCAAACACACACACACTTTCTGTGAGGTGGGGAGGTTCATCTTGGAAGCAGGGATGCGGTTGATTTGTCGATTTGGCCTAGGACGGTTCCTAATGGAGGGAAATGACCCGGATATCTCTGAGTGTCAGCTATGATAAGAAAAGCTGTTTGCATTCCCTAGATGATAGGAACGGAGCTTCAATACCCCCTTTATAACCTCCTTTAACTTAGGAAACACTGGACCTTCAGGAAAGGAAAGGAAAGGAGAAAATGCTGTCCCACAATGCCTTGCGACACACAGATCATATCAATTACTGTGCTTATTAAGCAATTTACAACTTAGGCCGTATCTTCATGTGCTTATTTGTTTTAAACGTTCAACACTATATTAAACCAAAAGCCAAAATATGAACGTTATGCTAATAACTGAAATATAGTCCAACTCAGTGAACACTTGTGTGGGGGTTACTTAAACTTTTTCAAACATGTTTGAATGGTGATACGGACAGTGATAGCCTAACAGGTAATACATATAATGCATAAAGGTTCTATTTATTTGGAATATTTTCATACAATCATATGAATTGGGTTTCATGTCCTTCACATCAATAACCTCTGCTGGCGCATCATATAAGGTTGCTCAGTCTAAATGTAGTTGGATTATCTTAGCATCGTAGCTCCTTTTCCTAACTCTGAATTTTCCTTCACATCTCTCCTGATCCCTATGAACTTGTGTTTAGGAAAAGATATGATTTGACCTGATTTTTGTGGACATTTCGATAGCAACCCATGAATTCTTAGGAGATCACAAATGATTGAAATACTCAAGATGTGTCATACAGCGGAACCCTAAATGTGTGGAACTCACAAGGCCAGGTTGCGGGAGGCATCGGTTTCCATCTTCTCTTCAGGCCCGACCACCCTGACATCCTGATAAAGGCTCCCATGATCCTTCAGGAAAAGGCTGACCTGACGCTCATGATGAGCTTCCTGGAAATAAAACAGATATAAAAGGGAGTGCAGAGCATGAGACATTGCTGACTCTGACAGCTAAATAACGGACTTGAGAGTTAGCTTCAGAAGAGCTATGTAATTACGTTCGTTTCTGTATTGAGCAGGAAGTCAGGGTTAGGTTGATGATTTATATGACTTCCTGTTACCTGGTTGTGGATGAAGAGTTTGAGTCTGTTCTTGGGGTACTGGAGCTTCAGGAGGCGTTCAAAGAACACCGTCACAAAAGGGGTGGGCTTCTGAATGAAGATGCCGATAAGCACCAGTGGGTACTCGCTCTCCTGTTGGGAAAAAACAAATAGAGAAAGGGCTTAATACGTCAACTGACCACAAACAAACCGATTCAATGTAGTTATGGAGATATAATGAAGAAGCCTGTAGACCTGAAGAACTTCCAGGGGGAGGAGCCCTTCATGACACGCTGTGCATCCTGTCTCAAACGTCCATATGTTGGGGATGTAGTTCCCCAGGTAGTTGATTTGGAGCTGGAAGAGAAATCACATCTCTATCAAACATCCAGTATGTATTAGAAGAAAAAGAAAGTCCTTTTCATCCGAGTATAACTGATTTTTGGTTGTTATTCTTGGCAAGAGTCATTCAGATCAAACAGAGATCTGATCTGTGTGCAACAGATGATACTTGCTATTAAGCCTTTTTTTGGTTTGCTAATTCAGCAAGCTCCGGACACTACAAGACCAGACAGATTCAAATAAAAGGGCTGTAGACAAAGAACTGCTCTGTGTGTGTAGGCACAGAAGAACATTCCTACTGCTATATGTAGAGACAAGTGGGGGGGGGGTGAAGGAGGGATAGCAGGGAAAATGTGCTATAAGATTTCATTTGTAAGAAGTCAGTTTTAGAACAACATTAATAGAAGTGTGTTTATCTCCTGCGGAACGTTTGTTACTGACAGACTGCAGAATGAACTCATCATTCTTTCCTCTGGATGAAGTGAAGACTTTCAATCCTGCTGTGGTTAAATCCACTAAATACATTTATACAAGTATTGTACTTAAGCACTATTTTGTAAGATAAGATAAGACTGTATTTATTTATTTGTATACATATGTATTTATTAGGGAAATCGTTGTGTTAGAGTTACAAATATACAATAAACACAGCAACATAATAATAAAATAAACAATCATAATAATAAACTGTAGTGAGGAAGTTAAACAACTACCGTATTTTCCGGACTATAAGGCGCACTTAAAAGCCTTACATTTTCTCAAAAAACAATAGTGCGTCTTATAATCCAGTGCGCCTTATATATGGATTACGGTAATTCTGGTTGTGCTTACTGACCTCGAAATGATTTTGTGTGGTACACAGCTCTCACGGCGCTCTGTCAAAATGTTTTAGTACGACTTTGGTAAATTACAAATCCGCACCGCTTGCAGCATTACGGCTACCGTAGTCAGGAGCGTCGTGGAGTTGCACCAAATGGCACCCGTCAAGAGACACGCTTACGACGCGGACTTCAAACTCGAGGCTATCAGTCACGCAGTAGAACATGGGAATAGAGCAGCTGGGAGAGAATTCAACATTAATGAATCAATGATACGTATTTTACGTGTTATAACTGAACTTATTACTGACTTATCTGACTGTTTTGTTTCTGTTATATAATTAATAATTATATAATATGTATCCGTTTTACGGCATGTAGAAAAGGAGTGTGTAGGAGAGCGACATGCGGGGTGGGCGTGTGTGTGCGGAAGAAGTAGTTTTGGGAAAGTGAAGATGTTGCCAGGTTGGCTGCGTTGTCGGCGAAGACAATAAAAAAGGATTACTCCAGCTCCGCTGTTTCCCCCTCCTCTTTCCTCAGAGTGTCACATACCCAGCTGCTCTTCACTACGGTATAGAGCATAACAACGCTGGAGGTAACAACATTTCGCTTAATGCGCCTTATAGTCCGGTGCGCCTTATATATGAAAACATTTCAAAAATAGACCATTCATTGACAGTGCGCCTTATAATCCAGTGCGCCCTATAGTCCGGAAAATACGGTACAAGAAACATAGATGGTCAAATAAGTAATGTACTTCACCGTACAGCGACAAGCAGCACGCAGTGCAAAAAATCTAATTTGCAAGTTAATACTTGTTCTTTACTTGAGTATTTTGTACTTTTTCTCCACTACATTTCTTTCAAACTTGTAGTTACTAGCTTCTCAGTCCCTTTAAAAACACCTGACGCTTTTTATTATTAGTTGTACTGCACCATTTATTTATTTTTGATTGGCTAAACATTGAAAAAATACAACATTTGAAAGCTCTTACATGTATTTGTAGGCGATACAAACACAATAATATAATATTCTATAATATAATACTTTAAAAAGAGTCATAGTGCATCATTTGTACTTTTACTTTTGATACCCTGATCTTCTACTAGCATTTTGAATTCAGAATTGACTTGTAATGGAGTATTTTCAGACCAAAATATAGTACTTCTGACTAATGAGGAAGAGTCATATTTCAGACTCTGCTGGCTGAAGACACTCCAGCGGTTCCTCTGGGCGTTTAGCTCTCTGGGCAGCGGTATAAATCAGGTCAATATTTACAGTCTGCGGTCAGTACCTTGGTGGGTCCGTTCCCATGGATGACGACAGGCAGGGTGTCATACAGCACATTTCTGGCACGTACACGTTCATCCTCAAACTTCAGCACCACCTCATCTGAAAACATGCGCGCGCGCACACACACACACACACACACACACACACACACACACACACACACACACACACACACACACACACACACACACACACACACACACTGTCTTTAAGCTATCAGGTCTTTTCACATTTTAAAGATCCAAAAGAAGAAATACGGAACAGTAAATTCCAAAGTTCTTCATTCTGCATTTCATAGGCAAAGATCACACTGTAGTAAGTACGTAATTATGTACAAAAAAACAAGGTCAGCGAGTTCTGTAATTAAGAGGCAACACATTTTCAATCGCAACAGTAAGTCTGGACGATTATATGTTTTATTTTCAGAAATAATTTGGATTATGAAAACAAGATAATGAAGGTAAAATGATGATTGTGTTTCAATCCATTTCACAGTGATGTTTGTGTTTAGTCTGTTCTTTTATACCATGTCAGCACCACTTGTATGTGAATAACTAATGTGTTTATGATACAATTATTTACACAAGCACCAATTTAGATTCAGCCTTCATTTTGCTCTTAAGAAGCACCTAATTGGTTCATTTCACTTTAAAATGGACAACATGTTCTTTTCTAAATGCCTGATGTTATTAAAGTCAAACAATCATCGCCATCTTCTGTTAAAGGATGAACCTATGTCTTAAATATTTTTTTTTCTCTCCGTAATGAAGTGAAAATGTATACTTTTTCTCTCTTATTACATAATGCTGTGTCATTACATGTGTGGCTGCAAGGCCATGTTGGCTTCACGATGATTGATCTGTGTTTATGTAATTAGAGAAGGGAGTCACGTATAAAGTAGTACTGCCACTATATTTAAAACGCACCTCTCTCATCACATATTTAATCATAGATCTCTCTCTGTGTGTGTCAAATGTCTTAGTCTTCAGAAAGAGACAGAGTGACCAGCGGTTAACAGAAGAATTCACACACAGAGGGGATTTTTGGGAGCCGGGCCCGTATAATATTGATGCTGTCACATCCGTCTCTCAGTGAGCACACACATTCCTTCCTCCCTCAGAGAGAGAAAAAATGCTGCACACATTGAGGAGGGCTCAGCTCATGCCCAAACCTGCAGCCTTACCTTAACGACTGCAACCCCTCAGCTCTGGACCCCTTAGGTATAATAAATCAGGTTGATAAGAAGATATATTATGAGGTATTGTGTTTGCATTCAGCAGGGCTTTAAAGATCAGACGGAGGAAGAAACACAACTAGGAGCCAGAAAAGAAACGTTCTATAACAAGGTGAAGAGTGATGTATTTACCAAAGCATTGAGAGAATAGTCATTACACCTTACTGTGACTGGGATATAATGCACCCCCCAGCTCAATACATCATGAAGTCATCCTAATAAATACAATATAACATCAATATTATTCTGTTTTATGATATTAGGTTGAAGATTATGATATTGTTGTTAAATTATAAAATAAGAAATGATCAAATATGAATATAGGTATTGTTATTTAAATGTGTCTCTGCTGTACTCTTCAGTATTTAGAAAAAATAATGTGGCTATTCCAAGTGATGTTTACTGTCTGAAACCATAAGCACATTGTATAGCATCTTCCTTTGTGGGTTTTATCTCCTTTTTTATGTATTATAAACACTTAGTTGAATGAGGGCATTTTCACAAAAAGAATTCAAATGACATTTTTGGCATTGGTCCCTAAAATCTGTAGCATATATTAAGCAATCACTGCATAAAATCACTCATCAATAATTTAATATAGGATCAGTGGGTGTATTTAATGTATTTTAGTTTCAACTGTATCTCACTGTAACTAAATCATTTCTTAAAATGCAAATAAAAACATGGTGTATGCCTTAATTTAACATAGCAACAGAGACCTGTAAAAGAAAACAGGGCACTCACCGAGGGCTCCATGGAGGTTCTGGAACATTCTGCATTTGCTGTCCACTGTGATATTTATGGATTTCTGAAACATGGAAACACAGATTTAATGTATATGTTGAAATCATATCTGAAGGTGCGCACCGAGAACTCAGTGCTAGGAAAAAAAAAATGTAGGTGGATCTGACTTGCATTGAGCTGACAGGTCAGGTCATTCTCAGCATGCTTCCAAAGAAACACTGAAACTGTTCCCATCACTACTTCATTCCAGTCACTTCTTTTCTGTTTAGTCTCAACCTGCAGTTCTTAGACATTAAAAGCCTAACAGGAAATTAGCGACTATGCCTAATGAGCTACTGAAAGGCTTTGAATGTGAACATTTCTGCAGAAAAAGGTGTTTAGTTTCAATATCCGCTTTACAAATCTCTTGTGGAACTATTATTCACATATTTTTAAATCAGAATTATTGTGTATGGTAGAATTATTTGGACAAATTCCTTGATGTTTTAGTTACACTGTTTTTATACTTTAATGCCTTAAACCCCCCTTCGAATTTGGATTTAGTGATATGGAAATAGTAAAATAAGATAAAATACAAGGGGAACTATAAAATACATGCCTCAAATAAAGGCCCGGTCTTAAATTGAGGCACATTTTATTTAAGAATTCTGGTGTTCATGATAAAATACATAACATTGTTAAGTACCCTTTTAACAGGATCGATGTAGATGTTGGTGAAGAACAGCTGGTCACTGTCACTGTCCTGTCCCGTCCAGTCAGCAACCATCTCTCTGATGTTAGGAAGGTAGCCAATGAAACCTGAGGACAGAAACACGCAGAGGACACAGACAGGACGTGAGAAAAAACGATGGAAGTCTAAACCTGTTCATGTCCATATTCCTGTAAATGTACTACTGTGTCTACATACAGGTACGTCAAGGAAAAAGCGAAGTCAACTGTTTCTAATGGCCATGACTAATGGCTCCTGGCAGCTTCAGTTTTATGGGCTCAGCTCAGAGCTGCCTGCTGCCTCTCTGCTATAAAAGTAAATGAGCAAATCCTGCCTACACTAAAACTGTCCAGTAGCTAGCTGCTGGTAAACATCAACGTGTACACAGATGTGTATGGCGTTGGTACCATGGAGGCTGTAATGGGCAACATGTTAATCATTTGTAAGCTATTACAAATCATACATAGCCTTGTGTTCAGGATGTAAAAAAAATAAACCAGAGAGATGCGGGATGATTTGGGTATCTGATCATGTTCAGTCGGTGGTGCTCTGTCAGGTTGCCCGATAGTGATACACTTTCGTATGAGCAAGATACAGTATATCTGTCCCTTAATGTCAAGTATTGATACTGCAAAATGCAAATGAACTTTCCTGTAATACTGTATTGGTTGTCCAGAACACTGTGTATTTTTTGAATTATTGGTTCAAAGTTTAGTTCATTTAGTTACCTTAAGAATTCAGCAAAAACCTTTTCTCTTTTAAAGATAGGCACATTGCTTACAGCAACCCATAATAAATGCAATTGCAACAACTGTATTATGACTCGTATCGTAGGAGTGTGGGGGGGAAATCATGTTATAATTAAGGTTTATTGCTTCTAAGATGCTGAATCGATACAAAACTTCCAAAAGTAGGTATTGCTAAAGATGGACAGAAATCCTATAAACCACATTAATAGAAATGGGAAATCCCTGGCACTATGCCACCTATAAACCCATCCACTATCTCCAGCTCCCCTTACCCCACATCGGTAAGAGTCTGGCCGTCTCCCCCAAAAAATAAACCTGCCTTCCCCTCCCCCATCACAACAACAAACCTCTCTATTCAGAAGAAGGGCATATAAAAACAGAACCCCCGGAAAGCAGCTGGTTCAGACTGTCTCAACCTCTGCAAGCGCCCTCTGTTTTTATTTTGTGAGTATTGTAGACCATGTGCTGTTATACCTCTGCTGTTAAAAAAAGGGCAAGTTCAGGCTGCTCATCCATAACTACTGGAGCCACAAGCCCCCAGAGGTGGAGAAGTACTCAGATCTTGTACTTGAGTAAAAGTAGAAGTACCAGAGTGTAGGAATACTCTGTGACAAGTAAAAGTCCTGCATTCAAAAGGTTACGAATCTCTTGGTAGGATAAATTCAGGAAAAAAAAACTGACGTGACAATGTGAGAGACTAACAGGACCGGTCTACTTACCTCCTGACCCTAGGAACCGGTTGCCCTCTGGGACGTGGGGGTATTTGTTCTCCAGGTGTCTGTCGGGCCAGATCAGGCTCTCGGAGGAGAACACCACCTTGTGTTTGGCCTGCTGAAACTTCTTGAGAAGCTCTTTGGGGCCCGAGGAGAAGACCACGTCATAGCTGTGTGAAACAGGGAGGTTACCAGTGGTTACGATTATTGAAAATGTTTTTTTTGCTGAGTTGATTTGAGTTTATACTTCACCTCCCACATTCTTATTACAGTGCTTTTAAGGCTACATTCGGCTGAAGTTGAACCTGGGAAATAGGCTGATTTGTTGTCTATCCAGAAGTGAGATGAGCAGGCTTGTGGAGTAACAGATTACATGAAACGGGATTCGTAATCAGGATACAAAAAAAGGTCACACACCCTTACAGTCAAATAAAAAAAATACACCATGAAATGACTTTTACATTCATTAAAATTGGGGATTACTAGCTGAATTACAATGTTACTTAAAAAATGTTACTGTTGATTCACACGTAATACTTTCAGAGTGAATCTATACGCCTACTGCCTGAATCTGCTTTATGGTTTCTCTTCTTTGGTTCATTTGTTCTGTTTTAATTCAGCAGGTGAACCTATGTTCATAAAATTGTGTGTGTGAGCTTAACTGTGAGTATTAAACTAAAACGTAACATTTTCTCTCAGCTCAGATTTGATTCCTGCTTTTTTAAACTGTAGTGTGTGCTCTTGTGTTTCAGTGTTGGTGTATAGGCTGCTGCCTGAATATGCTTCATGAAAGCCAGCTTTTCCTTTAAAAAAAATCCAAATATCTTCGTTTCTTCTTTTCTAAGGTCACAGTGTTCTGACGTCAAACATAAAACCCTTAAGTAAGAAACAAATGATTTTTCTCTTTGTTTTAATTTTCATTGCATTTTACATTGAGGTAATCCAAAAGGAAAGCGAAAAGTAATCAGATTACATTACGTTCATTTTTTAAAACTCAGATTAGGTTACTGACACATTTTTTTAAAGTAAGTATAACGGAATACATTTGTACAGAAACCCTCCGAGCCCTGTATTTATACTGTATATATATATCACTGAATAACAACCATGTAAATGTGTGATTTTATGGGCTATGTGCTGGAACTATTTTTTGTTGAAGAGCAGTCTGAGAAGAATCTGTGTGTAGATACCTGAAGGCTCTTGTCTGAACAATTTCTGTGGATATCTGCACATCTCACTACAATTATTTTCTTTCTGAGATTGACGTGTTCAGATTGATACTTGAAGATATCAATCTCAGAGAGAGAAAAAAAAATCAGAGGCAAAAGAATGCAAACAACTACAGTTAGAATGAAAACTTACAAATGCATATCATTTTTGTAATAATTATACTTCTTGTCTTTGAACATCTCTTTTTCTTTGAGTGTGAGATGTCATATTGTAGTATACCTTATTCATAACAACAGAACATTTTCAGATGTTATCTTATCTGGAGTTATTGTAAGTTTTCAGCAAAAATGACTTCAAGTGTCAGGGTGTTACTGGCCATCACAGCTGACAGAAACATTTTCATCTGAATGTTTGTGATAAAGACACTTTACCTGTCAGTAAAAAGGATGACTGTGTCTTCATTCTTCATGTCCTGCAGAGCCTTTTTCAGCAGTCGTACCTTCTGGCCCCCTCCTGTAGCCGACATGTAGTCGCCTGCCCTCCATTTCTCACCCCGCCCAAGAACCTTATGACATGCATACATACATATAATGCAATTAAAAGAATAATTGAAAGACATTCATTCTTAAATATTCTGCTACTAAAATAAAAACACCCTACTACCCTGGGTGATTTTTGTGAGTGATAGTTTCAAATGTAAAAACAGGGATAGCATTATCATTTTTTTAAAGAACAAATAGAAAGGGTTTACATGGTTAGACAGGATGGAAGGAACTTGACGCAGCCACAGGGGGTTCCTACCTTGACAGTGTAGTTAAAATGTTTAGCCGACACCAAGAAACGCTTGAAGCCATCAGTGTCTTGGGTTGCAACTGTCACAATTAGGAGGTTCTCTAGAAGACATCACATTTTAGACAGAATTAGAAAGGTGAAACGGATGCTTATTTTTTCCTCTTGTGCCTGGAGCACTAAGCACCCCAGTGGTACCAGCATATACACAGGCTTCGCTAAAGACAGATACAAGAAGGAATAATAATGCAGTTTCCATCTTCTATGTTTTCATGCAAATTAGGGGTGAATGTTCAACAAGAAATGTATAAATAATCAATTATCATAAGCAGGTATGTACTATGTTATAATCATTGTGTGTGTGAGTGAGGTGGGTTAGTGTGGAGGCAGGGACACAGGAGGAGATATGTACATCTATTCAAAACGATGTGTTTGAGATTAAATTGAGCACATTATAATTAACCAGATGCACAAAGAGCTGCATTGATCTAGCTTAATGATGCCTTCAGAGTACAGCAGATGGATGCATTTCACTTTAACACATGTAGGCTATAACAGTTTCTTTCTGGGGAGCAAACCCTAGAGGGGTCCACCCACAAGGGTCACTCAGAGCTGACTGTCTGCACATTTGTTCATTTTTGTCCTTGTCTTGTGGTTTCTCCTATAAGGTGATTTATTGTAGCCCACTATGTCCTATTTAATTTGTGTGCAATTCCAGAGGGAGGAGGTGCTGGAAACAACAGCTATTATTTATAAGCTCAACTTTTTCTGACGAAATTCTACAGTAATGTATTATATAGGGTTTTAAACAGAAGATATACATATGTCTTCAAACCTTTATAGACTCAAATATGTTTTCATAACAGACCTCATTCAATATCATCCTACACTTCACATGCTAATGTAGCATAGCTGCAGGCTACAGTTAGTGTATTAATAGTGGTGCTGCTAGCAGCCCGTCCACGTCAGCGGCAGAGCCTCCTCCTCAGCGGGCCGGTTTCCTACGTGCAACTTTCTCTCTCATGTAAAGAATGTGAATTTATTCCCAATACTTCCCTTTCAATTGGAAAAACCTAGTTTAAACATAACGTAGTTCATGTTTTTTGTGAGTTGTTATTTACTTTTCGGCATGCTTCAAAGCGCCACTAGCAGCACATGTATCAACAAATCTCAGCTTTATAACGGTCAGGCTGTTCTGTAGCTAACAGAAATACACACTATAACTGTGCATTTTACTATCTGGTTTAGGCTTCTTACTGCCAAGTCTTGCTAGATGTTGTAAATTAACCGAATCTCTCTGTCGTTTAAAGTCACGGCCATAACCAGGAGTAAAGTTAACGTGAGAGTTTTCATCCACCGGGACCGCACGAGCTCAGGAGTCCAAGTCAATACCGACCTCACGCACATTTTACCTCACCGAAATATACATTGGTGTTTTACTTTTGACTTTCTCAAACACCATTTTAACATAAACATGTTTATAACATGGATGTCAGTGTTGTCTGGGGCAGCATTCCTGACTTTACTCACCTTCGGGGACTCGCTGCTCCTCACAGGGAGTCAGAGTGAAAAGAGTGCAGACAGAAACACCTAAAAACAAAAGCACGCGCGGAAGTCTCATTTTGCAAAGATAAGATAAAGTCCATGTACTAGTCCCGGTGCAAACTGGACGGTACACTTCTGCAGCCGGTGCGGAGCGAGGAGGCAAACTTAGCTCGACTGTTTTAACTTTTCCACCATCTGCCCCCCCTTCTCCCTCCCTCTCTCTAAGTCTGTGTTTACCTCCCCCCACCCCCTTCCTTTTCCCTCTCCATACAACAAAAAGACTGTTTGAACAAGGAATAGTTGAAGACTAAGGGTGAAACGTTAGTGTGGCTTTGTTTTCATGAAAACGTATTTTATTCAATGTTAATTACAATTTAAATGAGGCGATGAAATAAAACGTTTCTACTTTCCAGTATCAAGCCTCAAAATGTATAATTCCGCAACGCCCACTTCCGAAATGGGACGGGAGAAGCTGCTGGAAATGATGACCCAGCTGTTCTGCAGACATGAGCACTTGCACGTAGCACCCTAAACCAGTGCATTTTTGTTTTTTTATTTAACATTTTCTATGGAGGAGAAAAACAATTTGTAAAGTCACAATTGGTAATAATGACCTTATTAGAGTAGACTCTTTGGAACTCAACAGTAGCCTTACAAAACAAGTCTATCATGTACATTATTGTAGGTAATCTTACCTTGGTATGTCTAATAAACTAGATACTATAGGTTTAGCCTTACAGCGTGTTTCCCTGCTGACATGCAGAGGTAGGAGCAGTCCTCAAATCTTGTATTATAGAAGTACCAGAATGTAGAAATACTCTACGTTACAAGCAAAATTCCTGCATTCAAAATGTTACCCAGGTAAAAGTACAAAAGTATTACCATCAAAATATACTTAAAGTAACAAAAGTTAAAGTAGTCATTGTCTGATTGGTCCATTTCAGAATAATATCTCTGATATGTTTTATAATGATTGGTCATTAAAGTGTTCTCAGAGCTGGTAAAGGTGCAGCTAGTTTTAATGGCTTTGTATACTGCAGGGTAGCTGCTGGATTTACTCCAGGTGAACTAAAGTCTGATTTAAGGGATGGTTATTTTTCACATCATTAATCAAAATCTTCAAAGTAACTAAAGGGATGAAATACATGTAGTGGAGTAAAAGGACACCATTAACTTCTGAATTGTATTGGGGGGTAGAATTACAAAGTCGCCAAAAAATTGAAATACTCAAGTAAAGCACAAGTCTCTCAAAAGTGAACTTAAGCACTGTAGCCTACTGAGTAAATGTATTTAGTTTATTTTCACTGCTTGAGAGGCGTTAGTAACTCAAATGTGAAACATATCTACTAAATGTGTCTGATTCATACTCCTGAATACGTTTTGAAAGCATTTTCATAAAACGAATAAAATGGAATAGGTACAACCGTAGGCTATAATCATTTTTTATGACATATATTTTTTAGGTTGAATAAATAAAAGATGCATTAGAATACATACTAAAAAGTGTTCATGCAATCTTCGTTTCCTTGACAATGTACTATGTTAATTTAAAGAAATGTTAAGAGTACATATATGTTTTTGCGACATTTCCGGTCGCTGCTGTGTCGTGTTTCTTTACGACAGTTGTGACAAACCAGAAGAGTTATTTGGGAAGTCGCTGATGTTTTCAACCTGAAGTCTGACGAGAAACCAAATGGCATGAGAAACAACAACTGGACAAGTATAATACACACCCGCTGAAGAATATGACAATAACCGTGATGCCAGAAATAATAACACATTTGATATAGTTATCATTCTCGACGCTAGCTAGCTAGCTAAGCTAATTTAGCCAACACCAGCCTTCATCCCGTGGAGCCACCACCGAGTCCATGGGATCACCATGTTTTGAAACGAATTCGATGTGACAGCCTAATATTTCTGGGTGCCTTCTTCTGTTGCTGACTCATAGCCGGGCTCCTGTCATTTTAAAACAATGTGGCTGCAGCAGAGACTAAAGGGGCTCCCGGGCTTGTTGTCTAGCAGCTGGGCGAGGAGGCTTCTCATCGGGCTGCTGCTCTTCCTCATTTTCTACTGGTACCTGGGAGCGGAACGCAGGTGGAGCTTCTTCAGCGGATCGGCCATGCCCGGCGGAGCGGCCGGACAGTGCCTCCTGGCCGAGATCCACAATTGGAAGTCCCTGGTTGAGCGGGGAGAGGGGATCTACAGCACGCCCCAGGAACAAATGGATACTCCTTTTGTTTCAGGTAGAAAAAGGTTCAAAGGCTTTAATGATATATGCACAGTAGCTGCAGTGTAGATATGCAATGAAAAACTTAAGTCACGGGCTCCTGCAACAATGACTCATAATAAAATAATAATAAAAGTAGTGCAAAAAGAATAAGAGTGGAAATAAAATTGAATGTTGCAAGACTAATGTGCAAGTAATGCATGAGAAGTTAACTATTAGCAAGTAAAGTAGAATAGGATGAGCTAAAAATAGAATGTAAAATGAGATGCTGCACAGTGAAATAAAATGCTGGTTATTGTCATAATAGATAAATACGTGAGGTGCAAACATATGACTGCTAACAGGTGTGAAGACACAGAGCTCAGCAGTTTAGCAGTGTTATGGCCTGTGGGATAAAACCGTCCCTGAGTCTGCTGGTGTGATGTCGTGAAGTACGTTTACTCAAGTACTGTACTACTTAAGTAGGATTTTTGGGGCAATTGTAGTTGAGTATTTTTTTTTCATGCTACTTTATACTCCTACTCCATTACATTTTAGAGGCCAATATTGTACTTTTTAGACAATCAGCAAATGCAAAATATAAATAAACATTGTCATATAATGATAGGTTCAGATATCCAGCAGCAGTTTATAACGTAATTAAAAGCTTCACCTCCACCAGCTGTGATCAACACATTAATGCATCAATAATCATAATCCACCTAATGTACATGATTCTGAGTTGAGCTTTTACACACAATATAAACTTTTGGTACTTTATGTATACTTTGATGCTGATACTTTTTTACTTTGACTTTAGTATAACTTTTTGTGCACCACCTCACTAAAAAGTTTTAGTAACACTTTTTCGGGTGGTGGTGGCAAAGTCCGTCGGGACTAAAGTGAGAACACAGACCCATGGTGTGGCGTCTTTTTAGTATTACGGCCCACGACTGTAGCACATCCTCCCAGAAGATCTTTGTTTTTATAATTTGTATTTTACATTTTAAAAATAAAAAACAAACAATTAAAATCTTTGATGTTTAATTGATACAACCAATATTTTAATTATTTAGTTTTTATTTTTAAAATGCAAATACATATTTGCATTATATATTTTCGTATTAGGTGTTCTTTTAATCCCAAAGCCATATATTACCTGTGAAGGGGAAGAGTTTTTATTTGTAAATTGTGTCTGGGAAGCACTTTGAGTTACCTCTGTATTGAAAAGTGCTTTATAAATAAAGTTTGATTTGACTCTTCCTCTCCACAGGTAATGGCCACATTCTCATTGACATTGACTCTAACAAGCTGTGGGTGGCCCCGTCCTCACAGCCCGGCTCGGCTCCGGTCCACCAGACTGAATACTCACCCAGAGTCAACGTGCGTCTGGAGGGGAACCGGGCCGAGGTGCAGGCCACCATGCTGTGGTTCCGGAAAGGATCCGTGCTGTCGGTCCGCTGCGCTTCACCAGCAGGGTCGCAGTCAGCCCGGGACTGCGTCTCCATCAGAGAGGAGTTCATCGCGCACAGAAGCAGACCGAACGTCTATCTGCAGCGAATCAACATCAACAACCCATCAGAGAGGACCGTGTCTTTGGACGTTTCCTCTGACAACCCACCCTTTGGTAGCAAGTTCTCCACCAGTGTGGAGAAACTGGAGGACAGAGACATAATGCTCTCCTCCGGCAGAGTGCCTGTGGAGAATAACCGCATGGTGCTGGTGGTGGTGGTCACCAAGAAGCTGAGCAGCAGGATCCAGGTTCCCGCTAAGGTAGATCACAAGGAGAACATCTTGTCGGTGGTTTGGACCTCGGAGCCGATCGAGCCATCCAAGCTAGAGGAGACCTTCAGCGCCCTCAGAGAGGGAGCAAAGAAGGAGCTGGGGGAGCTGCTGAGGACCAGCTTGGAAGACCTGGTGAAGGAGCACCAGCAGTCCTGGACGGACCTCTTCATCTCAGGTGAGCGGGGGGGTGGCAGTTACTGGCGCTGAAAAACTGAAACGTTGGCTTTAATTAAATGTATTATGTCAGCACATTTCACATCACTGTATTAGGTTAGAAATAATATTAAGTTTGGCCTAATGTTTTTTATTCAAACTAATATTATTGCTTTCAAATATCCTGATACACTTATATGAAATCTGTTGTCGCAATACATTCTATTAAAATCAGCATTTTCATTTTTTTCCGTGCAGGAGCGCATAAGGGTTTCATTTTCATTAAGGCCCACTACAAATCACATCAGAAATCTGAATCAGAAATTGCCTAGTTCGTTAATATTATAATTAATTATAAATAATAATTATATAAAATAATAATAAAATGATTTTCATACAAATATAGAGGAATATTTACATTTACATGAAATATAAATATATCTGTCTTTGAGTTACATTTTTTTTTTTTGTATTCTATAAAACAATTTTTCTCTGTGTTGGAATTCAACAAACACTGGTATGGCTGCCATACATGTAGAGATACAGATTTAAGAAATATTTGGAGTGGTCTCTTAATTTTTTCTGTACATCCTTTGGATATCACTGGCTGGATTAAATGTTATCTAATTGGCTAAAACATACTAATACACAGATGTGTGCTTTTGAAGTTCCTAATAGAAGTTTAAATTTCCTTTTAGCATGGCGGTAAAAATACTTTGAAACAGGTTTAAGTGGAAGGCAATAATATGTAAATCAGTCCACCGAGCTGCTGCAGCTGACAGTGGGCGTAAAACCCGCTGTGAATTTATGGCACGGCATGCTGCTCAGGTGTTCCGTGAGGAGCTCGGGTTAATCATTGTGTACACAGCCTGCTGTGTTTGTGGACACACAATGCCTTGATGGACATATGAATACGCAGGAACTAAGCAGGGTATTCACGACCTACAGTGTGTGTAGATAACATCACATCGCTTCAGGAGGTTCCTGCTCTTCCACAGCTCGAGGGAGTCACTAAACACTGGTTAGCTCACTATTTATCCAAGTACAATTCTTACATGTGAAATGTACCTAAATGCTTGCAAAGTAATTGGCTACATTTGAATACCCTCCAACATCACACACAGATGGAGAGACCTCCAGGCCACTTTTGCAAATAGGATAGGAGGTCAAGACTTCCATATTTATAATTTTCTTTTATATATATGAACAAGCTCTGTTAGTCTACATAAGATGACATTAAAGAGTACAAATCAACTTTGTTTTGAGTGCTGTAGAAGTGTGAGCACAATTCGAGCGACATAAACCATCAACTCAGTGTCTCAGTGATGTATAAAAACACAGGTAATAATAATTATTACTTCATTTTTATAGCATCTGTTGTATAAGATGCAGCCCAAAGTTCTTTACAGATCAACAAAAGATGCATACAAACATTGACAATGAGTAAAAAATGAATAACAGTAAAAGATAATTAAGACTAAACAGAAAGAGTTCTATCAAAAATCATTCAAAATGATACCTCCAAAATTAGCCCACATTTAAAGCCAAATTTGAAAGGATACGTCTTTTAATTTCTTCAAACAAATTCCAAGGGGAGGGGGTTCTTCTGTGTGGTGCCATAAAATCAGAGAGCAGCCTCCCCAGATTCTTGTGTAACACTGTAGGTGCTTCTGAAAGAAAGGCATTAGATGATCTGAGTGTTCTTAGGGCTGTAAAAGGAAAGAAAGTCACTGATGTGTTGGGGGTGCAAGATAAAGTCAAGCTTTGTAAAAGATTAAAAATACTTGTTGTCCGTTTGAAGGTAGCAAGTAGTTCTGAGTTCTGACGGCTTCTTGTCGAACCGAGCTCAAGAATCATGTTTTATAAACTAGCTGCCTGGTCATTGTAAAGATCTGCTTCTTTGATCCTCAGGTGTTGAAATGAGGAAGATCACAGACTCCCACACCCCGTCGAGCCGCACGGTGAACACCACCCTCTACTACATCCTGTCCTCCTCACCGGCCCCGCTCCTGGATCGCAGGCTGAGCGGAGAGGAGCGCGTCCGCCTGGAGTCCAGCCTCAACTATGCCGACCACTGCTTCAGCGGCCACGCCACCATGCACGCCGAGAACCTGTGGCCGGAGCGCGTGAGCAGCGCGGCGCAGATCCTGCAGCTGGTCACGCTGTGGACCCTCACACTGCAGAAGAGGGGCTGCAAGGTGCTGGTGGCGGCCGGGGCCCACGGCAACATGCAGGCCATGGTGCTGAGCTTCGGGGGCCTTCAGTTCACAGAGAACCACCTCCAGTTCCAGGCCGACCCGGACGTGCTGCACAACAGCTATGCACTGAGGGGGATCCACTACAACCAGGACCTGATCAACCTGGCGGTGCTGCTGGACGCCGAGGGGAAGCCGTTCCTCCACGTGTCGGTGAAGCAGCAGGAGAAGCCGGTGAAGCTGTACGCCTGCGAGGCTGGCTGCCTCAACGAGCCTGTGGAGCTGACATCCGAGGTGAAAGGTCACACCTTCCCCGTGATGGTGACGCAGCCCATCACGCCGTTGCTGTACATCTCCACGGACCTGCGCCACCTGCAGGACCTCCGCCACACCCTGCACCTCAAGGCCATCCTGGCTCACGAGGAGCACATGGCCAACAGGTACCCTGGCCTGCCCTTCCTCTTCTGGTTCAGCGTGGCCTCGCTCATAACACTCTTCCACCTCTTCCTCTTCAAGCTCATATACAACGAGTACTGTGGGCCCGGAGCCAAGCCCCTCTTCAGGAGCAAGGTATAAACAGGAAACAGAAACTCTGCAGACTGATCCTTGTTTGTTTTGATTTGTGGTGGCAAAGATTTCCTCTCTCTCTCTCTCACTCTCTTGGCTCTCTCTGTGGGTTGGTTTCTCAGTGAGTGAACTCTTATTTTCCCGTCTCACATGGTACCTGTCCGGAGTGGGTCGGCATACTCGCCTTACACATCCCCCCCCCTCACTAAAGTGATTCTTCAGTGTGTGTTCCATGTCAAAGGAGGGGATCCCTGGTTTCCTCTGACAGACTGTGAGCAGAGACATGTGATCTCAGTGAAAAGGTAGAATAGCACCCTTCATTCAAAAGGACAAAACGTACTATCTGCTCCGGCTCGCCATCTTAGCACACACCCTGCAACTGCACTTGTGGAATGTACAGCACTTGTTGAGTGCAACGGAAGAAAACAAGCACAAGTTAGGAGGTTACTGTTTAACTGTATAAAGTTTATAGCTATTTCACATTGTTCTGACTGAGGAGGACCGTACCAATGTTTCTGCATTTATTAAGCTCACAAATACTTTACTTTAGTGAAGGTAGAGGATTTTCAGAAGTCTTCTCCATTGGTTTTCATTCCGTGTAGGGGTAATTAAGTGGACATCGCTTTTATTTTAGTAAACATATGTTGTTTAATCTTTAATCTTGCACAAACATCATTTAAAGAACCCCGCATAGTTTTTTAGCACCTTTTTAACAGTGCTATTTAGCAATCCAGTGCAGCCACATACAGAATAGCCATGTGTTTGCATCTTTAACACGCACAAGGTAGTTCTAGTACTTTTTATGTTCCACTAATTGGCAGTTGGTGGCCATAGAGAGATGCAATGATGACATCATTGTATGCCGACCCAAAGGTTAGCATCGCAATAGCCTTAATTAAAAAGCTACATCACGGCGCATGTCTGTGCATCACCACGGCTAAGCTAAAGGCGGCTAATGTTCAGCGTGATTCCGTTAAATAGTCTTATTTAGACAATTGTTAGCAACCGCTGTTTGAAATTCACGAGTGGGGTAATTACTGACTTATTTGATGTTGAACAAAACGTGTAAAGCTTCCGCAATGATCACTCATTTCATTTTTTAGGATTCATTACTGCCCCATTCTCTTAATGTGCCAACAAAGACGGCTAGCCAATATAATGACATGTTTTCCTAAGGGGAGACACTGTGTGTTACACCCAAAGGACACACATTGAATTGAGATGAGGAGCAGTGACATAACTTTGTGTACCAGAAACATCCACAGGGCAGTTTTAATTTTGGAATAAGAGGAGGTTTAAGAAGTTCGTAGTCTGTTGATTATTTTAAACAGAGATAAGGGAAAACATTTACTTCCTTAGAGGTCGGGGAGGAAATGATCTAGTACCTAAAATACATGACTGGCTTGCGTGTGATTTGTACTAAATGAGCCTGAGCATTGGTATGGTCCTGCAAAATGATTATTTAAGAGAAAACAGCCTGGATTTAATTTCCGTAGCTCTGGTTGTCAGGAACATCTGTCACTACAACAGTAGGAAAAATAGGTCCGGCCATGTTAACAAACAGGTTGGCCAAAATGAAACGTCTAACCAGTGACCTACGGAAAATAAATCCTGAGTCTGAATAAATCCTATTCTTCCTGTTTGTGAGATGATCGTTGCGGTTCGGCCCAAAGCTAATTCATCCTGCTACTGACAGAAGCCTTAATCAGTAGTGAGATGCAGTGGGGGTGGTGGGTGGGGATTTCCACTTCCACTTCCAGATGTGTTGCCCTCTGATCAGCCTGGACTGTGTGCTTTACCTTGTCTCTACCGTCCCTTTTGTTTTCCTGCGTTTTGATGATGTTTTATATTGATTCACTCAATTAAATTAACAAGAAATCTCTGGGTTGGCTTTGGCTCTTCTCTATTTAACCTCTCTCCTCCTCAGCATGTGTGTGTGTGTGTGTGTGTGTGTCTCCCCATCAGTGGTTTCTAATGCTCCGCTCTGACTCCAGCAGGTGGCCCACAGGAGTGAGGATGTCTGCTGTGAAACCAAGAATGCTGTTTGAACACTGCAGTCGACATTTGCTAGTGTCTGTGCTTCCGCTGGGGTAGCATGTGAGATATTAACACGGGTGTGCTGCCTGGCGCTGTATAACATGTTTTACTTTTGTTTTGGTGTAAGCTAGGTAAAGACTCATAACAGTGGGGTCTCTCTTAAGGGATCTGCTGTGAGGCTGCAGAGGCATGCAGGGTAAAACTGGCACCTACATCACATCAGTTGCATTCAGAAATCTGCTTATTTTCTTTCCTAACATTTGAAAAAATCACCAGAAATGCCCATCATGTACACATTTCAATGTCGAACAACAGTCCAAAACATTCTGCTCATGCTAGACCCAAAAAAAAGGAAGTTTGAGGAACTAAACAGGGTTTAGCATATTAAATGAAAGGAATGTTGGTATAAATAATTCATAGAAGATAACAAAGCAGCAATAAAGAAAACGTTTGATCAGCAAGTCTATTTTAAGATGTGACTTCATTCCTTACCCATCAACCCGAGTAGTTTTCCCTTTTAAAGCCAGTGATCTTTTCTTAAAAATCATCAGATTCCAGATCGATGCATGAGAAGCAGAGATATTAGAGTGTGTGTGGGGTGTGGGGTGTGGGTTGGGGGGAAGCATGCTTCTGGGTAATGAAGAACACTCACTTCTTACACATAATGCTTTAAATGGGCCCTATTCTGCTAATTTTCAGGTTCATATCAGTATGTAGTGTCTCTACTGGGATATGTCTCCATGCTTTAATGTTCAAAAAGCTCTTTATTTTTCTCATACTGCCTGTGCTGCAGCCCCTCTTTTCACCCTCTGTCTCAAACCAGAGCACAGTCTGCTCTGACTCCATTAGCTGGCTAGCTCAGTTGTGATTGCTCAACCTTAGCTTATCATGTACAATGTGTTGGAGCGCTAGACAGTTGAAGCCTTGCGTAATGAACAAAGGGGTCCAATGGAGAGAAACTCCTCTGGAAGGGAGCATTTAGCAAGTTAGCATTTACATGCACAGAATCCTATAGAACACACTACAGGAAAGAGAAAACCCAAAAAGCAGAATAGGGCCTCTTTAACGCACACTCCTGGGTAGAAAAAAACTCATCCGAAATTCTTAATTCAAACACATTATCTTCCTCCTCTTCAGCGTGCTGCTGTGCAACACTTGTTTCTAAATCCTGTAACACGTTCTTTAAACTTTTCTCATACCTGTCAGACATGTCACATAATACGTCAATTTACTTTCTTCCATTGCTTGAGTCATCAGGAACTGTAACTAACAGCCCTACTGAACACTGGTTAGTAACAACTGTGGTTATCCCGTTTGGAAGTTGGATTTACGGCCTCAACAGAGTCGTTCTTAGACATACCAACAGTGCCGGATCACTCACAGTCTGACTGGGGAAGGAGCTCTAATCAGAAAGTTCTCCGCAATAGTAAAACATATTTGAAAGGCAAAAGAAAGAAGTAATATTTTTGGGATACTTTTTATAATTATTCTGACACATCTAGTGCATTTGATTCTACTAAATCATTCTAAACAAAGACCTTTTGAAATATTAAGACACAAATAACTGTACTGTTCTCAAGTCTATGCAGATTATTGACATGTCAGTGTTTGTCGTTTACACTCTTTCTTTTTATGTGTGTGGGTTTGATCCAGTGTCTTTATTTACTGTGAACTACTGATTGTGCTGTAATGGAGAAGGAATTAATTTAAGCTATTTAATGGCTATAAGCATAATCGGATTGGATTGGATTGTACTTGAATGTTCGTGTTAAATTGAAGTAAAAAATATTTCATATTATTTTACGTTGGGGAGAATAAATCAGTTGATGACTGTGAAAATAATAATTGTGCTCTCTGACCAAATCATTTCACTTATGTTTTTATTCTGTTAGAAGTGATCAATTTAAAGCTGTAAAACTGTGTAATGTAACAAGGATTACTTCCTATTCTGCAGGGAAGCTGATGTGAGGATCCACTCAAACACTGAACTCATTTACCAGTTGGATTTTTGGCTCAATCGTTCATGTTTCTTTTGTATTTAGAGAAAATATATATATACAGCTCCGGAAAAATGACGAGACCACTGCAGCATTATCACTTTTTATTATTGTATTCTATAAACTACTGACAACATTTCTCTGTGTTGGAATTCAACAGACACTGGAATGGCTGCCAGACATGTAGAGATACAGATTTAAGAAAAATGTGGAGTGGTCTCGTCATTTTTTCCGGTGCTGTATCTATCATTTTTTTGTTGATTTTTTTTCTGGAAGATTGACATTGTTGAAGACAGAGAGGGTGGCATGGGTAAATGGTTCCAGGCCGGGCTCGAACCTGGGTCCAAATACATGGTGAGCTATATGGCCAGGCCCGTCGCGTTCAGGTAGGCATGGTAGGCAATTGCCTAGGGCCCCCGAGTAGGAGGAGGCCCCCCAAAGACGACAGGTTAAGATTTTTTTTTTTTTTTTTTTCAAAATTCAAAGAAAAGTCTGATACAAATGCAACATGAATCAAACAACATGCATACCAATAAGACAGGTCATGTATTCAACAGCAATGACGATTTTAAATAGCTTCATAATAATAAGCAGTCATCTGTATATGAAGGGCTCTGCTGCGACTGCGAGGGCAGCAACAGCGCCTCCCTAGAGCATGCGATGTCCGAAAAGCGCAACGACACATTGTAGTCGAAATACCCCAGCTCGAGGGGGCCCCCCTTTCCCATGCATTAGCGCGACAGCGTCAAGTGCAAGTGAAAAGTGAAAAATTAAAATGAAGCGAAATTATCTCTCCGGCAATCAAAAAAAGAAGAAGAAAAGGGAAGAGGAGCAGAAAAGAAAACAAGACACCGGTAAGTAGAATATACACAATCAACATGAAAATTGTGCCAGGCAGGGTATACCATATTTTGCTAGAGTAGCGAGGTTGTAACGACGACTAGCTAGGAACCAGTGGTTTGGCATGCTAGCATGCTAACCAAACTTAAACTGCTACCTTTGACTTCACTATAAGTTCATAACGTTATCAGCTGGCCAAATTGATCAACGATTAATTCCTCTTAATATCCTAAATAAACTTCACATATGTTTTCAGTCGTTAGAGCCTTGAGACAACCAGTGAAATAGTTATTCCTGTAGTAGCTAGCTATTTAATAGGAGATTAACATGGGAGTTTACAATAATTTTGCTAGAATACCATTGGGTTGATTTACTTACTTTATTTACATTTTAACGGTTAACATCCCGGCGCAGATCAGCCACATGAAGAAAACAGCCACTTTAGTGTCAATTAATCCTTTTCTAAACCTATTCTGCTGTTTGTTGTTGTTGGTCTCCATGATAGCTGTAAATACCACTGGACCACCGTTAAAAACTGTACCGATAGCTTTGAGCTTTTTCTATGGGACACAGACAGTACACAGACACACACAGACACACCACGGGTGCGGGGATGGCGCTGTTGCCACTCACAGAATTGATTTCAGGAAAACAGCTCGTCTTAGTGACTGTATTTCTGTTTTCAAACCAGTGAAAACGGGATTATTGTAAGATTTTATTATTATTATTTTTTTTACTTTTTTTTGGTGAAGCAGTGCTTCACCTGTAGTCGTATAGAAACCGCCACTAAACCGCCTAGTAGGAACTGTGTGTAATGCTTTTAATATCTATTTCACCACAATTATCAGACTGTAAAATGATAGGATTTCAAAAGCATTTGAAAAATAACCAAGCTAATCATACAGTACTTATTCTTTCTCCAAGGGGCATTGCTGAAATTTCTTCATCCCGCTCTACCAAGTGTTGTCTCTGGTGCTACTGAAGGTAACGTTCTTTTCTACCTATTATTAGTGCCTTCTATCAACACACTTGATGTTATCAAAATGACTTTACATTTTTCTAATTCAAGTCATAGTTGTGTGTATTCATTCCACTTGCCCACAGAGTCTTCTGGACATTTCAAATATGTGGGACATTCACTAATGTTAATGAATAACTGAGTTGTTGAGATCAATGCATGCAAAATGTGCAATATAAATAAAAAGAATATTATTTATGTATTTATTTATTTTTGCACCAGGGCCATCAACATCGTCTTCGTCACATGTTTATGAGGAGGAGCAAGTGGAAGACAACATTGCGGCGTCCACACCACTTCCCAGCAGTGGTTCAACAGAAGGTGCATTAAGCCGCACAATTTCAACTTATCACCTATCATAGTGACCCAAAGTTATAGCAGCATGTGCTGTGAAAGTGTATTAAAATGACCATTTGCTATAAAGCGTTACACAAGTAGATCACCATACCTTAAGCATTTAGTTGTCGTACTTCACACATGAAACTGTGCCATGAATTAATTTGTAATTACATATTTTTCAGCAGTGCCATCAACTCCATCACGACTTGAGGAGGAGCAAGTGGAAGCATCCACACCACTTCCCAGCAGTGGTTCAACAGAAGGTGCATTAAGCCGCACAATTTCAACTTATCACCTAACACCCATGTGCTATGAAAGTGTATTAAAATGACCCTTTCTTTTTAAAGCATTATACAAGTAGATCACCATTCCCTAGTTGCTGTACTTACCACATGGCAATTGTGCTATAAATTAATTTGCAACTATATGTTTTCAACAGTGCCATCAACTCCATCTCCACTTCATGAGGAGGACAAAGAGGAAGATGACATTGACATGGCAGAGACCACCCCACCATCCAGAACTGGGGTACCTGTAGGTATTGCAAGCACCACATTAAGTGATGACCCAGGATGTTGGCCCAGTGTCCTAACAAGCAGTATGCGCTGTGAAATAGTCAAAAAAGGACCTGTGCAAATCATGGACATTGAATTCCCGCAAAACTTAGACAATCCTCCTCGAAGATTCACCAAGGACAGTTACAAAAGAACCATGAAAAATGGTGAGAATATACATCGATCGTGGCTGGTGTATTCCATCCACACAGATGGAGTGTTCTGTTTCCCTTGTACTGTTTTCGGGAAGCGTGAGCGTGACAATGCCTTAACGACCTGTGGCTACGGTGGATGGAAGAACCTTTCCTATCGCCTAAAAAAACACGAGTGCACAAAGGTGCACTGTGACAATGTGAAAAAGTGGCACGACCTTCAGAGGAGACTGCAAACCAGTACACTGATTGATCAAAGACAGATGGAGTTGATGCAACTTGAAGTTGAACACTGGAAAGGCGTGATTCGGAGAGTGATTGCCATAGTTTCCCATCTGGCAGAACGCAACCAGGCTTTGAGAGGAACTACCAGTACCGTGTATGATCGCCACAATGGGAATTTTCTGGCTCAAGTGGAACTCCTAGCACAGTTTGATCCGGTAATGAATGAACACATCAGACGAATACAATGCAAAGAGACAAAGGTGCATTACCTGAGTGGAGTCATTCAGAACGAAATCATTCAGCTGGTCGGAGACAAAATCCTACAGGAGATTGCAAGAAGAGTGCACAAAGCAAAATACTTCTCCGTGATCATGGATTGCACTCCTGACATCAGCCACAAGGAACAACTTTCTGTTGTTCTCAGGATTGTCAACTGTGAAACACCTGTTTCTATTGCTGAGCATTTTTTGGGATTTGTACATGTTGAAGACACAACTGGTAAAGGGCTCAGTGAAATCCTGCTTGACCAGTTGGAGAAGCACAACCTCAGCATTTCAGATTGCCGTGGGCAGTCATACGACAATGGCAGCAATATGATGGGCCACAAACAGGGTGTGCAGGCAAGAATTTTAGAGGCTGAACAACAAGGCGCTATGCATCCCATGCAGCAGTCAACTAATCTTGTAGTGTCTCATGGATGCTCCATGCTTTAATGTTTCAAAGCACTTATTTTCTCATTGCTGTGCTGCAGACCCCTTTTCACCCTTGTCTCAAACCATGAGCACAGTCGCTCTGACTCCATTAGCTGGCTAGCTAGTGAAGATGCTCAACCTTAGCTTATCATGACAATGTGTTGAGCGCTAGACAGTTGAAGGCTATGCGTAATGATCAAGGTCCAATGAGAAACTCTGGAAGGAGCATTACAAGTAGCATTCATGCCAGAATCCTATAGAACACTACAGAAAGAGAAGAACAAAACAGAGAATGCCATTAACGCACACTCTGTAAAAAAAACTCATCCAAATTCTTAATTCAAACACATTTCTCCTCTCTCAGCGTGTGCTGTGCAACATTTCTAAATCCTGTAACAGTCTTAACTTTTGTATACCATGTCAACATGTCACATATAGATCAATTACTTCTCCATGCTGAGTCATCAGGAACTGTATCTACATGCCCTACTGAACACTGTATAAGACAACTGTGGTACCGTTGGAAGTGATTTACGGCCTCAAAGAGTCGTTCTAGGACATACCAACATGCGGATCACTCAAGTCCAGACGGGAAGGAGCTTAATCAGAAAGTTCTCCGCAATGTAAAATTTGAAGGAAAATGAAAGAATAATTTGGATACTTTTTAATAATTATCGACACAATCAGTGCATGTTCTACTATACATTAAACAAGACCTTTTGAAATATTAGACCACAAAAAGTACTGTCTCAAGTCTATGGATTATTGACATGTCATGTTGTGTTTGACACTCTTCTTTCATGCTGAGGTTTGATCCAGTCATTATTTACTGTGAACTACTGGCATGTAATGGAGAATGGAATTAATTTCAGCATATTTAATGGCTAAGAGCACAATAATGATGGAATTGGCATTGTATGAATGTCTAAAATTGAAGTAACAAAACCTTTCATATATTACTGGGAGATAACACTTGAGCTGGAAAATCAACTCATGTGCCTGTCCAAACCATTTCACTATGTTTTATCTATAGAAGTGATCAATTTACAGTTAAAACTGTGCTACATTAACAAGGATTACTTCCATTCTGACCAGTGACAGCTGATGTAAGATTGCACTCGCACTAACTCTGTACCTTGTCTGTCTCGTTGCCTCCAATACGGAGCTTTCTATCTCTAGTCATTAAGAATAATGAGTAATATAAGCCCAAAAGACTGCTCGAGACACTGCATCATTAGTCACTTTAGTTATGTGTCCAGTTCTATACTACTGACACTTGACTTGTGTCTGATTTGCAACAGGACAGGCAAGCTGCCAGACATGTAAATAAATAAGAAATAATTGAGGGCTCGTCATTTTTCGGTGCTGTTTACTCATTTTGTTGATTTAATATCACATTTCGGAAATTTACTTGTTGAAACAGGCCCGCATGTAAATGGTCTTTGCCTAGCGGGCTCGACCGGGCCAAAATACCAGAACGTGGGCTATATGGCGGCACATATATATCATTTTTGAAGGATAACAAGGTTCAATTGCAGCTTAACTAAAGAAACCAGCTTTATTCTAAAATAAAACACTGTAAACAAATGCATATAAACATTATAAACTGTCTTTCCGTGTTGCCCAGTGAACTACAGTTGTTTTATTTTTCCCTCAAACAGATCTTGGACATTGAAAATTAAAAAAGGTCCTCTGTTTTTATGATGGTGAATTACATGTATGTTTCTGCCAAATATAGTATGGTTTGTAATACAAAGTTTTTAGAGTTAAGTGCAGTAAGATACCAAAACCTGTTTACTGTGTGTGGCCCCTACATGTGGTCCTCTACTGCAACCTATTTCTGGTGACACTGGACCTAACCCTAACCCACTGTCCAATTATTAATTCAAGCCTGAATCATACTTCTGTATCACATAGGCACTTCCTGTGTGCACACTCCACCCGATCACTGCTGCTACCCTAAATGGAAGTGTGGCTCAGATAGTGAACACATACTGTATCACTTGTGATCAATCCAGCCTTCATACACACACACTATCAAAGCATGGCTGAGGGTTGAAGCACTGCAATAATGCTGACATTTAATGTGTTCATGTTGTCCTGTACAGAGATACACACATTAACCAGCCGTTTTACACAGTGTTTGAGTGGCTGTTTCTACTATTTAAACCTAGTGGAGTCATCATTATCTGATTTCAGGAAAATGCTATTTATTACACTAAATCAACTGACCGTTCAATCAAGCCGTTCCTCACAAATCTGGGGAGTACGAATCTCCTGATGCCCTGCAGAGACGCCCAGGACGTCCTCTAAGACTGCAAGCAGAGACAAATCTGCTTTTGTCTGTCATCAATCTGACTTTTTAACACATCTTCATAATGGTTATGATTCAATAAATAGTCAACCATAATGCCAGTGTCTTCGGATAGGTTCCAGCAACTTCATGTGTGAATGAATGTGAGTGAATGAAATGTCCAGAGTTTTCGGAGATAGCAGTGCAGGGCTCTGATGGGTAGCATGTAAAGTCCTGGATCAGAACCACAGATGGGAGGCTCTGCATAACACCCACCTTGTGATGAAGCAGTCAGGCAAACACGGCACGCACACATCTGAATATTCACAGTCACGCTCCTTGTGAAGTCCTAGAGGATCTGCTAACCTTAAAGAAACATTATGAAAACAATATGTTCTCAATAAAACACCCCCCTGACACAGCCTACCTAACATCCACACTATGGGCTCACGTTTACCAGAAGGAGCAGCTATCAGGGAAGTGAAGGAGAGTCAAAAAGTCCCAGCTGATGTCAGAATGTCCATCAAGCTAATGTGGCACCACAAGCTCAGTCAACACGTGCCTCAGAGCAGTGTGTGTGTGTGTGTGTGTGTGTGTAGGATGGGCTACGAGTCTTTGAGCGTGCTGATCTGGGCGTAGATCTTCAGTGCGGGCCCCAGCTTGATATTCATGGTGGCCATGAGGTGGTCTTCCTTCAGCAGCAGCAGGGCCTGGCCATCGATCTCCTGAGAGCGGAACTCCTCAGCCACCTGCTGACAGTCTGCACACACACAGCAACACAGTCAGAACACACACTCTCTTACTGACTCATCATAACCGACATCATGATGTGTGAAGTGCCAGAAGCCCCAGAAGCATTAGCCCAGAGGATATGGATGGACAGTGTATTCATATAGATGCTTAAACGGATGAAATCCAGAGTTCAAAATGTAATTTCATCCTCAAACATCTCATTTCTAAGTAGAATAATGACTATTTCAACTGGGTAAATATCAGTCAGTTTATAATAATCAGATGTTGAGAATGCTCTTGATTCTGTTGAGTGGACATTATTATTAAAGAGGCCCTGTTATTCTTTTGGGGATTTCCTTTTCCTGTAGTGTGTAGTCTTTATATGTTTTTGTGCATGTAAATGGTCTGCAAAGGTGAAAATCCCAAAGTTCCCTTCACTCATGTTACTTCTTTATGATAGTGACATCACTATTGTACACTCACTTTATATTGGCTAGTGCTCCAAAACACAACGTATGTGATAGGCTAAGGGGCGGAACATCCCTAAGTGGTTGACCAATCACAACAGGTCTGCCAACTAACCAATCAGAGCAGACAGGGCTCTGGTTTCAGACAGAGGGTGAAAAGAGGTGCTGCAGCACAGGCAGTATGAGAAAAATAAAGAGCTTTTTGAACATTAAAGCATGGAGACATGTCCCAGTGGAGGCACTAAATACTGATATGAACCTGAAAACAAGTACAATAAGCCCTCTTTAAGTAATTAATCAATTTGGAAAAAGGATTAATTCAAAAAATAAAAATAATTCAAATACTGATTTAATTATTTTATATTAGAATCGTTATGATCGTCCCTGCCCCCTCAACTCTCTTTTTGAACTGCTGTTAGTCTACTGGCAAAATAAATTGTTGTCCGACAATGCTCCATCTCTGCGTTGACATCCCTTAAAGGTCTTTTATACATAAATATGTCCCTGGTATGTAAGGAGACTCACTAAGTGTCAGGAAATACAACCCTCTCTCTTTTCCTCCTTACCCACATCTCTAAAAACGGGGGTACAAATGAGCTGATCCAGATTTGCTTCTGTTATGACTTCATATTGGATATGTGGGCTGGCTTTACATTGAACTCCTGGCAACATCCCGCCCATGTGACACGTCCCAACCTATCGTCCCCCATACACAGTCGCGAGCTGAATCCCCTCCGCAGCACCTCTGTGTGTCTGTGTGTTCAGCAGGATGTCTGCAGGAGGGACTTAGAGTTGTTGTAATATAATACATATAATGTCTCTGTTCTAGAGGTAAACACTGAGAAGAGTTTCAGAAATAATGCTGGATGTGGTTTGGAACTTAATATGGGGTTTAACTGAATGAAATTCTTCATAAATGTGATTAAAGCTGATGGAAATAAATCCATATCTAAAGTAATTCTCTCAAGACACAATCTAACAAACCAGCAGAGGCGGCCCCACCTGGCAGAGAGGAGATGAACTCGTACACCTCGTCTATGTTCCACTGGCCGGGGTCAGAGGGCAGGAAGCAGAGGGGCTGCGTTGCTGACGGGGGGGACGGTGGTCTCTTGTATCCAGGCAGGTCTGAGCATTGGCTGGACTGTCCCTGAGCAGGGTGGAGCGACTGGCCGGTGGACGGAGAGGCACCAGCAGCAGGCTTCTGCACAGAACACAACGCTTCTGTCAAACACTGAGAAAAGCTCTGACAGGAAGTGAGGTAGGGGAGAGCTGCACGTCACACACACAGAAACACAAAACAACAAGCTGTCTCACCTTCTTCTTGGACTCCAGACTGCAGAGCTTGAGGTTTCCGTTCAGTGCTCTCTGTTTCTTCATGATCTCCAGGGTGGCTTTACGGTTTGGAAAGAGACCCACTCTCTTTGTGCATCCCACATTGTAGCTGCAAACAAAGGGAACATTAGCCAGCGTGTTAATCATTGTTTGTTTTCACAATTGTTGATTCAGGAGGTTAGGATACAGTATCTTTTGGATGTGATTGTTCGTTCTGCTTATTTATTTTGGTTCTCATTGGTTCTAGATTGGTTGCAGAATGTCCTTAGCAGCATCCCTGAGGCTTGGAAAGCAGGATTAGGGTTAAAATGAGGAGGAGAGCTCCATCACTAACTGTTCTCTCTCCTGTCTCTTTCTCACCAGCAAGCATCAAAGTACAAAACATTCAGGAAGCAGCTACTCTTTTTATCTGACGCTGGTCTAAAGGTCATAACATTCAATTTACAATAAAACTAAATTAAAATGGAGAAACTTTGGGTTCATGCAGGCTGAAAAGTCCCAGATAAAGAAAAGAATACAAAACAAGAGGAGGTGATGAGAGAGCTTGACGACAGAGTCTGGCAAAATACAAATTAAAGACGGACAGGAAGTACACTAAAAGGATGATGGTATGGGCTCTGGCAGTGTTTACAGCCGGGTAATGGAAAAGAAAACAGACTTTGAGAGCTACAAGGCTGAAAACCACCATCTGCTCTGCGGTCATTTAATGCACTTCTTCAAAATCCACTTAGAGAAAAATGGAACGGACAGTAAAACATCAGTTAGTGCTTATATAGTACATTCTTACTTCAGTATGTGATGCCTAAAATATGGTATTTGGTAAACACAAGCTGAAGAGCTTGTTCTATGACATGAAATACATCATTAATACTCCACTGGTTTATGTCTGAAGCTGGTGACCAAATGAGACTAAATGTAAACAAGCCAGCAAACAACATGCCAATTCTGGTATCCATCAACTCATTTATTTTAATGTGACGGATAAACATTTAATCAACATTTACATAACTAGAACGATCAGTTTAATCTGAGTTGGTGTCGATAGATTCTATAAAGAAAGCTAGAATCTAGTGCCTTACCGTTTGGCGCACACATTGGAGCAGAACCTCTTGGACCTTTTGAAGACGTAGGCGAAATCCACCCTGCCACACAGCTCACAGGTCAGCATGGGCTCCTGCTGGGCCTTCAACTCTGAGGACACACACACACACACACACACACACACACACACACACACACACACACACACACACACACACACACACACACACACACACACACACACACACACACACACACACACACACACACACACACACACACACACACACACACACACACACACACACACAAACACACACACACCATCATCCTCAGGAAACACTGATGATGGCAGAACCAGCCTGGATTTTTGGATGCTAGTGCTAAAAGTGCTAAAAGTGCTAAAAGCCAGACTTGTGAAAGAGAAGCTTATTGACAGGGAAAGGTGAATCCCTTACATGAATTCATGGTCAGAATTTCCAAGATTTATAACAACGTGGATGAACATAGCTTTTTGATCATGTGTTGGAATATTACAATATAAATAAAACATTTATTGTCCTCTCTGTCCATGAGTGAAATGTGTTGACCACAATATATAGTGGAGAATAGAAAAGTCAGCTCACAGAATGCAACACACTCTGCTGCTCTGAGAACGTCTCAACTTTACCCTTTGGTGAGAGGACGTCCATCTTTGAGTCTGCAGTGTGTCTCCTCAGGCTCTCCACTGAGAAAGACGGACGCTCCACCTGCAGAAGTTAAACACATTATTATTGCAGCTGGAAAAGTCTGAAATGAATGACAGAACACTGCGTATAAAACGTGGACAGATGGATAGGTTGTTTTTTTGTTATATTTGAAATTTGACACTAAACATTACAGGTTGAAATGACTGAAACTTTTACTGTTCAATTGTTTGAGCTGTAATTTCATAGGTTGTATTAGTCAGATGGTCTACATATTTTTTATGTTTCAGGCTCAACTTGTATATATTTTACTTTCCAGTTCTGTTTATTTTCTATTTTAGGTTTGTTTATTTTGCACAAATGATGTGCATTGCCTTGTTTTAACACACGGCTTTGAAGAAAACATATCTATATAACTATATCTTTATAGTTAAGAAGTATATCTTATCTGAACTTGTGAAGGTGGTCAGGAAATGGGGGCAACATTTCTTGCGATGTGTTATGATGTTCACATATTTTATTCTAAAATAGGATGAGAATTTATAATGTCTTGTTGTTTGAACATGAACTTGTAGGAATTTATTTTATACCTTATTATTTTCTTTTCACCCGGGAAACTTGATGTATGTATACTGTATGTGTGCATATGTATGCGTATGTATATATAGAATTTTGTTTATTTTTGTGCGTATTTAATTACTGATTTATGTTTTCTTTTTATCCTGCAACTGGATGACTCACGGTAGAGCTACTTTCTGTATAAGCATTCTGCCCTCCCGCTTCTACTAATTTTGTAGGTTTGTCAGATTCATAAATTGTCTCTATTTATATTGTAATAATAGAATGAATAATAAATAAATAAATAAAAGTTGTTATGTGTCAACCTCCTGACTGATCCTCCTGGCTCTTGACTAAAACCAGAATCAGCTAATGCTCTGTCCATTGTTTGTACTTGATAACACTACCAACAAATCACTAGCTCAGATCTGGGAATACCAGGACAGAAACGGACAGATGCATGAGCGGATCAGATAGTTTGGAAGCTAATCACCAAAACGTGATCAAACATCAAGCGTGGTCAAACAGCCGATATGGCCAATGTTATTATGAGCACCATATTTCACACATTCTGAGTCTGTATTTTTTGTGACTTTGGAGCAGTACTCACAGGGAAAGGCTCGGCCCCCTCCTGGATGACGAAGCCCTCTATCAGATGGGTGAGGATGTGGCACCTCATGAGGGCCTGGGCTGCTCTGCTCTCTCTATTGTGTTGGCCGCTGTTGCTGTTAGTGTTTCCATTCCCAGAGGTCATGACTGGAGCGCAGGCCGTCTCCAACCTGTCAACACAAGCAGCATGGCAGACTCAGCCTGGGACCTGTAGCCTCTGATCAAAGGCACAGAGAATGCAGATCAGTCAAACGTGGCACTGTAATGTGTGTGCAAAGAACACAGAATTAGTATTATTTATTAAGAGTTCTTCTACCCCTTTATAACCAATTCTGAATTGAGCATTGATACAAAGCAGCATTTTTTATTTAAATGCCCTTTTTTTTATTTGTTAACTTACTAACTTATGTGGGGGTGTGGTTTTAAAAGGAGGTTTAGTGTGTTCCGATGTAAAGAGTGGCTCCCAAAGTGCCGCTCAGATCCTTTACTTAATTAAAAATACAAATAGTATGTTGTTAAAATACTCCCCTACAAGTAAAAGTCATGATTTTAAATTCTACTTAACTAAAACTGCTCATTCTGCACAATGACCTGTTTCAAAAGCGTATATAGTTGGTGTACGGAAGTATTATTAGCTAAATGTAATTTAAGAATTAAGTAAAACTGAAACTACTTTGTATGCAGAATAGATCTTTTCTCAGTATTTAATCATTATGGTTATTATTTTATCCTGTTTTAATACATGCAAGAGTATTTTAGGTTTGTAGTTGGTCGAATTGGACCAAATGTAGATTAATATAATAGCATTGCATTATACAATATCAGCATATACTGTGTGTGTTATAATGTTTACCATGTTACTGTGAGTGTTAAATACATGTAGTGGAGTAACAAGTACAATATGCACCTCTTAAATGTAGTGGAGTACAAGCAGCATTAAACAGAATTACTTAAGTAAAGTACAAATATGTCAAAAAAGGAGTAAATGTACTTTCCATCACTGGTTCTGAGTAGTATTTTATGACTTGTTGCAATAAACATAAATTGGCAGATTTCAGAATGCAGTCTGGCGGACAGTCTACCCACAGCGATTGTACTTCCTTTGCTTTTTCTTTTAAGTAAAAGTACTGCATCTGAAATTGCACTCAAGTAGAAGTTAAAAATGATAAGCATCAAAATACAATTAAGGTACCAAAATGAAAGTGCTCATTAGGCAGAATCGCACATTTAAGTTACAACATATATTTTAAGTGATTGTATTGATGCAACAATCTCTTCATCACTTTAATGTTGCACTTCGTAAAGTGGGGTTCATTTGAGTTACTGGGTAGCTTAAACTATAATAGTTTATAAACATTTACTAGTTGATTTAAATTGTGCATTTATAATCTAAATGTGCAAAGCTATTGGTTACTACATCTGTAGTACCACAAAATTGTACTTAAGTACAGTACTTGAGTAAATGTAGTAAGTTACCTTCCTAATACCTGCCATACATATTATTTGAAAAAACGTAATAGTGCTGTTTCTTATCAGGTTGTTATTAAGACGTGGTAAACAAAAAGCTTTTCCCAGTTTAATACATTCCGCTTTATTGCAAATGGGATTCAAATTAGGTTATGCACACCAGAGGTAGGAGCAGTGCTCACTGCTCAAGTTTCAGCATCTAAATGTACTTAAAGTAGCGACAGTAAAAGCAGTCATTGTTTGATTGGTCCATTTCAGAATAATATCTCTGATATGTTTTATAATTATTGATCATTAAAGTGTTCTCAGAGCTGGTAAAGGTGCAGCTAGTTTGAATGGCTTTGTATACTGCAGGGTAGCTGCTGATTTACTGCAGGTGAACTAAAGTCTGATTTAAGGGCTGATCATATTTACCATCATTAATCCAAATCTGTAAAGTTACTAAAGGTATTAAATACATGTAGTGGAGTAAAAGTACACTTTTCACCTCTGCATTGCAGTGGAGTAGAAGTATAAAGTAGCAAAACATTTGAAGACAAGTAAAGTACAAGTACCTCAAGGTTGTAGTTAAGTATAGTACTTGAGTAAATGTACTTCGTTACTTTACACCACTGATGCACACCAAGTCCATTACTGCCTCAGAGAACTGCTAATATCATTGTGGTAACTTCCAGCCTGCTTAGAATCAAATCACTGTATCCCAGTGTGAACGTTAGGGATTTGCGGGTTGCATTTGTGGATGAATTAAACTCCTCTGCATTAAAGCCCGCGTTTTCCATGCCCTTTTTAAAAACAGATACACTTTGGAGTAGTTAGCTTACTTTAACAGTCTAACAGACTTCTGAAATGAGTTAGAGAGCGGGCGCAGGGCTCGGAAACAATGGTAAGGGAAAAGGGGCTCTTTGTTTAACGGCTCCAAACAACGCTTTCATTCACTCACACTCCCGCGAGGAGCCGCTCCGCCACTTGTAACCCCGGACACACTCTGAGCAGTTCACCGAGCCGCGAACCGTGGAGCCAGACGGTACCCGCAGACACTGGAAGTTAGAAGCGGTTCATTTCCTCACTGTGTTTGGGTTTTCTCATGTTCTCCTTGTTCAGCAGCAGACACAACAACCCTCCGGCTGCGCGCGTGCTCAACTACAAAGCCCGAGAGATTCACGTGAAGCACTTCCGGCAACAACCTTTAAAATTAAAGCCTACAGCCTGTAGTGAAAATACACGGGGGAACAAAGACATTTAATAACACATTTCAAAGGACTTTGAAGTGATACAATTTATCTGTGTATCTAAGTCTGTTTTGCATTGAAATATGTACATTGTGTATATGTATGAGTGTCTTGGTGAATTTGTCTTAAATTGCCATAGACCATAGTTGAAAACCATATCAACATTTAACACAGAAACACTATTTTAGTGCATTGCAAAGAACACAACTCAAATACCGTCAACCACTGCACATTATTTAATTAATTTATATTGAAGAATAAGAGCATGTGTTTTAATGTATTTCATAAAATAAAAGTTGCAGTTAAGCAGAACAATCACTATTTTCCTGGGGATTTGACTTTCAAAATATAAACACATTACAAATACTGAATCACCCTTATAAGAGGTTAGGAGCTTACAAATGGTAATAAAACAATATCATGTCAACACATGAGACTCAGTTTAAACAAGGTAACGATGTTAACCGTTTGCTTTTAGACAGTAATGTCCTGGCCCATTTACAGTAATGTTAATTAATGAACACCGATGTTAAAACCGATAAATACATATGTTCATTAGTGATTGTTAAGAAAGCTTTTATTTTGAAGGATTTGACCGGAACATCATAAGATACTGTTGCAGACTTGGCGGGCAGGGACTCCCAATAACGGGACCTCTCCTCAGTGCCTGTCCTGTGCGGCCCGCTGAGTGTCAGCTCTGCAGACCGGCTCGTGTCCTCGCTGGCCTTGATGAAGAAGGAGTGTCTCAGGTCTGGGACCCTGTCCTCCGCCTCCCTCAAGAGAAGGTTCCTGAAGAAGAGGAGGGTCGCTCCGAGGGCGCAGCAGGATGCGGATAGGGACTGCCAGCTGTGCAGGTGAGACGCACTAAACTCTCCCAGAAAGTTAGAATTCACTGGAATAAACCCTATACAGCCTGATATTATATAGTGGTGAATTTGTTGGTATCGATTACCACTCTCTGTATGGTTTAATCTCATAAAGGTAAGACACATTTAAAGGAATTCTCATGACAGAACATACTCGATATTCCTCAATTTGGTTGAAAAATAACTATCTTGTTTCATTACTGCTGTCAATAAATCTACTGTCGACTGATTAGCTGACTGGCTACAGCTCCGATAAAGACAAGGCAAAGGATGATTGAGACAAAATCATTAATTTAATTATTAATTATAGCCTATATATTTTAAACAAATAAAAAGACAGTAAATTCTTAAAACTATGTAGTGTGTATGTGCATCATGATATCTCAGGGAATAACCTACCAGCGTTCTGCTTTTATCAAAAGAATACGGAACATTAAAGTGGCTTATCCTGTGCTGAGGTTAGGGTGTCTGACACTGCACTGAGATACTGTTAAATAAATGACTTATTAAACAATTACCTTGGTTTGACTTTCTAAAAAATAAGATAAATCCAAAATCCCTTTTCTAATCAAGCAAACATCTGTGAAAAAGAATTGTGCCAAAAACACGTGAAATAATGTGCAAATAGTGATCGGAAAACTGTAGGCCTTCAGCCATCTAACTTGAGAACAAATACTTCTCTCGTCTATTTAAGGCCACAGTTTGAACCCGACACCACAAAAAGTGTCCATTATTCAAACATAAGTATATACACTATACATTGTGGTTACATATTATCTCTAAATAATACATTTTCTTAACCGATTGCTCCCTCTTTAGCACTAGATATGTATACTTTCTATGTCCATATGTTTTAAACAAATTCATCACCTGCCAATATATGTGAGGGTTTGCTCGAACCATTCTCCTGTATCCCAAAATGTATGACATCTGCACAGGTGTGGACACATTAAACAAAGGGAGTCACATGTCCTCCTCTGGCCATGTCTCCCATGGACAACATTTTAATACATAGTTGTAAAAATAACACCTAAGTAAGATATACTTTCATTGATCCTAGTTTTGGGAGATTCTTGAAAAGGATTCTGTATTTGACCCACCCCGGTATGAGGAGCAGTGGGCAACTATTATGTACAACAGTGCAGGGGTAAGGCCCTTGCTCAGGAGCACCTCAGTAGAACTTGGTAAGATTGGGACTTAATCCGGTGACCCTCCGGTTCCCACGCCAAGTCCTTATGGACTGATCCAACACCGCCCCACACTTGGATGGTAGGGTAAGCTTGTTATGGTCGCTTAGTAATGTCAGAAAAGACACAACATGCGTACAGCTTCTTCAGCCTCATTCAGTCGTTCATCAGTTGCATTCCTGTTTTCCCAGGTGCTCCATACTTTCCCGTTCTGGTGGTAGTCGCACTGTTCGCCGGATTTTGACAGCCTGCGTCCTCTCTTTCCTGGCCCTACTTGGATCTGTAACCATTGACCTCAGCTCCAACTTTGACCTGCTGCACACAACGGAGGCTGCTTATGAAGAGCTCACTTCATGCAGGACAATATCCATCCTACAACTCGTCCGTAAGCTCCAAAAGATGAGAGGTTTATTAACCAAAGACATGGGCAATGAGACATTGGGGGAAAGTTTTTCCGAGGTAGTGTTTCCCATGTTGGATCGTCTCTGTGGTGAAATGGGGGATCACAGGAGCGGCCGTGGGCTTCTTTGCAGTGTTGAATTGGCTGAATTTTGTCAGGAGATAACGTGGAGTGTTCAAGGACTTCTAAATGCTTCTTTGGATACAAACAGCACAAGTGCAAATGGTACTTCTGTCTACTCCATGGCCATTGGAAGACTTCTTGACATCTGGGGTACGGTAGAAGAAACTTTTGTCCAAGTCAAACAGAATTCTAACTGGGGAGATGTTCTGTCTGCAAGACTTTTGGTCAAATTCATAGAGCTCAACTACCAGTTGATGGACTTCCCCCACATAGCAACTTACCCTGACTTTCAGAACGAGTGGACTTATGCTCTGGGCTACCTTGGCTTTGCCAGGGTTATGACGGAACATCTGAACGACTGCTGGTTAGAGAACATGAACTCAAGCCAGCGTTTAAAAATGTCTTATATATTTGACACAAGTCTGTGGCAGATCTCTGGAGACGGATCAGAACTTCTGTCTGGATCTAACACTGGGATCCGGTCTCTGAGAAACACTGAACAGTGCTTGTTTGATCATGCGGGGCCGGCTCTGAGGCTAGCATCTCGATCCGTGTCTTCAGGTCTCAGCATGAAGGTCTGCCTGCTGGCAATAGCTTGCCTCATCTACCCGGTGGTGATGTTCTCGTTCAAGCAGATGACCGAGTGGATACAGAACTACGCCCAGAGCTTGAAGGACAGAACGGACGACCTGAAGCGCCAGAGGCAGCTGGCTGAGGATCTCCTGCACCAGATGCTGCCCAAGTCAGTCGCTAAGCAGCTCCGGCAGAACAAACATGTTGAAGCCGAGAGTTACGAAAAGGTTGGTGCAATGAACTTGTGTTTGTCTCATTGTAGTTCAGAATGGTACAAGTAGGCATCAACACAGATGATTAAACGTGCCCAAATAATTGAATTGTCCAATGGGCAACTCGCTGGCCTGTCATGGGTCTTGTCGTTCAAAAATAAATCAGCTATTTTGGAAAGATAAAATTCTCCTAAACTATTTACAAAAACCAGTTGGATACATTTGAGATTACAGTTGAATATGCAATTTCATTTTTTTAATTTGAAGTATTATATTGGCTGAAAAGACAATGCCTGGGGATGATATTGTCGACAAGTAAAGAGCTTTGGGTGGCAATACTTTCTTAAATTCAAGATCAGTATAAGTTGATTAGGAACGGATGTTTACTTGCAGGCTTTGTGGAAGAGGTCAGGTAGTCAGCCTTTTAAAAAAAAAAAAAGTGGGAGAGAGAGCCGGGGTGGGATTCGGAAAAGACCACGGGTCGGGAATCGAACCCGGGTCGCCAGAGTACCAGGGCCTGACTTGTATATATTTTAAGCCAACGACTACAGACTTCAATTGGATTTAGCCTTTTGGTTTGGAATGACACACCCTAACCCTAAGACAAACAATTATACAAACTGTGATTCAACTATTTTTTTACACACATAAATACAGTATCCTTCAACCATGCAGAAACAAATGAATTATTATTGGTGAAGAGTGCTTTAGCTCTTGTTTAGGACTAATAAACCGAGTTAGTTAGCTCTTGACCTGGGAATTGTTGGTTTGGACCTGACAAAGGAATTGGGTCGCGACTTAAATGTCCCCAATTATACTCTTTTTAGGCGTACAGCCCTGGCAAAAGTTCAGCATGATCATTTTCTCTTGTTTTATTATTTATAGACATGTCTGAGTTAAATTACTTTTTAATTTTTTTATTGTGTTCTATAAACTACTGACAAGTTTTGTCTGTGTTGAAATTCAACAGTCACTGGAATGGCTGCACTACATGTAGAGCTAAAGATTCAAGAAACATTCTAGAGCTGTATATTATAGCTCCGAAATGTATTAAAAAAACATGTCTCTAAAGAGTTTTGGTCAAAATACAAAACAGATCATGCATTTTAGCATGCCATATATCCCTCTGTTTCAGCCCTGTTTTCGGAATTGCATTCAGTGACTGTAGCTTTAAATGCTAATGAGCTGCTGCTGGCCACGCCCCTTTGTGGAAATGTTTGCGACTCCCTGCCTCAGTTTGAATCCATATCCTTTTGACTTGTCTCATTGTCTGTGGTAAAATGTTTCCAACACACAAGCAGATGTTTGCCGATGACTGTGGCACAGTTGAAAAGGAAGTCTAGCCACTGATTCTTATATTTTTCTGAAGATGGCATTGCATGCAGAACCTTGTCTGGGTTGTTGCAACAGCACACGTTTGACTGCGTTAGACATCTTGTTTGTAAGAGCCAGCAAAAAACAGAGATGTTACTGGGGGCGATTCAGCTAGCCAACTGTCAATGGGGGACGATAGGTTGGGATTTGGGCGGGACGTTGCCAGGAGTTCAAAGTAAAGCCAGCCCACATTTCAGATATGACGTCAAGTCCACAGCAAATCTGGATCAGCTCCGTTTTTAGAGATGTGTGTAAGAACGAAAAGAGAGAGGGTTGTATTTTCTGACACTTTGTGAGTCTCCTTACACACCGGGGACACATATTTATGTATAAAAGACATTAAAAAGTGCATTTTGCATAAGAGGGGACCTTTAAGAAATGTGGAACTTGACTTTGACCTGTTTCTCTTGACTTGGGACTTTTATTTCTGGATTTCATATCCAAGACTTAAAACCTACATTTGACCCCCCCCCCCCCCCAAAAAAAAAAAAAAAGATTGTTCAACAACAACTGCTCAATTTATTAATGTTACCTTCAACAGCGATGAAAGAATCCCATCCTGGGACAAGGCTCCACAAAAACTTTCAAAGATGGACCAACAAACTATCTATTTTCCTTTAAAGGTCCCCTATTATGCAAAATGCACTTTTTGGTGTCTTTTATACATAAATATGTCCCCAGTGTGTAAGGAGACTCACAAAGTGTCAGAAAATACAACCCTCACTCTTTTCCTCCTTACCGACATCTCTAAAAATGGGGGTACAAACGAGCTGATCCAGATTTGTTTCGGTTATGACATCATAACCGCAATGTGGGCTGGCTTTACATTGAACTCCTGGCAACGTCCCGCCCACGTGACACGTCCCAACCTATTGTCCCCCATATACAGTCTCGAGCTGAATCCCCTCTGCAGCACCTCTGTGTGTCTGTGTGTTCAGCAGGATGTCTGCAGGAGGGACTTAGAGTTGTTGTAAATATAATACATATAATGTCTCTGTTCTAGTGGTAAACACTGACAAGTGTTTCCGAAATAATGCTCGATGTGGTTTGGAACATAATATGGCATTTAATCACAGCAGCGTTTAGCTGAGTATCTGCCCCGTTGGAAAACTTTCACAGAGGAGAGAGAGCTGCATGACGCTCCAAAGGGGCGTGACCAGCTTCAGCTCAGCTCAAATTTAAAGCTACAGTCACAGAATCAGCACTTCAGGAACAGGGCTGAAATAGAGGGGGATAAGGCATGTTACAATGGGTGATCTGTTTGGTATTTTGAGCAAAACACAGACATGTTTTGTATAGATATTGCCCTACAATATATTGTTCACATATAGCAGAATAGGAGACCTTTAAGAGGGAAATAATAACAGCCTTTTGAAGACAGATAAGACTTAAACCTTGTCCCTCCATACTCCTCACCATTCACTTCTAACATTCAACCAAACATATTCAGAGCTTGTAATGTTGTGGGGGGGGCTGCGGGGAGGCTACCTCTGGAAGATCTGCACTCGTGATAAATGGAGGTGTGTGTTTGCTGCCTTTGTTGCTATTGTTGGCGTAATTACCTATAATTGCCCTGTTCCATATTCATCAGGAGATAAAACAAGTTATTCGGGGGAAAATTGCGTCTGGCTTATTGAAGGGGTTTCAAGCAGCTGTACCAAATGCGCTCTGCATGGGAGGGGTCGGGGGGTCCTGTTCTGTATTAACAGAACAGGACCATAGGCTCATTTCTCGTTTGAGGATTATGGAAAGAAAATATAAGACCCCTGGATTCTTCTTCTTTTTGTCACTATACAGAAAACATGATCGCTGATCCCTGAAGAGCGCTAACACCTGTCAATCATAGAGGGGGGGGGGGGGGTGTCTTTCACATCAGTTAAAATCCTCATTATCAAAAATGTCATTTATTGATGAAGGGTCTGTAGGGTGGAGACAAAAGGAGGCTGGAACTCGATTTAGGGATCTGTGAATGAAGAATTCAGAAAATAACATTTAATTTTACTAAATTTAGTTGAAATGCACAATGGTTCAATTTGACTATATGTTTTTCCCACGAGAGACTTTAATTCCACTGTGTATTTGTAGGATGTAGTTTCAGTTGTACAGAGAGGCGTTTGTGAGATTTCTTGTAGGATTGTTGCGGTAGACTGCATTATTTTTGATCGGCAGTTTAACAATATACTGTTCTGTCCAGCAGACTGATGGAGTCCCCTCTCTCCATTTTGCTCCAGGTGACTATCTTTTTCTCGGACATCGTGGGCTTCACCTCCATCTCTGCCTCCTGCGCTCCTCTGCAGGTGGTGGAGATGCTCAACAACCTCTACATGTGCTTTGACACGCGCATCGACTCATACAACGTCTACAAGGTAAAATAAAAGATCCAACAGAAATTCACCCACTGCCTTTGCATCTGATCTTTCACTTTGTCAGGTAATCACTCTATGGTTAAAGAGGCCCTGTAAGGCTTTTTGTGGTTTTCCCTCTCCTGTAGTGTGTTCTATTGGTTTGTGTGCATGTAAATGGTCTGCAAACGCTAAAATCCCTGGTCCCTCCAGAGGGAGTTTCTCTCCAACAAACCACCCTCTCCCTAAAACGCTTCCATTTGACTCCTTTCTTTACGTCCTTTACATAGTGACACGGCCAGCTAACCAATGAGAGCAGACTGGGCTCTGGTTTCAGACCGAGGGTAAAAAGAGGTACTGCAGCACAGGCAGTATGAGAAAAATAAAGACCTTTCTGAGCATTGAAGCATGGAGACATGTCCCAATAGAGACATTAAGTACTAATATGAAACATTATTTGCTCAGGATGAAAAAAAACCTGACAAACAAGGGGTTCATATTGCACAACTGTTCACTGGACAAACCATGAAATAATTCGAACAAAAGTGAATACAATTTGCCAGACTGTAACTTACCTTCAGAAGCATTCAAAATAAATATTACAACTAAAATAGGGAAGTCAAAGAAACAAATATAGTAATAGCAGATCATAAATGGGAGCCCTTGTTTGGACAGAGATGATTTTTAAACAGTGCTTTGCCCTCCACTGTGTTTGTCCTTTGCTCTTAATGTTTAAACTGGAAACACCATGATAGCTTATATTAACATCTTAACTTACAGGTGGAGACGATTGGGGATGCGTACATGGTGGTGAGCGGTCTGCCGGAGAGGAACGGGGACAGACATGCTGATGAGATCGCCAAGATGGCGCTGGATCTGGTGGCCGCTGTCAGACAGGTCTCCATCCCTCACATGCCCAACGAGAGGCTGCAGCTGCGCGCCGGCATCCACACAGGTGATGTACTGTCAGCAGCACACCAGCCTGTAGCATTGTGGGATGGCTTTTAGGTTTAGGCTCGGGTTATTTAGTTGTGTAGTTTACAGCAAAATGACGTGACATTTCAAATGACACTGGCAGCAGACAGGGTTGAGCGTCATGCAGCAGAGTGAAGCAACTGTCTCCTCCTGGTTCGCAGGTCCCTGCGTGGCGGGGATCGTAGGCTACAAGATGCCCAGATACTGTCTGTTTGGAGATACCGTCAACACGGCGTCTCGGATGGAGTCCACCAGCCTGCGTACGTCCAACTCCACACACATTACACCAACACACACACCTGAAAAACAAAACTATTGTTCTGTGTACTTCAGGTCCTGCTGGAGTTTTACCTCTTGAGATTATAGTGGTAGTGTATCCAAACAAGATCAGACAACAGTATTTCTACAATTTTACACGTAGGTAACTAGATATTGGACTGTTGCACACGGTTCCTCTAAAGGTTTTTATTTTAATATTGTAAAACACTGACAGTGCTAGGATACATGCTTTGTTTCACAGTGTGTGTTGTTGTTTGTGTGTCAGCTCAGAAAATCCATGCCAGCTCGGAAACTTACCTGGCTCTGATCAAAGACAACGCGTACGAGCTGCAGCTGCGCGGAGAGATCGAGGTGAAGGTAAAACATCCCAGTCAGGCTACACATTTTGTTTGTTAGTTAGGAAACCTTAGGCTTGTTGTGACACTGGGGAAGGCCTTTGTTGTACTATTAAATCACTAAGTCTGTGTTTGTCCCTCCTGCTCCTGCCAGGGTAAAGGCAAAATGAACACTTACTGGCTGGTGGGTCATAAGAACTATAGCGTGCAGAACGACAGTCTGGTGTGCCACTGGAACCCAGGTATGGCCCGCAAGAAGAAGGCAGCGGCGGCTGCGGCTGCGGCGGCGGCGGCCGGCAGTAACGCCTCAGTGGGCGACGTGAGTTGATGGTTCAGAACTGAACTAATCTGATGACTTGTCCTGCTTCAGTAGCTGTTTTCCGTCCAATACTGTGGCCTTTGGTAGTGAGTTATATCTTGTAGCGATGTTTGTGAAGATGATGAAGAAGTCTCCGGAGACACCAGCTTGTATATAATAAGGTTTATTACAACAGCATAGTATCATACACCAACACGGGACATACAAGGTTCCCAGAGCCAATTGTGGAAGTCTCCAGAGCCCTCTTTGTGCATACAATTTATAGGAGAAAATGTGTGTGCGTGTCCAATGTGTGTATGTGACCAAATGAGAAATGTATGTTCTCGTCCTACATGTCTTACTCAACCATGGGGCCCCCTGACATATTCCAGATGCTGTTATGCAACCTCCTATGGCACTCCATTCTCCCTGAACAGCATCTTCTCTGCACTTTCTATGACCTCAGAGAGTAACTAACTGGACAGATTTAATACACCACAGTAGCTTTCTGTTCTTCGGTTGCACTCTGTTTGCTGTGTTGGTTGTTCCCTACTTGAGAAAAAGTATTTAACGTTCTGTGTGTTGTTAATTTTTTCTGTCCACTTTCTCCTTTCTATTGTATAAGCTAACTATATTAATGTATTCATGTACAGTACATCTCCGTCGTATTCTGTAAACGATCATCATTTCTAAGAGGAATCTTTATTTTAGGTGATCCTGACATGTTTCCATGGGTGCCGCCAGGGGGGGGGGGGGAGGTTAGGACGATTCTAAGGGCCCAGCACTGACAGGGGCCCTTTGAGGGCTATCAATATTATTTTAATAGTATTGTCTTGTTTAAGTTTTTGAAATGAAATAAATCATTTGATCTGTTAAAATAAGCAAATTATATATGGTTGTGATTTGCTAAAAAAAAAATCCTCGAATTATGTATGATATTATCATTTCACCCCTCTCCCGTTTTACTGAATGGTATAGTCTGATTCTGGCAGCGGGACACGCGAAATGTGTATGCTCTGCCTCCGTGAATGAACAGCTTGGTTCAAATGCGGTGCCGTGCAGTGTAGAAGTTTAGAAGTGCAGTCCAGTAAATGATGAAGTCCGGCTATCAAAAACGAAAGGAGAAAGAGCATTTTCATTTTAAGGCAACAGTCTATTCAGTGTAATTCAGACAGTTGTGGATTTTTTTGTGGGGGGGCGGGCCTTAATTGAAATCTTTCATGGGGCCCAAGATTTCTGGTGGTGCCCCTGCATGTTTCTAATGACATCTTTGTGTTTATGTAACTACTGGTGTCTGGTGTCAGTAATATTTACAGGAAGTTGTAATAATCATTAGGAAACTTTTCTCAAAGTGCTTATCAGACTTGAAGGTCTCCTATTCTGCTATATTTGAACAATATATTGCAGGGCAATATCTATACAAAACTTGTCTGTGAAGTGTTTTGCTCAAAATACCAAACAGATCACCCATTGTAGCATGCCTCATCCCCCTCTATTTCAGCCCTGTTCCTGAAGTGCTGATTCTGTGACTGTAGCTTTAAATCAGGGGTGCCCAAATACTTCCCGATGGAGGGCCAAAATTGAACGTGAGGGGAGGGCCGAGGGCCAAAATGATAATTTTGCAGTACATTAAGTGTGCGGTAAATATATGAGTGCAGTACATTACGTGTGTAAGTTAAGCATATGTGTGCAAAATAAACACTATATCACAAAGTCATTTTGAAAGGTTAGGGGTTAGGGTTAGAATGAATTGCACTGTTTATTGTGCTTCACATTTAGGTCAATAACATTTCATAACATCGGTCTGGCTTCTTTAAATTAAAAAAATAACTCAAGCACTATGAAATATTTGTGGACAGGTGTGGAACATTACCAGTCCTTGGGCCTACCATACTCCCAGGTGACACAATGGGGGCCTAGGGCAGGCCTACATATTCTGCCTGTAGTAGTCCAATCAGTGGGAAACATGAAGCCTGTTCTTGGTTTTTAAAAGCCTCTCAATATCAGGTTCAAGCTGACTAACTGACAAAGTGAGAATGTCATATAGGTGAGAGTCAGATAAAGCATTCCTCAGTTTGGACTTGTTAAGATTCATAAGGCTGAAAGCCTGCTCACAGACATAAGTACTTCCAAAGAGGGATAACATAACCTGGGCATGTTTGCGGATCTTGCCATATCTGTGTGCGGGAATAGACCTGTAAAAATCTTGTAAGGAAAGCTCTCTGAACCTGCTATGGAGGTCTGAATCAGACTGAAGTTCCAAAAGTTCCATTTGAAGCTCCTCACTGATTGCATCCACATTCACAGAAAAAGGTTGAGCAAACAGCTCAAATGCTGTTGTATTTCCACGAAAATCTTCAAAACGATGGTCGAACTCCACCACAAGATTGCTGAGAATGTTGAGGTATTTTGGTGTGTCTTCCTCCATCAACCCAACTTCTCATCTGGTCTCTCCCTTGGAGCTGAAGATTGAGGATATTCAGCAGCTCTGTGATGTCCACAAGAAAAGCCAGGTCTGCAAGCCAGTGACTGTCCGTGGGCACTTGGATGTTGTTCGTCTTCATGGCTTGAAACTCTCTTATTTCCTCGCGCAGATCAAAGAAACCTCCTGATGGTACAATACATCACCATACTGGGCATCCATCTCATCAAGCAGAGCTTTGAATTGACGGTGTGAGAGGGCCTTTGAGCGAATATTGTTGACAATGGCGACGACATCCTGCATTACGTTTTTCAAGCCCATGTTTTTAGCGCACAGTTGCTCCTGATGCAAAATACAATGGTACTTTAAAATCGAGCCACCAAACTCGGAGACCTTGTCTGACACAAGTGCAGTTAGCCCTGCTCGCTTACCGACCATGGCGGGGGCTCCATCAGTCGTGATGCCAGATAGGGTTTCCCACTTCAAACCGTTCTTGTCCAGAACTCGCTCCACTGCCATAAAAATATCCACACCTTTTGTTGTCCCTTTCAATGTTTCAAGGCCCCCTAGTTCTTGACACACTTCAAATCCTCATTGACGCCTCGCAAAAACACCAGCAACTGTGCTGAGTCGGACACGTCGGTGCTTTCATCACACGCAATGGAGAAGGCAGAAAAGTGACTTGCTCTTTGGGCTATCTGACATCGAACGTCTTCGGCCATGTCCTCAACGCGGCGGGTGACAGTGTTCCGTGACAGGCTAATTTGAGAAAATACACGCATCTGATTTGGACACACATCTTGGGCAGCAATTGTCAAACACTCCTTGACGAAATCACCCGCTGCAAAAGCTCTCCCACTTCTCACGATTGCATTGCTAATGCGATAACTAGCCCGAGTGGCATTTTCTTGTGCAGTCGACGGCTGAAGTAGAGTTCGCTGCTGGGTGGTTAGCTTTGTTAGCAAGTCTGCTAACTTGACCTTGCGATGTTCTCCAGTGTACTTTGCGAACTCAGCCGCATGCTTAGTTAGATAGTGACGGCGAATGTTGTATTCCTTTGAAACAGCGACCCTCTGCTTACATACCAGACACACTGCATTGGAATCTACCTCGGTAAAAAAATAGTCCTGTTCCCAAGTTTTTTAAAATTTTCGTTTGTCTGTGTGCTACAGCCTACTACGCTCCATCCTTGAATCCTCTCACTCACTGGTCTTGGGCGTTATCGGATAGCTAGGAGCTGACTGGAGCTCATCCTATGGCATTATTTGGTAATGCGCCAATAAATAATTTTCAACGAGAGCTTCCGATCGTTTATGGTGGGACAGTGCGGGAAGGCACGGGCCAAATATAATCGGTCGCGGGCCAAGTTTGGCCCGCGGGCCCCAATTTGGGCAGCCATGCTTTAAATGAACTAGCTGCTGCTGGCCACGCCCCTTTGGGCTGCTGGTATGCCGCTCCCTCCTCTATTTTAGAGAGTTTTCTACCGGGAGAAACTGATACACTCGCTCATTGTTTCTGATACAGCACATAGCTTGACATGTTCTTTCTCAGTGTTTACCACTAGAACAGAGACATTATATGTATTATATTTACAACAACTCTAAGTCCCTCCTGCAGACCTCCTGCTGAACACACAGACACACAGAGGTGCTGCGGAGGGGATTCAGCTGGCAACTGTATATGGGGGACGATAGGTTGGGACTGTCATTTGGGCGGGATGTTGCCAGGAGTTCAATGTAAAGCCAGCCCACATTTCAGTTATGATGTCAAATCTGGATCAGTTGGTTTGTACCCCCATTTTTAAAGATGTGGGTAAGGAGGAAAAGAGAGAGGGTTGTAATTTTCTGACACTTTGTGAGTCTCCTTACACACCGGGGACATATTTATGCATACAAGACAGCAAAAAGTGCATTTTGCATAATAGCGGACCTTGAAATGAGTGCCTTCAGGAAGACAAAACTAAGTCTGTCCTTCGAGGTAATTACAACCTTATTAACCTTATTACAGCATGTGTGCAATATTACGACATACAGTATACAAGGGAGTCTCTCTCATGATCAATCCACTGGCTGTTACCATGGGAGACATATTTTTTCGTCTTTGCTGTCTCCTGCAGTTTCACTTTGTCATTCACACATACTGTTTTTGTGCTGCAGGACAGATCTGTCTGGAAAAGTAAACTTACAAATTGTAACAACAAAGAAGTCTGTCTCAGCACAACTATATAGCAACACCGCTATTGCTAAGCTAAGCTAGTTTTCAACAGCTAATATGTGAAATGCATTCATCATAGATACAATCATCTTTCATCTTCCTCACCTTACTGTTGAGCCTTGTGAAAGAAATGATGAAATGTGATGTTGTCATTAACTCCCCTCCCTCTGTGCCAGTCATCAGTAACGGTGCAGAGCCTCGGTGCCACTACCACCGTCTCCATCCCCCCCTCAGTGATGGAGCATCCCCCCCCAGCCTTGAGCGTGGCGGCTCAGATGGAGCCTGACGGAGGAAGCAGCGGGACCCTGGGTTCCATGATGGGGGGGCTGCAGGGAGGAGAGCAGAGCCCCCTGCCCAGCCGGGCCAACCTCTGATGATTCAGGAAACTCATCTGACCTCAAAGCTGACACTATCGTTTTTGGGATGAGTAGTGATCATGTGTGTGTTATGATGGTTTATCTTAATGTGCGGATTGTAATTTACAGGTAAATACCACAAACTGTCCAATAAAGCTTCCACAAAACATCTTGCAGTTAGTTAACTAGTTTGTAGACGTTATATTTCATTAACAATAACTTTGTTTTTTTTTTAATTGGGCTAGTGTACTGTTAACGGTGAGTTAGGTTATACTGTGTATTGAATTTGAATGTTTATGTATTTGTTATATAATCTTTCATCTATTCAGCAGTTGGAATAATTTATTACAGTTTAAAGATCAATTAATGACTCTTTGATGATTATACTTTTGTTTTCCTTTGACCGTACTTTTAAACACCCACAGTTGTTTTCTGCTGAATAGGGTATTTTAAGGGTTTAGTTACTATATTTCTTTCTAATGTTTCAGACATAAAAAAGCATTGGAAAAATAATTGTTGGGACAATTTATGTAGAATTATTATATCCCTGAACACATCTGATTTAAAGCTATGTATTCATATCAGGTCATAAGGAAATACATCTTAAAGAGGACATATTCTGCTCATGTTCAGCTTCATATTAGTACTTAATGTCTCTCCTGGGACATGTCTCCATGCTTTAATGTTCAAAAAGCTCTTTATTTTTCTCATACTGCCTGTGCTGCTGCACCTCTTTTCACCCTCTGTCTGAAACCAGAGCCCAGTCTGCTCTTAACGGTTAGCTGGCCGGCTCTGTTGTGATTAGTCAACTGCTTAGAGATGTCCCGCCCCTTAGCCTATCACATACAATGTGTTGGAGCGCTCGCCAATACAAGCCCGGGTGTTACATAGTGATGTCACTATGTCAACTTAGTAATCAAAGGAGTCCAATGGAGGCGTTTGTAAATTAAAGTTCAATTAAGTTAAATTTAATGTGAATAAAATAAAAATAAATGATGGTGCTCTCAATATTTATCAAACAATCACAAAGATCATTTTGAGAGTTGGATATCTGAAAAGGTGTGTGTGTATATTGCAATATTTTAAGATGTATATGAATTTAATGTCACTATTCAAAAGACTGTTCTATTTCATATAACCCTGACCCCCCCCCCCCCCCATCATTCCTCCCCAGGTTTTTAAGGAGAACACAACACGGTAAGTGCAGAGTAATTCATTGTCAAATAGCAGAAAACAATACAACAGCCACGCGCTAAAAGTGGTTTAAATAATGTTCACCCAGCTTCCCATAATCCCTCACTTCAGTCTCTCAGATCACATGAGCAGAGCATACACACATTGGCGCATCACTTGTAGAAAAACACACACACCAATCCAACATTATTTTTTACCGATCGCATCCTCACCCACACCCACCCCCACCCCCACACACACACAGCGTGACAGCATCAGTCTTCCCGTGTGCTCTATTGCTTTAAGCGGACCCATCTGCTGCTGTAAGACATGCAGAGCAGGAGCCTCCAATAACAGTTTAAAATAGTGACCCCCCCCCCCGCCATAGAAAAAAGCTCATTGCATGCTTTTCTAAAATGCGCTTCCATGTGCTTGATCTACTCACTATCTGAATACATGTTTCATAACAGACTACAAGAAAACATCTCAGACTAAACAGAGATATGGAAGCCCATTCCTGCTGGGAAAACATGAAAGTCCCGCTCATAAAACACTGACTCATCTTAAAAGTTATATTGTAAAACAGAATATGTATTCCCAAAATATGGCTATGGAACTCAACATTTGTGATGACTACACTCAAAGTTGAATTTAATTAAATAAATTGACTTGTACGTAATTGTAGGTCGGTTGATATTTTTCCTTTCAACTTAATATTATTGCTTTCAACAAACACAATACAATTATGTCTAAACTGTTGACAAAAGGAATTTAAAGTCAACTTCTTAATTTTTTTTGCGTACTATAGTCAAAGTTATTACATGCTACATGGAAACGTTGACTTTAATTAAATGTATTATTTCAACAGATTACACATAACTTTGTTAGGTTAGTTGAAAGCAATACTATGAAGTTTGAATAAAAATATATTAGGTTGAATATTATTGCTTTCATTTAACTTCATACAGTGATGTTAAATCTGTTGAAATAATACATTACATTTTTTCAGTGTACATACAATTTGACTTCATAAATCAAGTCAAGATTAAGATTAAAATAACAATTTCAAGTTTTACTTAGCTATAAGTCCCTATTTTAACTTAATTAATAAAAAGGCATGTCCTAATCTTGACTGAATCGAAAACTACAATTTTTTTTAAGGTCAAAAGTAAAAGTTTCATCCTGGCGAACGATCTGTTTTTTTCAAAGTGTTTTTTGTTAACATCTTATTTCTTGGTGGTAATGGACTTCCATATTTTCTACTTCATGTGCCAGGAAACTTATACAAAGAGAATTATTTTGTATGGTCCAGGCTACATCCACACAAACAGCATCGTGGAATTACTGTGGCAAAAAAAACATACTTTTGTCCATAAAAACTTCATTTACATTCATTTTTAAATGACAGCATTTTGGATATTGTGTTCACTGGAAGATGTTTAGCCCTGTGCTTCTATTTGAAAAGTCCCTGGCAGGCTGCAGTGACTCGGCATCATTCTGTATTCTATTAGAGAGTCACACAGCTGCTAAGTCGACAAGAATTGCATTAGTTTCAGTTTGCGTGCGATGCACTGTTTCATGATGACGGAGGTGGTGAGACTTTGCATCATGTTCATCACAGATCAACAGTAAAACGGTGACATCACTCCCCTGTCAAACTCATGTCTCATCAACACACACATTAATGATCTGCAGGTTGATTAAAGCACTGGAGTCGGATCAAACATCACGTAAGGTGCTAAAGGTATTCAACATAAGCGGTGAAAATGTAACAAGACTCTTGTGTTTGCTCCACAAAAAATGCATCACTCATATATTCACTTATTCAATGAGCAAAATATGCACCGAAAAAATAAAATACATTTCTAAGAAGAAGTGAGGTGATAAGAGAGATGAAGCAGACACATCATTCAGCTCAGTCTTTGGTTAGGTGAGAAGCCAGCAGCACTTTAGAGAAGCCTCATAAACATTTGGACAGGATCCCTGAAGAGCACCTGATTCACTTCAAGTGGCGACGAGTCAACAGAAAGAGGGCCAAGGGGGGAGGGAGTCCTGGTGTGGGAGCCCTTGGTAGGTCCGACTGCTGGTTTATAGAGGGAATGTGATGGATGCTGGTGACAGCAGGGAGAACCTCCACTGCATCCACTGGTGGAGAGAATCGCTGTAACGGCAGTTCAGTCTTCACGCGTGAGTAGGAAGCGGAAAGGTACCCTCGGAAGCATCGGAGAAAGGGAAGACCTGCGGAAAGGAAGGCGGCGGCTCCTGCGAAGCAGCGGGTGAAACGGAGCCCCTTTATTATTCGCAGAGTGCTGGGACTCCTCAGTCAGGTAACAGAAAACAGAGAGTTCTCCCTCCTGAAGCTCCTCTCACAGAAGAGGGGGGGCGACTCTTTCAGGTGTTTCTTGGTGGTGTGGGTCTGAAGCCTGCTAGAGGCGTTCATCTCTTCCCTGACTTCATGTAGGACGGGATGGCTCCTCGGGCGGTCAGGCCTTCGAAGCGTTTGTAGGTGTAGTTGATGAAGACCCAGTCCTTGTTCTTCAGGTCGGCCTCCGTCTGGTTGGACACCGGAGCGACTGGAGGAGGAGAAAAAGAAGCTTTAACTTGTGGCAAATATCACAACAGAGGAGCAGATGATCCAACAGAAAGTGCAGCGTACCTGTTGGTGTGAGGATATCTGAATCAGGGAACTCATCAAAGTTGGAGGTGTCGTCGATGCTTTTGATCTCAATGGGGATGGCAGCAGGTCTCTCTCTGCAGGGGAGTAAGCGCAGTTAGAAAGAGAGGAATAAAGCATTTGAGAAGTGAAGGAGCTGCGGTTTGCCTGAATTTTGTTAACCAGATTCAGAAAAAATGATAACGTGGTTGAGCAGCCTGCAGTTGCTATGTTAACAAGCATCACCTAGTTACTGTTTAGATAAAGCTGAATCAGCAGTCATGAGTATCAAACCATTTCTCCTTATAGTTTATTACCCAGCTTTGTCCAACACTGGATTCTGATTGGTCCATTTGAACGTTCAGAGGTCTATATTTCCTTAGAGGAAGCCATAGGATCATTTTTAGATCAATAAAATAATTTTCAAATCAATATTGTGAGTCAAGTAGTCGGTTTCTTGAGTATGCAACGGTCATTTAGGGGTCATTGTTTTTTTCTCATAAATGTCCGGCTCGCTGCTCATTTTCCCTTACTTGTCCCAATTAATTTAGAATTTCTTGGGTGGGCACAATATCTGGTACCAAGGTAGATCTAATCATTTTATTCTGAATAGTGTATAAGGTCAAATGTTTGTTCCTATTGTATACATCAAGCACTCAGCATTAATTCAACAGTGCCACCACCACTACAAAAGCCGTTTTAAATGAATGTTGCACTTTGAGTATAATCCCTACCGGCCTCTGTCAGAGACACAACTCCAAAGTGCACCACCTCTAAGATAGAGGACATCTGTCAAATGTCTCCTTGTAATAACTGTCCTTGACCATGTAAACAGCTCCCACCTGATATGGTCGTAGTCTACCCCCTCAAAGAAGGGGTTGGACTTGATGTCTTCCACCCCCACAGCACCGATCCTGTGCTCCTCCTCACAGCAGAACCTGCAAACACACGCCACATTAATATCATCACAACTTCTATGTGCTCTTGATGGCCGGTGAGAGGAAGAAGTCTTGCCTGAGGATCAGATCTTTGGCCTTCTCCGATATAGGCACTTCTGGAGGGAAAGTTAGCGTCTCTCTCCAGTTCATCACTTTCCTGTAGGTCTCCTGAGGCGTCTCTGAGCAGAAGGGGGGGTAACCTGCACATGGGGAGGACAGCAGAATCACCAGCTGTCCGTTTTAAACCACAACAGCCTGAGGGTAGACGAGCTGGAGAAGGTCCTTACCTATCAGCATCTCATACATGATGACCCCCAGGCTCCACCAATCACAGAGCTTGTTGTATCCATTCTGCATGAAGACCTCTGGAGCGATGTAGTCGGGGGTCCCCACTGTGGAGAAAGCCTACGACAGGGACGGGGAACAACAGTAAGACAATTAAGAGCTGCTTGCTTTGAGCTATAGGATTAAGAAAAAGTAAATTAATTAACTTTAAAAGGACTCTGTTTGATTCATTTTGGGGTTTCCCTTTCCTGTAGTGTGCTCTGTAGGTTTGTATGCATGTAAATGATCTGCAAAGGCTAAACTACAAAAGGGAGTCCCCCTCCTCCCACCTGAAACGCCTCCATTGGTATCCTTGTTTACTTCTGTAACATAGTGACATCACTATTTATCACTTGCGCTTCTATTTGCTTGTGCTCCAACACATTGTAGGTGATATGCTGAGGGGAGGGACATCTCTAAGTGATTGACCAATCACAACTGAGCCAGCCAGCTAGCCAATCAGAGCAGACAGGGCTCTGGTTTCAGACAGAGGGTGAAAAGAGGTGCTGCAGCAGAGGCAGTATGAGAAAAATTAAGAGCTTTTTGAACATTAAAGAATGGAGACATGTCCCAGTAGAGGCACAAAATATTGATATGAAGCTGAGAATGAGCAGAATGTCTTCTATAAATGGTGCTGAATTTGAGTCATGCATAATTAAAGGCCGGCGCAAAACTGCTGTCGAGTGTAATGACACTATGCTCAGACCTACCAGTTGCCTCCTGTTCCTCTTCCACGTCTCTGCTTTCCTCTTGGAGTTCATGTTCTGGAAGGCTGTGGGGACAGACAGCACGGAGTGAACAGGCTAACCAGATATTTAAAATAGTTTGTAATGGAATAAATAGGGTCAAACTCTCGGCTGTGCACGGTTATATACTGTATAACATATTGATAGAACGATAAACCGATGTGCGATGAAATCAATGGAAGGGGCGACCTACTTTGTTTACTGAGGTCACTGGGCAGGCTGTGGTTCAGGTTCTTGTAGAACTCTGTGCGGTGTGCTCTCTTCAGCCCGGTGCACAGCCCAAAGTCTGACAGCTTCACGTGACCCTGGGAACACAACACACACCTTCAGCGCTGCGGTACACTGCGTCACACAGCAAGGGTTTACAATATGGCCCGACTGACTGTCATTAATAATCACACATTTGATTTATAAAAGCGTCTTTCAAGGCTCTCAAAGTGGCTCTGTGATGAATTATTGATATCATAAAGAGCAAATTTGCCCGTTTATTTCTATTTCTTTTATGAGATGTTTCTATTTTAGAATAGTTTATTTCTACTTTTTAATTTCTAATTACGTGCAATGCGTTGTTTTGTTTTATGCTGATGCAACAAAATAAATCCCAGTTTGGGATTTATAAAGAACTCCTAATCTTATTTTACATTTAAGCAATGTTGGCCAAAAAGATAATAATGCTTCAGATCAATAGAGATTCTTTATCACAATTATTAAACCGGTTTTGCTGAAATTTGCTGTTTTTTATTCCATAGGTCACCCTATAAGAACAAAAGATTGCAATATTACTTTTTCTGCAATATGTATTGTGATATGAGAAAGTAATATTTAGGAACATAGGATCCACTTTAAAGCCAAACGCAGCCATCTGGTGCATTTTAACAGTGAAATAATAGCGCTGCAGCAAAATGACGAGGCTAGATTGAGAGACTGGTCCGTGTTCGCTCTAATCATGTTGTTTAAATGAATTGTATGAAAGCAGAAAAGGTCACACCCTCAAAGTGTGGTAAAGGAGAAGCTTCATATTTCAGCACGGGACGGGTGATTCGCCCACACCGCTTCAGACGACAGCCATGTTTATTTAATAGCGGGAAAATTATGATGCCAATTAAAATGTGATACGTTGCGGTACTGGGGAGGGGAACAACAGCTGATATGTATTATAAATGGTTTTGAAATGCCTTGAAACACCAACGCATGTGAAACTGCTTCAAAGAAGGTGCAATAAAGGCTGAATATTGTGTGATTATGACGGACAGCCTCACCCTGGAGTCCAGCAGCAGGTTGTCTGGCTTGATGTCTCTGTGGATGAAGCCCAGCTGGTGGATGGAGTCGATGGCCAGCACCGTCTCGGCGATGTAGAACTGAGTTGCCTCTTCCGTCAGAGTGTCCTTCTTCATCAGCAGGGTCATCATGTCTCCTGCAGACCAATACCAACACACACAGCAGCTCTGAGGTCAGAGGCATGGACACAACGGGACAGACCCTTCTCTGCAGGTCAGACTCCACACATGTTGTATAAAAAAAGATTCCCAGTGAGAACAATTGCAGACAACACGAGCCAAATAGAGGAATACAACTGTATCTTCTGAAGCGGCTGCGTTCTAAGTCAAAAACATATTTGAGTCAAGAATGTATCAAACTGGTACCGAGTAGAGATGTCACATCACCATACAAAACCAATACCAGCGGAAATCCAAGTTTTGGAGGTTTAACAGCTCATATTTCCATCTCTGATACATATTTTATATTGCTGTGAAATTATAACTAGATGTACTCAAGTTCTCAACATAAACTACATTGTAAACACATCATGGATTCATGGATTCAATACTAATAAAAAAAACTTGAACTAAAAAATAGTCATAATGTAAATCAATGGAACCTCTGTTAACATGAGCTGTTAGTCAAGCAGGACTGTGCCGCTGCCCAATGGCTGCTGACAGCTAACAGCTAACGCTAACTATCTCTACTCCTGCCAATTTCTACACAGATCTGTTTTTTCACAATGTTGCATTGACAGGGAAAAATATGAGTTTGAGGGAAGCGTCAACTGTAAGTTAATTGTATCCTTTCAGACTGTAAAGCTAGGCACTTCTATGCTGTAATTCTCAAGCCCTGATCTCAGATATCGGCACTACTGTAAAAACTACTCAACTTAGTACTGGAGCATCCTTATGACATCGTACAACAGAGTAACTGTTTGGTTATTAAGATGCAGTTTAATTTACCACCATTGTTTTTAAGTCCATCTAATTTGCCTTTCGCTAAGCCACACCCTAGAATGCAGACTGGCCAATCACAGCGGAGCTAACAACGGACTCCGACAAAGCTCCGACACTTTCATGACAGCGATTTTCGTACTTTTAACACTGTCGTTTGTGGACTATAAGAAAGATATGGTTAAACGTTGTGCCTGGGGCACTTGTAAGACTGATAGTCGTTACCCAGAGAGGTTGGAGGGGGGTGTGCGTTTTTTCCCCTTCCCCAAACCAAAATCAAAGCCTGACAAGTGTCGCCTGTTGATTAGATTTAGTGGACGTCCTCACTCTCAGCTGAACCCCTCAAGGATCGACCGGCACACTTTTGTGTGTTCTAATGTAAGACTTTTGTCTTTAACCCTACAGTTAAGTTAAACTATTCGGTATTCTGTGATTTCAATCTATACATTTGGTTGTTGTGTTGGCAGAAGATGGGTCAACTTTTTCGGTCCGTCTTGGCCCTGGCCACAACGATTGCAGTCACGGGCTGTGGTGTTACTTTGACATCTCTGGGTTTATGCCACTGTTGTGGTAGGCTTGTGGAGGACTGTAGTTCTAGGCCTACAGACATGTTGGCGTGTTGTGTCTTACAGAGGTCCAGGGTATGGATAAGCCCGATGATGTGGGCGCAGAACCCTGCGGAGCTAATGAAAGATCACCTCGTTAATTACAGCTAGCCTGCTAACGTTGCCTATTATGGTTATGATACGCTAGCATATAAGGCTATACAATGTTATAGGTGCTTTGTGCTTTTGCTTTATAATAACGACGATAATAGTGAATATAGACCTACCCAGCTTTACAGCAACAGTGTTGCTCGTTGACATCATTTGTGCCAGCCTCCGTCTGGATCATCAGCTGATGTGGCAACTCACTTTTTGATTGTGATCTATATGCTTTTGCCTCTTTTGTTACCTTGATGTCCTGTATGTAACCCTCAAAGGCATACTGTAAACCTCTCTGTCTACTTCGGTCAGAAACAGCATTTGCTGCTTTGTAAAAGCCGGACAGCAGTTCAGCTGGAAGAGCTGTCAAAACGCCATGTTGAAAGTATGTTTGTCGGACTTAGCAACAATAAACAAGGGGGGTGGGGCTTAGCAAAAGGTCAATTAGACAAAATCTTCACGGTCATTCAGATAGAGAGGAAACTTAGAGAGGAATTTAAGTTCCTAACTTTGAGTTGTTAGGGACTTGATGACCTATCCTGGTTAGAAATAGGCTGGCTGGTGGTGGGTTCAGCCATCCCCCCCTCAGTATTGTGGTGTAGGGTCAAGGGCTCATACCTCCAGGCAGGAACTCCATGATGAGGTAGAGGTTCATCTTATCCTGGAAGCTGTAGAACATCTTGACCACCCACAGGCTGTCTGCCTCCACCAGAATGTCCCTCTCAGCCCGAATATGACCAACCTGAAAAGGGAGAGAGAGGGAGACACACAGGGTCAAAGATGTCCAGCTGATGCAGCAGCGGCAGCACCCCCACTGTAGAGTCTGGCCTCACCTGTTCCTTCTCCAGCATGTCTGCTTTCCGGAGGATCTTCATTGCATAAACATGACCGGTGTCTTTCTTCTGCACCAGACGAACCTGGAGGCCAGAAGGAGAGTTTTAATGAAACTCACAGAAGGAGCTTGATTTAAATGTTTCAATACCTGAGGACGTATTGGTTTCGATCTTTAAACTGGTTCATTCCATATCCCTCTGTGCCTGTCACTGTTTGCTACAGTTTAAAGCTGTGCACAGAGCTCATGTGTCTAAAGCTAAACGGTCCCAGATCTACCCAGATGTAAGTCCCAGCTGTGAAAGGTGTAAAATAAATGAGGCCACCCTTGCACCCATGTTTTGGACATGTACTAGCCTAGATAAATATTGGAAGGACATTTTCAATACTTTGTCTGTTATCCTTGATCAAAAGCTGGACCCTCACCCTCTAGTTCAGGGGTGCCCAACCAGTCGACCGCGGAAATTTGGAGCGGCATTTCAAGATGGTCCACAAGAGCTACGATACAAACTTCCCAGCTAAGTCACCACTGCGCGCCCGAAAAGTCAAGGAATTGAAAAGTCAGCTAGCAGCACAACAGTCCATTTTTACCAGGCCCAATACCACGAGTAAGGCTGCAACCATAGCTTCTTATCGTGTCTGTCGTGTTCTTGCAAAAGGAAAGAAATCTTTCAAGGAGGGTGAGATTGTGAAAGAAGCGTTCATGGAAGCCGCAAATGCGCTTTTTGCCGATTTTTAAAATCGAAAGGAGATTGTGTCTGCTATTCAGGATGTGCAGCTATAAAGAAATTCTGTTACACGGCGATGCGAGGGAATGGCGGAGGATGTTGAACAGCAATTGAGGAATGATGTTGACTCATGTGAGTGTTTTTCTCTGCAATTCGGTGAATCCACTGATGCTGTGGATGTGGCTCAGCTATGTGTGTGCATTAGAATGGGTTTCGACAATATGAGTGTAAAAGAAGAGCTGCTGATCATGTTGCCTTTGAAAGGGCACACAAGAGGCACAGATATTTTTCAGGCTTTTATGGAATTCGTTAGTAAGAGCAAGTTGCCCCTCTTCAAACTCATCTCCATTACAACCGATGGGGCTCCAGCAATGATTGGACGTACTGCTGGGTTCATTGGATTGTGCAAACAGTCTGAATCTTTCCCGGATTTCCTGAATTACCATTGTATAATTCACCAGCAAGGGTTGTGCGGGAAGATTTTAAATATGAAAGACGTGATGGATGTGGCTAACAAGATTGCGTGTTCTGTTCGGGCCAGGAGTCTGCAGAGGCGATTGTTCCGTGCGCAACTGGAGGAGACCGGTGCAGAACACACAGATCTGCTGCTGCACACAGACGTAAGGTGGCTCAGCAGAGGGACACTTCTGGAATGGTTTTCTGAATTGTTGCCCGAAATTAAAGAATTTCTGAAACGTTCAAACCATGCTGAGTATGCACAGCTAGAAGACAGTCAGTGGCTCTTGGATTTAGCCTTTCTTACTGATCTGACTGACAAGCTCAATAACTTGAATCTAGAGCTGCAGGGTAAGAACCAACACATCATCAACATGATCAGCTCCGTGAACACCTTTAAAAGCAAGTTGCAGCTGCTATCAAGCAGGTTGAAACAGTGTGATCTGCGGAACTTTCCACACATGGACACAGAACTTAAGCGTCAGGGCAAAGACTGTGCGGAGCTTGAGAGTGCACGTTATGATGATCAAGTGCAAAGCATCTCGTCAGAATTTGACAGGCAGTTTACTTACTTTGCATCCATTGAGCCTGTTGTCAGTTTTCTCAGTTTTCCATTTGGGGAAAATATAGATGTGGATTGTATAACGTCCAAAGTGGCATCACTCTTCAACCTGGATAGCGGTGCTATTGAGAATGAGATCCTCACACCAAATAATGACATTGAGCTCAAATCAAGAGCTACCCTGACACAAATGTCCAATTCTGGAATCTAATGCAGAAAGAGAAGTACCCCAACCTCAGACAAACTGCAAAGAATTTGACTGCACTTTTTGGATCAACATATTTGCGTGAGTCTGCCTTTTCACATATGAAAATCATTAAGTCAAAATACAGATCCACCATGACTGATGACCAGCTTGCGGCCTGCTTACTGTCTGGACTATGAGAGACTACCTTCCTCCTCTCAGTGCCAGAAGTCCCACTAAGGTAGAGAACCACTTTTCCAACCTGAATTAGGCATTGTATTAATTGGGTTGTATGTTGTTGTGTTGTTACGGGCCAGTCCTAGGCCTTACTTGTGCTTATTCTTTGCACGACGTACATTTACTTCAATAAATGTATTATATTTGTTAAAACTTGATATTTGTGTCAGAAAATTGTGTTATTATATAGGTGCACAATTAATTGTGGCTACGCTATGGCTTTCGATATGACTTCGTAGATCTCGACACACTATCAACTTTAAAAGTAGATCTTGGTTCAAAAAAGGTTGGGCACCCCTGCTCTAGTTGCACTCTTTGGCACCACTGGAGAGGATGATACACGCCTGACTCCAACCAAGGCTTGCACCTCCCTGCTGGCAAGGCGAGTGATACTACTTAGGTGGAAAGATGCTGTCCCGCCCCACCTACGCTCAGTGGCTAAATGACCTGATACATGTTTGATGTAGTGTTTCAAAAATCTAATAAAAATATCTGAGGGAAAAACTAAAATCACAGAAGTTGATCACAGGAAAAAAAACTGTTAAAAATAGCAGCAGCAGACAGAAATAATGATTTCATCACAGCTGTCTGTCACTTAGGAGGCAGAGTGATATAAAACACTAAGGGAAGCCATGCTACTCTTCTCATTATTAATATCATTGGTAATATTTACTGATTGCCAACAAACCACCCTATAATATATGGATAACATTGGTTTCCCCTGTGCCATTGTGATCCAACAGTTTCATCTGTAATGCTTTCAAAAAAGGCAGACCGGAATCATCTTCTAAATATGTATGTTATAGATGTTTACCTCTCCAAAAGCTCCTCGGCCAATCACCTTCAGGGACTCAAAGTCCTCTAGCCCCAGTCGAGTGCGTTTCAGCCGCAAGAACTCTGTCTCTTTCCTCGCATGCTGAGAGCGCCGGATGCGTTTCTGCAGAGCAAAGATCATGTAAAATAGAAGGAAAGTATATTTGTACAAGTGGCATCATCGCTCACACTTCCAGCAGATCGCAAACTCTTCACACTGTGACAGGAGATGACTAATTATCCAATACAGCCATTGAGCATGCTGGGAAAAAAGACTGCGTGTGTGTTTGTCACTCACCTCTTCATCTGCCAAGCCTTCCTGATCCATCACTTTCTCCAGCTTCTGCTGCCTGAAGAGATAATGTGACCATTAGCACATCCCATCATATCAGCTGTTTCAGCAAAAAAAACATCCAGAAAGAAGGCCCTTAAACTGATGCTCCTGGCATCATACAAGTTTAAAAGTTAAACCCAAAGATATCTGGTACATGTCAGTCAAAAGGATGAAATGCAACGCTTTAATCACTAGACATATACTTGATTAAAGAAATAATGTATATTATTAATAATATTAATAATAATAATAATTCACATAAACTCAAACAATCTTGTTTCTCTTGATTTACTTGATTATTACATTAAATCACATCTCAAAGTACATTTATTACAGTACATCTGTAACAAGCGGGGCGTCTAGTTCTTCACAGCTTCCTGCTATGACCCTCAAACCGACTACTAAACTCTTGATACTGTGTACCATCATCATCTTTGAGTGAAATCTGTATTTTAAAAAGAGTCCCAGAAAAGAAATGTTAGCCACATATCTGCTGAAATAGCCTCCAGACATGAGTATACTCTGATGAAACTGATGAACAACAGGAAGTGGTCTTGTCTCAACACCATTCTGACACAAGCCGCCCCCCCCAAAAAAATGGTCGTATTGTGTGTGGTGTAGTGGTTGGACGTTTTAAGTTGCCGCAGTGGATCATTTGAATAGGCTAACCCCAACAAAGGGTACATGCATCAAAACAGCAGGAATAAATCTCATGGCTCCTTGGAACAAAATTAAAAACCTATCTTTTTAATAAGGATTTTAATTTGGGTTAACTTTATTTTAACCTATTTTAATTTCTTGTCAGCTTCACTCCAAGGGACTTCCATTAGGATCACTGCTGATGTTTTACACACACACACAGCCAAGAAGCGGAAGCACTACAGGTAAAATAAGTCAACGCGCCACATTTTGAGATGAGCCCCTGCCACCGGTCTTTCAGTCTTTTTATACAGTACAATACTTTCCATAGTGTCCTGATCCTACTAAAGGATACCCTGCAGACCACAGCTGAGCAGGTAGATCACAGCTCGTGTGTCTTTCACACAACGACAGTGTTTCAAACTTTTTTCACATGTGGGTTAGGACCATAGACTAGATGCTCTATGGTTAAGATGTTTATCAGCTTTCAGCTGTCCCGAAAGATTTACTTTTGGTGTAATGTTATTCCCATTTTGGCCTGGTGTGGCAGATCACAATTGATGTGGCACCTCTATTTATCTACCTGTTATACCTCCATTTAACAAAGTAGAACACTGCAAAGATAGAAACATTATTTAACAGTATTTCTTGTACAGTGGGGCAAAAAAGTATTTAGTCAGCCACCAATTGTGCAAGTTCTCCCATTTAAAAAGATGAGAGAGGCCTGTCATTTTTATCATAGGTATACCTCAACTATGAGAGACAGAATGAGAAAAACAAATCCAGAAATCACATTGTAGGATTTTTAATGAATTTATTTTCAAATTGTTGTGGAAAATAAGTATTTGGTCAATAACAAAAGTTCATCTCAATACTTTGTTATATACCCTTTGTTGGCAATGACAGAGGTCAAACGTTTTCTGTAAGTCTTCACAAGGTTTCCACACACTGTTGCTGGTATTTTGGCCCATTCCTCCATGCAGATCTCCTCTAAAGCAGTGATGTTTTGGGGCTGTCGCTGGGCAACACGGACTTTCAACTCCCTCCAAAGATTTTCTATGGGGTTGAGATCTGGAGACTGGCTAGGCCACTCCAGGACCTTGAAATGCTTCTTACGAAGCCACTCCTTCATTGCCCTGGCGGTGTGTTTGGGATCATGGTCATGCTGAAAGACCCAGCCGCGCTTCATCTTCAGTGCCCTTGCTGATGGAAGGAGGTTTTCACTCAAAATCTCACGATACATGGCCCCATTCATTCTTTCCTTTACACGGATCAGTCGTCCTGGTCCCTTTGCAGAAAAACAGCCCCAAAGCATGATGTTTCCACCCCCATGCTTCACAGTAGGTATGATGTTCTTTGGATGCAACTCTGCATTCTTTCTCCTCCAAACACGACGAGTTGAGTTTTTACCAAAAAGTTCTATTTTGGTTTCATCTGACCATATGACATTCTCCCAATCCTCTTCTGGATCATCCAAATGCCCTCTAGCAAACTTCAGACGGGCCTGGACATGTACTGGCTTAAGCAGGGGGACACGTCTGGAACTGCAGGATTTAAGTCCCTGGCGGCGTAGTGTGTTACTGATGGTAGCCTCTGTTACTTTGGTCCCAGCTCTCTGCAGGTCATTCACTAGGTCCCCCCGTGTGGTTCTGGGATTTTTGCTCACCGTTCTTGTGATCATTTTGACCCCACGGGGTGAGATCTTGCGTGGAGCCCCAGATCGAGGGAGATTAGCAGTGGTCTTGTTTGTCTTCCATTTTCTAATAATTGCTCCCACAGTTGATTTCTTCACACCAAGCTGCTTACCTATTGCAGATTCAGTTTTCCCAGCCTGGTGCAGGTCTACAATTTTGTCTCTGGTCTCCTTTGACAGCTCTTTAGTCTTGGCCATAGTGGAGTTTGGAGTATGAGTGTTTGAGGTTGTGGACAGGTGTCTTTTATACTGATAACGAGTTCAAAAAGGTGCCATTAATACAGGTAACGAGTGGAGGACAGAGGAGCCTCTTAAAGAAGAAGTTACAGGTCTGTGAGAGCCGGAAGTCTTGCTTGTTTGTAGGTGACCAAATACTTATTTTACCGAGGAATTTACCAATTAATTCATTAAAAATCCTACAATGTGATTTCCTGGATTTTTTTTCTCATTCTGTCTCTCATAGTTGAGGTATACCTATGATAAAAAATTACAGGCCTCTCTCATCTTTTTAAATGGGAGAACTTGCACAATGGTGGCTGACTAAATACTTTTTTGCCCCACTGTATATGTTATTCTATTTACATGGACATAGAGTCCTTCATTTACTTGGTCACTTTCCACTCTCTCTGTATCATTTGGCTTATTGTATTTATTTAACACTTGTAGATTGTTCTTGCAACATAACCTGCAATATTGTATTCAAATGTATCCTACTCTGATAATTTGCACTATTTTTATGTGTTTATTTTGTCTTGTGTCCTATATACAGCCGCGGAAACAATGAAGAGACCACTTCAGCATGATCAGTTTCTCTTGCTTTATTATTTATAGGCATGTCTTTGAGTTAAATGATTATTATATTCCTTTTTAATCTATATACTACTGACAACATTTCTCTGTGTTGGAATTCAACATACACTGGAATGGATGCCATACATGTAGAGATAAAGATTTAACAAACATTAAGAGACCACTCCAGATTAAAAAAAGTGAGTGGTCTCCACTCAAAAAAAGAAAAGAAAAATCATTTAACTCAAAGACATGTCTATAAATAATAAAACTAGAGAAAATGATAATGCTGAAGTGGCTGTATATGGTGCACTGTTGGAGGAGCTCGGGACGTAAGATTTTCATTGCCATAACTAAACTGTAGCTACTGTGCATATGACAATAAAACCCTTGAATCTTGAATCAAAGTGCTGCGAAAATTCATTTTGCTGCCACGGGAGGAAATAAGAGTGGAGTAGGAGTGGAAATTGTGAATTACCTCATCTCCCGCTCCTCGTGCTGGGCGATGAGGTTACTGTAGAAGTTCTCCAGGGTCACCTTGGCCATAGTGACGCGCTCCTTTGTGTGGTTACTCATGGAGGAGCACGAGCTGGGGCTAGTCATTGCCATGCTTAACCTGGAGAAACACACAGATGATGAAGTGAGTGGATAGCATGTGTGCGGCAAATCACAACCCTGGTCAGACATGCTGTGGACACACACATCCAATGAGGAGTTTGCCACACAGCAAGGAACACTGCCCAAAAATTGGAACTATGAAATTACATGACAGTTGGCTCTGAAAAAGAGGAAGGAAAGAAGCTGTCTCTGCATGTTGATAACATTGTGCAGTTATGAAGAAATAACGAGGAAATCGGATTTGTGCAAGCAATGAAGGTGAAGGCCCTCTGTGAGATAGCTAGGGTTTGAGGCATATTATGTATCTAATCCTAATGGAGATTTAATAGCAGTTAAACAAGCATAATCATGAAAATAAATACTTCAGGTACAAGTATCAAGACACTAATAGAAATGCTAAAAATAACTGCACAATGGGAGCATTCATACCTGAGGCCTGTGCTGTTTTACAGATATTGGGAGAGCCCCTTGTGAATATGGAGCCAACACACGTCGTAACTCAGTAACAGATTTTTGGCTGGCCAAAACATGTAACTACTGGAATAAATGCTTCAGTGCTTGTGGCAGGGTTGGAAGTCTTCCCGAAATGTAAAAGGTACACCCTTGTAAGACTGCTGTTGTGACTTCATGTAAACGCGTGAGGGAGGGAATTCAGAAGGTTGATACACCTACATTACAATGGAACAGATTTCATAGCCATATCTCGCCAAAAATAGAATTTTAAATGCTTGTTCAGACATGATGGTCATAAGGCATTAAGTTGTCATTAAAAATGTAACTTAATGGAAAGCATGTTGAAAACCGGTGATGTGACGGCTCAGCCTTTTGTTATATCAACAATACAGAAAGTGTTCATGTGCTATGGAGTATTCTCCCTAATAACACATCAGCAATCATTTGTATTAATTGATTAATATTAAAATGTATTTGCAGTGGTGTAATGTAGTAAAGGACATTTACTTAAGTACTATTGAGGTGTACTAGTGCTTTACTTTTTCTATTTTATTCTTCTTTATACTTCTACCCAACTACAATTTGGAAGCCAATATTGCACTTTTTACTCCACTACATTTATTTGACAACATTAGTTATTGTAAGGATTCAAGTTATTGGTTCACACAAAATATAATTTAACAAATAAATAAACTATAATATACAACTATAGGTTAAGATATTCAACAGCAGAATATATGGTCATTAAAAGTGGCTCCACCTTTAGCAGCTGTGATGAACACATTAATGCAGGGGTGTCCAAACTACGGCCGGGGGCCAAATGGGGCCCGCAGGCCATTTTGAATTGGCCCTCAGCACATTCTAAAAGTATAATGTATAATAAGTATAAAACTTCTGCTTGTCTTATATTGTACTTCTCAAATATATATGTTAAAATATATTAATGAGCCCAATTTTCAAATAAATTCTGTCATTTAAAATGTAAAACATTTTCTAACAAATCTTAGTTGATGAAAAAAAATAATAATAGTAACTTATTTCTATAACAAGCTTGAAATATAACTTTCATATTTACTCTTATTATCAGCAATCTGAGGCTTCTGTTTTAAGGAATGAGCTGCCAACAAAATAAATGAAACCCTAAAGAGGGATGAGATGTAGGCTGTTCTTTTCTTAAAGCACTTTAAAGTATTGCACATTATTCACCTACATTTGATTTGTTTTGCTAACTTATAACTTAAATTATGAGGCAATATTCACCTCCATCAGTGACCCAGCTCTCCCTATATTTTCCTGTATGTGGCCCTCGGTGAAAAAAGTTTGGACACCCCTGCATTAGTGCATCAATAATCATAATCCAATCATTTAACATTTATGATCCTAAAATGGGACATTACGCACAATAAGTACTTCTTTACTTTTGGGCCTTTACGTATATTTTGATGCCAATACTTCTGAACTTGTAATAAAGTAACCTTTTTAAATGCAGGACTTTTACTTCTAACAGACTATTTTTACAATGTAATATTGCTACTTTCACTTAACTGAAATATCTAAATACTTCTTACCCCATTGTGTAGTTGGGTTTGTGACATTACGGTTAAAAAAAGCTCACCTACATTCAGACAATGACAGTAAATTAGGCTGCTAAAGTTGCCATTTTAATCAGAGCCAGTGATACGCTATTGGAATTCGGCATTTGTCTGACATTTCAAAATAATAATGGTAATATTACAAAATGTAACGTCACGTGTAATATGGCCTGAATTTACATTTACAAATAACAAGTAATTTATACAGAATTTAAACGTTTGGTGAGTTTCTCTTGTCAAAAACAGACTGCCCTGGATAGTGTCAACAACACGGAGCTAGCTTCCCAAGTTGTTAGTTTCGGTTGCAACGTAGCCATACGTGACTTAAACTTACGTTATCTTAAGATATAAGATAACATAGAGAAACAATTACTTACCTTAACGTAAGCTTGATTCGAATATCGTTTGGAATATTAGTTTAATTTTTTCTTTAACCCTTAGCTTCATAAACAAATGCTTTAACCTGCTACATTAGTTAGCTTGGTAGTTAGCCATTAAAGTTCCTGGCTGCGTCAAATCAGGCAGAGAGAATATAAATTAGACCGGATATGCATTTCAAAATAAAACTGTCATTTATTAGAATGACCGTTTCATCACATTTTCGTTATTTTGAGCTTTATTTTGAAAACGTAAACCAGAAAATCTCTATTTCCCTTTTCACGTGCTTGACAACTTGAAGTTACCCAAAGCGAATAGCTAAGGGAAAGTTAGCAAGTAAAACGATAGCCACTTCTCAGCTAAAATAGCTTGAGTCCTTTGTTTTTAAACTGAACGTAATATAACAGAGCAAGTCCGTAGTTCATTTAGTAAGACAATAAGCAAAAGAAAACGTTCAACATATTGTCTTATAGTGCTTTAATTCTGTATGTTTCTATAGTTGGTCTTTGTTCACTTACCTTGGTCGAAGGTGCGGTATCTGCCGTCTCTTCCTCTGCTCTGCCGAGGGTTGCGTCACCATCAGTTTGAACTCAGCATGACACCTAGTGGACAAACCTCCACCTCCTCCACCACCTCCTCCTCACTCCTCTCTGAGGTTCAGCCATGGATGTATAATAGGAGCAGCAGCTTGCACCCTTAGTGATACGCTACTGCCATCTTCTGGAGTTAGTAGACTCCTCAGTGTCCGCTGTCAGATTTTCTTCCTCAGTCCTGTTCTCCTTTCTTCCTTCATATCATATCCCTGTGATAGGTATTTCCTGCGACATATTTTCTAAGATTTCTGATAACTAAAAGTGTTCGCTCAAACCAGCTGAATTCTTCCCTATAATCAGAGGTGGAAGAAGTACTTGAATGCATACTAAAGTAAAAGTAAAAAAGTATCAACATATACTTTAAGTACCAAAGGTAAAAGTACTCATGATATGATGCTGAAAGGAACATTTTAACACTAGATATTCTTTTAAGTAATTTACGTCATATAATGTATGATAACGCATATGTCGATTGATATTTCAACCGAAATCTGCAAAGTAACTAGTAATTAAATATTTAAAATAAATGCATTGGAGTAAAATGTACTACATTTGCCAACAAAATCCAGTGGAGTAAAAATAATAAAGAAATAGAATTTGGAAAGTAGCCTCAATTTTGTACTTATGTATGTAATAGTATTTCTAATAAATGACACACATTGATAAAGCAACTTTCAAAAACAATCTTTCAAAGAGCTCTCTTTCTGTTTTGTCATGTTTCTCTTGGATGGTTTTTTTTCTGGGTTCTTTCAGCAAATTATAAATGTATTGAGGGTGGCCCTGAGTAAACAGGGTCATTTTGGCCCTTAGGCGTTGGTGACAGGTTCATCTGACCATACTGAGAGTAGAGAACATTAAGAATAAGAAAACTAAGCATGTAAAGATAAACAATAATAATTACATTTTGTTGTTTTTTGTTTGTATTGAATTTTGGCATACATACCTGATTCAAATTCACATATAATAGACACTTTTTATAGATGTTTTGTAAGAGACGTGGACTGAACTGCTCTGGTTAATCTCTGAATTTGTGTTCACTGAAAGGAAGAATAATAATTACGTGAAATAAAAAAAGAGTACCCAAAGATATATATATATACAGTGGGGCAAAAAAGTATTTAGTCAGCCACCAATTGTGCAAGTTCTCCAATTTAAAAAGATGAGAGAGGCCTGTAATTTTTATCATGGGTATACCTCAACTATGAGAGACAGAATGAGAAAAAAAAATCCAGAAAATCACATTGTAGGATTTTTAAAGAATTTATTTTCAAATTATTGTGGAAAATAAGTATTTGGTCAATAACAAAAGTTCATCTCAATACTTTGTTATATACCCTTTGTTGGCAATGACAGAGGTCAAACGTTTTCTGTAAGTCTTCACAAGGTTTTCACACACTGTTGCTGGTATTTTGGCCCATTCCTCCATGCAGATCTCCTCTAAAGCAGTGATGTTTTGGGGCTGTCGCTGGGCAACACAGACTTTCAACTCCCTCCATAGATTTTCTATGGGGTTGAGATCTGGAGACTGGCTAGGCCACTCCAGGACCTTGAAATGCTTCTTACGAAGCCACTCCTTCGTTGCCCTGGCTGTGTGTTTGGGATCATTGTCATGCTGAAAGACCCAGCCACGCTTCATCTTCAGTGCCCTTGCTGATGGAAGGAGGTTTTCACTCAAAATCTCACGATACATGGCCCCATTCATTCTTTCCTTTACACGGATCAGTCGTCCTGGTCCCTTTGCAGAAAAACAGCCCCAAAGCATGATGTCTCCACCCCCATGCTTCACAGTAGGTATGGTGTTCTTTGGATGCAACTCTGCATTCTTTCTCCTCCAAACACGACGAGTTGAGTTTTTACCAAAAAGTTCTATTTTGGTTTCATCTGACCATATGACATTCTCCCAATCCTCTTCTGGATCATCCAAATGCCCTCTAGCAAACTTCAGACGGGCCTGGACATGTACTGGCTTAAGCAGGGGGACACGTCTGGAACTGCAGGATTTAAGTCCCTGGCGGCGTAGTGTGTTACTGATGGTAGCCTCTGTTACTTTGGTCCCAGCTCTCTGCAGGTCATTCACTAGGTCCCCCCGTGTGGTTCTGGGATTTTTGCTCACCGTTCTTGTGATCATTTTGACCCCACGGGGTGAGATCTTGCGTGGAGCCCCAGATCGAGGGAGATTAGCAGTGGTCTTGTATGTCTTCCATTTTCTAATAATTGCTCCCACAGTTGATTTCTTCACACCAAGCTGCTTACCTATTGCAGATTCAGTTTTCCCAGCCTGGTGCAGGTCTACAATTTATTCTCTGGTCACCTTTGACAGCTCTTTGGTCTTGGCCATAGTGGAGTTTGGAGTATGACTGTTTGAGGTTGTGGACAGGTGTCTTTTATACTGATAACGAGTTCAAAAAGGTGCCATTAATACAGGTAACGAGTGGAGGACAGAGGAGCCTCTTAAAGAAGAAGTTACAGGTCTGTGAGTGCCAGAAATCTTGCTTGTTTGTAGGTGACCAAATACTTATTTTACAGAGGAATTTACCAATTAATTCATTAAAAATCCTACAATGTGATTTCCTGGATTTTTTTTTTCTCATTTTGTCTCTCATAGTTGAGGTATACCTATGATAAAAATTACAGGCCTCTCTCAACTTTTTAAATGGGAGAACTTGCACAATTGGTGGCTGACTAAATACTTTTTTGCCCCACTGTATATATATACATATATTCATCAACACAAGCTGCTTCTAGTCATTGAGGACAAAAATTGAGACTGTAGGTGTGTGGACTTAAAAAATTAGTCTTTATTTGAAATGATTTCCTGCTCATCAGTGACAGACTGCGGCAACAGGCTGAGAACACGAGGAACTGCAGTCTCTCATTCTGCCAGTGTTTCACAGATAGCAGCAACATAGCCATACAGTAATTCACACATAGTTAAAACCACACTGACACAGGACAGAAAACACACAGTGCAACATTCACATCTCACAAGTCCTATCAACTCCCCTATGTACACCCGGCCCGGCCCGGCCCCCCCCCCCCACCCCCCGCCCAGAGCTAGTGTTTCTTTGCCTTGTCCTTTTTCTTCTTCTCCTGGTACTCAAGGATCTTTTTGTGAAATATTCCTAAAAGGACAAATGACAGGAGCATTAGTTAGTGCACTGTAAAGACATTTCAGCTACACAAGTCAGTATCATGAGGGTAAATGATGAGCATAATATTGTTGAGTTGAAGCGGCCGTACTGGAAATGTAATTTACTACACACAGTTAACGATATAGCCGACCTTATTGTTGCTCATCCTGTAGTGTGTTTGAGATGACAGAGATCTGTGGAATTTCTTCTTGTGTGTGGTGCAACCTAATTTCAAAACCATGTATGTTTCCAAACTCCTGAAGCTTCACCCCCCTTCAGAACAAATAAATGGAAGCAGCCCTTATTTTTGACATATTGCGCCATCCTAGTTGTGTGTCAATCAAAACTGTGACTTTGGAAGGTCCTCTCACAAAGAGACAGCCAAAGGACTTCTTTACAAGCGGTTTTGCCGTCATTTGTTTTCCAGATGTGGGCGGTTCCCTATCTGTGCATGTTATTAACGGACGGACGGACGGACAGACGGACAGACAGACAGACAGACAGACGGACGGACGGACGGACGGACGGACAGACAGACAGACAGACAGACAGACAGACAGACAGACAGACAGACAGACAGACAGACAGACAGACAGATATATGTACTTTATTGATCCAATTTTTTTTTTTTTTTCCAAACCACCAGCACACTCAAAAGTCTGAGGCTTTGGAAGTAACAGGTTATATTTATACTTATAGGATACAAAGAAAGGTAACTGTTTGCCCTTACAGCTACATGAACTAAAATATGGAATCAGATTACTGTTGCATTTCTAAAAAATGGGGATTAGAACATTATTACGTTGTTATTAAAAACTGAAAAATGTGTGAGCTTAACTGTGTGTATTAAACTAAAAACAGAGAATTTCTCAGATTTTATTCCTGCTTCTTTAAACTGTAGTATGTGCTCATGTACTTCAGTGTTGGTGTACTACCTGAATATGCTTGCTGAAAGGCAGGTTTTCCTATCAATAAAATCATGTTTTATCTTAAATATCTTGGTTTGTTCTATTCTAAGGTCACATTGTTCTGATGTCTGAGGTAAAAAAACATCTTAGTGATATTTTTTTGTTCTTGCATTTATTTACTTTGCATTTGATATTAAGGGACTCCAAAAGGAACAGAAAGTAACCAGGTTGCATTACTTAAATACGTTGATACTCAGATTCAGTTACTGATTACAACACTTTACAACAGGTCTGATACATAATTATTGGACATATTCTAGATGAAGCTGAGCTGCGAGAGATGCAGGTAGGTTACGTCTCCACCCAGAGAAATGTGATCGCAGCCTTTGTGTGTGTTCGTGTGTGTGTGCACGTGTTACCTTGCTCCGGTCCAGGCTGCTGCTGCTCCACCTCCTGGATGAACAGGTCGAACATCTGCGTCTGGAGGAACTTCTTGACAAAGTGTCGAGTGGTTTTGGAATCGATGGCCTTGTAGAAACTTCTCTTTTCAAACACCCCCGGCCCCCCTCCTCGACTGTGTTTCACATAGGACCTGTAGTGGCCCACTGTTTTCACAAAGAAGAGCAGGAAGGCTTCCGACACCACCCGGTTCAACTCCTCCACCGCTGAAGCAAAGCACAGAAAACATTCAGGGATGGTGGAGCCATCACTTCAGACTGAAACACCTGTAATTGATTTCTGTCACTCACTTGATGCTTTTTGTCGGTCACTAAGAGCCACTAGGATTTCACTTTTGAGCTTCGGGGGCAGAATAGAGTCTTCATCACCAATCTGGAAAAGGAAGATTACACACAAGCATGTTTTAACTTTGACTAAATGGTTGTTTCCTGTGGATTTGCTAATTAGAAATAGCCACTAAAATCTGACTTTGTAGACACTTACTGAAGCAATGAAGGTTTCCTTTTTATTGTCAGACAAGTCGACCACCAGCAGCTGTCACAGGAAGAAGAAGAATTCAACTTTGTGCAATTAAAGTAGCATGTTGGTTACTAGAGGTTTCAAGGTTTCAAGGTTTTATTGAGGACATATTTTGCTTATTTTCAGGTCATATTAATATTTAGTGTCTCTATTGGGACATGTCTCCATTCTTTAATGTTCAAAAAGCTCTTTATTTTTCTCATACTGCCTGTGCTGCAGCACCTCTTTTAACCCTCTGTCTGAATCCAGAGCCCAGTCTGCTCTGATTGGTTAGCTGGCCGGCACTGTTCTGATTGGTCAACCACTTATTCGCCTCAAGTACAATGTGTTGAACCTCTGTATCACACTACAGGAAAGGGATACCCGCCAAAGGCATAATAGGGCCTCTTCAAAATGTTTATCCCCCCTTCGACTCACATCACTCTGTTCAGTGACCAGGTCCAGCAGCCGCTTCTGGACTCCCAGCAGGTAGGGGGTGGGGGCCATCACCACGTCGATGAGGATCTCAGGAACGATGGAGATCATGGTGTGCTGCCAGGTGAAGGGGTACAGGAGGGCAGCCACAGCATGGATGATCTGTGATAATGTGCTGCAGAGGGATCAGAACATAAACTCAGAGTAATTTCTCTTTCCTCTAGTTCTGCTGCGAGAGTATCACAAGCGGGGGGGTCTCTCAGTCAACTGCAGACAACTGCACACTTTTCAGCCAATTGCCTTTGAAATCTCTCAACTCTGTATAGAGCCTGTTTTCATATGTGGGACGCTAAAGAACCTTTACAGGAACTGGTTTACAATATGACCAAGAACTGACATTAATGATATCCATGTAGGGTCCAAAATGTAAATGTTTTCTGTCTTGTATCTTGGATTTGTGCCTAGAGCTACATTCCTTTTGCCCATTTATCTATATAAGGGCACAAATCCAGCGCTAAGGTGAGCTCCCGGTAACATACTTTTGTTGAGTACACTTTTCTGTCAGTATGTTTGCTCATTTATTAAAACCTATTAAAAATGTTTGTTTGTTTTGTAGTTATACCCAGATTTTTGGAGAAGTATATGAAATATTTTTGCCTTCAAATGAATCGTTGTTTAATCTTAAACACGTCAGATCTTCTTCTCTTTAGTTTGGACTGCAAACAGAGGCACCTGCATGAGACATACCTGGAGACTCAAGGAGGATTGGAGATTGGAGATTGGACTGCCTCTATGTCAATATTTTCAGATGTCTGTATGTAATGTGACAACATTTTACTACTGGAAACATTCTGGTTTCTGTATGTAGTCAGAATAATAACTGAATAATCCTGTTCCAGTGGGGTTTGGTTGAATGCTGGTAAAGAGTCCATGTGGAGAGCAAATACATTCTGTAAAAACATTGGGTATTGCCTGACAATGCACTGTTTTTTAAAGATATTTTTGGGCCACCAGATCCTATATTGATTGAGGACATGTGTAAATGGTCCCAGGCCGGATTTAAACACCGGCCTTCTGAATGGGAACTGAGACCCAGTATAAGGCCTTTGTTTGTTTTTCATCTTTTACAAATAAACCGGCTTTACACTTCGTCTCTCAGCTTGTACTCCAGTCTTGTGTCTAAACTGTCGGAAGAGCTGGACCTCTGGTACAAAAGCTGTGAATGAATGCACTTGATTATATCCCCATGGCATCTGTATCCATTTAAGAGTTTAGTACCCCAGTTCATCAGCGATGAAGACGATCCGTCTCTCCAGGACGGCGGCAGCGAACACCAGCAGCACCTCCTCATCCGTCAGGCAGTCGAAGAGCTTGGCGAAGTTGACGTGCTCCAGCCAGGAGTCCAGCGGGCGCGTCAGACTGATGATCTGGTGGAGAGTCACATCTGTCACACACATGCAAACATAACTCACCACCTCCAGCTCTGAAGGTGCTCACTTAGCCCTAAAGAAAGGGATGAGATGCAGCTAGGGCTTTTCATAATCACATAATATTCACTGCCTTCATGGAGACAGAGTGTGTGTCCTTCCTTCACACAAACACAGCAGCATCAGTGACAGCTCCAGATGAGTGTTGATCATGGAATGCGGCCCGATGGGGGAGGGGTTAGGTTTCTGCTTTGAGCTAAAGGTTAGGTAATGCAAGACAGGTTCAGACACCACCACAGAAACACACCCACCTGGAGGATCTGACCTCTTAAAGTCACTGGGTCAGATTTGACTTATTTATAGTGTGTTCAAACATGTACTTTAAATGAAGTACTTCTTCCACATTTTTTAGAGGAATAGAGTTTGCTTTTGGACCTTAATTTCTTGTTTAAGATCCAGTTTTGAAGATAAGGATACTGCAGTTTATGCATTTCAACCACATTTTCATTTTCTTAACCCCGTTCATGAGAAGCCTGCATATGTAGGTGGAGCACTGCCAAAGAAACCTGACACTGTTTACACCTTACCTTGGTTATTGTGCACCGGCGAACACCTGAGCGTCTGGATTAAGCAGCTGACGTCACAGAGTGTGAGGTCGAGTGAATAGAAAAAGAATAGGTGGCTGTTTACAGATGCATGCATGCATGCAGTGAGCAGGGCACTAGTATTGATCCTGTATGGAGTGGTGCAGGAATGACTAATAAAACCTGGAAATGAGTCAGCATTTTACGCACTTCCTGTTCCCTTGTCTTTAAGTCACAGTTTTTTTTTATGTGTTTTTGGTTGGATGTCTGAAATAAGGTCTGCACTAACACAAGCTGAAGAAATGTTGTCCTACGACATAAATGTGTCAGTAAATACCCCACACGTGAATGTCTTAAGCTTTTATCTGTCATAAACGGTTGCTAGAAAGTGAGTAAGTGAGACTACTAAACATCATCACATCGAACATTAGCCATTGTTAGCTTAGCAGTGGTGATGTGATGTCATGTGACGTTGCTGTAGATCTTTATAGACTTTATAAAATGATGAGTGATTTCTTAGCTTGTGTAAATTCAGGTAATAAAATGCACATTTGATACTTTTATATGCACGTACAGTCTGTTAATACAGTAGAAAGTGTGTTAATTTCCTGTTTTTCCCCCTGGTGCAAATAGATACTTAGAAAAAGAAAGGGAAAAAGGTGGAGGGGGGGTGGGGTTGTTTGTCTGACCTCAGTGCCCGACTCTGGAATGAAGCTCTTAATCTCCACAGTGTTTCCTGGGGCTGGGAAGGGAGCCTCCCTCAGCTTCTGCATGAACGGGTAGATCATGGCTGTGGAGATCTGCCGCCGCTTCTCCACCTCCTCTAATATCTGCACACACACACACACACACACACACAGACACACACACACACACACACACACACACACTTATAATACATCCATGAACTGCACGAAGCATCTGGGTTTAGAAGACATCAAGTCATTGTTGTTTTTGTTATAGATAAATTATTATTATTTTAACAACAGATACATTATACTGTCACTACCAAATCACAATTCATTTGAAATGTGCAGCTGTTTCTGTATAAAAAAATGGAGCCACCACATGATGTAACATTTATTTTTCCTGTTATTTTCTTCCCAATGTTTACTGTTTAACTCCAATGCTCAGCTGTTTCTGTCACTTTAACATTAAAAAGCATGTGTTCCTCACAAAGACCAAAGGTAAGATTAGATATCACCGTATCTCAATTGAATCCCCTCTCATCTGTATGAGACTAGGATTGAGGATTTTATAAAGGGTAAGATACTCAAACTTAAATGAACCAGCTTCAGTGAGGTCTGCAGATGTCCTCAGGTATGGGAAGAGATTGATAACATGATAAAAGTTTTTTTTAAAAGTGCTTCAACGTTTGTTAGGCAATTTTCTCACATTCTGAATATGCTGAATGGCTGTGGAATTCTACACAAATTAACTATACTTTCGATGCATTTATATGTACCATAATATTCCCATGTAATGTGTCTGTGTTCATTATGTATAACATATTTTAAACCAATGTTTAGACTGATGAGAAAACTGTTTTAGACATTTAGAATATAGGTTAAAGTCATTTAGTTTGAAGTGTTTTTTTTTGTGTTGCGTATGTTTTTGACTTTTGATGTTTCATCAATGAAGTCTCTCCAAATCTAGTAGGTACTGTATGTATTAATATCATATATATATACAGTATATGTATATATACATACATACATACAGCGGGTAAAATAAGTATTGAACACGTCACAATTTTTCTCAGTAAATATATTTCTAAAGGTGCTACTGACATGAAATCTTCATCAGATGTCGGTAACAACCCATGCAATCCACACACACAAAGAAATCAAAACATAGATGTCCATACATTAAGTTATGTGTATTAAAATGGAATGACACAGGGAAAAAGTATTAAACACATGAAGAAAGGGAGATGCAAAAAGGCATGGAACACCAAGACACCCACTGAAATCTATCAGTAATTAGAATGCAATCCTGCCCCTTCAGTGCAAATTAATATCAGCTGGTTCAGTCCCAACTGATGGCCTATAAACAGGTCTCTCATTACCAAGGTGTCACAAGACAGATCTCATGATGGGTAAAAGCAAAGAGCTCTCTCAAGACCTTCGCAACATTACTGTTGCAAAACATACTGATGGCATTACAGGAGGATTTCTAAACTTCTCAATGTTCCAGTGAACACTGTTGGAGCCATAATCCGGAAGTGGAAAGAACATCATTTCACCATAAACCAGCCACGACCAGGTGCTCCTCGTAAGATTTTAGAACCTTTAGAAATCTATTTACTGAGAAAAATGGTGACCTGTTCAACACTTATTTTACCCGCTGTATATATACAGTGGGGAGAACAAGTATTTGATACACTGCCGATTTGCAGGTTTTCCCACTTACAAAGCATGTAAAGGTCTGTCATTTTTTTTAACTTAAACTTGTAAATAAATAAGTTGGTAAGTTGCCATATCCCAAAGTCTTAATAGCAAGTACTGAAGCCGTCAGCATATGCAACTGGTGATGAAAGGCAGAACACAAACAAAGTCATAATGTTTAAAGAGAAGTACAGCTGAAAGATTGCCCATCTTATAAATGTTCATTTGAACGCACCTTGGAGAAGAGGCCAAAACAAGCCAGTGTGCTGATGATGCAGTAGGCCTCGGGGGGGCGGGCTCCTCTCCCTCCGGGCTGCAGATTGGAAGCAGAGGATGTTTAATGAACACTGGATGATGAGAGAACAGAACATGGAGACACAGTGGAGAAACCTTCAGCGTGCACACTGACCAGTAACCTCCTGCAGTACCCATTCCTCCTGCTGCCGTCGACCTCAGTCAGGACGAAAGAGAACGTCTCACTGGGAACACACAGAGTACTGATCAACAACGACCTGAAACATGGATACACGTGGTCCAGCAGTGGCTCAGTCAGTAGGGGCTTGGACTGGGAATCGTAGGGTCGCCGGTTCAAGTCCCCAAACAGACTTGAAATATGGAAAGTGGACTGCTACTTGGAGAGGTCCCAGTTCACCTGCTAGGCCCTGCTGTGGTGCCCTTGAGCAAGGCACCGGACACCTCCAATCCCCCCTCCCCATTGCTCCCCGGGCGCTGCACGATAGCTGCCCACTGCTCCTAATACTAGGATGAGTTAAATGCAGAGGACCAATTTCACCGTGTGTGCTCTGCTGTGTGCATGTATGTGACTAATAAAGAGGGTTTCATCCTCCGATTCTATCTATCCATCTAAATGGAGGAGCAGCTGTACCTGGGGTATTCTGTCAGAGGAGCCCAGTTGATGCCCTCTGGGAAACAAAAGAGAGTGATGGCCCTCAGCGTCTTCTCCTCTTCTTCCTTCTGGTATTTAGCCATCCCATCTTTCTGAAAGTACACAACCACACCTCTGTTCTTTAACACATATGTCTTCTTTGTTGCACTGATAGTTTTCATAGACACAAACTACTCAAAATATCCACTGTGCCTACAATATACTACAGTAGCAGATCTCCGGTAGGCCTGATTTATGTGACATGAACTATGATGCTGACCAATCATAAACAGCAGGTCAAAGTGACAACATTTTGAACGAGTAGAAGCAAATACACCTTCAAATATTTTCTTGAAAATATATTTTTTTATTTTATTAAACTCTGTACTATATCATATTACAAATGTAAAAGTGTATGTTAATTTTAAGCCATGTACTTTGCAGGGGACAGAATCATCTTCCGGAGAATTGAGTGAATACTTGATTCATCAGATGAAAATGACATGTAAATGAAAGTGTTGTATTTTTATCATCTTAAAATCACTAGGCCTCTGTATTCCACCATCCGACTGACCTTGGGGAACTGGTAGGTGATCTGAGGTTCGTAGCTACTGCCGTCTTTGGTCTTCTTGAGGCTGACCACCACCAGGTACTCGAAGAAGTACTGCCCACTGACGTAGCGTTGCTGCCTGGAAGAGTTCTCAGCCACCGGGTCGGGCAGCTCCTGCGGCTCAGAGTCTTTGAATCCTGCACAGAATGAAGAAAGACATTGTGCTTTAGCATGCAGGGTACCACTGGGGTCCAGATGGAGAGCTAGCAGGCCTTATGGACATGTGATGGATTATATTGCAGCGCCATGCCCCACTGCAGGCTGTGACTGTACACTCCCTGCTGCGGAGATTAGAAAGGTTATTGATTGACTGAATTGAACAAAAAAAACTCTAAAAATAAGACAAATAAATATAGATTTACATAAAGAATATCATCAACGTAGGGAAGAAACAATATTCTTACACCTACTTAGCTTTTCCTTCATAAAGAAATTGTCTGACGTCATTGGAATTTAACTTCTGTACAGCCATGAAACCAGTGTTAAACTGCTATTTTAAATTATATCTCAGACTAAAGTCATACAAATCCAACATGTTGATCTAAATGATAGATAAGGCAATAAATTAAAATAAAAAAGACCATAAACTGTGGGATTTCTTCTCCAGTGGATCCCACTATCATGGTAAAAGTCTATATGGATGCTCATAGAAAGAGCTGTGCTTGTATAATGTAACAATGTGGTTGTTAAAATGGAGTAAATACAATGAGGTGATATTTGAACATATTCCAACAGATTATTATTCAGTTTCTGGTGTTGAAAGCCAGGCTGATTTCTGTGTATCCACTTTGCTGAATGTTGTGGTATTATATTTATCCTCTTTGCAGATGGAACCTCTCCTGCTGCTAACAGAGTTATTTACAGAGTAAATGTTTGCCTGCAGGCCCAGACGTCTCTCCTGCTTTGTGCAGAGACCATCACCCAGGTCCGTCCGGTCTCCTTCACTGCGGGCCTGTTCATGTGTTCTCTGCTGCATTCCTCTCTTTTTGTCTCAAATAAAAGCACAGCAGCGGGTTTGTTTCTTCTCAGGCTGGGAGCTTTGGGTGTGTGTGTGTGTGTGTGTGTGTGTGTGTGTGTGTGGCCTGCTGCACCCCCCCCCCCACACTTACAGGACATGCACAAATACTCAGTAAGCTGATGTTTAATGATGATCAGAAGACGTGGTTTGCCTCGAGTGGAAAAACCTGTTCCTTCAAATTGAGTGTTGTGTGGTAGCTTATACTCAGCTGAGGAGGAAAACAACGTGGGAAAACATGGCAGCATGCTCACTGGAACCATTGATGTTTGCTCACCGTAGCTGCTTTACCACACTGACAGAGCTGCTTTTCTAAAATATTAAGAGAAGCTACTTTTTCTGGTGTATAGAAAAAAACTGTATTGTTGTTGATAGTTAGTCTGCAATGCGTGCTGTAAACAACTTGCGCAAAAAAGCAAAACATTTACTACAAATAATTTAGAAGTCCACCAAAATAAAATGAGTTCCATCCACTGCAGTTGCAAACTTTGGAGCACCTTACAAATAGTCCTGTACAAACTTTTACTGATAAACTGCACAAACTGAGATACACATTCAATACTGTCATACAGATGCTAACATTTGAAGAATACTATGTACATTCATGTCTTTATTTAGGTTCAATAGACATGTCTAGTCTAAAAACGTGTTCATTTGATTTTAAAGATGTGTCTATTGAAAGGGTGTGTTGCAAAAAAAAAACTATCTAGATGAAAAAACTTGAAGATGTTGACAAAAAATGGCACTGAAGAATCTTTTTATTTTATTTTTGTTTCTATTTTTGTATAGAAAAACAACAGAGGCGGGGCGTCCTGTCGACATTAATGTAGAAACCCTCATAGTCAATGAATGATGCGCCTCATCCCTGAAGTATTTTTCTTTAGTTTATGTCTGTGAATACAGCTCCGTAAAGAATGAAGAGACCACTCCACATGTGTCTTAAATCTGTATCTCTACATGTATGGCAGCCATTCCAGTGACTTGAATTCCAACACAGAGAAATGTTGTCAGTAGTTTATAGAATACAATACAAAAATCATTTAACTCAAAGACATACCGTACCTTTAAATAGTAAAACCAGAGAAACTGATAATGCTGTTCTCTTCATTTTTTCCAGAGCTGTATTTGTTAACTGAAGTCAGACTAAAACAACACTTTAAGTTAGTAACTTGGTGTGTGTTGTGTATAATGCTTGGGGGTGATTAAAGGATAAATCAGGTTTATTTCACACTGGCTGATTCCCATTATTTTGCCTTTTGTGGCTGTAGGGTTCATGCTTTATCTGGGCCAGCAGCGGGAGCGTCCTGCAGCTTTACAAACAACTCTACAAGAATAATCACAAACGCTTGCCTCTGAGTCAAAGTATGCGCAGTAAGATCCTGCCAGGCCGGCCACAACACGTTGGTTTGTTTACATGTGTGACGCTGAGGGTAGCTTTCCATTAAGTGTGTGTTTGTGCTAGAGAAGTAGCAGCAAACAAAATAAAATAGTTCATGTCTGAGAGTTTCAAAACAGCACGAGTAGAATGTTGAAGTTGAATCCTGGATTCTGCAGTCATATTAATCCACAGAAAGAAGTCCGGCCAGTGGCAGTGTTTAAAGACAATCAGTAAACTTCGATCAGTGCTGCCGTCATTTTAAGTTACGCTGCTCTCGCTGCATTTCCATCCGTTAATCGCTATTTTTTCCTTAGCTGCAGCAAAACAATCACTTTTTTAATAAATTAAATACTTTTAAACACATTTTCTGAGCTGGTTTATTTAGTACATAGCATCCTGTTCATCCTGTCTGTGTTGTTTCTTCATCAATTCCCGCCTCGCTGCACATTAACCCTTACTTAACTAACACTACCTCTGGATGAGAGCGACTCATTGACAGTTGCCCTGCGTACTCATCTACCACTGTATTTGTGGATCATAGTGGGTCATTGAACATGTATAACCAGATGCTACTTTACAAAGAGTTCTATGTGTTGTTATTGCCTTTGTTCCTGCAGGAGAGCTGAGGGTTTGGCAACCCGGTCTCCACCTGTCAGCTGACTTTGGGGATGTGAAACAGACTTTGTGGGACAACACTGTTGGTTGAGTTCCGCAAATGCATTTTCTATAGGATAGGATCACTTGGGCAGATCTATTTCATAAGTCTGACATCAACAGTAAGTATTAAAGGAGTTCAGTCTAATCCTGTTTGATGCTGAGAATAATCAGTAAGGAGTGGGGGTACGATACATCTGTAGACATCTCCTTTAGTTGTATCACAGGTATTCATTCCATTTTGTTTTTCACTGACAACAATCGACAACGATTCTGACATTCTTACCTACCTACCTGATCCTAGGGTATTCCCACAGTGACACCCAATATGCTCACAGGAACAACAAGAGTCTCCTGACAGGTATCGTCCTGTGCCTCTGCCTCCATGCTTCCTGTAGCTCCTTCTCTGTATACTGTTGTGCGAAGGACTATGGCCGGCCATCAAGATCAAACAGCTTGTGGCATGATGTAACCACAATTTATGTATAATATAATCACAACGTGACCAAACATCCAGCAACACCTTCTCCACTTTCTGCTCTGACTTGGCACTAAGGTAACAGTGAAGAATAAAGAGAGACACTCACCATCTCTTCTGTTTCTGCGGAAGGACGACCACATGGCACTGAACCTCTTGAGGGCCCCCGGTTGTCCAGAGTCATCTTCACCTGATGGGATGGCAGCTGCAGACAGAGAAGCAGAAATCTGCTCAATAATATTAGAACAACATTCACTTCCTCTGTGCATTTAAAGGCCAAGCTGGTAATATTAATGTTTAGACCCCTGCTCAGGGTGGAGTAAAGCAACCTGAGTACACATGATGCAGCTAGCATCTATATCAGAGTTTCTAATGTTTATATTGGTCATCAGAATCTAACAGGTGCTCTCCTATTCAAGTCGTTAAGACATATTAGACATCAAATGGCAAATACTATAATGAATCAGAATCAGAAAACCTCTCATAGACCCACAGAGGGGAAATTTGCATTTGCATTGTTACAACAGAAAGAGCCAAAGACAGCTTAATGTTACACCAAGATACTAAAAAAAAACCTTGAACCCTTTGTTTGACTATTTAATGCAACATATTTAAAGAAAATATACCTACAGTCAAAACAAAATAGCTTGAGCATGGCATTGTTTCTCAGAAACATCCATGATGATATTACCTTTGGGCTTCTCCCCCAGGCAAAAGTTGGTTAAAAAGCTGCGTAGCTTAACAGTTCTTCCACAGACTACCTCTGACATTTACAAACCATGCTTGCTGAATAATGTACATGCACCGCTTAACAAAATAAGAATTGAATGTTCTGTTGATTTCCACATGCACTTTAAACCAAAGACTGGTGTAACACACACTTAGAGGTTTTTTTATTTTTTTAAATCCAGCACTCCTCATTCTCTGTAATGAGAGTTTCTTTTCCATCACAGATGAAGAGAATCAATGAACAGGATGTATAAGGTAACAACTTCCTATGTTAAAATAACAATAACAGTTTATTTTATATTTGATTTGTACTACTGACATAATGGTGCCATGGAAACACCTTCTTAATAAGAGTATTAATAGGTTTATATTCTCTTCATTTAACTAAAGATGCCACCCCCCCCCCCCTTTTCTTTTTCTTTTTTTTTTAACTGTTTGGGGTTTTCTCTTTCCTGTAGTGTATTGTATAGGTGTTTGTGTATGTAGATGGTCTGTAAAGGCAGACCCCCCGCCAGAAACGCCTCAATTGGACTTTACTTCAATAACATAGTGAAATCAATAAGTGACACTTGCTATTCTATTGGCTAGCAAACCAACACATTGTACGTGATACGCTAAGTGCCGGGACATTTCTTTACACATTTATAAGCTGTTAACCAATCACAACAGAGCCAGCCAGTTAACCAATCAGAGCTGACGGGGCTCTGGTTTCGGAGAAAGGGTGAAAAGAGGTGCTGCAGCACAGACAGTATGTTCAAATTTCTGAACATTAAAGCATGGAAACATGTCACAGTAAAGGCACAAAATACTGATATGAACCGGAAAATGAGCAGATTATCCTCTTTAAGTTTACATCTGTAATAAGAAGAAATGGTGACTACACAGTAGACTACAGTACCTTCACTTTCTCCTACCTTGCTCAGTGAAAGAACATGTCCTATCAATTTGGTTTATTACAATGCACTCCAGCAACACAGGTCTTCCCTTATAATCCTCTGTAGATACTGGTACTACATTATTACTATTATTACAGCGCTGAATCATTTGTTTACTTGAGACTCTGAGGAAAGAATGTTCATACTGCTGCATTCAGGTGCAGTGGGAAAAAACAGCTTCTTAAAGAGAAATTCTGTCAAGCTTGTTTTCCAGATGTTAAATATTCAGCATTAGAAAAAGGTTTTTAAATTCTATTTGAAATGTGAAATTCATGTCAAGCATCAGTGTACTTGACTAACATACAGTGTGTTTTTATATAAATATCTATGATGCAATATAAAATATATTATAGATTATTTTATATGTCATTTGTATATTTTTTGAAACATGAACTACAGACAGACCTTTTTTTTCCTATTCATTGTAGCCCACAGCATCGAATGTTGTATCGTGGAAAATTGTACTGTGTTAATTGTACTTTCATATTAAATAAAGTACATAAGTATTAAGTTAAAATTAATTGAATTAAAAAAACTGAGCAGTTAAAAGTGGTCTGTAATATACCCGAGTAGCTGGGACTGCCTTATCGAACCTTTCCAAGTTGTTATCTCAAATTGCTTATAGGATTTCAATGAGCCTGTACGGAGAGATGTACAGTATAAGGGAAGACCTGCACACATCTCCCCTGCCAGAATGGAATAGTCCAGTCTGATGTGTGTATAATTACAGAACTATACCCAGTACCTGTTAGCTTAACATTAACCACGCAAACGGAGTGTGTATATGTCCAAAGGTAACAAAATACACCTACCAACACCTCTAAAGCTCACTAATTAAAACAATGTAACTCATTTGTTAAATATATACAAACAAATGACAAATTGGGGTTTTAGAGGGGGGCGTGTCCTGGACTGTTTCTTGGCACCAGGCAACATCATGGTAACAGGGGGGACATGGGGAAATTACTGTCCTTCTGAGAAAGTAAATGTGGGTACTTCCCCCATCTTGAACTATTCTTTTAAGTCTTCCTGTCTGAAATTAAATAAATTCCCCAACAACACATTATTGCTTGAGACCCAATGTTTGCAAAAATGGACCTTGCCGTTGGATATTTTTAAATACGCTTTTGAAAGGTTTTGAGAGTCTTTATTGAGGTCTATATTTTGTTACGGGGGCAACACCAATTTCACAACGTACGTCAAATTGCAAACAAACATTGCTTTCCTACTTTTTAGAACAGAATGTAAAAAAAAAAAAGGAAAAGATATGCATTTACCCAATTGCTATTTAGCGTTATAATAACAATATAAGAACAAATAAAGCTTTTGTAAAGTGTAAACCAATCGAATGGAGCAACACATTTAAACATAGAATATAGAATTGAGTTTAACAGTTTGGCAGATTTTTATAAATACAAGATGCAGATATTTGAGTCAGTATCAGCCTGATGTGGACACACACAATTCAGGGTAAATACAGGTTGAACATGTTTCCTCATCATGGAAAATATTAGTTCCTGTTGAAAGTGTGGATCTGTGTTAGTAGAGGGAAGGTCGCCACACAGACACTGAGCTCTTATCACTACTGAATCACAAACTGCATCTGTGTCAGTGTGTTTGTCACTGCAATGTGTGGTGCACTTTCAAACATGTTGTCACGTTTATTACATACTAAGACGCTCATGTATGTGTGTGTTTAGTTAACAAACTAAGCGAGCAAAAACAAGTTGAACTTAATGCATCCAAGATGACGTACAACTGGATTAGACAATAAACAGACATTTCCCAGGTTTCACTTTCAGTCTGGCTCTGCTCCCTGGGTCCTGATAACCTTTTACTGAAGTTAAAGTCTGCCATGCGAATCCTCTGTACAAGTACCAGGTGTTTGCACTTTGTCAATAGCAATAGCATAGTTTCTCCACCCAGCAATTTGCAGTTGCACAACATTTGCACTCAGTCAACTTGCAAATCAGATATGAAGATATGCAACTTTATTATATTGCAGTCATGTTTTACTTTTGAGTTAAATGTTTTTACTCAGAGCAAACTCTTGTTCAGACTCCAAGCTACTGCCTAGCTTTGCTACTGCAGCTCACCTGCGATGGTGGTGTAAATACAAGTTGTTTAAAAAGCCTCACATGCCCTGAGGCTTGGGAACGTGTTACAACACCATGCTGTCAGATTCTAAAAGAAAAGGGATGGCGCAGTCATCAAGGACTTTACTAAAACTGCTTCAATCCTGTTCATTTTCACTCGGAAAACCTGCAGATTTCAAATCTCAATGTACATGTTTATGTATACGTCCAGGTATATCTAAAAATAGCAGTTCTTGGCTTAATACATCTTTCAACAGTGATCATTGTCTGTGTCAGCACAGCAGCCACATTCCTGGCTCAGCCTGCCATGAAGAGCCTCTCATGCTCTGCTGTGTGAAAAGCACTTCCACCTCCAATGTGAAAGGTGGCTTGGTGTTACTGAGTGTTCCAAAATGACAAAGAAGCAAAAAACGTATTCAAGCTATTAAATCATTAACTATAAATGGATTTATACATAGTAATATGTAGCTGATAGCTGATGGAATGGAGTATCGTATAGCTTGGCACATGCTGAGGTCTGTTCCCTTGTAAAAGCCAAAAAGCTGGCTTTGGCAGAGGTGGAAAAAGATCCAGATTCTTTACTTGAGTAAAAGTACAAATACCACACTTTAGAACTGCTCAATTGCAAATAAAAGTACTGAATAGAGAATGGCATTTAAGTTAAAGTATTTAAATACGATTAACTTAAATGCTTAATGCTTAAACTTAATAAATGTTCTGTTAACCCAATCATGGTTTTAGTTGCTTGAATATAATGTTGGATGGTTTAGTCTACACTAAATCATATATATTAAACGTTTTTTGTAGTAAGTATGGTGTGTCAAAATGTTTTTATAGAGAATTTAAGTTACTAGTAAATAAGTCTGTCAAATAACTGCAGTAGAGTAAAAAGTACAAAATTGGCTTCCAAAATGTAATAGTAGAACTATAAAGTAGTATAAAATGAAAACATTGGGAAAAAGTACAAGTACCTAACATGTGTACATAAGTACAGTATTTGAGTAAATCTACTTCGTTACTTTCCACCACTGGCCTTTGGAGGGTCAGTTTCACATCCTAAAATCTTTTCTTCTTTTTTTATAGCTGAACAGGTTTCTAAAAATGACTTTAAATTCCAATATTCGCCTTGTGCCAAATCATTCCAAATAGCATTTACAAAAAAAAAAATGGATTAATGTTTTCATGTTTGAGGTACTGCACTTATATTGCTACAATTCCAACCATTGGGGTCTATTAATCAATTTCGTCGTGTTTGTATTTCACCACGCTGAACTTCATTCCACTTTAGTGCTCCATATTAGGCTTTTCAACTACAAAAACATGCAGTGGGGCAGTGAGTTCACCAGCAGAGCTAACTTGGTCTCTTAACATGGATCGGTAATCAACCTGACACATGGATATAATTCGAACGAGACCCATATTCGCTCGAGACATGTCAGCATCGCTCTGACAGGTAGTTTACAGTAGCCCGCGCGAGTCTGTAAACAAAAAATACTTTTTTGTAAAAACTTATTTAGTGTGTTGTAAACGTGGGTATCACGTACTGCCTTCACCCTAACGCTACGCAGATGCACTGAGTGATAGTGGATATATCCTCGGCTGTGTCATACTCACTCCATCTGCTTTGTTGGTTCGTCCGCCCCTGACCTTTCCTTCTCTTGGTTACCGTTTCACTCATGGCTGCTTCACACCACAGACAGCCAGTCCTCCTCTCAGCTGTCTCTGTCTGAACACTCTCTACCACAGCAGCGCCACTTTATTGCCCCCATTACCGCACACAACCCGCATCCTGGTCGCTCCCCGCGCCTGTGACTGCTTTGCTGCAAGGACAAGCCGAGCGGTGCTTTCTGTGGTGCGTTCACGTCAGGTCCGAAAAAACGTATAATGTACTTTTACTAAACGGTTGGATATCATATTCAGAGGTGGAATAAGTACACAGTTCCATTACTCAAGTAAAAGTAATAATACCACACCGCAAACATACTCAATTACAATCAAAAGTCCTTTATTAAAAAATGTTTGGTGAAAAATATTCAAAGCATTGAAAGTAATGTACTCATTCAAAAAGTCCCCATGTGACTGAAATGAAAGTAGATATGCTATCATTACATATTATATCATATTATATATTTCATCTTAATTTTAAAAGGGCTTTCAGTTAAAGGCATACAACATTGTTGTTTTGTTTATACTTTATGTAAAAACATGAGTTTGAATGGACAAATCAACTAATTTAAACTGTCAGATTATTATAATGGAATTAAAGTACATTATTCCCTTCCAAAATGTAGTGAAGTAGAAATAAAATGTGGCATTAAATTACCCAAGTAAAGTACCTCAAAATTAGTAAATGTACTTACATTCCATCTCGGATTATATTGGTTCAACCTCCATTGTCTTTAAGGGAAAATCTTGTTCAATAGGTCTTAACAAAATCGAGTAAGGCACGTATCAAGTTAAAACAATTAAAATATGTCAAATGATGCAGGCCAACTACAACAGAATCTGTTGTAACCAGCCGTAACCCTGAACATTGAGCACAGTGCCTCAAACTGGTTGAGTAAGTTCAGGCCAGAATAGCTTTAACCTTCATAAGAACCTGTTCATCGTCAGGGAGCTGACTCGTGCTTACTTTAATGATTAGTCATCTACTTTTACAAGACTGTTCAGACAGATTGAGACTCCTAGAACAGACTGTTTATGATTCTATCCTACTTGAAACTGGAAGAAGTACTCAAATCTTGTATTTAAGTAAAAGAATAAGTACCAGATTCAAGGAACACAAAGTCAGCATTTACTGAAGGTTTTTTAAAAGAGGACATATTCTGCTCATGTTCAGGTTCATAATTGTGTTTTGTGCGTCTACTGTGACATGTCTCCATGCTTTAATGTTCAAAAAGTTCTTTATTTTTCTCATACTGCCTGTGCTGCAGCACCTCTTTTCACCCTTTGTCTGAAACCAGAGCCCAGTCTGCTCTGATTGATAAACTGACCAGCTCTGTCGTGATAAGTCAACCACTTAGAGATGTCCCACCCCTTAGCTTGTCACGTACAATGTGTAGCCAATACAATAGAAGTGCCAGTGTTAAGTAGTGATGACGTTAACAAAGGAGTCCAATGGAGGCGTTTCAGACGGGAAAGGGAGTATGTGGGAGAGAAACTCCCTCTAGAGGTAACTTTGGCCTTTGCAGAACATTTACATTCTAAAAGTCCTATAGAACACTACAAGAAAGGGGAACCCCCAGAAAGCAGAATAGTGCCCCTTTAAGATCTGACATACTCCCACTTCTGCAAATCTGCTATCCTTCATACCTGTTTGGTTCGCCTGGTCCTCGGTACAGTGGAGCTTTGAGGCATCATCTTCATCTAGATTAGAAATAAAAAAGAATCCAATGTCTACAAGATTTACCTTACAACCTCAGACCAGTTGGTGTTTTTCATAAGGAAAACAATTTATGTGTATTGTATTGAACGAGAATGTCTATGACTTTTGGAAAATTTTAACAGAAGTTTACTGTAGGAGAATTATGCCAGTATATTGTTTACCCTTTCTCAATGTCTCCCGTACTGATGAAAAAGACTTCAACCCTCTCCGCTGTGTGAATCCTCCCTCTTCATTACTGTGGTGCCTTTCTGCAGAAATTCACATTGATATATTGATGAGTTATCAACTAAATGACAAACAGGAATTATTTTTATTTAAATCAAGACATTAGACATCACTTTGAACATGTATTGCATGTTTCACTTACTTTTAATACGCAGAGATGAGAAGCTGAAACTCCTTCTTGAGTTTGGAGACACCTCCAAAGGCTGAGAGAAAGAGGAATACATACATATAAAACTAAGAACTACTTATTGTACCCTCAATTAGTGGTTTACAAAGAAAGATGTCATTCAAATAAATAAACAAAATGTGTTAATATCTGAACAACTAATGGTTATGCAAGTTGGATATCTATTTATAACAGGATCACTTTTTTTTTGTTGCTGTGTCTAAGTCTGACGATGTGTATCCTGATTACTAAATATTGCTCATACCAGTAAATAAACACCATTTCCTCACCACCATGAGTTACTGGTATTTGTGTATTGCAAATTTCAGTTAGTCGGGCTGCTGACCCCTGTTTGAATATTTAACTGGAGGCTCATACGGCATGAACTGTAGGCTACACGAGCCTTAATGCTTCAGCATGGGAAGACAGAGACACTATTTATAGCCAACCAAAATGACAGGACATGATGATGCCCTATGGGAAAACTCCCGAGCAATATAAACCACCAGTGTACAATCGGAATGCATAAAGGCGGGGTAAGTGGAGCACAACATAAAGAAAAGTATTTCTAATATCAGCTCGTTAAAGATGATAAACATTGTCTGTGTTTCTGATTTTGCCATGAGTTGAATTCTTTGCATTTTTTGTTTCCAAACATTTCCTTTTTAGTCACTCATTGGTCTTTTCTGGGAAACATCCCCTGGGTAAGGAAGTAATGAGTTTTAATATTTTGTACATAAAACTAAAGCTCTTTATCCAAAAGTAAAAGGATAGATTCCACTGTGCAGTGAGTGACAGAGACTCACTATTAAATCCTCACAGTGGTGGAAGAAATATAAAGATTTTATACTATACTACTACACCATAGTAAAAGTACTACAGTGTAAAAAACTCTGTTTCAAGTAAACGTCCTGAGTTAAAAATCTTATCAAAGTAAAAGTACAAAGTATCAGCATCACAATTCATTCAAGTATACCAAAACTTAAATGTCCCATTTTAGAATCCTATTAATTTATTAAATGACTGGATTATGATTATTGATGCATTGATGTGTTCACAACAGCTGTTAAAGGCGGAGCAAATGTTTTATACTGCCGCTGAATATTTTAAGATAAAATGTATGTCCAATGTTTATTTATAAGTTGAGTTAAAGTTAGTATTAGCCAATAATCTGAATTTGTAAAGCTGTCAGATACATTTAATGGAGTAATAGGTACCATAGTGGCTTCTAAAATGTAGTGGAGTATGAACTGGCATAAAATAGTTCAAGTACTTCATAAAGTACTAGAGTAGATGTACTTCAAAACATTCCACCACTGAATCGTCAGTAGACGTGTTTATTTATGTCCTGCTTATTAAATATGATTAAAACAGCTCAAGTAATATATATACATCCCTCGAAAAAATTAAGAGACCACTCCAAATTGTTCTTAAATCTCAATCTCTACATGTATGGCAGCCATTCCAGTGCCTGTTGAATAACTCAAAGACAAACCTATAAATAATAAAACTGGAGAAACTGATAATGCTGAAGTTGTCTCTTAATTGTTTACGGAGATGTATTTATATACGCTGCAAGCGGCTCCACACCTGAAGTTAGCTGTGACACTAAAAAGTGATTCACACAAATGGGACAGGAGCGCTTGGTGACATTCAATAATTATAAAGTTGCCAACTGTCACTAAAAACGTTCCTAAAATGTAAATGTGGTTGGCCTATTTTAACAATGCGATCACATGGTTCTTTACAATGTTATTGCAGATCTAATGTCAGCTATCTAATGCAGCTGACTTGGTCATTTCAAATAAACTGACACAACATTTAAAATGATGAAACAGAACAGTTTGCTCCAGTCCCAGCTGAACCCAGCGCATGTTTCGTCAAGTTTGTGAATGTTTTCTAAATGCTAGCATGTGAGGTCGAGTTGGTGAACATGTTTCTTCATTTCCCTGTTTTTTAAATTTTTTATATCCGCATCCTTTTTGAGCCTGCAGCACGTTTCTTCCAATGAAAGTGTTTTGGGCTGTTGTATCGTATTTGCCCCTGTCGGCCACCATATATATCAGGTTGTTATTTAGCACAAAACATCTAGCCTGGATCTGTAAGAAATATAAAAACCCCAAACCAACAACCCTAAAGCTTTCTGATTAACATACAGTACACAAACTGAAATGTGAAAAGTGAGATTTACATATTGGAACTATACTCAACATGTCACTCAAGTAAACTTTCTACATTCACCTGCATTTTATCTCCTAAGCAGTGCTCGAATTTCATTTTTAGCTACCCCCCAATGGAGAAAAGACACACATGGCACACATACTGCTTGCAACCCAACCACCAAACTAAAGAGACATCACCATATGAATGAGACACTTTTATCACATGGTCACCTCACACATAAAGGCTTTACATGAAATTTGGTGCCTCTAGATATCTTTCTCCAGCCATGAATGCTGATGTTATTGGAGCCTCTACTCTGGCTGGTGACCGTTGGAGCGCTTCAGACTTGTGCACACTTGTCCTTCCTCTGGCTTATCATTCACTTCAAAGAGCAGATGGCTGCTGTAGTGACCACGCCTGCAGGTACACACACTCAGTGCATTGTATTTATGACTCTGAGTGTTTGTCTGGTCAGGTCACCACTCTGTAACTATTCTAGGCCTCCGTAAGTCAAACATTTTCTTACTAACTTTATTTGAAAATGTAAACTTTTCACCTGTTGAGTTTTATATTTTCATCCTTCAGCACCAAGGCTTGATTTCCATCTTTTTCTGTCATGTATTTAATATTAATCAAGGTTGGTGGGGTTATTTTCTTTAATGTAATACACTACAATTACCTGTGAAAAAATGTAATGACTAACTGAACCTGAGTATCACAATATACAAGTGATAATTTTTGACTTACCTCAGTATTAAATGCAATGCAAATAAATACAAGAGAAAAGACATAACCATTCTAAAGTGTATTATAGACAACACACCAATGTCAACCAAAAAAAAAGAAAAACAATATGTTTAGTTTATTTTTTGTGTTTTATTTTTTCTTAAGAAAAACCTGCTTTTTATTTTCAGGCAGTAGTCTTTAGACTTACAGTGAAAGTAAGGCTAAAACTAAAATCAAGTCTAATATATTTTGTAGTTTAATACACAAAGCTGATGAACGGAATATCAGCTAACGTTTCACTTTTGTGTTTTGAGACTTATGAAGTGTTTGAATTTGTGCATGTGCTTTGTAATATATGATTCCTTATTTTAAAATGTATTTTAACAATGAAATCATGTTAGTAAGCCCCAATTTTATACAGTAACCTGATTACATTTTTTTTTAAATGTAACCGTAGGGAATACATTTACCTTTTTTTTGTATCCCGACTGCGTAATCCTGTTACATGTAATCAGTTACTCCCCAAGCCTGGTTTTAATCAACATTCATGCACTCCAGTTTTGCATTCCTAATGGTTTGTAACGCATGACTTTATTCAAATATTAACATTGGTGTATTGGTATTGTCAAATTAATAATTACAAAACTTGAGGCCCCAAGGATTCATTATTACAGATTTGGTTGGAAATGCTTTCTGTAACACTGAAAGCACCACAGTTTGAAGAAGTATGCAGATCATTTACTTTCATGCATTCAAAACGTAGTCAGGCCCCTTTCATAGCCTATCATATGTTTACAGATCATCACTGACACATTAGCTTTTCAGTTTGAGCAGCATTTCTGCTTTCATTGAAATATTAAATTACATTACATGCCACTTGTTAGATGCTTTCACCCAACGAGACTTACATACACTCAATACTGTGGGCAGTCCCTGCAGGAGGGATTTGGGGGGTCTTGACCAAGGACACAGCAACATACTGACTGCAGTGGGGATAGAACCTCTGCTCCCCTGATTCGATGATCAACCCAGTGCGCCACAGCCTCCCATTTCATATCAGTGCAATATGCAGAAACATCCATCTGAGACTTTTCTATAATGAAGTCAGGTAAACGAAAACCCTATTCCCGACTGCAATGAAAAATGTTCAGTTTGTTTTTTATTTTAAAAACTTTCTAATAAGAGTCTGTATTCATCCTGCACCTGCTGTGAGCAGCAATGTACCAGGTTACGGGAACATAAATACCTCTATTAAATTATAAAGTAATCAAACCTTGTTATTGTAACAGAATATAGGTCACGTTTTTTTTACTTTAAACCCCCCCCCCCCCCTTGGTATACTTGCTTGGTTTCACTTTGGATCCTGGGTCTCTATGGGAAAATGATGATTTCATTTTGATACCAACTAAATGATTGAGCCTAGTACAAAATATATGGAATTACATTAGCCTGACATTGCTGTTAGACAAAACCTTAGATGACATTTAGACTATTCCATCTGATCTTCTAATTTATGAACTAATGCAATGTCAGTTTCAACTTCCAACAAATGAAAAAAAAACCAGAGCTGTTTTGATCATGTCTGCAGGAAGTGGTAACATCTGATCTTAGAGGTTTTTGACAGTTTGTGGATAGATTTCATGTCTTTGCCCATGATTACCATCAGGTTTAAAATTGCAAACACAATCCTTTCCCCCTACATCAACATGTAAATGCTGTAACATAACTTTCACCACAAGAATTAGAAGTTAAGTTGTTCACACCACATGTCTCTATTCCTCCTGTTATGTGATACTCACAGGAAATGTCAGATGTTTACCGAGCTTATTTTACTATGAAAGTATTCAAATTGCCTCTGATTGTGTTGCGCCTTCATTCATGATACTTTCCAGATACAGATATATCAATAAATTGCATGTGAAGGGAGGGTAAAAATAACAAGTTAATCACAGTTAAGCCTGGAATGAAAACACAAAGAGCGTGTGTTATGTAGGGACACACTCACCTGTTGCTGTGACGTGTTCTCCATTTGCCTGAGCAGATTAAAGTGCGTATTCATCCACTGGATCTATTCCTACGGTTATAAATTAAACATAACTTGGATTTTTGTTCCTTTTACCAATAAATACCAGCTTAAAATAACCCGTTCCGCAGCCTGTGGCAGTGTTTTTGCTATTGACGATGAAGTGCATGCATGGAGAGGAAGTGCTCTTGTTCAAATGTGCAGTTGACGGACTTCAGTCAAAGGCTGGGATTTCCTCATTCAGTGCTGAACCAAAGTAGAGTGACGTGTTCGTGTGTGTGTGTGTGTGTGTGTGTGTGTGTGTGTGTGTGTGTGTGTGTGTGTGTGTGTGTGTGTGTGTGTGTGTGTGTGTGTGTGTGTGTGTGTGTGTGCGTGTGTGTGTGTACGTGTGTGTGTGTGTGTTTGAAATGTACAGTTGAACCGGTTCCTCAGCGTGAGGAACTGCCATGGATAACGATTCTTGTTTGTATAGTCACCATACACACCTCTGCTTTGTTAGCAGACAAGCTAAAGTTCACAGGAAAGTCAAACGAAAGAGGAATAAAAAAAAGAACATAGCTATCTGTTTTGAAGAATAAAAAAAGTATTTGGTTCTACTGTATCAACTTTAATCCCTCTTTTAGAACTGTCCATTGTGAGTCTGACAGTGTTACAGTTATGTAATGCTAAGTCAGTACTCTTTTTAAGTCTTTTAATGAATAATATTCAGGACATACTAGAGAGTGGCAGTCATAAGACTCCTCCCAGGGTTAGTTAAATCCTTTTAGGGGAAATATTGGGCTAAATAAATACTATTAATTGACCGGAGCAGGCTGGCTAACCATTTACTAGCAAGCAAAAGGAAGTGCATTAAACTTGCATTATTTTTCATATCCAGCAGGAGGCGACTCCACAGGTTGTCCAGTTCTATAGAAGTCGATGAGAAAATTACCCTATTTATCATTACATTTTTTACCTTCAAGTAAACATTATTCTCCTGAAAGTTTTTATTTGTTTTCAACCCAGCATTATGTTAATTTCATAAAATAGATGACAAAGAACCATATGCCTCAGGGTGGGACAACCTTGTGATTGGCAGATCCATCACCCAGTGATGTCTGGTCAGAGACACTTTATCCCTTTCACAGTGTGTTTTCACCTCTAAAAAGTATGTTTCTGTGTTAATTTGTTCTTTGCTTCACCATTTCATATCACTTCTTGTACCAACAAATCCAAATGGCATCACAGTCAAAATGCAGATCTTGCCTAATTTTCTCTTAGTTTTTTACACCTTTAGGTGACCTTACAGTATATACTGTATGTCTGATGAATAGCAGCTGTGCTGGGAAGGGCACATACGGTTAAATAAAAAAAATTAAAAAGTTACATTTCCAAAAACTGATTACCAGCAGGATTACAATTACATTTTAAAGGTCTCCCATTCTGCTATATTTTAACAATATATTGTAGGGGAATATCTATACACAACTTGTCTGTGAAGTGTTTTGTTCAAAATACCAAACAGATCACCCATTGTAGCATGCCTCATCCCCCTCTATTTCAGACCTGTTCCTGAAGTGCTGATTCTGTGACTGTAGCTTTAAATTAACTAGCTGCTGCTGGCCACGCCCCTTTGGAGCTGCTGGCCACGCCCCTTTGGAGCGTCACGATCTCTCCTCTGAAGAGAGTTTTCTACCGGGAGAAACTCAGCTAAACGCTGCCGTGATTAAACGCCATATTATGTTCCAAACTACATCCAGCATTATTTCTGAAACACTTCTCAGTGTTTACCTCTACAACAGAGACATTATATGTATTATATACACAACAACTCTAAGTCCCTCCTGCTGACATCCTGCTGAACACACAGACACACAGAGGTGCTGCGGAGGGGATTCAGCTCGAGACTGTATATGGGGGACGATAGGTTGGGACGTGTCACGTGGGTGGGACGTTGCCTGGAGTTCAATGTAAAGCCAGCCCACATTTCCGATATGACGTCATAACCGAATCAATTCTTGATCAGCTCGTTTGTACCCCCGTTTTTAGAGATGTGGGTAAGAAGGACAAGAGAGAGGGTTGTATTTTCTGACTCTTTGTGAGTCTCCTTACACACCGGGGACATATTTATGTATAAAAGACATCAAAAAGTGCATTTTGCATAATAGGGGACCTTTAGATAAAAAAAGCTGTATATTAGGTAGATATATATTAGGCTACATTCATTTTTCTTTAATATACATTTAAATTAATGTATTTAACTAAAGCTTATGATTTAGGAACACACATTTTTGATCCTAAATATCCTGGTTTTTCTTCTTTTCTTTTCAAACAATTGTTAGGAATGACCCAGCTCATGTACCTGGGAACAGATGCTGGATATTTGGTCCAAATGGGGTTCATTTCATGTTCTTCACAACTACAGTATGTTTAGGCAAAGATGCATGAAACTAACTGCACTGTAGATGACAGAAAAGGAAGTGTAGATGGGTGTATGCTCCTTTTCTCACACATTGGCATGGTGTGTTGATGTTACAGATAAAAGGTGTTGCATTGTCACACATACACTTTCAAAAGGAAAGCAAACCTTCATCATTAGCAGTCATAAATCACTCTCTTTATGTTGTAATTATTCTTTAAAATAACCACTCACCTCAGCACTGTATGTGTGACACTGGCAGATTCTTACTATTGGGTTATTCTCTTGTCCATTTGTAGGATTTTCTGTTTGTTCAGGTTTTATTTATTATTTATTTTAGTCCTTTTAAAGTGTGGTATGTGCTCAAATGGTTGGTCTACAAACTACCCTTTAATGAAAGGCAGTTTTTTGTATTTCTCTGAGCAGAGGAATAATTTCCTATCCTAAATATCTTGTTTTTTTCTTTTCTATGGTTGCATTGTATTTTAGGTCAATGCATGTTCAACCAGGAAGACTTCTTTATATCTGTCAATCACATATTTCCACCTTACTATGCTCACCCTCTCAATCAGCGATCAGGGGCGTTCACTCCCCAGCTAAACCTATCACTTCACCTCTATTCCCACAAGCCAATCACAGCACATTGTTAAACCTTTAAACCTGCTCTCTCCCTTCCTGACAGCTGTCATTTCAAGCTTAAACCACTCCTCTTCTTCGACCTCCATCAATCCCTTCACGCCTTCACCACCACCAGTGTCTAGACCCCAGGGGGGTGTTATCGGCTTGGTTATCCCCTCCTGAATAATACTCCCGCACAACAGGGTCTAATCGCCAAACACCATTACTTCATCTGTGTATTCTTACCAATAAATATATATTGTTTCATCAAAACAAGTCTCTCCTGATTGAACTTACATAATTAAAGTAAAAAAACATCTTACAAAAGTAATCAGGTTACATTACTTTCATATTGCGATACCTCAACTAAATTACAAATTAGATTTTGCTTTTACAGGTTCTAGTATAATGAATATAACTGAATATGTTCTTAAATTAACCCAATGCTGTGCATCACACACAGCACTTTGGAGTATAGATGGTATTGTGAAGATAAGTGTTTTTGTTGACTTCCTGCAGTAGGTGCCAGCAGTGTTATCCATGCAGCAGAGATAGAAGCGGCACTGACCTGGCACAGGTGGGGTTTTTCCTTCAGTCACTGGGTGGCATCAGAGGTCAGTAAACCGAGAGCCTGAGTGGTTGTCATGATCCTTGTTTTGTGTCTGTTTCCTGTTTTATTTTGAAAGGTTTTCCCCTCTTGTGTCATGTTTAGTTTCCCTCCTTCCCATGATTGTGTCATTGTGTTCACCTGTTGCCCCTGTGTTTCTCCTCCCCTCTCCAGCTGTGTGTGGTCTTCTGATTAGCCTTGTGTATTTAGTCTTGGTTCCCCTTTTGTCTCTTGTTCAGTCGTCGTCATTTGCTACCTGATGTTGTACCTGTTACCTGCCTGTTCCTGTCCATCTGTCTGCTCCTGTTCCCCGTGTCCCTGTGTCCCCTGGTTAGTGTTGGCGTGGTTATTTTTTGGTTGAAAGTACAGCTTTAATTTAAATAAAGCTCACCTTTGTTTGGACCCATACCTGCCTCCCTTTTGTTTTACTGCACTTGGGTCCTGTTTCCCCAACCCCTTGACAGGGGTAGGACTTCAGAGACGGGGATTTGTTCAAATGATCCCTTATATTGACCAAGAAAAAGAAAAGCTGCAAAGATTTGGACTTCAAAGATACTCTGCCTTGGCCTTCAGTGTGGTTGGATGAAAGAACAAAATGTATTTGGTCAATGCTTCAGGCAAATGTTTGGAAGACATTTCTGAGGCTGTAGGTATCAACGTAAAAGCAGGAGAGCAGGAGCGCTATCGATGTACAACACGATTGGATGTCCCTGCCTAGGATACAAAGTGTGTGTGTGTGTGTGTTGCACCTTTACCAGCTCTGAGAACACTTTAATGATCAATAATTATAAAACATATCAGAGATATTATTCTGAAATGGACCAATCAAACAATGACTACTTTTACTGTCGCTACTTTAAGTACATTTAGATGAGAGTACTTACTACTTTCACTGGAGGAACATTTTGAATACTTTTACTGTGACAGAGTATTCCTACACTCTGGTACTTCTACTTTACTCAAGTACAAGACCTGAGTACTTCTACTTTACTCAAGTACAAGATCTGAATACTTCTACTTTTACTCAAGTACAAGATCTGAGTACTTCTCCCACCTCTGGATCGAGATGATAGGAAAAGGAGCTTGCCAAAGAACTTGAAAAATAAGAATAATGTAAAGATGAACGATGAAAGTTAAGCTTATTACTGTAAAATGATAAAATAAACTTCAGTGTTGAGTAAGTTGGGTTGTGTTTCCAAGTTTTTTTCTCCATTTGATTCAACATGTTTGAAAAGTGAAATGGACAGTGATAGATGTGTGGGCCTAACAAGTAATGCATTTATTGTATGAAGAATTATTTATCCAAATAGTTTTATATAATCATACAAACTGGAATTGGTTGATCAGTATAAATGGACATTAGGGTTAGAGACAATTTCCTTAAAAGAAAACCTTAGTCAAGACATCTGTCTGTAACCCCACGTTTTTTTTTCACTGAGGTTAATGAGAAGTGGTTAGGAAAAGAGAAGGGAGCATATTTTCTTACTCTTATTTAAAGATTTGAATTAAAGAAAAAAGCTCCTGCTATAAGAGCTGCTCCATGAGGGGTGGCAGTGGCTCAGTTTGTAGAGACTTGACTTGGCCTTGGGACAGAATGGTTGCCGGCTCAGTCCCTATCGGATTAAAACAAATTTGGAGTGGACTGGGCCCTGCTGAGGTGAATTCAGCAAGGCACTGAACCCCAATCTGTTCCCTGGCGCCGGCACAGACTGGCTGCCTCTCCACTCTGGACCTCTCCTAAATGCTTGTGTTCACCTGAGTGTATTTTTACTGTGTCTTATAGAAAAAAAATGCATGTTCATGTAAACCTATATACTTGTACTGTGTTGTGTATAAAAAAAAGAGTGGAAACTGAAAAACATGGGGTACATTTTATTCCCCAAATACATTAATGTACGAAAACCAACAATCCGATAATATGTTACACATGAATTTGAAATGTATGGTTTTAAAAGTGGATTACTTTAACTTTTGATACTTTGAAAACATTTTGATGCAAATACTTTTGTACTTTTAATTGAGGACCACTTCGGATGCATAACTAATACTTGCGACAAAGTCAACTATCAACTACCAAAATAAAGATAAAAAACACCAAGTTGGAAGCTTTGGGAAATGTACAACCCAGTTTTTTACATTTGGATAAGATGTCAGTCACCACTGAGGATGTCCTGCGTGATACTGTTAGTCAGAGGGAATTCAACGCTGCATCAGTACATGCTGTATTGTGATTACCATAAAAGAGTTTGACCCTAAAATCTCATACCTATTGAAAAAGTCTACATAGAAAAGTCACTGCTGATTCATTAGGGCATCACAAAACAAGATAACCTACTTGCACACATAAACACATTTAAGAGGAAACAGAGACCAGTCTGCTCTGATTGGTTAGATAGCCAGCTCTGTTGTGATTGGTCAACAGCTTAGAGATTTATCAGCAAATCCTGCCCCTTAGCCTATCACGTACAATGTGTTAGAGAGATAGCCAATAGGAACACGAGTGATACATAGTGATGTCAATCCTTCTGGAGGGAACACAGGGATTCTAGCCTTTGCAGACCATTTATATGCACCAAAACCTATAGAACACACTACAGGAGAGGGAAACCCCAAAAAGCATAATAGGGCCTCTTTAAATGTCTAATTAAAGGCATCTGTAAAATATTTCTAATTAGTCAGGGCTTCTTGATATGAATTTGTTATGGTGAGCTTGTTTGTATTTAGATAATAGCTGCTTTAATAAAGTAATGAGTTGGTTGATGATTAAATTATGCACTTAGTACCGGTTTTCCTATGATCAAATATGGGGGGATGTGGGTTTTGTCTGTGAGTGTGATGTTAACCCAGAATTAGAATCAGTTTTAGGTTTATTGCCAAGAAGAATTACACACACGAGGAACTTACCTTGGTGTACATGGTGCATACATAAACACAGTTAAAGAAGATAAAAAGAAGGAAATTATACTTGAGTTTTTACATTTGTTGCTATTTTATGCTTCGACTCCACTACAATTTAGAGGTGCATGGTGTCCTTTTACTCCTCTACATTTATTTAATCCCTTTAGTTTCTTTACAGATCTGGATGAATGATGTGAAATATAATCAGCCCTTGAATCAGACTTTAGTTCACCTGGAGTGAATCAGCAGCTACCCTGCAGTATACAAAGCCATTAAAACTAGCTGCACCTTTACCAGCTCTGAGAACACTTTAATGATCAATAATTATTAAACATATCAGAGATATTATTCTGAATTGAGTGGAGATAGCCTTGTTGGACAGCACAGAGGTCAGATGTTCCTTGTAGTTGGTCACCAGGTTTGCTCACATCTCAGGAGGGATTTTGGTCCTCTCCTCTCTGCAGATCCTCTCAAAATTCTTAAGGAAGGAGGTTATCAGCCCATATTTTATGGTACAAGGCCCCCTCAATCATCCCCTCAATGTGGTGAATTGCCCTGTCCCCTTTCAGAGAAACCCCAACCAAAGCATCATGTTTCCACCTTCATGCTTGATGCTGGGGTTGGTGTTCTTGGGGTCATAGGCAGCATTTCTCTTCCTCCAAACTCGACATGTCGAGTTGATGCCAAAGATCTTGATTTTGGTCTCATCTGACCACATCACCTTCACATAAGCCTTCTCTGAATCCTTCAGAGGATCACTGGCAGACTTCAGACAGCCTGGACATGTGCATTCTTGAGCAGGGGTGCTGCAGAACTTTAATCCATTACGGCGCAGTGTGTTACCAATAGTTTTCTTGGGGACTGTGGTCCCAGCTGCCTTCAGATCATTAACAAGTCCCTCCTGTGTAGTTCTTGGCTGACCCCTCACCTTTCTCATGATCATTGATACCCCAAGAGGCGAGATCTTAGATGGTGGAGCCCCAGACCGAGGGCTATTGATGGTCATTTTGTGCTTCTTCCATTTTCTAATAATCAAACCAGTTGTCTCTTTCTCACCAAGATGCTTGTTGGTGGTCTTGTCTTCTATCCCAGCCTTGTGCCGGTCTACAATGTTGTCTGGCCCTCGGTGGAGAGATTGTCATCTGATTTATTGACTGTGGACAGGTGTCTTTTATCCAGGTAAAGAGTTGATTTCAGGAGTACTTTCTTAAATCGAGAGGACTTATTTAACTGGTCCGTGGGAGCCAGAATTATTGTTGGTTGCAAGGGGATAAAATACTTATTTCCCACAATTAAACACAAATCAATTTATATCTTTTTTATAATGTACATTTCTGGATTTTCTTTTTGATATTGTGTCTCTCACTGTTAAAATAAACCTACCATTAAAAGTATGGACTTTTTTGTAAGTAGGCAAATCAACAAAATCGGCAGGGGATCAAATATTTATTTCCTCCACTGTATGTGTACTTCCCCACCTCAGGTAAGAGTTCATTCACCACAATCTTTACTTATCAAGCTGCTCTTTGTCTCCTCATCTCCTCTGTTTTGTTGCACAGTTGGAATAAATATGACAATGGAGCAGTAGATTGTGATTGTATTTGTTGGGGACACTGTGGAGATAATGAGGAGGTAAACACACAGATGATTAGCGAGTGAGACAGCGTATCATCTTTGTTTGTTTATTCAGCAGTTTTAGTCTTTGACCTTTCTTTTATCTGCTGCTTGAATAACTCCTGCCAGACATCTCTATAAAAGACAGTGGAGAAGAAGGCTTGACTCCACAAGTAGTAACATATATTGTTCACAGCCAGGTTCAGCCAACGCTCCTTTTTTACACTAACTTGTCATCAACTATTGTTTATTTTCCATCTCAGAAACATCCTTCGTTCTTGGAGAGTAACAGATTACATGTAATTGGATTAGGCAGCTTTTCTTATCAATAAAATCACTTTTTATCCTTAATTTCTTGCTCACCTACAAATCCTTAACCAAGCTGCCCCCTCGCTATCTCTCTGACCTCCTCCACAGTCACATCCCCACCCATTGCTTCAGGTCTGGAGATGCAGACACCTTAAAGACCACCAGGATTAAACTCCGGACCTGAAGTGACAGGGCCTTCTCTGCTGCTGCACCCACCCTCTGGAACGCCTCCCCAAACACACAGACAGATGTCCACCCTACCGTCCTTCCAATCTTGCTTTTTCTTGTCAAATTACTTCCTCCTCCTCATCGTAACCTCCATTCATATTGCTTTCTGTTCTATAATTTGTTATATTTTCTCCAAACAAACTTCATTGCATCGTTTTTTGTCGTCGTTCATGAATGGTTTGTTGAAATTATTTTAGGTGTCTTTTAGTATTTACAAAAGTGCTCTATAAATGAAATGCATTATAGTTATAATTATTACTAAAAAATGTTAGTTTAAACATGTTCATACCTTTTATGATTTTTATTTTTTATTAACTTTGAAAACTTAGAAAAGCATTATATACATTACATGTTTTATTAATCTCAATATTCTTATTTTTGTAAACTGATTAAAAAACTAAACTAAATGCCGTGTCAAGTTGTAGTAAAACAACTTGACAAATCATCAGATTGATTTATTTTGTCATGAAATATTCAAAAAATTCTCGAGCTAATGTGTTTGTGTTGTAGTGTAGCACAGTCCTGCACAGACCTATGATTTTTTTCCTGAATTCTCAGAGCTTTTATCATGTTTGATTCAGATAAAGTAATCATTTGAGGTTACCTCCATCTCACATAGACTTTGATAACGACGGTGCCTCTATCTCATTGTTATATTGGGTGTTTTAACCACACCCATATACTGAAATATGGCATGAACATATATCAGTTTGTCAACATAATCCTCTTTTATCTGTAAATGGGGATTTCCCAAGTGATAGTGAACACAGCTTCAATCCGGACTCCTCCCCAAACCATTTCCAAAATTAAGGCTGCATTATATAAGGCATCTGTTGGCCTTTGTTCGCGCCTCTCGCCTGTCTGTGTTGTGGCCAGAAGTGGATGGTGTTTCAGTTTTTTCATCGGACATATTGGCCCAGCATATTTGTGTTGGGAGCCCACTGTTGTCATGTTTACCTGTTTACCTGTTGTGGTGATGTGTCAAGACCCCATAGCAGGTAAGGACATGAACGCCTGTATAACCTAAGGGCTTTTTATGGTTAACACTGACACACCGTTATTGTACTCAGCCCAGAACATCCTCTAAAGATATAATTACTCTTGTTTGTCCCTCTAAAGTCGCAATGTGGATATAGATGTGCAAGTTTGTTTGAGCAATCTGGATTTTGAGCTGGAGAACGTTCATACTTTTAGGAACCAACTCAAGACCCACCTTCATTTTACATTAATTAAATTGTATTTAATATAATTTCATCATTTTTTAATACAAAAGTTAAGCTCTCATGTGCTGCTTTTTAAAAATTGTATTCATACAAGGTTAAAGCGATGATCAGTGAGGGGACTGTATGCAGGGGCACTGGCTGATATCAGAGCCAGATGAACATGTATGAACCCCAAAGAGCTAGCTTTAATTAAATTGTATTTAATGTAATTTTGTAATTTCTTTCCTTTTTTTAATACATATTTTATTTGTTATTAAATCCATATTTAAGTCATATTTTATTTATGTATTTGTATTTTTGTTTCATTCGGTCCTGTGTTTATTGACTAATGGTTTTAAGTGTTTTAATAAATCGCAAATCTGTGAAAAGTGCTATATATACAGTTTTGATCTGATACCATTTGTATAATGGTTTATAACTAATTTTGATACATTGGCCACAATCCTCAAAGGCCTTAAAGTCCTGGCAACAGTCTGCAAGTCATTATGTAATTTATTTAATATCTGGAGAACCAAACAATACAGATATAATCAGAAAGATTAGAATCTCCACTTTCCAATAACGTATCTCTCGACTCAAAATGGGTTTCAGGGTCAGTGTGACTGTAGATGATAGAGCCAGTCTTAGATGCAGTAGTCCTGCTGATATAGGAGCCAAACGCTCCGGAGCCCGGGCCCCTGACAGAATCTGAAGTTTGACGAGCATTATGTAACGGGTTATCTGGGATGTGCTCGGTATCTTACTTTGGACGGGAGACAACAACATGCAGCACTTACATGTGGGACAAGGACTCTGTGATTAGTCCTTGTCTCTGACCCGTTTCTGGGACCCGTCAAGACTGTGAGGCTCTGAGTGACGTCCTGATCCGGTCTGTGTATTATCACACTGACAGGATGAGTGGCAGGCGGGGACATCAGTACAGAGAAATAGGACACTGACATAATCATAATGTTTGGATGTTTTCCACACACAGATACATGCATGAGGTATTCCAAACATACGTGACTGTATTTGTATTTTATTTTATCAAACGCTCAAGATAAGCGGAGGTGGGAAGTAACAAAAATGAAAAAAACTGAAGCGGTCACTTTAATTAAATGTATTGTGTCAACAAATGTCACATAAGTGTATTAGGTTAGTTTAAAGCAATAATAATAAATTAAACCTAATAGTTTTTATTTCAACTTAATATTGTTGCTTTTAAGTAATCTAATAAAGTTATGATAAATCTGTTGACATAAAACACTTATTTATGGTCAATTTAAATTGCATTTCCTCAAGAATTGTACTTTCCTTTCCATGTTATGCTTCTTTTTTTTACTTCAACTCCACCACATTTAAAAAGTAAATAATGCAATTTTACTTCACTACATTTATTTAACAGTTTACATACTTTAAAGAAAATTCATCTCAATAAAACTAGTGGACTTTAAGTCACAAATGAATTAAATTATTTAAATATTTTACAAATATCAATCAGAACTTTGTCTACAACAGTAATGCTACTTGATGCAACAATATCTAGAAGCGTCACATAAATAAACATAATGATATACACACATAAAAAACATTTTGCTGCACAATTATTACTTTTTCTTTTTGTACTTTCAGTAAATGTTTCTGATAATACTTTTGTACTTTAACTTGAGAAAGATTTTGTAATTCAGGACTCTAGTAATGACGGTTATTTGTATTTTACTGTGAGAGGATCTTTAAATGTGTGAAAGTCGAGACTGTGGGGCCATTTGCTGCCATCTCTGTGGGGGCCCACACAGCAGTGTCTATACTGATACATTATGTAAAAGGTTCCTTCCTATCAGGTTCTGCAGTGCTGTTGCCAGAGGGGGGCAGCAGGAAGTTCCATTGAGGATCCTAGTTTGGTTTTAATGGATTTACATAACTTTATAACAGTGACACCAGATTTAGAGAAAAGGAATACATGTCGGATAATTGTTGAAAGGGTAATGTGACTATTTTGAACAATGTGTCTAAGCTGGGTGATATATTTTGAGCTCCTGGAAAATGGAAGTCTTTTATTTATTTTCACAATAGGGAATAATCCCATTTATGTTTTTTTTTTAACAATTTGAGAGCTTTGTCTGTTAAATACCTGCAATTAGCATTGAAAGAAATATTTTAAGTCAGACTGTTCTGAGTTTGATCTCTGTTTCCTTTGTACATTACAACAGGAGTATATCCCCATATAACTGTTGCCTCTAGATCAGGGGTCTCCAACCTTTTCCCCTCTGAGAGCTACCTATAAAGAAAAAAAATTATGGAGAGCTACTTGTGTTTTATATCATGTGTAACATTTATTCACACGTATCTAAATCCCTGAATAAGGTTTCGTTTGGCACAAGCATACGGAACATACATCCAACACTCACTATTTGTGTAAGAACATTAATACTCAAATTAAACTCAAAGTATGCACGTCAAAACATTTCTTTCTCTTTTCAACAACATATTTTTTTTGCATGAACATTTTCAAAATATTGGCAGCCAATACTCACACTCAAAATACAGAAATGTAACTAAATATGTATCAGTATGCATGTCTATGCATTTCTTTCTTTTCAGCCATCACTGATAAACTCACATTTTTTGCATAACATTTACAAAACACTGACCTCTAATACTCATACTTTGTGTGAAAACATAGCCCAAATTGAACTCATCAGCATATGCATTTATTTATCTGTTCAAACTATAAAACACATTAAACTTACATTTTTTGCATAACATTTACAAAATACTGACACTTTGTCAAAACATAACTCACACCTTTGAAATCACATAGGCTACTATTGATGTTGAACAATTCTAACTTCTTAACTTTGTCCACATCACACTTTCAGTAATTTATTCACTAGCCTACATATTCAGTCAAGCACCTTTAGTTAGTGAGATACCTGGCACTGCATGGTGCCAACAAGAGAGCTGTATGCTGGAATATACCCACTTAGGTTCACTCTTATGGAGTCTTTCAAATGTTCATCTGTCAGTCTTGTTCTGAACTTAGATTTGATGACATTCATGTCGGAAAAAGAAGATTCACAGAGGTATGTAGACCCAAACAAAGCAGCTGTCTTCAGAGCTGCTTGACACAGATTCTTATAGTTTTCTGGCTCAACCAAGCTCCAGAAATGTTCAGCATGCTGTTTAGATTTCAGCTGTATGTCGTTTTGGAGGTTTAAAAGTTCCATTTCCATTTCCACAGGATCGATACAGAAAAGGTCTGCCATCTGCCCAGAAATCTGGCTAATGTCCATATTCATGAATGGGTTGGCAATTAATCTCACACAGGGCTCAAATCTCTCAAAGTCTCTGAACCTGTCTGCAAACTCCTGGCCAAGCTTGATCAAGAGATCACAGTACTTCTCTGTGTTCAAAGCATCAGCTACCCCTGCATGGGTTTCCAAAACCTTTGTGACAGAGGGGAAATGCTGGAATCTTTTGGCCTTCAACTGCTGGATGAAAAAGGCCAGTTTTGCGCTGAACGCGTTAACAGCACTGATCGTGTTGCAGACGTCTTTCTCTTTACCTTGCAACTGTACGTTCAAGTTATTCATTTTCTCAGTTACATCTGTCAAAAACGCAACATCAAGGACCCACACTGCATCAGATAACAAGGTGGTGTCCTCCCCCCTCTCTTCCAAGAAAATCTTGATTTCACCCAGCAAGGAAAAGAAACGTTGCAGTACTTTACCCTTACTGAGCCATCTGATGTCAGTGTGGAGCAGGAGATCTCCATAGGCCACAGTGCATTCCTCCAGGAATTGCTTGAAGGTCCTGTGTTGCTTAGCCTTTGCTCTGATGGAGTTGATAATCTTGACAACCGTCTCCATGACATGTTCAAATCCCATGACCTTCGCGCATAAAGCCTGTTGGTGAATTATGCAATGGTAGGCCAGAAATGGCGGAAACTCCGGGTCTGCTTTGCATCGGGGCAATAAATCCAGAGTGACGACCTGTCATCGCTGGTGCTCCGTCAGTGGTTATTGACACCAGCTTTTCAATAGGGATCTTCTGTTCCGTGAAGTAGTTCTTCACAGCATTGTAAATATCGACTCCCCTTGTTGTAGTTTTCAATGAAAGTAAAGTCAAAAACTCTTCATGCGCAGTGAAATCATCAAAAACCATGCGGATGAAAACAGCCAGCTGGGCTGTATCGCTCGCGTCAACAGATTCATCCAGCTGAATAGAAAACCATTTACACCTGTTAATGTCAGTTTCCAACTGTCTTCCCGCATCCACAGCCAGTGCAGACACTCTCCTTGCCATTGTATTTGCACCAAGTTGTACATCAGCAAAAGCAGACAATATTTCTGTCTTACATTTATGGTCCTTGAATAACGTTTCAGCCACCGCGGTCATGGCCTCCTTTACAACACTGCCATCAGTGAAGGCCTTTTTGCATTTTGTCAGGATGTGCGCCACTTTAAACGAAGCCTCCGTACAAGCAGTAGCCTTCTGTGCTGGTCTGGTAAAAACAGACTGCTGTCGTTGTAGCTGTATTTTCAGGTCCTTCATCTTTTCTTTTTGTAGATTGCTACCAGCGGGAAAGTTCCGTGAGAAGGTGCTGTGGACTGTGCTGAAATGGCGCTCCACATTGCATTTTTTACCGACCACCACGCTTACTCCACAGATCAAACAAACACACTTGTCCTTTACACTTGTGAAACAAAAGTCTATTTCCCAATTCTCGTGAAAAAAGCATGTTTTCCGCCTCTTGTTGCATTCAGCGGCCATGGTCAAGCTAATGCCGCATTCGGTGTTTGCCGCGTTTACATCGGAGGTCGGAGGTCGGAACTGGGAGTGACGTCACATTCGAGGTCGGAAAGTCGGAAAAGATGGACGCGCCTTATTTACAGATTTAGCAATTACCTCGGGTTAGCCATTGTTAGCAATACCGGTTGATAACCGCGCTCTGTGTCATATTTTGTGAAAACAAATATCATAGCAACATATCTTCAGATAGAAGATGAGCGGTACTTTATGTACAGGTGACAAATGAAATTGGCATATTATGAAAATTTGTGTTTAAATCTTATATATACAGTCTATGGTTTAAATGTAAACTATTTGGCGAGCTACTTTGAAGGGGGCGGCGAGCGACTGGTAGCTCGCGAGCGACGTGTTGGAGACAGCTGCTCTAGATGATCCATCAATACTGAAAGTTCTTGTACATGAATACATTTGATAAACTTGGCTGAAACCCTTTAAAGCACTGATAGTTACATCATTTTATCAAAGTTACCAAAATAAAAGGTCCCTCGAACAGTATCAAACAGTGTGTTTATATCAGGCTGGCAATCTTGTAACACACCGTATGTTAAAGATTACGTTGCTAAAGTGACCTACTTTAGATTTATCAGAGAGGATATGATCTGTTCATCACTAAACTTTGAATAAAAAAAGGTTTGCATGTTTTGACGAGAAGATGCTAAGATGTTACATGTTGAATGTGGATCTCCTGTCAGTTGATGTTATAGAATTATGAATATATTAGGAAAACATTTATATTGAATTAGGCTAGTTGAACGCAATAATATTAAGTTGAACCTAATATTTAAACTTCATATTATTGCTTTCAAATAACCTAACACAGTTCTGTGATATTGTTGACATAATACATGTTAGAACACAAATGTAACACAAAAATATATGAAGAGAGAAACAAAAACAGAAAAGGGGGGGGGGGTGGACCGTTTTTTTTGAAAGGGGTGAGGGAAGAAGAGTCTCTGATGGGTTGGGGTAGTGAATTCCATAGGGTGGGAGCAGCAACGGAAAAGGCTCTGTCGCCCCAGGACCTGAGGTTGGTCCCGGATGGGGGGTGGGGGGGTGGGGGGGGGGGGGACAGTAGGTTGGCAGCAGCAGAGCGGAAGGAGCGGGTGGGTGATGAACAGGATCTTGTACTGAATTCTCTGGGGGATGGGGAGCCAGTGAAGCTTGATGAGGACGGGGGTCAGGGATTCGGCTGAGGGTGAGTAGACGGCCGGTGGAGTTCCGAATGTATTGGAGTTTATTGATGATTTTTGAGGGTGAACCATAGAGGAGGCTGTTGCAATAGTCCAGACGGGAGGTGATGAAGGCGTGGATGAGGGTTCCTGCAGCCGTGGGGGAGAGGGATGGAAAGTTGATAAACAGCCGTTCTAACAACAGCTGCAACAGGGAACAACAAACATATCCTCTGATGAGATAATACATTGCATGGCTGGGTGCTAGCTGTGATAATCCCTGACAGAACACTATTCATGCATCCTTCTGTTGGCCACTGCAGGAGTGGCTGACGTTCATGTTTACAGAACATCCTAACACCTGTCGTTCCCGTATGATAAGGGTCAGGAAAGACCCATGCTGGAAGCGGATCTTCTGGACGGACAACTTATCAACTGATTGAAACTGAGCAGTGTTTCACATAAGGGAGAATACCTAATTCTTAGGCATTAATATGAAGTTGGTCCCCCCTTTGCAGCTGTAATAGCTTCCACTCTTCTTGGAAGGGTTTCTACAAGATATTGGAGTGTGTCTGTGGGAACCCATTCATCCAAATGAGCATTTGTGAGGTCAAGATAAAATCTACCTGTATTAATCCCGTGGGGAAATTCAGGAGCAGCAACAGTTTGAGAATGAAAAACAGGACAGTATATTTAACTTATGCACAGGTAAGTAACTGTTAAAACAAAAACGGAATTAAAGTATTCAATGAACATAGATATATACATTTTGTGTCCGGATTGTTAATATATTTACATTGATGTATACAGATACTGATGCAGGTAAAAGTGCAGGTTTTATGTGCAGTAGGGGTTATTGTCAGTGAGTCTCATGGTTAACCCCTTGTTGTGCAGCCTGATGGCTACAGGCACAAAGAAGGCTTAGTGCTGTGCTGAGGTGGGATGAGTCTGTTATCCAGGATACTGTCCAGTTTCCTCCTCATCCTCCCCTCAGCCACCTCCTCCGCATTGTCCAGTGTAACGACAACAACAGAGCTAGCCTTTCTCACCAGCTTGTTCAGCCTGTCAGCATCCCTTTTGTTGGTGTTTCCCCCCAGCACACCACGGCAAAGAAGAGCACACTAGCCCCCACAGACTGGTAGAACATCTGCAGCAGCCTCGTGCACACGTTGAAGGTCCTGAGCGTCCTCAGGAAGAACAGCTTGCTCTGTCCCTTCCTGAAGAGGACGGAGCTGCCATCCATGGAGGACCTCTACACCCAGCGGTGTAGGAAGAAGGCCGGTAGGATAATAAAGGACCCCCATCACCCCAGCAACAATCTGTTCTGTCTGCTGCCGTCTGGCAGACGGGTACCGCAGCATCCGGACCAAGACTACCAGACTCAGAGACAGTTTTATACCACAGGCTATAAGACTGCTGAACTCCTGAGCTCTGTGAATGTCTACTCACATCTGTTTATAGTACACACATCTATATATTATACACATCTGCCATACATATCTGTTTATAGTACACATATCTATATTATACATATCATATACATCTGTTATACATAATATATGCATCTGTCCATACCTCCTCATTCAACAGTGTAAAGTATTTAAATACTCTCAATGTATTCCACATATGTATATATTTCACATCCTCAAATCTTTAGTGTTGTTATTGTAAATATTCTTCTCTTTTTGCACCATTTTATTTATCTGATTTGCACCATGTATGTTGAGTTGTTGGAGGAGCATGGGATATAAGATTTTCATTGCCAACATATACGCTGTATCTGCTGTGCATATGACCAATAAAACCTTTGAAAAAAAAAGAGATCATCAGTGTTATCACTCCAGTCCAGTTTATTGTTCAAGTGCACTCCCAGGAACTTGTAGCTGTTCATCACCTCCACCCCCACCTCCTCCCCCCTGATGGTGATGGGGGTGAGAGGCCTCTTTGTGCTCTGCCTGATTTCCACCACCAGCTCCTTAGCCGTGCTGATATTGAGCTGAAGGTGATTGTTGTCACACCAGCCTACGAAGTTCTCCACCAGGGCCCTTTACTCCTCCTCATTGTCATCTGTGATGCAGCTGACAATGCAGGAGTCATCGGAGAACTTCTGTAGGTGGTATGAGCCGGAGTTGAAGTGGAAGTCAGAGGTGTAGAGGGTGAACAGGAATGGTGACAGCACAGTTCCCTGGGGGGCTCCAGTGTTTTTCACCAGCACATCAGACATGCTGCCCTGAAGTCTGACAAACTGAGGTCTGCTTGTGAGGTAGTCAGTGATGCAGGCCACCAAGCTGTGATCCGCCTGTATCAGTGACAGCTTCTCAGTGAGCAGGTGTGGCTGGATGGTGTTGAAGGTGCTGTAGAAGTCGAAGAATAGGTATCTGAAATAACTGTGTGTGTGTGTGCATGTGTGTGCATGTGTGTGTGTGTGTGTGTGTGTGTGTGTGTGTGTGTGTGTGTGTGTGTGTGTGTGTGTGTGTGTGTGTGTGTGTGCGTGTGTGAGCGTGTATGTGTGTGACTGAGTTTGATAGTCAGCCCTGATTGTCATAAACAGTAGAGCAGATATGGCAGAACGTAAATATTTTCACATCACATTTCATATTGAGTCTTCAAAATAAACATACGTCTTTGTAATGTTACATTTGAAAATGATTGAGACATGTTCTGTGCAGGTAAATGAGACCAGACGCATCAAAAAGCACTTCTTGCACTCTGATTGTATATTGGCTACATGAAAGAACTGGTGCGACCTATGGTTGCTGCGGTCATCACAGCACTATGCAAATAAAAAGTAAACATGTTTTTTTTCCGTAGTTAATAAACCTACCACGCTGGTGTCGAAAAGAAGCCACTGTGGATACTATTGGGTTAATGAGCAGTCTGTGAGGATCCTCACTTCCGGTGAGGGGTCGGCAGTGTCCGATTTTGACAACATTACACAGTCTAAATTCACACACTGTGTAAGTGTTCTCAGTGTTGGAAATTCAGTGTACTAAGGGAAGGGTCTGATATGAGACACAGAAAAGAAGTACAGGGCCAAGCTAGTAGCAGTGCTAGCAAGCCCCTGTCTCTATGCTCATTTTCAGGTTCATATCTTTATTTAGTGTCTCTACTGGTACATGTTTCCATGCTTTAATGCTCAAAAAGCTCTAAAAAATAACCATAATCCATAGAATCCCCCCCCGCCTCCCCATGATATGTTCTCTGCAGCTAATACTTAAAGCTATGAGGGAGTGCAAATGAAAGTGCAACAATCAAACACAATTAAACACGGTAAAGGCCTTGGAGCTTAAAAGAGTATTTATAATGAAGAACACATTTTAAATTGTCGGCTGGTTAATCTGCCCAGGCACCTGGAGAAGTTTGACGTCAACAACTGTGTGAATAAGAAACACTTACAGATGCACAGATGTACAGAGGACTGTGTGTTATTGGTGCAGGCTGTGTGCAGCTGCAGATAGGAGCAGCCTTGACACAGACTGATGCAGTGAGAGGCAGGTGGACCTGTTGACAGTCTATTCAAATATCAGGCTTTGAATACAGAAAGAATCAGGCTGGTATTTTGTGCATGCACAGCAGAAATGCCTGCGAGAGTCAAGTCAAACCTGTAGTCACAGGGGTTTGGCCCCCATGTATTAGTATCTAAATTTAAAAATAATTTCTCCATAAGTTTTCCTATAAATAAAATTCAGGAAGTAATGGAAAGGTGAGTATACATTGAACATTCAAGTAGGATATGTTTTTGTCGTATTGACAGTGAATGTCCATTTATTTTATCGATGATTACTAACTAAAAGGCAAAGCTAGCCCGCCTGCTGGCACTCAGCTACCAGGCTAAATAATGAGCAAGGGGCCCACAGGTCAGGGCCAAGTGAGATGCAGATCAGGTCATCTAAACTTTAATTAATGGTCATTTAAAGGGGGCCCTATTATGCTCATTCACACAAACATCTGTTGTGATTGTTCAACCGCTTACAGATGACCCGCCCCTTAGTCTATCACATATAATGTGGGAGTGCTAGCCAATAGAAGCACACGTGTTACATAGTGATGTCATTATGTTACTGAAGTAATTAAGGAGTCCAATGGAGGTCTTTCAGGCAGGATATAACACAATACAGGAAACCCCTTAAAGCATTATAGGGCCCCTTTAAAATAAGCATGGAATGCACCCCACTGATCAAGGCTAAAGGTGATAAAAGCACTAATATAGGTTGTTAAAAAATGTGATGTCACAGGTGTGCAGGCAAAGTTTGAATCAAAAGCATTTACATGATGCATGCTTTGTATATAACATCCTTTCGTATTGCAATACAGATGTTCACAGATGTATATTTTTACATTTTCTGATGAGACCTGCTAGAAACAATTGAAACAGAAAATCAGAAAGGACAACGCTATTCATTTGTCACGGAATTATTAAGATTGTTCAAAATGTTACCAGTCCAACATTTACCCAAGGCTGACAACAGCACTTCCATGGCCATGAGAATCAAACGTCAGGGAGGGGCTATATTAGAATAGCTCTGCATGGGAAGAGATGGAAGTAAATAATACTATCTGGCTGTGACGCAGGCGGGCACAAGAAGAGAGCGCCCCCCCTACCTCCTTATCTCACCTCCTTTGAACAGCTGTTACTGTGTTGGGAAGAAAAAAGGCCAGGAACACCTTGCTGCCTGAGAAGAAACTTTTCAAAGCGCTGGGCAAGTATAAACCAGATTACACCCAGAGGTACATTAAGGTCATGGGCTTGGACTGGCAGCAAAAGTAATACTGCAACTGTAATCCGTTCAGATCTCGTACTAAAGTAAAAGTAGAAGTACTCAGATCTTTTACTTAAGTAAAAGCAGAAGTGCTCAGGTCTTGTACTTGAGTAAAGAAGAAGTACCAGACTGTAGGAATACTCTGCTACAGTAAAAGTCCTGCATTCAAAATGTTCCTCCAGTGAAAGTAGAAAGTATTCTCATCTAAATGTACTTAAAGTAGCGACAGTAAAAGTAGTCATTGTTTGATTGGTCCATTTCAGAATAATATCTCTGATATGTTTTATAATTATTGATCATTAAAGTGTTCTCAGAGCTGGTAAAGGTGCAGCTAGTTTGAATGGTTTTGTATACTGCAGGGTAGCTGCTGGATTTACTGCAAGTGAACTAAAGTCTGATTTAAGGGCTGATCATATTTCACAGCATTAATCCAGATCTGTAAAGTAACTAAAGGGATTAGTTACCTGACATCCCCTCTTCATCCCCTAGCAGCAGAGATATCAGTTTCCTAACTGTGTTGTGTATTGATGAACCCATGGCGATGAACCTATATATTGCAACTTTTTCTCCAAGGCTCCTCCTTTCAGTTTCAACTTGGATTTAGAATAGTCTCAGCTTTTTTTTAAAGTTGCAAGTGAACATCCCAATCCTTGTAAAAATAAATAATCAGCCACTGGAAAATACTTTCAATCCATCATCCTTTACTCTATATGTGTGCGTGGTTAGCACTAAATTACCATCCATCCATCTTCTCCCGCTTTTCCGTCAGGGTCGCGGAGGTAACAGCTCCAGCAGGGAGCCCCAAACTTCTCTTTCCCTGGCCACATCAACCAGCTCTGACTGAGGGATTCCAAGACGCCAGCGAAGAGATATAATCCCTCCACCTGGTCCTAGGTCTACCCCTCGGTCTCTTCCCAGCTGGACGTGCCTGGAACACCTCCCTAGGGAGGCGCCCAGGTGGCATCCCCACTAGGTGCCTGAACCACCTCAACTGGCTCCTTTCAACGCGAAGGAGCAGCGGTTCTACTCCGAGTCCCTCCCGGATGACTGAACTTCTCACCTTATCCCTAAGGGAGATGCCAGCAACCCTGCGGAGAAATCCCATTTCGGCCGCTTGTATCCGCGATCACGTTCTTTCGGTCATGACCCATCTTCATGACCATAGGTGAGGGTAGGAACGAAGATGGCCCAGTAGACAGAGAGCTTTGCCTTCTGGCTCAGCTCTCTTTTCGTCACAACGGTGCGGTAAAGCGACTGCAGTACCGCTCCTGCTGCTCTGATTCTCCGGCCCATCTCGTGCTCCATTGTTCCCTCACTCGAGAACAAGACCCCGAGATACTTAAACTCCATCACTTGGGGTAAGGCTTCATTCCCTACCTGGAGTGGACAGTCCATCGGTTTCCTGCTGAGAACCATGGCCTCAGATTTGGAGGTGCTGATCCTCATCCCAGCCGCTTCACACTCGGCCGCGAACCGATCCAGTGAGGGGTCACAGACCGATGAAGGCATTAGGACCACATCATCTGAAAAAAAAGCAGTGGTGCAATCCTTAACCCACCGAACTGCAGACCACCTCCCCCACAACTACGCCTCGAAATCCTGTCCATGAATATCACAAACAGTATTGGTGACAAAGCGCTGCCCTGGCGGAGGCCATCCCTCACCGGAAATCAGTCCGACGTGCTACCGAGGACCCGGACACAGCTCTCGCTTTGAGAGTACAGAGATTGGATGGCCCTGAGTAGAGACCCCCTCACCCCATACTCCCGCAGCACCTCCCACAGTATCTCCCTGGGAACGCGGTCATACGCCTTCCCCAAATCCACAAAGCACATGTAGACCGGATGAGGGTACTCCCAGGCCCCCTCCAGGATCCTTGCGAGAGTGAAAAGCTGGTCCGTCGTTCCACGACCAGGACGAAAACCGCATTGTTCCTCTTCAATCTGAGGTTCGACAATCGGCCGAACCCTCCTTTCCAGCACCTTAGAGTAAACTTTCCCGGGGAGGCTGAGTAATGTGATGCCTCTGTAATTGGCACACACCCTCTGATCCCCCTTTTTAAAGAGAGGAACCACCACCCCGGTCTGCCTCTCCTTCGGTACTGTTTCCGACTTCCACGCAATGTTGATGAGACGTGTCAACCATGACAGTCCCTTAAGGTTTCAAAGTTTTATTGGTCATATGCACAGCATATACAACGTATATGTTGGCAATGAAAATCTTATGTCCCATGCTCCTCCAACAACTCCACATACATGGTGCAAATCAGATAAATAAAATAGTGCAAAAAGAGAGAAGAATATTTACAATAACAACAATAAAGATTTGAGGATGTGAAATATATACATATGTGGAATACATTGACAGTATTTAAACACTTTACACTGTTGAATGAGGAGGTATGGAGATGCATATATTATGTATAACAGATGTATATGGCAGATATGTATAATATATAGATATGTGTACTATAAACAGATATGTATGGCAGATGTGTATAATATATATATATATCAGTGACGTGCGGTGAAGTTCATGGCTGGTGAGGCACTGACGTCATCACAATCAGATTTGAACCTTAGAGCATCTTATTAAATGTTCATCTTATGAAAATTGTTTTAGTTTGGATATGCAATCCTCCATTCTAAAAGTAGGGTCAGGCGAGACGAAAAATGAGCAAACGACTGCACTTGACTTAACTGTAAATTTTAGCTCGCTGTCACTTCTTCTGCAGCGCACGAAGAATCACTGGACTCACTAGCACCCACTGCCATGAGGCAGGAGAACTGCGTGCCTCACCTATTCTCTCTTCGCAGCGGTTTTGCTCAGCACAAGAGACACGTTACAGACATACAGTTGACAAAAAACACTGTACATTATATACACCAGCTAAAGTATGGAAATTAGTTAATATAGCCAGAGTGTTTGAACATTTTAATAGCGACATACAGACAGACAGCAGTTACAGTCTCACTGTATAGCATGTCAGCAGGTTGGTGCCTCACCGAGCAGCCGTTCTCAGTGTTTGAACGTGAATATGAAAATTCAGCGATTTTGGATCAAAATAATGTAAAACTGGTGAAATTAAAAGGAAAATAACTTTATCATACAAACAACTGGATAAATATGATCATTAAATTTATTTCTTCATTTTACTTTTCATGATGACACGGCCTCACCTGCCTCCCCTCACCGCACGTCACTGATATATATATATATATATATATACAGTATGTATGTATGTATGTACTATAAAGAGATGTGAGTAGACATTCACAGAGCTCAGGAGTTCAGCAGTCTTATAGCCTGTGGTATAAAACTGTCTCTGAGTCTGGTGGTCTTGGTCCGGATGCTGCAGGTACCGTCTGCCAGACGGCAGCAGACAGAACAGATTGTTGCTGGGGTGATTGGGGTCCTTTAATATCCTACCGGCCTTCTTCCTACACCGCTGGGTGTAGAGGTCCTCCATGGATGGCAGCTCCGTCCTGGTGATGTGCTGAGCAGTTTTCACCAGCCTCTGTAGAGTCTTACGGTTGAGGGCGGTGCAACTGCCATACCAGGCGGTGATGCAGCCAGTCAGGATACTCTCGATGGTGCACCTATAGAAGTTGCAGAGTATCCTGGAGTCCATGTTGAACTTCCGCAGCCTGCGGAGGAAGAAGAGCCGCTGTCGAGCCGTCTTGGATATGACCCTGGTGGGATGTGTCCATGTCAGGTCCTCACTGATGTTTACCCCGAGGAACCTGAAGCTGCTGACTCTCTCCACAGGAGTCCCGTCGATGGTGATGGGTGTGTGTGCCTCTCTCTGCCTCTTCCTGTAGTCCACAATCAGCTCCTTTGTTTTGCTGACGTTGAGATGGACGTTGTTGTCCTGGCACCAAGATGTCAGGGCTCTGACCTCCTCTCTGTACGCCGTCTGGTCGCCGCCTGTGATCAGGCCGATGACGGTCGTGTCGTCAGCAAACTTGATGATGGTGTTGGAGCTGTGTGTGGCCACGCAGTCGTGCGTGAACAGGGAGTAGAGGAGAGGGCTGGGCACACAACCCTGAGGGGCTCCGGTGTTGAGGGTCAAGGTGGAGGATGTGAAGTTCCCCATCCGCACTGCCTGGGATCTGCCCGTTAGGAAGCTCATGATCCAGTCACAGAGGGCGCTGTTGAGCCCAAGGTCCCTGAGCTTAATGATGAGCTTGGAGGGCACAATGGTGTTGAATGCTGAACTGTAGTCAATGAACAGCATTCTCACATAAGTGTTCCTCTGGTCCAGGTGGGAGAGCGCAGTGTGGAGGGTGAGGGAGATGGCATCATCCGTGGACCTGTTTGCTCTGTAGGCAAACTGCAGGGGGTCCAGTGAGTCAGGGAGGGAAGAGGTGATAAAAGTTTTGACTAACCGCTCAAAGCACTTCATGATGATGGAGGTGAGTGCAACTGGGCGGTAGTCATTGAGGCAGATGGGTTTTGTCTTTTTGGGGAGAGGGACAATGATGGACTCTTTAAAACATGTGGGGACTACAGACCGGAGCAGTGACCTATTGAACATGTCTGTGAACACATCTGCCAGCTGAACTGCACACACCTTGAGAGCACGGCCAGGGATGCCATCAGGTCCAGGAGCCCTGTGTGCGTTGATCCTTTTCAGAGATCAACACACATCTGCACTGGTTAAAATCAGTGAGCAGGGATCCTGGGCCTTCTGTGCCTCCACAGCCGGGGCCTCTCAAAGCATGCATAAAATGTGTTCAGACTCTGCTACCAACTGAAAAAAGTATTTATTCTCCATTACGTTCAGAAGCACACAGCTCAGTTTTCAAAAAGTTGGGATACTCCTTGGAATACTGATTTTTGGTCGAAGAGCTCCCCCGCATTTATTACTTTTTCCTTTCCATATCAATGCCAACAGTTAAGTCCCCACTGTATTTCAGATATGATGCAGACACTTCCTCAGCACCACTCGTTGTCCTTTTGTAGTCTGTTATTGTTTTTAGTCCAGACCACATATTTCTGGCGTTGGAGCCCTTGTAGTTCGACTCCACCTTGTCCCTGTATTGTCTTTTCGCACTGCTAATAGCTCTCCGGAGTGCATACCTGGAATTCCTGTACTCATCCAAATCACCGCCGCTGTGCGCGATGGCCCGTGCTTTAAGTTTAGCTCGGACCTCGCCGTTTATCCAGGGCTTCTCATTTGGGAATGTCCGTACAGTAATCCGCGGCACGACGTCATCGATGCATTTGCCGATGTAGCAAATGACCGCGTCAGTGTGTGTGTTTATGTCGTCCTCCTCAAACACACACCACTCCGTGATGCCAAAGCAGTGGCGGAGAGCAGAGTCAGACTGCTCGGACCAACGCTGCACTGTCCTCTGTCACAGGTCGGTCCCTCTTCAGTCTCTGCTGGTAAACGGGGAGCAGAAGAAGAGATATGTGGTCTGACTTGCCGAAGGGGGGGGCGGGGGAGGGCTTTATATCCATGCCGGAAAGGAGTGTAAACATGGTCCAGTGTATTTCCACCGCGGTGGGGCAGCTGACGTGCTGATAGTATTTCGGCAGGACTTTCTTCATGTTGGCTCTGTTAAAATCCCCGGCCACAATAAATTTATGCGGCATCCGGAACATACACTGCTGTTAAAACAACAGATGTGAACTCCGTCGGCAGATAAAAAGGCCGGCATCCGATCATGATGTGCTCTAGGCTGGGAGAACAGTCCGAAGAAATGATTTCCACATCTGAGCACCACTTGTTGTTAATCATGAAGCACACACCTCCTCCCTTGCTCTTCTTCCCTGAGTTTATTGTCCGGTCCTGGCGATGAATGGAGAATCCGTGTGGAGCAATGGCGGCGTCCGGTATCGTGGGGTTGAGCCAAGTCTCCGTGAAAACCAAAACATTACAGGTCTTAATGTCCCGTTGAAATGCCACCCTTCTACGGAGTTCGTCCAGCTTATTATCCAGGGATTGGACATTTGCCGGAAGTAAACTCGGTAGAGGAGGCCTGTTTTCACGTTTCCTCAGCCTGACCAGGACCCCGGTCCGGGAACCTCGTGGTCTCTTCCTACTGCGCTCCACAAGTCGATACCTTGCAACTGCTCAGGAGTACCCAGAGATAACATATCCTGGAAGGCCTCCTTCTTCAGTCGGACGGCTTCCCTGACCACCGGTGTCCACCAGGATGTCCGAGGGTTACCGCCCCTTGAGGCACCTAAAACCTTGAGACCACAGCTCCCCGCTGCAGCTTCGGCAATGGAGGCTTTGAACACCGCCCACTCTGGTTCAATGTCCCCAGCCTCCCCAGGGATGCCTGAAAAGCTCGCCGGAGGTGTGATTGAAGGCCTCCTGGACTTGGGACTCCTCCAGACGTTCCCAGTTCACCCACACTACACGTTTGGGCTTACCAGGTCTGTCCAGAGGCTTCCCCCGCCACTCGACCCAACTCACCACCGGATGGTGATCAGTTGACAACTCCGCCCCTCTCTTCACCCGAGTGTCCAAAACATGTGGCCTCAGGTCCGATGATACGATAACAAAATCGATCATGGACCTTCTGCCTAGGGTGCTCTGGTACCACGTACACTTATGAGCATCCTTATGTTCGAACATGGTGTTTGTTATGGCCAATCCATGACTAGCACAGAAGTCTAGTAACAAACCACCACTCTGGTTCAGATCAGGGGGGCCGTTCCTCCCAATCACGCCCCTCCAAGTGTCTCCATCATTGCCCACGTGTGCGTTGAAGTCTCCAAGCAAGACTAAGGAGTCCCCTTCAGGAGCCCCATACAGGACTTCTTTCAGGGTCTCCAAGAAGGCCGAATACTCTGAACTGCTGTTTGGTGCATAAGCACACACAACAGTCAGAGTTTTCCCCCCCATGACCTGCAGGCGTAGGGAAGTGACCCTCTCGTCCACTGGGGTAAACTCCAACAAAGCGGCACTCAACCGGGGGCTTGTGAGTATCCCCACACCCGCTCGGCGCCTCACACCTTGGGCAACTCCGCAGAAGAATAGAGTCCAACCCCTATCCAGAAGTAAGGTTCCAGAGCCAACGCTGTGCATAGAGGTGAGCCCGACCAGATCCAACTGGTAACGCTCCACCTCCCGCACAAGCTCCAGCTCCTTCCCCCCCAGAGAGGTGACATTCCACGTCCCCGAAGCCAGCTTCTGTCGCTTGAGTCTGGTCCGTCGAGACCCTCTGCTTTCACTGCCACCCTTCTGGCAGCGCACCCGACCCCATCGTTGTTTCCCGTAGGTGGTGGGCCCGCGGGACGGAGAAGCGGAGGTGTTGCCCACGTTGCTTTTTCGGGCTGTGCCCGGCCGGGCTCCGTGGCAAGCCCGGCCACCAGACGCTCGCTGACGAGTCCTCCTTCTGGGCCTGGCTCCTGAAGGGGACCCCGGGCTTCCACCGGGCCGGGTATCCTCGCTTTCAAGTTTGTTTGTCACGAGGTCTTTTGAACCAATCTTAGTCTGGCCCCTTACCTGAGACCAATTTGCCATGGGAGACCCTACCAGGAACACAAGGTTCCAGACAACACAGCCCCCAGGTTCATCGGGGCACACAAACCTCTCCACAACGATAAGGTGCTGGTTCTCAGAAAGGCTTTTGGCACAGGTTTTTGTAGCGACCAAAAAGGTTTGCTTCCCTTCTTTCAAAGCATTCATCAAATCTGGGACAAACACGTTTAAATAGGCACTATGATGCCTTCCCTGTGGGGTGTTATATATGTTTGTGTGCATGTAAATGGTATGCAAAGGCTAAAATCTCCCTCCAGAGTGAGTTTCTCTCCCACACACTCCCCCCTGCCTGAAACACCTCCAATAAACTCCTTTGTTTACTTCTAGTGACATCACTATGTAACACTTGCGCTTCTATTGGCCAATGCTCCAACACATTGTCCTGATAGACTAAGGGACATTTCCGACATATCTTCAGTGGTTGACTAATCACAACAGAGTCGGCCAGCTAACCAATCAGAGCAGACTGGGCTGTGGTTTAAGACAGAGGGTGAAAAGAGGTACTGCAGCACAGGCAGTATGAGAAAAATAAAGAGCTTTTTGAACATTAAAGCATGGAGACATGTCCCAGTAGAGGCACAAAATACTAATATGAACCTGAGAATGAACAGGATAGGGCCTCTTTAAGGAGGCTTTGACTTTAATATTGCCATCACATTTCGATGGGACTTTTTGCGCGGACTTTAGCATTGCTAAAATTAACGCATGCGCTGGCTATTTTACAAACCTAGCATCGATAGAGACCTGTGATGTGTTAACGTTAACTATGAGAGTATTATTATAAATGTCACCTGCTGTGACCTTTTACAGAACAACATGCAGAATTGTCTGTCTCAACCCAGTCTCTTCAATATCCTGTCCTCAATCCCTCCAGGCTTTAGCCAGCTGCTTGGCAGTGCTGTTACATTCCAGCTAGGAATACAAGTAATCAGCTCACTAAATTCAGAAGTAGCCCATGACAACAAGCAGTACCTCTGAACTCAAGTATCCTCTTTAAAAAAAAAAGAAAGAAAAATCACGTTTCTGGTCAGAATGAGGTATAAAATTAGTACAGATGTTGCAAATCAGTGAATTTCAATCCAACATTTGGATACAAATGCACTAACCATACAATCTCAGGCAGTGGATGTATGCTTTTTAATGTCTCCAACACATGTAGAGTCATCTTGCATAACTTCATCTTGATGAAGCCTTTAAAATCAAAGTGTTCAAAGGGACTGCTCTGCAGCATGCATTACGATGGCAACAAATTAAAAAGTAAATGCATACAGAATAGCAACAAAGTAAGAAAGTCAAAATGTTCCCATGAGTTGAATAATTTGGTCTAATCCTTTAAACTCAACATTTGGGAAGAACTCTTCTCCATATTACTGCTGAGAGTCTGAAGAGAAGCCACCTCTACAGCTCTGATGTGAAGCTACATTACAGCCTGAAGCGTTTAGCTTAGCTTAGTATGAAAAGAGGAACAAGCTAGCTTGGCACTCTCCATACTTTTTGAAAATAACATGGGTTTATGTGCTGGAGGAATGTTTCTGAAGTCTTTTTCCAGGCAACTCCTGTCCCAGAAACAGATCAGTATTTACATCCCTACAAATCACAAACCTGTTGTTTACACTTGTGCAAAGTTAACAGCATCATATGGGAGTGTCACGCTGGAGAGCAGAGCAGGTAAACCCAAGTGAAGGAAACCAAAGCAAATTTAAAGAAAAGTTCTCATGGTATAAACAGCTAGGCAAGGCATGGCAAACGATGAAAAAAGTAACATTAAACATCAAGAATCCGACAACTACTGACAGAAAAACAAGACCTTAAACACATGCAAGGCTAATCACATGGACAAGACACAGCTGGGGACGGCAGGAAAACTCAGGGGCACCAGGTGAACAGTCATGTAATCCGACAGGAGGGAAAACGAAGCGAATGGAAGTACATAACAAACACTTTTCAAAATAAAACAGGAAAACACCCAGATCGTGACACCCAAGGTACACAAAAGAACATAGAGTAGTGAAGGAATGAGTCCTAAAACCTGTCAATAACTTAGCTTTCTACCATTTTCCTTCCTCGTTGTCTCAAAGTCAACAGTGTTTGAATGTGCTTGTAGAAAAAGCCTGAAATAAAATCTGTGGTTAACACAAGCTGAAGAGGTTTTTCAGGTTTTATTTTTTACGAAATGTAGTAATTAACTGGGGAATGTCTGAAACTTGTCTGACAGTGGAAGCTGAGATATCCAAGTTAATCTAGCCGTTTCTTAGATTGTTACCTTTATTTAAAAGCATTGACAGCTATGTTCTCCAACAGCCACATTGACAAATAGACCTTAAAGGGGGCTTGAGCACCTGCCCTTTTTCCCTCCTGTTTTTCGAAAGTTTTTTTTCAAATCAATAAATTACCTGTATGATTACCAGCAGTGGCAAACAGGGAAACGTGGTGAAAGAACACATGGACACCGATGGGGATCAGTGCGATATAGTCGAGCTCAGAGACATCCAGCACCAGCACTTTTTCTCCCTCGCTGTTATGGACAGTTTTGCACTACTACTATAAAAGGGCCTTCCCCAAACTGTTCCCACAAAGTTAGAAGCATAAAATTGTCCAGAATGACTTGGTAAGATGAAGCATTAAGAATCCCCTTCACTGGAACTAAGGGGCTGAGGCCAAACACAGAAAAACAAGCCATAGCATTATCCCTCCTCCACCAAACTTTACAGTTGGCACAATGCATTCAGGCAGGTGACGTTCTCCTGGCATTCGCCAAACCCAGACTCGTCCTTCAGACTGCCAGATAGAGAAGCGTGATTGGTCCCTTCACAGAAGTGGCGGCGTGTCTTACACCACTCCATCCCATGATTGGCATTGTGCTTGGTGATGTATGGCTTGCATGCAGCGGCTCAGCCATGAAAACCCATGGCATGAAGCCCCTGGCACAGTTCTGGTCTGATATTAATGCAGAGCTGGTTTGGAGCTTTGCAGTTTGAGTCAGCAGAACTTTGGCCACTTTTACGCACTCTGCGCCTCAGCACCCGGCGAGTTTTTTTGGTCGGACACTTTGTGGCAGAGTTGCTGTGGTTCCTAAACGTTTCCACTTTGCAATAATACTACTTACAGTCGATCTTGGAATATCTAGAAGAAAAGAAGTTTCACCAACTGACTTGTTGCAATGGTGGCATCCTGTTACAGGACCACATTCGAGTTCAGTGAGCTCTTTAGAACAACCCATTCTTTCACAAATGTTTGTAAAGACACTGCATGGCTAGGTGCTTGATGTATACACCTGTGGCAATGGGACTGAATGAAACACCTGCATTATATGATTAAGAGGAGTGTCTCAATACTTTTGTCTATAAAGTGTACATTTGAATAACCCTTTAATGCTGTCCCAGTCGTCATTCCAGGCATGTATTTATTTTATTGGTAGCAAAAATCACCAGCGTGAACTTTTATGAACTGTATCCTGCATTTACCAGTCCTCCATCATCTGCTGAACAGATTTATGCGTAAAAGTGTACAAAGGTGAGGGAGGGTGTCTTATTCACTTTTCAAACACATTGTTTATCTATCCAAAGAGAAGCATGATAATTCTCTAAAGTGTGTGAAGTAGGTGAAGACATCCAGATACCGCTTTTGCTTATAAATAAATGTGACAATTTTCTCGAAAGCACCCTTTTTTGCTTAATCAAAACGGAGACTTTGTCACTGAATGAGGCTCCATACTGTACGCGTAGAGGAGCCTTCGCGTTATCGGGTGGCTTTGTACTGAAGTGGCCTTCACAACTCTCTGAAAGGCCTCAGAAAGAGATAATCACTTCAGTTATTTGAAATGTAATGAGTCAGCTGTTTGTGATCGCTGCTCAACGTCAAAACAAAAGGTTGACCGGAGCTATGTCGTTTATGAAACTCAACATGCATGGCTAGCATGGTCCCGTCTCAAATTATTTCTACTTCTAATTGAGAGATAACATCACAAAGAATTGATATGATTTGAGATTTATTATAGTCGTATGTTGTGGTAGTAAAATAAATAAATAATGTGTTAAGCTATTTCACACACAACAGAAAAATGAAAAACACAATACTTGTTCGTCTCAGACAGAAAACAAAGATACATATCAGAACAACTGACCCACATGGTGAAGACACACACAGGAATTCAGTTAAAAGTGCTATAAAAGTATTCAAATATACTTTTCTTTTAAACACACACTCACAAACACTCACACACAGTGGATAATGACAAATATATTTCCATCAGGAAGGGTTTGAAAGTGGACACAAAAACACTACAAATAAATTCTAATTCATTCATAATTGCTAAATATATTTACCACTGTATTGCAGAAAAAACCTATTAGGTGATAAAGTGTACCCCTAAAAGCTTACTAAGTCTTTGCAGTGGACAAGCGATGTGGTAGCAGCCTTTAACAAACACCATTTCCCGTAAGTCCATCATGTGTTAACACAGACTAAACTTGGGGATCAAAGTTCAATTTGTAGAGACTTGGCTTGGGAACTAAAGGGTTGTCAGTTCAAGTCCCGATTGGACCAAAAACATGGATGGAGATCTTTGAGCCGAATGGTCACTGGTTCTAATCTCGCTATGGAACGAAAAATAAAAAAGTGGTGTGGACTAGTAGCTGGAGAGGTACCAGGTAGCCTCCTGCGATTTACCGAGGTGTCCTTGAGTAAGGCACCGAACCCCCAACTCTCTCTCAGGACACTGGAGCACTGGCAGCCCCTTCGTTCTGACACCTCCAGGAGCCGGTTTGTTTGTGTGTTTATTTTCAGGCCTTTGTGTGTAATTGTATAATAACACCAGCGTGAACTGAATCAATAAAGGCAGTCTTAATTTGAATACATCAGCTTTCAGAATAGATGTATTGCAGACATGGCTGTCACGGCTAAAAACTCTGGAGTGTAACAGCAGCTGGCCTGGAGCTGGAGTCAGGACTCTCTGTGTGTCTCTCCTGTAGCTGAGGACTTCCCCATCTGTGTCCCCCATAAGACTCTGTTAGTTATTATCAACCTTCCTTACTCAGTAGAGAAGATCTTAAAGTTGAGCATCCGTCTCTCAAACGTGCTGGGTGCGATCCAGTAACTTCTTATGGTCATGATTTTGAAGCCGTAGTTGTTGGAGGTGGGCTCCCGGGGGTCGTCAAAGGCCTGCTGGTTGAACTCCTGGTCTTCTTCCTCCTGTGTGATGATACACCTTTGCTTTTCCGTTGAGAGGAAGGCACAGTTTTTTTCTTTGTTGCCCTGTCGGGGGCCCCTAGGTGCTCAGAGATTCTCCTCTGAAACAATGCCTGGAACTGCTGAGCCTGCACGACAAAGATAGGAATGAGAAATTGATTTTAGGACACGCACGGCTGTTGTGAGTGCGTTTTACCACAAATACAGACTTTATTATAATGGGTTTTTGGTTTTATTTTGGGAATTGAAGTAACATCTTGATGTATTTCCACTTTTGTGTTATACAACTTTCAATACCTATCTTAAGCTACAATTAAATACACTTTCTGTTGTTGCTTGTTAATTGGAGACAAAGGTTGCATTGAATTTTTCAGAAAGCAGAAGAGCTGGACCACATAGTAGAATAGGGTTAGAATGCCCCCCTTGATTGCTCTCAATTATCTTCTAGTTTTCTTTCAGATTTGGTATTTCTTTTTTTGAAAATCATTTTATGTCGGATTTGGCTAGTATTTCCGTGTCTTAGAATTGGAACCCATGAGGAACACTACATCCTAGATCTCTGCACTCATGCACTGACTCCCCACTACAAAAGCCCATTCCTGAACAGAGACAGGGGTCACGATCTTGCCAACCATATATAAGATCCCAGACTCTACTGAGGACCATGAGATGTGTTTGAAAAACTAGTATCTGACCTTTGAGTTAAAACTATTTCATACAGCCTTAGCTTCAAAGGTCAAAACTAAAATGTAAAACTCAAGCAGTAGAGATCGTACCATATCTGTCTGCGGGGTGGACAGATGTTCTGTAGCGGTGGCAGGGATGGCTGTGGTGGGGGCAGGGATGGCAGTGGTGGAGGCAGGGATGGTTGTAGTGGGGGCAGGGGGAGCTGTGGTGGCCTGCTGGCTCTTTGGTTTGGCACAGTATGTCTCCAGATATTGGAGTCCACAGCCAGGCGAGCGGCAGCACTGCTCCACGATCCCCTTCCCCCTGGGCCGACCTCCATAACCGGACCATGTTCCTCTACCTGCAGAGAGAGAAATGTTCAACATGAGATTCTTGTCTTTCTTTAAAGCCTTCCTACTCAGGTCATTTAATTTAAAACATTCATGAAGCCGTTTTTTGCTTATCCTCTTTGGCAACAGTAATTACTCAATCTCGAAATTGGTATTCGACTTTAAAGTTTTGACTGGTATTGAAATCTTGTCCAAAACTATATAGGTAAGTTCTATTTATACGGCAGTGCTCATAGTCAATCACTGGAAGTGGACTCTATTATGCTTTTTGGGGTTTTCTCTTTCCCATAGTTACAGTTTTTGTGCATGTAAATGGTCTGCAAAGGCTAAAATATCAAAGTTCCCTCCAGAGGGAGTTAACCCTGCCTGAAACATCTCCATTGGACTCCTTTGTTTACTTCACTGACATAATGACATCACTATAACACTTGCTTCTATTGGCTAGCTCTCCCACAGTTTATATATGATAGACTAAGGGGGCGGGACATTTCCAATTCAATGTCTAAGTGGTTGACCAATCACAACGGAGCCGGCCAGCTAACCAATCAGAGCAGACTGGGCTCTGGTTTCAGACAGAGGGTGAAAAGAGGTGCTGCAGCACAAGCAGTATGAGAAAAATAAAGAGATTTTTGAACATTAAAGCATGGAGACATGTCCCAGTAGAGACACTACATACTGATATGAACTTGAAAACTAGCATAAACTATCCTTTGAATTTTAAGTAACTACATCGTCTTGGTCCAGGAGAGCATGTTGTCCTGATGGTAGCAACAAAGTCTAAAATGCATTGGGGCTTATGATTCTGAAAAGACCATCTCATGTCTACTTTGGTAGACATGACGTTTCCTGGGTAATTAGCAAATGCTAGCGTGCACATACCACTCTGCACTACACTGGGGAACGCAGTGTCTTGTGAGAGGCTCTCTGCTCCTCCTGTCTACACCTTCTCTGTTTGAAGTGGTTGGAGCGGTGCAGCTCTCAGATAGCAAGTGTTTAACAATGTGGCTATCACACACCGAGGCACGGTGTTCTGTGAGTACGATGCCATTTTGGTGGATTGCCACCCCTCTGATAGCAGGAGGAAGAATTGGGATAAAGGTAATCAGGTGAAAGGGCCAGCGGGCATTTATCTGTGTCCAGTAGGAGAAATTTTATTCTAGGAATAATGATACACTTTATTTGAATTAAAAGCTGCTTTACATGGAAACATCCACAGAACAATGCAATCACATCTGGCCCAAGAAATAGATCCAACATTAGATATGAAATTGCAGAAAAAGTGTGAGTGTGTGAGTGTGTCCTGTTTGCAGCGACAGACCTGAGCACAGAGTGTTGTGACTATCATTATACAGGATGTGCTTTTTAGTGTTGTTTCGCTGATAACTTGCAGTGTTTTCACATGGACTGATGACCATGGCCATATCTGTGTTAGAATAACCTTCATAGCACTTTGGTCGTTATATCTCTATTAAATCTAGGGAAGTAAAAGTATAAGCAATTTGTGTTATGTCAACATCAAATGTACAGTTTAATGTAGAGCTTATGTTTTGAATGTATTTCCCTCCATGTGGCAGCAGTGTGAACAAAACAACAGCGACATTGTTATTGGAATATGATGCATTGTTGTTGGTTTTTTTAATGCAATGGGAGGAGGCAAATGAAACAAAGGAAAAGTCGGTATGCATAGCTAAAAATAAAAAAGTCCATTAACTTAAATCTGAGATTTGTTGGTCCCTTTGCATGCACTTTATTGCTGTCCTTAACATCAGCTTGTCATTGTGCAATTCTTTAACTTTAATGTCAAAAACATTATCTGTTGTTTTGCAGAGGAATAATCCTAATCATTTTGGTGGCCTCCTGACCTTTAATGCCACACTAAGACAGTTTAGAGCATTCTCTATCTTAGACATGCGTAACAGGTAAATAGGATAAATATAAACTTACCTAAATAGATTCCACGATCCCCGCAGACAAACATCAGGTCTTTGAGCAGATCAGAACCACAGCGCAGTCTGCCTGCCTCTGAGGCCAGTGGCAGGCCCGCCAGACAGATACACATCCGAACACACAACACCTGAGGAGGAGAAAAACCTTTAAACACCTCGACACAAAGCCTATAACACAACATTAAGATGTGGGGTTAAGGTGACAGCCATAAAACCTGACTTCCCTGGAATGGTTTTGCCTTTGCTGCATGACTGTCGGATTGATGCATGTGGGCAAAAACAATTTGATAATAACTTCTGCCTTGCATTCTGCACCCCTCAGATGATGGGAGATAATGCACAACTAAAATGTATTACTAACGTTTTGTGGACAAAATATCATCATATTTTGTCCAGAATGCCGATGTCTCAGACGGGAAAATGTCCTTTGTATCGTTTCACAGAATTTCTGTCAATTAATTTTCCAGAAATATTTACTTTCACTGATGCTTTTATAATATATATAAACATAAAATATATCCCCCACCCCCTCAGCATATGGAGACAGATGTGCCAGACCTAGATTCCTTTTATCCAAAAGTCCTTACAATGTTATTGAATGAAGATGAACAGTCCACAAAGTTTACAAAGAGTTGAATAACACTATGGCTGCATTAATGTTTGATTATTCCCTAACGTATTGGCTGGTAATGCCACTTGGTAAGGCAAAAATAAAAGCACAATTCTGAAACTTTTCTCTGTGTTAATGAGCGTTTTTGGATTTGCAGGTAAAGGCTTAAGGTTACTTGATTCATAAAGCACATTTCATACACAAAAGTAATTCAAAGGGCTTTACATAAGCATTTACACGTAATAAAATCAAAAACCCCAAATCTCAATATCTAAATGAAGGCAAAGAACCTCGAAAGAACTGTTCCTTTAAAATTCACATAGATATTTATTCATGTTTGTATATTGTTGGAAACTGTATTGCCTCTACAGTATACCTTGATTTATGGAAAAGTCAGATTTCAGACTTTCCAAAAGCAAATAATACAACTACAATAAACACTTCCCTCCATGTTCACCTTGGCCAGTGAAAACAATAACATGGTGTATAGTTGAAAACAATACAGTAGCACTAACAATACACTTTATGGTATGATTAAGCTATAATTGCTTTTGATAACAGCTGAATGAAATGACATTTAATGCAATATTCCTTCTTATCAAAGCCAAATTCATTTACAAATAGACAACCTGTCAGACACAGCTCAGGGAACAGAGTGAAAGTGGGTCTTACCTTCAGTGTGTGTGCTGTGGGAGAGGAGCAGCTTGAGGAGTGCATACTGTCTGTGTGGACTGACTGCAGGAGGCCTTCAGTCTTATAGCAGCAGCCAGGAGGGCCGGGTCACAGCTGGGATCCTCCCTCACCTCCCTGCACTCATCACCAGTGATTCATACTCAATCTCATCTGCAGCATCTATCAGATGATTTAACACGCAGTTTCTGATGAACAACTCTGTGTTCCTTACGTGTGTACACAGGATATTCATCAGACACAAACATGATGTTCAATTCTAACTGCTGGAACCAGAAGGTGGAAGATGTACTCAGAACTTTTACTTGAGTAAAAGTAGTAATACCACAGTGTAGTCAACATCTGAATGAAGTTCAAGTGAGATCCAAATAATTAGACTATTATTATAAATAATATAATTAATAGAATCAAAACACATTTAAGTACCAGAAGTAATAAATATGTGTCGGCATTCCAGAATACTATATATTTTTACATGGTTTAGTTGAATACTTGATTCTGATTGGTCAATTCAGAACATGTGACACGTTATTAATCCAGTAGAGCAGACCGCTGTCAAGGACTTGTTGACCGTTGTTAAGGAGGATCAAGAAAGAGAAAGGCAAAGAGGTTAAAAGACGGAGCGCAGGACGTCAGATAAATCACCAGAAGACAGACAGGAAGTAATGGGCTCTGCAGTGTTAAAGGACTTGTTCGTGGATCAGAAACTGTGAACAGACTTCAACAGTCACAGAAAACCTCGATCAGTGCTGCCGTAAAGTTGTTGTTGTTGCAGTTCCAGCTGTTGGGGCGTCGTCGAACAGAGTTTTTTTTCTTAGGGGAAGAAATACGATCATTTTTGCGCCAATAAAATAATTTCAATTAATATTGGGAGTCGAGTCGTTAGCTGGTTTGGTACCTGGTCGTGTAATAAGCGGGATAATGTGCAGTGAGGCGGTCATTATGGGGAGAAGAACACCCGACAGGCTGATCAGGGTTGTGTTGTATAGGTTTTAGTGCATGTAAATGGTCTGCAAAGGCTACAATCCCTGTGTTCCCTCCAGAGGGAGTTTCAGACAGAGGGTGAAAAGAGGCAGAATGAGAAAAAAAAGAGCTTTTTGAACATTAAAGAGACATGTCCCAGTAGAGACAAACACTAATATGAAATATTAAAATGTGCAGTGTCCTCTGTAATGTGTTCATCTTTAAATGAACACATTACAGAGGTGGAGCTAACTTTGAAGACTTTGACTACTGCAGAGTATGTTCATCCATAGTAGTGCATCATAATTAGTTGATTTATGTTTTGTATTCATAATGAAAACCTGCAAAAAAACAAGTGACTAATGTTGTCAAATAAACGTACGAGGATTAAAAGTGAAATATTTGAAAATAAAGTACAAATAGCAAAACTTCAGTAAAAGTTAAGTACATCAACAATGTACTTTACTTGAGTTATTGTACATTTCACCACTGGTTTGGCAACATTTGAAAGAGTACATATAATGTTAAACCCATACTAGAGATGGTATTTTGAGTATTTCTTTTTTTTAAATCACATTTCCATTTTATACTCAGTTACATTCCTACCACCCTGAAAGAACCAAACTCTCAAACCCACACAACCAGACTGATAGAAACAGTATTTTATACAACACAGTTCATATTGGTGCAACTAAATCAGCTTCTAAATGGACCTCTCAGTGAGCTGCTATTTGTTTCCTGTGTCAAGAATTAAGTTTTTATGCCAGTATGGGGGAGAAGTTCTTCAAATGCTATTAACAATTGATATGATGAAAAGCTCCAAAACAGCTACTAAATGCAATCTGTGGTGAGCTCATTATGTCAACCAAGACTGATCAAATAATAAAGTCCACTGAGTTTACGATCACATTTTCAATTGATCAAGTTGCGCAAAAATAAAACTGCTGCAGCTGGCTCATTGTTAATCCTGCAGTTTTATCAGTTTTATTCAGAGACATCAAGAGACGGTAAAATGTATTTCACACTGTATGTGAGATCATCTGGGAGATAATCTGCTGAATCCTTTACAAAATTATGTACACAGCTCTATAAACGCTGCTTTTTAACAACAGAAAAGTGTTGCATTAGATTTAATTACAGTCAATCACACACCTTTGGTCAAAAGTGACACATTTCAAAGAAAATGATATACCGATCAGAGGAACAACGCAAACAAAAGCCAAATTAAAGAGATTGATTGAGGCCAACTCAACAACAGGTTCAATATCACTTTTATATAGACATAGATCAAAAGAGTGGCACTTCTACGACATAGAGTCTCTTGGTTGAGATCCACCCGATAGCTCACCAGATGAGCAAATATATCCAGGCTCTTTGAAGAAAGGTAAATGAATAGCGATGGGGTTCAGACAAAGATGCGTTCCAGAACAAAATAAATTGAGTGAGTTTATCTAAAGACAGCCAGATTCTAGAAAATGTATATATGTCTTGACCTTAAAAGGGAAAGATCCCAAACCATGACACAAAGTGGAGCATTCAGTGGAGCTGTGTGCCATTTCTAACAGACATTAGGTAAAGTCAGGTGTGACCAGATGATTGGTCCAAGGTCCAAATGTAAAAAAAAACACTCGTTTTCAAACGTCTCGTCGTCGAGTATGTTTACATGCACTCTAGAATCCTGGTTTAATCATATTATTGATTTCCCTGCTTCTAATGCACACGTGAACACACTTAGCGCTGAGATTACAGTTCATTCTTTACTCATTAAGGGGAGGGCCCTGGTTTTGAAAGCCGTTTGAATTTAGCCTGCAGCAGAGAGATCTGTTCCTCTTTAGCCAACAGATCAAACTCGCTGCTTTGCTCTTCAGCACCAGCCATGTTGTTATCGTTGCTGTCCAACTGTAAACTGTGGGATTCCTGATTGCCCAGGTCCTGTGTCTCATATTCAGGCTGAAGCCAGGATGGCCCTGTGTCTGCTGCACTGTCCCCATGAGAAGGGTTGTCCAAATTGTCCACAATGGCAGAGTACTGAAGGACAGTGTGTGCAGTTTTGGATGAAGATACATCACTCCTCTTCTTGCTTTTATTCTGCGTTACCTTACATGTGGTGCTTTTCTTCTTCTTGTCATTGAGCAGCTCCTGAATGAAATACAAAGTGGAATCAAATACGGTTTGTGTGCCATTCAACTATTATGTATCATTATTATTATTATTACTACTATTCAATTCTGATTGCTTTTACGTTGACATTTTTCAATTGCAATTGAAACATAAAGCTCCGCCCCGCCTACCACTGACCGAAGGAAGACATATTCTATAACCATCATGGCCCCCAGTAGACCCCCCCCCACATATAACAGCACTGACTATAACGCCCCCTGTTGTGTTAAATACTGTGCAATACATATCTGGCTGCTATACTTTTATTTTTGTGTATTTTGCAATTGTGTGATTCTTGTATATATATTTGTTTAGTATCTTGGTGTAATATTAAGCTGTCTTTGGCTCCTTCTGCTGTAAAAATGAAAATGTCCCCTCTGTTGGACGATTAAAGGTATTCTGATTATTCCCAAACACCACTGCTATCATCGTTTACTTCGTTACTCATCAGTTAAGCCACAACTAAACATACTTTTTATTGACATGTCGGTCATATTCTTATTTTTAATTAAATGTATTTATCCTTACTTTTGAACAGCTCATTTTTTGTTTCGTTTCTAAATAACTATACGAATAAAAGTAGTTTTTTGATGGTTTGATTATTAGATTACTCACCTGGTCCACGTTAGAATGATTATATGTTTTTGTGAGAGCCTCTTCCAGCTGTTTTGGGGATTTTTGGGGCAGAGTGGAACACAATTTCTTTCCATGTAGTTCTTTATTTGCTGGTACAAGAGAAGCCTGGGGAGACCGGCGCTGCAGGAGGACAAACAACATCTCAGATAAATATTACTGTCACAAAAAAATTCAGCTTCAAAACTGTATATAGACAAAACTATGCCTAACATCTTTATAAGCAAGTTCAAAGTCAGGCATCAGTAATGTCCAGAGAAGGGTTTAGGTTCCTCTACTATAGGTTAAGGTTGAAACAATAATTACAAATGAAAAAAAGTATAACGGAACAAGCAACATACAGATGATTCAGCTTTTAGAGCCTAAGAAGTGGATTAAAATACTCAAATTGTCCTGAGGAGGGAACTAGAGGACTCTGTGTTAAATGAATGAACAAAGGGAATTTTATCGGAATTTGAAACTTTCCAATACATTTTGTGTACAAGGGAAAATTAATTTTGATAGTGGTTCTCATATAAGAGTCGTAGTGAAGTGACAAGTTTGCACCAGTTTGTAAGAGGAGTCTAGGGGCCATAACCAGGTGCTCTAAAACCTAAATGATGTCAAATGGCCTGCCATGTCTCCCCTAGATTAACTTTTGTTATGTGTTTGTCAGTGCGAGTTGAATGGAATCAGCAACTGAAGGGCAAGTTACCTTGTTTTGTCCTTTAGAAATGGAAGACTGGGAGTCTGGCTGTGGTTCATGCATCACTTTAGGTCTCCGTTTTCGACTGTGATTCCTGCTGGAGAGGTAAACCTGTCCGTGGTAAATGACCACAGCATCCTTGTAGATCTGCGGTGCTGAGCCCTGGGGTAAGAGGTTGCGATCTGCGGAGATGTTCTTCCCAGGCATGCTGTCCTTCAGCACCCGGTAAGCTGTGCGGTTGGCAGAGACAAAGGACATTTCGAAGGGACCCGGATCACCCCGGATCTCTTTGCCCATCAGGGAGGACATGTTTTCACCGTTTCCTGTGTGGGAGGTGGGTTTCTGGCCTTTTCTCCGTACGATTGCTGGATTGATCCATATCCCTTCTGGAGGGTCTGGAGGTGGCCTGGGGTCTGTGTCGGACTGGGGGATGCCCATTCGTCTCAGCACGTAGTTTGGTAAGCTTGACAGAGGGATGCTTTTCACCTCAGCTTCCAATGGGATGTAGATTTCCAGTTTTTTAAAGAAATCCATGCTCGGTGTATTTGCCTGTGTACAAATTCAGAGTTATATTAATATTCCATTTCTCTAACACCTCATGTATATAAAATATCCTACTTTATATCTATATTTTTGTTAATATTTTTTCATTTGTTCATTTTGTGTGTATATTTCAATTTTGTATGTATATTTCATACATTTGTTTTGCTATTTTTTATTTGTATTGAGCTGCTGCCATGCAAAAAAATCCCAAATTGGGATCAACAAATTACCTACCTACCCATCCATCCATCCATCCGTCATTAAAGATTGTCCCAACAACAGCGACCTTTGTTTGAACTCTTTCTTTTGTAAAAAAAAAATGACGCGTCTTGAGATCCATGCTTTTCAGTTACAATTAGTATTAAAATTTCCGACCCATTAGTCAGCTTTTGGTCTTTTTTCAAATCAACAGCAGACAGAAAGCCTGCCGGACTCAAACGCAACATTTAGCACATAGTATTTCAGAAACGATTGGCTGACACTGTAACAATATCCCCACAAGCTGGGGTATAACATCTAAACAATGTTCTTCCTGTCTTCTAAATGTGCACAGGGTAATGTATTTATAAAGAATTACACAGCTAATAAACAATTTAGCATGCCAAAAACGAATTAGCTATGGCTTTTTTTTGTACAGAAGTTGATGTTAGCTTAGCTTTTTGACACGGTAGACTAACGTTAACGTGCAATTTTGCCAGATGTCGCGAGACATGCCGAGACAGGTTATTTTCCGTATGAAAAACACATTTTAGGCTTGTGAATAATGTGTCCAAAAGCTGCTTTTCCCCCCCCATAAGGTGATATAATTGGTTCTTTCTGGTTTTGAATTAAAACAGAACATATGTGTCTCTATCTAGAAGAGAATGCACGAGAGAAGGCTAACAAAGCCCTGTTCGTTTTATACGTTGACAACTTTTAACAAGAGATTTGCTCATTTGACTTTCAATCAAAAGGCTCGTGAACAGCGGGGGTCGTGTGGCGTTTCGACAATGGTTTCGAAATGCGTGATATAAAAGTTAACGCCACTGTTATCGAAAATTACAACGTCAGTTCAACAAATATTATCTTTGAAAGTGAACGAATTCATGCAAAACATCAAGTGTTCCCGTGTCTGAATAAGAAAGGCCCTATATCTTTGCTCATACCTTGATGGACGAAAGGATCCCTGAAAGATGTTAGTCGCAGTTTTACTTCCTGGAAAAACAACAACTTCCGGGTCGTGGTCTTCAGAATAAAAGGGTCACCTAAACGAACAGACTAAACAACTTGTTCCGAGTACAAAATATGCAAACAGTTTTATATACGGTACTCAACATGCTCAGGAAAAACCAAACAAATCAGACCTTCACACTTTCCTACCTATTAAGTGAGCGAAACGTGAAACATATTTAAAGCCCTAATTATATAAACTTTTCATTCTACAGTCGTTTTTGGGGCCCAGTTTTTCAAAAAGTGTAATCTGGATCAAATTGATCCGGATTTGGGAATCCCATATTTTGCTATCCAGGATCACCTGATCCATCTTACTTTTATGCCAATTTTTTAAAGGAACATTGGATTGGATCACTGTGATCCAAATACCAAATTTCAAGATTACCAAATCCTGTTTACCAGAGCCTTAAATGGAACCAACAGTGTAGCCTACTGGTTTAGCAAAGAACAACAGGTAGGCAAAATACCAGAGGCCACAAATAGCCATTGTTTGTTTTAATTTTAGGAAACAGAAACAGTGTAATAAACAGAAACATTTTACAGTCCTTATTTTTTTCTAATGTTAAATAACAAAACAAAGAAAAAATAGTCAAAAACCATTCACAGGACAGATACCAGCTCTTTTCATTTCTTCCTTTAGGAGTTGTATCTCCATATGCACTTTTGTCTGCTGCAGTTGGGTAAGCAACATTTGTTCTTTACCCAGTTGAATTTGTACTTCTGCTCTTTCAGTTTCCCTTTTCAGAAGCAAGTCATAGCTGTCACCATCCTTGTTTGTAGCTGAGGAACGTTTGCGTTTTCTTGAAGGAAGGTCTTGGATTGTCTCCCTTAATTCTACTGGGGATCTATCGTCCTCCTCAATCACTGGAGTCAGGTCCAGCACAAACATTTCCTCTGCAGGAGTCATAGTCTCTGTATTTGTGGCCTCTCCATCTGCTTCTATGCCTTCAATGCCATGCAGGGCCTCTGATTTTTCTCCTCCTATTATATCAAGGACCATATCAGTGAATTCCCCCCTCTTATATGGCTTGTTACCATTTTTTTTTTTTTTTTTGGCTTTTGTTGCCTTGGCCCTAAGGTTCTTCTATCGCAACATTACTTGTTTTATGGTTTTCTGGCCAGACCCAGTGGCATTGACATGATTGCTAATGTCCTCCCAAGATGTTCTCTTTTCCTTTCTTGGTTACTTTTCCACCCTTTGCAGAGCTGAAACCTCCTACTATCGATATCAAAATTGCCCCGAACACGCTCCAGCATTGCACAAGTTTCTGCCACAGTGAAATTAGGCCCTTTTGAGTCCATGGTTCCAACTCTTTGGTGTAGCCAACACTGACCTTATAAGCCTTGAGCAAGATTGCTTTGGCTTGTGCTCAATTAGGCTTACACAACTCAGCTTGTTGTTGGTTAATGGGTGAGACCATTTAAACACAACATGTCTTTGCACCCATTTCTCCTAGCATACAGAGGCATCCACATGGCGGGCATTGTTCATCGTTACCGTAGGAGAAGGTACAGGGTATATGCTGAGCGCGCCAAACCACTTCAGCAATACACATCAGAAGAACTGTATGCACGTTTTGACTTTGGGAGAGATTACATTAAGTACATTGCAGACCTTGTCAGGCCAACACTCCAATGCCAAACCCAAAGGAGTCATGCTTTATCCGTGGAGGAACAGTGCTTAATCGCTCTGGGCTTTTACACATGTGGGACTTTCCACCAAGTAATTGGTGACAATATGGGAGTGAGAGAATCAACTGAGAGTAATGTGGTGAAGGCTGTGTCAGTAGCACTGGGCAGTCTGATCAATGAATTTGTTTCCTTTCCCAAGGATGACCAGACAGCTCAGACTAAGCACAAGTTTTTTCAAATGGGGAACATGCCTAGCACTATTGGTGCTATTGATTGCACTCAAGTCCATATCCAAGCACCTTGTGAAAGGGAGTGGGAGTATGTCAATCGAAAGGGGAGGCACAGCATCAACATCCAACTTGTGGGCAAACGCTGACCTCATAGTCACCAACTGTTCATGATGCACGCATTCTAAGAGAGAGTGCACTACCTTTACCATATCTCATTAGATGTGACATGCTTCATAGATTTTCTTTCTATCCATGGTCACTGTCTTGATTTGTATTCATACAAAATCTGAAGAAATGTACATATCATCAGTAAACATTGATTTTATGATCATTCACTTAAAAAAAACCTCTCTGATTTTGTTTGGTTTGAAAAATCACAACTGAATCCACCTTTCTGATGGGATCTGGATAATCCTGTTTTTTTGGATCAAATAAATCCCAAACCGAGTTCAAAGTTTTGAAAAACCCAAAGGGCAGGTTTGATCCAGATCAAATGTAAGATTGGATTACGTGATCTGATCTTATCTGGAATCCCTCTTTTGCCTTTGAAAAACCCATTTCCAAGATTTGATCCAAAAAAAAACTGAACCCAGCTGATTTGTATTGATTTATAGGCTGTTCAATAACCAAGAGGAAATAAAAGGTTGGTAATTTACATACAGCTCTGACTTTGTTGTAGTTTGCAGTAATTACAATTAACAAGGGACATGTTGTGTAACATTTCCATATTTTATATATTTTGGGAACCAGTTACACATCCATTATTGGGTATGACATTTTGAAATAATTGAATTACTGAAACTATAGTGCTTCAAATATAATCTTGTAAGTATCTCATAATATTGCAAAAGTTTGCAAAGATGAATTATATATTTGTTTCACTTTCAGTTGGAAAACAATTCGTTCTATGTTGATATAACCAGTGTTGGAATTTAATAAAGTACATTTACTCAAGTATTGTACTTAAGTACTATATTTACAGACTTAATGTACTTTACTTGAGTATTTTTTCAATTAATGTTATATATCCATTACAATTTGGAAGTACTTTTTTTCTTATTCTAAAATTGGCTCAAGATTGACAAACTACAACATTCAAATAATAGGAAATGTTTTTGCTACTGATAATAAACAAATAATATTCAGAAATGTTGTAAAAAAGAGCCATTCCGCGTACTGAGTACTTTTATTACACAAAGTAAACATTACTAATAGAACTCAATAGACATTTTCAATCCAGATTATTTTTCTGTAATGAAGTATTTCATGAACATAGTAATTCTACTTTAACTCAAATAAAGGAGTACTTCTCCACCACTGGATATGTTTACAGTACTGCACTAGATGTACACAGTATAAAAATATGCACAGTGCTTTCCTTGTTACTCTTTTTTACTCTTATATATTTCCAATTATTTTCCTTTCTCTTTCTGTGCTTACCTTGGTCCCTGTCCTACTGCAACACCTGAACAGCCCCACAAGGATCCGTGAAGGCCTAGCCTGTGGCACCGTCATGTGATGGACTGAAAATGAAGCCCAACATCTTCAAAGACGACCATGGTGGAAACTTGCAGTTTTAAAGTAAGGGTTATCGAAAACATTAAACAAGCAAAAACACACATGGAAATGTGGCAACTAGTGTTTGTGATAACATGCTTTTTGAGGAAAGTGTCCGAGCAAAACGTAACAGGTGAAAATGTAACTCCATCCAAACATAAACGGTCCAGACTGTCCACACCATGAATCATTTCAACAAGGTCATTTATTTGCATTTATTTTTAGTTCCCTTATGAAATATAAATAATGCATCAGTATATTAAAAAGATATTCAATTTCAGAATTAAAAAATAGTATGTAAATAGCTTTTTAGTTACCTACTATAAACTCCATACTGACTGTTTTCTGAAGCCTTTTCTTCTTCATTTATCTGTTCCTCACATTAGATGTGCTTTTACAGTTCACCCATAATGTTAGAAATTAGGCAGAATAGCTCAATAAAACGTTGTTATGATCACTGTAACTGATATCTTCCATCATGACGAGATCATGGAGAGATTTCTGAGTAATCCCCTTTACAAAATGAGGTGCTAAGACAGAGTAGTAGACACATTTTATTGTTCCCGGCTGATGGAGCAGTAGAGTGTTTCTCTAGAATTGTGACGTAAATATTTGTCTGGAGGCTGCTCTTCTCCCTGTCCATCTTCGATAAATGTCTTAGTCAGCTTCCCGGCAATACAATTGTAGATGAACTTTATATATGTGACTAGAACTATAAATAAACTAATCCGTTCACATGTATTCATGCCAAAATACAGCCCTGTGTGCAGGACACAGTACTGACGTCAACATGATAGATATCTGACTAACTCCAACAAACATAAATGGAAGTAACATATTATATACTAATAATTCAAAACATTTACTAGAGTTTAAATTGTTTGACCTTCGCCCACGCTGTTTGTCATCTGTTCTAAAGCGGCCTCTTTCTCGTGCAGAAGCTCTTTGAGTCTTTTGATCTGTTCGTGTAGTTTGACTGCTTCAGAGACAGTGATCTCACTCTCACTCCGTGGCACCTCAGCAGTCTTACATTCAACTTTTTGACAGTTGATCTTTCCAGATGTTTTTACAACCTTTTTGGCAAATTTTGTTTTTCCCCCTCTTCTACTCGCCTGCTCCGTCTTCCATTCCCACTTCTCGGGCTTCTCCAACTGTGTTGGGACGCAACAAGGACACATTGTGCGCTTCCTTTTCCTTCCCATTCTCCCCATGTTTGTGTTCGTATCCACACAAGTCGGAGTCTGCGGCTGGCCAGCGATGTCCCGCGAATTAGGGATGTCGCTTTCGTCTGTGCTGAGGAAATCTTCATCTATGGGCTCCACGTAGCCACAATCTGGCTCACTTTTAATATGACAAGATGTTCCTTTGTCCAGAGTGCTGCCTGATTGGTAAAACTCAGGGAGAGGAGTTGGACTGTCACAATCCTCTGGTTCAGTTTTCAGTACTTTACCATTCCAGCTGTTACCGTCTTGTAGACTGCGAAGGTCCTGTAAAGAAAAATCTTTCTCTTGCAACCCGCTTGCTAGTTCTTGATTATCCTCCAGCGACTTCATGGACTCACTCAGTAGAAGTTTTGCAAACGAGTCTTTATCAATCCTCTGCAGTTTAATTTTCACATCGGCTGTTATTCCAAACATGTGTCTCAGCAGAGGATCGGCCAATTTACAGGGTTCCAATGCCAGAGAAGATGTCCAACTTGCAGGAATCATAGAGCACTGTGAGAAGAAAAATACACTCTTCAAAATTCAAACAATACATAGAGAGGACTACAAGCTATATTAGCGTCTATAGAACAGGGGGAAACAGTTAACCTGGGTCTAAAACGTAAAATACAACTACCAAGACTACTCAAACTAACTGATTAATGTATCAGACTGTTTAATCTGTACTCAAACATACATTTGTGATTTTGAGATTACTTAGAATAGTTTTTCCTTTTCTGTATTGCGGTTGTAAGGCTGTGATGTGTTTAATTGTAAAGCCCCTTAAAGGCAAATGTGTTATTTGTGATACCTCTGCCTAGAATATTTATGGGTGTTACACTTTTTCTAAATGAACTAAAACCTTGTTTATCATTTCTGAACTGTTCTGTACCGCTATTTGTTGTTACTTACCAATACAATAAACACATATGACAACATGTTAGGCATTGGCGTGTTTTTATATTCTAAAAAGTGAGCCTAATAGCCAATCGCAGATTTCCACGTGTAACAAATGAAGGTATTGTCATATAAAGTTTCCCTGCACTTAGCCGTCAAAAAAGACATGATGTCAGGTCTCGGTTGCATCTAATCAATAAGGTCTACTAGAAAAATGACACTTCTTATTACCTTTATTATTTATACATTTTTCCTAATGAGCTTATGGTCTTGATGGCTAGTTTGAAGTTGCTTTGGATCAACTAAAACCACCAACTTCTCCATTTGTGCATGAGTGTTTCTGTTTGCAGACAGAGCACATTCACTTTATCTAAATTAAAAAGGTGAACCGTTGGCAACTACAACTACTACTATTTTATTTACGTATTTATAAATGTATATATTTTTTTGTCTATATTGATCTCTTTTTCTTTTTTTTCTTTTATGTTGACACACCGTAGATACAGCTAAAGGAGAACTGAAAAATGTGGACCAAAATGTGAACATGTCAGTATAATGAAACTGTAATAAAAACCATGAACCGAGTACAGCGAGTCCACAGGAAATGGCATCTAAATAGGAAATTCAAGCTAGAACTTGTTCATCAACAGAAATAAATGTTACCATAGCTTTAGGACACCATATTTATACCTTAGAAATAATATATAGTATTTTCTTTTCACCCGGGAAACTGGGTGTATGTATATACAACCGGGGAAAAATGAAGAGACCACTTCAGCATTATCACTTTCTCTTGTTTTATTTTTTATAGGTTTGTCTTTTGAGTCAAATGATTATTTTTTAAATTGTATTCTATAAACCACTGACAATTTATCTCTGTGTTGGAGTTCAACAGACACTGGAATGGTTACCATACATGTAGAGATAAAGATTTAAGAACAATTTGGAGTGGTTTTCGCACGGCTGTATATGTGTGTATGTATTTATAGAATTTTGTTTATTTGTGTGTAGATTACATTTTTGATATATCTTTTCCATTTGTTTTATCCTGCAACTGGATGACTAACGGATTCATAAATGGTCTGTATTAATATTGTAATAGCAGAATAATATTTTTTTTAAATGCAGATTTTCCCCGTAAAATGTTAAAGTGGTGCTAGAAAACAACATTTCTTTCCCATTTCTTTCTAAATCATGTCAAATGTCTGGTCAGACGGCAGAGACAGCTTTGTTTTTATGGAGAATAAATAGGGGATGATCCGGTGGGTCTGCCAGTGGACGAGTGGCAGGCAGCAGGCTGACACTGAAATTGAGATTTCTGAATGAGTTTCTTTCTCTCCTTTTTTCTGGATAGGAAGTAAAGAAACCGTAACTCTGGAGTTATTTGTTTTTTGAGGTGCAATATATGACTCAGCAGCTTTAAGACATGAACAAACTATTATTTTCCGCTTCGCTATAATGCAGTATTTTCCTTGGAAAGTGGGCGGGGCCATACATTTAACCGGAAGTGACGTTAGCGCCCTCATACTATATTTTTCTAGAAAACCCCCTGGGGTATAACATTGTAATGAAGCAACATAATTAACTCACCTCAATTTTGCTGGTATCCTTTTCTATTTGACAGCATATCCCACTGCTGCTGTCAGAGGTGATGGGATGAGTGGCTCCTGACGTATCAACTGATGGTTGAGAAGAGTCATAATCACACAGGTCAATCACTTCCCCTGACTGATCTTGAGGGATTATTTGGAGGGCCCCCCTTTTCTCAAGTGCAGATGCCGTCACTGATCGTTGGTAAGAAGGTCCGACAGTTCTGTTGAATTCAAATGTTTTGCTTGCTGCTGTGGGCGAGCGGATTTTCCTGTTTTCAAATTGTAGGCTGTGATTTCTTGCCAGTAAAAACACCTTACCATCGCAAACGATTAAGGTTTCCTGTCCTTGTTCATTTTTGCCCTGACTTGACCCAGCTTCTGGGTTTGGAATGATATCACAGTGCTTCCCGAGGTTTTCTCTTGCCGCAACAACTCGAAAAATCTCTGAAGCAGTGCAAGAATCAATGGGATCCAGCAATGGAGCTGTTGGGCCGTCCTCATCATCAACCACCCACTTCATGGGGCTGTTGGGCCTTTCTGAATCCTTTTGAATCAATCTTAAGTGTGCTTTTGATGCTTTGATGCTTTGATGGAGGTCCAGGTGACGTTTTTCTAAGAAACTTGCGTATTCCAAGTGTAGAATCACTTTGTGGATTACCTCCTTGGTTGACACTCGTAGTAGGGGACAAATTGACAACATTGTGGAATCCTGGACTTAGACGAGAGTTGGCTGATGAAGTAAGAACATGTTTTTTGACAGCCGGTGATACTACAGATGCTAGGACTGGTCCGACTTGTGTATCAGGGGGACTCTGAAGGCGATGTCCTCTGGGTAGTGGATATTTCACTGTTACTTGGTGCTGACTAGGAGGTTTTCCTAACTTCTCACTCTTTCTCACGGTAGTTCCTAGTCCTGGACATTTCGGAATTCCCCCTACTTCCTCACCGTTTCTTGGAAGACCTGCGATCTTAGGAAGTATGGAAATAAATTTCGAATTCTGTTGCTGTGCTGGATCCTTTCTGTTCTTGATTACCAACATGTGTTTCATTCCGTCTACGCTTGTGCCCGGACTACACCGAGAAACTGACATTGTGACAACATCACATTGCTTGCTGGCCTTTTCTCTCTCTGCAGCAACTCGAAGAATCTCTGATGCAACAAAAGATGGAACAGGCTCAGGGATCGGACCTGGTTTGGTAATGACATCACAGAGCTTTTCAGCGTTTTCTCTCTCTGCTGCAACTCCAATAATCTCTGACGCAACAGAAGAAGCAATGGGTTCAACAGTATGACTGGGTTTGGTAATGACGTCGCAGAGTTTTTCAGCGTTTTCTCTCTCAGCAACAACTCGAAGAATCTTTGAAGTTACAGAATTAACCGGATCAGGAGTTGGAAGTAATGCGCTGTCCTCTTCATCAACTACCCACTTCATGGGGCTGTTGGGCTTTCGTGAACCCTTTGGAATCAATGTTAAATGTGGTGATCCTTTTAATAGAGGTCCACATGACGTTTTATTTGCCATGTTGCAAAGAAGCTTGAGCGTGTCGAGTGCAGAGTCAATCTGTGGAGTAACGCCTTGACTGTCACTTTTTATAGGTAACACGTTGACCACACCGGGTTGGCCTGAACTCAGAGAGGCGTTGGCTGATGAAGTAAGAATCGGTTTCTCAGGTAGTTCAGGTGCTAGGACTGTTAGGACTGTTTGGACTTGTGTGTTAGAGGGCTGTCCTCTAGGGAGTTCTGGAGATTTCCCTGTGACTGGGAGCTGAATCGTAACTCTTCCGGACTTCCCAATGTTAACTGCAGGTGTTGCACTTGGAGCTATGGTCCTTAACTTTGTTTTCTGTTTCTGCGATAGATACTTTTTCACTGAGTTACAAAGTTCCGGATTTGCTTTAAACATCTTGACAGGTGCTGAGGAAATGTTCACGGCTTCAGCTCTCTGTGGTGTAGGGTGTGTTTCGTGTTGGCTTGATGGATATTGGAAAAACTGTCTGTTGACGATTTGTACAGGAATCAGTTTCATGATGTCAGTTCCATCGGGTCCGACAGCAGGTACTGCCTCGTAGAAGGTGGCGGTGTTGCTGAGAAAAAAAAGGCACAGAAACATGTCAATGAAAAACAGTGAAGAATCCAGGTTAAAAAGCACATTTAAAATCAAACTCTGTTGGAGAAAAGGTGCCTCCATATCCACGCCATCACAACAAATCACGGAGCTTTATTATCCCTGACAACGTGAGTTCCTTCCCCAGACTCGGAGGAAAACAGCAGCAGTGAGTCAGGCAGTAGCCTAGCTTTGTATCAACATATATAGACCGATAATATATCATCCTGAGTTCACAAAACAATGAATCCAAGCTTTCATTTCAGGATCAGAGCGTAATGTGCGGAGGGAATTAATGCCGACGAGCATATTTGTCGCTGTATCCATTTCCTGTGTAATATTTATTGGGATGTTATATTCAGATATGAATTATAGAAACTAAACTAAATGCTCAGTGTGTGCTTGCTACTTGTTCACACACACATTAAGAATCCTTACCCGAGCTTCTGCTGTTTGTACCACTGACGGGCGGACGGCTCCGTCCGTGCGGTGCGCTGTGACTCTCATGCGCTTTCTGCATGTACAGTTTAATTTATATTTCAATGGTTAAATATTACAGTTGTATTTTATATTTCATATGAAACACAATGTACCATCCTGTTATAATACGGTTCTTTATCAGCCTTTGAAACTGAAACTGTGTTGGGAGAAGAAAAAACAATTATTATGATTATTTTTCAGAAATCATAATATATCATTTACCCGAATTGAAGACTATTAGTAGACTAGAAAAATCTTTAGTCGAGGGCTGCCCTAGTCCATAGCAACAACTTTTTGTATTCAATTTGAAAAACAATACAGGTTTAGAGCTCTACATTTCACAGCACTTAAAGGAACAGTTCAACATTTGCTATTATTTTTTGTTTCTTTTGTTCAGTGGAATGAAAAGATATCCACAAGCCTCTTTCACAGGGTACATTTTCTCTAGTCATGATACGAAACACATAGATGTACATAATTAAACGAATAGACTAAACTCAATTCAGCGGCTGCAGTTTCAGGCAGGAGGTATTGTTCATGCTGGCTCACTGAGCTAATGCTAATGTTATTAATAATGTCTGTGGCTTTTTGGCTATGTGTGTGTTAAGTACACAGCAGGGTTAACCTAGCTTAGCATACAAGCTGGATGTAGGGTGAAATATACAGCTCCGGAGACCATTCCAGATTTTTAAATTCTTTATCTCTACATGTATGGCAGTCATTCCAGTGTCCTATGAATTTCAACACAGAGAAAAATTGTCAGTAGTTTATAGAATACAATAAAAAAGAAAAGAAAATCATACGCTGTATAACCTGCTAAGCCATGCTAAATCTGTCCTGATTACCATTTTAGGCATAACAATTTTGATGACATATATTATATTTTTATTCACATTGTTTAATTATGTGTCATCTGCTTGGGGAATTGACTTGTAGGAAAACCTGCCTTTAACAAATTCAGGCTTTCCTTGAGCAATGAAACACACCCATACTGCAGTGTAACAAGCACAAATACCATCTTAGCAGACCGTGTCAGTTTTATAAAAACAGTTAGGCTCACACAAATTCTCATCAAAATGTACTTAAAGTAGCGACAGTAAAAGTAGTCATTGTTTGATTGGTCCATTTCAGAATAATATCTCTGATATGTTTTATAATTGTTGATCATTAAAGTGTTCTCAGAGCTGGTAAAGGTGCAGCTAGTTTGAATGGCTTTGTATTCTGCAGGGTAGCTGCTGAATTTACTCCAGGTGAACTAAAGTCTGATTTAAGGGCTGATTATATTTACCATCATTAATCCAGATCTGTAAAGTAACTAAAGGGATTAAATACATGTAGTGGAGTAAAAGTACAAAATAGCATAAAATTGGAAATACTCAAGTAAAGTGTAAGTATCTCAACATTGTAATCAAGTACAGAACTTGAGTAAATGTACTTAGTTACTTTACATCGCTGATCAAATCAAGGCAATTGAATATTATTGATTGAACATCCTGTATGTATACTCTTAATAGGCAACGTATTTTCTAATCCGTTTTATATTGGCTGCAAAATCAGCATTGTAAAACGGTCTTCAGCAAATCAAGATAATCATTCAATCCAAATGTCGGAATATTTCAGTAAAAGCATCAACACATTTGCATATAGCATCAAGCAGGCACGAAGTATTACTCGCACTTCCGCGAACGTCAATCGGTCTTTGATACCTTTCAAGGTTTGCCCTGAAGGTTTACTAAATTAACGTGGCAACTTAGCAAAGTTAAAAGAATGACACCTTTGTGACATTCACAACTCTAACCTTTAGGCTCAGCATCAACCATTAATCGCCTCGCAGATAACAGGGGAACCCTGTCAATAAAGGGGGCAGTGGTTGTTGCGCACGGTTTATCACAGTTTGTTTTTTACTTTCCGTGCAGTAGGTTGTATTGTTACGGTAAGACAGATGTATTTAACTTTCATAACGTACCTTTGAACCGGATCCATTTCTTGAATTGCGGGATTCATGAGTCATGAAGGAGGTGAGACTTGGCTTGTATTCCCATCACACAGCCCGTGACTCCCAAGTAGCAGTTCAGCGTAACTGAAGCAGCTATAGTAGGACTCTCGAGACATAACAGTACATGCTATCAGTCAGGTTAAGTTTGTTTACATAAAAGTCAAGCAGGGTTACAAGTAACTAACGTCTAAGCAAGTAACTTGTATCCGTCGATACTTCCGTTCATAAAGTATACGAAGAGGCTGCTTTAAAACCCGCAGAGTGGTCAAGTATAGACTACAAAACACGGTTTTATTAGCATTAATAACTCGACGGTTCTCTTCCAGCAAATCAGCTGGTCTTCCGTTTCCGCATCCGTTACACCAAACTTCCGGTTTATTAAATGTGTTGTGTTTAGCATACTTTTGTAGTGGCCAAACGTTGGTACTACACTTCCGTGTCTGGGACCAAAAATAGTATTGCCCATTGCCTAACATTGAAAAGTGGCGTTAGTAAATCAGCAAATGTCTTTTTCAGGTAAATGAAATGACCAAGACAAACACCTGAGTCCCTTATTTAAATCACTAGGGCCTTTAAGTTGTAAAGTGCCCTTAAAGCCGAATATATGGTTATTGTTCCTCTCCATTCATTTGATTGAGCCAAGCACGGACGTGACGCAACGATCCTGAGGCAAGGCTTAAGGAAAACGCAAGTGCGCATGCTCTATGGGCCCCGTGGATGCGGAAAATCACCGGAAGATCAAGGGAAGATCCGGGTTATTTGTCATGTGACAACTATTATCATGAATAAACGGGTCCAACGCTTCCAATACTGTTGTTGTTTTTACACATCAATAGATAATGTTAATGCAAACATTTCAGATATCCTTTTATTTATATTCATTTTGACCTCAAACTCGTTCATACAATAGTTTTACTGACCCTTGGTAGCACGTCTTTCTATTAATAATATAACTTCTGCTCATGCTCAGGCGCCACTCTATTGCTATATATATATATAAAAATAAAAAAAATCATATTATTTATTTATTTTTAAATTTAAATCATATTTACAAAAAATATATATACATTAGCATAATCAGCTCCGCTGTCATAAGGACAGCTACAGGTAGTGTATATATACAAATAAAGCACAATATCGTTTTATTTGTCTGATCCTTTATAGATGTTTTATCTTCACGGTCATCTGTATATTTTCTACTCTTGAATGCTGTTTTATTTATATTTTGAGATGTTTTATATTTTAGAATTGTTTATTTCTACTCTTTTATTTCGAAAAATGTGCAATGCATTGTGTTTTACACCGCTGCAAGTACATCCTATCTTATCGTATCATAATTGTCATATCCTGTTTTTTAAAATAAGAAACGCACAGTAGGAATAGTAAGAAAAAGAAAGAAGCTGGTGAACAAAGTGGATCATATAGCAGCTGAAGAAACAAGGATGTGTAAATAGAGGAGGTGGGAGAAGTACTCAGATCTTGTACTTGACTAAAAGTAGAAGTAACAGAGTGTAGTAATACTCTGTTACAGTAGAAATCCTGCATTCAAAATGTTACTCAAGTAAAAGTACAAAAGTATTAGCATCAAAATGTACTTAAAGTACCGACAGTAAAAGTAGTCATTTGTGCAGATGCAAATCATTAATCGAAATCTGTAAAGTAACTAAAGGTATTAAATAAATGTAGTGGAGTAAATGTACAACATTTACCTCGGAATTGTAGTGGAAGTAGAAGTACAAAGTAGCATAGAATGGAATACCTCAAAATGTGCTACTTCTCTGTTAAATAGGCAGCAGTTAGCTAGCTATTCAGCCTTAGCAACCTTCCAAATTGATTTAAAAAATAACTCTCATGCTGTTTACTATGGTAGATCGCTTTCTTAACATTTCCTTTTTCTAAGAGTCCAGGCTCAAAATAATGTTCCTTAATCAACCTCCTTATAGCCTATCTAAAACATCTGATTAAACAGTTAAGTATTGCACATTTCACATTTATTATATAATATTGTAATATTTCAATACAAAATAACATACATGTATTAGCCCGTGTACATAAGCACATCATTAGCATTAAGTTACTGTAGCTGAAATATTTTGATAATACGTCAATTATGTTTAACTAAGATTAAAAAAAAAAACATCCCTTTATTTCTAGCTTGGTTGTTAAATTGGATATAATAACTGGAATGAATAGATTTTCCATAAAGGTCTTCAAAGCAGGTCTAAGCATTCAGTAAGCATTTGTAAGGCACATTTTCACACAGAAACATTTTTGATGATCATTTTTAGTATATGATGAGGGCGGACATGAGCCTCTGTGGAGTTTGTCTATGTGCAGACTGTGTGTGAATGTTGGAGTGTTTACTCTTTCCATCATAAAAGGCATCTTGGATCATTGTCTTCTGTAATTTGGACATTTAAGTCCCTCAAATGGTAGGATGTCTTCTCAGTCCGTTTAGGAGAAGAGTCATGTAGGTGCAAAAAACATCTTACAGAAAGTATCTTACAATGTCAAAACAAACTGCAACTGGTGGCTAGAAATAATATAACGAACACTATTGTTTTTTACAGTAATAATTCTGTAATATAGTTTTAAAATGAACATTATGAGCTGGTCTGTGCCGGCATGTTTTCAATGAGATCAGCAACTTACTGTTCAGCAAAGCATATTTGAAAATGAGTGCAATTTGCTTCGTAACCTGATTGTTTGGTTTGATTTAGTGAACAATTATGTCAAAATGCTCAGTCCTTTTTTGCCAGCATATCATCCAGAATACGCTCACACATGTACAGGCAGCGAGGCACATGGAAGAACCCTGGAGAGGAGAGGAGAAACATTATCTTACTTAATAGACAAAGCAGGAAACTTTCACTCTGTGGAAATGAGTTTGTGATCATCTGCTATAATGTAATACTTTATGCTTCACTGAAGTGAATTGAAATATGGTTTTAAAACTAAGAAAAGACAAATAAATTTAGAAAATAAATTATAAAACTGACAGGATTACACTTATCTGGAGCTCATATTCCACATATGCAGTATTTCCAAAAACGTTAAAGTGTGAAAATGACCCCTAACGCTTTCAGGAGTATTTAGGGACAAGAAATGCAGTTTAAAACGTATTCTGTTTTAAACTTAAATGATGTTCTTACCTTTAAAGGGGCCTCCTTTGAAATCCAGCGCCACTTTCCCTTCTTGTGTTAAATAGCCAAACCACTCGCCTTCCTGAGCATCAGGAAACTGTCCGGAATAAGGCAAACATACAGTGTTTCAGTGGATCAGACAAATACATGGGTTTTATTAACATACCACAAATCTCTTGTCAGTTGTCCAAATAATGTATATCTGATTTTTGAATGCCAAGTTATTAATATATGCACATTCTTTTTCTGCAATTTCCCACTAACACAGTAACACACACTGACACGGCCCAACTGCTACTGTGATTGTGTGAAGGCAAAACATCACAGAAGAGGCACATTAGTTGAGTGTTTAACCACAGAAAAAAAGAATTATGTGTAAGGGTCTGTTACATAATCACTTTTCTTTAGCTGACATTTATTTTTATTTTATTTTAGCTTTATAATAAGTTCATAAACCATGTTACAACCCTGACTCTGACCTGTAGTGTGTAAAATTGTGGTTTGTTGCGCTGCAGTGTGAACTCACATGCTTGAAGGTGTATTCAAACACTTCAGAGAATCTGTGCAGCAGCTCGGGCTTCTTGGTGTGACTGTAGGCCATCAGGAAGGCGATGAGGGCCTCACAGTGGGGCCACCACAGCTTCATATTCCACTCCAACTGAAAACCAACACGGCAGCATGTGACAGCCGGCTCTCATGCTTTTTATTCAACTCAACAAAAATCAGTCTGATGCATAATAAGTTCTAATACAAGTAACATACTACATTATCCATTGGGTAACCTTGCACCCCATAACATATATAGAGCAGTATTTGTCTTTTTATGAGGAACAGGGGATCTTTAGGCGGTATGTAAGTTGGCACTATAAACCACATAGTATTGGCCTCCATCATCTGAAAGCTGGGAATATGAAGATTAATTTAGAAGCACGATCAGCATTGTAATGTCACTATGTTCTGGTCATACATTGTTACAAATATTATTAACAATTAAATACAAATTTGAATGTGCATAAGGGCTCAGAAAATTATGGTAGAAGTAAGATAATAATTCTAAATAATTTGTTACAGCAATGTATGGGTTGTTACCATTAAGTACACACATTTGTTATAACCATTTTTCAGCTCACAAACACCTTCAAAATGATAAAACTAAATATCATGGAACACCATCGAAAAATGTGTGCCATGATTTGGGATCATCAACGTTAAACATTTGGAGATTACTGCAATAATTGGCTTATTTGGGGACTAATATCGTCACAAACGAGACCAAGGGGGCTTATTGGAGTCTCAGCATTCCAGTCATACCCAATGTGTGCAGTTGTAAGTCTGTTTAAGGACCCCAGCATGCAAAAACAATTTTTAGAATAGGCGAAAATTACACATTTATACTGCATGTAATTTGCGCCATACTATATGTGATTGACATAAAGGGGGCTTGACTGTAAAATGGAGACTTATGGATATGCATAAAACACATTTTCATTCAGACTGTGAGGTGGTAAAACCCCTTTAATATTTCCTTTCCATTTTTCCCTTAAAATTCCAAACACATGCACACTCCTTTTCAATACACTATCATGACATGGTGTTGTGTCTCGCTTGATTTCCCCTCCTTGGTTGTCCCTCCCCTTGACCTGATTAACTGCCCCGCCCTTATTGTTTACACCTGTGTTCACCTTGTGTATTTAAGCTGTGTTTGTCTCTGTGCCCAGTGCCAGATCGTTTTGAGTTGCCACCACGTTAGTGAGCGTATGCTTAGAATTTTGTGACTATGGAATATTACCTCTAGTAAAAAACCTTTTTTTGGAAACTCTTTTTGTGTCGAGTCGTGCATTTGTGCCCCAGACGTAACACATGGTTTGACATGACAAAGGAGTATTAAGGTTTTCCAGTTATACTGTAGTTTCATTTAAAAAAGGCCTGCTATAGCAGAAAAGGCTTTTATAGTGGAGTTTGAGAAGCTAATGGAAAACGTCTTCAGGTGTATAGATGACTGATTCACCTGTGTAGGGCAGTGACCATCAACATCCAGGAAGTAGAAGAGGCCGCCATGCTCTTTATCCCAGCCGTACTGGTAGGGGAGCTCCATGAACTTGTCGATGGCCGTCTTCTGGAGAGCCTCGTCCTTCTGCTGGGCGCTGAGCTGAAGCAGGAACCAGCCGGCTTCCAGGGCATGGCCTGAGCCAGGATGTGGGGGAGGGAAATAGAAAATGATGAGGTCAGGAAAAAATGTCAACCCAAGCTCCCTTTGCCTTCACTGGCAAAGCTGGATTTATGGGTTTATTTTATATATTCTCTAAATATAAAGTCCATGGTTTACCTGGGTTCTGCAGTCGGCCCTGGCACCCTGGCAGCTCTGCTCCATTCCCTGACACATTCTCTAAAATAGCTGTGCCTCCTCTCTGTAAGTTACATGAGTAGGAAAAATAAGTTTCTTTAATAATCAGCATAGGAGAGCAATTTGCATGCTTGGACAATCATGTAATACGGAGTCAAAGTGAAACTATAAAGAGTGAGAATGAGAATTATAAAAAAAAGCTTTATAATGTAACTCAGCAGTATGTTTTGAATTACATGGATGTGTGCTTATAACTTGTTTTGTGATCTGAAAATCGTTTAAATATAACCACTAAAACAGATTCTTCAATAATAAACATCATCAATTGGCATCATGCTAGTGGAATCAGCAGATCAAGAGGATTTTAAAGATGAAATGTTTGTTACCTTGCCAAAAATAACATTGTGTAGTTGTATTTGGAGTTTCCCTTTTAACAGAGCTAACCACAGCTGTGCCTAAAGTAGCATATCAGGCATTTAAGGCCTGAGAAGAGCTAATAAATGTATGAAACATAATGAGTATACAGATGAAAAGTGGAGAATATGACTAGCTACCGCAGTGCGACTTTTGTCCATGGTGCTATATATGTTATTGCTGTGAATATGTCAAACTAGTATTTTAAACTGAGCGATTGGAATGTAATATTAATGGGATTTTGGGAATAATTTAACACCTAACATTCGATAAAACAGTGAAAGGAAAGTAGACTTTGTGCTGGGCGGTATACTGTTTCACACCGAATACCGTGAACTTTATACCGCATGATATTAATTTTTTTTATATACCGCAATGTGGTGAAGGGCGCTCGACTGCTGAAATGCATTCTGGTGTACAGCGCCAAGCGTAGTAGCAGTAATATAACATGAGCAGTTGAATGTAAAGATGGACACTAAAGAAAATGAGACTGGAGATACAACAACAATAACAGACACAGAGGAGCTGTCTGTTGTCTCGAGGTTTTTTGGATTAAAAAAATCTGACGTGGACCAAACAAACATTTATTTCAAATGTTGTCAAACTAAAATTGTTGCCCGAGGAGTTAACAACTAATTTACTCACACCTCAACAGAAAGCACTTATTGGAGTATGAAGAAATGTACCCATTTCGAGTGTTAAATGTGTTAAAGTCTCTATATGGAGGGATAATCGTGCAGTGTCAGCCAAGTTGCACTACTTTTATTTCATTAAATACTTGAATATTGTCTTGTGTAGTGTACCTTGGCTTGAAGCAAGGTTTATTAAGTTGTGAAGTTGCACTTTCTTTTTTTATTCTGAACCTAAGTTTGAAGGTCAATCATAAAATAACTATTTAAATGTGCACTCTGCAGTTTCTGGGAAGAGGGGAACGCTTTTGTTGTAAGTTGTTATGTTATGTGGTTTGCAAAGTTTGCAGAATAAAATGGTTCACATTTTGCAGTCGTTTTAATTCCTTCACCACATAAGATTCATGAGGGCCACCACTGATCAGGAGTTTGTTTGTGGGAATACTTAATACTAGTTTTCAATTAGTTTTCAATTATAATACTTAATAATTGAAAACTAAATAAATACTGTGATATAATCGTGATACCGTTATAATTTGGAAAATACCGTATTGTGAGTTTTTTGTCATAACGCCCAGCCCTTAGTAGACTTAGTTTATGAGGCTGTGAACTTTGTTCAAAATTCCCAAATGTCCAGAGACTGCAGGCAGAACAAAGGAAACCCCTGTTTGATTGCTTTGTTTATTTGTAATGCTAGATCCATATTCATTTGCTCGTATGTTGTGAGAAAAAGCAAGCAATTTATATCTGTAGATTCATAAATAATGAAAGTAATAGACAACTTTATTGAGACTATTGTTTTGATGGTGTTTATATACCTGAACTGTAATATATTGAGAATGTTCTTTTGTTTAGAAAAATATCATCCACATACATCCATGTTTTATGGTCATCTATAGTTTTTATTCCATGAGTTGTAACTTGCTCATGATTGATCAATCATTGGATCTGCTAGCCTCCAGAGACAACTATTTTGTTCAGGGAACTTTGACCTGAAATGTGTACACTAGCGTGGGAAGTTGTTAGAAGTTAGCTCACCAGCTACAGTGAGCTAACTGTGGGATATAGTCACTACCTGACTAAGTAAAGCATCACTTAATTTGGGATGCAAATTGTAAATCTGTGCTACTCTCTTGCCTAACCTAACTGCTTTAAACCCAAGTGGTTGAGACACACATTACTCAAAGTGTTGGTATGCTAATTTAGATGCTACACCACAAGCTAACTCTCACTACTATATGAGGACATTTGAACCAAAGAGCATTAGTCGTGCTTCATGTGTCCACACCTGGATGTGTTGTAGAATCTGCTGCACACACCAGCTGGCCAGCTCTGTGTACTTCTGAACAACCTCTGCCCCCCGGCCTTCAGTGAGCTGCTGCACCAGACACAACAGCATCATGGGAACTGCCATGCTGTTGGTGGGAACGTCTCCAGGAAGCTGGGGCCGGCCCAGGCCAGACGGGTCAACCCGCACCCAGCTTATCAACTGCTCCATCATCTGTTCAGCCTCCAGCTAGCAACACAACACAGTAAACAGAGGCCAAGCCCATCAGTGATGGTGCAATCATGTTGTAGCGAAGGAGCAGGCGCTGGCAAAAGGATAAGCATGATCAGACATGGTGACAGGGTAATAAAAGCTGCTGTATTAATCAGCCAGTCAGTTGATTTCAGGTGAACTGTGTAAGCACAGTACAGAATGATAGCTAGTAATGCAACACATCAGCTCCTGACTCCCTTACAAGTATGGATTTGTAAACAACTTGAGCTGACTCGGTAATGCTACATTTCTCTTTATAAACTTTGATATAGTGGTGCAGGAATGAGTCATACAACCAATGAGTTAACAAACAAGGTCTGTGGTTAAACCAAGCTCAAGAGATCTTTATATTTTTTGCTATGAAATAAAATACACCAGTGACTAGCCCATTTGTGAATGTCCGAAGCTTCTATGTGTTATTAAAGCGGCTGTTGCTTACAACAGGACCACTAAACGTCATCATTAGGTGAGCGGTAGAGAGGAACAGTATTTCGCTTATAGCATTAATAGCTTTTTAATTCTGGCAATTACATTTACGCTTTAAAAAAATCAAACAGTGGTGTTAATATGTGGAGATTATCCTGCTGACCAAAACATATAAGCATCATAAATGTGTGTTGGCCACAAAGCTTATTTTCTGCAATATACTGATATCCAATGGAAAAATCCAATTTTTTGGGGAAGCCCCAATATGCTGACCTCCGGGTCGGCCTGCAGAAATACATCCTCACTGCACCACTCGATAGTTACCACATTTATTTTCAGCGTAAGTACTCCAGTGATGCTTTTACTTTTTATCTGTTGCCACCATGACATTTGGTTCACCCACTGATGTTGACAATTTTAGTGATTTCTAGACTATCATCTAGTGCTAACATCAGTTTAAGAAGTTTCTATTCAATTTCTATCCAACTAAGCAATTTCTATCCATTTATATCATTTAGTTTAATATTTATTTTGTACCTGCATGTCCTTGTCCCCAGTAACCCTGCTCAGTTCATCCATGGCCAAAATGTAGAAGCACTCGCTGAAAATAGTCCTCTGAATCTTCACTGCTTTACCGTCTCTAGTTAGGCAGAAGGCACACTTCCATTGGCCACTGCCACTGCTGGGGACACGAGCGAACCTCCTCAGGAATGCTCCTCCTAAGATACAAACAGAATATAACACTAGCTTAGGATCCAACACATCATTATGAGCAATATGTATAAAGCCTTTCCCTAGGTGTAGTTCCAAGCCACCTGCTTTAAAGAAATAGGGGCAGTATTTCACTTAGGCATGTCGAAAAGTCGACATCTCAACATCGTTACCTCCTCAAATTCTGTTTATAATGTAGTTCATTAAATTCTGGCATATTTTACACATTTTACCTTTAACGTTGTTGTCATACAGAGATAGGTTTAACAGGTGAATGTTTGACACAGGACAGGACATTTTAGATGGAAAAATGCTGCACATTTTTGGAGCAGGAGAAAACAAGAAGCAGTACAAAAAGATGAACTAGAAAGGAAAGGTCTCCTATTATGCTCTTTTATGGCATATATTATAGGTCACACATTTATATAAAAAAAACATGTCTCTGACGAGTTTTGCTCAAATACCAAACAGATCATGCATTTTTGCATGTCCGCTATCCCTGTGTTTCAGCCCTGTTCCTGAAGTGCTGATTCTGTGACTGCCAATTTAAATTTGAGCTGAGCTGCTGCTGGTCACGCCCCTTTGGAGCATCATGATCTCTCCTCTGAAGAGAGAAGTTTCTAACGGAGAAACTCAGCTAAACGCTGCCGTGATTAAACCCCATATTATGTTCCAAACCACATCCAGGATTATTTCTGAAACACTTCTCAGTGTTTACCACTAGAGCAGAGACATTATATGTATTATATTTACTACAACTCTAAGTCCCTCCTGCAGACATCCTGCTGAACACACAGACACACACACACACACACACACACACACACACACACACACACACACACACACACACACACACACACACACACACACACACACACACACACACACACACACACACACACACACACACACAGAGGTGCTGCGGTGGGAATTCAGCGCGACTGTATATGCGGGACGATAGTTGAGCATTTTGCATAATAGGGGACCTTTAAACAATCATCAGTTGGGATTTTTAGGTGCTAAATAGTGGAAATGTCGTAAATATATTTCCGATCAATTTCAGCTAAGTTCATGCTTTGATCTTAATGAACCCATGCTTCATTGTGTGCATTTCCAACTGTACTGTAAAACCCTTTGAAAGCTTCTCAGCTAGCATCACAAATACACAGTGCGCAAGCTGAAAGCATGGTTGTTTCCAAGTTCCCATAAAGATGGCAATTCGCAGATCCATCCAACAGTGACGTCATGTTGGCACTTTACTGCTCTTCTTGATGATGATTAGCAGAAAGTACAGACCAAACACCATCATGACTGTCATTAATCACTTAGGTCAACAAAAGAACGCCACGCTGCGCCATCTGATACAAAGATGTACTTGTGAACAGATGTGTGAAACTTGGATGTCCCATTTAACGACCATTCTTAATGTCCCCTACTTCTTGACATCCAGATTAAGTAAAGTAAAAACATACTTGGGTCTGTAACTCAGATTGAACTGCGAAGTTCTAATTTTTACAGTGGTTTCTTTTTTGGATTCTCCAATGACGGCATAAAATTGTGCGTTATTATAAAATCCACTTGTGCATTCTTAGGGCTGGCAGAGGCTCAGTCTGTAGGGATTTGGGCTTTGAACCGAAGGGTCGCTGGTTCATCTCCCGACAATTTTAAAGTATGAATATAACAGAAGAAATAGAAATAAAAAATAAAGGGGGATAAATAAAGGTTCGTCTTCTTAGAGAGGACAGGAAACTTTCCAAAGCATTTATAGGAGATTAGACATTCTCTCTGTCTCACACACAGACACACCTGCTTTTGCTGCTTCCAGGATTTCAGGCCTACGGAAGCGATCCATTGTTCTGTACAGACGACTATACATCCAAACCTAGGAAAAAAGTGGAACGATTCATATAAGATTATCTAATGACTGCATTTCATACTGTGGGTTAGAGTTTATACTAATGGTTATTATCATTATCTGCCAATTATTTCAAAAAGTAATCAATTAGTGCTTAGGCTATAACATTTCAGAAAGAAACAGTAGTAGGAACACCATATTTCAGAGGCTGACAACAGCATTTTCTGTCGTTATCACATGAACTAAAATTTAAATGATTATCAAAATAGTTGCAGAGGATTTTTCTGTCAACCGACCAATCTTTGGATTTCTTGTTTATGACACAGACTCACCTGTCTGCCCTGCAGCCAGACGTACTTCAACTCATCATAAACCTTCCCATCCTTCCCTAAACAGGTGAAGAAGCCTCTGAAACACCAAGCACAAGTTGAAAGTCATCACAAAGACACGCTGCAAACAGACGTACACAACCGCTCGTGCACGTTGGTAGTATAAGTTAAAAATGACATGACAATAATTTCAGTGTAGATACAGTACCCATGCAGAGGGTCGTGAGAGTGTTTGAGCCAGAAGTCCACTGTGGTGTCCAGTTCTTTACGAATCCGCTCTCGGAACTCCTCCAGCTTCACTGCAGACATTGCTTCTTTAAAAAAAAACAAGAAGCCGTTGTGATGAAGGAATGATGCACTTCTGCCTTACTAAAGAATACTTAATAATACTTAAAATCTACAGAGAGTCAGGCTTTGAAATCTTCTGGTTAATGTGGAAAACTATTTGGAAAAGTGATTTAATGATATCATTATTTCCAAGTAGGAACATGAGCTTTTGACTTTCTTTTATGTATTTGATTATCTACAAGACTACCAAGGCCTAACAATAGTTGTGTAAAAATATTGTGGATGAAAGCAACATCCTCCTCATCAGCCCAGCTGTCTGAATGAAATTAAAAAATGACATCTTGGTCCAGGTATCAATAAGTATGTTTAATTTTGCTTTTTTTTAGTTGTGTGTTTTAAAGGGTTGGTTGGGATTCACTGGAGTCACACTAGAACACAAACAACACACTGAAAGAAATAAGAAAGGTGCTATTTGGTTTAAAGTCCATTTACTCTGGACGGTTTGCAATGTTTTTAGCATTTCTTTCAGTTTCTCAGAGACTCTTCGTCTTGACCAACATAATTTTTATATAATAAACGTACATGTTTGCTTATTTCCCATAAAAGTTAAATATGATAAGACAGATTGTTCACAATATTTAATTGCAGTTGTGTAAAGTGACTAAGTACATTTACTCAAGTACTGTACTTAAATACAATTTTTGAGGTACTTGTACTTTATGAATGAATGAATGAACTTTATTGTCGATCAGACCATGCAATTAGTACAAGTAATTACAGAGATGATTGAAATTACGTTTCCCCTTACTCCAAATATGCAAGTAAAAGTTGACACACAACATACAGTGGGGCAAAAAAGTATTTAGTCAGCCACCAATTGTGCAAGTTCTCCCATTTAAAAAGATGAGAAAGGCCTGTAATTTTTGTCATAGGTACACTTCAACTATGAGAGACAGAATGAGAAAAAAAAATCCAGGAAATCACATTGTCTGATTTTTAATGAATTTATTGGTAAATTCCTCGGTAAAATAAGTATTTGGTCACCTACAAACAAGCAAGATTTCTGGCTCTCACAGACCTGTAACTTCTTCTTTAAGAGGCTCCTCTGCCCTCCACTTGTTACCTGTATTAATGGCACCTTTTTGAACTCGTTATCAGTATAAAAGACACCTGTCCACAACCTCAAACAGTCATACTCCAAACTCCACTATGGCCAAGACCAAAGAGCTGTCAAAGGAGACCAGAGACAAAATTGTAGACCTGCACCAGGCTGGGAAAACTGAATCTGCAATAGGTAAGCAGCTTGGTGTGAAGAAATCAACTGTGGGAGCAATTATTAGAAAATGGAAGACAAACAAGACCACTGCTAATCTCCCTCGATCTGGGGCTCCACGCAAGATCTCACCCCGTGGGGTCAAAATGATCACAAGAACGGTGAGTAAAAATCCCAGAACCACACGGGGGGACCTAGTGAATGACCTGCAGAGAGCTGGGACCAAAGTAACAGAGGCTACCATCAGTAACACACTACGCCGCCAGGGACTTAAATCCTGCAGTTCCAGACGTGTCCCCCTGCTTAAGCCAGTACATGTCCAGGCCCGTCTGAAGTTTGCTAGAGGGCATTTGGATGATCCAGAAGAGGATTGGGAGAATGTCATATGGTCAGATGAAACCAAAATAGAACTTTTTGGTAAAAACTCAGCTCGTCGTGTTTGGAGGAGAAATAATGCAGAGTTGCATCCAAAGAACACCATACCTACTGTGAAGCATGGGGGTGGAAACATCATGCTTTGGAGCTGTTTTTCTGCAAAGGGACCAGGACGACTGATCCGTGTAAAGGAAAGAATGAATGGGGCCATGTATCGTGAGATTTTGAGTGAAAACCTCCTTCCATCAGCAAGGGCACTGAAGATGAAGCGTGGCTGGGTCTTTCAGCATGACAATGATCCCAAACACACCGCCAGGGCAACGAAGGAGTGGCTTCGTAAGAAGCATTTCAAGGTCCTGGAGTGGCCTAGCCAGTCTCCAGATCTCAACCCCATAGAAAATCTTGGGAGGGAGTTGAAAGTCCGTGTTGCCCAGCGACAGCCCCAAAACATCACTGCTTTAGAGGAGATCTGCATGGAGGAATGGGCCAAAATACCAGCAACAGTGTGTGGAAACCTTGTGAAGACTTACAGAAAACGTTTGACCTCTGTCATTGCCAACAAAGGGTATATAACAAAGTATTGAGATGAACTTTTGTTATTGACCAAATACTTATTTTCCACAAACATTTGAAAATTAATTCATTACAAATCCTACAATGTGATTTTCTGGATTTTTTTTTCTCATTCTGTCTCTCATAGTTGAGGTATACCTATGATAAAAATTACAGGCCTCTCTCATCTTTTTAAATGGGAGAACTTGCACAATAGGTGGCTGACTAAATACTTTTTTGCCCCACTGTATAACATGGTAGTATACAGATTTAAACACAACATATACAGACAGGCAGAATAGAATATAGTTACTGAGGTGTAATAATAACAAGTGCAATATGGTAAAGTGTAAAGTGCACTTTACACTTGAGTATTGAGTATTTATTTACTTGAGTATGTCAATGTTTTGCTATTTTGTACTTTTACTCCACTACATGTAATTAATGCCTTTAGTAACTTTACAGATCTGGATTAATGATGGTAAATATAATCAGCCCTTAAATCAGACTTTAGTTCACCTGGAGTAAATCCAGCAGCTACCCTGCAGAATACAAAGCCATTCAAACTAGCTACACCTTTACCAGCTCTGAGAACACTTTAATGATCAATAATTATAAAACATATCAGAGATATTATTCTGAAATGGACCAATCAAACAATGACTGCTTTTACTGTCGCTACTTTAAGTACATTTAGATGAGAGTACTTTCTACTTTCACTGGAGGAACATTTTGAATGCAGGACTTTTACTGTGACAGAGTATTCCTACACTCTGGTACTTCTACTTTACTCAAGTACAAGATCTGAGTACTTCTACTTTTACTCAAGTACAAGATCTGAGTACTTCTACTTTTACTCAAGTACAAGATCTGAGTACTTCTACTTTTACTCAAGTACAAGATCTGAGTACTTCTACTTTTAGTCAAGTACAAGATCTGAGTACTTCTACTTTTACTCAAGTACAAGATCTGAGTACTTCTACTTTTACTTAAGTACAAGATCTGAGTACTTCTACTTTTAGTCAAGTACAAGATCTGAGTACTTCTCCTCCTCTGCAATAAACTGATGTGCACATGGACTTAGGTCTGCCGCAGGTTCTGATGTGGCATAACTGTGATCACTTCAAGCAATTGTACTTGTTTACAACTTTATACGAACTATTTACATCCTACAATGTAAGAACTGTTCCACGTAGGCTTTCCTTCTTTTTCTAAGTATTAGATATTATATATTGCGTTATATTTGTCATTTTAAGTGAAGCGACAGAAACGCACAAAAGGACAAGTACAAGATCTGAATACATCTCCACCTCCGGTTATTTGTAAGGAAGTCTGATGTTGCACAAACCCAAACCCTGGGCACAGTTGCAACATACATCAGGGATTGTTGCAACATGTTTAAGACAAATACAATCACACATTTGATAATGACCTAATCCAAAAGTATTGCAAAGTTATCAGGTTACATTACTCTCATTAAATGATACTCAGATCAGGTTACTGAAGACAGGTATTAAAGTAACCCTCCCCACTGTCTATTTAATGCAAAATGCACGCCAGAATATGACTAATAATAAGAAGGCTGAGAATAAGATGATGAAAGAGCATTTATTAACCCACACGAATTAAAACAGCGCCCTGAGATAATGTGTTTCATTTTCGCGTGAATATGTTCTAGTAGATCAACGAAATGAAAGTGATATTATCCTAAGAAGCAGATAAACAGAGGATAGCCTACTTTCCATGAATGCTAAAATCCAAACGCAGAAAGCATCTAACGCATCTTCTTAACATCTTTCGCCATCAAAAGTCAAATGCAAGCTAGACATCATCGGTGTGAATTTAAAACCCGAGCAAAATGCATAGTTTTTTGGCCCCGTCAAAAAGCGAGAAAACGATCTGCTGTCAGTCCACATGTTGTTTATCATGCATGCTAGTGGTCCGTTTCAGCGGCAGTAACGAGGAAAAGTGTGCCGGGAAAGAGTTCTTACCTTTGGATAGAGTAGAGACAAACTGCTGTGGCGCATACACAGTTTCTGTGTGTGTGTGTGTGTGTGTGTGTGTGTGTGTGTGTGTGTGTGTGTGTGTGTGTGTGTGTGTGTGTGTGTGTGTGTGTGTGTGTGTGCGCGCGCGCGTGCGTGCGTGTGTGTGTGTGTGTGGTCTCTGACGGTCATATGACCAGCCCAGGAAGAGGAAGCGGATCCCAGCTGATCTGCTGACTCTAAAATCAAAAGAGGAATGTGCACATGTAGGAAAAACCGTGAATTACTGCACTGTTTTTCAGAGTTTGTAAGATAAAGGTCAGGAACCAACTGGGATAATGAGCAGGTAAATGTGCACATAAACAAACAGAATATATTTTTTACAAGTAATTTCTGTAAGGCATCAGAACATGAAGCACATATTGAACACCAGGTTTTTGGAGTAACGGATGTTAAGGGATAACGTAATCAGAAAAACTAAAAAAGGTATTCACTTACAGTCAAACAAAAATGTTATCTGGTTACTTACCCATTTACCATTTTTAGGTACACTTTACTTGAGTATTTCAATTCTTTGCTACTTTGTACTTCTACTCCACTATAGCTAATTCAGAGGTAAATTATATACTTTTACTCACTACATTTATTTAATATCTTAAATTACTTTGCAAACTTGGATTAATGATGTGAAATATAATCAACACTTAAATCAGACTTTAGCTACACCTGGAGTAAATTCACAAGCTGCCCTGCAGTATACAGAGTCATACTTTTCCTCAAGTACAAGAGTACTTCTAATACAATTCAATACACTTTTAAATATTGGACAATATATATAACAAAGCACATGCAGTGGGTGCTTTGAATCCATAAAGTACACTTGTTTATATGTGTTCATGTGTTTCAGTGCTGGTAGGCTGCTGCCTGAATATGCTTCATGAAAGCCAGGGTTTCCTATCAATAAAATCATTTTGGATCCTAAATGTCTTGGTTTCTTCTTTTCTAAGGACATGAGCACACACTCCAGTTTAAAAAAAGCAGGTATCAAATCTGCGCTGACAGAAAATGTTCCGTTTTAGTTTAATACACACAGTTAAGCTCACACACACTATTTTATGACCATCTAGGTTCACCTGCTGAATTAAAAACAGAACAAATGAATCAAAGAAAGAGAAACCATAAAGCAGATTCAGGAAGTAGGCGTAGGCTATAGATTCACTCTGAAAGTATTAGCCTACAGAACAGAACAGCTGACAGAGGAGAGAGAACATCTGATCCTTAACAACAAAGACTTTAGTTTACTATATGGATTACATTTCTTATTTGTGTTGTATTTATTTGAATTTAATTTGACATTAAGGTCATCCAAAAGTATCCGCAAGTAATCAGGTCACATTAGTTTTATATTGTGATAGTCAGATTGCGTTACTGATAAAATGTTTTTACAGGTAACTAGTTATTGAAACAAATTACATTTCTTAACATAACCCTCCCTGTTAAACATATAATGACAAACATCAACATGATTTCAATAAAGAAGCCTAATAAAATGATATGGTTTAGTTTGGTCATATCAGAATGTTTGAACAACTGGACAAAAGGTGTGTTTTTTTACTGGTTGCCTTTTCTGTTTGCTGAGATGTTCATAACTGTCTTTGGGAGGAAATATTGTGGATGATGGAAAGGGATATGAAGCATTCCTCCAGCATATTGATTCACTGACAAAAACTTGAGTGTGATGCTTCTGTTTTAACCACTCCTACTGAGGGGTGGATGTTAGGATTGCAGATTGTGCTGATCAACTGCATGTTATGTTAGCTGACAATTTCCCACTACATATGTTTCAGACTGAGACACACCTGCATTAATACTGTATGTTCAGTTATGGTGTGCAGACATTTTACAACAATGACTGGGCTGTTTCTAAAGTCATTGACTCATGCACTATCCCATGAATAATTCTTGATTTTTGTTCGGACAGTAAATATGGTTTTCCATATTAAAATAAGGAGTGATTTTAGACAAAGTTCTGCTATCCTCTGGAGCCTGCTATTGGCTGATTGAGTGATCACACTGTGGGTGGATGTGATTCTTTACATCACCACATCAGTGTACTTCACTGATTAAGCATTGCACTCCTGTAAGACGGTAAAAACAGCTGTGAAAATGGTCAATCTTACACATATTGCATATCACAATTTAATTAATTTGTTATCTTAAGAGTTATTAGTATATCAAACAATATTTAATTGTATTTCACTGTACAATATTTAATCTTACACTATGTTATTGTATATTTAAATATATTTACATGTACATAGAATCCTGCATTACTTGGTCACGTTCAACATTTCCTGCATTATTTGGCTTAATGTATTTATTTATTTTTCTGACATGTACAGTGGAGGAAACAAGTATTTGATCCCCTGCCAATTTAGTTAGTTTACCCACTTACAAAGAAATGAACAGTCTGTCATTTTTATGGTAGGTTTATTTTCACAGTGAGAGACAGAATATCAAAAAGAAATACAGAAATGTACATTAAAAAAAAGATATAAATTAATGTGCATTTAATGGTGGGAAATAAGTATTTGATCCCCTTGCAAAGCATGCCTCAGTTCTTGGTGGAGAAAGCCTTGTTGGACAGCACAGAGGTCAGATGCTTCTTGTAGTTGGTCACCAGGTTTGCTCACATCTCAGGAGGGATTTTGGTCCTCTCCTCTCTGCAGATCCTCTCAAAATCCTTAAGGTTAGGAGGCTGATGCTTGGCAACTGGAAGCTTCAGCTCCCTCCACAGATTTTCTATGGGATGGAGGTCTGGAGACTGGCTAGGCCCCTCCATCACCTCAATGGGCTTCTTCTTCAGCCACTCCTTAGTTGCCTTGGCTGTATTTTTTGGGTCATTGTCGTGCTGGAAGACCTATCCATGTCCCATTTTCAGTGTCCTGGCTGAGGGAAGGAGGTTATCAGCCAATATTTTATGGTACATGGCCCCCTCAATCATGCCCTCGATGTGGTGAATTGCCCTGTCCGCTTAGCAGAGAAACACCCCCAAAGCATCATGTTTCCACCTCCATGCTTGATGCTGGGGATGGTGTTCTTGGGGTCTTAGGCAGCATTGCCTGCACTTTTGCAAAATTACTTTGACTGTACTTTCTTTCTGCACACATACATGTGTATACTTTTAACAAAACGGACTCCAGATGTAAAGATTCTGATATCATTTATTTGATTTTCTGCTCTAACAGTTTGTTTTAAAGCCGTTATCTGTATATGATTATTATATTTGTATTTTTATTTCATATCTTTGTGTGGATCTGTTCAGTTTTTTCTTATCTCTATCTGTTGCTGCAAAAACGCTTGAATTTCCCCACGGGGATTAATGAACGTACATCTTATCTTATCTTATCATCTCTCTTCCTCCAAACTCGACATGTCGAGTTGATGCCAAAGATCTTGATTTTGGTCTCATCTGACCACATCACCTTCACATAAGCCTTCTCTGAATCCTTCAGAGGATCACTGGCAGACTTCAGACAGCCTGGACATGTGCATTCTTGAGCAGGGGTGCTGCAGAACTTTAATCCATTACGGCGCAGTGTGTTACCAATACATTACAATTTTCTTGGTGACTGTGGTCCCAGCTGCCTTCAGATCATTAACAAGTCCCTCCTGTGTAGTTCTTGGCTGACCCCTCACCTTTCTCATGATCATTGATACCCCAAGAGGCGAGATCGTAGATGGTGGAGCCCCAGACCGAGGGCTATTGATGGTCATTTTGTACTTCTTCCATTTTTGAATTATCAACCAGTCCATTCATACGCTGATGACACAGCTCTATCTCTGCAACATCTAAAACTGGATGTCGTCAAACCTACTAAAACTTAACAGCACAAAAACAGAGCTCATGTTTGTGGCTCCCAAGTCACAACCACGGAAGGTTTGAGATCTGCTCCTCTCCGTGGATGGTTGCTCCATCTCTCCATCCCCTGAAGTCTGCAACCTGGGGTTCATGCTGGACACAACCATCTCCTTCCAGGCTCACATCAAATCTGTCACTAAATGTGTTTTCTCTCATCTTAAAAACATCTCCCGACTCCGGCCTTCACTCTCAGACTCTGTGGCAGAAGCGCTCATACACGCCTTCATCACGTCCCGATTGGACTACTGCAATGAGGTCCTCTCCGGGGTTCCCAGCAAAACCCTGGAGAGGCTCCAGCATGTCCAGAACTCTGCCGCCACCAAACCATAGCAACACATCACCCCCGCCCTCATCCACCTTCACTGGCTCCCGATCAAGTCCTGGATCACTTTCAAAACCCTCTTCCTCACCTACAAGTTTCTCCATTGCCTCGCTCCACAGTACCTATCAGACCTCCATCCCTACACCCCTTCACGGAGTCTGCGGTCCTCCGACACCGGCCTTCTCTCTATTCCCCGCACTCGCCTCCACTCCGTTGGTGACAGGGCGTTCAGTGTTGCGGCCCCCACCCTCTGGAATGCTCTTCCTGCAGAGAACCGCAAATGCTGCCTCGCTGGACATCTTCAAATCTGCATTAAAAACTCACCTCTTCACCATAGCCTCTGATCACTAACTCATCTTAGTCCCCTGTTGTTCTACCACAGCTGCCATTGCTGTTTTCTATTTGATTTTACTCTATTTTTCTATTCTGTTATTTGCCCTAGTTTTTTGTTTTGTTTGTTTTCTCTGTCCTCACAAAATGGAAAGCGGCCTTGGGTACCTAGAAAGGCGCTGTATAAATTCAAACTATTATTATTATGATGTCCTAGACATTAGTTCCACCATGATCACAACACCTGTCTGGTCTTGCCCTCGGTGGAGATTTTTTAACCGGATATATTGACTGTGGACAGGTGTCTTTTATCCAGGTAACGAGTTGACATCAGGAGTACTTTCTTAAAGCGAGAGGACTTATTTAACCGGTCCGTGAGAGCCAGAATTCTTGTTGGTTGCAAGGGGATCAAATACTTATTTCCCACAATTAAACACAAATCAATTTATATCTTTTTTTTTAATGTACATTTCTGGATTTTAAATTTTTTTTTATATTCTGTCTCTCACTGTGAAAATAAACCTACCATAAAAATGACAGACTGTTCATTTCTTTGTAAGTGGGTAAACTAACTACATTGGCAGGGGATCGAATACTTATTTCCTCCACTGTAAGGGAAGGGGAAATAGGACCCAAGTGCAGCAACAAAGGGAGGCAGGTATGGGTACAAACAAAAGGCGAGCTTTATTCCAAAAGCTGTTTTCCAAAAAATACAAAGTTTGGGAAAATCCAGGACGAGAAAAACACTGGACTTGACACATGAAGGATGATAACGAACTGACAAAGAACACAAGGGAAAGCAGGACTAAATACAAAGACACTAATCACAACACAAGCCACAGCTGGGGAGGAGAGGAAGAAACATGAGGCCAACAGGTGACAACAATGAAACAATCAGACACTAGGAAAACCAAAAGACAGGAAGTAAAACTACTCTTTAAAGTAGAGACACTACATACTGATATACACCTGAACATCAGCAGGAAAGGACTCTTTAAAGTAGAGACACAATATAGTGATATACACCTGAACATCAGCTGGAGAGGACTCTTTAAAGTATAGACATTAAATACTGATATACACCTGAACATGAGCAGGAGAGGACTCTTTAAAGTATAGACATTAAATACTGATATACACCTAAACACCAGCAGGAGAGGACTCTTTAAAGTAGAGACACAACATAGTGATATACACCTGAACATCAGCAGGAGAGGACTCTTTAAAGTAGAGACACAACATACTGATATACATGTGAACATCAGCAGGAGAGGACTCTTTAAAGTAGAGACACAACATACTGATATACACCTGAACATAAGCAGGAGAGGACTCTTTAAAGCATAGCAATACACACTGATATACACCTGAACCTCTGCAGGAGAGGACTCTTTAAAGTAGAGACACTACACATTGATATACACCTGAAAAAGCAGGAGAGTACTCTTTAAAGTAGAGACACTACATACTGATATACTCCTGAACATCAGCAGGAGGGAACTCTTTAAAGTAGAGACACTACATAGTGATATACTCCTGAACATCAGCAGGAGAGGACTCTTTAAAGTAGAGACACGACAAACAGTTATACACCTGAACATCAGCAGGAGAGGACTCTTTAAAGTAGAGACACTCCATATTGATATACACCTGAACATCAGCAGGAGAGGACTCTTTAAAGTAAAGACACCCCATACTGATATACACCTGAACATCAGCAGGAGAGGACTCTTTAAAGTAGAGACAACCCATACTGATATACACCTGAACATCAGCAGGAGAGGACTCTTTAAAGTAAAGACACCCCATACTGATATACACCTGAACATCAGCAGGAGAGGACTCTTTAAAGTAGAGACACTCCATACTGATATACACCTGAACATCAGCAGGAGAGGACTCTTTAAAGTAGAGACAACCCATACTGATATACACCTGAACATCAGGAGAGGACTCTTTAAAGTAGAGACACTCCATACTGATATACACCTGAACATCAGCAGGAGAGGAGTCTTTAAAGTAGAGACACTCCATACTGATATACACATGGGCGTTTTTAGACAGGGGCCAGAGTGGGCCAGGGCCCCTGTAGAATTGGTCCTGGCCCCCCCTATGGCCCCTGTGCCGAGCAGCCAATGATAGGCATATAAAAAAATATTTTTTAACAGCTGGCGCGAAGAGCGGAACGAGTCTGCAAAGTGCATTGACGGATTCCAAGCGCAACACACACAGGAAGGGACTAGGAGAGTCAGTTGTCCAGTTGTGACTGAGCTGCTGCAGAGAACTTTTAATATTGACGAGAACGTTCACTCTCAAAACCGTTCCGGTATGGTACTGCACCTGGGGGGCGCTGGTGGGCCAGTGCAGAATGAATGTGGTCCTATGGAGCCCCACCCATAGATTCCTACATTTCTTTGGATATAATTTTTTTTTAAATCACTGCTATAGTTTTTTTAACATGGAATGGATAATCCTCACAAACGACACATAGCTAGTATTTTATATTCGTTTGATTTTGACTAAAATTAGGTTTTTGTAAATCGGATGACGTCATGCGTGATAAATTGCTTTATGGCACCTTGTGTCTCTCCTTCCCTTTCCTTTCCCTCGCAGCAACAGCTGCATACGATCGCAGCTGATTTGGCTCCGTGGGACCAGAGAACTTTTAATATTGACTGATTATATATTATTATTATTGATTATAAGCTGAAATAGGACAGTCCTTTTTGAGAATTTTTGCAATTAATTGCAGCACACTGACGCGGCATCTTTATCTTAATCAACTTTTTTTTACGGAATGTTTAATGTTTAATGTTCTAGAAAGCGGGATTTATCCTTAAGGTAGCAATATAGCAATATCGAACATATGCTCAAGGTAAGAAAACAAACACATGCTCGTAATCAGTTAATTTTCAAATTTATTTTTACAATACAATGTATGTGTGTGGTAGGATCAGTACATCCAAAGCTGACCATAATCAAATAAAAAAGTTCGATTGTAATGTCCTTTCAGAGTCCTCCTTAAGAGCTTTCTTCTTCTTCTCTTTTAACGGCGGTTGGTGAAGAATTACACTCCTCGATGTCAGATTGCTTATTTAATGACAAAGATGAAGAAGCCCTGCAGCCAGTGCCGCCGCTCCCATAACGCGCATTACGCGCTGTGCGTAGGGCACCAAGTGTCGAGGGGGCACCACCAAAAATAGCCTAATGAAAAATCGTCATAATAATTATAAGGCCGAAATTATTTCAGTAGACTATAGAAATATGAGGCACTTTTTAGGCATACTACTCAAAGGTACCGATGGTGCCCCCCTCTCCCCTCCCCCCTCCCCTCCCCACTCACACAAACACAAACGAAAACACAATCTGCACAATCTGCGTCCCAAGCGCCCTGTGGGTGCCCTTGCTGTCAGTGGTCTTTTGGATTACTCGACATTTTTGGAAATGAAAAGGCAACAGGAGTCAGGAGCAGAAAAAAGAAAAAAGAGGAAACAGCGAGATGATGCCCGTGCATCACTTGCAGGTAAGTGTCCACGTTTAATCTTTCTTAAATACGGGAAATATGTGCAGCTAGTGTAAAGCTTAGCCTATGCATACACCTTGAACTAGCTGACGTTATTGCTAATGTTAGCAAACTCAAATATGTGTTATAACTTAGGCGCAAGCTAAATTGAGATTTTGCTGTTAAAAATTATAACTGCATTTTGCAAGTAACTGATGCCAGTTAGCCGTTACTTTACTTTAGATATTGAATAGTAGACAGTTTATGGTTTATTTTGACGTGACGGTGGCCAATACTTTCTCAGTAACAGTTAGCAGTCATTGCACTAGGTAGGCTAACAATTCTGGCTTCAGACCATTTATCACTGTGTGGCGTGAAATTAATAGTGTTTAGCCAGGCATTTAGAAAAGTTTACATAGCATTTGAGAAAGTATATTTTATTTTGGAGTTTGCAATGCCAATGCATAATAAACCCACGGCCATCTTTAGGATTGTCATTCGGTAGAATTCAGCAAAATAGGCTACAGTCTCACATAAATAAGGTTAGGTGTTCTATGTGCAATGGGACAGAAAAGGGTTCGTGATAATGTGAAGCCTGTAGCTACTGCTACAGCTAGCTTAGCTATATCTGAGAGTGACAGAAGATACATGACTAAATTAACTGGCGTTTTGATTGCATTTATATCATGCAAAGGCATGGACGACATCTGTCGGTGAAATAGAAAAACGTTTTGTAGTAAACAAAATGCCCTCCTAACCATATTGTATTCAATTAAATGTAGAGTTTAATAGTCTTGTGTAAGGTGTATCATTTTGCTTTTATTCCTTTTATTCCTGTTGTTAAGATATACATATAAAATATCCATTATGAATGATATAAAGCAAACATTATTATTAAATTGTGTACAATATTGCAACTCATTCTATAATGTTTTTATATTAGATTAGATAAGATTGATCAAATAGTTGATATATAAGTAATAAAGGGGGAGAGCTCCTTGGTTGCATGCTTTCAGTTTTAAATCTTTATTTTCTTTTTTGGTATAAGATTCTTTATTTGAATATTTTGTCTCTTTCTATACTGATCTTTTTTCTTCGTATTTCTAAATTAATGCAGGGTCAATGCTGAAATACGTTCAAGCGGGAGCACGAGGCCAAGAAGAGGTGCATTGGTTTCAAATGTCAAAAGTTTGTTGTTTTGCTGTGTGTTTGCTGCTGCTATTGTTTTATATGTTTGGTAATAAAAAAGTTAAACTTTTCCGCGAATGTTTTTTTATTGGGGGGGGGGGGGGGGGAGGGCATCATGAAGGAATTATGCTTAGGGCACCAAAATGGCTAGCAGCGGCACTGCCTGCAGCAATTCACAAAATAACAATATGAGCTACAATCAGTAATTCCTTCATGCACATGTCTAACACAAATATCAGCAAGAACTTAATAATGATGATATAAGATGACATAAATGATAATGATAACCAAATAAGATAAAGGACTTACATGAATTATGTTAGCATGCTTAAAATCCAAACTCTGTAACAGGAACGTCTGTATTGCTTACTGTTTAACTTCTGTAACCGGAACGTCTATGATACTTACAACAATATGGCCGACTCCTAACTGAGTATTAATAATATACTACCCCCTAGTGGCCAGTGGTAAACCCTGCATCCCCCCCAGTCCGTAAAGCTATGAACGGGAATAGGTTAACGGACTCAGTCTTGCATCCAATGGCCCGTCTCGGGTTCGTAGCGTTTGGGTGGCTTCCTCGGGCGGCATGGCCGGTCAATGCGGGGCAGCGATGGCGGTGATTGCGACACTGGAAGCGACGCATCCGGGGTGACTCCTGCAGGGACGGGTACATCTTGGGCCCCAAAACCAGAGGTTGCCTCACCAGGGGGCGCAGGCGGGGAGGTTGTCACAGCCGTGTCACTGTTCCCATCTGCTGCTCGCGGAATGAACCCCTGGGGTGTCACAGGCCCCGGGTGTGCGGGCAGGGTCTGACGTTCCAGGGTCGCGGGTGGCAGCAACAGCACAGCTGGCTGCTGTCGGGCGTAGGGGGTGCTGGAGTGTAGCTGCGAAGAAATCGCCGGTTTCGCAAAGTAAGGCGCCCGACCCGTCAACCTTAAGCCGATACTGATCGTGACTTAGCGACTCCACCACGACTCCCGACTTGTCCCACTTTTGAGGGTTTGGGCCCTGCTGATTCTGGAGGAAAACTTTCTCGCCAAGTGCCAACGGGCGGAGTGGTCTTGAGTGAGCCCTCAAAAGACTCAGTGGTGTGGGACATACGGGTCCGAAGGGCATCCTCCTTCGCCGCCCATGCCTGGCGCCAGAGTGGCCGGATATGTGGGTTCGAGAACTTTTCTAGTCTGTTGACAAAAGAAATGAATCTCAAAGGGGGGGGCGCCCCAAAAATGATCGGGCCCGGTTTGAGAGGTTCCCGTCGGGGTAAAGGCGGTTTGGAAACTGAAACTTTTTGCGCGAAAAAAAGCGATCAGGGTTTCAAAAATCCCAGTTGGGGGCCAAAAGTGTTGGGACATCAGAAGGCGCTTAGCAGCCCTTCACTAAAAACCTCCCCCCCTCTTCGAGGGTGGGAACCCGCCCGAGGGAGACCGATTCCCCTGAGGCCTTTAAGCGGGGGAAGGGTCCTTCTGTATAAATGGGTTTTTGAACTTGGCCCAAACCGTGTTTGAAATTTCCCCCTTCCGGCAGCCAAAGGGGGCCAAAGAACGTGGGGAAAGGTGGGGACCAACCCAGCTGAGCCCCCAAAGATCGTGCCTGCTGGGGACCCTTAGGCCCTCCACCCGGGCCCGGAGTCGATCCCCGACAATGGGGAAAAAAGTGGCGGCCCCCCAATAATCAAAAAAGTCAGCAAACCCCCGCCTCAAATGGGGTCGATGGTGGGGGGGAGGGGTAGGGGGGGGGCGTGGCTCCCTGCGATGGGCATTGCGGTTACAGTCTGAGAAACCCTTTCCCTGGGGCTCGGAGGCCCTTTCGACATTCCGGGCCAAAAGGGCTATGGCAGGGGTGCTGCTCATCGCAGAGGTTTTTGGGTGGCTGCATGGGGGTGCCGGGGGGGCTCTGCCCGGGAAAGCGACGCGGGAAAAAACCAAAAAAGGGGTCGTGATATAGGAGGCCGCCATCTTGTCCCGTAGGGGAAACTCACGGTGGGACAGACTCCCCGGGAAATAGGATCATTAACTTTTCCACCCTGCCCTTTTGCTCGATCGGGTTTGCAGGAGGGGGGGCCGGGGGCATGGGGTCGCTGCCGTCTTTGCCCCCAGAAGGGACCATGAGTGGCCCCAAAGTTCTTGTGCATCGTCCCCGGATGGGGGGGCCATTAGTCCCAAATCCAGGGGCATCAGGCACGTTGGGGTGATCCCAAAGAGAGGCCGTTCGCAAAACCCCGAGGGGGAAAGGATGTTGGAGGTTGCATCAGCGGGCAGGGGTTTGTCTTCCCCGGCATGGATACGAGGGCCCCAAAGCGCCTTTGGCAGGGGCGCTGCTTATGTTAAACAGGCTTTTGAGTTTGTTATCTCATCTGCGTACGGCGCCAAAGATCTTTACAAGGGGTTATGGTCGGGGGCCCACTACGAGGTTGTCAACCCTTTGTGTAAAGTCCCGGGGTTTTTCCCTCCGGCCCCCAGGCCCGGAAAGGGGCCCCCCCTTCGGAGGGCCCGCATAGCCCCTGCCGCCGAGGATGGGAAAAGGGTTGAGCCGGCGAGGGTGACCTCATCCTCTGGGCAACAGTCGGTATGCCTGAAGTGCAGCTAAAATTTTTTGGGGAGCAGGAAGTAGCCAATACCACCCCTGGACCAGTCGGGCCCGGGGGGGGGGTTTGCCCCTACGCATGTCGAAGATCTCCACACCCTCCGGGAGGGCCCCCAACTATGGCTTGGGGGGGACGTTGGAAGGTTTCCCTCCATTTTCCGGGGACCTTGGGGAAATTTGCAGGGGGGGGCTGAGGAAAAGGGCCCTTGAATGGCCCCCCCCAAATAGTGTCGCGCAACTGGGGGGAGTTCGCCCCCTGGTTGACAAAGGCCCGAACCACCCTTTTTAAAAAATTTCCGTCTTTAGGGGTTCCGGGGGGGGGAAAAGTCTGGGATGGCTTTCCAAGTATTTGGGGAGTGGCTTTGGGTTAGCGTTTCTGACCCCCTAAAACCCGAAAAATTCAACACTCCTTTCTGCAAATTTGGGAAACTTATCGGGGTTTTTAAACAAAATCCCTGCCCGGCCAAACACATGCCATGAAGTCGATGGCCCCTCCACCAGTGATGCTCTAGGCCCGTGTCTTGTAAAAAGTGTAAATCCCCCCAAAAAACGTTCTTTGCGCTAAAAGTCCGAGGGGGCGGGCTTTCAAAGCGGCTTTTTGAAACCCGGGCCCCCGATGACAGGAAACCTTGGGGCCCCCCGGTTTGTGGGGCCCACGGCCAAAAAGGGCGTGTTAAAGGTGGTTAGATGTCGACCCGGGAACCACGCAGGGGCACATTTATGGTAGCCGTTCCAGGGTCCGTGAATTTTTTCCGGGTGCCCCTGGGGTGGGGAGGGTTGCGGGTGGAAGGGGGGGAATTCAGTGGCGAAGGTTTCACTTTGGCAGAACTTGTTAAGAGGCGAGAGGCCCACGGGCCCTGCGGGGGGGCCGTCGTGCTTCCGAGTGGCTCCTGCGATGGCCCCATTTCACCTTTTTGTTTTGTATGGCACACGTTCATGACTCCAAGGGTTAAAATCCCGAAGGGGGGTCTTTTGTGGGACTTTTCTGCTGCCATTTGCGAGACACGGGGCCCGCAGTGTGGCATGCTTTTTTGGTTGTGGCTGGGGGGACCCCCGTGCATTTCAAAGGGGGGCCCCCCCCTCCATGCAAGGCAAGGCTCGATGAGGGCAAGTTTTTTAAATGTTGATGAGGCGTATCTCTCGAGTAGCCACTCTTTCACCCGGCCCCTTTGTTTTTCCGGGTGCGGGGGAAACGGTTTTAACGCCTGGGGACGGGGAGGAGGGGGCTAAACCGCTGGGGGCAGAGCATGGAGCGTAATGGGGGATTTTTTTTGGCCCTGTGCACCCACGTTGGTGGGACCTGTAGCATTCACAGACAAGGACTTGTCGGGGTGCCCCGGGAGTCCCCGGGGCCCATGCTGTCTCTGGGTCCCCTCCACTGTTCCCTTTACGGGAAACCCGTAGGCAAGGGCCCGAGGAAAAGGGCAACAAATCTTTGGAGGGGTACTTTCCCCGAACTGGAGCTGCCCCACGTACACCATTGAGGGGGCCAGGACGTCACATTTCATTGCGGGGGGCCCTTTGAGACCCCTAGCAAAAAAATGCTCCCTCAAGGGTAGGGGGGAGCGGTTTGGGGGCCCCGACAGGTTAATTTGAGGGACGCAGGGCGTTCACGCAAAAAACCCGCCGGGGAAGGCCAAAGGAACTCCTTAGAGCCCAAAATCAAAATTGTGCCCAGTGCCCGCAATGGGGGATATGTGCACCTAAATTGCCCAAAAGCGGTTGTGGTTTGCTGCCCCTGGGCCCGGGGACTGCCTGTCACCTGAGGAATGGTGAGGGGGAAACTCGGGGGGGGGGCCCTCTTAGTTTGGGCCCGCCTCCTTTCCCACCCGGGAGAAAATGTGGGGGCTCAAAGCCTGATGTGTGGGGGATGTGGCAGTGCTGTGTGTAATCTGAGCGCGGTGACGGCCCCGCAGCGTCGGCCAGGGGGGTGCCCCAAATTTAAAAAGATGTTTATTGGGGATCTGCATGATCCCCCGGCTTGTTTTTAAAATTTTATTTGAACCCAATATTTAAAAATTGACATGTTATATTTTTTTAGTTTAAAAAAACGTTAGGGAAAAGTAAAAAATTTTTTACATTTAAATTTTGGGAATGTTATTTCCTGAGGGTTTAAAATTTATTGGGTTTGAAGTGAATGTGAGACCTTTATTTTGATGAACGGGGAATTAATGTGTAATGCGTATTTTTTGTATGAAGGTTTCCAGAGATGAAGTGCAAGTCGAAACCCTGCCTTAGTTTAAAAAAATACTACTTTTTTGGTAATTTTTGAAATAGTGCTTTTGGGAAGTAAAGTTCCGTTAAAAGGGAAAAACTTTTGATCATATTGAAGCTTAAAATACACAACTTTTTGGGTTTCCCAAAAACCCCGGGAATTGAAGATTAAATTTGACTGTGTGGGAAGTGGAAGCAAACGCTGCTACTTTGGGCAGCGAGAGGCCGAGGGGTTTTGAAAAACGGATTGAAAAAAGAAGGAAAAGCGGTACCCCACATCTACAACGAAGTTTTTGAATCGCTTAGATGAGGGGGGGATCAATGAGGTCCCCGGACTGTGATAAACTTGTGAAATGCTGTCGTATTGTCGAAAAAGGGAAGATTTTTTTAATGGATTTTTAAAAAAAAGGGCATTAAAAGATGAAACGTCGACAGAGGGCCCTTTTGACGGAGATTGCTGTACTCGGGAAATTAAACCAGGACCCCCATAACCACGCTGAAGGCTCGTGCCCGAGGTTTTCAGCCTGCCGTGAAAAGTGAGTGTGCGGGTGGAAGGGCAAGTTGAACTCCTGAAAACCCAGGGATTGGGCAGATTTTTAAAACCTCCCGAAGTGGTGTTTAGGAAATACAGTGGAAAAATTTAAACCCAGGGCAGAATTCGGGTTTCCCCATTTGGGAAAACGGCAAATTCATGAGAAGGGATGCATGGTAAGAAGGGAAAAAAATTTTAAACCATCGGGAGATCTATTTGACGGGGAGCACCCAGCAAGAGTGTTGCGGGGCTTATTTTAAAAGTTAGAAATTATGCGCTGCATTTGAATTGCTCCCCCAATTTTTTGGAAAAGGAAAAGGGACTTTTGTAATTAGTCCCAAAACTGTCCAAACTACTGAGCTTAACCCCTGTAAAAAGGGTCATCAGATGTTGCGCACCAGGCCCCTGTACGAGGGAATGGGGAAATATATTCCGGGTCTAGAGCCCAGGGGAGTTCACTTTGCCCAACTTTGGGGCTGCCTGCTATGTCCAGTACTGCTCCAGCTTCTGCCGGAAAGGACATAGCACTAGTCAAACCGCGCAAGTCAGCCCCCAAATGAAAAAAGGGAAAGGGTTTTCCAAAGAGTCATCCGTTCCTAAAAAAAGAGGTCCAAGCGAGAGGGGACCCTTCCTTTACCAGCCCAGGAACACTAAAAGGAGCCCTTCCCCCAAAGAAATTAAAACCTTTCAGTGGCCGCACCCCCTTATGAAAACAAACCTAAAAAAGGGAAAAGTGCCCCAGCTACTGCGTTGCAACAGAAGTAATGCACCAAAAGATTTTGCTTTAAATTGTGACGTGTTTAACCAAAAAACCGAACTTTGTACTGAGAAATTCTGTGTTTTACTGAAAAAGAAAAAATTAAAGGGAAAAGCTTGGAAGATGCTACGTGTGCCTTTGGGCCCCAAAACCCCATAGCAAAAATTTTGCCAAAATTTTAAAAGGTTTTTTCATGCCTCTGTGTGGTCGAGACTTTACCCGTTTAGTTTGAGAGCAAGGTGAAGCCAAAAGGGAGATTTTGGGGCAGTGGCCCCGCACAGAGGGGGTTGTGTCCTCTGTGTCCCGCACAAGGGAAAAAGAAAGCTTTAAATTAACCCGAAAAACAGTGTTTTCTCCGACGTGAAAGCATGGCGAGGGCCCCGGCAGGGAGAAAATTGTACGTGTCTGTTTGATGGAGGCAGCCCCCGAGAAGCTTCATTTCCCTGAGGGTTGGTGGGAAAACCTTAAGATTACCAGTGGTAAACAAGAAAAAGCTGCATTCACAACCTTTTGGGTTCGCTCATTGGGAAGGCACAGGGGTAACATTTGTGATGGTTTCCCCCTGGAAAATGTGTGGAAACACACAGCAAAGGATTTGGGGAGGGGAATGTGGTCGGAGGGGGAAAAGGTCCCTGCCCCCAAAACCAAAACTTGGCTTTTTTTTCCATGGACGGCCCTGGACCCAGGGAATGTTTGAAAGCTCATAAAGGGGGAGGGCATTCTGGGGGTTTGGGGTAGGCAAAAATCCAGAGGGGGAACAGAAACACTAGTGGCCGTAGGGAAACAGCTTCGGGGGGGGGTTTGAGGGGCCCGTTTTTTAACATCCCGTTTTAAATGATGCTACTTGTATGCACATCGCCCAGAAGAGGACACACAGATCTCAAAACAGTACATGCCTTTTGGGAGGGGGGTTTACTGGGAAATTTTTAATGAGAAGGCCCCCAGTGAGTGGAAAAATGAGCTTACAGAAAATTTGAACAGACTGTACACACAAAGATGCCGTAAAAGTTGAGTTACCATGGCGGGCCCGACAAAAAAAGACACTTCCCCGAAACTTTTCCCAAGGGGGCTAAAGGACGGTTCGAAGGCCCTCAAGAGGGGAACCCCCAAAAGGGGTGCAACCCCGTATCAAGGTTCAATTTATGTCATAAGGATTATCTTTCAGCAAAAGGGATTTTGTGAGGGGTTTTACCTGAGGATGTGTCAGCGGCCCGAAGCAGCCCAGAGGGTTGGGGAGATACTACATGCCCCATCATGTGTTCTTCGAGGAAAATAAGGTAAAAAAACCCAAAAAGGGGAATTGTTTTTGATGATCAAACACATGGGGGAAAGGGTTGCCCCTCCCTAAAATTTACCCGTTTACGACCGGGGGGCCAAACCCTTTAAACCAAAACCTGTTTGATGTGCTTAAACAAATTTTAGATTTCATGAGATAGCTTTACTGCAGCATTAACCCAAAGGCTTTCCCGCAGTAGCTCTAGCAGGAAGGGCAAAGATGCTGTTAGGTTCCCGTGGTACATGGACCCCTGACCCCAAAAATGCTGAGGTGGCTGCGGGGTTTTGGGTTTGGGAGAGTAGTTTTTGGAGTGTCGCCCAGCCCCCTTTCCGTTAGCGCCACCTTAAAAAACCCCATCAAGCGTATGGGCAGTGAGCAGGGCCCAGGGCGTGGAAAAGGGACTGGAAAAGAGTCTCTCTTCGTGGATGATCTGAAACTTCGCTCAAGTAAGTGAATGAAGCCCTTTCGTTTTTTTCCCCAACAGAAAGGGGATCCTGTCCCCCTTGGGCCGGCCCCTGAACCCCGTTTCAAATGGGAAAACCCAAATCACCAATCTGAGGCCAAAGGGGGGAGAGGGGTGGAGTGGAAACACGCGACGAAAAAGACACCCGTGGAATGTGCTGAAAGTGTTGGGGTTAGTATGGGATCGGGGGAAAGGGTGAGTTTTTGGTTTTATTTAAAAGGGGCTGTTAAATTTTTTAAAAGGGGAAAGAGAACCCCAAAAAGAAGTGGGGCCCAGGGAATCAGGGTCGTATCTTTGACCCCCATTGGTTTCCTTAAATTTCCCTTCACCCCTACGGGGTAAAAGTGCCCCGTTTTAAGGGGCTGTGGAGAGGGGGGGAAACAGTTGGGATGAACGTTCCCACAGATTTGGCTGAAAAATGGAATCAGTGGTGTGCGGAGCCCGCCCGGGAAACTACCCTTCTAGCCTTTTCCCAGATGGTACCACCTTTTACATTCAGCCAAAAACCCCCAGAACCCCCCCAAACTGACGTCTTTTTGCGACGCAGTGAGAAGGCTACGGGTGCTGTTGCCTATCTCAAGGACCCCCAACAGGAAGGGGGGATTGTGACAAGTTTTGTGGCAAAACCAAGGGCCCAAAGGGGCCCCAAATTAAAAAAATTTACCCTTTACCACGCTTAGAGCTTATGGGGGTTTCAATGATTGGAAACAAAGGGGGTTTGGGAAAAAAATCTTCTAAGCCTTGAAATTGGAGAAAAATCAGCTGAGTTTGAGAACAGATTCGATGTTTTTTTTCCATTGGATACCAATTTCGCAAAAAAATGGAAAACCCTTTTTTGTCAAAAAACCCAGTGGGCTGAGAACAAGGTCTCCAACCAAACCAGAACAGTGGTTCACTGCCAGGGTTTTAAAAAAATCCAAAACTGATTTGCCCACCAGAGGCCCCGGCGTCGAGAAACCCCATCCAAAACCGGCTGTGGTGGAGCGGCCCCCCCCGTCACAAAACCAAATGATGAGGCAGAGAAATTTTTGAGGCCCCTGTGCGGATGAGGTTAGCCCCTGAGTCAGATCCAAGTTCCAGACAGCAAATTCGCTCGCTAGCACTGAACCCAAATTGAACCCCTGTTAGATTACACAAAATTTCAGCAGGTTAAGACCGTGTTAAGAATTAAATGCATGGGTGAAAAGGTTTATAGCTAAAGCCCCCTCCAGTCTGAAAACCGGGGGGAGAGCTAAAATTTGAGGAGCTACTGCAGCAGAAGTGTACTGGGTGAAAATGACACAGAGCAGAGCTTCCCCGCCCAAAAAATTTGTCAGCGACATCAGGTTTAAGACATAAAAAGAGATTGAAAAACGAGACTTGAAATCAGCTCAAAGTGTGTGACACCTACACCCACTGTGGTGAAGGGGGAGGGTGTCATCCTGATCGGAGAAAGGGAAATGCACCCGGCCCGACCTGGGGAAAATTTGGCAGAAAAAACAGAACTGTTTTCCGGAAGAGATGGGGTATTCGTTCCTGTACTGTTGTACTTCTACGGGCAAATGTGTTAAGAAGGGCCCGTTCAGCTGTTTTATCCTTTGGAGATTTAAATTAAAATGGGGCTGTTTTGTAATGAAAAAATTGGGTTTATTTGGGGGGGGGATTTTTGTGAATTTTTTATTTGAAACCCAAAAGTAAAAAAATTTACATGATTATATTGTTTGTTTAAAAAACAGTTAGGAGGGAAAAATATTTACATTATTTTTAAAATAGTTTTTTGGAGAATGTTTTCCTGATGGTAAAATTTTTTTGTTTTTAATGTGGGTAATGTGGGACCTTTTTTTTGATTTTTAAAAGGGGGTAAAGTGTTTAAAGCGTATTCGTTGTTTGAAGGATTCCAGAGGTGAAGCGAAAATCGCAAAACCCCGCCCTTTGTTTAAAAATATACTTTTTGTAATTTCTGTAATAAATGCATTTGGAAGTAAAGTTCCCTTCAAAGAAAACGTTTGTTAAAATTTAGAAGCTTTAAAAAATACCCCAAAAAACGGCCCAGCCCTCCCCCCCGGGACTTTTGGTCGATGGCTGGTTTTCGGTCTTCCCGGGGGGGGCCCTTTTAGCAGTCAATGCAAATTGGGGTGGGTTGACATTCCCTCCCCGGGGACCCCCCCGTGAAAACCCTTAAAAATGCTTTTAAAAGTCCCGGGGACGGGGCCCCTTTTTCTAGCCCCGTTGTCGGGGCTGGGGGCGGGGGTGGGGTTTTTGGCCCCTATTCTTTCCCTTTTGGCGGGTTTGGGAACGACGAATGGCTGACAGAGTGGTTTATGGGGGGAAAAGGGCATTGGGGCGGGGGCCCTTTTTTCCCTTTTTTCAACGACTGCAATTACCCTTTATTCACGGGGTTTTTTAAGAATGTCAAAGGGAAATTTCCCCGTGTTTTTGGGCGAATACGAGTCATAAAATTCCCTTGATTTTGAACATCACGGGATTTAAAGTGGTCGGTTTTGTTTTACATTCTTGCCCCCCACTTTGGGATACTGCTGTGTAGGCGGGTTTTTCTCCGCCTTTTCCTCGCACTTTGGCAGTGGGAAGGGACGGATGTTTATCCCATCCGGTGAAATGAAGCAGCTCGGTGCGCAGGAAAATGGGCTTGGAATGACAGTAAATGAACGCCTGGCCCGCGACAGATCCACCAGGGGCCAGAGGCGATGTTGGGATTAGCTTTCAACAGGCTGTCTCCAAGATCAGGCCCAGCGCACTGAAATAACTGGAAAGGGGCCTGGGCAGCCCCTATGCCTGAGCCGGTGCGAAAGACATCCCAACGACGAGTGAATACGTTCCATTCCTCTATCGTCACGCCAACGTCGACTTTAGGCCGATCAAGTTTCGGGCCATGTGCAGTTGGGACTTGGGCTGGCGGGTTCTGATGGACAAGTCCGTGATTCGTCAACAGAGCAATGGCGAGTGCTTCGGATACATCTCCAGTTACGAAAGCGCAGCCAGGAACAGAACATCCAACAACAACCATGGCTTCTTCATGAAGAATTACACTCCTCGATGTCAGATTGCTTATTTAATGACAAAGATGAAGAAGCCCTGCAGCAATTCACAAAATAACAATATGAGCTACAATCAGTAATTCCTTCATGCACATGTCTAACACAAATATCAGCAAGAACTTAATAATGATGATATAAGATGACATAAATGATAATGATAACCAAATAAGATAAAGGACTTACATGAATTATGTTAGCATTCTTAAAATCCAAACTCTATAACAGGAACGTCTGTATTGCTTACTGTTTAACTTCTGTAACCGGAACGTCTATGATACTTACAACAATATGGCCGACTCCTAACTGAGTATTAATAATATACTACCCCCTAGTGGCCAGTGGTAAACCCTGCAGTTGGCACCTTAAGAGCGTTGTTGATGTTCTGTGGACAGGTACCACAAAGCGTATTCTTCGGTCGTAACCAGTCGTGAGTTCTTCATTGACCAATCGGCTTTCATTAGCCAGATGCTAGCAGAACCTGGGTCGCAACTGCCCAACCTGTAAGAAAACAAAAGGCTATGACCCCCAGATTATTCCACTTTTGACGAAAAATCCCTGTCGACCTCTCGGAAACCACAGTAGTATTTTGGATTTTGTAGACGATATGCTAGGAGAATGATGTAGCTAGCCGCCTAGCTCCATAGGGGTCCATGTATTCTGCACTCGCCCGCGATCGCCCCCTAGGTGAACTGCAGCCAAATTCGGTACAATGGGGGTGAATAGAGAGTGAAGGGGCTTTCCGTAGACGGGCTTTGGCTGCTGCCACTGGCCCTGCACGGCACGCGCTGCCTGTTCTTCCTGCTGCAAGAAGCCGATCGATGGATCTGCAGACTTGAGCTTGAATAGTTCTTCTAAAACTTTGTCGGACTATCACGCAGGACTTGAATGGGGTTGGATTACAACGCGGATGAGGTGAGGAAACAATTTATTTCTTAAAGTTACTGTACTCGATGAATAAGCCGATTTAAACAGAGTGGTGGCAATGCATTCGGTTTTGGCACTTATGGCTGTGTTACTGTTACGGGAATATCCTTGTCAGAACTTAAGACTTCGCCAAATTGCTGCTGATGTGATGTTTGTAAGAATTAGCGAAGCCATTTAAGTGAGTAAACAAACTATTGTCTATTTTTAGCGTATTATACCGGTATCTAGGGCAATGGTAGCCTAGGTCTTGTTCACGAGCAGTCCGAGATAAACACTACAGTCTGGTGGCTGTGATGTCGCGTAGCATAGTGCAGGAAACTAGACTGTTATGCTAAACGTATTTTAATGCATGCAATGTATAGTTTAATATGTGTTTGTATGTCTGATTAGCAGGCTAACACATTGCTATGATCATACCGTCTGAGACCAACTGTAATTC